>NC_138102.1:116175087-117555087 GCF_964146895.1 Miniopterus schreibersii
TTTCATGAGGAGTGACCCATGTACAATATGTATATATTAAAAACCATCATCACAATCAGAATGACAAACATATCTATTACCCCCAAAAGTACCTTCATGCCCCTTTGTAATCCATTTCTTTTTTCACTTAGGTCCCTTTTTGTCACTATAGACAATGACTGATCTGATTTTTGTCACTATAGATTACTTTGCAATTTTTAGAATTTTCTGTAGATGGATAATATAATATGTCCCCCTTTTTTGCCTATTTTACCTAACATAATGACCTGACATTCACCCATATTTTCAGTGTATCTGGGTTTTTTTGGGTTTTTTTTGCTGTGTAGTATTCATTGTATGTATACTTACCATGTGTTGTTTATTTACCTTTGAAGGACATTTTGTTTTTTTCTAGTTTGAGACTAATACAAATAAAGCTATTTTTAAAAGTTATTTTTCCATAATCATTGTATTTTGACTTCGTAATAGGCATTGTAGCTTGGTGATTTAAGTCTTGTTTTCATAATTTTTGTATACATTTTTTATTTTTATATATATTGAGCAGGTTTTTTATAAGTGCTTGAAATAATTCATTATCAATTAGAAGTGAGTTTCTTTGATTCAATGCATAATGTTTAAGATATGTAGACTATGTGTAAATATTATATAGGTATGCATGTCCTTACATGAACAAATGTAAGAATGCAGTGTGTCTAATAGTCTGTACCCACCTGCATGATGTCCCAGGCCAAGAAGACTTCTGATGGCGCTGTGTTTAGACAATTATTGGAGGATTTTTTCATTTGAGTTCAAATAGAAGTTTAGCTGATTTCTGCTACTCTTTCTGTAATATTGCTGCTTTTGCCTTGAATAAATCTTTCATGACTCCAGCCTGCCATCTATAAATCAGACTCATAGATAGTCCCTAGTTACAATCTAGAAAGCTAAACAATAGCCTCTGTAACAATTGGCCCAAAATGATGAGGACTTGATTAATAACTAACAGCCTCCCTAATTTTTGTCCCCACTTCCAACTTAAGATCAACCAGAGAAAAATAATGCACATGTAACCAATCACATAGGATGCCCAGCTTCGAGTTAGGCCCCCTCCAGCTTCCCCATGCCAACAGACTGCAGTCAAGGTGCACCTGAAGCCTTCACTGTTCTCTTCAATAAAACAGCCTGGAATATCATGCAGGTGGGTAAAGACTATTAGATATGCTGCATTCTTATATCTGTTAGCAAATAGAGAACAGATTCCTTAAAGCTAGTGGCACCTGGCTGGTGTGGCTTGGTTGGTTGGAGTGTTGTGCTGCACATGGGAAGGTCATGGGTTTGTTTCCCAGTCAGGGCACATGCCTGGGTTGCAGGTTCATTCCCAGTTGGGGCCCACGCAGGAGGCAACCGATCGGTGTGTCGCTCTCACAGAGATGTTTCTCTCTCTTTTCCTTCCTCTCTCTCTCAAATCAATTTTTTTTTAAAAAAACTTAAAAAAAATAACTAGTGGCTATGTCTATGAGTTTACTTTCAATAGCTGAATCTATGAGACCATAAGTGCTCAATCTACGTAACTGTTGAGTAATTTATTTACATTGGAATTCTAACTTATATAACTGTTATTTGTGTATATAATATAGATAGCATAGGGTATATTCAACTGTGAGGTGTGTGAACATGTTCAATTTGTCACAGGTGATGACATACAGATGATTATTCTCTAAAGGCAAAAAAAGGAGCTGCAACATTTTATTTCAGTACATACAAGGCATGGACAAATTGGTAAATAAAACAAGTGTGTCACATACACATTCAGTCCACCAGGACTAAAGTTCAGCTGTAAAGTCAAACAGGCAAACTTTACATTTCTCACTTAACTTGGTTCATAAAAGTGCAACATCAAATCTACCATCTTAACACCAGTAGAGGGCATATTGCATAGCAAAGTATCATCAAGTACTAATATAGGAGTTGTTCAGTAGTTTAAAAAACTGGCTTATGCCTAAAGTAAATGCTGTAACATTGTATTTGCAATTTTGCTTCAATTATACTCCACTATTGATATGAGTCTCATTGTAACTGGAAAGAGCTGAATATGGAGCAAGTGGATTTTAAGTCAACACCCAACTATTCAACATATGATTATCTAACTTGCAAATTGTATACACCCTGCACTTTTCTCTGTCTGCCTGGCATTTCATAACGTTTTTCTTTTTAAGGCTGCCTTTGTCACTTCATATTTCTTAGTCTGGAGCTGTACTAACTGGCACAAGAACCAGTAGGCTCTTCATCACTTGAAATGCAGCTAATGCAAAGGAAAACTATAATTTTTATTTATTGATTGATTTTAGATAGAGAGAGGAAGAGTGGGAGAGAGAAAGACCAATTTGTTGTTCCACTTATTTATGCACTCATTGGTTAATTCTTATAAGTGCCCTGACCAGGAATTGAACCTGCAACCTTGGTGTATCAGAATGATGCTCTAACTAACTGAGCTACCCAACCAGGACCGAAAACTGTAATTTTAATTAATATAAAATTTTAATTATTTATTTAGTGATCATTATTTATTCAATTATCAACTTAATAATTCAAAAAATTAAACTTAAGTTAAATACATATACTCAATTCAGCTTTTGGAAACTGAATATTCAATATATATTTCTGATAAAAATTTAGTGTCTGAATTGAGACATTTTGTATGTGAAAGATAAACTCTAGATTCAAAGACTTAATATGAAGAAATGTAAAATACCTCATTAATAATTTAATTTTAATTATGTGGAAATACTGTTTTTGACATACTGAGTTAAAAATTATTAAAATTAAGTTCACTTGCTTCTTTATACTTTTTAATGTAACTACTGAAATATTTAAATTCTTTTAGCTCAAATTACATTTCTATGGAATAGTGCTGGTCTGACATATTCAAGGCTCTTCCTCAACTGTCTCTGGATAATGGGGTTTGTTTTTCTAAGTTCAGCCTGCTGTCACTTTGGACATCCTAGAGCATTCCTGTGAACTTCTCACACCCCCAGCATTGCCATCAGTCTCTCTCCTTTAATATCCATCCAAGAAAGCAAAATATCCACATCATACCTAGAACATCCTCAATGCTGTTTCTTTTGTATCAGTTAAGGCTCTGATTATAACTACCTTAAACCAACTTAACATATCCTAAATGGGAAGGGGAAGGCTATAAAAAAGAGTTTGAGGTCTTTTGTAGAATAAAAACTCAATTACTTTTATGAAGTAAATGATGATAAATAAATGAATTAATAAATACATATTAAGAGTTATTAATGGTAGAGCTTTTAAAGGTTGATTAAATCAAAATAATTACTTGCTTTTAAATTTCAGTTTCCCTTGCTGCAGTTTCCCTTCTCATTTTGGTAAATAACAAGCACAATCAAAGGGGGGGAGGCAAATCAGGAAATCAGATGAATTTATTACTTATATAACTGTTCTCTGATTCTACCAGAAAGGCTCTCATAACAATTACAGTGCCTATAGAGTCACAGGTTCTTTTTAGAAATATTTTTTACTATAAGAAACTGACTGATTTATTTTTATTTATTTTTTAAATTTCTCTTTATTGTTGAAAGTATTACAGATATCCTCCTTTTTTCCCCATTGATCCTTCCACTCTGCATCCCAACCCCCCAAGTCTTCACCACATTATTGTCTGTGTCCATGGGTTATGCATATATGCATATAAGTTTTTTGATTAATCTCTCCCCACCCACTCCCCCATCCCTGCCTTCCCACTGAGAGTCATCAGTCTGTTCCATGCTTCTATGTCTCTGGATCTATTTTGTTCTTCAGTCTATTTTGTTTATTAGGTTCCACATATGAGTGAGATCATGTAAAACTGGATCAGGAAGAGTCAGAAAACCTGAATAGGCTAATAACTGATGAAACTGAAGCAGTAATCAAAGAACTTCCAACAAAGAAAAGCCCTGGTACAGACAACTTCACAGGGGAGCTTTCTAATTCTTTACGCTGTAAGGTTAGATAGTTTATTAAAAAATTTTCTTACTTTTTGAGGTAGGTCTGCAGTGCTATGAATTTCCCTCTTAGGACTGCTTTCACTGTGTCGCATGGATTTGGGCTTGTTGTGTGTTCATTCTCATTTGTTTCCAGGAATTTTTTTTATTTTTTTCTTGATCTTATTGATAATTCTCTTGTTTAATAAGATGCTAATTTAGACTCCACATGTTTGAATACTTTTGAGTGTTTTTACTGTAGTTGATTTCTAATTTCATGCCATTGTGATCTGAGATGCTTGATATGATTTCAATCTTTTTGAACTTGTTGAGACTTGTTTTGTGTCCTAACATGTGGTCTACCTTTGAGAATGACCCATGTGCACTTGAGAGGAATGTATATTCTGCAGCTTTGAGGTGAAATGTTCTGTAAATGTCAATTAAATCTATCTGATCTAGTGTGCCATTTAGCGTCACTGTTTCTGTGTTGACTTTTTGTCTGGAAGATCTATCCAATGAAGACAGTGGGGTGTTCAAGTCCAGGACTATGACTGTACTGCTATTGATCTCTCTCTTAAAGTCCTTAAGGTTATTATTGATAGGTCCTTATTTATTGCCATTTTAATTCTTTATGCCTATGTTTCTCTTTTTATTTCTTTTTATTATTACAGCAGTCCCTTTAATATTTCTTTCAATACTTCTATTTCTGCTTCTAATTACAGCAATCCTTTTAACATTTCTTGCAATGCTGGTTTGGTGGTGATAAACTCCTTTGGAATTTTTTTGTCTGGGAAGCTCTTTATTTCACCATCTATTTTGAATGATAGCTTTGCTGGATAGAGTAGTCTTGGTTTCAGATCCTTGTTTTTCATTGCCTTGAACACTTCATGCCACTCCCTCCTGACCTATAAAGTTTCTAATGAGAAGTCAGCTGACAACCTCTTTTGTAGATAACAGATTGCTTTTCTTTAGCTCCCTCTAAGATTCTCTCTTTGTCTTGGATTTTTGGCATTTTAATGATGATGTGTCTGGGTGTGGGCCTCTTTGGATTCTTCTTGCTTGGGACTCTGTGTGCCTCCTGAACTTGTGTGACTTTTCCTTGACCAGGTTAGGGAAGTTTTCTGCCATTATTTCTTCAAACAGGTTCTCTAACCCTTGCTTACTTTCGACCTCTTCTGGCACTCCTATGATGCAAATATTGTTACGTTTCATGTTGTCCCACAGCTCCCTTAAACTGTTCTCTTGTTTTTTAATTGTTTTTTTCCTTCTGGGTCTCTGAGAATTTTTTCTACCCTGTCTTCTAATTCACTGATCTCATCCTCAGCTTCCTCTAATCTGCTGTTTATTCCTTTCAATGTATTCTTTGTTTCTGCTATGTCATTCTTAATTTTCTTCAGTTTCCATATCTTTTTTCATGCTGTTGAGCATCCTTACAATCAGTATTCTGAACTCTATATCTAATAGATTGCTTATCTCCACTTCATTTAGCTCTTTTTCTGGAGTCTTCTCTTGTTTCCTAATTTGGGGTTTCTCTTGTTCCTCATCTTGGCTGCCTGTTTTGGTGTGTTTCTCTGTGTTAGGTAGATATACTAGGACTCAGTCTTTTTGGAGGCTCTCTGGTGTAGGCGAGTGTCAGACACAGTTTGTGACTGGACCTGAGTACCATGTTTGAAGTTATCAACAACCCTCAGCTTGAGGTCTCCTCTTCTGGGGCTGGGTGTGGTTGGACAAGACCAAGATGCACACCAAAGTCTGCTTTTCCAAGGCCCAGGTCCTGAAGCAGATCAGGCAAAGACTCAAAGCACCCTGAGGTCTGCCTCTGCCTGCAGACTGATTAATTTGATTCTTTTAATGAGCCTCAGGCTGTGAAACTCCACAGGGTGGGGCAACTGGTTGTTATCAGTCTCTTAACAAGCTTCAGGCTGTACAGACTCCTCTGGGTAGGGCGAGAGGTTTTCCAGCAGGGTGGGGCAATTGCTTCCCACCCCAAGACAAAAGCAGCAAATTGTCTGCCTGAAAACATGTCCTCTGCAGTATGGGATAATGACTCAGCACAGGAATCCAGAGGGGTACCCTCTGAGTTCTATCTCCAGAGTCCACAACCCCAGATTCTTCTCACCCAGCTCCAGCCCACTCTGCCCTCCTGCTGGAGCCCAAGGTGAGTGGATACACATGAAAATTTGTGCTTTGGCCCTTTAAGAGGGTGCCTGCGTTTTCAGCCATCTCTTCCTGGCAGATAGAAATCCGGCTGCTTTTCACAGCCAGATGTTATGTGGGCACCTTACTCAGTCCTGGTGCTCTTGGCTGGGAAGCCCAGCCTGGGGTTTAGGCCCCAGAGTCCTCAGTGGGAACCGCCCCCAGCTGAGATATCCCTCTGGACCTTCAGCTACTGCCTGTGGGAGCCCGCCCAGCCCTCTCTCACCTCCACACTTCCTACCAGTCTCTAGGAGGTCTCCACTTTTCCTCCTTGGCTATGGGGGTGCTCTCCAGCTTATCTTCAGCTGCAGTTAATTATTCAGGATGGTTTTTCTATATTTTAGTTGTAATTACAGTTTGGTCCTGGGAGAGTGTCAGTGTAGTTTATACTCAGGCCATCTTTAATCTCCCCTGGCCGAGTCATTTAAACTCAGTTCATGGCTTAGGTGAACAAAACCCTTAAAACATGCTATTTATTATAATGCCAATGTTTTAGAATTACTAACTCCCTTGTATCAAACAAACCTTCAAAGCAACAACTTTAATGATTGCTTTCAAAAATTAGCAACAGCCAAAAAATAAACCAGTTAGGAGTTTTAGGGTAAGATTGCTTCTCTATTTAAGTAAGTCAACAAATATTTACTGAATGCCCCTGTGTGAGGTAATACTCTGTGAGGCGATATACATTAATAAATCACAATCCTTGATCTTGAGGGCAAAGAATTTAGTGACTAGAATGGATTATTATGTACTTGAGGGAATTGTGAAAACAAAATAAATTTCTTTTCATGTGTTGTGGTTTTTCCTTTCCACAAACTAAAAGAATCTCTTTTCCCATATCAATCAGTATTGAGTTCCTCACAGCTCCAAATACTAGGTTAATTCCAATCCCTTACCCCAGTAAGTAACAATTTCTTGTTACAGGACCACTGCAGGAGGAATGAAGTTGGGTGCTCCCAGGTTAGAAAAAGAGGCTGATAAAAAAAAGAAAAAGGAAAGAAAAAGAGATTGAGCTTGAGGTGAAGGATGGGAATATCTTTTCCTTTCCCTTGTGAACTAAAATCTACACGATGGAGGGAGATAGCAGATGAATCAAAACCCATTTCAGTGCTGTTCCTCTCACAATGGTGGGGCGTCTGGCTAATTAGTTCCATCCACCACACAACATTATATAAAATCTGGAGAGAGAAGACAGCTAAAATGGGTGGGAGAAATCGAGGAGAAGTGGAGGGAAAGTGTGAGCACATTTTCTCTCCACACACAGAGACTGGGGTCAACTTACTACCTAGCTCTAGAGTTAGTGGGATTGAGTCTGATATTTCTGATTTCAAAAAGAGGAGACATATGAAAGTGCTAACATGAGAGGCTGAGAAGAAAATTCATACTGTCCCAGGCTGATAACCAAGGTCATGGTCAGTCAGCGGGTACTGGTATGGCATATTAGTCCACAGCTGCTGTTCCAAGCCCACTGAGTTTACTTTCCACCATTTCAGCTACTCTGGTTCAGGTTCCACTTTCCTGGAATTCCTGGACTTTTCTCAATCCAGCAACTAAAAAACCTATCAGGAGCCCCAGGACCTTATTCCAACATTAAAGCATAATTCTTTTGGTTGGTCTTTGCACCTTCATTTACAGTATTAATATTGTGACATCTGCCTTGTTTATAGCCCATCATATTTGCCAAAAATTGAGTTAACAAGAATTATTTAGACAACTTGGAAAAAAAGGTAATCTAGTACTTCACATAATTTAAACATGTCAAATAGTATAGATTTCTCCCCTTGTGAATTCTGTCTACTCAGAATTCCTTTTATTTATTTTTTCATCTTTACTTGAGTTTAATGTACATTGAAGTTTATGGGAGCATTATACACTTAAAGGAGAATGGGATGAGCCCTAACTGGTTTTGCTCAGTGGTTAGAGCATTGGCCCTGGACTGAAGGGTCCCAGGTTTGATTCCTGCCAAGAGCACATACCTCAGTTGCAGGCTCGATTGTGTGTCTCTCTCACATCAATGATCTCTCTCTCTCCTTCCCTTCCACTCTCTCTTAAAAGCAATGGAAAAAATATCGTCAAGTGAGGATTAAA
Source organism: Miniopterus schreibersii (assembly GCF_964146895.1). Classification (NCBI taxonomy): domain Eukaryota; kingdom Metazoa; phylum Chordata; class Mammalia; order Chiroptera; family Miniopteridae; genus Miniopterus; species Miniopterus schreibersii. The sequence goes on from NC_138102.1 coordinate 116,183,334, forward strand.
AGAGGAAGAAGAAAAAAAGGAGAATGAAATAACTAAGTACAATTCAAAAAAGTGTATATTCAGTGTGTTAATTAATAACAGTAACAGCTGTCCCACTGCTTTGCTGATACTAAAGTTTTTTGTTTGTTTGTTTTGTTTTTCCTGTTTCATTTTGAAGATGAACCAGTATGTGTAGTGGGGGAATACTTTTGATATATTAACTAATTTACTCCTCCATTTCCTTTTATTATTACTGTTTTTAATATTTTTTTATTATGAGTTCCTCCACCTGTTAAGACTAAACCTTAAAGGTAGAATATATGGAGTTCCTACACAGAGCACATATAGAGAGTTTTCAAAACTAGCATTGGGCACCAAATAGGCCTTTAAAACTTATAGCAGAGACAATAATCTTGAAAGTAAACTTCTTTGCAAGAGCTGGGTATTTTGGAACTGAAATAGTTAAGTCTTGAGGTGAGCAGAGCATTAATATTATGACAATTACTACAAATTATAGAAGCAATAACTAAAGAGCCAAACCACTCAAACTAAGGGCTGCCCAAGCTGAGGCAAGGAGAGAAAAGAACAAATGAGATCATGGAGATGGATTTGTGGTGATGGGACCAGACCTGAAAATCCTGAGTGAGTATTGAAAACTGTCAAGTCTCCGTAAGAGACATGTCAAGGAGCTCCTGTACGAAGTGAGCCTGCCTCAGGAGATCATTCATCACAGTTCCAACAAGAATAGCACAACATTTCAGGTAAGGACATAAATTTTGTACCTCTAAGTGCTGTGTGCCATCTGCTAATTAGTTAAGCAAGAGTGATGTCCAACCCCACCTTGTGGGAAACACTGATATGATCAACCACCTACCTCTATCAGTGTCCCAGGATGTTATTGAACCCTCCCACCCTCACCCCTGCATTTCCCAGCAGAGAGCCTAGATACCCAGAAAATCAGTGATGGTACAAGAGAAGTGGTGGTTTAGAGAGGAAAACCTTCAGTGGCTTTATTTGGTTGGAACAGAAAGGAACTAGTTTACAATTCTAACCTTTCTTAATTTGAATACAGACCAATGGCATATAGTTTTCTGAGTTAATATTACTTAAAAATAACTGAACTTTCTGCTCAGCCAGCATGGCTCAGGGTTGAGCATCAACCTATGATCCAGGAAATCATGGTTTGATCCCCGGTCAGGGCACATACCCAGGTTCCGGGCTCAGGCCCCAGTAGGGGGCATGCAGGAGGCAGCTGATCAATGACTCTCATCATTGGTGTTTCTATCTCCCTCTCTCCCTCTCTCTTCCTCTCTCTGAAATCAATAAACACATATTTTTTTAAAATAACAACAATAAAAATCCCTGAACTTTCAGTAAAAATATCATTCAATGTCTAAATTTACCTTCCCTAAGATTAAAAATAAAATCACCAGACCATGGGTAAGAAACTTACACGTCATAGATATATCCTTTAGCAATTTTATATTTTTATTTTTTTGCCTTTAAAGCAATCCTATCTTCATTAAACTGTTTCCCAAATATGGAGATGAAATTATTCAAAGCTTTTTTTAGTGTGTTTTAAAGGTTGGAGTAAATCCATCTCATTTTGTACATTACAGAGTCACTCTTTAGTTCAAAAAGATAACTTGAAAAAAATCTGAATTTTAGAATTTTATTTTATTACTTATTTATTGTTAAAAGGTGTATCCTCCTCAACTCTCAGCATGCCTGGAAAGGGAACAGATGTTTCCTATCATGCATTTCCTCTCAGTCTTTAGTTTTTGACAGGCTGAAACTGGAGTATTTATCACTGTTGGTGTTGTGCTAGTAATTGCTATTTGTTAAATTCACACAAAAAATCTGTTATAAAGAGAGGTAGCATCTTTTTTAATTAAGGCTATCTAATTTCACTATCATGACAACGTGTAGTCAAAATCTCAAATAGGTGTATTAAATAAACTTTCACTTTCCACAGCATACGCATGCTCAAATGAGCTGCTTGAACCAATTTGAATTTTCAATATTTAAGTTGTCTTATAACAGAGAGGATTTAAGGGAGTTCTTAAGTATACATAAAACCAATAATAAGGCATAAGCAAAAATAAAGACATATTTATTTATTTATTTATTTATTTACTTACTTACTTACTTACTTACTTATTTATTTATTTAAATCCTCACCTGAGGGTATTTTTCCCATTGCTTTTCAGAGAGAGTGCAGGGGGAGAGAGAGAGAAATAGAGAGACATCAATGTGAGAGAGGCACATGGGTTGGTTGCCTCCCACACGCACCCCAACTGGGGCTGGGGATCAAACCTGCAACCGAGGTACATGCACTTGACTGGAATAGAACCCGGGACCCTTCAGTCCGGGTAGCTGATGCTCAAACCACTAAGCCAAACTGGCTACAGCAAGACATTTTTAAATAAATAAAATCTTTAAACCTGAAAGCATGCAACACTATTAACATTATTATAATATAAATGGTAATAATTGTAAGTCATATTTTAATGTGCTTCATAATTTAATAAGAACTCATAAGTTTAAACTTTATCCTATGATTATCTCAGTACAATCTGATTTGTACATTATTAGTCATATTTTATCAATAAAAAAGAGGCAAAGAAAGATTGAGAGATCTATCTAGGTTCACACTGTGAAAAGCTTCTTTAATTTTATGCTAATTAATATTTTGGATTATTAAAATTGGTGGTGGTATCCTTTGATTTGAGATAAATCATGTCACTCATATGTATTCCACAAATCCAAAGAGATAGACTTGGTGGTGGGCTGCTCCATGGTGCTGGGAAACCAGGTGGAGCCACACTGCTGATACACTCTAACAGCACCTGTTTCCATAGACTTCCTGTAATTGTGATCCTGGCATTTATTTTACACAAATTGTTTCTAAATTTCTCATTGCCAGAATGACTCCCCTTTATTTTTAGCAGAGCCCAGCCTGGCGTGGCTCAGTGGTTGAGCGTCGACCTAGGATGCAGGCGATAGGGGTTTGATTCCCGGTCAGGGCACATGCCCAGTTGCGGGCTCGATCAATGACTCTCTCCTCATTGACGTTTCTATCTCTCTCTCTCCCTCTCCTTTCCTCTCTCTGAAATCAATAAAGATATATTTTTAGCAGAAAATGTGATAGGGGTGGGATGGGGCTGATTTTGAAGACTGAACTGTGTTTTTGTGACAAATAATAGTTTATAAATAAAATCAATTATCCTATTGATAGTGTTTATTTTTAATCATCAAGTTCTATTCTTGATAAGGCTGTCTAAAAGGCTAGACTGAAAAAGGAAAAGTGGTCTCCTCTTGGTATTGATTATAAGAATTTCTTGAGGTACAGGGGCATGGCAAAGTCAAATAGATCTGGTCTTTGCATACACGTAATCCTAGGTGAAAACAGTACACTATACTGGTGAGTTTAGAGTTTCTGTAAGTCAATGAAAATGCAATCTTTAGTCCATATTGATAATGCTCTTGATTCTACATAACAGCCCCAACTTCTCACCCAGCCTTTATCTTCTCATGTTCCATGAAGGCAGGGATCTTGTCAATCTTGCCTATTGTTTTATCCTCAGGATCTATGACAATGCCTGACACATGGCATGTGCTAAATAATATTTATTGAATGAAAACATAGGTGAATGATCTATGAATTTGAGAAAATATACCCTACAACTAAATAATTCATCTGGCTTTCAGATGATATGGACTGTAGCCCTACTTACAGAGATAAGTAGACTCAATTATGTGTCCTCATTAAAGTGGTAGGCATTTTAGCACCATGGTTATTAGGAGAGCAATTATGATAGCAGAACTATGTATTGTCTTATTGCCCCTGGGCCCTGAGCAGAGATATAGGGACAAAAGGAGCTAGTGAAGGAGCCTAAGAAGGTATAGTCAGAGAGAAAAAAAAGAAAAGAATCTTAGTTTGGGGTGGGACAGGAGAAGGCAGATGTATATCTTAAATACAGGGGGGAAAGAACTGTTTAAAAGAAGGAGTGCAAAAACTTTGATGAGTGCTGATGAGAGGAAAGTGTCCTTTGCCTTGGACAACACGGAGATTGAATCAGAGGCTGATGTGGACAACTGAAGACTGAATAGGAGATGAGGAAATTAAGTTTCCTTAAAAAGATCCCGTTTTTCAGGAAGCTTAGATATTCAAGGGAGCGGAGAAATGGTGCAGTAACTAGACCTACATGTTGGATCAAGAGAAACTTTTTTTTAAGAGGAGATATTACAAGTTGGTTGAATGTTAAGAATAAGTAAGAAGACTAGAGTTGAAGACGGTAGAAAAAAGGGTTTAACAATGGGAAAAAGTTCTCAAGAAGGTGAGAGGCAGTGGGATACAGGTTTGTATTTCAGTTACATAGAAACTAAGTATTCTTCCTTAAATATTCTTCCCTAAATTTTATTATTTTCTCTCAGCTTTAATGTTTCTCATTACCTCTGCCTATTCATTGTTAACCTATCATATCCAATGCAAATGCTACCTGTAGTATGAAATCATCTTTGAATCCACTGGTATACATAGGCTTTTCTAAATTATTGGTTATACCTCTTTTATTGCCATTACTTCCTTCTGACCTTTCATTATAGTTTACTATGGAGACTTTTTGATAATCCTAGTAGATTATGAGTTTGTTAAAGATAGGACTATGACTTATCTTTCTGTCTGTTGTCTTTGTGTCCCTCTCAGCACAAGCAAAGTCAGCGACTTTTATGTTAGTGACTTGTACCAAAAATGCAAATGTGTTTTGAACGAGCAAAGGTACTTCCTGGTTATACAGATTTCAGGGACTCCCTGAGTGAATTGACCCTCTACAAGTAATGCAGGAAATATAAAAACCACTTACTCTGTTTACAAATTGCTCTTTCTGTAAATGAAGTGCACTGATGTCATCATGGCATTTGTTTCTGACTATAAAAATTGATTTCCCTCTCTGAAGAGGTGAATGAATTGAATGACCAACTGTTCCCAAGGAACATCAAATCCAGGCCTCCTATTGACTATCCAAATAGGAAGGAAAATAGAGTCTGCAAACTCAACAAGCTTAACTGGGAAGCTTATCTGTCATTGTGATCATTAAAAAGTTATTTCAATATTTTAAGTCTTGAGGACACAATATCTTAAAAATAAATACAGTTTCCAAATCGCTATCCATTTTTTAAAATACCTATCACTGTATTGGAGAGTAGAGAGTGGAAGAGGTGATGTCACCCTGTATTGCAGAGAGAGAAGCAAACCTATTCTCAATTTAGATATCCACTACAGACATTCAGTTATGATTTTTAAGAGCTATAATATTTTTTCTAGTTTTATTGAGAAATAATTGACCTATACCATTATATAAGTTTAAGGTGACAACCTAATGATTTGATATATACATACATTGTGGAATGACTATCACAGTAAGTTTAGTGAACACCCATCACCTCACATAGCTACATTTTTTCCCCTGTGATAAAAACTTTCAAGATTTACTCTTTTAGCAACTTTTAACATACATACACAGTACAGTATTTTTACCTACAGCTATCATGTTGCATGTTATATCCCCAGAAATTATTTGTCTTATAACTGGAAGTTAGTGCCTCTTAACCACCTTCAACCAATTCCTCCAACCCCCACCCTCTGCCTCTGACAACTGCAAATTTAATCTCTGTTTCTATGAGTTTTTTTAAATATGTATCCCACATATAAGTGAGATCATACATTATTTGTATTATTCTGACTTATTTCACTTAGCATAATGCTCTCGAGGTCCATCCATGCTATCACAAATGACAGGATATTCTTTTTATGGCCTAATAATGTTTACATTTTCATATATTTATATATATTTATCCCATATATTTATTTATATGTTGTATACATATTCTGTATCCATTCATCCATCAGTGCACACTTAGATTGTATCTATGTCTTAGCTACTGTAAATAATGCTGCAATGAACATGGGGGTGAAGATATTTCTTTGATAGTGTTTTCATTTTTGATGGGTATATATCCAGAAGTAGGGTTACTGGATCATATGGTAGTTCTATTTTAATTTTTTTGATGAATCTCCATATTGCTTTCTATAGTGGCAGTAACAATTTACATTCCCAACAACAATGCACAAGGGTTACCTTTTCTCTGCATCCTTGCCAGAACTTGCTATCTCTTGTCTATTTGATGGCACCCATTGTCCCTATCTGCCCAAATACAGTCATATAAGGGTGTAAGGCTGCAACATATAAATTCTGTGGGGTACACAATTAAGTCCATATATATAATTTTCTTATAAAGTCTCAAATGATTCCTAAATATGAAACATCTTGGAAAAAAACAAAACCCACAAAAGCTTGGAATTGTAAATAATTCAAAGTGCAAGGAATTTAATTAGTACATTTATACATGTGTATGTAAACAATATCCCATGACCACTCTTAAAGGAAAGAGATGAGATTAATTTAACGTATTCTATGAAGTATTTGATTTATAAATATATGTCCAAATTAGGATTATAAATTTAAAATAAAAAAGCTTGAGTTGGCTATAACTTTTTGGAAAGTTGCACATTTGTATACATTGAGTTATGTATTCTGTGAGGCTCTTAAAAACCTTTTTACCAGTTGATCCTTCAACAGCTGGGATTTTGTCATTAATTTTGCACTTGAGAGAAGTGTAGGACTTGATTTAATCAAGGAATAATTAGAGTACTTGGCAATATAATCTTATTCTTTCACTGATGGAATGTGATCACATAGTTATTTTTTAAATTTGTCTTAATGACATGAATGTTTCCTTTTTTTATTTTTTTATCTTTCTCTAATTTTAGTTTCCTTTCTTCTATTTTTCCATTTCCTTCCTCTGTTCTACACTATTCCCTCCTGCCCTTTATCATTTAAACTTCCTTTTTTATATATCAAATGACCCTTATTATATTTAAATATAATTTTTGGTATGCTTTCTTTTCCTGCAATAGATTGGGTTTCTAGCATTCAACTTACAAATTGATCTCCCTGGTATTTTTAATTATCTTTCTGTAAATACGATATTCAAGATCTCCTGAAACTGGTGTAGCCATTGACAACAAAGCCTGCATGTTATCTACTTTCTCAGCCTTATCAACTCTGAAACAGCTGTTCACCTGATTTGATATCTACGTATCTACTTTAAAAGAGCATTCTCACAAAATATTTTCTAACCATGGTAACCACAAGCACATGCGGACACTCTTGTAGAAAAGCATTGTGCTCAAAAGCTATTGGCAATATGTAGACCACAGAGTTTGGGGTAGGTTTGGAAAAAATGTCATGACTCAACCAGGTTGTAAAGGATTAATGGAAACTATGATAAGCAAAATAGCAAATAAAACTTTTATTCTACCCCAGAATGTAACAGGAGTCATTCTGTATGGCCAGCATTCTCTTCATGTGCAAGTGTCATTGTTAGTTCTTGCTGTGTGTGTCTGTCACATTTCTATTTTTACCTATACAAGCTACTTTGAAGTTTTATATTGAGCAATACATTATTTCTCCATCATTTCACCTCTGGAATAAAAAAGTATAAATATACCAGTTCAACTAGGTAGGTATTGTGGCCCTAAACTTTCCTTTTTCTGAAAAACATGTAGACCTGAATTTATTTATTCCTTCACAAAATGTTTATTGGCCCAGGCTCTGCAGTAGCTGCAAAAGCCAATACCATCTCTGCTTATTTGTAGTTTTATCTACTGGGGAAAATAGACATCAATCAAATAATCACACAAGCTAATGCCATATTTTAACTCTGACAGATGTTGTTAAAAATAGGTACACAGTTCTAGGAAATCTATAAAATGAGGGGCTGACCTAGAAGGGAAAGTCAGTGATGTGCTTAATGTGGAAGTACCACTTGAGCTGAGCACATATACCATCATATATTCACCATATAATTCTTTGTCCAAACCCAGACAATTTTGAGAGTGAAACAGAGAGCTATTAATAATTACACTAAGACAGGAATCATAAAGTGGATCTGCCCCAGGAGCAAATAAATATTCACTCATTATAGCCACAGCTATTTTATAAATGTATTTACCTCATCAAGAAATTCCCTTTTAAGATCCATAATCCCATGAATTATTATTTTTATTTGTTACATAATATATTTTGTCATATGGACTATCATTGATTGTATTTGTGTGACCTTTATCTTATGATAGTCTTTTTAGTCTGATTTATAAGTATTTCTTAAAACCCATAATGTCCATATTTAAATATGCTAAAATTATTGTATTTAATATGTGCTAAACATTGGTCTAAACTATTTACTATAAATATAATTACCAAATTTTTATCACACAGCAATATTATGAGGTAGGCATTATTCAAAAACAGATGCTTTGAAAATGATGTATATCCCTTATGTGTACCCTGTCAATAAGCAGACCCATATTCTAACTGGGTCTTTTTGACACAAAAGACTAAACTTTTAGCCACGATGGCACTTGTTAACACTTTCAATTTATCTGGAATTTTAGATTTAGCTCTACTGAATGACCTTCTGTATCAATAACCTTATCTTCTCTGTGTTCCAGATTTATATTATCTGTTAAATAATCAGGCTGGAAAGCAAAACCATCTTGGAGAAAGTAAAATGAAAACTGCCCTGGAGAGTTGGCTAGATTATCTGAAGGGAAGAACTGCCTAGCCAAAATGATAAACATCTCATTCACTCATCCATTCACTAAATTCACTCAAGCAACATAAGAAAGCATAGAGATACGTTAGTTACCTCAAACTATTGAATGCTAGGCAACAATCCCACAAAGAAGAAGGGAACATACTTCTTGCCTTCAAAGAGCTCGTTGTCTCTGTGGGACTATATCTATAGTCCCACGAGGCATATCATAAGCCACGTTAAATGTTAAATGTTAAATGTAATGATAGGGTATTATGGAAGAAGGTAGGGGAGCATGTGAGCAGTGTGGCCGGCAGAAAAGACAGGTCAGAAAATAATTTCTGAAAGAAGGAATACCTAGGCTGAATCGCAGATACACTTGCTTTAGCTTCCATGTATGTGAAACTGGCAATGCTTCGCTCTGATTTATTAATTAAGGAATTCCCCTGAGTTCACCTGAAGGCACAACCCTGTTTGTATCTCCCAAAAATTTAGTTACATAGTAAACAACAAATAATTCAACACCTATGAATTGCTTAACATCTGTGGTAATTTTTTTGTTGTTGGATGCTCTTATTTTAAGGTGATGAGGCATGATCTTTGCCCTCAGGAAAATTCTAATCAAATAGGTAAGAAAGTGAGTCAGAGGGTAAGATTGTCACTTTGCCATTCTTGTCAAGCAAGCCATTCAAACCTGTGCAAATATGTAAATTCCGTCTGCTGAAAGAGAAAGACTTCAATGATATTAGAGGTTTAACCTGGCATTGTCTTTGAAAACTTATATCAATATTTCAGGCCAATACAAAAATAAGATGATTTTATACATATTTGACTTCTAGATTTGCTCACAAGTTATCAAAAGGAAAGAGGGAAGGGAATAAGAACTCCGTGAATTATCAACTGTATATTACCTGTTTGGTCTGTATAATGAAAAAAAATCTTCAGAAAAAATATCCTATTTTTGCCTAAAACTATTTATTTATCTATTTTGGTTAATCCTCACACAAGAATTTTTTTCCCATTGGTTTTCAGAGAGAGTAGGAGGGAGAAAGGAAGGGGGAGAGAGAGAGAAACATCAATGTGAGACAGACGTCTCGATTTGTTTGGAACCAACAACCCTTGGGAAAGTGGGATGACTCTCTAACCACTGAGCCATGCCAGCCAGGGCTGCTTTCAAACAAGTTAAAATGATTAATTTAATGTATGGGTAAAGGATGTGTGGGGAAGAAAAATAAACATTACATTAACCATTTTGAGAAAAATCCCAATGTACCAAAGAAATTCAATGTATTTCCATAGTAATCAATACTTTCCTTTTAATTACACTCACTTGTCCTAAGTCACCTGAGAACAAGAAGTTTCTTCCTTTTTTATTGCTGTGTCGTTAGTTCTGAAGAGGTTTGCCCAGTACAAAGTCAGCACTCAATCAAGATTTATTGAATAAACTAAATAAGAATATGGTTATAAAGAGTCCCAGATTGCTTTTTTTTTAAGAAAAAGATTTGCAAATGAAAGATATTGACAAGGCATTTCTAAACTTTAGAACTTTGCATCCAGCCTAATGCAGGTTGTACCAATATCTCCCTAAATTGAATATCAAAAGCTTTATATGTACATAGAGATTAGAATTTTAGTAAAGGTTATAAGAATATTGATCTATATAAAGCATTGTGATATATCTTTATTTTGAGCACAAAAAAGTATAAAAATTAACTAATCTATTTGTTCAAAGGTTTCTATGTTTCCTTTTTTCTTAAGTGTTTTAATGCTAAACAATATTTTATTATTATAAACTATGGAATTAACTTAGTCACTTTTGTAAGCGTGTAAACAGGTAATTATTTAAATAAATACACAAATAGAGGATATAATATATACTGAGGTTTGTTTATGTCTAAAAATATTTGTGTAAAATCGAACATTGCTATCAAGGTACATTTCAAATATTTTGTCTTATAATGCATGACGTTTAAAGATATAACTTTCCTTCTTATTAAAACTGTAACACTATCTAATTTGGGAAAGCTGGGTTAAGGCGTGTTTTCCTGTCCCAAGGTAGACAGAATTTTGACAGGGACAGGAAATGTGGTTGACTCCCTATTGTGCATAAATGATCCTCTTTATAAGAAATAACCTTGGCAGCTGTGTCCAGGTGGCTATGTAGACTGATCTGTGCTTCCTTAACAAATCAGAACAAAAGAGAAAAAAAATACATTTTAGACACTATAATGAAGATAATTAGAATGAAAAAATTACAGAGCGAATTTTTTTGTCTAAACAGTTTCCTCCCCAGAACTGAATATCAAAATGTGGTTTCCATTTTTCCACTAACATGTCATAAGTTCCACTCTGGGTGACGCCTGTGGTCCTGACTCAGGGTGTGGACTAGGAGGGACCAGGTCACGGGGAGAGTAACCCAGGTTGTTAGATTTATTAATGCATTAATCATCTTGCTAAAATAAAAGCTTACACAAAATGGGGGTATGTCATTATCAATTTCTATATCGTTGGTTTTATTTCATTACATAATCTAATTTGACTGCATTCAAAAAAGAAATCATAATTAAAGAGTAGTTATAATTTGCATTTGTGTAGATAGAAAAAGTTTTAAAAAAATAGATGCCTGAAAAGACAGTGGAAACTAAGTTGTAGCAAACATTCAACTTTCAAAATTCAAAAATCTTTAATTTAAACATAGCTCTAAGCTTAGCTTTGTAGACGAAAGAAATAACTACGGTAATGAGGGCTGTGTGCTAGTTTTTAGCATCTCTGTCTGCCTCAGCCAATTATTTAATTCAAAGTTTATTGATATCAAAATTTATGTTTTAACTAATATTAGATTGAAATAGATTAGTAAAAGAGACAAGTGAAGTTCAATGTGAAATTGCTTTAATCATAAAACATACAAAAGCCAAAAAATGCAAGGCTAACAGTCCTAGGTATCTAAGTTTATTCATGTTTTGACTGTTGGTAGATTAAAATATATTAATAAAATAGCCATCTGGTGCTCGATGACAGGTCACTTTAGTCGGAAAACATGTGAAAGGAAAAATGATAAAAGTGATAAGACAACCTCATGCAAAAGAAATTTTATTAGATCAAGATATTTTTTAAAGCATCACTTGTCTACAACAGCAGTCTTGCCCATTGATCAACACCTGATAATTTCACTTGCGATGACTAAAAACTAGTTCTACTACCAAAATTATGAGTTTAAAAAAATTATTAAAATAAGCTTCCAGTAAATAGTGCAGTTTTGGCAGTGCCAACAGAGCACTTGTTGGCAGAAGATAAACGTGTATATTATAGGAAAATGCAAAAGTTGACATCCTATGGCACAAGTGTTTCAGCAAGAATTTGGGTGAGACACATTTTATGGTATAAACATAAAACTGGCTCTAAGGCCTTGATGTGACCTAAAAAGGTATAGAACATTGTGAATCATTTGAGGACTTTGGCTTTTTTTAATCTGAGTTGAAGGGTAAACTGTTGTTAAATTTTGAGCCAGTTTGATGTTTGCTTTGGTAAAATTATCCTGACTGTGGTATTGAGGCTACAGGCAGAGCCATGAGCAATTCAGTCAGAGCAGGTGGCAAGATTTAGCCCTGGGTATGATGAGAAATGGTGAGATTCTATATTTACCTGTATTTTTAAATGACGAAAGATTTCCTAACCAATTCAATATGTGGTGTGAAAAAAGAAAAAAGTCAAAGATGGCACCCCTGTCTTGGGCTGAGCACTGGGTCATGGGGTTGTCATTGGCAGTGATAAGGGAGGCCAGCGGGGGCGGGACAGGTTTGGGGGGAAGGATTAAGAGTTCAGTTTCATACTTCTGAGAGTAAAATGATCATCCTTTAATGTATGCATTACTCTCTCTTATTTTTTAAATATATCTTTGTTGATTTCAGAGAGAGGAAAGGAGAGGGAGAGAGAGACAGAAACATCAATGATGAGAGAGTCATTGATCGGCTGCCTCCTGCGTGCCCCCCACTGAGGACCGAACCCTCAACCCAGCATGTGCCCTGACCGGGAATCGAACCCTGATCGCCTGGATCCTAGGTCGACGCTCAACCGCTGAGCCACGCCCGGCCAGGCAGCATTACTTTCTAAAACCATTATAGCCAGTGTTTGTTGTAGTTTTTATTTATGTTTGGTTTTTTTCCAGTTTTCTTGCTTTCTCTGTGACACTGTCTGTTTCTTCCTCTGCCTGGCTGTTCTTTATTGCGTGCTCAGTTCAGTATGCAAACATGTAAAGAAGATTTAAGGTCTAGGAGGATTTTCTTTTCTCCTGAGCAGATTTCTATTTGTTTATGCAGGTAGCTATTTGTTTATGCAGCAAATTAGAATGACTTTAATGCTATCATGGACTGAAATTAGAAGTCACACTTTAATCCCTGCCAGTGTGTTTTACTCTTGTTTTGGGGGTGCAGACCATCAGGATCTTAACAAAAAATTTGGGTGATTTACCAATATTCTCTGGTGAACTTGTACCCAATTTAAATTTTTTATTCTTGTAAATTTTTCAAAAACTTTCATCAGCTTCTTGACCTCTTAATTACTTCTTCCAGAGTTGGCAGATCCCCCTACAGGAAGAGTGGAACTCAATACCAGGCTCACACCTATGAGTTTCATTTCCTTTCCTTTAGAATTTGGCCCTGTAACTGCCTCGTTAGCATTCCAATCGGATCTCTCTCTCTCTCTCTCTCTCTCTCTCTCTCTCTCTCTCTCTCACACACACACACACACACACACACACACAGTTTATTAAATCACCTCAGTACACTACCATTTCCACTACTGGAAGCAAAATTCCTGGTCCATTATATTTCTAAAATAATTTTAAAGCCATATTTTATACCTAACATTAATAAGAAAGTTAACAAATGCATAAACTGAGGCGTTTCTTTTTCAAAATACTGTTTTCAATCCTATCCTAGTTGGCAGGATGCTGCAAGAAACAAGTAACTAAGATACCTACCCTTCTGGAGCTTGCATTCTGCTGGGGGAAGCCAGGGAGGCCACGTAGCTCGCAGGCAGCACGGCCCTGCAGCCGGCTTTCAGGAAGCTCCTGTAATGCAGAGCACGCAGCGGCTACCTTATCTTGAGTAGCCAAGGAAGGACTCCATGTAAAGAGTACACTTAAGCTAAGAAATGAAAGACAAGAAGAAACGAGCCATTTAACAATCTCATTTGAAGTTTTGAACAAAGCTGCAGACGCCTGAGAAATAAGAAGAAACAAGTGATTCTATAACTGTGTTAACCACAGGAGAGAACTGTGGAAGGGGTTGGATGGCCCACTAAGGGCAAATTTATATAGATCCTTGGAGGTCAGGAGCAGAAATATAATAAATAAAATGTGTGACTGCCAAGGTTTTTTTAAGGCACCCAACTCCCAGATAAATGATGGACAGACAAGAAACATAAACTCTTACCTACTGGAAACAATAATACAATGGGATAGTTTTTTAAAAAGTATCTTTCAACTCAAATCTCGCTTTTCATTTCCTCTCTTAGTGACTTCTAAACTGAACTGTTATCAGGCTAAACCAGCGAGCTGATGTTGCACTTATGTTTTTGCTCTTGGAACCAAAATAATAATAAGAGGAAATTAAAGGGCACACGCTTAGAAGTAGCAAATCACCATTATACAACCTTCAATGTAGTAGCAGAATTAGGCAAGATCATCACTGCCTGCTAAGTAAAAAGTGATGCAAAGAGGAAAAAACAATAGCACTCTTATATTGCAGATATCTGGAAGGCACCTTCCCTTGGTGACCCAGGATATAGCAAGGATTGAATTTCCCAGACCCAGAGAATACTATTATGCCCATGTTGTCAATGATAGCTCCATGTTTGTTTAGGATCCTCCAGGGTCATGAGAAACTATACTAAAACATGCTTTAGGCTCTCCTTTCCTGTGTGCCATTGTTCTTTAAAAAAATTATTCTTGATAAGTTAAACCAGGATATTTATTTAATCTTAGAGCCAGGTGTGCGTGTGTGTGTGTGTGTGTGTGTGTGTGTGTGTGATCTACAACATCTCTCAAGTAATACTACATGGCTTTGAAGATAGAAAACAAAAAAGATACTCAATGTCACAATGGCAAATGGTGATTAAGGGGAAAACATTAATATTAAATATAAGGCAATATTACAAGGCAAGTGAAATGACTGGGGCTTGCCTGCACGTCTAACAAGATGGGGGTGGTCCAGGAGCCCCCCTGTGTAGCCAGTCCTGATCTGGGCCAGGTTGAGGTTTGGTGCCATCTAGTGGCAGTTTTCTTCTATGGCTAAATATCGAGATGATTCTGTGTCCTTGAGTCCAGAATTCTTGCTACCTCAGGCTTAGTGTGAAGCCTAGAGCGCCGCAGGGCTTTCCTGAGCGTATTTGCTCCGCCCTCAGCCTGGAGCATACCCTCTGTGGGTGTGACCCAGCCAGGATCTTCACACTCCTGCTGCTCCCCCAGCAGCCAGCTGCTGTTGCTTTGCATTGAGTGTAAACCTCATGTGGGGGCAGGCTGTTTTCTCAATTCTCTCGCTCCAGGCTTAGTCTTAAGTAAACCCTGTGCCCTTCAGCTACAGAGGTGGAATTTCATCAACTTCCCTTCCATCTCCCTCTGTCTTGTAAGGAAGGGGGGTCTTGGGCAAGAGTGAGTCTCCTGTTCCTCCCCAGCAGCTTTTTTTTTGCATCTCTGCAAAAGTTTCACCTCTGTATATCCCTTGTAAACAGGGCCTGTTTACATTCTCAGTGCCTAGTGGTATTTATTTATTGTATTGCTATAAAAAGTGTCCATGTGCCTGTTTCTCTAACTAGATTATGCACACTTCTGAGTCTTTATTTATTTGTTCGTTCATTTTAATCCTCAGCGGAGGATATGTTTTTGTGTTGTTGTTTATTGATTTTAGAGAGAGGAAAGGAAAGAGAAACATTGATCAGTTTCCTCCTGGATGCACCCAAACCAAGATCAAACCAACAACCTGGGCATATGCCCTGACCAGAAATCAAACTGGCCACCTTTTTGTGTATAAGAGGATGCTCCAATCAACTGGGCCACCTGGGCAGGGTGGTAACGGTTATATGTCATTATAATAACACAGTAACTACAACCTATTGAATGTTTGCCATGAAACAGACTTTGTTCCAAGGTCTGGATGTATATAATCTCATGTAACATCATCACCAAGCCTATAAAGTAGGCATTATAATTCGAATCTTTTAGTTGAGTAAGCAAACACAGACTGGCCAAGCATAGGCCTCCCTCTCAGTGGGGCCTTGTTCTTGGTGTAAAGCCTTGTTGTTGCCACCTTGAAACTCTCAGTGTTATCTCCCAACTTGAAGTGAAGTCTAGGAGAGGATGGAGCGAGCCTGCCGGCTGTGGAGGGAGGCCTGGGGGTGCAGGTGCGAGTTCCAGCTCTGCCTCACGGCCCGATGGGCACAGGAGCATTGAGCAACGGCCTGGTGGCCCAGCACACAGGGAGTCTGGGTGACTTTGGGTCCCCAAAGTGGCTAGGCGGGACCTGGGTCCAGATGGGCAGCCACGATGAGGAGCAGCAGGGGTGGCAGCAGTGGCCACAGCCACGAGAGAGAAGGGAGGCCCCACATGTGGGCAGCACGGCCCAGTGTGCAGGGGATCCCCAGAGCCACCCCCAGGCATGGGCACGAACGGTAACCCTGACATCTCAGGCAGTGCGTGAGGTCAGCAAATTGTTATAAAATAAGGTACGCACGGACATTTCGATAAAGTCTATCTGGATGTGATTAGAATTCTTCTGAGTATAGAATATCTAGCTTTGAAAACAGCTGTAATATTGGAAAGCAAATATTCACAGCATTAAAAATAGGAATTGAACCTATTGGATCATCACATTGGACAGAAAAGAACACGATTTCCATATGAAGCTTTAAATAAGCCAGTTATTGGTGAGAGACACACTATTAAACTTAATGTTTCCCTTGTTATTGAAGGTACAGAGATAAAATGACTTAAAAGGAATTTTGAATTATATACACATCATGAATTCACTTTTTTTTACTATATATATATGTATATATGTATATATATATTTAATTACAATTGACATACAACACTATATTAGTTCCAGGTGTACAACTGAGTGATTAGACGTTATATAACTTACTAAGTGACCAATCTAGTCCTCATCTGACACATACATATTTGCTACAATATTATTGACTATATTCCCTATGCTGTGCTTTATATCCCTGTGACTACTCTGTTACTACCAATATGTACTTCTTAATCCCTTCACCTTTTTCACCCATCTCCCCAACCTCTCCTCCCATCTATCGACTGTCAAAATGCTCTCTGTATCTATGAGTCTGTTTCTGTTCTGCTTGTTCATTTATTTGGTTTTTTAAATTCAATTGTTGACAGAGATGCATTTATTGCCATTTTATCATTCATATTTTTTTAAATATGTCTTTATTGATTTCAGAGAGAGGAAGGAAGAGGGAGAGAGAAAGATAGAAAAATTATTGATTGGCTGCCTCTTGCACACCCCCTACTGGGAATCGAGCCTGCACCCCGGACATGTGCCCTGACAGGGAATGGGAAATGGAAGAACTGTGAGCAGAGGTATCCCTTTCTCAAACAAATTACAATACGTTGAGGAGATAAGAAGAACATATTTAAACTGACAGAAAATAACAAAATATGCAGTGTAGTTAAGTGACAATCAACTGTGATGGCTCTAAAAGCTATATGAAGTTGGTGGAAAGATTTTTCTAAGCTTTTGCTCAAAAAATGTTCATAGTGATCTTATAATCGTGTGTGTCTTGAAGGGTGAGTAGTTAG
Organism: Miniopterus schreibersii; assembly: GCF_964146895.1. Taxonomy (NCBI): domain Eukaryota; kingdom Metazoa; phylum Chordata; class Mammalia; order Chiroptera; family Miniopteridae; genus Miniopterus; species Miniopterus schreibersii. The sequence goes on from NC_138102.1 coordinate 116,200,786, forward strand.
AAAGAGTCTGAGGAGAAAGGGGAAGATATTTTATATGAAAGCAAAAGCATACTAGAAGGCATGGAAAGAGAAGTTCAAATATGGCAGGTTTATAAAATCATGCTTTGTAAAGCCTGCTGAGACCAAAGCAAAGTTACATTAAGATTTGTATAACTATAAATTGTATGTACTTTAAAGACATTGCTAACTATCTCTAGATTCTAGTCTCAAACTCTTCTAACTATTAATTCTAAGTGATCATTTAATATAGTTAAGCTTAACATTTTGCAACAAAATTGCAATAATTTTCCCAGCTAGCCTTCCTGGGTAACATGTGAGAGTTCTATAAGATTACACATAAAAATGTTCTGTAGGCCATAATTATAATTTGAATACATAATATTAAAAAGGCAAGCTATTACTTATTAATTCTAACTTGCATTTTCATATACACATATTCATTCTTCTAAGTAGGAAAATCAAAATAATGTACAAAGATACAATTAAAAAGTAACAGACTTTTATGAAAGTGCAAGTGAAATAAGCAGAGTTTCTGGCTCCCTATTCCTTGCTCACAGGATGTTGTCAATCTCTAATTCTAGAATTCAGTTTCCTACACCCTACAAGCATGCCTTTGCAAGTGGCCTTCAGTAATTATGATTAAATCATGTTCAGGTAAAAACTCTCTTGGGCATGGGTAAAAGCACGTTTGATACTAGCGTGCTTTTAATTAGCAATTTAACACAATGTTGCTCTTTATTCACTGCATTTTAGCTTTTTGAAATGCAGAGATTTTAATTTGAGAATTTAAACCTGTGATACCGGCTTCAGTTTAATTTTGGTCTGCTAAAAAATGTGATCATATCATTCTAACTACAAACTCTCTCTTTTATCTCAAAAAGCAATGCATCTAGAATTTGAGTTCATTTTAGCAGTAGTTTAATAGTGAGTCCTTTATATTCATGAATTAAAATTGTGTCTCATGTTAGCTAATTTATCTTAGTAGAAACTTTACTGGCATTTACTTCGGGTATTCTAATTGCTCAACAAGATGCATAATTTTCCTGTCTGATCTAGAGTAGAATAATCAGTCTGTGCGATACAAAAATAGTCTATTCAGCCTATACGACTTACATTTGCTGTGAAGTGAGCTCTGAGACAATTGTTTCCTGGAAGAAGAGCTTTTGAGAATTGCTTTCTTCAACCTCCGATCATTTTCTTTTTTTCCTTTGCATAGTGATTTTTTAAAACTTTTGTTCCTCTTTTATTTTTATTGTTCTTTCATTCCTGCTACGTACATAGTCTCGCCTGATCCACTTGAAGGTTAACTTTTATGCATAAAAGAAAAAAGTTCTCAAAAGTAATTGTATTAAATAAAATGTACACATCAAAATTTCATACGGCAGAATTCCCAGTATCTTAATCTAGCCTGATACAGTCGTATCTTATATTCACTAACTAATTTCATCTAATTTACCTACCAAATATGTTCCATAAATATTCCATATTTTCTTACCATTGATTAGATAATTATGGGGCAAAATATGGAAGTAAATACATTATGGGCACTATTATGATTTAGGACATTTTATATTAAGCAGTGGTTCTCAGCCAGGAACAATTTTGCTCCCTAGGGTATGTTCGGAAATGCCTGGAGACGTTTCTTTATAATCATAGCTGAGGAGGTACTACTGGAATGTAATGAATAGAATCCAAATATGCTGCTAAACATACTGCAATGCATGGGAGAGTCTTCCAAACAAAAATTATCTAGTCCAAAATGTTAATCATAACGTTAAAATTGAAAAATGCTGATATAGAGGGAACTTATGATTCTCATAATTCATCAAATCGCTGTGTTTTTCTTGATGGTGAAGTCCCGTATTTGATTTTTAGTTCCAATAGCTCCTTTATACATTAGTCCAAATCGGGGTGTGCTGTTGTTCCCTTAGTCACACCATGTGCTATATGTAACAAGAAAGCTGCCTATTACCTAAAGGCATGACCACTCTAAAGTGTCTAAAGAGAGAAGAGGGTGGGGAGCACTTACAAGCGTCATATCTCTAGTAAATGATGGCTATTACCCCACCGCGTAAATTACGTTGTGGCAGAGAGATGAGTGTATTCTGTGTAATTTACACATTAATGTACTTAGCATCCAGCACATTCTGTTTTTATTTTAATGGCAAAAAATGGATGGAAGGTTATTTTCTTCTTACTCTGTTTAAATACATTTTCTTGTTTCTGTGGGGAATCTTGGTCTAAGCTGACCTGACACATTAACCCGAGAGAACATAATAGATTGTCATTATGTCATATCCTTACTACGCCTGTTTTTTAACCATTTCTCATGCTGTGCTTGTTTGACTCAGCATAGTAGTTAAGAAAGTTACTTCTGGAAACTAACAAAGCTGACACTTGAATGACATCTTTATCACTTACTTCTAACTTCAATAATTTTGGCAAGATACATAACCTATAAAGCCTCCAGCTTCTTATTAATAATATAGCAATGATAATAATAGTAGTAATAATAACACCCTGTGGGGTTTGTGAAGATTAATTAAAGAGCACACAAAGCTGTAAGTAAAATGCCTGATGCATAATATGTGTTTGACAAATTTAATTATAATGAATTTCCAAAATACTTTCTGCCATACAGCAAATTCAATAACCCAGATCTCTGTTCTAGTATATCCAACAACCTACTTGTTATTTTTACTTGGAACTCTAAAAGCACACCAGACACTTATTCCAAATCTAACCCTTTCCCTCCAAAATCTGGTTTTCTTTCTCCTATGTTCCCTATGTAGTGAAGATGACCATAGAATGTATTCCAAGCAGAAACCCAGAAATCATCCTTACCTCCACCTCCACAATTGTTCTCTTTATCCAGTGAATCCCTAAGGGCCTTCTAATCTATCTGTTTAAGTAGCAGTAGAGGTGGGTCCATTTCTCTCTAGTTCCACTGTCACTCCTTTTTTTTAGGCCACCATCTTCTCTAGTGGAAAGTGATAGCAACAGTCCAAGTCATATCCACACTGAAACCAGAGTGGTTTTTCAAAAATGAAGATCAGATCATGTGTTTTCCTTCCTTAAAGGCATTCAGTGATTCCTCATTGCTCTTAAATTAAAATTCAAAACACTTAATCTAAGTTACACATTGGTCTAAATTAAAAGTTTCAAGGAACTGAAAATTTTATATTCTTTCCCATAAGAATTTAAAATAAATTGCATGCAAAATGAAAACATAAAATGTTAGGAAATATAACTATATTTATTTTATTCTTATAATTTATTTTTTAAATATGTCTTTATTGATTTCAGGGAGAGGAAGGGAGAAGGAGAGAGAGAGATAGAAACATCAGTGATGAGAGAGAGTCATTGATCGGCTGCCTCCTGCATGCCCCCAACTGGGGATTGAGCCTGAACCCCAGGCATATGCCCTGACCTGGAATCAATCCACCATCTCCTGGATCCTAGGCTGATGACAGCTGGGCTTATTATTTAATTCTTAATAGCTTTCCTTCAAAGGTGGTCTCTATCTACCCTTCACTCTGAAATTGCCTCTTTTTTCTGGTACAATAAGCACATGTTTGATATGCCTACAAGATAACTAAGTACCAAAGCTATTCTTAAAACTCTAGGTTTACCTTCCAGCCCTTTTTCTAACTACTTCCCTCATATCTTCAGGATATGTGCTCAGCAATTTTAGGCTGCAATTTTCTACCTTCCCTACAGGCATTCATAATTGCTCTGGGCTCTGCTGTGAACACTCTGTTACCTCCTCTGCTGTTAGCTCATTTCTGTTCTGCTCTCAAGGCACAGCTTAATGTACCTGCTCTAGAAGAGCTTCCTCAATCCTTTCCTCCTTTCAAGATTTAGTTAGGGGTATACCTCTACAACTTCATGCGACCTTGTACAGTCCTCCTTACCCATCTTTTATTACTTAACTCTACTGCTTACAAGTAACCATTTTCTTTTCTGTCTATCTCAGGGAGCAGTAAAATCTAGACTACTGCTTATTTTCATATGGCTCACAAGCTTAAAATGTTTCTTATCTTTTAAAAATAGTTTTAAAAAATTAGAAGAGAATTATTATTTCAGGACATATGAAAATTTTATGCAATACACATTTCTGTGTCTTTAAATAGTTTATTGAATACTATTTATTGACATATTTTTTATTATAGCTTTTATACTCTACCTGTGGAGTAGCTGCAACAAAAATGATATGGCCCCCAAAACCTAAAATATTTACTATCTGGTACTTTAAAAAAATAGTTGCCAAATGCTGGTCTATCTCATTAGATGTCAAATTCTTTAAGGGAGGAAATATATTTCCCCAACTGCATTTCAGATATCTGCTATTCAGTATAAGTTTATTAGGTGATGGGTGACTTAGGGAAAAAGTAATGAATGAGGTGGTAATGAATAAATGTGATGAAGATGAAAGTTGTTGGTTTGTTGTTTTTTATTTGAAAGCAAAGTAAATCAATTTGGCTAAATTCAGAAAAAAAAAGGAAATTATTGGAAGAAAATAGATCATATCATAAAATAAGATAAAAAGTTAAAGAATTAGGTCTAGGAAAAACAGGAACTAGAATGACTCTTGAGATCTTGGTAGCAGGAACCACTAGATAATCTCAGTAAGACAAAATGGGTGACCTGGCATCTACATTTGACTCAAAGTTTATATTTCCAGGAGAGATCATCTGACCACACCTTGACTAAGGAAAGTGATTGCTGTTTGGCCATGTCATTCATATATACAGTCTTGGAGAAGACATTCCCAACAACACTGCATGTAAAGGCAAATCAGTATTCTATTACTAGAATCAGAAGTTGTGTTAATACTAGGTAAAAATCAAAATTACAGAATAACTCTATAATAGAAAAAATAGGAGTAAGACTATTTTTTGAAATTTGTTATTTTTAAAAATTTTATTAAATTTATTGAGGTTACATTGGTCAATAAGATTAAATAGGTGTCAAAGGTAAAATTCCATAATATGTCATCTATGCTGTGTTTGCATGGTGTGTTTATCACCCAGAGTCAAGTCTTCTTCCATCACCATGTATTTGACCCCCTTTACCCTCTTTTACCTCCCCCCCTTTTCTCTTTCCCCCGTGTCTATGTCTATGAGTTGTTGTTTGTTTGTTCATTTTTTCTTTTCTGTTTTATATCCCACATATGAGTGAAATAATATGGCTCTTTGCTTTTTCTGTCTGACTTATTTCACTTAGAATGATATTCTCAAGATTCATCCATGTTGTTACAAATGGCAGTAATTCATCCTTTCTTATGTATGAAAGCACCACATCTTCAATGAACATACACCTTTACGAGTAAATATTTTCAAATTTTGGGGGTAGATACCCAGAAGAGGGTTGCTAGGTAATATGGTAACACTATTTTTAGTTTTTTGAGAAGCTTCCATACTGTTTTCCATAGTGGCCATACTAGTCAGTGTTCCCACCAGCAGTGACTGAGGGTTCCTTTTTCTTCACAACCTCTCCGACATTTGCTATTAAGTGAAAATATTAAGTGAAAATATATGGACATTAGACTATAGCTACCTGTTCTAAGACATCCATATTTTATCATATTAACAAAAATTTTAGTCATTGTCTTACTCAACTCTCATGAATTAACTAGCTTGATTTCCAAATTATTATTGAAAGTGAAACTATAAATGGAATCATTCATATTATATGCTGAGTATGATGTGCCCACTTGCAGTTTAATAATAGAAGATGACACAATTATTCTACTCATCAGAGATTTCACAACTTAAAAAGACAGAGGCTAAATTGTGACTTAGTGTATGTGACTTAGTGTAAATTGTGACTGGCTAGATTTTGATATGAAATTCTCCAAATCCCCAACATATTTGTGGTAAAGGGGTTGATGTGTCATATTAATAGGATGATGATGAATGGGATGCCTCTAATAGTGAATAAAAATAGAAAGGAGAAGTGCCTCAAAGAAATGGGCATTAATAATCCCAGTATTGCTCAGCTTCCAGTATTTGTCTTTTCATTCATTCAGTGAGTACTGCCTGGTCTCCAGGCTAAGTATGACACATCTCCCATTAAGTGACTGTCCTTTCAGGTGTCACCTTGAACTTTCTGAAACATCTATATTCCCCTGTGAATAAGGTTAGGCTGACAGCATTTGAGATCATTTTGGCCATCACCACCGTCGTCTGACCCTCTCTCTACGGTCGGGTTTTACAGGACAGAGTTGAATCTTTCAGCTTTTGTGTTCCCGATTTACGTATGCTTAAATCTTGGCGTGTACATTTTGAAAAATTCCTAAAGAATTCCTAAAAATTCCTGGGAGTTCCAATTGGGGTTGCTTCTAAAATTACTGATATTTCCCAGATAAATTACCCTAAATTTTGCAGTTTTTTTAAATGACTTAACAAGAATGTCTCATGTGCAAACGTTTATCTCCTTACAAGGAAAAAAAACAACCATTTACATTACTTTTGTAAGAAAAAAGCATTTTTTAACTCTTTCTAGCTACTCAAACCGTATCTATTCAAAAAACAAACAAAAACCCAAACCCCAACATAGTATATATTGATTTTCGGTCTCTGAGAATGGAAAAAAAGTCAGCTTAACTTTATATGTCCATTTAGCTTAGGTAAAGAAAATTAAATTATCTTTATAAGGCATAACATTTTACCACATGTAGATTGTAAACATATTATTTAGCTGATAAAAGATAAGAAACAGGTTATTTTATTTTTACTGTGACTACTTCTATATAGTAGTTTCACTATCTACTTCATCTTATAGCTAAACTTCCTTGTTTCCAATTAACTTACAGTTCAAATTACATAAATTGCTGAACATTTATTGAACACTTAAAGCAAAATCGCATTCTTACTAGCAAAAACAAGTTATAATCTATATAGATTAAAATATACTTAAGAGCACACTATACACAATTATGTTGTCTCCTAAAGTCTTCGCAGTCTATGTTGACTTTTCTGGTCATATATTTTTATTAGCATCCACCAATAAAAGAGCAATAATGGAACCCAGTACCGTTTTTAGATTTTTGTTGAAAGAAACAGCTGTTTACTCCTGATTATAAACATCATAGACTTCTAAAAATATTGTTAAGGGCTATTTCTTTTTCTTTGACTTAAGTATAATTATAGTGTTACTCAGTAATTTTGGTTCATTTAAATTTTATGGTGGAGCAATATCTTATTTTGATGACTTTTTTTCCCTGAGAGTTGTTAGGTAATCCCTTTATAATCTTGTGATTTTATGCACCAGCTGGAATTTTCACATTTACTTCCGATTACTTATGACTCCTTTCTTGATATTTTTATATCACTCCAACATAAGTTATGTATCCTACAAAGCCAAAAGTGAAAGACTGTCATATATATGATCTTTCTTTAAATGCTTTCCAGAATGCCTGAATGCAGACATAAGAGATATATTATTATAATATTTTGTTTATTTTGGGTCTTTCCTCAATAATAATTTAAATTCCTTAAAAACAGAACTCATATTAAAATTTTGTTCTTATGAAACTCTATTAGTAATGTATAACTATTTCATTTTCATAAACAAAAAGGGCTTTTGAAAGATTAAAGGAAAACCACAATGCCTCAAAATATCAAAATAAATAATGTATTTATTTGTGCTCACTAATGTAAATCATTTTCCTTCTGGTTGCACATTTTATATGAAAACTATTTTATAATAGATACTGTTTTGCAGTACATAAGGACAGTGTTTACTACAGCACAGCAGTACCTGCCTTGAGGTATTTTAAGATTAACTCCTCCAAGTTGTTCCCAAGACTACTGGGAAACCTCAATTAATCCAAATTGTTTACATCTTATCCCAAAGCATGCTTTTACTTTAACTCTTAGAGATTATATAATTATATATTTTATCATGGAAAATGTATTCATGATTTCTTCTCAAATTTTGGAGTAGAAAAGTCAACCAGGTATGAATGTAAAAGACACTTTTTAGTAAAGTCTTTCATTTGTATCACAAACCAGAATAACAGTAACAGGAAATAATCTAATCTGTTTGGAACTCAGTTTTCTTATTTTAAAGTATCAGAAGATTGGACTAGGCAACTCTGGTCATTTTCAATTTTAAAATTATATAGTTTCTAGGTCGTATCTTATAAAAATAAGTAAAAGGGAAAACGGCAACATTTCTTAAAACTTTTTGGTACAAAAGATATTTTGAATATTTTGAAATGATAACATATTCTTTAAATAATAAGATTCTTTGTAAGAACAAAGATATTTGTTCTTTATTGTTTTGCCATGTTATAACTTGGCATAGCTCAAGACTCAAGAAGTCCTAAAGGCTCCAAGTTAAAGAAAAGACAGACAAGACATATTAAAAGGACAGCCAGTTGCTAATAACTTATAGGTAATTACCCATTCTGTAAGTGTTTAAAAAACTTGTAATAAAGATGTTTCTAAAAATCTAAGGGAAAAAAGCTTATGAAGCACATCTCAAATAGATTTTTCACATTATAAATACTTGACTCTTTTTACTCATGTAAAGAAGACATTTTATGGCTTTGATATTGATTGGTAGTACAATCAAGTGCATATCCTCAAGTCTTTAAAGTAATAAAATTAGGTTGTTAAAAGAGGCTATAATATCTTAGGGATCAATAGTGTGAGATTTAAATTATACTGAATGAAAATAATATCCTGTAATAAGTTTACTTACTTTTTTCATGTCTGACTTGCTATTTGGTATTAAAAAGTTAAATACATTGACTACAAGGTTGAACTTCATTGTCATTATGATGTTAGGAGTGTTAATAATTGTATACAGCTCCTTTCAACCAAGTGCTCCCACACCAGCCCCTGAAGATGGACTTTGGAGCAAGCACTTCAGAAGCTAACTATTGGTGGTTGCATCTTAAGTCCAATGCATGAAATGTGGGAGGGATAACATTAATGTATTCTAATGGTTCAAAGCATGTTTTCTGAAGTTATACTACCCAAGTTAAAACATCACATCTGCTATTTTCCCTATGATTTTGAACAAATTACTTGTTCTTTGTCACTATATTCTCATTAGTAAAACTGGAGTAATAATAATACATGTTTCAAAAAGTTTTTGTGATGATGAACATGATTTACTATATGTGAAATATTTTAAACAGTACTTGGCACATACTATGACTGAATACTTACTAGTCCTTATAACATGCGCACATGGGAAAGTTGAAGAAGCCATGGGAGAAATTGTCAGATGCCATTCCTACAAATCCTAGCAATCAAGGCCTGGTTTTCATAAGGTGTCCACGATGCTGTACAAAAATCAGTTTCTTGCCCAGCCATAGTGGCTCAGCAGTTGAGCGCTGACCTATGATCCAGGAGATTGTGGTTGATTCCTGGTCAGGGCACATGCCCGGGTTGCGGGCTCAATCCCCAGTCCAGGGCGTGCAGGAGGCAGCCGATCAATGACTCTCTCATCATTGATGTTTCTATCTCTATCTCTCCCTCTCCCTTACTATCTGAAATCAATAAAGATATATTTTTTAAAAAAAAATAAGTTTCTGCGCATAAACTCAGCAACATAGAGGCCATTCTAACTGATTGCAGAATTCCCCTTGCTATACCATGTATATGAAGGGGTATGAAACTCTACCATTTGATAAACTCTTATTTGTAGAAGGGAAATTTTTGCTCAAGACAGTACCATTTTAATGATTTCTTCATTTAAAAAAAATTATGTAGGTCACTAGTGTTCCCACTTGACAAGAAATGCTTTTATACCAACTATTGTTGCATATTTTATCACAGAGAGAGAATCACAGTTTATCAGTTACACTTTCTAGAAGCCAGTGTTGGAATAATTATCAAGCAAGAAACATTAAGCTATGTAGTAATTATTTACCCTTAAATTCTCTCTACTATTAAGCTATAGAGTTCATGTCCAAATTTGGAAAAGAAACCAGAACTAGAGCAGACTCATGAAAAAAAATGAAAAATGACTATGTAGAGTTCAATGACCTACTCATCAACAGACCTCATAATCTCAACACTGGTTTTATCCATACTGGTTGTTTGTATTAAATGTGCATTTCCTGCACTAGGTTGTTTTGCTCAGTGATTAGAGTGTCATCCTATGGAATGAAGGGTCTCAAGTCCAATTCTGGGCAAGGGCACATACCTCTATTATAGATTCAGTGCACATGCGAGAAGCAACCAGTTGATGTGTCTCTCTCACATCAGTTTTTTTCTCTCTCTCTCCCTCTCTCTTTCTCTTTCTCTCTCTCCCCATTCCACTCTCTCTGAAAAGCAATGGAAAAATATTCTCAGATGAAGATTAAAAAATAAATTAAATTAATTAATTAATTAATTAATTAATTAATGTGAATTTACTTATTTAACAAATATATATATTGATAATTGCTACCTGGCAGCACTTTTTTAAAATACTTTTTAGACATTGAGTTGTTTAATTCTAAAATGGACCTTATATGATAGGTGCTATCATTTTTCTCATATTTACATATGAGGAAATTGAGATGAGATGGTTCTGTCACATGCCTAGTGTCATGCAGCTTAAGTGGCAGAATTATGGTTTGGTCCCATAATGAAAGTTTGGTCCCCATTTCCCAGTAGTAATTACCAAACATATATTTGTTAAATACTTAAATTCACATTTAATACAAACAACCAGTATAGATAAAACTAGTGTTGAGATTATAAGTCCTGTTGATGAGCTGGTTATTGAACTCTCCATACTCATTTTTTATTTGCTTTTTTTTCCAGCTTCTTCTCCAAATTTAGACATAAACTTTATAGATTCATAGTACAAAGAATTTAAGGGTAAATAATTAGAAAATAGGTAAATATTTTTTGCCTGATAATTATTCTAACATTGGCTTCTGGGCAGTGTAACTAGTTAACTATGATTCTCCCTATATTACGCTATGTATTAAAATTTGCTTCTCGTTTTTCATCCACAATTTTTAAACAATTGGTCCAGTCAAATTATTAAACAACCAAATTCAGAATCATGAAAACAACATATTTACAATTTTTAAAAAGCCCAATATTAAACAGCATTTAAAGGAAATTAAAACCAAATTATGAGAAGTACAATTTGTTGTAGTATAGAATCAAATTTCTATATAGATTTTATACCTCAGTGGGGAAAAATAACTTATTCCAATGACATTCACTTTGTTTTCATCAGTGATAGTCATGGATGCTTTTTTATTTTTCCTTAGGGTACTGAAATTGAGGTGGGGGAAAAGGCTCTTTGAATGTAATTTTAATTGCTTTCTACAATTTTTAAAATTTGGTTTGTGGGCTATTGGAATTGTAATTTTTAATTGCCTTCCAAAAATGGAGATTTAAAGTAATGTCTGGTCTCACTGAACAGTTAGATATTTCAGTTTCTCTTGGGTCAACTGGCTTACAGACTTTCACACACACAAATTTCCTAGTAGATTTTCGATGTCTTAATTTGATTTGATTATGCTTAATACCCGAGATTCATACGACTGTACTACAGATTTGTTTTCACAGCCATAAATCTTCAGTTTTTGGTTTATTATTCCACTCAACAACAACAAAAAGTATTAAACAATTGGTGAATTTGTCTTTAATTTGGCCTAGATCCTCAGTTATCAATTTTAGTTTCAGCATCCAAACCATAATCATCATATCATAATTTTTCATAACATCTTACATGTATTTCAGTTGGTCACACTAAACTAAGAGTTTTCAAACATTCACTAGCTGTCAGGCATAACTGAAATTACTTTGACATAAAACATCACCACTTTAGACATTTTTTAAAATCATAGATAAAATTCAAATAATTAAGCCACTCTACAATTACTCCCAAAGAGTTAGTGATTCCAAGGTAACTCATTTAGATGTCGAAATGCATTATGTAGATGTGTAACCCAACATTTTCTTCTTCTGGTGTTCCATTTGATAGGCTTAAAATAAAAATTACAACTCCACCCAACAATAGCTAATAAGAAAAGAAAGTTGCTTTCCCTAATGTGGAAGTTGACAGAAAAGTTAATGTGGATGAGAAAGCCTTCGTGGCATTAATTCAAAATATAAAACTGTTACTCAAGAATTATCCCTCCATTTGACTTCATTATTCATTAAGAGCTAGCAGGGTTTAAATCATTAAATTCTGATAATTGATACATAATATTTACCAATCTTAATATAACTAGTAATATACAAAAGCCACTGAGAAGTGTAAATAATGAGACTAATAGCAAGGCATAGTAACTGAGACACCTGAAAAGCTACATTTCAGTAATTCACTAACTGAAAAAATTTTCATTTCTTCTTTGAGGTTCTTACGTCTTGCTTATTTTATCAAAGACAGTTATCAGGATATTAATATAACCCACAAATTAAGAATAAAGTTAATTTTACACATGAAGCTCATTTTTATAATGTTGGTTAGGTGTGCCTATCCAAAAAAAAAATTATTGAATGTTTAAAGGTAATATTTAATTTATTACCTGCAAATAACTATAGAATTGACTGTGATTGAGTTTCTTCCTCTCTGCTACCCCTGTCCCTCTATCCCATTTTAGATATTAAGCATTGCTAGTTTTATTGGGTAAGCAAACACAATTTCAATTGAATGGGGCTAATTATTAATAAGGTCAATGAATTTTAACTTTATATAGCTGTTGAAAAAATACTGACAATTAACTTCAAGTGGAGTACTACACTAAGCGTAGTCTACAAAAGCCATAGAAATAGCAAGAAATCCAGTGGCTAGCTGTAAAGGAAATCTGAACAGTAACCTCCCAGCAGGCATCTTTATTGTCCGTCTCTTAGGCTGTCACTCCCACTCAATCCATTCTGTATAATCATTTCAACTTATTAAATTATTACTTTAAAGCACCATTTTCATTATGACAGTCTCATTATTGGAATTATAAACTAACTCTTGCATACAAATATAGATGACAGCATTAAAAACACACTCACATGTGTCTACCACCAAGCTAAAGAAAAAATAATTACTGACAAATGTGAGTCCCTATCTGTTTGCCTCCAGTTTCATTTCCCATCAACAGCAGAGGAAATCACTCTCCTCAATTTGGCATGTGCCATTCCATGTACTTTTTATACACTGACTATATGTGTATGCATGTACAATTAATACATGGAATTTTTTTACACATTTATGTCATAAGAAGGCATTATATTTTATGTGTTGTTTAGCATTTTGGTTTTCAGGTTTGTTTGTGCTAATATATAAATATTTAATTAATTTTAATTAATTCAATGTAATCTCATGTAATAATTCATTTTCTTGTTTATATATATATGTGAAATGAGATAGCTTTATCTAGATGATAGATATATAAGTGATTGATAGATGAGAGATAGATAGATGATAGATAGATGATAGATAGATAGATGATAGATAGATAGATAGATAGATAGATAGATAGATAGATAGATAGATAGATAGATGATAGATAGATGATAGATAGATATAGATGATAGATAGATGATAGATAGATTAGATAGATAGATAGATAGATAGATGATAGATAGATGATGATAGATAGATAGATAGATGATAGATAGATAGATAGATGATAGATAGATAGATAGATAGATAGATAGATAGATAGATAGATAGATAGATAGATGATAGATAGATGATAGATAGATAGATAATAATTAATACAACTTTATAATAAATTTTCTTGCACAGGTCTTCATGTGTACAGTTGAAAGAGCTCCTCTGGGGAATATGCTTAGGAATAGAATTCCTGATCTTAAGATGTGAGCATATTTAAGTTTCCTAGATATTACCAAATCTCTTTCCAAAGTGTAATGCCAATTACATTTCAACTGACAGTGAATAAAAATTTCCATTTTTCCATAACCTTTCTTAAGTTAGAAGATATGGGCTTTTGTATTTTTGTTGTTTCTGAAATGTAAACTCATTCTTGCCTTATATTTTCATATTTTATTTCTGAGGATTATGGAGTTTAAGAAGGAACATATCTTATTAACATTTATAAGATTCAGTCTACACTCTTGATCCCAAATTTAAAAGCTTTCATCAGCTGGTTCTATATTGCTTACACAATTTTATTTTCTTTATATCAGTGTTTCTTAGTGTGTGGTTCCTGGACTAGTTGCGTCAGCAGCACCTGAAAACTTCTTAGAATGCAAATGATAGCCCCACCCCCCACCCCAGCCTACTATTCTATCAGAAACTTTGGAGATGAGAACCAGCAATATCTGTCTGAACAAGGTGACCTTGACGCACACTGACTTACCAAACTGATCTTTACCTTGGCAGTACCTGGTCTTTCCTGACACTTCCCTGTTCCCACGCCACTCCCGGTCCTCTTCACAACCACCGGGATGCTTTACCCATGCTGTTTCCAAGCATGAAATATTTTCTTGGGGGTGTTCAAACCATTTGAAACCTTTGCTGAACCTGAGGGCTCATCCTGAAATACAGTAAACTTTCTTAATATCCCAGCCATATTGAGATACTTACACCCCTCATATGTAACATTACTATAGTATTTCACATTCCTGGGCCTCTGATTTGTTTGTTTGTTGTTTATTTGTTTGTTTATTGAAATGCTTTGTTCCTGACACAGCAGGAAAATCCCAGTGTCTCATAAGATCGCTTCCACGGAGATCCTATGCAGGACAGAAGTGTTCCTTTTCTCCTTGGTGTCATTGGTGTTCCTTGTACATGCCCCTACTCTGACAGCCTTTACACAGCTCTGCCACAATTATTTGTTCATGTGTCTTTCTCCCCATCCGAACTGCAACTTATTTGTCTTGGTATCTTCATAACTTAATTCATAGAAAGTGAGTCAATTTACCTGTGTTCAGTAAGTGACAATACATTCCATTCCACATTTATCTAGTACATATAAAGATCTGATTCTATTCTGAGTACTAGGGAGATACAAAGCAGACTAAAACATTTGCCATGTTTGTGGATTGCTAATAGAATATATGTCCTTTAGAGAAGACTTCCATGCAATTTCTATCTTACAAGGATCATTTTTATTGTATAACAATTTTGGAGCTTTCAATCTAGCAAAGTTTGTGTACTATCTGAATATGTAACACAGTACTTTAGTTATTTTATATATGTTAAGCCTATTTCTCTCAAACTCATTATAAAGTATCTAAAAATAAAATTTGTCTTTACTGTAACATCTCCCACAAGGCCTAGCACAAGCTGGACTCAACTGCTGTTTAGTAATTTTGATTTGCATTTCCCTAATTGCTAGTGTCACCCCAGTAAATTTAATTAAAAAATAAAAATAATAATTTTGCCTTGATTTATATGAGCTACACCTTCACTATGAAGAAAAAAATGGTGGATTTACATTAATTTTTTGATACAATTGAAAACCGAAGACATTATTTTTGTTTATTTGATAAATTTAGGCAGTTTTGTAATCATGTAGCAGGACTGAAAATAAAATAATATAATTTTGTAACTATAATCTGCTGTAATAATCAATAAATTGACACAAATTTTTTAATATCTTTCAGAATTGAAATAAGAAAAAATGTGTTTTTTTTCTATTTTTCCCAGAATTTCTACTATAAGAGACATACAATTTTCTCCAAATTTTATATTTTTAGTGCTAACATCACTGTATTCTTATCTTATATGATTACAAACAATAAGATTATCAACACTCCTTGACTGCTTAGCTAGTGCAGAACTTCCAACTTAGTTTTATAACAGCAACATCTGATAAAAGTATAATGTGTTATGATTAACACAGTGCTTTTCCCTTTAGATCAGCACTTGGTCTTATTTCATGTCATATCCCTTATTCTGATCCACAGAATAAATTGGTCCTTGAGAAAGGCTGCTTGAGATGATGAAACCTCATTTATTCCTCACACTAACACAATTCTCTCTTATTTTAGAGAAGAGTATAGAAGCTTTGAGGAGACTTAGACAGGATCACAAAAAAAGCAGTTGACCAAACTATCCCTGTTCTTGGTCTTCTGATTTTAAATACCCTGCTTGGATAACTGCTGCCTTCCTACCTCCTGTATAAGCTTAGAATTGAAGTAAAACACGAGATAGTGAATTAAAAGAAACTGCATCTGTAGTGTTCTTTTGAAAGCTGAGATTTGACTTCTGGCCTGTGTTTAATGATGCAGTTTTATTAAATGCATGGGAATGAAGCTTCGTTTTCCTATGAATGGTTAGGGATATCAGGAGCTTCACAGTGAGAAAAAAGAACAACAAAGCAGAAATGCTGGATTACAGGGTATCCTTCTAAATGGGTTTCTGAAAATTATTTGTAGCAAGCAAACAGAACAGAGAGAGATCAGCTTTTAACTCTGAAGCAGGTAGGACCAGCACCTGTGCTCCTGAGTCATTCAGACATGTGGCACCTGCAGGCCCCAGAACAGATGGTAGGAAGCGCGGCGTCCCACATTGCCAGCTTGGGACGGCAGATTTGAATTTCTCCGTTAAAGAAGTGAATACCTGCTGCTTTTCAGACATTAAAAGCTTCACTGTTCCTTTACAATGGCATATTTTCAGCTGCAAATCAGGAAGTGAACTTTAAAAGTCTTGATCTATAGTTGGAAAGGCTTGTCTGAACCAGGGAGAGCAGAGGTGATTTCATAGCATTGCGTCTTGTTGAAGAGCTTATGGAGTGAGTGCCAGAAAGCGTATTTCAGCAGAAGTGAAGCCAGCATGGGACCTGTTTTCCAAATGATATAATGTGCTTTCCAGGTGATAAAACAACCCTTGAACCAAAGCAGTCAAAGGAAAGGAAACAATGAAACCTCTGAGTTAAGGTGTGAGCCCTGGGAGAGCAAAGCAGCTGGGGTGTGAGTGCTTCTTTAAAAGGGCTGCTGTTAAATTTCTATGGTGTGTGAAACATGAAGCCAGAATAAAGTAGAACCAGGCTTCCTATTAAATCAAGGACAGGGAAGGTAAAGCTTTATTAGAGAAGTCTGATGTACTTACTCTTACATGTGCCAAGAACTCTCCAAACATAGTATTTTATCTTGTAAAATCATCACCATCACGCCACAATACCGTGCAGAAAGTCATTGTAATTGCTATAAAAAGACTTTTACTACCAGGTCTGTGTGTTTTTTCTTTTTAAATTTGTTTAATTTATGATCAAATGATAACGACAATCGCTGTCAGGTTAACTACATGCAATATACACCCAAGTTAACAGTGAGATGATTTATTTTGCTCATACAACTGGGGCTCAGATTTATCTGTTGCTCAAGGAATAGAGAGACTGTAAGAAGGAGAGGAAAATTTTATTTGACACGTACTTTGTTTTTTGTATTGTCTGCAATTTAGTTCTCTGTCATAGGCTTGCAAGGGACCTCTAGACATTAGTCATTATTTCTAATTGAGTCAGGACAGAGTTTTACTGCAGGGAATTATAAAGCGTCTGTCAACAATTTCCCGGAAAGTAGATCTACGGGTCTGCCTTGGAAGCCTATTACGGTGCCAGTGGTCCTAATCCCACAGCAGCCTATCAAAAATCTTATCCACTCACCCATATTTCCAGGAATGTTTCATCAATAGTAATTGCCACGATCCTGAGCAACCTAAATCCCATCGGCTAAAATTTAAACTCATCTCCAGATGGCTGGCAGCTAAACAGCATCCTTGGTATAATCATCCCTTATATATTTAAGACTTTTATTTGTCTTTGGCAAGGATATCATATAATGTAATGCACAATTCTGGACGCGAAGATGACACAGATTGTCTAACAGCAATAAAACTTGCACTAGAGCTCGCCTTTAATGATGGTGGATGAGCTCTCACCTATTCATAACCTCTCGCTCCATCTATGTTGTGACCAACGGCATAAAGTTTAGAGGCAGCTGGTTGGGGCTGAAGTACAGTCTTTCTCTTTGGAAGTGACTGTATCTCTATTAGCGTGGCCGCCATTCAAGCTACCAAGTTAAATAGATATATAGCTTTAGGAGCAGAGTCTCATCATTTTTATACTTTTAGCAGATGTTATTAACCATTGAAATAGGCACTTAAGCAGCAAAATGTGGCATAAAGAGATCTAAACCAATGGCTTGAAGCTCTTTAGTGTCTGTTCCTGACTAATTATGTGACAGTGTCATCTGTGGCACATCAGAGAGAACTAAGCTGCCTAAGAAGGGGGTACTTACCTAAACAGGGCCACACTGAGCACCGGAACTTCAGCTCTAATAATCAGGATGTTTTCGCCCAATGCATCCACATGCCTATATATTTTCATATTTGTAGGCTTTTGTTTTGTTTTGTTTTCTTACTTAGAGGTTTGTAAGGGTGGTTAAAGTGTGTTTTGATGGTGACTGAACCTGGGAATTAAAACATATACACATGAAAAACACTATAAAGAATAAAGGACCCACTGAGGGATTATGATGTCAATCTTGTTTTCATCAGATAAAAAACAAAACTGTTGACAACCCTTTTTGTGAACTCTGCATTTTTCTTATAAATGAACATAAAATGATTCTCTTCAGAGATTCTCACATTGCCTTGCCCAAAACTAATATGGTTAGGAGAGACATTTATTATTTCGCGACTCTCTTTGCTCATGGCAGAAAGTTTGTACGCGTTACCCCATACGGAGTCTTTGCTTCAGAATTCTTATGAGTTGATTTCTATAGGGAGACTTTGCCTTCTTCTAACATACTCTTGTGGGTTAATGCCAATGGGTAAATTCTGTGGTGACTCATTGTCTCTCTTTTTTAAACTGAGCTTGATTTTATAACACCCAATATCTGCTTACTAAATTTAAATTAGTACTTAAGAGCCAATCATGATAGTACTAGAGAATGACCATGGTATCAATTGGGTGTTCTCAGTTTCAGGTAGTTCTGTCTTTCATTTTATCTGAGCTGCTATTTTAATAGCTCATAATTTTTTAAAGGGTGATAGGTGTCATAAGCATCAGGCATGCTATATCGGTCAGGGGTACAGTATTGCTGTGTAACAAAACACTGCAAAATTCAGTGGCTTAAAAAGCAATCATGTAATCTCACCCTCACAGGTCAATTGGAAAAGCTCTGCTTCAGGCTGCAGGTCTGCAGGTTGCTTGGGGGAACTCTGGTCCATGGGCGGTTTTGGGAGAAGGTGGGAGAGGGCCCAAGCTGAAGGGTTACTGGAATATATTTTCCTGGCAATAGCAAAAGTACAAGAGGGCAAGCCAGTGTTTGCAAGAAAGTTTAAAGCTCTGTATCACATCTGGTGATGTGAGTCAAAGGAAATCACATGGCCAAGCTTAAAGTCAAAACGTGGGAAGATGAACTTGAATGTGCATTTGTGAGACAACTACAGGGGAGTGCAAAATGGTGGGCAGTAACTCAACCTGTTACGCAAATTTACTAAGAAGTCAAGGAGGTTATATATTGTACTGTTTCCTCTACTCGGACCCATTATTCACCCTCCCCTGAGATTCCTTGAGCTCCAAGATGCTGAAATTTAAGGACTACCAATATTCATGGGGTTTATCGGCCAACCAGCTCCAGGATGGAACTGGCCAAGATGAGATTCTAGCAGAAGACTGGACCCACAAGAAATGAAACTTGGGACATATTTTCTCTGCTTTAATATCATGTCTCTGTCAATAGCATCGCTCCTTCTCTGCTCTGGTTCCCTTCAAGGGCATGTTTGGCGTTGTTTCAGTTGCTTCTGGGGACGGCAGCAGCTGCCTGTTGCTGTTAGTCTCTGGGTAACTCATAATTCTTTGTTTCTTTTCTTAACTAACAACCCACGTAGATTTAAATCATTCTTCTTCAAAGTCTGTTCATTTTAGTCATCTGAAGTGAAACCTGTTTCCTGCTAGGGCTCTGACTGGTACACAGAGATAATTGATTCCAATATATACATAGCACAGATATGTTTGTACTAATCACAAATTCCTTCTCAAAATGATGTGGCGATTTTTCCTAATGATAAAGAATCAGGCATGGTCAAGTTTTTTATGGTGCTACGTACTGACCCTTTTTATGGTCTTTGGGTACAACATAGGTTTTAGCTATTTGACTAAAACTCTGAGATTCCTTATCACTTGCTCAGTATAATATGTGACATATTTTAAGTGTAAAAAAGTTCTCTACTTTGCTTACATTTCATTCTGAGCATTTATTCTGAATTCCTTTTCCTAATTTCTCATTTTTGGGGGGAAGACTATCCTCTTTTATTTCATTTTTTTCTTGAAGGCTACTTTTGGTTACATGCTCTTTGCTTTGTAAATTCAAGTCTTTCTTTTAAGAAAAGAAATTATATGTATCTCAACATTTTAACTGCAAATGTGACAACTCCAATTTGTAACAAGAACAATGGCATTACAGAGTTGTCTCTTAGTATCTTTTCTGTCTTGGTAGAGACTTTAATCATCCAGTAACACATATAGCCTACTGCCCTGTACCCACATACCCACACCACAGTGAACATTTCATCTTTCAAGGATCCTATCATGCTTTTTTTTCTTTTTTCAAATTAAATCCTACTATGAGGAATCCCTTGGGTCTCTTGTGTTGCCAGGTTTCTGTTTGAAAGAGAAGTTTTCTGAAAGCACACTTAAAACAATCTTCTTCTAGAAAAAAAAAATCTGATTTCCCCTTTCAAGCATTCATCTTTGTTATTTTCAAAATTAGGTGTAGATTGAAAAGGTGGGTCCACCAAGGATGAGTATAATCCTGGGTATGTTGAGAAAATCATGATAAAGAAGGAAAATCAAATTTTGATAGTTAAGTCAAGGCACATATATGGGAGGGAAGGAGATAAAAAAGTTTCTAAAGCAGGGAAGTCAGAATTATTCAACAGAGCACTCCAAGCTCAGGACAAAAATGCACCCTACTTAAAATATGTCTGTGATCAGAAGCCAGGGGCATAGAGCTAAAATGGATTTGTGTAACTTCCAGATGATATATAGTAAATTAACCCCAGGAATGAGTTCCAAGTCTTGGAGATAAAACAACCCTATTTCTTTAATAATCAAGATCATATATATATATATATATATATATATATATATATATATATATACACATATATTATCATTAAACATGTTTTGGAAAGTAAGGAGAACTTACAAAGAAGGCTGTTGGTTTAAACTGTATCACAGAGGATCTTTATTTTTACTGAACAGTTAAAAATGATTGGAAAAGAGTGAAGCATATTGATGCTAGTGGAGTGCAATTTTGAGTGCTATACCCCACACACAATCTATTCTGTATACAATTTAGATCCCAATTTGTACTCTCGATATTGTTTTCTTTAAAATAGCTACAGCAAGTGTTGTGATGAGGTCGATATCATTGGTATCAAAAAGTGTCAGACAAGTTCTTCCTGATTATTAAAGAAAGTTTCCCAGGAGTTCCGAGTCCACAGTTACTGAAGAAGAAATACTTCCTGATCTTTTAGTTGGTGGCAGCAGAAATTTATTTTCAGATATGTGTTTTTAAGATTGGTATTGAGAGACATGCTGTTTCCAGTCTGGCTTGATAGGATCCACTGAAGCGCAGCCTATTATCCATTTCCATTGAACAATAAAATGTCCCTAGTTATTCTGAATTGGGAAAACTTACAGTTGTTTCCATATGGTTGTTATATCTTTGTTCATCCAAGCACAACTTCAGATTCTTTTATATTCAATTCAATCTCAAAGGCTATAGTCTAAATTTTATTTTGTCAATTTATGAAGTTCAATCTCCTGATTCTATTATTTAAAATCTTTTTTATTCTCAAAGTACTTGGCTTCAGAATTCTTTCTTTCTTTATATTTTTTGTTTTTACACATAAACTATGTTTGCCATACTGAGGATTTTTTTCTCCTTCAGAGAGTTTGGTGTGTGAACAACCCTGTAAAAATAAGGTGCTTTATCTCTCCTGCTGTTTTTATTGACTTTTTTAGAAAACATTGTTCTTTGAATCTCAGGTTAATTTCAAAGTTTGTAAGGTTTTTCTATTTAAAACAAAAAGCTATTTGTTTTAAATAGAAAAAATCAAGGTGTTAATTTTTTCGAGTTTGGAAATTTGAACAATTTTCTGCTTCTGAGTATTTCCTGACATCAGGATTAGTACTTCTGCTTAGGGAAAAGAACTTCACCCAAAAATTTCCCCCACAATCTATTGATAGAAGTTCATGAACTTTGCTTTGCATGTTTTATTAGCATGACATGGAAGACTAAATATTCAGTTAAGCAGTTTGTCCTCAGGATGCATACACGAGTTTTATGGAGCCTAAAGTCTAGAATCAACTCATCAAGTCAGGCCATTATATTATATCAATTTAATTTTTGAAGGCATCCAGTTATGCTTTAAGAAATAAATCACTGAATTCTGAATTTGGTGCTTGAAGAAGTCCTTTCTTGTTTGAGAGGTGGAGCTCAAAGCAAGTTTTTTCTTTCTCACTTTTACAGAAAATCTATTTAATGCTACCTTTTATCTTCAGGTCAAAGTTTAAAAAATAGGAGGAAGGGGTTTCCATAGTCAAGGAGAAAGTTAAGTGTCATGGTGTCTAAGTACTCCAGACACAATAGAGCCTGTGCTAACAGTGGAGGAGAAGAGATGAGTGGGATCGTTTAAAAAGCTTGTGGGTTGGGGGGGGAAAAGTTTAATATTCTCTTTGTTCAGTAAGGGCACAGATAATATTTCCATTGCCTCAGGCTATCCTGCATGACTCTTATAAGGGCCTATCCGTTTGTGAGTTTAGTTCTCAGAGTGTTCATGAATTCAGGTGTTGGGCTGTTTGGGCACAAAATAACCCATTAATCACACTTTTACATTTCAAATGTAAACCTTACTTACATCATCTAGCTTTAAGTTTAAAGTCTACAGGTTTTAACTAATTTAGAGTATTTTGACTGGTAGTCAGAGAAAGCCCTGTTGCAGATGGGATTTGCTGGAATGATAAGGGAGGTAGCTTCAAGTCCTAGTAGTTCTCAGAAGCTCCGAAGTAATTCTACTTAGGCCCTTGAAGCAAGAAGAGCGATAGGTAAAGCGCTGAGTGTGAAGCTTGTGCTCTACTTCTGGTTCCCATTAGAGTTGGAAGAAGAGTAGGTTCCAACAAGCCTCCTTAAAAAGGAATAGGAGAACAACTTGGATTATTTTTTAAACTACATATGGCTCACTTCTCAGGAGATGTTTGTGCACTATCCTTTAAAGGCACACCTCCATTTATGGCAGTTGTATTAGATTCCTATTGCTGCTGTAACAAATCACAACAAATTTAGTAGTTTAAAACAATACAAATTTATTATTATACAGTCCTGAAAGCCAGAAGTCCAAATTCAGTCTCACGGGACTAAAGTCAAGGTGTTGGCAGATCTGGTTCCTCTGGAGGCTCCAGGAGAGAACCAGCCCTTGCCCTTTCCGGCTTGTATAAGCCACCACTTTCCTTGGTACATGGCTCCCATCCAGCAATGCCATCACTCCGATGCTTGTATTCGTATAATGACTTTCACATCCCACCAGGCAGAATAGGATTAGTATCCCTTCAAAACCCCAACATAACTCTCTTTACATATGTCGCTCTTTGTAAGTACTTACTACATTGTATGGTAACTATATATTACAGGTCTTCTAAAATAAACTCTTCAGCATCAGAAACTATGTTTTATTTCTTTCTGAAGCATCAGTGCCTAGCAAAATATCTAAGATATAATAAGTGCTTACCTAATAAATGTTTAGTTTTGATCTTTAAAAACTAAAATTGTGTGTATCTGCTAGAAAAAAATGAATTGCTCTCTGTGAAGGAAAGATAAAGACCATGAAGCCTCAGTTCACATTTTGTAGGGAGAAAGGCCTCCTCTGTTTTTAGTTATATGGATTTCGATGCTCCAAGATGAATAAAATTGCCTTCTCATTATCCAACTGGTAAAAATAAATGAATTCTAAAAATAAGCATCTAACTGCTTATCTACCTTTGTCTCACTTATAATTTAGTCCAGTAATCAAGAACAATAGCAATTTAAAAATATTTCTCTTTCATTCTTAACTCGTAAACCAAATATATTTGATCACACATAAAGTTAGTTCACATTTATTCACCAGTGAAATACAATTTGATATGTATTTAGAGATTCATATGTTAATCTTGAGGTGGTTTTATCCTAGCATCTTTCTAAACAATAAAAAAAGAAGTAATAAAGAAATATCATCATATACATGAACACTATTGAGCATTTGTCATAAAATTGTAACTTTTAAGGATATTTTAAAGAATGAAATTTGTGTTCAGGGTAAATACTGGGATTTCTGGAGAATTAAAGCCACATACATTACAGGTTTTAGCAGTCATTTTGGAACTATCTCCACAACTATCTCTTAAATTATAGCTGAATTAGAGCATTGTCCTTTAGTTTGAAAAATGCCTCATTGGATCATTCATGCAAGAAAAACTAAGTAGCAAGTTGCATTTACCTTGACATGTATGAGAATTCTCAGCTCAAATTTATGAAATGTGGGAATTTAAAAAAAAAAAAAAAAAAAGCTTTGTCAAACTCTGCTGCAATTTGATGAAGTTAAGAAAATGTAGAAATTATCTCTGTCTCTTTGATCTTTTTTACCTACTCATCTCAAATATCATAGCTGTCAAAGTAGGGTAATCTTGTCAATTCTTTTGTAATTTGTTCAATTTGTAACTTAACAGAAAATCCTGACATAACATAATTTAGTTTTATTTCTAAAGTGGGAACAATTTTATCTAATCACAATTAATCCAAAGTTTGTCTCAGAATTAAAATGAAAGATTGATTGCTAATTGGTAGCAGAAAACATTGAGACTGTTTTTGTTTTTCTGAGTTAATCTTTATGTGGGACAGCAATATGGAGCAGTCAGGAAGAATATAATTTTAAAAATACTTAAAACTTATACTACTTTCTTGGACAATTAAAAATCTCTTTATACTGTGCTTTTTTTTTTTCCACCTGAAAATAAAAAGCAAGAGTATAACCTCATAAATCTTTTCCCCACCCAAACAAACCCACAAGCCCACAAGTATCACTAATGTTGACTTTTACATACTTTTCCTTTTCAAACAGGATATAATTTTCTTCCATTAAGCAAATCTTCATTAATCACCTACTGTCTTTAGCCTTGTGCTTTATTTCAGAATTTACAAAAAAGAAAATTTTTAGTTTACAGAACATATTATTCTGATTTTGACAATGACACAAAATATGGTTCATAGGTGAATGTAAAAAATTCTCCTCATGGGAACATAGTTGTCCACATATAATTATCTGAAAAAAATGTAAATATTAAAATCAGTTTAATTGGCTAAATATATATACAGGAGATAAGTAGTTATTTATTTTTCAAAGAATATATAACATGGAAAAAAATGACCAAAAATTTAAAACATTTGAGAACAGAGAAACATTACAATCAGCATTAAAAGTGGAAGAAATTATTTCTACACCTTCAATCCACAGAGGCCCAACAAATCTCAAGCAGCAGAGGCATTCCAGGGTACAGCACATTCCAGGTAAAGTGGCCTGCCATCGCCTCATTGTATGAAACTGTGATAGCAATTCAGAGTAGAAACAAGGGCCTGACAAGAAATAAAATAGCAAAGAGCTTATAACTTGAAAGAAAGGCCCACAAAGTTTGCATCATTACTTGAGTAAGTAACCAGTGGGCCATAGAGTAATTCATAACAAGTAATTTGAAGTCCCTACAACTTATCAATCACTATATTAATTAGGAGACTTGTAGCAGTGACCCAAAACCTGTGTAGTCACTTTCTCATTCAGTTTAGTGCTCAGATAAGCTAGATATTGGGTACAAAAAGGAGAGAGAGAGAGATTATAATTCAAATAAATGTGGTTCTTTAAGAGCATATAGTAAAGCAACATGACTGGAACTGTTGTGGCCGCGTTGGCTTCCATTTGGCTGAGATTTGAAGAATGATTCAGATCGAACAGGGTGAGAGTGGGTTGCAGTGAGGGAGGAAGAACAGGTGCATTTATTCTGTGAATAAATGGACAACGTGAGTGCTAAAAGGGAAAGCGGACCAGAGTGTACACAGTGGTATAAGATAGCGCAGTGGCTTCAGCAGGCAGAGCCTCCTAAATCATGTTGAGGAGAAAGAGTTGTTTGTGCCTTAAGAGCAACTGGAGTCATTGGTGTGTTTTAAGCAGAAGTATGAAACACAGTCACTCAGGCTCTGATGGGAGAGCTCAGAGTGGATTCAGGGCACAGCACTAAGCTAATTCAGAACTGTAGAAAAGAACAGAGTGTAAAGGCGACAACGGGAACAAGGAGAAGCCTATCTATTCAAGCATACCTAAGAGCTCAAAACCGATAGGGCTTAGAGAGAAGCAGGACAAGGGAGGTGAGGGAAAGAAGTCTATAAATCACTGGATAAATGGATCTTGACATTAATTGATATAGGAGACAATGGAAGAAAGGGACTGTGAATTCAATTCAGTGTTGGATATTTTTTTCATTTGAGGTACATTTGAGACATCCGGATGGAGATTTTAAGTAGGCAGATCAAAACAAACTCGCACATATTATCAAATCAAGTAGCGCAGAAGAGCTTTTGGTGAAAAGCAAGAGTTTTCAATTCTCTTCTTTCTTTCCCTTGAGTAACCCTTTCTAACCATTTCTGAGTATTTTTATATTATTAATTCTGATGGTTAACCTATATCTTCATAAAATGAGCTTATATTTCTTGATTTATCAACTTTAGTTATTATTTACAACTGATATAAAAGAGAACACTCTCCTCACCTCAATGCTGATAATTATATTTTTGTTTCCCCAAATTCTTACTAAAGACTTATTAGCAATTAAAGATGACAAATTTTTTATTTATTTTGACTATTTTTATATATGCCTATGCTCAAATTTGTAATCTGTTATAATTAATTCTATGTATGTGTCTAGTTTTCCTAGGTTACTTGTCTTACCAGCTTCTACAGTTCCCATATGAAAAGAACTATTTCAGGTGTAATAAAAATGTACCACCTGAGTAGATGGGCTACAAATGCATTTTCAGTTTTCATTGATATGAATTTTGGGATATACTCATATCTAGATAAATATATAAATAATATTCACAATCAAGAAAGATATATATATCTGTAATATTTATCTACAAAAGGTATGGCCCTGCTATAAAGAACAAAGCTAAATGATACAAAATTCCACTAACAAAAACAAGTATGTAAATTTGAAAGTGATGAGAAAAAAATAACATTTTGGTATGAATTGTCAAATGCATTCATTCCTTCATTCATCCATTCTACAAATTTATATGAACCAGAGGCTATTCTGGATGCTAAAATTATGGTTTTAACGAACTCTTCAAACAGTAAGCAAACATATGTATTGCCTTTCCCATAATTCTGTTTCTTATATTTTTAAGTATCAGTATCTTTGTATATAATAGTCTCTTAAGACATTAAGTTTTCCCCTTATAAATTATAATTTAATATAATTATAATTGTATTAACTATTATAATTAATAGTTATAATTAATTACTATTAATCATAAACTATATATTAATATAATTAATGACAACACACAATGATAAAAGAAAACATACAGTCTCCCTTATTATAAAGTAGGATCAGAGAATTATAATCAACCCTTAGTATATAGCTTTATGTGTTCTAACTGGTTAATAGTATTTATATTTCATTTGGTCTATATTAATAATACTTATACTGAACGTTTTGCTCTATACTTTATATGTATTGTCTCATATGAGAGAATAGGTATACCATACCGCATTATGTAATAATGCCTAAATCTTAGTTGTTTAAACCAACAAGATTTACTTCTTGCTCTTTTTTTTGTTTTAATATATCTTTATTGATTTTGGAGAGAGGAAGGAAGAGGGGGAGAGAGAGATAGAAACATCAATGATGAGAGAGTCATCGATCGAGCCCACAATCTGGGCATGTGCCCTGACCGGGAATCGAACCACGATCTCCTGGATCCTAGGCTGATGCCCGGCCGGGCTACTTCTTGCTCTTTCTATATGTACACTTGTGTTTGGTTAGGGGGCTCTGTTCACCTTATCCTGGCACTTAAATCCAGGCTGATGGAAGAAATACTGTTGGAACACTGAGTGTGGCAATTTACACACAGGCTCCTAAGGCTGTCAAATGGAAGTGCCACACAGCACTTCTATTTATTGACCAAAGCAAGACTCAAGTCCCAACTCAGTTCAAGGGAAATGGAAAGTGCAATTCTCTAGCACGTGCCATGGAAGAGAATTAGAATTACCTGGGTGTCAGTTTTACTAAAAATTCTCAATTGGATTTTTGTGATTCACATTTTGTAGGTTCAAAAATACAATATTTGAGAAGTTTGGTACCATTTCCAGGGTTACATAATATTCATGAAGTAATGAACTATGTTATAAAAGTTTATCTTAACAAAATGTAGCTACTTTATAGTAAAATTAAATGCATAAAACTCAGCTATTAAGGGAAAGTATTATGAAATCATTATTAGTTTAACATGTAAATGTTCTGTTGTCTGAATATTAATAGGATTTTTTTTTTTTTTTGTAATTACTACTACACATTTTAGCCTTGGAATAAAATTACTTGCCATTCTACCATCATGTCCACAAGATCATAATCATTAAACTAATTTGGGCTCCTTTGAGCAATGTATAAAAATGTCCATTGAAATAAGCTTACATTTTAATGTATTTTGGCTAGAATTATAAAATATTATAGTTTGTTTCTAATTATAGTAGATATGTATATAAACACATACATCTAAATATGTTTACATGTTGTATCTATTAGTGTGTATCTATTTGAGTTGGCTGAGATAAAATCCATTTGAATGCAAAGGGAAATGTAAAATTGTTGAAGTCCCTTTTAGCATATGATTCTATGAAAACATTTACCATTCAATTATTTTTAGCATTTTAAAATAGCAATGAAAATGGATAAATATATTTTGATTAAATTGGACAACATTCAATATATAATACCTAACTTTTAAATAAAGGTAACAAGAATCATCATTAATAATCATGCAACTGTCTTTCTGTTCTGGTGATTTATCTGCTCTTTCCTCCACCAAATAGTGCTGTTTTCCATTCTGTTAGAAGACAAACTTGCTATAAATAAAATAGATACATAGGTCTAATGTTCAAGTAATCAGAAGTAACAACATAAATAATAATATGGACATGTCACAACAAGAAGTTTTTCTTAAAATGCTTTTGCATCTAAGAGAATATAAACTGAATCTGAAAGTATCACGTAGCCCCCAAGTGCCTGGCATTACCTGTTTCTCAGGTAAGTCACAAACAAAAGGTGAACTTTTGCAATGATTGTCACCGATGACTCTGTTTAGAGGCATCAGTCAATGACATGGCAACCTTTGGTCATTGCTCACTGACACAAATTTTGAATACATAGTATATTAGAAAAAGATACTTGAGGATAATTAGTCAACTGCTGAGCCATAAAATCCCATCTAGCTAATTTATAAATACAGAGTATGGTTTTGACTCATTGGTAAATTATTTTATTCAATCCTTCTATTAATCAGTTTTAGCATTTTGGCAACAATTTATATAATTCATCAAATAACATTAATCTTTATTTTTTGGGTGCATGCACTTATTAGTTTTAAGATACAACAAGAAAAAAATAAAATTAAACCAGACAGAATTTTTTTTTTTTTAATTTTCAGTCAATTGGGATGCTCTAGTGTGTATTCTTCCAAGATAAGCATGTGTTTTATTTCTTTCATTATTATGTGGAATTACAATAAAAATAAAGTTAAATGCACTAGAGTAATATTAAAAAATCTATTCACTATAAAAGCCTTCAGTCTTTTCATTTCTAGTGATGTTCTCTACAACCTACTAATAGTAAATTGATTCAACGTTAAATTGAATTTCAGGTCCTAAAATACTTCAGCATCCAGTAAAATAGATAAGGGTGTTTTATTGACTTCAGTACCAGGGTGGTCTCAAGGAAAATTAAGTATTAGACATTTACTTATTTATATATATATATATAAATTGTAGAGGTGATATATATATATATATATGTGTGTGTGTGTGTGTGTATATATATATATATTCCACATGGCAGTGATGTTGGGACTGCAAATGTGAAAAGAGTAGTACAAACTGTATGCTTTCTTATTTTTTATAAGCCAAAGTAAGAACTTTTCTATCTTGATTTGTGAATTTGGCTCAACCTTGGTTAATTATGAATTTTATGATGCATCATTATAACTCAAAATTCTAACAAGGAAATGCTTTAATTTGATTAGATTTTTGAACTTTACTGTCTTAATCACTCAACCATTACAAGTGAACTAAGTCAGAGATGCTATATGGCTCCAGCAACAAAAGCACCTGGGAAATGTTGGACTCTCTGTTTAACCTCTTGTGACTGTTTAACTCTGTAGCCTCAGATCTGGCTGACTACTCTGAAAGCTGGAATGCCCACCCAAAGGTAAACATCAGGCCCCAGGAAGGAGGTTGATGAATGAATAGAGTGTGGATAGCTGCCTGATGTTATCTGTTAACTTAGAAATGCATTGCTCTTTCTCATGGTCCTCTTCACTACCCACCATGTGGTTTTACTATGAAGCCCCTATAAAAAAGAGACCCCGCCCTGGGAGGGTGTGGATCTCTTCCCAGTCGGCCACCACTGGCAGCAAGCAGCTGCACCTTTGTCCATGCATGTGTTTATCCTATTAAAACTCATGAATTTGGATAAGGCTATGTGTCAGTTCTTTGGAATTGATCCTGAATTTAGTCTTTTGGGGCTTCCTCCAAAAACCATATTTCTCAAATATTTAATCATTTAATATAAGTTGTACACCAAGCTTATAGTTTTGAGACTATCATGTGGGAAAAGCTCAATGTTTGAAGCTGATCAGTAAGTAAAAAGTATAAATATAATATGTAGGACAAAATTTTAATTTAATGAAATTCCTTTGTTTTGATTTGTGTTTCTTACTTTGTACCACCCTATTTTTTTTACTTATGCAAAAATTACTTTTATTATGTTAAAAAATTCCTTAATGAGCAAGCAATTATTCATGTGGAGAGTCCAGAGAAGAGATTAATGACTGTATTAGCCTTATCCCTCATTGGAGATACAGAAAACATTGTTCCCTAGAGTAGGTTCCTGAACAGACGTCTAAGAGGCTGTGAGCTTGGAAGAGCTCCTCCCTGCTTGTCTGGCTGCTCCAATCAGATCACATGACTCAGTTATAAGGATGGGCATATTGTCTTCTTTTGAATTTAAAACTTTACAACAGTTCGGATGTTCTTCCCTGCATGCAGCAGTTCAAAGGCCTTGTTAATTTCCTCAAAAGACAGATTGTGAGTCCTAAATTCATCAGTTTTTGTCTTTTTGGACATATATTCAGACATCAACTTTGGGATACTTTCTACACTCTTCCATCCTCCAAAGGCGATGCCTTTCCACGTGCGGCCTGTTACCAGCTGGAAGGGCCTAGTGGCGATTTCTTCACCTGCAGCAGCTACTCCAACCACCACGCTGACGCCCCAGCCTTTGTGGCAGGCCTCCAGCGCAGCTCTCATGACCTTCACGTTACCAATACACTCAGAGGAATAGTTGACTCCTCCATCAGTCACCTCAACAAGCACTTCTTGGATGGGTTTACTGAAGTCCTGAGGGTTGATACATTCAGAGGCTCCAAACTCCTTGGGCCTTGGGAATTTATCTTTATTGATATCCACACCAATGATCCGAGACTCACCAGACACCTTACAGCCCATGATAACCACCAATCCAACTCCTCCTAAGCCAAAGATGGCACAAATAGAGCCAGGCTCCACCTTGACAGTGTTCACAACAGCACCATAACCAGTTGAAATGCCACAACCCAGGGGGCAGACTTTATCCAAAGCTGTTAAAGGATCAATTTTAGCAACAGAGATGTCAGCCACAACTGTGTATTCAGAGAAGGTGCTGGTTCCATGTAATATAAAACTATTTCCTTTGCAAGTAAATCTGCTGGTACCATCTGGCATTAATCCTTTCCCTTAAGTGACTCTTATCTTCTGGCAAAGGTTTGTTTTAGGATTAGGCAAAATTTGCATTCTCCACACTGAGAGATGTAAAGTGGGATGACAGTCTCACCTGCTTTTAGCCTAGTAACTGCTTCACTAACACTTTCCACAATTCTGGAATCTTCGTATCCCAAGATCACTGGAAAACTTCCTTCAGGATCAGCTCCACTCAGGGTATAAGCATCAGTGTGGCACACTGCAGTAGCAATAATCTTAATTCGAACTTCATGAGCCTTTGGGGGTGCCACCTCTACCTCTTCTATGGAGAGAGGCTTTCCAGCCTCCCAGGCAACCGCAGCCTTACACTTGATGACCTGGTTCACCATGCCCTCTGGTTTGGGTCAGCGCAGGGCGGGTGTCCGGGGTGTGCAGCGCAGTCCTCTACCACCCATTCTTAATTTGCCATTCTTCTAAGTTCAGACTTTCAATTTCATGATGAGTAAAGCTTCATGAATCAAAGTGGGAGAAATAATTAGATGACCAATGTGAACATTCAAGGTCAATTCATTCAGTACATTCAGCATATATTTGCCATGTAGTATGTGTTAGGTGGTGTTCTAAGGGTTTGTGGACCAAAAGTAAACAATACAATCTAACATTCTCCTGGATCTTATATTATAGTAAAAGCAAAACATGAGAATGCCCTGGCTGGTTTGACTCAGTGGTTAGAGGCATTGGCCCTCGGGCTGAAGGGTCCTGGGTTCAAGTCCAGCCAAGGGGCATGTGGGGGTGGCAACCAGTCATTGTGTCTCTCTCACATCGATATTTCTCTCTCTCTCCCCCCCTCCACTCTCTCTGAAAAGCAGTGGAAAAAATATCCTCAGGTGAGGAGTAAAACAAACAAAACAAAACAAAACAAACATGAGTAAAGCTGGTGTGGCTTAGTGGTTGAACATAGGCCCATATGAACCAGGAGATCATGGTTCAATTCCTGGTCAAGTGCGTGCCGGGGGCTCCATTCCTCAGGGGGCATGCAGGGAGCGTATGATCAATAACTCTCATCACTGATGTTTCTATCTCGCTCTCCCTCTCCCTTCCTCTTTCTGAAACCAATTAAAAAAATAAAACAGAATAAGAAAAATAAAGAAAAAACATATTTTAAAAAAAAACACCCAAAGGAGGTGAGGGGATGAGACACACTGCTATCTTGGTGAAGAGCATTCTAGTCAAAGGGAACTGCAAATGCAAAAATCTTAAGACAGGAACATACTTGATATTCATGATGAAAAGTGAAGAAATTTCAGTATAATTGAGTGAGCAAGAGGTGAGCAGCAGGATATGATGTCAAAGAGGTCACTGGTTAGGCAAGAGGGAGGAGAAACCATGTAGGGTGGAGCTGTTGTTTTTTACATTTTCAAGTTCTTTGACATTTCTCCATGTAGAGGTGGGTTCTAGATCTTCTCCCCTTGAATACAGAGAGACATAATTCTTTTAGTTGATGAAGTAAGGTGGAAATTATATGTTAGTTCCAAGGGTAAGTCATAAATGGACATGGAGCTTTCCTCTGGTTCTCTTGAAATACTCATTTTCTGGATTTCTACTTCATGGATTCTAGCCATCTTGATATGAAAAGATGAGCTTATATAGAGAGGCCACAAAAATAGGTTCTGGTTGACAATTTCCGCTAAGCTTAGCTTTCAGTCATTTCAGCCCAGGTGCCACATGTGTGAGTAGAGAAACATCCAGATGATTCTAGCTCCCAACTATTCAATTCACCTCAAGCCACTCATGTCTTCCCAGATGAGGTCCCACATGTCACAGAGCACAGGTACACTCTATCCTCTGTGTCATGTTTAAATTACTGATTTACAGATACTTTGAACATAGAATATGACTTTTTTTTTAAATATATCTTTATTGATTTCAGAGAGAGGAAAGGAGAGGGACAGAGAGAGATAGAAACATCAATGATGAGAGAGTCATTGATCAGGCCCGCAACAGCACATGTGCCCTGACCGGGAGTCGAACCCCAATCGCCTGGATCCTAGGTCGACGCTCAACCGCTGAGCCATGCATGGCCGGGTAGAATATGACTTTTTTTACATTACTAGGTTTGGTGGAGGTTTGAATGCAGCAGTAGATACTGGAGTAGAATTTAGTATTGTAAACGGGATGCTGCTCTAAGAAAAACCTGAAATATCTTGTTTTGCTTTAGGGATAAAGTGGCAAATAGAAGCTAAAATGGCCTTGAGAAGATACTATGTGGATGTCTGACAGGCCTTGAGGAAGCAAAGAGTACAGATGTTAAAGAACAACTAAGAACTGATTTTGAACATTAAAAAGATCAGGTGACTGAATTATATATTACAAAACCCACTAATCTAGGTCCCATTGTTTTGAAAGGAGGTGTCTGTGTGGATATAGTAATTCATTGTGGCAATCAGAGGATTTGGTGGAGATGTACCCCTCAGAGGTGGCAGCAGAGCTGGGCGACCAGAGCTGGGGAAGTCAAGTGAGCATGTCCCAAAAGCAGCATCACCAGACAGCTGTCCTGCTAGCTATGAGGCAGGTGGACGGGCCTGAGTGGTTCTCACTTTGGTCTCTAACTACATGCAGTAACTTTTTGAAGGCTCCTGAGTCTTGTACTATAGGTAACTTTGGTCGAGATAGGCCTCGGAGGTGTGCAGGCCCCCATAGGCACAGGAGAATAGGCCTTGGACCATACCCCATGGATTGCTGGGAATTAGGTTAGTATGGGGCTGTGGGAATGGGTGGAATAGAGAGTTTTTGTGGGTTCACCAGGAATAGCAAACTGTTCTTCTCCTCTCCATGGACAGTAAAATAAAAGGATGAAGTTTTTGACAATTGAATAAAATATTAGAAATAATTGTCGAGTAACAGACTCCATATATCTAAGACAATTTTTAAGGCATTAAATTGTCCATTGATCTCTCTTCAAAGATAATGACATGAGAAATAAAGAGAAAATAATATTATGGCAAGCTAGCTGTAATGAAATGTCAAACACTGATATACCAGACAGTGAATGATCTCATACTACTTATACACTGTTAATGGGGCCTGAGAAGGGAGAAGTAATTCAACAAACTGTTCTCACTTCAAAGAAACTTGAAACTTAAGCAATCAGTTTCCCTTAGGTTAGGCTAAGTAAACTGCAATTTCTTTTTCTGATTCCTGGAAACTAAAAGATGCTTTTGTTTAATCTCAATCTTCAGAGTTTAATAGTGTTGGATTGTTTTCCCTTCTGTCATGCACTAACCCAGGATAGAACGTTACTTCTCAGTGGTCAAGGACAGATGAAAAATGAACACAACTGTACAGAAAATGGCAGTCCAGTGCTTCTTCCATACTTGTCAACTATGCATCGCCTTTCAGCTATGCTTGCTTCTGCAGAAACTTCCCTCAAATAAGGCCTCTCATTCTTCATTCTCCATTACACACAACATCTTCCAGGCTTGTTTGTAATGCTATTAACAAGTATTTTTATAGAGCCTTTTCTGTATGCCAGCTGAGTGGTAACTGAACCCTAATAATCCTAAGTGGATATTATTGTCTCCATATTACAGATGAGGAGTGTGAGCACAGAGACCTTAAACAGTCTTCCCAAATATTTACAGGCAGAAAATCTGTCTCTAGCACACTATCGAGTTCACTGCTAACTGTGCTGGGGTACACAGCACAGTATACCCTACACGGTAGCTTTCACACAAGATTCATCATAACTGAATGAAGTGTGACAACTTATATGACACTGAGGATTTATTCAAAACATTCCATAAGAATAAAGATCTAAAACCTAAGTCCATTGTTACCTCTCTAATCAAAACCATTAGAACCTATAAGTGAATCATATTGATCATGGTAAAGAAACTTTAGGAAAATGGAAAGAGTATATGATATTTGCATTATATCTGTTCCATGTTAAAATTCATTCTCTTTTATGTAACTTCAAATGTTGCTCTTTTAAAAGAACATTCCCTGGAGAAAGGATGTGAATTTCATGTATATTTTGGAAATACATTTCAAGAATGCAAGAAAAGAAATAAAAGGCAGAAGAACATATTCAGTGGTTCCCACACTATGCCACTCCTTGTAGCTGGGTTCCTTGCATGTGAGGCCAGGGCTGCAACAAGGGGGCTGCAGGCACTGTAAGAAGGCTGAGGCTACAGGCTGAGAAGGACTCTGATCTTGCCTACCAATTCAGCCAGCATAGTTCTTTCAATCATTATACATTTTCAGGGAATGTGGCCCTGTCACCAAGCCAGCAAGAGCTGTGTGTAGGAAGGTATGAGTGCATCAGCTACTCTGGAAGCAGAAGAGCTATTGGGCCCAGGATTGCAATTTATAAAAGGACAGAACGTCCTTTAATCAGAAAAAATACTCTCACCACAAGACTCCAATAAAAGACTCTGAGATGGAATTAATAGATAATCACCAGGTTACAATCTGACAAGAGATCTGGGACTCTGGAACAGGTCCCTACTCTTAATTGGCACCCCTCTAGGGAAAAGATCCCAGGAACCGTCATCTCTCATTCTGAAAAGGAATAAAGGTGGTTAAATGATCTCTGGTTTCACCCTTCACTGAAAAACTTAATTCTTAGCATCTGACAATTTTTCAGGGTCCAAATCTACAATTAAGTTATCTTTCAGAAACTATTTTTAGATATATAATTGTAGTTCTGGTGACAGGGAAACAAAGAAAAGGAAAGAGGAAAAAAGGAAGGGGAGGGGAGGGGAGGGGAGGGGAGGGGAGGGGAGGGGAGGGGAGGGGAGGGGAGGGGAGGGAAGGGAAGGGAAGGGAAGGGAAGGGAAGGGAAGGGAAGGGAAGGGAAGGGAAGGGAAGGGAAGGGAAGGGAAGGGAAGGGAAGGGAAGGGAAGGGAAGGGAAGGGAAGGGAAGGATACTTCCTCTTTCTTATCAGCAGTGAGGTCAAATTATCAACGAAATGATTTTATTATACTCACGGCTAGCCTTA
The DNA here is from genome assembly GCF_964146895.1 of Miniopterus schreibersii. NCBI lineage: Eukaryota > Metazoa > Chordata > Mammalia > Chiroptera > Miniopteridae > Miniopterus > Miniopterus schreibersii. Next base: position 116,237,766 of record NC_138102.1, read on the forward strand.
CACTGTTTTTTTCAGTTCACTTGGCTGGAAAATGCTCAAATAAGGTCTTTTCCAGAGTCATATAGAGGATAACCTGAAGCATAATGTTAAACTGATTAGTCATATTTTAAGATGAACAGTTTAATGATGATCCTAAATGATTTTTTTCCTTTTGAGAGGGAAGTGGGTGTTAAATTATGCATAAAAATTGCTTCTTTTAAGAGAATATTTTATTAAAAACATTTTTGAAAGTTAGATAAATTCCCTTAATCAAATTTTGTAAAAGAAAAACCTGACAAAGAATGATTTAAGCTTTCTAATTGTTGAAAAAAAGAATTTTTTTATCAATTAATTTTTACTAGGCACAAAATTCCAACAAAATAGTTGATATAATCTTGGGAAAGTAATTTTATTCATTTGAAAGAAAAATAAGTTTTATATCTTATTAAGTGATTATAAAGAAATGCTAATTACAAAGAGAAGTGGAGATATGTGCTTTTTATTTTTAACACAAAGTTTCAGATAGCTAAAAGGAAATATAAAAACTTAAGGCTAATCATCCTTGGGATTGGTGGGATTTGGGGAGGAAACGGGACATGTTTTCAAGCCAAATCTCGTCCACAAGGAATATGGTGAAATCCTAATGTCAGAATTTGCAGTGAACTGTTTTCTCTTTTAATAACATTTATTCGTAAGCCTTGTTTATTTAAACTACAAAATCTAGACTACTAAGCACTAACTCTATAAGGGCCACTTCCTGAAATAATTAAATTTCTATTCAGTTAACTGAAGTCTCCTCTCTAGCTTTTGCATGGAGGTTGGAGTTTAATGTGGCAATAAATGACTAGAATTAACAAAACAATACATACATATTTGTTTTATTAAATACACTGGTTAAGAATCAGATCTTTATCCTATTTTACCTGTTTTGCGTGAATTCGTTTCTATTTAAGATATTTATTTTATGCCACAACCTGATGTTTAAGAGACAAATAAGAGGCCTGTCCAGTGTGCTCAGTGGTTAGAGCTTTGGCCCGTGTACGGAAGGATCTCAGGTTCAATTCCTGGTCAAGGGCACCTACCTGAGCTTCAGGTTTGATCCCGGTCAGGGCCCATGCTGGAGGCAATCAATGATGTGTCTTTCTCACATCGATGTTTCTCTCTCCCCCTCCCTCCTTTCCTTCTATTCTGTGTAAAAATCAATGGGAAAAAATATCCTTGGGTGAGAATTAACACCAACAAAAAGAATGCCTTTTAATAAGTGGTTTTCAGTATCAATGGGGAGAAATGTTTTAGTGAAAAACAGGCTTGCTCCTCTCTTATTACTAAAAGAGTTAGAGGAGAAAAATATTCCATAACACATTCAAAGGAGGGTGTTATGTGTTATTGCTAATTGCACAAAATCAGCAAGGTAAATGATAAATTATATGATTACTTTTGATTTTATATGTGAGAAAATGATTATTTTAGAGAGATTATGTGACTTGTTTAAAGTCATACAGTTTTTTGTGTGTTTTTTTAATAATTTATTTATATTTTTTAAATTTTTAAATTTTATTTTTGTTTAAAATATTACAGATGTTCCTTTTTCTCCCCAATGACCCATTCCACCCTGTCCCATCTTACAGTTTTATGGGAAAGCTCTGACTTGAACCAAGGCAGATCCCCCCTCACTAACGCTGTCTTGCTGGGCTTCCCTTCCTTTGAAGCAGCGTATGATCAAACCCCTGGTTCAGGAGTGGAGACTAAGCCTACACCCCTCAGGGGACAAAGAGCAGAACCCTCCAAGAATCAGACTCGGGGGTTGGCTGCAATTTATAATACTATACCTGGTTTACATTTAAATTGTTTTAGCCTGGCCGGGCGTGGCTCAGCGGTTGAGCGTTGACCTAGGATCCAGGCGAATGGGGTTCGATTCCCGGTCAGGGCACATGCCCGGGTTGTGGGCTCCATCCCCAGTAGGGGGCATGCAGTAGGCCGCCGGTCAATGGCTCATCATGGATGTTTCTCTCTCTCTCTCCCTTTCATTTCCTCTCTCTGAAATCAATAAAGACTTTTTTTTAAAATAAAAATAAATAAATTTTTTTAAATGTGGAATAAGATAAACACAGAGCTTTTGTCTTCGTAGTCTAATGAATGCTAAAGTAATATGAGTTTGAGCGTGTGTGTGTTTCAAGAACAAGAATTTCAGAGTAACGCATGTAAGAATGCTTTTTAATACAGCCTGCTCTGAGGGATGAATTTTGTTTCTCCCAGAGTTTGTCTGAGGATCACACCTTCATACTGACATGACTTAATAATAGAAGAATGACATGGAGCTTATTTTAACAATGTCTTTATAAATTAAAAATCAATACAGACATAATAACTGATTTTTCTGAGTGGTAATGACACAGAGAAGGAGGTTATATTAATGAAGCTATCATGACTTATATCAGCAATTATCCATAATAGGAAATTTGGGGTGGAGAGGCATAAAGAACAAGTAAAAGAGACAATATTGGAAAAGCTAATAGAACCAATTAACCCTCATTGGAATCTAAATATGAAAAACTTCTTTCTGAGAATCATTAGGATGTAGCAGAACTCAGTGTTGAAGTCAGATCGCTTTAGATCACAATCTTTATTTTCCACAAGTGAGTTACACATATTTGGAAAATCCTTTACTACCCTCAAATCTCATTCTCCTTACTTTTAAAATGAGAATAATATGAACCCTTACAGAGTTGTGAAAATTTATATAATTTGATCTGTGCTGAGCCCTAGTACTTACTACATTACACTCTATGTAATGAAGATAGAGAAATGACCCCATAGGATTGTTGTGAGATTGAATACATACAAAGTACATAGTAAGTGTTCCATATATGTTCACAATTATTTAATATTAGCTTTTCTTCTCCCTCTCTTAGGTCTAATGATTAATTAATAACTCCAGGAGAGAAGGGTGAGCTGGTGTTCAGCCATAGCAGATATGCCTGTTGAGGCAGTCCATTTAAGTTCTGTGACACACCAGTTGGAAAACATTGGTTTAATAATGTGTTGTCACAGAAAACACTGAACATGGAATGTTAGAAAATGTTCAAACATCCACTCTCTTTGAAGTATGGCCAGTTCAGTGAAAATGTGCTGATAACATGACAGAGTATGCTATTAATGACATATTCTTGGAACATTAGTATATTTTGAATCACATTTAGTTATTGCACAAGTGTGTACATAAAAGTAACAATAGATTACTCATCATGAGAAATACCCAAAGGATAAACACATACACTATCTCTGCTTTAAGTTGCTCCCAGATGTTCACACATAGTAAGAGAGAAAAAGACAATGACTTGTTCAATCAAAATAAATAAGTTTTCTCTGATTACCTTGGAAAAATAAATGACATCAGAGTTGTAATTTCTTAACTATATTCTTTACTGATAAACATTATCTAAGATGAGATAGGTTAGTATCTATACTTTATTTCTACTTTTTCTCTCAACCTTTGACCAAATTAACAACTTTATGGCACTTTTATTGGGGCAAATATTAACAAACACCTTGAGCACTGAACTAAGTCAAAATTGTTTTTCCTTTCTCTAGAACTTCCAATTCCATTCAATGACTTTTCAAGAAATAGTTGTGAGCAATACCATATTCCACAAACTGCTCTAGGCACAGGGGCTACAACTGCAAACCAGCAAATGATATCCCTGCCTTTAAGAATATGACATTGGGTAGGGTGGGGTGGAGCAGGCTGGCTAAGGCAGACCAAAACAGATAAAATAACTAATAAATGTACATAATAAAGGGAATATAATAGATAGTTGCTAAAGATACTCCTTAGAGGATGTCTCACTAACGAGGAAATGTGAGAGGTAAGACTTGAATTATTTTAAAAAGTCAGGTATGAGGAAAGCTGGAGGAAAGGATTTCTATGTTGAGATCAAAAAGCACAGAGACCTTAGGAAGGAGTTCAGCTTGTGGGACGAGCATTAAAAGGCCCATGTGGCAGGAGTGAGGAGGAGACCAGCAGGGCAGTTAGCCAGCTAGGCAGGAGCTAGATAATGTAGAATCTCTAAAAGAAAGCCAGAAAGGTGGATTTTACCCTAAAAGTTTGGGAGGAAAGCTGGTAGAAAATAAAGTTTTTTGTAGAGCAATACATGATTTGATTTCTAGCTTAAAATTTATTCTGGCTGCTCTGTAGAGAAGAAGTTGTAAGGGAACAGAGTCAATAACTTGCAGGGTACAGTGGAAAATGAAATACAAGGTCCCTTGTTCAAAACAATTAAGAATTTCAAGTGTGACAACAGGGCATTAAACCAAATGCAGGGCCCTGCAGGGTCCTGTATTATTAAAGAGCCCACTTCCACGAAGCCAGATCTGGGTTCTGGGTTCTAAGTTCTGAGTTCTGGATTCTCTGTCTCATGTCTCTCTCTCTCTCTCTCTCTCTGTTTCTATTTCTCTCTGATGCTTGTAGGCTCTAAAGTTGAAAGTTAATGTAGAATTGGATTTAAATTTACAACATGACAAACTCATTTGTAAACAGTAGAAGCTGTAAGTGGAATAGACCAGCCATCTGAGAAGGCAACAGAGATGTAGAGAAAGGAGAAAAAAACTGCACATGAGAAAGATAATGAAGACCCCCACTGAACTGGATTACAAGTAATTCGTGTTAGCTACATTTATTAAATATCATGGCAGCTATTTCAAATGGAAGAGTACAGTCATATTATTTCAATTAGATCTATCCCTAGCAGATTTTAGTGTATAGCTTTGGCATGGAAAACAGGTAGATATTTTGAACATGACAAAATGATACATTTTAAAATATATTTTTATTGTCTAATCATGTGATTAGTATTATATGCTAAATTTCTATTCTTAAAATTTAGTATATCTTTGTATGCAGGCTAACTTACTCAGCATCATGAGGTAATGGGTGGAGAGAGGACTATATACAAACATAGACTCTGGGCTCCACTTGAACCATACTTACCGAATCAGAAAATTTAAATTCTCTATCACTATCATCAGAGATGACCCAAGCATAATTCCAAGTAAGAATTGTTTCATTCACCCCAGCCCCACTACCTACCATCTAGTTAAAGTTTGTTTCCTGTAACTCCCATTTCTTTTTTGAGGGTTTTCTTTCCCCAGGTTTACTAAGAATATATGCTTATTCCCTTCAGGGGAAACCACAGGACTGTGATCTTAGGCTCTGACCTCATCACAATGATTAATATGAGGGTACAATAATCATTTTTTAAAATTTATCTTTATTGTTGAAAGTATTATAGATGTCCCTTTTTTTCTCCCCCATTAACTCCCTCCATCCCATGACCACCCCCACCCAGGCCTTCACCAGACTATTGCCTGTGTCCATGGGTTATGCACATATGCATGTAAGTTCTTTGGTTAATCTCTCCCCCCCCGCCCCCCGGATTCATCAGGCTGCTCCATGCTTCCATGTCTCTGGGTTTTAATCAACCCGTCTGAAATGTTCTGATCAACACAAATGAGGCAGTGTGTCACATGGGGCCTCTCCACCCCCCATGGAAAGAATAGGCAATCTATAGGATAAAAACCCTTGCCTTCCCCCTCCCTCCAAAAGAAGATATCTTGGTCTAAAAATAATCCATTTTTTCTTTTATTAATAGTTCCCTTGCTCTACCCTTCTTCCTATAAAAACTTTCCATTTTGTACAGTCCCTCAGAGCACCCTTTTAGTTGCTGGAGGGGATGCTGCCTGATTCCTTAATCACTTAATAAAGCCAATTAGATTTTCGATTTTCCAACTTATTCAGCTGAATTTTGTTTTTTAACACATTTAAAAACAATTCTTGTAAAGTTGCACTAAAACTACAAACTCTCACTCTGCTAGTGGCATAATTTATGTAGAGGATATTTTAAAGCATACATGTTTTCTTATGTTTGGATCTAGTTACTTCAGGCAAAGGAACTTCTATTGAGGAAATAATTTATAAGAAGCAAAATGTTGTATTTTGAAGATAAAGACTGCAGTGACATTTAAATATCAAAAAATTAAATTTCCAGCACTAGGTAAATGGCTAGTAAATTTCTGTTACTCATACCAACCAAATTTCTATGAAATGAATAATTTTGAAGATTTTGTGTATACATGGAAAATACTTGACATAGTATATATTGAGAAAAGAGTAAACATTACATGCAGTCCTTGATTAAATTATTATAAATTGCATATGCATTTGACATGGATAAAAGATAATACATGAATTGAGTTTATAAATAGGGTAAAAATTTGGATTTTGTTCCCATAATCCACACTTTTTTTTTTACTTTACTTGTATTGTTTATTCTGTTGCAGATGCCTCTATTTCCCCCCATTTGCCCACCTTTCCCCCCTTCTTTTTTCTCCCCTTCCCTCTGACCATCACCACAATTTTGCCTGTGTCTATGGGTTATAAATATATGTTCTTCGGCTAATCTCTTCACCTTCTTTCACCTAACCCCACCTTCTCCCCTCCCCTCTGACAGTTGTCAGTCTGTCCCATGTATCCATGCCTCTCTTTCTACTTTGTCAGTTTATTTTGTTCATTAGATTCCACATATAAGTGAGATACATGTGATACTTGTCTTTCTCTGACTGGTTTATTTCATTTAGCATAATGATCTCCGGGTCCATCCACGCTGTTGAAAAGTGTGAGTTCCTTCTTTTTTGCAGCCATGTAGTATTGCCTTGTGTAAATGTACCACAAAAGGAAGGAAAACTATTTGCCAAGGCCAAGTTCACTTACTTCTTTGATGTTCAAAATTACTTCCCCACTTGTTTTGTGAATACACACATCACCACTGAATAAAATATTTTTGTATCGCCTATAGTTGCAACAGTTGTACCAGAAAGGCAAAAATGATTACAGTATAAAAACGAATCCACAGAAAAACTACAAGACATAAAACTTACCAAAATCTTCATTTCCATAACATTTTAATGCTATTCAATATGCTTATAAAGTTATAAAAAGAATGATTTATTAAAAATGTATTTACTGGCCAATAAGTAGACTTTGACATTAAACAATGTTATCTCCAGTTAAAATATCATAGAATTATATAACTCACTGACAGTTTAATTTCCAAAATGAAATGTAGCCTTTGTTTTTTAGTGCACTTACTGCCCCAGCTACTCTTTGTTTTATACATTTGGATACCAGTGTTTTCTTCACACCACTTACCTAACTTTGTGTTAACAACCATAGTTTTAATTTCATAGGAGACTTGAATTAAACCTTTATAACCAATTGCTTATTCTCTCTATCAATAGGTGTTCCTGTTCTGATAAAGAAATGTCTGCGCTCTCCTGGGCGTGGCTCAGTGGTTGAGCATCGACCTAGGATCCCAGCAATCGGTGTTCGATTCCCGGTCAGGGCACAGGCCCCGGTTACGGGCTCGATGCCCAGTCTGGAGCGTGCAGGAGGCAGCCAATCAATGACTCTCTCATCATTGATGTTTCTCTCTCTCTCTCCCTCTTCTTTCCTCTCTCTGAAATCAATAAAGATATATATTTTTTTTTAAAAATGTCTGCAAATTAACGTTACTGTTAATAGAATGGGTGGACTTTAGGCACTTGGCCAATAGTCATTATAAACACACTCTGCAATTGTCATGTAGCCAAGCTTCCAACAAAGAATATCACCCAAATCATTGGTGATATGGGGTTAGTTAAATGGAATTAGTACTAAAAAAATTACTGTGTAGCTATGCAGTCTAATTATTTGATGACTACAGATTTTTCATGTAAGAAGATCCAATCATATTTACTACTTTTTTCATTTTTCCATCTTTCTCCTCCTGGCTCCTTTCATTGCCCCAATCTCTTCTTTCTGTTGTGAAAAATATAAATTTTAGCTGGTAAGAAATGTTTAGCCTGTGCTTTATAACTAACATATAATTTATGTTCCAAACCAAGACAATTTTGAAAATGAAAGGTAAAGTTGTTGATAATTACCTGAGGACAACTGGTGTGAACAGGACTGGCCCAGACAAACCAAGATATATATGTTTGCCTTGCCTTTGTGGTTCCTCATTGCAATGCACAATTTCCCACTTGGGCTTCAAACTCTATCGGGCAGCTCATGATAGTGTTTCAACATTAAACACAAAAACAAAACCAAACAAACAAGGGGAAAAAAACACCACAAACAACAAATGCCTAAAAGTACTTTAGAGTACTCTGAGCCTCTTAAAGTTAAATACCTCATTATATATTATTTCCACAAAATGATGTTCAGACTAGAATTATTGCTTATATTGATTTTAACATAAAAAGGACACAAATTGTATTTCTTAGGTTTTCTAGTTAAGTAGGTGATATAGTTATTATTCAATAGGCGCTATGCTTTACCCTAGAATCTAGGGCAAAATGCTATTAGAAACTTAATGTGGTTCTTCATTTGGTTATTTATTAAACAAAGATAGTAATTTTATTTAAACAAAGATAGTAATTTTGTTACTCTTTTTTAAGAGTATTGCATCTGAGGTATTTAACATCACAGGCTTCTTGCTAAACTTTATTTCATTTTATACAGTAAGATAAAAGAGTTTATTTGTACTCTATAATTTAATAAATTCATCTGGATTTCTTTCATTCAATTTCAGAGTTTAGAGTATCCAGCTGAGGAATGAGGTTATTTATGACAGACAAAAAAAATATGACCTGTGTTGAAATTGGTAAGAGTGTGCTCAGGGAGATAAACAGTGTTGTCATATCAAAGAGATAAGTGCTTAGCTCTCAATAACCTGGGAGCCAGTGTAAGTTGACATGACCTAGCAAGCCACTGGCATTTTGGTGGTTTTGTGGAGTACCCTGGTAGGATAGTCTCCCCATTGTTCTGCTATAATAGTTCTAAAGAATCAGGAAGCTACTTTAAAAAGTGATGTAATAAAAGACTTAGAAAGACAGGGAAAATGACAATTCTAAGAAAAAGAAAAGAATATTCCCAGTTCCTAAGCAAAACCTTCTAGCATTTTCTATAAATGTGGAAGTTTTAGAGTGACTGAAGTATTATGAGTCAGAACTTATGATAAGCAAAGAAGATGAAGCAGATGCAAAGTATGGAAAGATAGGTAGGATACAGAGTAGTAACTTATGATCCCATGGGATTCATTGTGAGGAGGAACCATACTGTCGCAGGAGGTAGTTTCCCGGAGAGACTCACCTTAAACCACTATAAATAATAACATTTAAAAAAATTTTAAAAACTCAACAGATTGGAAATAGAAGGTTTAAGAGAAAGGGAGGTGTATAATAGTTTCACATCATACCACTCAATGCTACCAAACACATTTTTGATAATCCTAATGGATCATGAATAAGTGTACTTGCAAAAATACAGTGGAATATGGGAACAGATAATTTACCATTGATATCCCCAGGTTTAACACATATATAAAAAAATAAGAATATTGATAAAAATTTTAATTTGGGCCTTTTACAGTAGCAACATTTGGCTCAAAGATGAGTATATACCACTACTTTTATTTAGGGGCTTTACAAAAAGGGGACACAAATAGAATGAGGGTAAGATAGTTTCACCAAGGGCTTCCTCTTTAGAACAACTGGTGAACTGATCAAAGTCAGTGCTGGGTTCATAGTTCAGAACTAGTTTAGGACTTTATCCATATGTTAGTCCTAGAGACACTTAACTTTACATGCCCTTAAATATGCCTTTCTATCAATTCCCATTGCTATTATGCAATTTCAGCAATGCATCATACCTCACCTGACCAATTTCAGTCATCCCCTACTGTCTTACCTCAGGTTACATTTCAGTTCTGTCCAGCTTACTAATCATTCTAAAGTTGAGTTTTTATACAACTTCACTCCCATGATTACAAATAATAAATGATTCTCTGTTTCGTAATAAATTAAATATCATTTCTCAACCTGGAAGACTTGCTTACAATAACACTGGAACCTTTCATCTAACCTTATCTACTACATGACTCCAAACTCAATTCCCCCAAATGTGCAATAGCTTCCAATATCTCATGTCTTTTTTCATATTCCACTTCCTCATCTTTACTTTTAGATCACTTACACATCCTAAGATATCTTGAAAATCATTTAGTTACTTCTTTAAAGATGGTTTCCCCTTGTTAAAAACAAGACAACAGACTTGTAATATGGTTATTTATACTAAGGCCCACATCACCAAACCAAGATTTCATTACAGTTTTGTCCTGTCTCAGAAATGGAATCTTAAACTAGTCAATCAGGAATCACCCAATCAGCACTAGTTAGGTCATCTGCCTGATAAGGCCGTGCCAGCACCTAAAGGAAAGTAATCTTACAATAATTAACCCATTTTTTGTTTTGTTTTGTTTTGTTTTTTACATAGTATAACTTCCTTGTTCTCATAGCCTTCTGCCTATAAAAGTTTGTCATTTTGAACAGTCCCTTGAAGTTCCTATCTGCTAGATTGATTGCTACCTTTATTCAAGTCAAGTCAATTTTTGTTCAAATAAACTCTTAAAATTTATAATATGTCTCAGTTTATCTTTTAGCATCCTAAAGGCAATGGATAGTTTCCTGATTTAAACGTGTTCTGCTTATTTCTAACTCCTCGCTATCTACTTTGATTTATAACTAGCCATGCTTCGATTTTACCTTTCTCTTAGGAAGGTAATCTTTCTCTGAGGTCTGTGTCTTATCCTTAGCCCAGGCTGAAAATACTGTCCTCTCTAATTTTTAGTAAATGTATTATTTATTAATTAAATGATTAAGTTTCCATTTGACTTAGAAATGATTAGAATGTGCACACATGATAATCACAGGTAGCTAAAAATTTGATTGCTGTTTTCACACTTTAGTCAGTATGTTTATTGTTTATTAATAAAATATTTACATAATTTTTTGAAGAGAACTATTAGATGGTGTGATTAAACACAGCTTTACAATTTAGCATTCTATGGCAAAAAATGCCAAATGACTATTTATTAGAAGAAGTCTATGATTGACAGTTGCTGTTCCATGCAATGAGGACGGCAATAAACAAGACAGAGATGTCTCTTTGCTCACAAATGTTACATTCTAGTGAGGAAAACAGACAATAGCCAATAAACAAACAAGATATAGTAATTGCAGCATTAATTGCTACAAAGAATATAAAGTAATAAAGTAGAAATTATAAAAATTGATAATATGAAATAAATTGAAAGGACAAAAATATATAGCTGCTTTGAGGTATTCTGTTTTAATTAACAGTGTTTACTTTTTTCAGAATAATTAAGATATGTTAATGGAGAGATAATTTTATTTCTCCCTAATATCTGTGTTGATATATAACTAAAAAGCAATTGTGCTTATGTGTTGATGAAAATTTACTAGCTAAACTGGAAAAGAAGATAGTGCAATTTAGTATGCTATTAAGTTGAAAATTTTTAAAAAGTAATCTCTATACAATTATGGGATATGAGTTTGAAATGCACAGTGAAACTTCAGAGTAAGTGCCATTCATATAATAATCTGGACACTCATACAACTCATTACATTTCATGCATCATTAGTGTAAAATTTGCAAGATGCTGTAAGCTTTTTAATATAGAGGAATAAAAATTATGGAGGAGTAGATGATTCAAAGAATCATTAGTGGACACCTCCAAGGTGAGTCAAGTCTCAACTCCATTTCTTTGGAAAACAAATTTTAAAAGACAATAACTGTTTGGAAATAATGTACTGAAGTGTTCTTGGTTCCACACCTAATAAATCATAATTTATATTTTAAAACCAACTGTAAAACTTGCTTGTGCTTTGTCTAAAGACTCTCAGAGAAAAACATCCTCAAAAAATAATATTCAGTAAAAGTGTAGAGATTATAAATAGTGTTTTTTCCTTCAAACATATTATATAAGGCAACAATAATATTAATGTGGAGGAGGAAAAGATAATTTTCCTTCTACCTTTCTAAACTCCTCTGGCTGGATTAATAACCAAATTAACATGAGACAGATAGAGAAAATAAAACAAAATTTATTACAGATGGACACATGAGGGTTTCATAAGAGTAAGATGCTGAGACCAGGTCAGGCAGTTAAAGCTTCTAAGCCATCTGGAGCTAACAAGGCCGGTGGTGGTGAAGGTGTTTTGGGACTTCAAAGGGAAGGAAGGCAATTCACATGGAGATAAAAAGGCAAATGCTTGGTAAATAAATGTTTGCTGGGCCATCTTTAACAAGGAGACACAGAGAGAACTTTACTAACATGGGCCTTGCTAGGTTCCTCCTTGTTTGCCACACTTAGTTCATATTAAGCTATAGTTATCTATGACGATATCTCCCTTCCTGGAGCAGCAAGTTATTTTGGGCAGTTCGGGAAAAGGTCATAAGTTTTTCCTGGGTCTTTTGTTTCTTAAAAATAACCAGCTTAAAATAACAATATGGCAAAAGATATATTTTGAGGAGGCAAACCTTGCTTCTCCTCAGTGATTTACCTCTAAGTATTTAAACAAATTTACATTTACAGATGAGGGACAAAATTTCACTCAACAAAATCAGTGAAGGTGCCTGGAGCTGATTTCCAAGAGTATTGTATTCTCAAGGGAAATATACTCATTTTAAATCATTTATAAATGTATAAGCTGATTTTTAGTGAGCCAACTGTTAAAGAAAAATACAGAAAATATTTGACTTAAAATTTATAGCCACTCTATTTATATATTAATTTTAGAAAGCGTGGTACTTCCATGAACATGAAAATACTTAGCACATTGAGAGAAACACAAACCTGGCCTTAGACAGCTATGTATACAGTTCTAATTATTGCTTGGTGTTATTATAAAATATAGAATATACATGTGTTATATACATACATATATACATATATATTATATATAATCTTCAAACTGTTTGCACCTCTTGCCCACTATTGCCTTCCAAAAATAGTTGACAGCAATAACTTTGTGAGCTGGTTCTAATCAACTTAAAAGTTTTTATCTTGTGTTCTATTTTTTTTAGATGCAATGATGTATTTGTTAGTAAAAAATTTTTCTATTCTGTGCTTTTCTGCGCTCTTAAATTGGCCCTTTTATGTAAGATGAACAAGTAGCTCAGTTGGTTAGAGCGTCATCCCCATACACCAGAGTTTAATCCCCAGTCAGGGGACATACAGGAAGCAACCAATGAATGCATGAGTTGATCTTTCTTTCTTCTTTCTTTCTTTCTTTCTTTCTTTCTTTCTTTCTTTCTTTCTTTCTTTCTTTCTTTCTTTCTTTCTTTCTTCCTTCCTTCCTTCCTTCCTTCCTTCCTTCCTTCCTTCCTTCCTTCCTTCCTTCTTTCTTTCTTTCTTTCTTTCTTTCTTTCTTTCTTTCTTTCTTTCTTTCTTTCTTTCTTCTCTTTCTTTCACTTTCCTTTCTTTCTTTTTCTTCTTTCTTTCTCTCTCTCTTTCTCTCTCTCTTTCTATCTCTCTCTTCTCTCCCTTCCTCTCTCTCTAAAATCAATAAATAAAAAAATTTAATTTAAAAAACAACAGTAATTTTCAAGAGACATTATAATTGGTGAGCAGGACATTTAAAAGTCAAGTGCATTTAAGAAATTCTCAACCCTAAACCTTAAATATAGCAAACACTTTTGACGCCCCTAAGGTTATGTTCATTGTTTCAAGATATTAGCATGGTTTTCCCCAGCTCCATGGCCCTGGTTCACTGTAGCCCCTTAAGTCCTAGTTGCAACTCAACATAACTAATGGCATATGATAACAGAGCTTTAGTAACTGACATAGTATATGACAAAGATTGGAGAAGAGAGAATTACTTGGGGTTGGAGTGGATTTTTAAGAGAATTTGACATAATATAGAATTTAGTGATGACAATGGATGTTGTAGAAAAAAAATGGGGAGAAAATAGCAAATCTGAGACATTTTGAAGGGACTAGTTATAGGTTATAGAGACTGGGTAGTCTTGCTAGTTCAAAAGTCTACAAAATCTCTCTTGCTGATGACTTCATGGTAAATAACTGCCCAATGTTCTCTACTCGTTGCCTGAGGTCTAGCAGAACTCCCCTGTCACTATGTATCAGACTCTGGGTTTCACCCCTTTAAGTCCTATTATCCCATTTTATGAATAAATAAGATTGCTGAATTCTTCCCATTACAGTATAATGGAAGTGTGGTTTAAACCAAAAATCCAAATAATAAAACCATAGTTTTTTTTATAGCATCTTGCACACCTCTTCCCAGTAAATTTACAACATTTCTTACATTAATTATGTTCATTATGTTTTACAAACAAAAGAAAACCAAGCATTGTAATATATGCCCTCTAAGAGAGTGATGCAATTCAACATTTAAGTTTATGGAATTTTTGTTTAAATAAAATGAAGAAATTGTATGTCACAGTTAGACAAGGGTTTACCAGGGAGTACTCCTTTGCTCTGCATAATAGAAAAGGCAAACATTTTTCATGTCGGCAAGCCAGCTAGTTAGAGAGAGAAGTGGGGGATCTGGAACACAAAGACTGATGTGAGAAAAATTTGTGAGAAAGTGATGTTCCTAAGCTAGGAGCTATAGAAAGAAATGATCCCTGCGAAGCTTTACATAGTGAGCAATAGCTCATGAATTTCCATCAAATGGCATGTCTGGCATTGATTTGGGGGTTGTTTCTTGCTTGTTTTATAATTCTATCACTTTCCAAAAATATTTTGTAAAAGACTATATTATATACAAAAACACTGAGTTGGTGGTGGTTTGCAGAAATCATCACAGATCTGGAATTGCAGTCAAGTGAAAGAAGCCTCAGGTTCAGAGTAGTACCAGAAGATGGAAAAGCATGGTGCCTGGTGAACTGACTGCTTCCTTATCTCCCAGTATAATTAGAAGAAAGTGGCCTTTGGAAAAATGTGTGCATATGGTTAGACCTTATTGCAGAGGAGTGTGGTTATTAAAGAGAAAGGGTATCCCCAGTGGTGGGAGGAATTGGGCTTATCCAATTAAAATACTATAATAAAACAAACCTTTCATGTTAAAAAACCACAAAAGCTCCCTTGTTCTCACATTGAATCTAATTTATTTGGCTCATTTTTCAACGTCCACATAATCTATTTAACATCCTATTTATTCATAAATTCATCCATTCACATTTCAATCAATCAATCATCCACTGTTTTTCATACAGATATTCACTTACTGTCTACTTATGTACCTGACAGCATGAAAGGAACTAGACATCTTCATATAAAACTGAAAAAGTGGGTTCAACTGCCTGCTACAGTGAAAGCAAACTCATGAGACAGTTTCTAGTGCAAAAGGAAAAAGGCTTATTCAGGTGCTGACCTAGGAGAATGGTGGAATCCGGTCTCAAAGACCATCTATTCCTGCTCTAGCCCTGATTCTTAGAGGGATAGGGAGGGGAGGGCTTTTTTTTTTTTTTTTTTTTTTCCTAAAAAATTATCTTGCTAGGTTTTTGCATGCTGAGGCCCTATCCATTCATCTTTCTAGACTTTGGCCTGGTCATTTTAAGAACCTCCCCTGAGCCATCTTGGCCAATGGGGGAGACTCCCCAGCATTCTGTCTCTGGTATCGGGGTCAGTGGGGATGAGGGAGGTGGAGGCGCAGGACACCTTCAGGAAGCCTAGAGATTTGCAGCCTTCAGCCAGCTTCGATGCTAGACACAGCAGCCGCCATTTGGAAGAGTCAGTTGGATACCTAGGGCACCCCAGGATTCTGGCACACCTGTGTCCTCTGCACAGTTCCTGTTTGGCTGCCCCTTCAGCTGACTGGCTATGGTAACACACATGTAGCTGCACCCTCCGAGTGTTCACTCTACCTCAGATATCCAATTCTATAAACTATCTTCTCACAAAGTGCCTATTTTACCAGTTCTTGTCCTTGCTCATGTATTTTTTTCCAAGTTTCTTCCAAAAATTTCCTCGGTCTCTAAACAATTAATTATGCTTATTTTTGATCTCATCCTACACAGATTAATTTGCTCTTTATTTAATAGCAGAGGCTCCTTTTGTGTCCCCAGTTATATTATAAACCCATGAAGGACATATGTCTTACTATTTTACACCTCTAACAGAATACAAAACAACACTGGTGTGGTTGGCTGAATAATGGCCCCAAGATGTCCACATCTTAAACTCGAGAAGCTGTGAATGTTACCTTATACAGCAAAAAATGACTTTGCAGGCATTATTAAGAATCTTGAAATGGGGAGATTATCCTGGAGTACCTGGGTGCACCTTGAGTGTAATCATAGTGTCCTTAGAAGAGGTAGGTAGAGAGATTTGATTACAGTAGAGAAGAAAGAAATGTGACCAAGGAAGTAAAGTATGGAGTGATGTGGTCACAAGGAATGCAGGAAGCCTCTAGCAGTGGAACAGGCAAAGAGCACAGTCTTCCCTGGAGCCTCCAGAAGGAACCAGCCTTGCTGACTCCTTGATTTTAGTTTCATTTTGCACTTCTAACCTCCAGGGCCATAGGAAAATAAATACATGTTATGTTGAGTCTCTAAATTTGTTACAATGGCAACAGCAAACAAATACGGCTGAATGTATAGTAGTTATTTAGTAATTAATTGAGCTTTGAACTTTGGACTAGGGTAAGGGCTTTATGCATGTATTCTCCTACCACTCTGTAAATAACAGTCACCTCTTCATCATCACCTGTTTGCCTTGAAATAAAAAGAATAGACCCTACTTAATTAAAATGCAATACAACATATATTAGAAAAAAAATTTTTCTTAAATTAATTTCCATTTTTGTGTTAATTGATGATATTTAGATACAATGTGTTTATTACTAAAAACCAGTGATCATCATTTTATATATGGAGAAAGGGGGATAATAGATGACATGCTGCTCGTCTTACCATTTATTCTTCTATCTCTCATGTTTACATTTCTTTCTGATTTTACTGTTGTGCAGATTAGCACAGGACCTTTCTATTATAAAAAGTAAGTTTCTTGGAATGATATTGTTTTCATTCTAATGATATTGTTTTAATTTCAGAAAATATATATTTTGTCTTTTTTGAAAACTGGAACAATTCACATAAGAGATAAGTGACCCAATCTAAACTAAACCTTTTTTGAGAACTATATATCCCAGATATATTTTCTGAAAGCCATATAGAGAGAGAACATTTACCATGTGTGACAGGTCAGCTCACTATTTTGAAAAATGCAGGTCTCACCACTCTTTGTTTACAAAAATGAAAGGAGCTTGTGATTTTTATTCAGAATTTGTTATGGGCTGAATCAATGCTTCCACATAATTTATATGTTAACATCTTAATCCTCAGTACCTCAGAATGTGACTGTATTTGGAAATAAGGCCTTAAAGCAATGATTAAATTAAAATGGGGCCCAGCTGCACATGGCTCAGGGGTTGAGTGTTGACCTATGAACCAAGAGGTCATCAGTTCGATTCCCTGGTCAGGGCACATGCTCGAGTTGCTGGCTTAATCCTTAGTAGGGGGCGTGCAGCAGGCATCCAATCAATGACTCTCTGTCACCACTGATGCTTCTAACTCTCTCTCCCTCTCCCTTCCTCTCTCTGAAATCAATAAAAACACATTTAAAAAGTAAAATAGGACCCTTAGGGTTAGTCTTAACCCAATCTGAATGGTGTGCTTATAAGTAGAGGAGCAGAGGACATGCAGAGAGACTCCAGGAGTGTACATGGCAAGGAGGGAAGACAAAGTGAAGAGACAGCAAAAAAGGTGGCGATCTATAAGCCAAGGAGAAAGCATCAGAGAAAATCAACCACGCTGACATGTTGATCTTGGACTTCCATCCTCCAGAACTACAAGAACATAAGCTTTTTTTGGTTAAACCATCCAGTCTGTGGCATTTTGTTATGGCAACCCTAGCAAACTAGAACAGTATATGAAGATATTTTATGTATCAATCCAGCAATGATAGATTTTGCTAATATATATGTAATCTTTTCTTAAACCTATAGTTATTCATAGTTTATGTAGCCAGGATATCAGTAGATTTTAATTATTAATATTTATTAAAAGTGCTATCAGTTCTTCTGATGCATATATATATATATGTATATATATATATATATATATACACATATATATATATATAAACACAGGCATATACGTATACACTATGGGGAGAATTATTATTTGTCATTAACCAACTCTAAAATTTTAGCACTCCAAAAGTTGTCAGAATGTTACTGTATTGTATCATTAAAAAAGATACATGAGAAAATTTTCAGTCACTCATGAGCAAGTATGCTTTAAAATTTCAAGGTGACCTTTCCTACTTGGGTACTGTGGTAAGCAGGATTCTAAAATTTCTCCAAGATCCCCAGCACCTGGTGCACATCATCTGAATCATCCTCAAGACAGTGAATATGATGGTTTTTACTCCTGTGATTAAAGTTATGTTGTATGGCACAACTGCACTCGAGATAGGAAAATTAGCCAGGTGATCCTGACCTAGCCACATGAGCCCTTTAAGAGCAGAAAGCTTTCCCTGGCTAGTTGAAGAAGTGGAAGTGAGAGATTTGAAACAAAAGGATGATTTGATATCCCATCGTTGGCTTGAAGATAGAGGTGACCCTGTGGAAAGGACCTGCGTGTGGCCTATACAGACTCTTTAAGAACAAAAATTCAGGATCTCAGTATCCCACCTGCTAGGAGCTGGATTCTGCCAACTACCAGAAAGAGCTTCTTAGCAGATTCTTTGCAGCTCCTTCAAATGAGAACTCAGCTTTGATGACATATGGATTTCAGCCTTGTGCTTGAGCAGAGATCCTACCTAACCCCATCTTGCTGAACTTTGGACATAGAAAAATGTGAACTTATGAGTGAGTGTTGTTTTAAGCTTTGAAATTTGAGGTCATTTATTACTCAGCAATAGAAAACAAACACAAGGATGATTTAAGGAGCTACAATGGTATATTCAGTTTTCTTTAGAGTCAAAATTAATTCCAAGATTACAAAAATGGATAATGCCCTTGTATGTCCAACATGTTTTAATCTTTGAGCTTAATGGTTTTTAAATGTTCATCAAAATATCATATTATTCTCATCACATTCCTTTGAGAGTCATTAAATGACTACATTATGTCTTTATTGGTGCAGGAAAACTAATTAACATTCTGTTACAACCCACCAAGAAACCACTCTCTACATTACTCATAACCATTAAGAACCAACTTTGTCAATAATAAATAAATGATTATTGTTCTTCAATAAATGAGTTCATCTGCATAGAAAAGATATAATCACAAAATAGATGTACAGTATACGAAAGGGAAGTGCTGATGTATCTGCAATATTAATTGACATGTATCAGTAAAGAGAAAATATACTTTTCCACCAACTGGTTTGAACACAAAAGAGAAGGTAGTTCCTTTAAAATGGGTACACTTGTGAAATAATTAGAAAACAACTCTATTAGAGAAAGAAATTTTGAACAATGTGAAAAACCTGCATGGATTATTTTTCTATATTTAGAACTGCAATGATCTGCAAACCCACTAGGCTAATTATCACAGCAGCCATATTTACATTTGAAATATCACATTCCTTGCAATTCTTACCATACAGAGATTTGTGAGCTAGTAATTAGGAACACAAATTGAAAAGACAATTGAAGTATAGGCTTTACGCTCTGTGTAATTGTAAACAAGATTCTATTCTTTAAGGATCAGCTTCAGGGAGAAAGGATATGTAGTATACAAAAAGAGTAATTTTCAAAGAGCACAGTAACTTTGGATCAATAAAGAAGAGCTAAGCAGACAACACAGGTTAGAGATGTTGAATCAAAATGAAGAAAAATGACCAGGGTAAGCTTCACCAGGTAAGAAAGATGAAAAATTATCATAAAGCAGCTTAAAATTGTCATTTCAAAATATTATATATGGCTGATTTTATAGTCCAGGTTTTTAATCTTAAGTCACATCAATAGAGGTACCTAAGATAGATAACTAGTTATATAGCTTTGCCCAGAGTGCTTTACCCAACTGTGCCTCAGTTTCCTCACCTGTAAAACCTTACCTAGTTAACAGTGAGAGAAGCTAGCTTACAGGATGTAATAAGGTTTGCTAAACTAATATTTGTGAAGCATTTAGAAGAGCATCTGGCATAGCAGAAGCACTGCATAAAATGTGTGCTCTAATCTTCAAAATACTGGGTGAAATAATCCTTTGATCAATGCACAAATGCATAAATAAATGCATCAACAAACATTTGGATTATCTATTAGGTGGTAGGCATCATATCAGATGCTGTGAATGAAAGAGTGCCAGATACAGTCCATGTCTTCAAAGAATTTACAGTCTAGATTGGGCAAGAAAAAAAGTATGTATCTAAGAAAGAGAAATGTCAGCATCACATGAGAAGTGCTCAGGGGGGATAATAAAATGGGAATAACTATAACACCTTCTTCAAAAATGGGCATGAAGTTTCAATGTGATAATTCCTGAAAAATGTTTTAGTACAATATTTGTCATAGAGTGAGGACTTAATAAAAGTTAGCTCTTATACTTCTGTTACAGCCTTTTGTCTTGTTTGTTTCTGTTACCAGCTGGGGCCTCGGTTCTTTTTGTCCACACAGAAAAGAATTACAGGCAAATGAAATGAAAGTAAAGCAAAGTGAGATTTACTGAAAATACACTGCAAGCGAGGAGTGGGTCAGTCAAGAGACACAATGGCCCTGAGCTCTGTGGACTATTTGGTTTAAAAGAGGGATTTTCTGGGTGGAGGCCTTCATTTGCATTCAGGGATGACTGACAGAAAACGGTTGTATAACTATATTTCTTCCGTGTAAATTTTATTATAATTAGTCTGGGGCCCTAGTAAGGTCACATTGAGGTCTTCTTGTTTTCCTTTGCTCTTGGGCAGAGAACCAGCTTGTTTGAAATTTGCCCGTTGGAATCGAACTGCTGACTGCAGGGCAGCCCATAGAGAGGTTGTCTGAAGGCAACGCTGCTCCAACTCCTGTCAGGACCCCAGGGCAAGCCACACCCTAGCCACTCATGTCTAGTTTCCTGCCTAACATTTCCATGTTTATTTGTCCATTAGAGCATGAGACTGTGGGGAGGAGGGGGAATTATCCTCAATCAGGGTTCAATATATTTTGAACACATGTATGATACTCTACTAAGTACTAGATGTAAAAATTAATAACACAGGGTTCTTGTTCTGAGAAAAAGACAGACTTGTGTACTTTTGAATTGCAACATATTGTGGTAAACACAAATGCAATGATACAAGCAATAAACTGGGAATTTAGATAATGGGGCAAAATGCTGTGGTGGAGGGAGAGGTTTCAAAGGATATATTCCCACATCTGGGTCTTAAATTGAAGGTAGGACTTTTGCAGCTAACAAGTGAGATAGAGTGAACCATGTAATAAAAAAGTTCTGATCAGTTTAGTGGTTTTAGGGAAGATTCTTGAAGACAATAGAGAAGAAAAAGAGGAGGGGTATGTAGATATTGGAGGGCAGATATGTGAGTAGCTGGGACACCAAGTTCTGGAATAACTTATACTTAAATGCAAGACATTTAGATTATGTACAAAGAGCAGTATGGATCATTGCATCGACTTCCTTGACTTTGCATGCTTCTGTGGACTGTGACCCTCACAGAGTAAGCTTTGTTTTAAGGATGAAAACTTTGACCAAAAGATCATAGGTTGGTATGTTTCTAGGTTGGTGCCTGGACCTAATTTTAATCTCCAACACTGTGTTTAAGAAATACTATGTGCTCTATGAACATTTGTGGAATTAAATTGAATTTAACTCAAAACTGTTTCTTACTGAACTGACAATAAAAGTAATTTTTGCTAAAACAATTTAGACTTGAATGTATTTAAACCTGTATCTTAACAAGAGAGGCATTTTATCCTACAGCTTAATTGTTCTAACTAGGAAGGTAACTCTCTTAAGAAGGATTGAGATGGGATCTTGGAAAGGTGGGAGCAAATTTCCCTCATGATGGAAAATTAGATGAGCACTTCCCATTGTAAATTTTCCTTGTTCAAAGTATTGAGGGGTAAAAATATATTGCTCCATTTCTGTTTATTTTGATGTAATAGAAGAGAGCAATTAGTATTACAATTGTTAAACCTATGGGAGTCAGAATATGTTGTCATAAGTTTCTATTTGTATTCTGAAGGCCAATAGTGCAATTGGTTCTGAACTAAGTGATCATCAAACTAGAAAAATGGGAGTCTGAAAAACTAAGATTCTAAATTTGAAAAATGATTTTCTCTTCATTACAACTAACCCAAAAATCTTTTCTTAAATATTTTCTCAAACATCTAATAAATGAACTTATTACCCAGTCTTGTATGATCACATTGTATTTGTAATCTACTACTTGGCCAATAGGGGTTTAAATTTTGTAATGGGTGTGTCTTCATTTATAGTAATTAAATGGTGATTAAGTCAATTGAGATGAGTATCTCCTAGTGTTTATGTTTAATTTGAAGACCATAACACAGCTCGTCATAGTACCTGTTAGTCACAAAATTGCCTAATGATGTATCTTTATTAACATATGAACACTGAAAACTTTAATTTAGTAAAATTCAACCCTAGCAAATATGTAAATCAATAATCTCTCTAAATGGAAACCATTTAGTTTGGACTGTACGTGAGGTTTTAATTTTTCCTAAAAAATTATGTGCCATTGTATATTCCTTGTACTTTCTCTGACCTAAGTTACCATAGATTAAATTCCAGTCTCCAATGCACTGGGCTCATTTGTGCACATGGGTTAGGTGGGCAGGAGAGAAGCAAGAGTCTATTTCCTGACACTTTTTGTTTAATTAGTTGATTTTTAATTGGATGATATCTCATGGTCTGTTTTCTGAATTAATGGTTCCTCATCTTTTATCTGCTGTTTATAGAGTACAAAGACAAAACATACTTTTGTTGCATATAGTCATAGTTGAATGGGATATTTTTATAATTGCCATGAAAGATGTCCCTCTATGTCTGCTCAGACAGGATTTTAAAATATTCTTAAGTGATATAGTTATTATACATCTATGTATTTTTACAGTTTACTATTTTTTAAACTTTCATTAGTATTTAGGAATGGAAATCCCCTAAGAACAAAATATGCTTTTTATCAATTTTACCCTCTGACTTTCCAATGCAGTCTGTCTGATTATGTCCATTTAGAGATAGAACCTTCACTACATTTAATTTTTACCTTCCTGGAATAAAATAAAATAAAATAAAGGCAGCCATTGTCTCCCTTTATTTTTTTCTGATTGGTCAAGAAAAAGCTATTTCATATTATGATTTATAGTTTGTGTTGTCAAGTGGCCAATTCTGTAAGCTAAACAATAATCACTATACTCTAGGCTCACAAGAAAATAAACCATGAAGAGCAGGAAAAGAAAAAGAATCATTTTTCAAAGTCTAAAAGAAACAAAATTTGATTTTATATCCTATTCTCCAAACCATAATAGACTGCTGTCCAATAATTGTCCTCAAGGCTATTTTCAAGACATTTGTAGGGGGGAAAACATGTTTCTATGGCCTTAAAGCATTTTTTAGAATTTATGTTCAGATAGTCCCTTGATAGGCATACTGAACTTTGCTGTGTGAATAGAGTTCTTCAGTAGGTTTCTAGTCATTTGTATTTTGGCCCATAAAAGCGAAAAATGAAAGAGTTCTTGTTTTAAAAAGTTCTGTATGTAATGGCACCTTGACTTTTAATCGAGGCTTTCCAGATTGATAAAATCAAAAATCCCTATAAACTCTAAAGGAAAAAAACAAACAAACTTTACTTATATTGATGATCACATAAAGAATATCTTCATTCTTATCAGAACAATGTTGTAAATAAGATGAACAGTTCCTGAGGAATTCAATTTCCTAACAGAATCTCTTATTTCATTAATCTGGACAAGTGCATAGTGTTTGCCTAGAATACTTTATGAAGCTGCATTTACCAGCCTTGACTGTGGACCTTTCACATATGGAGCATTGACTTTCCAGGAATCTAACAAGAAAAAAAAGCTATATATTTTACATACCGACTCTACTTTTCTTCCTCTGGGCTCAACAACGAGTACAGTGGAGGAGGCTTAGATGCCTAGAAATACACTCATGTTCCATTATCCTCAAAAGTTAACTCACAGAAGCAGAATTTATGTAAGGACATGATCAATGGCTCGGAAACTGCTGGCAAAGCAGCTCTGTCCTGAGTTTCAACAAGGATCTGGCCCAAGGGGAAATGATGTAGAGAGTTAATTATCAAGCAAACATATGCCCTTGATCTTCCAATTCCCCTCCAGGTGCCATATCAGAGAGAGGAGAGGGAGTAGAAGGCCAAAAAGGGACATAGAATTAGAGCTGATTGACAATGACTAACTTTGCCTTCGTAAGTGGAGAATTACTCATTTCACTCTGGTTCCTTGTACACTTCAAGTTCTATAACATGTTTTTACTATTCTTTATGCTATAGTGAACTTCATCTTTTAAAATCTTCACCTTTTAAATTTCATTGCACAGTTTTAGACACTAATACATCGTTACATTTTTATAATATGCTAACACTACTTATTAATGTTTTCTCTCATGCCTCATTTATTTTCCTAAATCCTGGGCAACACCCCTCAAAGGAAATGTCAACTCTTTATAATGTTTTCTCTTAGTAATTTTCCATTATGGAGGCTTCCATAGCCTGATAAAGAATTTTCTTCAAAGTACAGCACCCCATTAGAAAGACTTGGTAAAAATTAAATGTTTTCTAGAGACTTTGGTTTCTATTTTGCAATTGTCTTTTAAAAATAATCATTCAATTTACAATTAGGTTTCGTAATAATGACTGAAGTTTTTTATCCTAGAATCATTCTCCTCCAAAGAGAAGGGGAAGTGGGAGGTAGAGAAGAAGAAGCTATTTTATACTTTTATATAGATATTAAAAAGCTGAAATGGTTTCATCCTTCATAGACTTTTACATACAGCACACCCAGAATTGAGGGAAAGAGTTAGGCTTTTATTGAAAAAAGTAAGAGTATAAAATGACTGTCCCTGCGGATTCTCTAAGATCACAACAAGAAAAGCATTTATATTTCTCATGGCTTTCAGAATCCTTCTGGGCCAACAACTGTGAAAACTTCTGGAGAGAAGTGAAAAGATAGGAGAAGGTATCTTTTATTCTTTCTAAATAATTGGACCCCAGGAAAGAAGGTGGAGGGCTGTGTTGATTACACACATACCTTGTTCCCTCTCATTTCAATTTTCTCAGAGAGTAAATGGCTTGAGTGGTTTCAATTATCACAGACCTAAAATCAACTGAAGGACATTCAACTCTATAGTTCTCTCTAGACCTGGCCTGGCAGGGTCCTTTGAGTCCCCTACAGGAGTGAGTGAATCATTCCAGGAAAGCGAGGATAGTGTGATGCCCTCTTGGAGTTTTTGTAGGGGGTTTCAGACTCATGGCCTCTACAGGTTCTCTTATTTCTCTCTTACTTTTTGAGTAGTACCTGAATGTGCCTTATTTTAAGATACTCTTTGAAAGCTGGGAGGTGCCCAGGATAAGGTCCAGAGGATATGTAGTCAAAAAGTAAGTTGCTTGCGTCTGACTCTCATATGCACTTTTAATATAAAGGGATATAAAATTCTGGGGCTTTGGGGGTTAAGTAATAGGACTTCTCTCCTCTATGCCAGAGTTTAGAACCAACTAAATGGTAGAAAAGAGTCATAGATAAAAGTTGAAGTTTTATTACAGATGAAAGCTAGGCTGGAGTACATACATTGCATGTGTGTGTGGCCAAATGGGCATGCTAACATTCTCTCCACAAACACACTCAGTCCAGACCTTGGAAGACCACGGCACCTCCAAAGCGAAGTGAAGATCAATAGAAAATACACTGTTTCCTTGTGGAGGGTGATAACTAAGAAGACAAGCAAGAAGGGGTGTCATTCTAATGGAGATCCCTTCCTAGGGAACAGGAGGTTGGGAATATTAGCAAGTGTTCCTCAAGAACAAAAGGTGTCTGACTTTTCCTCATGGCCAAATTTATATCAATAGGGAGGAAAGATGCACACTACCAAGGAAGAGAAAGTGAGCATTTCACTTACATTTTAATTTTGTGGTATGTCTTAGAAAACTAAAACTTAGAGAAGCAATTTATATAAATTTGAACTTGTTTTCTATTAAATTCTAAGTGCATTAATATTTCCCTGTGATTCCTAATATCACAATATGCCCTATGAAAGGAAGGGGGTTGATTTATGACAAGCAATTTGGGGAACCAATAGGTAATCCATTTACCTCTTGGAGATTCACAGATGTTAAAGACTCTATGATATCCGATAGTAGAGTTTAACATTGTTAGTCTATCATTTCCCAAACTTCTTTGAGCCTGGAATATTTTGTGGTCTATGTAGTTGTTGTTTCTTAGATATATTTATTCAAATTCTGCACAGATACTTTTTCCATGGAACACTCCATAGAAAATGCTGGGTTTGGGAACTACTCAAACATATTTGACCCTGACATCACCCTTGAAAGAAAGATGTATCATGATTCACGCTTTTCCCCACATTTACAAGAGAGATTTCCCCTGAAGTTGCAATGTGCTTTACAAATCTTAGCTTGTCATAGTTTAACTGGCAGCACTTTTTCTTTCCTAGTTTTGTATAAAATAATACCATGTCCTACAACAGTGATTTCTTGTTTGATAAAATATCCATTGAAAGATGGGGCATAGAAAGTCTTGTGTTATTGTTTTTTCCTATCTGTGGAAGACTTTTCTTACATTTTACCAATATTTAGATTGCATGGGTTTCCTAGCTGGAATGGAAATGCATGTTGTCTGGAATCGAGAGTAAGGTTTCCATGGTTAATGACTGATTTCTGGCCTCTGTGGAGAAAGCATTTGGCATCTCTTTTGTTGACATTAAACAATGTTATTTCCCAATTTCTATGCAGCGGCAGTTCACTGTTGTTAGTTTAGAGTAGTTTTGCATTATAAATGTTTCTTAGGTTTCTGTTTACTTCTTCTGAATCTTTTCATCTGTATTAAACACATTTGTATAATGTGTTTTAATTCTGAGATTCCATTTAATTTTGATGGCTTCAAATTATATTGAAAAATAAAAAAAGATAACATTGCAATTTTCATTTTCTTAAGGTAGCCGGCTGATTGGTTCCCTATTCATTTGATGCTTTATCCATATAGGGTCAGTACTAGTGAGCACTTTATGTTGTGAAGCAGCTGTTACAAGGGTGGCTTCCTAAATAATGGCAGATTTTCTACCACCTAATATAAACTAATTTTAATTTACAGCATAAAAAGTACTTGGTAGTATCAAATTATGTTAGGTCCCTGGCTGGAGATTAGTGCTTAAACATTATTCTCATATTGCAGATAAATGGATTGATTGTCTTAAAAATTTTGAGAAGTGCCAAATAGGAATTGTATTCTTTTAGGAAAATAATAAATTATATAAGCAATATGAAAGGTTATTTGCTTTCTGTCTATAGAGATAAGCTTGTAAGATCCCAAATAAGTGAATTAAGATTTTTAGATTTAATGTGTGACCTGTAAATCCACTGACTAGGCCCCACCTCACCCATTCCCCCCCTCCCCTTACTTTCCACATTGGAGACTCCAGACTCCAGATTCTTGCTAGAATAAAAACTTCAGTTCTCTTATTAAAGGTTGATCATCTTACCACACAGTGTAGGAATTAAACCTATTATATTCCCATGTTTATATTGTATTGTTATAGAGGAGAATTTGGGGAGAAGAAGAAAAGTGTGATCCATCTAAACAACCATCATTTCAAAATTATATTTTTTTCTTTTCTGTTAAAAAATATAAAATTGATGGTTAGAAGTAAAGTGGTTGAAAATATGTTTCATATGCTTTTATAAGATATTCATCCTAAGAGCATTTCCTTTGTTGGGCAATATTTCAGTTGAAAGTTTGGTTACATAGATGATTTATCAAAATGCCAGAAATGAGTGACTTCTATTTGAGAGTACTTGTGTTTGAGGGGAAAGGAATAATGAACGAGTTCAGGTTTTGTCATCCTAGGAGAACACACAGATGGCTAATTATCAGAAATACTTCAAGCTAAGGGCATCATGGACAGCCTGGAATCCTAAACAAAATCTGCAATACCTCAGTGAACACTGGGTAGTGGATGAATGAAGGGTGGGCCCTAGAACTATTTAGTACAACTCAACAAATATTTAGAGGGCATCTGTGGGATGAAGGGAAAGGGTCTAAGTGTTGTTCTGAATCATTTTTGTTCCAGCTTGAGGTGCTAACATAATCAGCTTTTCTGCCGATATAAAATATGAAGCATGTACCTTTATTCTTCTCTTCCCTTCCTATAGTTGTAATTACCTATTTCTCTCACTTAGTATAACAATAAAAGGAACATTCCTTTTGGAGCCAGATGGACCAAATATTTTATTAGACTTTGGTACTTTAGTACTTTATTAGACTTTAGTACTAAGCAAATGGTAAAAATAGACAAAAATCAAGCTCTGTAAGCCTCTGTTTTACTATCATTTCCCTTCTTAGTGCTCCATTGCTCCTTTCTACTTACTTCCCTTTCCCAAACCACCATCATATCTAGATTTCCCTCATCATCCTGGAATTAAGAAACCCAATCTCTCTGTCAAAAGTCTCCCTGAATTGGGGGAGCACAGCATCTTCCTAGTACACTTTAGGAGCTCCTGGCTCAGTTCATCATTGCCACCAGAGCCTCTACTACTAGTATTGTCCCACCAGCAATAGACAAAACCAAGAACATTTCCAACTAGGTGAATTTAATATTTTAGATTAAGTGATCACAGTGTTCTATGTGATGAGACTAACAGAGCTGTCCTCTTTGCTTTGAGTGTCAGGGGCCGGGGGGGGGGGGCAGAGCCTGCTTTTCCTACTTAGTACCTTACATTTCTCCTCTCTTCTGTTCACTCCATATGGAGATATGCTATAAATTTCATGACATTTATTTTTTTAATTTTCTCTTTTCCTACCTTATCATTGAAGTTGGTAAGGATAAAAGACTTAGAAATCTGTGGTTTTCTAAGAAAGTCACCTCAGATTTAAAGGTTACAGCCACTACCACTCATGAAGAGCATATTCTAAATTAATGTGAGACACCAGGAGAGCTCCATTCCCAGACCTCTCACCATCAAACCTTCCACTGTGACATCCAGGTTAGGTGTTCAAGAGAGATGACATGAGGACTAAGTTACAAGTTTTGATTTCAAATCCCCCTTTATTAAATATCACTTATCTTTATACCTATATTCAATTCAATGCAACAGTATTCTCCCTCCCCCTTTTTTAAATATCTCCATTATCAGTAACATCTCTAAATATGCTTCTAAAACCTGTTCAAATACCCTCTTCTTGGTAAAGCATTTTGCTACCAATCTGGGCACCTTTTGTTAATCTCTTCTCTACTCCATCAGAATCTATTCATATCCTAGAGTAGAATTTATAATGCATAGTACTTGTCAATTTTTGTGAACTAGCATAGTGCCTTCTACACAATAGGCCCTCAATAATGCCACTGCTGGGGCGGATGAATAGATAAACAAATGGTTAGTTGGACAAGACTTTTTATTTTTTATGTTGGGCTGTAAACTTATTACAGGCTTGGAATCATTCCTTGATTGAGCAAGTGAAGGTAACTGATTCATAGGCATTTTCTAAATTAGGGTAGTTCTGGCATTCTCACCACAAAATCCAATTTCATTCATTAACTTAATGATATTTTTAATTCTATTAAATTATATTCTTATTCTATTGTTACATGTTAATGATATCTCTTGGATACATCATAAATGCAGAAAGTATATGCAAATTACTAGGAACAAAGATCAGTTTGTATGTCTCTACCAGGCTGTTCCATTCCTGAGAACATGGTGCCTGTTGCCTGTAATTGTGCTGATTACCTGCTTATGCTTTTCACAGACATCTCCATAAAAAAGCCTTTTCCAGCTTTTTACAGCCTGTCATTGCATTTCATAATTTTTTTAGAGTGTATTTTTATAAGGATAGAATTATACATCCTGGACAACCATGGCAATATTATCTGTGAATTGGTAAGAGATATATGTTCTTTAGAACAAAAAGTCTTCAGACTATATTTCTGAGGGCTGATCCACATTGTTCTTTCAAGAGCAATTTAATTTTTTTCTGAAATCTATTAGTGTTTGAATATTCATGTGTAATCTCACTTCCAGATAGATTAGTTAACTTTAAAAAATTTTTATTAGACATTTATGTTTTAAAGTTTAATATATATTTTTTATATTTCCAATGCAATATATAATGGAAAAAAATATATATATTTTTTTTCTTCAAGTAGTTCTTTGGGTAAGAGAGAAATTCCTTTTAATATGGAGCTCCATCTAGTGGTACAACTAGAAATGTGTCAAAGGCAGACATTTTCTATAAGAAAAAATATTATTGCAAATTATTCCTTTTTTGTCTCAGGTATTCTAAATATCTTTGTGTATCTGTGTGTGTGAATGTGTGTGTGTGTGTATTCATTAAAACAAAAAGTAGGAAGTGAAATTCTACTTCCCATATAACAATATATTTTTAATTTTATTATATTTTTAATCCGCACCCGAGGACATTTTCCCATTGTTTTTCAAGGAAAGTAGAAGGGAGGGAGATGGGGGGGGAGGGAAGGACATCAATGTGAGAGAGACGCATTTATTGGTTGCCTCCTACACACACCCCAACCAGGGCTGAGGATCGAGCCTGCAACTAAGGTATGTGCCCTTGGCCAGAATAGAACACAGGACCTCTCAGTCTGGCAAGAGCCATATAACAATATTTTTGCTATTTTTGTAAAAATGGCTGTACCAAAGATTTAAAAATTAGTTTCCAAATTTGAGACTGCTTTTTCACTTACTTAGTTGATTTCTAATTTATTTCTTATGACCTCTTGTATATAGCATACACATCAATACCAAAGATAAGAGAGCAAAATTAATGATTTTTTTTTTTATCCCAAGAGACATCACATTTTCTTTTTAAGTTGAACCAATTGAGATAATACTTAACAATGAGTTTTTATCTCCTAGTGTAGGTCCAGAAAAGTGTCCTAAATTCTGTGGCCCTCCTTGTTTTTGTTTTTTTTATCTTTCTGTTCTCATATCCATAACACAACATCAAAAATATGCAAATTAATGGGGCAATAAAATATAAGAAAATTCAACATCTGCCACTTTTCAATGTCTGTCACAACAAAACTAAAATGACATATTTTATATTTTTGCCTGAAAACATCTGTGAGTCCAACTGCACATTGGCATATAAACAGAAATGAGAAAATTTTCTCTCTTGACATTATTTGTGCTCATATGGATGTATAAAAATATGCTGCCCAACAAATTAAAGCATATATTTTATAAGAAATGTACCATTTTATTTGTGTCTGTTTTAGAGTAACTAAATACTTCAAAACTAAGTAGCTTAAAACAATAACCTTATTCTATCTCGTGGTTGTGCGAGTTGAGAATTTGGACGGAGCTTGGCTAGGCTTTCTTCTGTTCCATGTGGCAATGATCGTGAACACTCAGTGAGATTCAGCTGGTCTTCAGGTATCCTTATGAGAAGGGCTGGAAGGAGAACAGGTCTGGGAGTGCTGACTAGGATGTCTGCACATGGCTTCATCAGCACAGCAGCCTCAGGGTACCTGCCCTTCTTACCTAGCGGCTTAGGGCTTCAATAGTGAATGTTCCAATGAGAAAAGAAGAAGCACATGGCTTCTGGTGACCTAACCTTGAACTTCATATAGCATCACTATAGTCACACTCTCAGGCACAAGCCCACCCAGAGCTTTCTGATGGCTGAATATCCCCATTAAAATAACAGACTGCCTTATAAGGCAGTGAACTATCCATGTGCAGAAAGACGCCTTATATGCTATAGATGTGATGCCTACATTGCGTGAGAGGTTAGACTAAGTAGATCTCAAAGTTCCAGTTTAGGCTAATCTCTTTAAATCCATATGGATTTAAAGAGATTAGCCTATTCTTCCATGATTTGAAAGGAAGATGAAGTATTTGGAGTAAGAACAATATAATTTATAATATGACAGGACACCCATCTACTTCACATAGTGTCTTCATGTTGTAACACAATAGCTGGTTAACTCTTGGAATGAGTTAGTGATCTAATTCAGACTCACTCTGATGTAGGAAATGTCTGTAGTGGTGTTTCTCAGTTCTGCTGCATATTAAAATCACTGTGGGGAATTTTAAAACAGACAGGGAATCTCTAGCTGTACCCCAGAGATTTAGCTTCCTTAACCTGAAGGGGGTGTTAGACGCTGGTATTTTTTAAAGCACTTCAGGTTATTTTAATGTGCAGTTGAGGCTCAGGCACAGTGACCACCGCAGGCGGTGCTCAGGCTCTCTGGCATCGTGATGGGAACGTGTGCAGCTGAGCAAGTCTCCTGGAAAGTCTAGGACACAGGTAGTCGTAACTTTAAAACAACACCAAGCACCAAGAATGAGAAGAAAATTAAAACACTATTTTTTTCCCATTAAGCCAGTAACTAGGTCTACAGAAAAGTTCACACAGAGCCTGTAGAACTTGAACCTTACCTTTTCAGAGCAGTTAGAGAAAGACAGCACATTTGCAGCTTATATATGATGCACATAGAGAGTAAGTCCTTATTTGATACGGGTTTCAAGGGGCAGATCTGGCCCTCTTATTAAATCTAGATAGACTATAACCAAATTGAGGCTAGGGACCATGTAACAGTAATTTTGGAGACCCCAGTGTCTAGCAGTCTGCCTTATATAGTAAAACTTCAATAACTGTTTGACAAGTTGAAAACTAGATACACTAGAAACCTGATAATATATTTTAGGAATATGTAATAAGAAGTCCCTTTATAGAGACTCTTAGTAAAAAACAGGGATTTATAAAAAATAACTTTTCTAGAAAAAGTATATACGGTAGACCATTTTGATACGAGCTTAAGCAATATTTGTATACAATTTCTAATTTTATCTCATATATTTCCTGAACCAGTGGTCTATGTTTAAATTAATGCATTTTTTAAAGTCTAAAAATCTAGTGAGAAGAAAGCTGATTTCTAGTATATTTCCAATTAAGTCCCCCCCTGTGTTATTCAATATGAAATCCTTTCAGAATTCAACTGAAGGGTAAAATTAAGCTTGCCATTTAAAAACCAATCAGCCAAAAATCTAAAATCTCTCAAGGACCATGTCACATCTACATTTCCGCCCTGGTGCTGGCCGGTGTGGCTCAGTTGGATGAGCATCGCCCTGTGCACTGAAAGGTCACCAGTTCAGTTCTGGTCAGGGCAATGCCAGGGTTGCAGGAGGCAGCAGATTGAT
Organism: Miniopterus schreibersii; assembly: GCF_964146895.1. NCBI lineage: Eukaryota > Metazoa > Chordata > Mammalia > Chiroptera > Miniopteridae > Miniopterus > Miniopterus schreibersii. The sequence continues at coordinate 116,271,061 of NC_138102.1, forward strand.
GTTTCTTTCTCACACTGATGTTTCTCTTTCTCTCTCTCTCTCCCCCTCTTCCTCTCTCCCTAAAATCCATGAAAACATATTAAATAAACCAATCAATAAATAGCTGCTCTGGTTTGGGAGTGAGGGCAAGAGAGTACTTCCTGTGATTTCTAAGTTGAGAAATAAAATCACTCTTCCTTTTATTTGAAGACCTTCAATTTCTAGCTGCATCACCGGAGTGAATCATTTGTTCCAAGCATCAGAGGAAAGTTCAACCAAGAAAACTCAGAGTTCAGTCATTGTAAATCATGACAGTGTCGGAGTCTAACACTTAAAAACAGGGATCTCCAAAAAGGATGTCTGACAGTCTAAAATTTTCTCATAACTTTAGATAGAAATTATTTCATACTGTGATGCATAAGAAACTGGTAGGCTGCTGCCAAATTCATCTTGACAAGTTACTCAACGATCTTACTTTCTAGTTCTGAAGGGAAAAAGGAGAGAAAAAAACGCTTTATATAAACCACTTAAATTATTTTTTGGAAAAGTTGATTATTTTTCCTTTTTAGTGTGTTTTAGTAATTTAGGAATTTTATGCTTAGTCCTCACATAAACAGCATAAGACACAAAAAGCTAAACTGGAAAAGCAGAAAAAAATATGCTTATGTGAATAAACTACGTGTAAAAATCCACCTTTTTTTTATTTCTAAACAGAATGTCCTTAGTGTTGAATGTTACCTCCCTGAAGGCAGGTATTGTAAACTTATTCATCACTGGATTACCGGCAGTTAGCATAGGACTTAACCTAAAGTAGGAATTTAGTAAGCATACATTGTAATTTTTGGCAGGATTAATTATTACTGTTATTGTTAGGGCAGAATTAATTACTGACTTACACAATTTCTTTTCTGGATACAAGGATATATGTCAATATGTTTATTTTATATATCATGAGATTTTATTTTTCTGTTTCTATAATACCTTTTTTTTTTAAATGTCAATGTCAACTTTAAATTGTGAAATTTAAGCAGATTAACTAGATACTGCAAGATGTTACCATATCCACAGTGGTGTCAGTCCAACAATAAAGTATTCTCAATTATCTTTATTCCTTTCAAGCCCATTATAAAAATAAAATAAAAAAATAAAAAAAAGTAGTACACATCAAATCTACACAGGCAATGCTGAGAACCACCACCTCCCTCTGGTCTCCTTTGTATAAGCTGCAACAGTTCTAGTCACTTCTTACATGGACAAGTAAAAGAATTAAATCTTAATTTTGAGAATAGAGTTAGGTATTAATTTATTATCTCTTTTATAGTTTGATACTTTTACTTTCTTCTTTCCTAGGAAATCTTACTTTTCCTTCTGACTTGTGTTTTCTATCATCACATCCTCTTGGGGGTTTTCTATTTCTGTTCCTGCAATATTTTATAAGAGAATGGGGTAAATTAAGAAGGTTAGCTCCTGCTAATTAAACTTTGTTTAATCCTATGACAGCCCCATGAAGTACAGATAGAAAACTTCACAGTGATTAAGTAATATATTGAACATTCAGTAATTTGCAAAGTTAAGGCTGGAAAATAGATTTGTCTGATTCTAAGCTGCCGTACCAAACCATCTCTCTCCTGGTGACAGATGTTTGGGGCTAGCGGCAATCTCTGCCTCATTGTCTAACTAAGAAACTTTTGGATAGCTTACTGATATTGGAAAGTGATAAACTACTACTTATGTATTATGGATAGTGTGTTCAGCTCTTAAGAACTACAAATAATGTTCAAGGATAATGGGCTTGACCTAAGTAACATCATTGCTTTGGACCAGGAGCTCCTGAAAGGGGCCAGTCTATGTCACCAAGTGGGAGATGAAGTGTGGACTTGAGAGACATATTAAGAAAACCTGGAGCTGTTCTACAATTTAGTTGTCTTTATTCTATCCGTTGTACTCCCCTCCCTCAATATTATATAGTGTCTTATAGGGGTTAAGAGAGAAATATTCAACTCAGAAATGGATTCTTTCCTCTGTGAGAAACCTGATAGTTGTATGCTAAGATTACTATAAACTGTCATGTCACCTACATGAACTCAATTCTATTTTTCAAATAAAACATAATATTTTAAATATTTTAACACACATTGACTTTTCTAGAATACAAGTACCGTAAAATAAGAAAACACTATAATTTTTATTTTTTTTCTGGAACTTGATTAAGACTTGCTTACCATTTTAGAAAATCATGACATTGAACAAAATTATTCATGGAATTATGGTATTTTAGTTGCCAAAACAAAACCCTTGTATTCATTTATATTGTTTAGCTGTTGATTATGATACCTGTGTTTAAGTACAGATGTCTAATTATTTTGTTAAATTTTCTAGCACACTTGTCCTGAATATTTATATATGGAAATGAAGATCATTTCATCATCTACTTCTTTCTTTTTATTGTATTTTATATTACAAATAGGCATTATGTAGATTTACAAATTACATTTTTAGATGAGCTATATTACCTGTGAATTTAATTGCAGAATATTTGTTATGAAAATAAATTGGATCTGAAAGGGATGAGAATTTCTGCTGACTCATACTCTCCATAATGCAGAAACTTGTCTTCTGAAAAATTCAGCTAAAGAGAAAAATATTTACAAGATGGACAACAGTTTAACTTGGCTGCTACTCAAGAACTCAGGAATATCTACAGTCGTCCCAGACAGTTATTTCTTCCTCATAATTCTAGGGGTACAGGGGGGCATGATGGTCATTTGAATCAATTTCTTTGTTCCAGAGCATTCCCTATATAACCCATGATATAGTGTATTTCCATGAATTTATTTACAGATGAATTTGAAGTAGCCATTGCTCAGAGGACACGTTCCTTAGGCATGAGGTTTCTTCATGGGCTATCCCACGTAGACTAAAAAAAAAGACCTCATTGAGACATTTATATAAATCAGTAGTATCTACATGTTTACGGTTGAATTATGTTTGAAATTAATCCACAGAACATTCTTGTGAATTATCTCAAGTAAAGAGTCCTAAAGTTGAGGTGTTGCAACTGTGTAAGCTAAGGAAGCTGCCTGTTTTTGATGTGTCCATTTCTAATCAAAGCTCTTTCTACACTCAGATCCCAAGAGGTGTGAGAGGTGAGAACAGCAGAAGTCAATGTGTTCTTTTGTTCTCTCCCTCCTTGTTCCTCTTTGGTTCTTCTTTTTATTCTTTCCATCATTTCCTTTCCTTCCCTCCTTTCCTTCTTCCCTCCCTCCCTCCTTTCCTCCCTCCCTCCCTAATTCCAAGCAAGTGACTAGGAAAATTAGTAATAAAATAAGGACTACAGATGTCATCCTGAAGAGATAGATCCAGACTTAATTATAAACCCTGAAAGTTTTTTTGATTAAAAATAAAGACTCAACAGCTCTGCTGAACTGCGCATTTAATTCAGGCTTGAAATGAAAACTAGAGGCACAGTAGCAGACGTTTGTAAAGTGAGTAATATGGAGAAAGATTTCAAATGTATTTTGTTTTTATTTGTTTAAAACCTTATTTAAATTGTGCTCTACATTTAAATGTGGTGTTCATTGATAATTATGAATAGATTGATTCTTATGTTATCTCTAAAATGGAAAAGAAAATTGGAAAATTGTCTACACTATCAATCATTCCTATCAGTAGTCCAGCCTTTAAGACCAGAACTATAAGAAATGTGTAGTTATTGGTAGGCATTAGCGAAGTTTCCAAGAGGAAAGTACCATCAATACTAATTGTGCACTTTGCAAAATTAAAACCATTCCTTGGGTTAATAAAATGCTAAGGTTCTTTCTGGCTTTACTAAGTATGCCCTTTTATTTGCCTTAAATTGGACATTTTAAAAATTTGAGAAGTGCTCCCTTAAGCCACACCATTCAAACAATTCTAATATTTTTCATAGCTCTACAAAATCTTGCTCAAAACAATTAAAGTTTAGGGTTTTTTCCTGTACTTTTTCCAATTTTGCTGACTTCTGGCTTCTAGAAAATTTACAAATATAAGAACTCTGAATATGCCTAATTTCAGTGCTCTCTTACCTTAACTCCAGTAAATTATTTTTTAAAATTTTACTTAACATATTAATAAATTGGATGAAAAGAATTCATTTTCATAATTTTACATTAACATCACTGTCAAATTGGGGCACATGTTCATGGAAGTGAGTCCAGGGCCCTGTATTTAGTTATCTCTTCCTGAACTGAATAATTGAACACAAACTATTCTGATTAAAATTACACACTGTGGCAAGTTTCTTGATTTTAGGGATGGTGGGAATAAAGAATGTCATTGCAAGACATAAAAGTGGTCAGAAATAAAGAAAGGGAAGCAAGTTCACATCATTCAACATCTATGCTCTTCAGGTGTCCACACTTCATAGCATGACTGGTTTGTTACTTGGGACACTCTATAAGCAGCCTCTTTTGAAGTGATAACGTAAGTCTAACTTTCAACCCAACTAAAGTTTCACTATGGCAAAGAAAAAAAATTTCAGCAAGTCATTTTCCCAGATATACTTATTAAATCCTCATGTTTTAAAACTAAAAGAAAAATAGTTTGTTGAAGGCAATATTAGCAAAACAACTGATTCATTTTTATTCTCTGACAACATGACTCCCTATAAATGACAGAAACCTAGAAAGCTACTTCAAACTATGTATATACATCCAAAAGGCTGGAATAAAATGAATAAACTTACCCAACTGAAAAAACTAAAAAAGAAATCATCTAGTTTTAGCACCTTGGAAATTGATGATTGACATTCAAAGACAACATCCGTGTGAAAGTGAAGACATTCAGTCATTAAACAACTTAAAAGTCTAGAATGGCCTCCATAATTTAAACATCTTAATTGTATATATTTTATTTGTATTGGTAAAATTTAAATGAGTTTTTTGCAAATTTAATACATGACAGAGGACAAGGTGGGTTGATGAGTAAACCCATACTTTATTAATATATCAAACCAGTTTTTCAATTATGTTTTCACCTCTGGAGGCCACTAGTACCCACTAATTTGTAATTTCTGAACCCTCTCTTTTTTATATCTCATTATTTTGAGGTATTAAAACCTCACTTGATGTTCTCAGTCCTGCCTTCACCCCAGCACTGTCATCATTTTTTTCTCTCTACAAATGTAAAAATAAGAGAATTCTTTCCCATATAAATTATAGGCAAGAAATTAGAGTTTCCTTGCTGAGTATTAAAGTATAAAAGCAAAGTGATCCAGCATGTGCTTATTTATCAACAGCTATTTAAAGAAGGCAAATTATAAAAATATTAATACTTACCACTAATTGAGATCCCACTATACTAATAAAGACAGTATATTCAGATAATCTGCTATTTGCTTTACTCACCTTTTACAAACATTTTATAATTGAAATCTCACCAATGCTTTGCAAACTGAATGCTGTGATCACAATTTTACAGATAAGAAAAAAGAGGCTTATGGAGGTTAAGTAATTTGCTGAAGACACAGAAGTAGTTCCAGAGAATGTCTACAGCATTATCAAAATCAGGAACAAATAAAATGTAAGAAAGGGCTACTGATCTCTAGGATTTACCTTCACCTAAAGAATGCCACAGCTACTGCTGCTTTAATTATGCTAAATGATCTCACTGGCTTTTTGATTCTCTAGATAGCTTATCATTATTATTCTCATAATCTCACTACGATCCAATTAGAACTGAGTATAATAATTGAGAATTTGTCTCTATAGCCTCTATGCTACAATTCTATTTATACATTTTCATATACTTTCACCATTTTCTTAAGAGTCTTAAGAGGGATGCACCTATTACATTTTTATACCTTGAATTCTACTTGCTGATAATTATTAATCAAAGGTCACGGTTTTTTAAGCTTCCATTTTTCCTACCTGTAAGTTCTGCTATTTGCTAAATGTCATTTTGCTAATTTGGGTAGGGCATTTAAGATTAAAAATCATCTTCCTCCAAAGTCCTAGCCATATCTTCTGGAAATATACTTATTTTCTATTTAATTAGTCATGAACTGGAATCATAAATATAAAATACAATCAGAGTCATTATTAAAACTTAGTGTAAGTAGAGAATGAAGAGAGAAAGCCAGGTGTAGTGAAAAGGTGTAGGATGGTGGCTGTGCTGTTCAATCAGGAGTCAGAAGTGAGGCTGCAGGAAGAAATAAGGTGTCTCAGTGAGAGATACAGTAAGGCCCAGGCTCCATCTTTGTGGCAAGAGACGCTTTGCTCTTTATGACTCTTTGGTCTGTAGCAGCAAATAGTCGGGAAGCTCGAAGGAGGCATTCACCTGTTTGTTACTACTCACCTGCAATATAATATATACCCTCAAATATATCACAATATACTTATCTTAGATTTAACAGTACAACACATACCTAAATTCCTGGAGTAGTATGAAATATTTTTGTCCTTGTAATCAGGCAAGTAATTTATGAAACATAAATAAGGCTTTCTGTTCCTGCTCTGATGTAAAAATCAGTCGCTTGCATTGGTGGAAACTGAAAACAAGGCTAACCCAGGAGTGCCATCTAGTGGCGAGACCGATTACAACAATAACAGGCTGTTCATTCCCCACAGGCTTTTTTAAAAAATAAAGAAAACAAAAATAAATTAGGGAGAATCTGTTGTCCAGCGAAGGAAAGTCTTAGCTAATACCTGGCAATCAAGAAAAGAAGTTGAAACCTAGAGACGCTTTGCGTCCTCCCTCCCCGAATAGAAAAGCCTATGGTCCCGCATAGAGGCAGTGAAGGTGCAGGAGGCCTGTTTGTTGTGTGTCTCAGAAGAGTTGCACATACTGTGCCTGGCACAGCCTGAGAAAGGCCATCACCCAGAGCTCAGGTTCCGGGCTGGGAGAGAGCTCGCTCTGGGGTGACTACTGTGAGACAGAACAAATCACAAGAAAAATAGCCAGGAGTTTTTAAAAATACAGCTTTCTTTCAGAAAGATTTGACAGTGGTAGAGATATGACTGTAGTAAAGTGAATATTAATAATGGCTGCTGTGAAATGTGCAGGAGGAAAGAGGTCTTGATAGGAGCTTAGAGGTTAGATGATAGCCCTGGTTGGGAGGGGGCTGGGGGAGACACTGAGACAAAGATGTTTGGAATCCCATTTATACACCAAACATTCCTGTAACTATAACTTGAGAGGCTTCATTGGCACAAGTATCTATATTTCTTAAATAAAGTTGAGTGCATTAAAAAGTGTGAGGCTTTTGACAAACACTACAGTTACCTAAACTTGATCCAGACAGGTGGAAAGGGGGTTGTCTCTTGTCACCCTGTGAATAGATTTTGTAACAGATACAGCCCAAATTTTATTACGTACACATTTTACCAAGAGTTACTTATTAGAAATGTAGGATTCCAGGCCCTGTCTGCTGAGATTTGGGGTTTGACCTGGGATGGAACCCTGGGATTTGCATTTTAAAATCACCCTGATTCTGACTTGGGGTTGTGGAATCACAATTTGAGAACTACTTTCTGTTGAACCAAGGGAAAGTTAGCTGAGGCTTATTGCCTCAGAGCTGTGATGCTGGGGGGCAATTAAGTGTATTTGTGCTGCTTTTGTTACCTGGCAGCTCTGGAGAACCTTAAGAGTATTCTTAAGGGACCAACTCATCCCAGTTTGCCAGGGATTCTCCTAGTTTTAATATCCCAGGAGACCCCTCAGCTCTAAGCAAACTGGTACAGCTGGCCACCCCACTGAAGAAACCTCTTTAAAGAGTTGTACACAGTGGTAGCTACCAGAAGCAAACTTGACAAAGGACAAGAGGGCCTCTTGAACTGATCTGGACTGAGACCCCTACCTGCTGGGGGTCACTATTAGGAATGACACTAAGGAGTGGAGGCCCCACTGGAGCTCTACTTTTGCTAACAACAGGGAAGAGCTGGTTCAGTCGTGCTTGCTGATTGAAGTCATCACAAGGGCAATAGATAACCGGTCCAGCTAGAAGGAACATTTTTTTTTAAGCTTCAGAATTTCCTTATTTCCAAAATCAGTAAACCAATTGACAGTAAAAGATAGGGGGAGGGGAAAAAGTGAATTTGGTATAATTTGCTATGAGAAAAAGTATGTTGATTTGAATAATATAAAACAAAACTTAGTGTAAAGACTTCTGAAGCCTCCAATTTCGCCAGCATGCCATTTCTTTACATTCTAGGGACAGTAATACTAGTCATTCCAGATTTTTAGTATAATTCTTTCCAAATGAAAGAAAATAAAAACACCTCCTTTGGAAATCTGGTGAGTTTTGTGATCTAAAAACACAACCCAGTTCTTTAGACCTTGAATTTTTTTTTAAGTATATCTTTATTGATTTCATGGAGAGGAAGGAAGGAGAGAGAGAGAGAAAATCAATGATGATAGTCATTGATTGGCCACCTCCTGCATGCCCCCAACTGGGCATCAAGCCCTCAACCCGGGCATGTGCCTTGACCAGGAATCGAACCGCGATCTCCTGGATCCTAGGTCGATGCTCAACAGCTGAGCCACGCCCGGCAGGGCTAGACCTTGAATTTTTGATCTAGCCCTAAAATTATTGGGAAAGGATGTGATAGAAAAGGACAGTCTTGCATGAGGATAGAGGTGGTTGACTTATTCCAAACATAGAAAATATGGTTACAAACTTTGTAAAACCTATTGTAAATTATGTCTATTTGAAGATACATGCATTTGAGATCAATGGTTCTAATTTCATTAAAGAAGTTAGATGTACTTGCTTGAATCAAAAACCAGGAAATTGCCTAACTGGATCTTCTTTGGGAAGACTAATACTTTCTTAAGGTGTGTCCAAGGATAACATACCCCTATCTTGCGGCAGTGGAGATACAATGAACTTGAAAGGGTGTCACAGAAACAACCAGCTGCTCACCCAAATCCATGACCATCTCTTCCTGGACACAGAGCCAGACCATGTTTTCCCGCCTCTCTTATACTTAAGTGTGGCCAAGATTGGTCCATGAAAATCTACCACACTTTCTTCTCTAAGTACATTTCTCTGCAAGCCAATGGAGATGGTGGCCCACAGGGGCTCCTTGGATACATTTGTTAAAGATGACAGAAACTCATCTGCCTGGGACCCTGAATGACTGCCAAGGAAGACATCTGTCCAGTTGTTCACTTGCATTGTATAAGAGCCACTGGATGCTTTGGTGACAATTATTAGCAAAGTTAGCCTAGTTTTACTGATTTAAACAAAACCCCAGGACAGCCTTCATTATAGAGCTCTTCCTTTTAGGGCCGGCTGTAAAAGAAGATATAGGGGATGAGCATGCACTAGGATAGGGGGGCCCCCTGCTGTAGGCTCAGGCATTCTCAGGGGTAGAGTACCTCCTCTGAGGCAGTCCGCTTCCCAGCAGAGAGTGTGCTTAAGTGTGAAGGGATATGGCAGCAGGCAAGCAAGATTTCCCTTTAATTCATTTTTCCTAAAGGTAATAAACTTTATGATTTCATAGTAAAAAAAAGTAAGTTAAATTAAATTACAGGTAAAAAGGAATGTGTCATGCTGCTGCTTAACATTTCTATTTCCCCAAATTGAAATTCTGATTAAACAAGTTTTAAGTCATAAGTCATTTGAGAGGCTTCTGAATGCTGTCTCCATATTTAAAAAAGTACATATGTCTCCCAAGGACCTATAAAGTAGAGAGTGGGTTAAATGTGCCAGCAGCTTACGAAAAAGGAAACCCCTTAAGTGAGGGAAGTGTTGCTAATAAGTGGAAAGGTTACGTTTTACTGGGTATACACATTTATGGGTGCAGTTTTAAGTTTCGTTCAAGGAACATTGCCAAGATTAAAGTTTATAATTAAATCCCATTTTACAAAGATGTCAGTTAGCTCATTCAGTGGTTTTATGATTTAATTAATGACTAAGACAACTTATTTTAAGCATGGGTAGTTTTAAAAGTAAAGTATAGCTTAGATTACTAACTTGATGTTCAGAGGGACTGTTCCCTAGTGAAAGGGCAATTCACTGTAGGCCTTGCGTTCGAACATGTTCTCTCTTCCTGTAGTCTCTCTTTTACGACTCAGTCATGTGGTTTCCACACAACTATCCTAACAGCAGCTGCTTCTCAGTCTGCCCCCACAGAATGCGCATATTTGCTGTCTTGTAGACTTAGTTCTATATTTACTGTGAGACTATTAGGAAAGAGGCAAAACTCCTACACATGTATACAAAGATGCAACTTGTCTAATGAATACAGTGACTACAACTTGTCACAATTTCATGTACATATACATACACACAACCAAAAAACTGGAGCTAATAAGAATTATGTAATGGGCCAGGGATGAAAAGGAGGCAGATCCTAAAAGATATGCAAAAGCCTTTGTTACACTGAGCTCTGGCCTCTCATGGCTTTGTGGCCTCTCATGGAGACTTGTTTTGGTAGAGAAGTGAGAGTGCTTGTCTCATAACAAGAGAGAGAAAGGTAATGGGCCTCATTAAAAAGGAAGTCAGGGTGTCATCTAATAAATTGTTATGATCTAATATTTGGTCAAAACTAAACACTCATAAAGGATCACAAAATTTCTTAACAGAGCTTATACTGGGTATACGAAGACTTCATGATAATAATGCTTAAAAACAGTCGTCTCATCAAGAGTGAAGCCTAATGTCCTAATGTAATATTTGGACTTTGGGTGATTATAATGTGTGATGTAGGTTTATCAACTGTAACAAATGTACCATTCTGGTGGGGGATGTTGAAAACGGGAAGGCTATGCATGTTGACAATGGGGCAGCGGTTATATGAGAAATCTCTGTACCTTTTTCTCAATTTTATTATGAACCTACAACTCCTCTAAAAAAAGGAGTCTTTAACAAAATAAATAGATAACAGCCATCTGCTAAGTCTATACTTTGTACTAGAGAGAGAGAGAGAAAGAGGAGAGAGAGAGCATATGACAGTCCTATGGCTTGGATTGAGTTATGTCTTGGAGGATATACAAGTATAAGCCTAATTTTTCAAGAAGCTTTTACCAAACTGGGAAATAAAGCTCACACAATAAGATAATAAAATACTACCAGAAAGTAATATGTGCTTAAATAACAAAACAAAACCATATAATCCTGGGGAAAGAGCACTGTCTTATGATATAAAATTTAAAGATGTAAATTCTAATCTCAGTTCTGCAATAGCTCATTAGTTAACACTGAAGAGTTCACTGAATTTTTCAGATCTCACCAAAGACTGAACTGCATGATCTCCACCACTAATTTCTGTCTTTAATTTTAAAGATAATCAGAGTAGGACAAGAACAAATGTGTTCTCAGAGGACATTCAAAGAAAATAGGACTTGAAATGGGCCTTAAAACAAAAGTAGATCTCAGAAACTGTCCAACAAGAGCAAGCAAGTTATCTGAACATGGCAAAAAGAACACAACAAAAATCTAATACAGTAAATGGTGTGGCATGTCCACTTACTCATGAGAATTCATCTGAGGGAAGTAGAGGGTCCATGTCAGGCACAGCAGCCACATGAGATGAGATCATGGGGTGTTTTGAAAATCAGGGTGAGAATTTTAACAAGCATATTTAAAAGACAATGGGAAAAGCAAAAGAATAGGATAACAGAGAAAGCAGCAAATGTTAAAGTAGTTGTGGGAATGAAATAGAACCTGGAAGCAAAATTATGCCTTAATGAACTAGTGCTATTGCCAAAAGGCCAAACAGTATGTTTTGAATAAAAGCATAATTGTGTTGAATGAGGTTGAGATATACTGGCTCTAAGCTGCTCACAGGGCAATAAAAAAAAAAAAAAAAAAGGAAGAAAGAAAGAGAGAGAGAGGGAAAGAGAAAGAAAGAGAGAGAGGAAGGAAGGAAGGAAGGAAGGAAGGAAGGAAGGAAGGAAGGAAGGAAGGAAGGAAGGAAGGAAGGAAGGAAGGAAGGAAAGGAAAGAAAGAAATCAATTTAAGACTGTTCTGTGTTTATTTATTCAGTAAGGAGTACGCTCTAGTAATCAGTTGAACCTCTGTTCCCATAGCTTGTGTCCATACACAAAAGTGGGCACTGGGACAGCCACTGGTATGGCCAATATCACAGGGAGATAATGAAAAATAAAATAAAATAAAATTAAATTAAATTAAATTAAATTAAAAATAAAATAATAAAATAAAATAACAATTTGCATTTTCTAAATGTTTACAATTAATGTACATTTTTGTAAAAATGAAAATAAAAACAACTTTAAAAGGTGAGTCTTTAACATAGGCACCGATTAAAATGTTGACGTATATAAAGCTATTGGCAGCCATATCGTTATGGGTGAAAAGTTTGTCCTGTAAACAATTGTCTCATTTTTAAAATATTCAAATTGCCTACAGCTTCAAGTATGAAAAGATCAGGGAAAAGAGGAGGGGGAGGTTCTTGACATTATGCCACAGAAACGGATAGTTTGGCCCACGCAGAGGCAGAGATAGTTCAGTGAAGATTGCCATGTTCCTGTACAGCTTGTGGAACAAGAAGAAACAAACAATAGAGGAAACAAAATTAATCTTACCCAGAGGAGCGAAGAGGAAATTTAAGAAGTTAGTACTTCCTTTATGAAAAATTACTAAGCCAAAAGTGGTTCCTAGCTGTTGTGTTATATAAACAGGAAGCAACAATGCATTTTAATTGCCCCAGGCTATTAAGTTAAATATAAGGAAGGGTCATTTCCTCTATGGGCTGTTTCTGAATGCAAGAAAGAAATATAAAATGTGGGAAAGTTATGCAAGTTACATTTTATTTAGAGATGGCAAAGTTAGTCATCGCTTAGATATGTACCTGCCGAATGGATAACAATGGGACAATAATACTCAGAGATCTGAATGAGAAGTAGTGTATCAGAAGCCTGTCTAAAGAAGAATGACAACTGTTCAGAATTAGAAATGCATAGTAAACACATTATTATATTCAAAATGATTCCCTGTAAGAAAGTATGATAAATAATTCTTGTTGATCTTATGCACTCATTATTAAAAATCTAAACAATGCTGAAAAGAATAAAAGTTTAATTTAATTCAATAAAACTCTAATTAAATTGTAAACAAACCTCACAGTCTACCACTATGCAGAAATGAGCATTTTTATCACTAGGTGACTATCATTATAAATATATTTTTATTTACTGGTCACTTAAAATTTTTCAGCTATATTGAAGTATAATCAACACACAGTAAACTGCACCTATTTAAAATGTACAATATGATGAGTTTGCAATCTGAAGACATCCATGAAACGGTCACCACAAACAAGATGATGACATACAAAGAAACTTTAAGAGATATAGATATGCTCATTATTTTAATTGTGTATGTAATAAACACATTTTTTTTTTAAACATAAACTCATTTAGTCATCCTAAAAGCTCTATAAGGTTCGTATATTTTTATTACCATTCAAAAATATGAAAACCAAGACAAAAATGGGTTAAGTAAATTCCCAAGGTCATACAAGCCTATCTCTAGAATTATCCTCAACCTTGACTCACATTTAAGTTTCTCCCCAAGATCTGCTAAGTGCCAATCTGAATTTAAACCTAGGTTTCTGGAATATAAATTATCCATTCAAATATAATGTCTCCATGTTTATACTGACAGAGTGGTAGACAGAGAAATAGAATTTCCTTTTTAAAAATTAAATCAAATTAAAATTATATTTTAAATTAAAAGTAGTCAATTTTATTTTCCTTGGATTGAATAAAATATAAACAGAAGTGAAATAAAGGAAGTGAAATAAAATGAACTTTAAATAAATGTTTCTTTACCACTAAAAATATTATTTGTACAAGATCCCTTAAGTTTAAAAAATAGATTTTTATAAATAGTAATTGGATAAAGAGAAATCGTGTCTCTAATTTGGTTTATTTTGTGTTCCTTAGGGCTTTGAAGTAAGATATTATTTAACTTTAGTGGGGAAAAAATACTATGTACCATATTGGTTGGGCATGCTGCCATTCTCTGGGAAGCTCTCTTTTTCTGGAAGTGAGTTTTACTATGAGACAGTATGGGGGGGGGGGGGAAGACAGAAAGAGAGAGAGAGAATGTGACATGTGAACATAGGTTGACTCCAGGGACAGTTTTGTGCCCCAGGGAACATGTCTGGAGACATTCAGGGTGTTATAACGCAGAAAAGAGATGGCATCTAGTAGGCAGAGGGCAAGGATGCTGCTAAGTATCCTACAGTGCATGAGAAAGGCTTTCCAACAGCAGAATTATTTGGCCTCTAAACCCAATGGTACCACAGCTGAATAGCTCCTGAGTAGAAGTCATGAGTGATCAAAGCCACGGGCAGAACATGAGAGACCAGGGACTACCAGCTACGTGTCCCTGATCTCTCATGTTCTGCCCATGAGAAACAAGTCTCCAGGATTATCCTGGACCTTGACTCACATTTCGTTTCCTCTCCCAGACCTGCTGAGGCATGGTTCTTCATTTACTTTCAGATGAACCTGATAAATAAACTATTCTCACCTGCTATACACTAAGCATGCCTTTTATTTTTCTTTAGAAATTACAACCTAAAATAATCTCCAATTTTAATGATATATATATTATAGTCCTATGATCTTGAGTACTGAATATAGACATAGCTTTTATTATTTATTTATTTATTTATTTATTTATTTATTTATTTATTTATTTATTTATTTATTATTTCCCTTTAGTAGTTTTTTTGCTAAAAATTTTTAATATTGACATTATTGCAAACTTCCTCCCACCCCCCACTTTGCCCACCTCCACCCACATAAATTTTAATAAAAGATTTCATCCAAATCATTCATTCATTTTACCAAAACACATGTTAGATATTTTCCACATATATTGTTGTTTTCTTATATGTGATAAAAGTACACTTATAGTACTGGCACTGTCTGATCCTTATATAAGATCTTTAATAACTATTGACTTAAAATAATTAAGAATATTATGGACTAAGACAGAGGAATGTTATCAATCTACTATTATTTCAATATTATTAAAGAATAAAAAAGTCATAATAAAACTGAACAATCCAAAAAGTGTATTACTACTATCTTGATATAAAATACAATATATAATAATTTCAGATATAAAGTTATGAAAAAGTCACTCTTTTAATATGGTATCATTTTTCTGATATTTTTGAAAGCTTACAATAAAATTTCACAATTTGTAGATTCAATAAACAATCTCAGTTCTCCTTTTGAGATAGGTCTGACTAATTCTTTCATATTTATTTATAAACATTTACTATGATATAATCATTTCAAATACATCTGGAATTATAATTTAGCATAACATTATTATAAATTGTATTTTAATAAATGTAACAAAGCCCATTAATGGATGGAGTCTTAATTATAATCTACAACTTATTAAATGTATACACATAAGAAAATTACATAATCTCTATAAATCTCGATTCATTTTTTATAAAATAGAAATAATATGGCCTATGTTCTACTAGTTGTTAGAAGAAATTGAGATAATACATGTAATGCACGCAGCAGTTATTGACAAATGCTTATATATGTCCTCAATTATTATGATTGCTGTACTTGTATTATTATGATATCAGAAAAATAATTTTTATTTATTCAAAAGTTCATTCAACTTGCTTGGCTGGGCGTGGCTCAGCGGTTGAGCGTCGACCTAGGATCCAGGCTATCGTGGTTTGATTCCCAGTCAGGGCACATGCCCGGGTTGTGGGCTCGGTCCCCAGTCAGGGGCGCGCAGGAGGCAGCTGATCAATGACTTTTTCATCATTGATCTTTCTCTCTCCCTCTCCCTTCCTCTCCCTGGAATCAATAAAGATATATATATATAAAAAAAAGTTCATTCAGCTCAATGGCAATTGCCACAAAGATGTTTATTTGGGACTACAATTAATCTACTGTATTTTTCTAAATCTGTAAGCTTATTTTAAGTTTGATTCATCATATGAATTGGATAGAATCTTCTAAAATTGAAAATAAGTGGCCTATTTTTTAATCTCATTCCATTTATTTACTGGAAGCTTGGGAAATGAAAGACCAACAAAGAACCAATTCTGACAACCCTTCTTCTTGGAATGACAGCAGAAAAGAACTTGAGCCACAAAAATGCAATTCTTAATGATGGTGGAAGTCAAATTCCATTCCATACGGCAGGTAAAGGTGAGCAAGTCATTGTCTCCAAAATTACAATTTTCACAATAAAGTGTTTATAAAGGTAATTGCTCCAAATACTGTGACAAATAAGCCACTGCCACTGATTACTACACTAGAGACAGAAAGTAAGCATCAATTGCAACTGAGAGAAGAATTGAAAAACAGTCAAATTAATTGTCATAGCCATGCCAATCCATGAGCTGAGCTGGACTTCCATTTTTAGAAAATACGTAAAAATGTGAGTAATACTAGGTGTCAGCAGGGACCGTAGATACAGCTCTAAAAAACCCCAACAGAAATGTTAGAGATGGGAGGCTGAGGAGAGGCCTTGGTGATTTTAGGCCTAATTTGTGAGTTAAACAATAAAGTTATTAGGGGAGACTTCCAATTTCTTCTTGACTTTGGTCTTTTAAGATCCATTATTTTTACCTATAGAACCACAGAGAGAATTAGGCAGAGTCTTCCATGATTTTAAACAGAAGAAAATTGTGGCTTGTTCAGATTACTTGGCAAGTTGAAAAAAAAAAAAAGAATTTTGACTATTAGGTTTTTGGACTGTCATTCCAGTGTGTGATAGCTCAGTGATTTTTTTTTTTTTTTCCAAGAACTCATTTTCTTCTCAGTGGAAGAAAATTGTTCAGTGTATTCAAAGCAATTGGCAGCCAATTTTGTTATTTAAAATTCTTCAGAAGGTGCTTTCCTGAACAATTTAACAATTTAGAAGAAAAGCCTAATTTCAAACTACAGAATAAATTGTTAAAGTTCTAAAAGATTTCAGTCAGATAGCAAACATAGTCTAACTCTTCTTTATTTGCAATAGAGATATTTCAAGGAAGGTAGAGTTAATTAACTGATCTCCCTACATTTGGTAGAATAAATTAACCTGAGACTTGTCAAGTCAAGGCTAAGCCCAGTGGCCTGGGGCTCTTTTGTATTTCTGTGTTTAAAAGCATAACATAGTAAGTATACGTGCTATGTAAATGTGATCCTGACCAACCAGAGGGAAATAAAGAAAAGTACTCTGAATATTGCATAGAGGGGAAAAAATGATTTGATTTTTCTTTATGTCTAGCACTTATTTTTTATTTGTAGTCCATTACATAATTGATTTAATCATTCAAGTGTTTTATACCTCTAATACATGATCTATCAGCTCTAATATTTTATATTCTAGTCAGTGCTGGGAAAAACCAATATTCAATATCCCTCGAAAATCAATAAACAATATGCTGAAATACAATTACTTACAAAGTGCAATAATACCTTTGAATATGCACCTTAACTGTTCTTTTTAATCACGTGCTTGGAAACTGAATAAACGCAAATAGTGCTTACAGTGATAGCACTTTGACTTGGGCCTTTGGTGAGGTTTGCTTTGAAAACCCTTGAGGACACATCTCACAGTTTTTAACTTAATCCATTAGATTGGAATGCCACAGAAGAGGTTAGAGAAACAGAAGAAAAACATTTTGTAAAACAATTACGTACTTTAAAATAGCATGAAAATCACTTGTGTAGATCAAAAATAAGAAGTAGGCAACCATTTGGTGTTCTTTCCAAAAATGAGTTATGATCAAAGCCATTTGCCTGATTTTGCTCAATATATTTGCTGTATCACACAGTATTCAAGGTGTATTTGTGCCATCGGGGTTGTTAAAAATTCAAATCACTTTTCTCAAAGGTTCTCCTATGTCAAGGTTTCTGCCATTTTCTGTGTATTATTTATCTTGCTATTTATTTGCTATTCCTTTTGAAAAAATTCATTAAATTGACTGCTTTAGGAAAGGAAACAGGGAGTAGGCAAAAATGGCAGTGGTATTATTAGCAGCAACACTGTTTAGCTTCACATGTTCTATATTTGAATTAGGATAAAAGGTCACATCTGAGAACTGCAAGAGAAAAGCGGCCATCAAGAAGAGTCTGAAATGCATTTCTATCTAAACATTCGATCAAAACATGCATAATTATGGACTCCCAGGGAACACCTGAAAATAACAGAACTCTGTTGAGAGAAGAAGCGTAATAACCAGTACGTCTCAATTCTTTTTCTGTTCCAACACGAGGACAATGACTTGCTTTCACAGACAGTAATTCTATTTGGCTTTTAGAGAGACTTCTGGGTGGCAGGTGAGAGGACGCGGAGGCTCAGAATGTCCAGGGTGGAGAGGGTAAGACCACATGAGCAGCGTGGTAAAACCCTCTTTCCAACTTGGCTGCATTAATAGGGTTATTTCATTTATTTTATATAAATTTGTCCAGCACAATGCTTGGCACATAGTTGATGCTGAATAAATGTCAAGTACATATATTAAATTATATTAAATATATTTGGCAGACTGGTAAATAGAGGAAACCCTGTTGTGTATCTACAGTAAATATAACATATAGTTATATCTCTAATACAGATATTAATCCTGTCTAATACATACATACACACAATTTTAGTTACTCCCCGGTAGCAAACAATAACTTTTTTTTAAAATCCCCACCTGAGGATTCCATTGCTTTTCAGAGAGAGTAGAAGGGGGAGAAAGAGAGAAACATCGGTGTGAAAGAGACACATCGATTGGTTGCCTCCCACTCTCGTGCCGACCTGGGCCGGGGATCGAGCCCGCAACCAAGGTATGTGCCCTTGGCCGAAATCGAACCCGGGACCCTTCAGGCGGTGGGCCGACGCTCTAACCACTGGGCCAAACCGGCTAGGGCAATAGCTTTATTTTTGAATCTTTGCTTCACAGATTTGAATTTTAGCTAGATTTTTACATACTGAGAAAATTTTGCATTGGAATTCAACCAACATAATCCTATAAATTATAGTGCCTTTACAGCATCCACAAAATTTCCTTCATTCAAATTAGAATGATCTCAATTTATTACACCAAAACATTTGTGTTCATTCTATATTGCATTTCTTGAGGGGTTTTTTCTTGTTTATAGCTACCTTTCTCCTCCTTCTTCTACCATTCCTCAATGCTTTCTCTGTTAAAGCAAGGTGGAATGTAAGGCAAGTTTTCTGATTTAATTAATGCAAAGGAAATGGTAATCCTAACAAGAGAAACAAAGTAAAAGCTTTCAGAATTCTCTCTTCCAGTAGTGAATGAGACTTTCAGAGGCTAAAAATCATGAGGAGAAAAGAAATCTATTCACAGATAAAATATTTGAAAATAAGTTTTAATTATTGAATTTTAAAATAAAATTTTAAAAATCTATAACTCCAATGACAGAATTTATTCATTTTTAAAATTCCAATTTAATAAATATAGAAAAACTGGAACTTACTGGAATGGTTAGGATTTGAATACACTGAATAATTGAGTTATTTGAATTATAATATTCAAATAATCAGAATATGATATTGTATATATACTATTAAACCTTAATGCATTAAAATTCATATATTATTGTTATTCAGCAATTTATGGTCTTTTGGATTTAAAGATTATGCATACACATTTTATTAGATCTTATGTTTCTGTATTTGAGATAAAACAATATTTAAAATTCATAAAAGCCTAAGATCCTAGAACTAGAACTTTAACTTTCATTCACTCTTATTTTTTGTACTGAAAATTTCCCTGAGAATTGATGTCAAAATGTCAGTTCAAGTCAGAACTTAGTCATGAGAAGGTTGTGATCAGAAAATTAAAGAAATAGAACTAGTATTCCCCAAGCTGGATCAAAGATTGTGATTAGGTATGCCGCAGAGGCAGTTTTATCACATGGCAATGGCAAAAGGTTCACATTTGAGTCTAGATTTGCATATCAGCTCCATCACATTTTAACTGTGAGCTTGAGTAAAGAACATAACTTTTTTTGAATATTGGGTTGAATTACCAGTGTATTTTTGTAGACTTTTTAAATTTTTAAACATGATGAAATTTAGGAAAAAATATATGTAATTAATGAGAGCACTTTCCCCTAAGGTCTTTAGTTTTAAAATTTTCCAACCTATAATAAAATTGAAAAAACTCCCATGTGCCTTTAATCTAGATTCATCAATTGATAACAATTTGCTTCATAGATAGATATAAATGTAGGTAAGATAAAAGCATACATATAGACAAAAAAAATTATAGATTTAGGTATAGACATATGCACAGATATAAATACAGATACAGATTTGCCTTTTTCCCCCAGAAAAATCTAAGAGCAAATTGCAGACATAAGGAGACTTGATCCTTAATTACTTAACATCATAATACTTTAGTCATTGTCTCCTAAGAACAAGGACATTGTCCTACATAGTCACCCAAGAAATTTAACACGAATACAATAACAATCATCTGGCATAAGAGATCTCCTCAAGTAGCTCAGTAATGTAGTTTATAGACATTTTTCTCCTCTGATCAAAGATCAACTAAAAATTAAATGTTACATCTAGTCGTCTTGCCTCCTTATTGCATCTAGAACAGCTCTTATTTTGTATTTTGTGACATTCACATTTTTTGTAGAATGCCTATGCCAGTTGTAGTGTAGAATACCTTGAAGATTTGACTAATTAGTTTTCATGATTAGATTCAGGTTAAATATTCGTGTCAACAATACTATTTTTAGGTGATGTTGTGTCCTTCCTTCTGCATCATCTCAGGAGGCATATAACTTAGGTTTGTCCCATCATTGATGAGCTAAACTTGATCACTTGGTAAAGTTGATGTCCCCTAGAGTTCTTCATTACCAAGGTATATTTCCCCCTTTTTAATTCACAGGTGACCACAAGAACACCATGTTCCCAAGCAGCCCTAAAACAAAGTTTCAAAATGCATCAGTTATTAAATTGGTGGTTTAAAAAATTGCTGATTTTCTAATTCTATAATTCCTATCATTTCATCTAATTTATTAGATTCTATTATTCTATAACTCATCATTTTCATTATTCTTTTGATGTTCAAACAGTCCTACATTTGGACAGTGTGAGCCTATCAGAGTGGGACCTATGCCTTTTCACACAATCCCATTAGCCTTTAAGTTCTTCTTCGGTTTCTGGCAAAATAGGTTTCAAGTTCACCTTAACTTTTTTCTGCTCCAAACTTGAAATCATTAATTTCTGCATGCTGCCTGGTTACCTTGAATGGACATAGTTTTTAGAAACTAAGATCTGGAGGTTGGGGTGCTCATTGCTAATTAGATTTCATTGCTTTTACATCCTTTTGTGAATAGAGCTAGGAATTATATACATATATATCTAATTATGAAATATATAAATTTATAAAATAGATGTAAAAATGAATTCTTATTTATAGTTACATATGTGTGTGTGTTCATACTTATAGCTCCAATTAAAATCCACCACCATGAATTTATTTCTCAAATCTCCCTATTCCAAATTTGCATCTCCCTTTTCCCACAATGAAAATACTGGTTTACAACAGCATCTATATATTTACTCATTTGCTCTAATCTACAATTCACCAAAAATTACTTAATAACCACTATACCAATGCCACTGCAAACAACAAATCTTCTAAATAAAATTCAATTTCTTTGAATTTTGTGTATACACATGCGTGTGTGTAATCAAAATACCATGTTCAAAACTAGCTGAATTAACTTGTTTTTTTCTGAATGGTTATGATCTATTTGAAATAATGTTATGTTCATTTGTTTATAATTTTAAGATTTCCTTTGTTTCTCTCTTTAGTTTTTATTAGTTATTCTATCAGTTTATTTAATATGGAAAATGTTTCCATAGTTTGAAACCAAAACTTTATTTTAAAAAGGTACATTCAGCCCAGCCAGGCGTGGCTCAGTGGTTCAGCATCGACCTAAGACCCAGGAGAATGAGGTTCGATTCCCAGCCTGGGCACATGCCCGGGTTACAGGCTGGATCCTCAGTAGGGGGTGTGCAGGAGGCAGCCGGTCAATGACTCTCTCATCATTGATGTTTCTATCTCTTTCTCCTTCTCCCCTCCTCTCTCTGAAATCAATAAAAATACATTTTTTTTTAAAAAAGGTATATTCAAAGAAGTCTCATCTTATTTCTCTTTCCCTTTTACTCTTCATTCATTTCTGGTTCATCCTGCCTGGATTTCTTTTCAGAAATAATAAGAGCCAGGATTAGTTGTGTGATGCTTGGTAATTTACACATTTATTCATTTATCTAAATTTTAAAAGATATTAGATATATGTAAAAATATTAGATATATGTAATAAACTAATATGCTTTTATTCATCTTATTTAGAGAATAATGATAAAAGTAAATTAAAGTAAAATGAGAACAAATTGTTATGACATTTGGACAAATACAATATTTGAAATGTCTCATATGTCCATTTACACAACCAAAGCAAATTTCTTATACAGTCATTCTCTTATTTTTTGTGAAAATCTTGTGGAACTCCTGAAGCAACTCCAGCTAATGCAATCTGAAAACAAATAGCCTAAACAAATATTCTGGCTCATAAATAACTACCACAGAATTATTTTATTGCTATAATATACCAACTTTAATTTGAATAGATAGGAAGGTAGTAAATTTCCTCAGGATAGAGATATTGATGTATATAATTTCTTTGGTTTCTCCTTAGGCCTGGTATAATTATGCATATAAAGAAAATGTGTTTTAAGATATTTTTAGAGTAAATAAGTGAATTAATGAATTCTAGGGAGAAGTCTGTCAAAGGCTGACATTTTTTTATTTTTTAACAAATCATATATAATTACCTCAAGTCCTATTTTTAAAGTTATATACATTATAATGTACATCGTTAATGAGTCCTCAAAGGACTTTGTGAGACAATTTATTAAATTGATACTGATTTGAATGGTTCAGTTGCCTGACTTCCTGGTTTTGTCAGTTGTTTTGGCAACTAATAGACACAACCTTATACAAATAAACTCATACATTTGTGTGAACTTTCAAAGTATTATTGTATGCTTTCAGAATTTAAAATCTTTAGAATGCAGGAAAACGTATTTTTAGATTTTCTAAAGAAATTTGTACATTTTTACCCACAAGATGGTGCTATTTTCCCACCAGCCAGCCTATAAATAGCCATGTGGGATCTATATGCAGCTATAAAGTGCAGTATACAGGACTGAGGGGAAATTGGTTTCCTATTTGAACTGAAATCACATAAATGTCTCTAAAACTGCTTTTAATGTCTGCTTTCCCCAAATACTCTTTTATTAGAATATAAGTCTATTTCCTAATGCTTTTGCTTCACGTATCCAACTAACTGCTCAGTGTTCCACATAGTGAGTAAGTCATCTCAAAGACAAGTCCAAATTAAACCCTCGACCTTCATCAATGCCCTCACCCAAACCTGTTTCACCAAACAACTATATCTCACCATTCCTCAGGTCCAAAACCTTGGAATTGTAGTCACTCCTCTGGTTCTCTTTCTGTGTGTCTGTCTGTCTTTGTCTCTCTCTCTATCTCTCTCTCTCCCCCATTCCCCTTCCTCTCTGTTCTGTTGACTCTACTTTCAAAGTATTTCCAGAATCTAATCACATCTGACCCCAACTACTCTTTTCTTAGCCTCATAACTGATCTCTTGCATCTCTACAGTTTATTCTACTATTGATGACAACCAGTAATTCTTTTAATCACCGCTGAGATCATGTCACTGTGTTGCTCAAAACCTGCAAACTCTCCCTATTTCACTCAGAGCAAAAGTCAAAGTCCTGGCTTCTTCTTAGCCTGCAGGCCTCAGCTCCTACGGTTCTCCCCTTCTCTTACTCAGCTCAAGCCACGCTGGCCTCCTTGCTTTTCTGCAAACACAGGAGTCATATACCAGTCAAGGCCTCTTCTCTACTCTTTTGTTTACTTGAAATGCTGTTCCACAAATTATTACTTGGCTACTGCCATGGCATTTTCAAAATTTTGCTCAAATGGTGTCTTCTCAATGAAACCTAACCTGTACCATATGCATTTGAGTACTTTCATGCCATTTATTTCTTAGAACACATATAGGTTAGTAATTTACAAGGTTAACATCTGTTTCCCCTATTCATGAGGGAAGAGGTCTTGTTTGTGGAATTGGTTTAAATCAAGGGCCTAGAACAGTGGCATTAGTAGGTGTTCAGTAAATAGATGAATGAATTATACTCTAGACATTAGCAATTAGTAGTCAATCAAAACAAATTTGATTTGCAGTTTACAGAGCATTTTCCATACAGAAATCTGGAAAAAAAAATAAGATGTGGACATATTGTATAATTAATGTCAATCTTGACTCAAAAGGTATTTACTAACAACCCAGAATATAAAACATAGTTTCAATAAATGGCTAAACAATAAATAGAATAGGCATTCGTAAAGTTTTCCAAAGCTCACTTGACATGACATGCTACACAATCTGATGCAAAGCTTCTTTCTATAGAGAAGGAACTTGGATGATGCAGCGAGCCAAACTAGATTTCAAAATGTGTATTTCTATATCATAAACACACTTATTGCATAAATGCATACACACTTTTATACCTGTTTTCAGTATTTTGGTTTTATGTATGAACATTTTAATATGGCTTTTATGTCTAGTCTGTATATGTGTAATTGTGGTGGAATTAAATGTGGCTGAAAGAGTCAGTTTCTGATTCAGTAAGACATCCCTGTGAGAAGTTGATCCAGGATATGTAGGTTTCTAACATTTACACCAAAATGGGGCCAGAAATTCCAAACCAAAACAACTTGGTCACACTCATTTCTGTCATAGTCTTTTAGATATGACTTGAGTTAAACAATATGTTCCACCAGTGTGACTTTTTTTTTTTAGTAGTTTTACTAATTACTTTCAATAAACACACTTGTTATTAGTAAGTCGTTTGACTAAATTGAAAAATAAGTAGGTATAGTAAGCTCCAAAATTAGTTAATATGTCAAAAGTGATTACGTAGACTCAATGCAAGGCTCTTCATGAAAAATCTATGTTCCCCTTTCTATGAATAGTCACTTAGGTCCCATCGCATGGAGCTTTGCTTGCCAGACTCTACCTGCATTTCCATAATCATGGCCACAGCCTCCACTATGATCACTATCATGCTCTGCTTCAAATAATTTCAAAAGCAGAGTGATTGAGTGATTTTATCAAGCGCTGTTAGCTCATAATTTTTGCATACATTAGTCACTTATGTTTTTAACCTGTAAAAGCTAAAGTATAAAATCCTGAAAAAAAAACACTAAATTTTTTAGCCTTCAAATTTATCATTCAAAAAAAAGAGAAAAAGAAGAAGGGAGGATGAAAGGATGGAAAGAAGATCTTAATTTAACAATGTCACTGCCAGATGATGGTTGGGGCTCAGCTAATAAAGCTAATTCCAGGCACCTTGATATTCTCTGGCCAAGTCCTGTTGATTTATAGGAATGAGCTATCTACTTACCTATTTATTACCACCTAATTCCTTATTCAAACACCTGAAATAAACATTGTCTAGCATAAAAATTTAACTTAATGGTAAATGTGTTTAATTCTTACATCTACTGCCTCTCTTTCCTTTGCATAAAAAAAGACTTTCTAGACCCCTGCATTTATGCAGGGCCTTCTGACACTTGTTATTTCCAGTCCAGAGCTTTTTTAAAACTTGAAAAAATAAAATTATTGATTTTCAGAGAGAACAGGAGAGGGAGGGAGAGAGAGAGAGAGAGAGAGAGAGAGAGAGAGAGAGAGAGAAACATCGATGTGAGAGTGAAATATCCATACAGGGAATGGCCCACAAGCCTGGCATGTGCGCTGACCAGGAATCCAACCAGCAACCCTTCGGTGCACAGGATGGGGTCCAACCAATTGAGCCATATGGCCAGGGCCAGCCGGAAGCTTCTCAGAGTGGCTCTGAGTTCCCCAGGCCCACTTTCTTTCCCTGTGGCAGTGACCCTGGAAGCCTTGCTTTGAGATAGTATGTCCCCAAACTGGAACTTCACTCAGCTGGGTCCCTAAGTAAACTCGATGCAATTATTCCATCTGATGTCACTAGACCTGTTATCATCTGGGAGACAGACCTTTAGTGCAGCCTAGCCTAGCCTCAATAATTAAGCTAGTAAAGTAGGTAATTGTAAAGATATTTTATTTCTAATAAACTCAAGATAAAATTTGCTATTTTATTACTAGTCATCCCATAGCCGTTAATAACGTTCACATATGATGTTATTCTGGAAAAATTTTAGTACAATACCACTTGAAGCAGGTACTTTCATGTTAATTACTCAATGAACAAATGCACAGTACCTCCAATTTACCAAGTAATGTAATATTAGGAAAACTGACAGGCATGTTCTCTACTACAACCAAGTTTACAATCTATGGGGAAGAAAGCTGATAAAAAAAAAAAAAAAGAAAATCAACTTAATCATGACAAATGTCCTGGAGGAAGAGAATGGAGGACAGTAAAGGGATGTGACCTAATCTGGGAATTTAGGGAGGGCTGGGAAGGCAGATCTGAGTAAGAGCTGATACTTGATGTTTAAGGCTGGGATCAAGAGCAATTATGGAGGACTTAACCTTTGCAAAGATAGCCATCTTCCTAAAGAAATATATCTAAAAGTACAACACTGTCTGGATCATGTGAACATGGATAAATTTGTAAGCAACATTTTAATTGCCAACAACTTGATCCAGGGGATGAGTATTTAAGCTGAGCATTTTAGGGGGTGCGGCTTATTTTCTTGCTTGTAAATAGAAGTCTAAAGTTGGAAACAAGCATGAGCCCAGAAAATTAATTCTCTCCCACCAACTGAAAGTCAAGAAACTGCACATTTGGCAGGAAAATTCTAAACAGCCTACAAGTGCCAATATCAGAAAACAATCTTTACACTATGTAGAAAATTGCTAGTTAATCTTTCTCCAAAAATTTAATTTTATAAAATGAAAGCACGTTCTATGTTTTAGCTATAGTGGAGTATATAGTTCTCTCAGATTGTTGAAAAATGTAAGAGAGATTTCAAACAAATTGTTTTAAACAGATTTAAGCTACAATCTTCTTAATATACTACTTAATCGCTTGCATTTATAAAGTGATTTAGACTTTCCAATGCATTTTATATGCATTATCTCATTTGATTCTAATAGATGAAATATATATAATTATGTATAAATATTTAAAATCTATGACAACTCTTCAAACCCTCAAAATTAAATGTGAATTAAAAATAAACCCAGTCTGTCTGGGGCCAGAGTAAGTAAAATGAAAATCAGATTTTAGATAGTATTAAATGGCAAAAGAGAATGTATAAAGCATAGAAAATAAGAATTGGAAAGAGACTGTACAGATCATCTAGTTCAAACTCCCCAATTATAATAATAATAATAACTTCATATAGTTTATAAGGCATTATTTTTAATGTGTGAGACTTTCAGATTACAGATCATAAATGGTACATTGACATGAGATAATTCTATTTCAGGGCCTGCATCCTACAAGTAAATGATACTCTCTAACAAGTCTTTCTTCCTTTTGTCTATAAACTGTCATCTAAAAGCACTGAATCCTATAAGCCCTTAATTAAAAACAGGAAAATACAATGGTATTTAGAATTTAGGACCAGATGTTACCGTACTAGCAAGTCTTCTTGAGATTTCACTGCAATGGTTTTCCTTAAACTTATCACTCCCTTTTCACCCTGGATCCCTTCATTCTGTTTTCAGAACAGCGGTGGGAGTGATCCTGATCGAACGGTGTTCAGGTCATTCAAGCTCACGCCAGGCGTGTTGCCTCCCCACAGCCCTGACATCTACTGCCGTCCCTCTTGCTCACCCCGCTCTAACCATGGGGACCCCATTACTACTCTCCTACATACAGTGCCTTAAGAACAGGACAGACTACATAGTGTGGGGACCAGTGCAAAATAAAAATTCAAGGCTCTTTGTTAACATTGTATTAAGAATTTCAAGATTGTGTGGGTCTTGTGCAACAGCACAGATTGCCAGCCCGGCTGCACAGATCTGAACTTACTGTGCCTCTACCAGGACACTCTTCCCCCACGCTCTGCTTTCTAAACCATTCCCTGTACCCCTTTGTGGCTCACCCCTGTTCCCTAAACCTTCAGTCCTTCCTTTAAATGTCACGCTGCCAAGCCTTTCTGCCCACCTTATTTAAACTTGTAATCGCTTAGCCCCATTCTCTACATTATGTTTGTCCATAGCTCATGATGCTATCTAGCACACAATATGTTTTCCTTACTCAACTTGCTTACGTTCTGATTTCCCTCATTAAAATGCCAGTTTTAAGGGAGAGTTTATTTTTTTAATTTTCATTGCTGTTCCCTTGCACTTAGAACAATGACAGATACTCAGTGAAGGTGTTCAATGAATAAATGAATGAATGAGAATATGATTGCCTTTCAGCAATAAAATGCTAAAGAATTTGAATCCCAGTCCCTTTCACACAGGAAGATTCCCAGGAATTACACTGGAGCAACCTGAGGTTGCAGGGCATGTACTCCAGTAGTCCATTGACTGAAATCTGTTGGTAGTATTGTGTCCCTAGAGAACTAAATCAAAAATCCTCAGGTAAACCATGGTTGTTAGGAAACAAATATCAGCCCTCCACCCTCTACTAGCAGAATGTGCCCTCCTCCCCGAGCCCCCAGCTCCCTTCACTGGCCTGGTAGTGAAACCCTTAGCGTTCCCCTGCCTGGAGACCTTCATCTCCAACTTCTTCATTAGTGTTTGGCTGGTAGGCAGCATTAAATAAATTAAAATTTTCTCTTTTATTCACTTTTGGTAAAGCTTTTCTCTCTCTAAACACCTACCTATTTAGATTTTAAAAGTTGCTCTGTATACCACACTTAAAATTAGGAATTTGGGTTTAACCAGACTATTGCAAGTATCATATACAGTTTCAAACCCAAGTGCAGTGACTAGAATCTGATTCTTTTTCATATACAGCAGTGAATAAACGTAGTTGTCTAATTTCTCCCTCCCAATACCTCACTAAATAACTCAAAATTGTCTGGCATAGCTGGTTTTTTATGTGCTGAACAGAACTTAGTCCCTCTGTAACTCCCTTCCATCCGTAACACCAGATAAAACCTCTGGATCAGCCATTAGATGGCGCTGCAAACCTCGGGACAGAGTTGTCTTCCTAAAGTCTGATTAATCTTCTTTTATTTTCCAATTAAATATAAGTTAAAATCATCACCTGAGAGTTAGAAAATTATTGGAGGTTTTTGAAGAGGGGTAAATGTAGGCCACAATGCTCTGAGGGAAGGAGTAGGAAAGAAAATATGAATATTGTGGATGGCTTGTCAGTGTAAAGTGCACATATGATGTGGTTTTGAAGGCCTCTCATCTCTTTTCAACCATCTTCTCTTTAGAAGCCTCAGGTCATTTCTTCAAACTTCTTTTATCTGAACTTTCTGGAAATTCTATTTATTTTATTATTTTATTTTATTATTTTATTTATTTTTTCCCCCAACACCATTTATCCCCCCATACCCTCTTCCAGCTCCATCCACTCCCCCACAATCACTGCACTGTTGTGCATGTCCATGAGTTCTCTCTCTCTCTCACATGTTTTTATTTATTTTTTGGAAATTCTATTTTTTAAAATCAAGTATTCATTTCTTACTAATATTTCTTTGGTTAGAGTCAACTTATATGATATGGTAAATTTTTTCCTTAAGATTGTGCTAAATTCTACTTCTCCAACTGATTCTTACTGTTAACACTAAATTTCAGAGGCAGATCTGTATAAGGAAAGTTTATGACTTTGCATGCTCAGCCAATTTGTATTTCTATCCCAGATCTGCCTTTAAACAATAGAATGATCTTTTCTTGCTTGTCTAATAAATTGGTAAGATTTATGTATTCAAGAAATATGTATTGAGTATCTTACTATGTGCCCATCACTATTCTTGGTACTAGAGAGAGCTGTAAACAAAATCGGCAAAAATAGTATCGGGCCACACAATTTTCTTATAATTAATTTAATTTATATTTTGCCTTAACTAATCTATTGAGGATATTTGTATTTCTTCTTTTAACAGGAGAAAGTAGGTCAAGTGTAGTTAATGAAATAAAAAACACATAACCAGTGATTTGTTAACAGGAAAATATCTAGAATGGAGCTTATACTCTAGTTGGTGTAGATAAACAATAAAAGCCATAAATAAACAAGACATGTTCAGATAGTTGCAAGTGCTTGAGAAGAAAATAAAGCAGATGGCAATGGAGACTGAGATCAGTGGGGAAGACTGGCTAGCTTTTTGAGATGCTATGAAGATTAAATATACTAATTTGGCATGAGAGACTAGTACTGAGTGGAAGTCCTGGCAAACTTTCAAGAAATATTTTGATGACCAGAAACTTCCTATATAAAGTGCATCCCTTTGGTCTGGTCTCTATTTCTAATAAATTTTACTCAGAGAGTAACAAAATAATCACTCCAGTGATTTTCTTTGGAATGAGTTATGTATTTGGGGTGAAGAATAACCAGTGAGATCAAAGGACTGGAGGAAACTAAGAAAAGGTCATATTGCCACAATAGCACATTTTTCCCAAAAATATTTGGAGAAATATTACATGTCTATATTCCATTTTCATATTTTACCTATCATTAGAATGAGAGTTCATAGACAGTACAGAACATAGAAATCATTTTGATATCATCAAAATGAACTTCAAACTTTAGTGTTAGAGCCCAAAGTGAGACCCAAGTATTATCAATCAAATAAGTTCAGAAAAATATTGTCAAAATTTGTATGAAGTTTTTTGGTCAAAATATGTTTGCCTTCTCAGGACACAATTTGCTTTACCAAAAGAGGGTTGTCAAGATAGGGTTGAAAGGCCATCGGGACTAGGCAGAATTGAGGACACTTGCTCCATTAACAGGTCAGGAATTTTTAATCCATAAAGTTAGCATTTTCAAATAAGTAGGGGTAGGATGTTGAAGGGTATAACCATGACCCATAAAAACAGAACTAGATATATAGGTTGCTTCCCAAATCAAACTAAACTATTTATTTGTTGCCATAAAATCAAATAAAATGTGTTTTGGTGCCACTTGGCTCAAACAATAAAAAAATTGAAGTTTAATCACAAGAAAATATTTTGGACCATTTTACATGTCCTTATACTGTCACCTAAAGAAAAACTAAACTGTTCCATAATGTTATTTTTCTTTTAATACTGTATCTATTACCATATAGATATTCATATCACCACCATTATAATTAGCATTTATTAAATTTCCACCAAGTTCAATGCTAGTGCATAATATTATAGAGAAGGAAAAATCTTACTGTCTCAGAAAAAAAGCAAGAGAATATCTTCATAATCTTGAAGTTGGCAAAGTTTTATTAAATGGATACAGACAATGTTACCCATAAAGGGGGAAAAAAATGATAAGTTGAAGTACATTAAAATTTAAAATTCCTGTTCTCCAAACACACCATTAAGAAAATGATGAGGGCCTGTTGGCATGGCTCAGTGGTTGAGCGTCAACCCATGAACCCAGAGGTCCCCTGTTAGATTCCAGCTCAGGGAACATGCCTGGGTTTCGGGCTTGATCCCCAGTAGGGGGTGTGTAGGAGGTAACCAATTGATGCCTCTCTCATCAATGTTTCTACCTCTCTATCCCTTTCTTTCCTCTCTCTCTAAAATTAATAAAAAATATTAAAAAAACTCCTTCACCAACTTTAAAAGGAAAATGATGAGGGATAAAGGCAAAGCACAAAATGGGATTATATACTCATAGACAAGATAGACATTCCAGGACAGTACTGAACAATAGCACATTCTGCAATGTCTATAACTGAGCTGCCCGATATGGTAGCCACTAACTCTATGTCAATATTGAACACGTGATATATGACTAGTGTGACTGAGAACTCGAAATTTTAATTCTAATTATTTAAAATGTAAATACAGATATCCACCTGTGGCTATTGGTTACCATATTGGACAGTACATTACTGGAGGGCTTTAGAGACTTATTTACAGTTGCTTGGATGGTTGGAACCCAGGCCTTCTCACTCCAAATTTACTCCTCTATGATATCATAGAAAGTATGTATAACAATATAGTTTTGATGGTCTCAATAGAAGACTTATACACATTTTTGGAAATGTTTACATTTTACTAATTTTATTCTTTATTTTAGCTTTATTGATGTTGAATAATTTTATACATTTGTCTCAATTGACATATGTGATTTTTTTGATATGGCTAAAACAAATTTCCCATGAATTTTTAATCAAATGCTATCAATTTTATAACTTTTATTTCTTTTATATCATGAAATAGTGAGAAAAAAATTAAATTGAAGATAAAATCTTCCAGGTTTTTTTTTAAAGGTTTGGTTATATTTTGTTTGTTTGCTTATTTGTTTTAAATTTGTTCAAGCTAGTATAAGCCACTTTGCAAATAAGCTTTGTAAACAAATTTATTTGCTATGATTTGAGAGACACCAGAAAGGAATTCTATCATAATTTCTCTCTCTACCAGGCTGGAATCACTATTATTGGTCTTCACCATAAATCGTATTTGCACCATCATTGACTTAATAAATAGGAAATAGATTAATCTGTTTCATCATTAGAGATCTATTTTTTTAAATCAAAAAATTGTTACCATTAGAAAGGCTAGGTAATCTGTCTTGATCTATAAGAGTCAGGGAGAAGAAAAACACTGCAGAAATTAAGATCACAGAGAAAGATTTTAGCAGGAATATAAAATTAAACAAAGGGGTGACTCTCAAAAAAAAAATCTGGAGGCATCTGTATAGCCATGAAGATACTAGTTTTTGTAGGAAACAAGACAGAAGTTGGATCAATATTTCTTTGCAATTCAAAGGTAAGGGTGACCTTAGGAGGAATCTAGGCTTTCACTATACTGTACTCCTTGTTCATGATACTTATCGCAACTATAATTAAAATGTTATTTGAATAATGTATTTTTGTTTAGAGTTTGTCATTTCCAACAAACCACAGATTCCATGAAGGCAAGGTTCATGTCACTTTTGTTCACTGTTATAATAGTATCATCAAAATATCCTGTTATATAGTAGGTATTCAATAAATATTTGCTGATTAATGAATAAACAAATGAATGATTATCCCAACTGGACTTCGTAGATCTTAGGGAAGCATCTCTTACTTTTTTTTTTACCTCAGTATATCACAGTGCCATAGAGTTAGGTTTATAAAATGCTTATTCTTTTTTTTAATTCATCTTTATCGTTGAAAATATTACAGATGTCTCCTTTTTTCCACATTAACCCCTTCTACCCCCACCCACTCTCCTTCCCAGGCCTTCACCACACTGTCTGTGTCCATGGGTTATGTATATATGCATATAAATTCTTTGGTTAACCTCTCCCCACCGACCCGCCCACCTCCACCTTTCCTCTGACATTCATCAGTCTGTCCCATGCTTCTATGTCACTCGATCTATTTTGTTCACCAGTTTATAATGTTCTTTAGATTCCACATATAAGTGAGATTATGTGATGTTTGTCTTTCTCTGTCTGGCTTATTTTGTTCAGTATAATATCCTCCAGGTCATTCCACACTGTCCCAAAGGGTACGAGATCCTTCTTCTTTACAGCTGCGTAGTATTCCATGGTGTAAATGTCCCACAACTTTTCTATCCACTCATCTACTGATGGGCACTTGGGCTGTTTCCAGATCTTAGCTATTGTAAACTGTGCTGCTATGAACACAGGGGTGCATATATTCTTTCTGATTAGTGTTTTCGGATTCTTAGGAAATACTGGAATCACTAGGTCAAAAGGCAGTTCCATTTTTAATTTTTTGAGGAACCTCCACACTGTTTCCCGTAGTGGCTGTACCAGTCTGCATTCCCACCAGCAGAGTACCAGGGTTCTTGTTTCTCCACATCCTCGCCAGCATGTGTCATTTGTTGATTTGTTGATGGGGCCATTCTGACAGGTGTGAAGTGATACCTCATTGGAGTTTTAATTTGCATCTCTCTGATGATCAGCAACTTTGAGCAATTTTTCATATGCCTCTTGGCCATCTGTATGTCCTCTTTGGAGAAGTGTCTATTTAGGTCCTTTGCCCATTTTTTAATTGGATTTTTTGTCTTCCTTTTTTTAAGTTGTATGAGTTCCTTATATATTTTAGATATTAACCCTTTATCCAATGTGTCATTGGCAAATATATTCTCCCATACAGTGGGCTCCCTTTTTGTTGATGGTTTATTTTGCTATGAGGAAGCTTTTTATTTTTATATAGTCCCATTTGTTTATTTTCTCCTTTGATTCTCTTGCCCAAGGAGATTTATCTGAAAATTCCACTACATGAGATGTCTGTGACTTTACAGCCTTTGTTTTCTTCCAGGATTTTTATAGTTTCACAAGTTACATTTAAGTCGTTTATCCATTTTGAATTTATTCTTGTGTATGGAGTAAGCTGGTGATCTAGCTGCTTTTTTTTCCATGTACTTGTCCAGTTTTCCCAACATCACTTATTGAAGAGGCTGTCTTTACTCCATTGTATGCTCTTGCCTCCTTCGTCAAATATTAATTGGCCATAATGGCTTGGGTCAATTTCTGGGGTCTCTGTTCTGTTCCATTGATCTATATATCTGTTGTACCAATACTGGGCTGTTTTCATTATAATGGCTTTGTAGTATAGTTTGATATCTGGTAAAGTAATCCCTCCAACATTTTCCTCAAGATGGCTGCAGCTGTTAAGGGTCTTTTTTGGTTCCATATAAATTTTTGGAATATTTGTTCTAGTTTTGTGAAATATGTTGTTGGTATTTTAATAGGAATTGCATTGAATCTATAGATTGCTTTGGACAGATAATATGTACATTTTAATGATATTAATACTCCTAATCCATGAACATGGTATATTCTTCCACTTGTTTATATCTTTCTCTATTTCTTTTTTCAGTGTCCTGTACTTTTCCGAGTACAGGTTTTTTACATCTTTGGTTAAGTTTATTCCTAGGTATCTTATTTTTTTAGTTACAATGGTAAATGGTATTGTTTTTAATTTCTCTTTCTGAGAGTTCATTGTTGCTGTATAAAAATGCCATCGATTTTTGGATATTAATTTTGTATCTAGCTACCTTGCCAAATTCATTTATCAAACCTAGTAGTACTTTGGTGGAGTGTTTAGGATTTTCTATGTAAAATATCATGTCATCTGCAAATAATGACAGTTTTACTTCCTCCTTTCCAATTTGGATACCTTTTATGTTTTCTTCTTGTCTAATGGCTGTGGCAAGGACTTCCAGTACTATGCTGAATAAGAGTGGTGTAAGCGGACAACCCTATCTTGTTCCTGCTTTTGAGGGAAATGGTTTTAGTTTTTGACCATTGAGTATGATGTTGGCTGAAGGTTTGTCATATATGGCCTTTATTATGTTGAGTTATGTTCTCTCTATTCTCACTTTGCTGAGAGTTTTTATCAAAAATGGGAGCTGAGTTTTGTGAAATGCTTTTTTTGCATCTATTGACATGATCATATAATTTTTGTCCTTTATTTTGTTTATATGGTATATCACATTTATTGATTTGTGAATATTATACCAGCCTTGCATCTCTGGGATAAATCCCACTTGCTCATAGTGTATGATCTTTTTAATGTATTGCTGGACCCAGTTTGCTAATATTTTGTTGAGGATTTTAACATTTATGTTCATCAGTGATATTGGTCTGTAAGTTTCTTTCTTTAGTGTTTTATCAGGTTTTGGGATTAAGATAATGCTGGTCTCATTAAAAGAGCTTGAGAGTCTTTTTTCCTCTTGAATTTACTGGAATAGTTTGAGTAGAATAGGTGTTAATTCTTCTTTGAATGTTTGGTAAAACTCACCTGTAAATCCATCTGGTCCCAGACTTTTGTTTGCTGGGAGTTTTTTGATTACTGCTTCAGTTTCATTAGTTGTTATCAGCCTATTCCGGTTTTCTGATTCTTCCTGATTCACCTTTGGAAGATTGTATGTTCCTAGGAATTTGTCGATTTCACCCAGGTTGTGCAGTTTGTTGACATATAGTTGCTCATAGTATTTTCTTACAATCCTTTGATTTTCTTCTGGGTCAGATGTTATATCACCTGTCTCATTTCTGATTTTATTTATTTGGGTCCTCTTTGTTTTTTGGTAAGTCTGGCTAAAGGTGCATCAATCTTGTTTATCTTCTCAAAGAACCAGCCCTTAGTTTCATTGATCTTTTGTATTGTTTTTTTTTTAGTCTCTATGTCATTTATTTCCACTCTGATCTTTACTATTTCCTTCCTCCTACTTCCTTTGGGCTTTTCTTGTTGTTCTCTATGTCTTTAAGTTGTAGGCTTAGATAATTTATTAGAAGTTTTTCTTGTTTTCTTAGGTAGGCCTTTAGTGCTATGAATTTCACTCTCAGGATTGCTTTCATGTGTCCCATAGATTTGGAGTTGTTGTATGTTCATCAGGGATACTGGTCTGTAATTTTCTTTCTTTGTAGTGTCCTTATCAGGTTTTGGGATTAGGATAATATTGGCCTCATAAAAAAAGCTGGGGAGTCTTCCTTCCTCTTGAATTTACTGTCATAGTTTGTTGTATGTTCATTTTTATTTTTTCCAAGAAGTTTTTATTTCTTCCTTGATCTCTTTGGTAATCCATTCATTGTTTAATAACATGTTATTTTGCCTCCATGAGTTTGAATGTTTTTAGTTTTGTTGATTTCTAATTTCTTGCCATTGTGATCTGTGAAGATGCTTGGTATGACTTCAATCTTCTTGAACTTGTAAAGACTTGTTTTGTGTCCTAACATGTGGTTTATCTTTGAGAACGTCCCATGTGTACTTGAGAAGAATGTATATTCTGCAGCTTTGGGGTGGAATGTTTTGTAAACGTCAGTTAATTTCATCTGATCTAATATGTCATTAGGGATCGGTGTGTCTTCAATTTTTTGCCTATAATGTCTATTCAGTGATGTCAATGAGGTGTTAAAGTCTCCTACTATGATTGTATTGCTGTCAGTCTTTCCCTTAAAGTCCTCCAGAAGTTTTTTTTTTATATATAGTTGAATGCTCCTATATTGGGTACATGTATGTTTATCAGCGTTATATCCTATTGTTGGATTGATCCCTTTAGCATTATGTCGTGATCACCATTGTCTCTCATTTCAGTCTTTATTTTGAAGTTTATTTTTTCAGATATAAGTATTACTACCCCTGGTTTGTTTGTTTTTCGTTTCCATTTGCATGGAAAATTTTTTTCCATCCTTTCACTTTTATCCTGTGTGAGTTTTTTGTTCTGAGGTGGGTCTCTGGTAGGCAGCATATCTATGGGTCATGTTTTCTTATCCATTTAGCTACCCTATGTCTTTTGATTGCAGCATTTAAGCCATTTACATTTAAGGTTATTATTGATAGGAACTTATTTATTGCCATTTTTTCTTTATGTCTGTATTCCTCTTTCTCTACATTTCTTCTTCTTATACCAGCCCCTTTAGCATTTCTTGCCATGCTGGTTTGGTAGTAATGAACTCCTTTAGCCTTTTTTTATCTGTGAAGCTCTTTATTTCACCTTCAATTTTGAATGAATGCCTTGCTGGATAGAGTAGTCTTGTGTTCAGTCCCTTATTTTTCATTACTTTGAATACTTCATGCCACTCCCTTCTGGCCTGAAATGTTTCTATTGAGAAATCAGCTCTCACTCTAATGAGTGAGTACTCCCTTGTAGGTAACTTTCTGTCTCTCTTGCTGCTTTTAAGATTATTTATTTATCTTTAATATTTGCCATTTTAATTATGATGCGTCTAGGTGTGGATCTTTTTGGGTTTATCTTAATTGAGACTCTGTGTTTCCTGAACTTGAGTAACTTTTCCCTTTACCAGGTTAGGGAAGTTTTCTGTCATTATTTCATCAAACATGTTCTCTAATCCTTGTTTGGCTTCCTCTCCTTCTGGCACCCCTATGATGTGGATAGTGTTGATTTCCATGTTGTCCCAAATCTCCCTTAAATTCTCTTCCTACGTTTTTAATTTTTTTTTCTAGTTGCTGCTCTGATCGGGTGTTTTTTCCTAGTCTGTCTTCTAATTCACTGATTCTGTCCTCAGCTTCTTCTCATCTACTCTTGATTCCTTCCAGTGTGTTCTTTGTTTCAGCTATGTCATTCTTCATTTCCAATTGATTTTTATTAAGTTGCTTGAGCATCCTTATAACCATTATGTTGAACTCTATATCTGACATCTTGCTTGCCTCCATTTCATCTAGTTCTTTTTCTGGTGATTTCAACTTTTCTTTTATTTGGGCGTTGTTTCTTTGTCTCCCTATTTCACTGTGCTGGTTGTCTGGGGCTACCAGGTCAAGGATGCAGGGCATGAACAAGGCCCGGTTTCTGGTAGTCTGAGGTCCCTAGTCCTTCAGGCAGGTCCTGATGGTAGGTCTATGTGTTTGGTAGGTGTTGGGTCACAATGGCAGGGCCAGGTGCAGTAGTCAAGGCTGTAGGACAGGTAGGAAGGCAGGCAGTCTCTCTGTGTGGAGGAGTCAGGAAGGCCAGCAGGCAGGCAAGGACTCTGCACACTGCATCAAGGTGGAGCAGCAGGCCAGCAGGCAAGCTGTGAGTGCTCTGTCAAGGGGTAGGGCCAGGCCAGCAGGCAGGCATGCAGGCAGGGCTTGCACCTCTTCAAGGAGGTACAACAGGCAGGCAGGCAGGATGCACCCCATTAAGGGGGCAGGCCAGGCAGGCAGGCAGGTCAGCTGTGCAGCCTTGTCCAGAAGGGAGGCAGACGGCCTTGTGTCCCTGTTAAGAAGGCAGGCAGGCAGGCTGGCTGGTTATAGGCACCCGTCAGGGAGGCGTTGCTGGCAGGGAGGCAGGCAGGCAGGTCAGCAGTGAGACCCCCTCAAGTTGGCAGTCAAGTTGGCCAGCTGTGGGTGCATCAGAGAGGCGCCACTGGCAGAGAGGCCAGCTTTGGTCACTGGGTTAGGGAGGCAGTGTACCTGTCAGTGGCCTCGGAGTGCTGTACTGGGCTGCTCCCAGCAGCCTCTCCCCGGAGGACCCCGGGGATCCTCCAAAATGACGCACTCTCCACTCTCAATCAGACAGAAGCGCCCAGCTGAGCAGCGCTCTAGTGGGGGCAACTCCTCTGCCATGAGGTCCTGCACCCCAGGGAGCTCCCGCACTGACAGCTGCCCCCTCACTCACACCGATGCACACACTCATGCACACATTCCCACACACCTCACCCACTTGCACTCTCAGCGTCAGTCAGGTCCTGTCGGCCACCACCTTGGACCCCTCAGTAAATGTCTCTCTCTCTTTTTTTTAATCCTTATTGGATATGTTTTTATTAATTTTAGAGCGAGAAGAAGGAAGAGAGAGAGAGAGACAGACAGACATTGATCTGAGAAACATTGATTGGTTGCCCCTGTATGTGCCCCAACAGGGGATCCAACCCGAAACCTTTTGGTGTACAGGGCGATGCCCCGGCCAACTGAGCCACCCAGCCAGGACTAAAATGCTTATTCTTGCTGACACGGCTGCCATCTGTTAAGTTAGCACAGGCCAGACTAGTAAGTGCTTTGCATGTTTGATTAAACTCAATATTCAAAACCACCCTTAGTTATAGAGACTACTATTCCCATTTTTAAAATTAGGTAATGGAAATACAGAGATGCTAAGTAAATTATCCAAGATCACACCTTCTATAAATAATGGCATCAGCATTGGAGCCCAAGTCTGTTAAATACCTGTGTTTTTATTTCCTGAACTATATACTACATGTGATGTGGAGATAAGGTTAGGGAAAGAGAAGATAATTATCAATGAAAAACAATATCACCTACTTCAAAATTTTGCGTCTATCTGGCTCTGATTAGTGATAAAAGGTGGATGATGGGGTAGGGGCATAAAACTAGGTCCTGGAGGCAGCAATAGTTTGGCCCCACCTAAGCCCCACCTATACTAGTAATGGTGCTGGCCTTTGGGCCAAGAAAGACTTGACATAGGATTTGCACAGCAGACATGCAGGAAGATATAGAAATTAATGCTAAAAGGAAGAAGAAAACACCAAGTTGGGAAGCTAAAAATTGAAGCACATTTATAATGGGAACCTTAACTATACCCCATTGGAACCAATATTCTGTGTGAGATTTCCTGTTTAGTCAGTGGCTCACATAGCACACCATGCCTCATTATTATTAAACTGAAAATAAAATACCAGAATCCTAAAAATTTCATCTCCAGAAATAATCAGGGTAGTTTATAAGAACTGCTAATAACAGGACATCACCCAAAACTACTGTTAAGTTAAATGATGTTTTTCTGCATTTTTGAACATTATTTGGGACAAAAAATAGCTTCCTTTAAAATTGTGAATGACATAACAAAAATAAGATCAACTTCATTGTAGATAGGTTACTGTGGTCATTTTACCATTTGATTCATACATTGGGTAGAAAATACTTTATTTTCAAAAAGTTTCAGTTTACCAACATAAACTCTCCCTATCTTAAAAGTTTCTACATGCTCTCTCTGATGTGGAATTCTTATCGCCCGCTCAGCAGGCATATGAGACTATAAACTTGTAATCTGATTAGAAGTGTAGTAGTTCTGAATTAATCGACCTTTAAAATATTTTTAAAACTATAGATTTTCAGTCCCCTCCCCCCCCCCCGTGTTACATTCAGTATTATGGCCTTTTGCGCCACCTAGTGGAGAAAAGCATATAGTCTGTAAAGCTTTAAAATGGGAATTTTCCTTCAAGTCCAAAACTCATTATTTAAATATATAACCTCACGAGCATCTGGATGAAATCTCATAATGGGAGAACTCAGACTTTTTATTTTCCTCCTTAGCCTGGGACGCCAGTAGGACAGTGTGTGGGCACCCTAGAGGAAACTCCTCAATGCACTCTGCACGCAGCCATATGGTTAGAATCAGCGGGTTCGCCTAGTGCCAGTTTAAAACAATGGGCGTGTATATGAATAACATGCAGGCGATCAGACTCGCTCTGGGTTTCATAGTCTCCCTTTGTAGAGGGAGCTTTTTACACCTCACAGAAAAGGTAAGTTGGACGAAGGCTAATATTTTTGTCCCCAGTTACGGCAGCAGGACTGCAGCTGAAATGATGTCAGAGTTTCCATTTCATCTCCTTATTTTCAATGCTTTAGCACTCTGCCGTAAACATTAACTCTATGAGAAAACACACACACACACAACGTACTTAGTTAGAGTGCATCTCAAGCCAGGAGAACATTCTTCTTACCAACTAAACGGTCTTAAAAAGAAATGACATTGCATATCATAAAATTCTATTTTTAGAGGAGGTGCCACAAACAGAAGAGAGGAAAAAGGGTGTTTTTTTTTAAACTACAATATGTTTTCTTTTAAATGCCTTGGGAGAAAACAGCAGGAACAGTCTGAATAGAGTTGGCCCAGCCCTATCAGACTTAATTCCCTGCCTGTAAGAACATATCTAGTTACTCAGATCATTATAATGCTACGAAAGGACTTTATTCTGGGAAAATCAACTCAAAGCAGCATTCTCCAGTTCCATCTTCCTGACTGACACAAACAAGGAATCTACAAAATACGTGTGAACAAACAAACAGATGCTCCCCTCTGCCTGCCCAGTGGCTTTCCTGCCCTCACAGTCAGCACCCAAAGATTGAGGCCTCCGTGATGGTAAGACCTCCACTGTGCAGTGCCAGTTACAGTGATAAAAGCACAGCCAGAAAAGCGATGGTTCTGCATATTCAGCTCATTTGGGGAAATTTTTATTTTGAAGATGGAGAGAGCTCAGCTGTTTGATCAGGGATTCAGGCCATAGTTCTCTTTTGCATGATTTGCAACTTGTGTATGAAAGCGGGGAAGGGGGGACATCAGATCTCTGACTCAGAAAGTAAAGAAAGAAAAAAAGAAAACCCATGAATTTAGTATTAGCCTAAAAATATTGTGTGTTTGGCATGAAAACTGCTCTTTACCTTGTGAAAGTTTTTTTTTTTTTTTCCCACTAGTTTGGAAAAGAAATAAAGCAGTTAGATTTTTTGATGAAAGGATTTATAGAGAGGGCTTACTTGATACTGAGTGGATTTGCTTCAGCTTTCATTTAAAAAGAGGGAATATTTGTCATATTTTTAAGTTGTTTTATAGTATTAGGGCCATGCCACAAGCAGACAAAAATGATTACATTTTAAGAATCATATCTAACTTGCTACCTAACCCCACCTCAAACTCAAGGCTACCAACATGCCCAACATAAATCTACATTTCCTGACGTGGGAAGGGTGTTAGCCCTGGAGTCATCTGTACGTTTTCCTCGTGTCTCTCTGAATTTCCTCGCACCCACCAATGAAGACTATAGATCCTTTAAATTTTCAACAATGTTTTGTATTTTCATATTATTTAATTTTGTTATCTAAGAAGTGAAGAATCTAAGTAATTTTACTTGGAATCATGAGAATGGGGGCTGTCCAGGAAGACTGATCCAAAGACTTCAGATGTAGGGTCGGGAGTTAGGACACAATACTTA
The DNA here is from genome assembly GCF_964146895.1 of Miniopterus schreibersii. Lineage (NCBI taxonomy): Eukaryota > Metazoa > Chordata > Mammalia > Chiroptera > Miniopteridae > Miniopterus > Miniopterus schreibersii. The sequence goes on from NC_138102.1 coordinate 116,313,539, forward strand.
TCATCTCCCTGAGCCTCAGACGTTATCAGTCTGCAAGAGAAACTTAATCCTGAACATAAATTGCATTTCCTAAAAAAACATAATCTTGCCTTAAGATACCAACCTCCCTGATTACAGGGAATGTCTGTGTTTACACATTTGTACAGAGCATGCTGACTGTATTAGTGTCCTAGGAAACAAACTGTGTGCCGCTTGCTCCCAGACCTGCTGCAAGCACTGAGGGGAGAAAGCAAAAGAAATTTTGAAATCAGACCCCCGATCTCTAACTTCTTTCAAATTCCTGAAGCACATTAGCTTTACTACTGCATGATGTGCACGGTAGTATTTCTTCTAATGAAATCTGACTAAAAGTTTAAATGAGTTTAATGCATGAAATGTATAAATAAAATGTGGCCTTAATTAAATTTAGACTTGATACATAACTTAAATGGGTAGCACAAGAACAGCTTTGGTATCATATGTCCAGACTATTTGGAGCTTTGCAAACGTAGTTTGGATTTTATCAGTTAGTTAGAGCGCTTTCTATCAGGAGCACAATATGTGTGCAGAGCTGAAACAGGCAAAAGAACTGTGGAGAAGATACAATGTGATCGAAAAGAGGTAAGAGTGAGAACACAGAACAAGATATTAGAAGAAGATCACAGAATGGAATCCTGAATGTTGATTTGCAAAGAGCAATTTACACAGGTAGAAGACTGGGCTTGGAGTTTCTCTGCATGTCTCTTCGTTTCCTGACTTTGGGAAAATACCTTCATTTCATCAAGCCTCAGTTTTCCTCTTTTGTGCAAGTGGATCAACTTGCCTTATCTGCCTACCTCCTGGTTTGTTGGAAGGATTGGAGTGAGATAACAAACACAAAATATCTTTGTATATAATACAGCACTTTACAAACCTAAGACATTATCATTATTACAGACTTTCTTAACTATAGAAATTTCCTATTCACATTTAAGAGGTACAAAACAAGTGTTCTTTCCAGCTAGCTACATTATATATATAACCAATTATATACAATGATTAGAGTTAATGTTATTAGTAAGGGATGCATGGACTTAAGAAAAAAAAAGAACTCTTGGGAAAACCTCAACAACTATATAGGAAGCTTCATATAGTAATATTCAGATGTATGAGCTTTGAAGTCAGACATCCTCAGCTTCAACCTTACTCTGCTACTTACTAGCTATAAGTAATACAGCTTATACAATTGGGCAAGTGACCATAACGTTATAAAACCATTATTTTTATCACTTGTAAAATGGAGATAATAACACCTGCAGATTGGTTTTGCTCTGACAAATAATATGATATGTGTAAAAGTTTTAATTTTATGACTGGTTTTTGATAAGTATTCAAAAAGTTCTTTTTTATGTTATATACACCATGCAAATACCATAACATGCACTTCAAAGAGATCACACCCACAAACAAATAGAAATTATTCACTTCAAAAGAAGGTCAAAGAGTTAGTCTTCATTAATAGCTTAAAAGTAGAAGAGCAATACAGAAGTCTCCCAAACTAAACATAAAGAAAAAAATAGTTGAGACATTATTGAAAAGTAAGGACTGAGGACAGATGGACAGAAAGTTCTCTTAAACCTCCTCAGCAGGAATGCTTGATGATTCTAGGCTAAACCATGGCCAAACTCTGTTTTTGTGTGTGTGTTTTTTTTCTTTTCTTTTTTTAAATATTGCACAATGCCACTCAGTTTCAGGCATTTAATAGAATGAAACCAGGTGAGTCTGAGCCAATTTTGCCTTTCATTTTTCAAGTTTGTTTATTACTTTACTTAAACCACAACATTCTGAGATCGTACAAGAAAATCTGTTTCTGTGAAATTTTCAGCCTGATTTCCAAACCAGAAAAGAGGTTCAAATAAACTTGGGCCCATTTCAAAAAAGCATCTGAGATTCTGGATGTTTATTTGAAGCAATATGGACTCCTGACCTTCTGAGGTTCCCCCACCACCAATAAAGAGGGCGCACAATGAATTTACTGTGCAAGGATCTAGTGCCTCAGCGTCTGAATGGATACAAATCCCACCGGCCTCAAGGAGAGCTGTTTCCAAACGCATGCAGTGGAATCAAGCCTTAAGCAGATATGTCGATACCCTCCCTTTAGGAAAATGTACCCACCAATCAGTGTTCTGCCTCAGAAAATCTGTAAATAGGTTATTTATTCAATATGCTTTATGAGTTTAAAAAATATTCCTAGGCTGATGCCATTAAGAAGAGACTCTTGTTGGAGTAGGCCAGGGGTTTAGTATTTCCTGGAGCACTATAGAAAAATTCAGACCAAACTGTTCTCTCCCATACAGAGCTGCCTTTAACATCACCCTGGGACTTTAGAAGGGATGCCAATCCTCCCCACGTTCTTGAACCTTTTCAAAAACTGAATTCTACCACTTTTGAAACGATGAACACTGAGAAATTGGATTTGAAACCACAGCATTAAATGCTTAAAATCTGATCCTTCTGTCAGGAGCTGGGATAAATTAAACTGATGTACATTATTTTTAAAGAAAGGAAAAAAATATGGGAAGCGGATTTTGGAGCCTGAAGGCACAGAACAAAACAAGTTATGCAGGTGATACAAACCATCTTAGTTCATTCCTGTAATGGCTTTCTGCTTCCATATGGTGGCCCACGCTGGAAATAATTCTTAGGAAAACACATTTGTATGTGATAAATAAAACATTATTTTAGAGGTTTCTGTTTTTATTTTCCGAGCATACTACTTTTTTATTCAGTGTTCAGACTGCCTTTTTTTTTCTTACTTTGGTTTTGCGATTATTAAGGAGTAGTAAGAGTGCTATGGAATGTGTATAATAGCAGAGGTATACGGTGAATAATTATCGAGTGTTTCCATCAAACGGATTCAGGGCAGCTAGGCGACATGTATTAGGATTAAATCAAAGCTTTAGAATTTAAGCACAAAATAAGTTGAGTTTCACTTTAGCATATTTTAAACTTGTGAATTATTTTTGTAATATTGGTTGATTTTATTAATTTCTGATGTTCAAATATTAGCATTAGTCTAAAGATAAGTACATTGTTAAGAGCAAAAGCCACTACCTTATTCATTTTGGTTATTGTCAGAGGAAGGATTTGATTGTACAATGGGAGTAAAACTGATAAAAAGCTTCCCAATTTAAACACCTTTTAAAAAGGCATTTCAAGTTCAAAGTTCAGAAGGGAGGGGGTGTGGAGTGGGCTACAGATGATCACCATTCAAATATTTTTAAAAAATCTAACGGTTTAACTCCACTTCATGTATTTCTGCCAAAGAGCAGGGCTTTGTTTCTTTGATGCAGATACATCGTGATGTAAAGAATAAGCTTGTTTTCAGATCCTGGACATTTGCAAAGTGAAAATTAGAGGGGAAAAAGATATCTATTCATTTTCATTATGCAAAAGATGCAGGTATACACGCACAGCAACATATAACTATCAGCAGCAGCACTTGTCAATGAAGTTATAATTATTTAAGTAGACTTCAAGACTTAGTGTGGGGTTTTTAATGTTTTTATTAATTTCACTTAGAAGCCTTATTATATTGCTTAATAAAATCATTAAAACATAAATTGTCTGTACATTATAGACAAAGTAAACAATAAGACTTTGCAGAATATAGACCTCAATGTCCCCTGCAGGCTACAGAATATTTAGGACTAGCTGCAGACAAACTGAAGCGAAGAAATTAAAAAGTAACTTGAAAAAGTTGGGCGAAATAGAATTCATGAAGTATATAGATATTTGAGACAGTGGAATCTTCAAAATTTAACTGAGTACTTTATCCCTTAAACAGAGCCCTTCTTATATTTTCTCAAAAATGCTCCTAGAACAAAGCCCAAATACCAGAGGTGGAACAAATGAGTGCTGACTGGTACACCAAAAACCGGCTCAGGCGGCGAGCCTGCCACACCCCTGCAACCTCTTGCTTCAACGTGCAGGGCAAACTGTTGCATTTCATTTTATAACATCAAAAGTGAGCAGAAAACATGCTCCCGAATCAATTATCGCAACATGCAACCCTTCTCTACCTCTGATCTTAAACAGTGCCTATGAACTGAAGCAAAAAGTAAGGCTGCTTTCTGGTAAATTTGACCTCTGAATACAGTCACTAGTTAGTCCTAATCACTCAAGATATCATATCCTCAGTTTTATGATTTGGAGCACAGACTGTTTAAGTGTTTTACTTCAATTACTTCGTTTAGTTGGACCTGAGATTCAGGGAAAAGCTAAGGGATGCTGCAAACCCGAAGGTTGTAAACACTAGTGTAAGAGTGAGTCACTTTTTTTTTTTAAATTTATCTTTATTGTTGAAAGTATTACAGATGTCCTCCCCCCCCCCCCATTGATCCCCTCCACCCAGTGTCTGCCCCACCCCCAGGCTTTCCCCACAGGTTATGCCTTTATTCATATGAGTTCTTTGATTAATCTCTTCCCACCCACCCACCCCCACCTTCCCTCTGATATTCCTCAGTCTAGAATGAGTCACTTTTAATAGGATATTTTCTTGGGTTTTTTGGAATCAACTGGGCTTTCTTCTTTCATATATCTTGAACCTCAGTTCAAAGGGCACACTCCTTTAAGAAGAGGTTTATTTATCTGCATATCTTTGCTTTTTTCCCACAAGTGACTGATAAGAATTTTTAATCAACCTTTGTTAATTTATTGACATTTTGCTAATATATTTTTGTTATTTCATTTTGCATTATATTGTATACATTGAAATTTTTAAATTAAATTTATTTTGGTGACATTGGTTAATAAGATTATATAGGTTTCAAGTGTATATTTCTATGATACATGATCTGTATCTTGCAATGTGTTTTTAAAAGAAACATGCTAAACTGAAAATATATGGCTTTTCAAGGTATTTCAAACACATGTGATATCAAAGTGGAGTTCACATACTGAAAGGGAAACCTCTTGATAAGACAAGACTTTTCTGAGTACTTAACTCACTGTATGAGAGGATGTGTTTCAATCTATTGTAAATCTAAAATCATGTGATAACTATTTTATTATTTAAATAGTTTATAATGAAAATGGCATACAAATGACTTTTTTATACTTTTTTTTTTTTTCACAAAAACAATTCTCAAATATTTGTTACTGTGGAATACTTTAAATAATTTAGTCTTCATCTGAAGTTACTTTTTCTCCATTGAATTTAATGTGAAAATTAGGCAAGTAAATTGTTACAACTGAATACTTTGGCTTTACACAGATAAAAATTTACCTCATGAATTCTCAAAGGACTGCTTCATACTATGGTAACACCTCACACAATAGATGTTGGCTGACCCTTAGCCAAGGAAACAATTATTTTGGTACTAATTTTTATTCAAAATGAACTCAAGTACTATTCAAATCAAGCACTAGCTTTAAGTTGCAATGAAGCCACCCTGGAGAGATTGCGTGGTCTGTGAATCAGTGTGGGGCCACAGCACAGTTGATGGGAAACAGCATTTTTTGGCAACCATGGTAAAACCCTTTTCATACCGAAATACACTGATGTCTTTGATCTCATAGAAAAAAGGAAAGACATGTTGGCTTTTTCCTCAAGGATTCATCCAAAAATCTACAAGACCAAATCCATTACTCATGCAAAATTAACTGTAGTTGACCACAACGTAGAAAAGAGACCTGTTCAGAACCGTTCAATAGGGAATTCTCTTCTCATTCCAAAGTTTGCAAAATTCCTAAGAGATAACTCAGGATATCTCAGGAATATAATTCTCATCAAAATTTACATTCATCAAGTATACCAGGTTCTACTTTCCAATGGAAACTTTGCTTCGTTATTTTGAGAATGGTGCCCATTTAGTTGTTTTATGTACTTTTGTTTTGTATGTGTGTATTTGTGTATTAATATATATTTCTAAAAAGTTAGGAATTCCTAAGAAGTTAAGAATGTACTTTTAAAAGCCAGGTTTTAATTTGTTGATTCTTTATCAAGAGTTAAATAAGAAGACTAAGGTCTCTCTAACTTGTTGTGATTTTCTTCTTTAAATACAACTTTAATTATTTTCATTACCAACCTCTAATGAGAAACACAGCAATTTACTCATTTGTAATTCTCACAATTATTTTTTTTAAAGTGGGGGGTCAGAGACAAAATGGACCCTGGGAATTGTTGTATAGTTATAATACTTCAGGAGTCTGAGGTTTGTTTAGCTTGACTCCAGATCTCAAACAGGAAATGAAAGTAAAATAAACTTTCTAGAGCACATAGTATGTGCCTGGTACTCTGCTAGGAGCTTCACTTTCATCTCATTTAACCATCACACCAATCAGTGGACATTGTGGCAGACTTAGAATTGCTCCCAATTATCCCTTGTCCTTGACTGTGAGACAATGCTGTTTTCCTACTCCAGACATAGGAGGCCCCGCTATGTGACTTCCTCTGGGCTATTTAAAGGTCAGCGAGAGTGATGCAAGAGCTGTTCAAGAAGGCCCTTTGAGAGCCATCCCGTGGTTCCTGCATCTCCCTTGTCCCTCTGCCATGAGACAAACACATGCCAGAAGGGCCGGCTTTTTTCAGTCCGAAGGAAGAAAACAGGGAGCAAAGCTGTAGCTGACCTGAAAAGGAACTGTAAACCAAGCAAGAAATGGATCTTTGTTGTTGTGAGCCATTCAGATTTGGGCAATGTTTGTCACCGCAGTATAATGTTTTTTAATGTGTTTATATATATATTGATTTCAGGGAGAGGAAAGGAGAGGGAAAGAAAGAAACATCAATGATGAGAGAGAATCATTTGATCAGCTGCCTCTTGCAGGCCTCCTACTGGGAATTGAGCCCACAACTCGGGTATGTGCCCTGACAGGTAATCGAACCCTGACTGCCTGGTCCATGGGTGGACACTCAATGAATGAGCCAACACCAGCCGGCCAGGCACCACAGCATAATTTAACAGAATGTAGGTAAGCAATGTTGGCACTTACTTTGCTGAGGAGTGCATAAAGCATCTGTGGAACAAAGTAAGTTGCCCGCAGTAACACAGGTAGTAAACTAGACAGCTTCAAAGATATCTGGCTCCGTGTCCCATAGTCTTTCTACTTTACAGTATTGTAGGTCAAAAAATGCATGCCAACTCATTCTCCAGGAGATTCCTAACTCAACTAGCTAACCCAAATGATCTGATACCCAATTTTATCATACAAATTTTCCTGGGTAGGCTCTTATAAATGCTAGACTGCCAGTTTGAAAAACTCCTTTTTCTCTTCTCTTTACTTTTCTATTCTCTGTCAATTATCATCTGCTTATATTTCTTCCAAGATTAATATACGTATTTTTCAATATGTTCAGTATTCAAATCTCAACTTTATAACTGGGTTCAAATCCTTACTCTGCCACTATGTTTCCTTGACTAAATCACTTAATCTCTGTGAGCTTCAGTTCTTGGTGTATATGATCAGCTAATAATACCTTTCACAGGCTTTCTGTGAGAATCAGTAATCCATGAAAAATGTTGACATAGTATACACATACCAAATATTAAAGTCTTGTTTCTAGTAGTCTATCTTTTCTTCTGGTGAGGCAACATCTGTCTAGAATAGATGGCAAAGGCTAATTGATAGCTGGATCACTAAAATGTTCAAATAACATTCTTGAAATAAACCCAGTGAATAAAATAATTTTCTTGATCTTGAATTTCCTTAGTTTATACCTTTTAGCCTTTAGTTTCCTTCAAAGAGACAAACTAGTTTTATTTTAATTTGTTTTTCTTTTTTTTATTTCAATGAAAAAATTTTTAATGTTGATGCTTTGTTTTTCTAATGGGTTTTTTAAACTTTTTAAAAAATATATATCTTTATTGGTTTCAGAGAGATGAAAGGAGAGGGAGAAAGAGACAGAAACATCAATGATGAGAGAGTCATTGATCGAGCCCGCAACCCGGGCATGTGCCCTGACCGGGAATCGAACCCGATAGCCTGGATCCTAGGTCGATGCTCAACCGCTGAGCCACGCCCGGCCAGGCTCTAATGGTTTTTTAGATTGTTTTATAACAGCAGTAAGTTTGGCAATAATTTTGTTTGTTTCTATTAAATCAAAAATAACAGATATTCCCTATTAGATTCATTGGGCATTATTATGTCTTTACTCCAACATACCATATAGCCTTAAGCACAAAATACTACAAAATTCTTAACTTTAGCCTCATTTCAATCTAATTATCAACCAGAATTTGAGAAGTAATTTCTATGTGTATGTTTAGCATTGTTAAATGTAACATCAGGGTGACAGATCCATCCTCTATTTAAGGTCAAATTGTTTATCTTTACATTAAATTTAGGCATTGATCATTATGTTGGGTCATTTCAACAAACTTTTAATTTTATGGGAATCATAAAAAGAAAGGGTAGTAGACTTCAAGTTCAAATTAGAATTCCATCAATTACATCCTTGAGTCTCAATTTTCCTGTCTGTTAAATGGGACAAAATTATCTAAATTCATGATAAACAATGTAATTTTGAGCTTCAAAGGAGAAAGCATAAGAAAAACATTACTATATACTTCAAGAGTGGTATTAAATATTAGAAATTTTTCTATTCTGCCTAAGATAATTTTTAAAAAAACAGAACAGCACTTTTTTCTTTGTCCTATGTCATCTCAGCAGTTCAGAAAACCTCAATTTGCCCGGCTGGGCATCGCTCAGAGGTTGAGTGTCGACCTAGGATCCAGGCGATCGGGGTTCGATTCCCGGTCAGGGCATGATCCCCAGTTGGGGGCTTGCAGGAGGCAGCTGATCAATGACTCTCTCATCATTGATGTTTCTCTCTCTCTCCCCCTCTCCTTTCTTCTCTCTGAAATCAATAAAGATATATTTAAAAAAAAAAAAGAAAACCTCAATTTAATATTTTTAAAATATATGTGTAAATAAAGAAAACATGTTTACATATATTTATATATGTATAAAGTATATGTATTTTAAATTTGCAAGAAAGTGAATTGTTTTTTGCATTTAATTATATCATGTTATTAACAGAATGGTACAGAAATTACTTAAATATTTTGACTTGCATGGGTAGATTACAAAAGCTTTTTATGAATTAAGGGGATTTAAAAATATATTTGAGTAAGGCAATAGCATATTACAACTTTCAGTTGTAAGTCTACAAAAAGAGCAGCTTTGCTGACCCTTTACCTTGTAGTTCAATTTTATCTTTTCATTCTAAGATGTACATATTATGTTCAATTTCCTTTTCCATCCTCTATCAAATTTAGTGTCCAGGTTATTTTCATTTCTGTAACTCATCACTACTCATCAGGTAGTATTAGTGCTAGTTTTTCTGCTCAATAAATGTGAAACAAATTTAAAACCAAAGGATCTGATCTTGAAGTAATCCTAGAAGAAAACATGGTTTTCAAATTCTCCACAGCCTGCACAATAAATTAGGCTGAGGACAGAGAGAGTTCTTACAGAGAAATTCAACAACATATGTAGAAAAAATATTTTTGCCTGTGTGCTCATGTTTCTCGATTGCTTTTCCTCCAACACTAATGACACTTGATTTGATCTGAGCACTTTTAACAAATAGTAAACAACTAGGTACCAAATGCCTACTTGTCACCTCTTTACATATTACCAGATATAATGCTCTGCATTATCTTTTCACGTACCTGTAATTATGCATAATCACATCTCTTTAGTGGTTGTTTTCTTAAGTATAAACTCACCAGCAAGAAAAAAAATTGTACTCTTGTTACTATTTGTTAGTCTACCAGGTTGGAGTTTACTCTTTAATGATCACAGGACCCTGCCTTTGTGGTTGTTCAAAATGAAAGCGGCAGAGCTTACAATCTTGGCTCACCATGCTATCTGCCCACAGTCTTTAAAAGATGGCATATTTTCAAATATTCCAGACTGGTTCAAAATGCTGTCATATGTCACATCGGATTACCTTAGCCAGCTTGTGTTATGTTACATCAAGGATGTGACTAACATCAACCACATGTAATGTAGCAGAGCAGTGCTGTCCGCCAGATAAATTTCAAAATGGCATGGTTTTTAGAAACCAGGATTTAGAAATTTCTGGTCATTAAGGAAGAAAAAGAGATCTTTAAATTATTTTGAAAGAGATTTCTTTTCTTTTTGTTCGCTCTCACTTTCAAAGAAGTTGGAGTTATAGACAAATTACAGCTTGCCATACTGAGAATTCCAAATCAAAGTTAAACAGCAAAAAGCTCTGAAATTTATAATATCAAGAACATTCCAGAGGACAAATAATCAGGTAAAAGTTAAATGCAAGTACTTTAGAAACACTAGTCAGCTGATTATTTAGAAATAAAGAAAATAACTAGTGAAAAAGGAGGAGATGTTGCAAAACTTAACTATAGTTCAGGCTTCATTAGTTTCATTTTGTAAAATGATTATTTATTTGCACGTTTTTCAGGAAACAAAAGGAATAAAGGATACTTACCAACAAAATAATCAGAAGAATAATGCAACTATGCCTAATATACAGAATGTAAATTTATGCAAATCCATTAGTAAAAATTATGTATTGGAAATATTGTTAAAAATGTCATGTAGCTGATAGTGTTACTTTATAGGGCTCAAGAAAGTCCTAATATTCTATCAACCTTCAAAGATCCTAAGATTCTCTGTGACTTCATTAGAGTTCATTGCTGATAATAAAATAAAAAACTCAAGAAAGATCCTGACCTGATTCATACCCACCTTAATGCTAGAGATGCAATCTGGCTCCGCTTTTTCTGAAAATGGGGTCGACACAACTATTATTTCTCAGTTAAACCTATTCATGGATACGCAGTATTAACCAATTATAAAAAGAGGTGATAGAATTTGCAAATTAAAACTTACAAATATTTCATGCCTTTTAAAATTTTCCTATCTATGGTAAATCCCATCTCCAACCACTTAGAAGTCTTTCGTCTTCTGATTTCATTCCTCCATCTAGCCTGGATCCTGCTCGAACTGGTCTTACAACAGCACATACGAATACATTGTGTTTCGGTCCCTGTTGTTCACTCTCACAGCATGATAATTATTTCAATTAAGGAAAACTGCCCCAGCTGTATATTTTGGAGCCAAATTACTACTCTTGGTAGGGTTGTATGGTTTTCTTACTACTCTGTACACTCTTCTGAGTTACTATTATTTAAGTATGGGCTAATTTTACCACCCATGAGGTATTTGTCATGCCTAGAGGCATTTTTCATTGTCATGACTGGACTGCTGCTACCAGCCTCTGGAGGGGAGAGGCTAGCCATGCTCTAAACACCCTACAATACACAGCACACCCTGAACTACAAAGAATTGTTGGCCTACAATGTCAATAATGCCAAGGCTGAGAAACTCTGGTTTAAGCTTTCATTACACCACCTATTAACATTTTCACTACAAATAGGTCCTTTGGATCTTTGAACCTATACATCTAAATGTCTATATAATCTCTCCACTTGTGTGTCTCAAAGTTGTTCAAACTCAGTTTCAGTCCTCAATCCCAATCTTAGTGAGTGGCATCACTGCCCACCACCGGCTGTCACAAGCCAGACCCCTAGGCCAGTCTCCAGTCACCTCTCCCTGCCTTATCCACATGCCCAATGCATTGCTAAATTCTACTATTTTTATAGGCTAATTATTCTTAAATGCACCAACTTCTCTCCACTGCAATGCCAAACACCTGGTGTGAGCTACTAGCATTTCTTATCTAAACAACTTAAACAGCCTACTAACTGGATTCACCACAAACACTCAGATTTCTCCAGTCCATTCATCAAAATGCATCTAGAATGATTTTTTGCAAGGTCAGACCTCACCATTTATGCCAACTGTGTGTGTGTGTGTGTGTGTGTGTGTGTGTGTGTGTGTGTGTGTTATTCCTCACCGAGGGTATTTTTTCCCCATTGATTTTTAGAGAGTGGAAAAGAGGGAGGGGGGGTAAGATGGAAGAAGGGAAAGAGAGAGAATGTGAGAGAGAGAGAAAAAAATCATCGAATGTGAGACTCATCCGTTGTTTGCCTCCCACACGCGCCCCAACCGAGCCGGGGATGGAACCTGCAACCCACTTACTGCCCTTGACCAGAAATCAGAGCCTCGGCCCTTCTGTGAGCCGATGCTCTAACTACTGAGCCACCAGCCAGGGCTGTGCATCCCTACTTTCTAACATATGCAAGCTTAAGAACTCACTGTTCTTCCCAATATACTGACAAAGGTTCCCCGGTTTTGGTCCCTGCTTGGCCCGCAGCTTCTGCCTGGCCACCCTCTCCTGTCAGCCTCAGCAGCGCAGCCTTCACTGCGCCTTCCTCAGGTTTCTCCTTTATTTCTCCTTTATTTAAATAATCTCGTGCTTTGAGTTTATTTCATTAATTCTCCAACACGCACATCATCTTTCAATAACTTCTTTTAATCTTTAGATTATTCTGGACTAATATTTGTAATACTCCTTAAACTTAACTCAGAAAGTTAGAACTTACGCCATCCCTTTCATTCAATAGCAGCTTCATTCCTTTTCAAAGGAATGAAGTTCAGCTTTTCAAAACGCATTATCATATGTTTTTCGAAATGAAGTATGGATACCTATACTTTTCATGTAACTACATATATAAACATGTCTTACTATTGCCTTATAAGTTAGTCCAGGCATCAAATTCTTGGCCACAGCATTTCCTTCTCTTTTTTAGGTATTTAGTACTACAGAGAGGGCTGAGACCAGACTTCTTTTCTTTTCTTTTCTTTTCTTTTTTCTTTTCTTTTCTTTTCTTTTCTTTTCTTTTCTTTTCTTTTCTTTTCTTTTCTTTTCTTTTCTTTTCTTTTCTTTTTTCTTTTTTCTTTTCTTTTCTTTTCTTTTCTTTTTTTTTCCTCTTTTCTTTTCTTCTTTTCTTTTCTGTAGATAACTTTTTTTCTCTTTCTTGGAATGATTTTAAGAATTATTAAATGTAATTTTATTTAATTAAAAATATTTTGTAATATATGTCTAGTTGTATATCTGTTCTAATACTAAAAATCACAATTATGCAGTATTATTATTAATTAAGCCCTTGGTATGAGTCAGAAGCCAAGCTAAGTGCTTTATATATGGTACTGAACCTCCACAATTAGCATGTGAGCTGATTACTATCGTTATCCCCATTTTACAAATGGGAAAACTGAAACTTAAGCAATATCCCAAGGTTGTACGAATTGGGCTTACATAAGGCCATACAACTGGTTCTTGCTAACAAAACAGTGGTAAAAGATGTCAGTTTGACAAGACCAAAAAGGTATGTGTTCTCTGCCCTCTTTTTCATCAACTCACCCATTGGATATTTGTACCCAAGGTGACCATGGAAGCCGTTACAAAGATGTCAGAGCCTCCATCAACCTGGGTCCCTGAATGTACTGGGGGTGGCAAAAGTAAGTTTACAGTTTGAGTATGCAAAACAGAGTTTATTCTTGTGTTATTTATTAATTATTATATTATTTTGCATATGAACAACTGTAATCCTACTTTTGCCCCACACTGTATCTGCTCTGAAAATTTATCCTAGTGACAGTATAGATTTAGCAACACAATGTTTCTAACTATACAGGTTACAAATGCAAAATATTTTCATTATTAACAAGCATATTCATAGTTAATTACCTTAAAGTAAAAATGTATTGTAGGGTTGATTGGATCAAATATTTCTGTATCCCATGGGCCCTTTACCATGTTTAAAAGTATACTATTTCTTAATAAAAATCTTAAAATACTTAAGTTCTCTGACCTCAATTTTAATTTTGGTGATCTATCCAAAACAAATTATGTTAAAATACTTTTAAAAAATTATGCCAAGAAATATTTATGCTATAAGATTAGTTCATGTAAAAACTGAAACAAATTGCCTGTCCAGAAAAAGGCATATATTAGGAAAATTATGGCACAATTTTTGTTGAAATATTATAGAGTAATCTTATTTATTGTTCATAATGATATTTAATGTATTACAGAGAGAATGAATTATAAAGATAGTGTAAATATTGTGTACAAAAGTGAAGATTTGATCTAATTATGCTAGAACTATTAGTTTTATATACCTATATCTATGTATATATTTACATTTATATTCATATCCAAAAATTTGCCTTTGCAGCTTTTACCTTCCATATATTTACTAAAATATTTATAATTATGTTATTCTTTTTTATAATTTTTTTTATTGATTTCAAAAAAGAGGAAGGGAGAGGGAGAGAGAGAGATAGAAACATCAATGATGAGAATCATTGATTGGCTGCCTCCTGCACGTCCCCTGCTGGGGATCGAGGCCACAACCCTGGGCATGTGCCCTGACCGGGAATCAAACCTTGATCTCTTGGGTCATAGGTCGATGCTCAACCTCTGAGGCATGCTGGCCAGGCTATGTTATTCTTTAAAAGGTTAATTATTAAAATAGTTCCATGAAACCTATCAATGTATTTATTTTAAAGAGTGTGTTGAGGATATATTTTTATTACATCATAAGATGTTCTCATTACTAGGACTCATGGAAAAAAAGTTCTAATTCCAGGCATAACTGGAACTGCTCCTAGACAAGAATTTAATTTTCATTTTGGGCTATGAACCAAATAAGTGATGGTTTCCACTTTGGCAACTAAGAAGCTGAGAGCCAAAATTTGGCCTTGTTTTTGGCATGTGTGCAGGATTTTGTGGCACATGTTTTATGTTCTAACTTCCACCTGGCACCTTCTCATTTTTAATCCTTATTTTACTTTCTCCAATTTTCATTGTTTATTTTTAATCAATTTCATGTTACTCTATTGCTGCATCTTAGTAGAACCTAAAGCTCATTACATTCATTATATGCCAGAACTAAGCAGTTAAAATATGCATTACTGAATCCTCCCAATTGCCTTAAGAGGTGTATATAATTATATACACCTCTTATTTATAATTATATAAATATAATTATAGGATCTACATTCTACAAATAAGAAAAGTGAGGCAGGAAGGTGTAGAGTCATTTGAACAAGTTCACAGAGCTAATAAGATTGCAAATCTAGGCGGTGTGGATTCAGGTTTAAAGCTCTCAAACTCTATGCTTGTGTCTTAAGTACATCACCTTAAATCATTGTTGGAGCAAGGTAAAATACAAGTATTTTGTCAATTAAATAGATTTTAAACTAGAGATTTATTTTTAGAAATCAGAAAATAGCTACATTTAAAATGAGAAGTTGCAGCAAAGAAACCATCAACAAAATGAAAAGGCAACCTAGTGAATGGTAAAAAATATTTGCAAGTCATATACCTCCTAAGAGGTTAATATACAAACCATATAAAGAACTCATATAATTCAAAAGCAAGAAAACAATCTGATTAAAATATGGGCAGAGGATCCAAATAGATATTTTTCCAAAGGCATATAGATGGCCAAAAAGTACAGGAAAGGGTACTCAACATTGCTAATCATCAGGGAAATGCAAATAGAAATCACAGTGAGAAAATACTTCACACTTGTTAGAATGGCTATTATCAAAAAGACAAGAAATAAGAAGTGTCAGTGAGGATGTGGAGAAAAGGGAACCCTTGTGCATTGTCGGTAGGAATATATAAACTGGTGCAACCACTATGAAAGACAGTAAGGAGTTTCCTCAAAAAATTTAAAAAATAACTATCATATGATTCAGCAATTTTACTTCTGGGTATTTATTCAAAAAAAAACAAAAATACCAATAAAAAGATATGTACATTTCATGTTCATTGCAACATTATTAACCAAGCCATAGCCAAGATATGGGAACAACCTAAGTGTTCATTGAGGAATGAATGGATAAAGAAAAGACAACATTTGTATTTAACAGAATATAATTCACCCATTAAAAAAGGAGGAAATCTTACCATTTGCAACCATATGGATGGACCTTGAGGGTATTACGCTAAATGAAATAAGTCAAACAGAGTAAGACAAATATTGTATGATCTCACTTATATGTGGAATCTAAAAAAAATGAGCAAAAACGAGCTTATGGATACAGAGAACAGATTGGTGGTTGGGCAGGGGCAGGGAAAAATGAGCATAAGGGGTCAAAAGGCACAAACTTCCAGTGATAAAATAAATAAGCCACGGGGATGTAATGTGCAGCATGGTAACTATAGTTAGTAATACTGTATTGTATATTTGAATGTTTCTAAGAGTAAATATTCAAAGTTTTCATCACAAGAAAAAAGACTTGCAATTATGGATGAAATAAAACTGGTTTAAAGAAGAAATAAAACTGGTTTATTAGATCGATTTGTGATGGTTATTTTGCACATATACAAGTATCACATCATTATCTTTATACCTGAAACTAATATAATGTTACTTATTAATTATATAATCAAAATTTTTAAAATAATAAACTTGACTTTCTCACGCATACCTGAAAAATCCGTGGGACAGATTCAAAGCTGTGACTTGATCCAGTTAACATCACTGCTTGTCTCTTGGAGCTGCATTTTTCTCTGTTGGTTTCCTTCTCAGGAGGGTCACCCACCCATAGAATGGCAAGGATAGTTTACAGACACTCCCGGCTTCCTGGTCTTAGTGCTCTCCAGTGCTCGCCATCTCACCAAGAGGGAGCAGTCTTTTCCAGAACAGTGCAGGGGAAGCCCTGGGAAAAGTTGTCATTGGTGAATGTGGGGTCATGTGCCAAGCCTGGCCCAATCATTATAAACTATTATTGGCTGAGTCAGTGTCTAGGACCCACCCTTTGACCTGGGGGGGGGGGGGCAGGTGGGATTAGTCCCACTGAATCACAAGGACTGAAAATGGGGAAGAAGTGGGTTTTAAGGCAGAAAAGGGAAACTGGGGAAGTTAAAACCACAGATGTACATAGTTAACACCTTAACCCTATATAACTACTCCCACTTAGATTTCTGAAAAAGATTAAAAAATAAATAAAATGAGAATCAGTTTGGTTAATCTAATTGCCTACAATATTACATTTATTTTCCGTTTAGATTTACTCTTTTTTCTTTAGTACAAGCAGTAGAGAAATGAGAATACATCCAATTCTTAAGAACTTGCCTTATGAGAATGGAAACCAGTTTTATTTCCTCTTTAAACAGTGAGTGGAAACACTTCTCTCCAAGCTGTGTGAGCATATAAATCACGCGGGTTATCCTGTAAAAGTGCAAATTCTCATTCAGCGGGTTTGGATTTTGCAGCCCAAGATTCTGCAGCTCTAACAGCTCCCAGGTGATGCTGTTGCTGGTTGGTAACCATGTAAGAGGAGCAAGGTTTTAAATAGGCAGACTAGGCTTTGAGTAAAATTGTGGCACGATTTAAATCAATTATACTAGAGTACACCTAAAAGAATTAATGCATCTTTCCAAAGTTCTTAATTTGTGGTCCAAGAATATCTACATGTAAAGCATGTTGATAACCACACTGAGAAATGGAGGGAAAAGTTACAACCTTGTGTGGTGTAAGAAAAATGTTCTCCGAGATGAAATGAAGAGGATACTTATTAGTGAGTTACCACTACTTTTGCTGTCAGTAGATGTGTTCTAGTTAATTGTCTAAAATGGGATAGACACTTTATTTTCAGTAGAGAAGGCAAGGCACAGACCCTGGGCACAGACTGGCTGGATTCAAACATCACCTCCATAGCTTAGTAGTTGTGGTACATGGAACAAGCGACTACATAGCTCCATTTCATCATCTGTAAATTAGGAATAATATTAATATTTACCTCAAACGTATTTTGTGAAGGTTAAATTAGATAATGTATGTAAAAATACTTAGGACCAAGCTTGGCATTTTATTGGCACTGGTATACGTGTTAGTTATTATTTGTTTGTCTCCTAGCAATTAAAAAATAGTTTCAAGATGTTTGATACTAGCTGATAATTAGGAAATTGTTGAATGGTGTAGTCTCGATTTAAGGAGACATAGCAACATAGACTAAATAGAGAGAACTGGCTCTTATCTTTTGTTAATTATAAATTTCAGCTGAGGTTACTGCTTAAACACTGACACTAACTAGTATTCACAGCAGGGTAAAATAGTTAGCAAAATCTCCAATTAGGGTTTTGTTTATACTTCCACTGGGAGGGATGATTTGTTAGTTTGAAAGAGACCTTTTGTGTTGATTACAGGTGTCAGCACATCCAACTTTTGGCTGTGCTTGAATACCTGCTGTGAGAGGCAAGACATACACACACACAAGTAACCTAATTGTTTTAATTCAAACATATTTTCATTTACAATTGTGTTGATTGCTTTAACCCAGGCTAACATGTGAAACAAAACTTTAAAATCAATCCACTAATAATTGGACCTAAATCAAGGAATTTTGTTTCTTCCTTTGCTACTAAAAAAATACCTGATCTTTAGTAATTAAACATTGACAGATGTGTTACATTCCTCTTATGTAAATTAGGTATGAGGTATGAGTTTAATTTTATCTTTGGAAGAGACTAGAATGTATATGTGCTTGTGGGAATGATAAGAACACTTTTGAAGTCAAAGATTTCAGGAATAAAGACTAAGGTAGAGATACATAAAAAATATTGCCAAAAATGGATTGAGAAAAATTGATGCCATCCTAGATTCCCCCACATGTATTCATTCCTGGATGTGAATGTGCAGATGGGCTTAAGGGGAAGATGGACAACTACTTTATGAAAGAGGAAGGTAGCCTGTGATACTTTCAGATGTCCAGATTTCTATGAAATCCCCCAAAAGTCATACATGGATATGAGTATCCTTAAAGTGACCTTACAAATGTATACACAATTATGTTCCCTTTATCGTTTCATAATATGCTTAAGATATTTAATATAGTAGGGGCTTTTTGGGTAACTGGTTTCTCTGGGTTTAACTTCAAGTAACAAAATCACCCAGGTATTTTGGACTGTATGATACTGATACAAGCTATTATTTAATTATTATTTCATTGAATGACTAGAAATGGAAAACATTACAGTAAGTGAAAAAAATTGAGTAACAATAAAAAAAAAACTGTTTTATCAATTTTAACTTTTGGGACTTTAAGCTCAGGCTACAATAAAATAAACAATTGAGGGCTGTCTTCTCTGTTGAAGTTAATTTAAATCAGAGCAGAGTATTTACCTTTTCTTTGAGTTTGTGTGATTCAAGGTTGGTCTATTTTGGAAAGACCAAGTAAGGCAAACCTAATCCTTTTCTGAAGCTCATTAATTAGAAGCAGCACCACACTGCAATAGCCTTTTCTAAACTGAGTGGACTAATTAAGGATTTAAATGAGGTGAAAACTCTAAAACAAGACTCTCCTAGTGGCTTCCTCTGTTTATACAGTTATACCCTAAATATAAAGCTGACACCATTCGGGTTAAATTTCACTGGTTAGCTGATAAGCTAGAGCAAAGAGTATGTTAGCACTTTGGGTAGTCTTGTCAGTCACTCTGAGAGAGCCCGTAAATAATGTTTTTGGATTTCCACTTTGTTGGCAAAAGCCTTTCTTTTTAAAATGGTATGTGAATGGATAGATGGATAGACAAGTAGGAAGGTGGGTTAACTATTTCACTAATCATTCCTCTCAGTATTACTATCAAATCTTGAAGACTTTAAATATTACTTAAGCTTCTCCAAGTGAATGAATATACCACTAGCTTCTCCAAGTGAATGAATATACCACTGACATTTTGTACTATTTCTACAAAGATCTGGAAAATAGAACATTTTTTGTAATTTTGCGACTGACCACAATGTCACAATCTTGCACTATTTCAGCCATCTCCTCATTTAAAACCAAACTGAAGATTTAAGTGAGTTGCATGTGTAATAGAATAAAATTCTTCCACTAGTATTTTAAGGCTCATCTAAATTTTTAAGCTCTCACTTAACCATCAAATATTTTTTCATCAGTTATAACTAACCATCAAGTTTCTCAAATCCATTAGTTACAAAATGACTTTTTGGCATGTTTCAGGAATATGAAAAAATAATCCAGTTGCAAAGCACTGTCTATCATTTATATTCAATGTATATTTGGATGCTAAAAAATACCAATATCTTGTATGCTAAAGCACTTTGAGAACAGCTCAGAGGCACAGAAAGACAACCTAGATTTTCTGAAGAGGTAGCAAGGTCTGGTAGCAGCTGCACAGGCCTTGAGTCACGACACTTTGAATTTAGTCCCTGCTCTGCTACTAGCCAGTTGGGTACATGGGCAAATAACTGGGGAACATCTAGTCCCTCCACGGATTCAAGTGTAAATGAGTGTGTTAGATAAACTATTTGGTCACTTCTATCTTGACTCCGTGAGACCATGGTGTTTGAAAAACTTAGGCATAACAGAGAAGTCAGATCACAGCCCCTTAGATTTGGAAGGCCACTTGCCTTCCCTTTACATTTACTCTCAAAATTCCCAACAGACTAGTCTGCACAAACTCTTTCCAAATTTACCCTCTCCGATCATCTTTTGTCCCTTTCAGCTAGAGCATAAAGTCTGTAACTTACATGCAATATTATGCTAGGCTGTGGTACATGATTACATGTGCTTTGGAGAGTGGAAGCCAAAGAATTTCATTAGATTTTCAAAGGAATCCATGACCTGAAAAAGAGGAAGAGTCCCTCCTCTAGTGTCTATTCCTAGTTTATCTATGTAATCTAGCCACTGAGTTACAAATACTTCTCTCTGAAAAAGATTTCCAATTCAACATTGGGATTTTAAACTCCATAAAATAACCTTTTGGAGTCAGAAAGAACTGGATTCAAATTCTAGCTCTATAACACAGATATGAAACCCTGGGAAATTTATGTAAGCCACAGGGCACTCATTTTCAATATTTTTGTAAACCTTCTATGTGTCAGTAATGAGATCAAGAGGCTTGGGTTTCTTGTTTTGTTTTGTTCTGTTTTCATATAAGATGGTTAAGCAAAGACTATTTGATCAGTTGATATTTGAGCAGAGATCTAGAGGCAGAGAAGGAATGAACTTTGAAAATGGAAGAGCAAAGATCATGCCATGCAGGAGAAACAGTAAGTGTGAAGGTGTGGCATGATATGACACATGTTTTAAAGGAACAACTCTGATTGTTATATGGATCAAAGGGGGCAAGAGTGAAAGGAGATCATTTAGGGAATGATTGGATTAATCCATGTGAGATGTAATGTTGGTTTATACCGGAGTAGTAGCAGTAAAGGTGATGAAAAATAGATAAATTCTGAATTTATTCTGAAGGTTGAGCTTTCTTGATTTACTTATGAATTGGATGTGAAGTGTAAGAGAGGAAAATAAGGGTAGGACGGATCCTTTTTTGTTTTGTTTTGTTTGCTTCAGTAATTGGATAGGTGGACTAGCCATTTTCTAAGATATAAAGGTCAGGAGACGTGGGTGAGAAAAGTTAAATCAAGAGTTTGTTTTTGGCTACGTTAGGTCTGACATATCTATTGGGCATGCAGAGTTCTTAGAAAATCTGGCCCTGTACATTTATTTACATCAGTGTCTTCAACATAAAGATTGTGTTTTAAGACAAGACGAGATGCAAAATCACTTGGGGAATGAGTGTAGGTAGAAGGAAAAAGAGGGTCAAAGACTGAGCCTTAGAGTGTTTTTATATTTAGAGGTCAGAGTTGTGAGGTAAAAGCAGTCACAGAGACTAAAAAGTGCCTCAATAGAATGTTGTAAAAATGTATGTTAGGTAATGGGTATATAAATTTATTGGACTTTTTTTTAAACAATACCTTGTATATCATGAACCACCAATAAATAAAACATATTTCATTCATAGTAGCCTCTCTAGCGTTAGACATAGTCTAAAATTTTTTAGTGTAAATTGCCCAATGGACATTAGTATCTGACTCTTCTGCTAGCACCTCAAATTCAACCTATCTAACACTGAGATTAATCACCTGCCCCATAAACCAGATGATCTGGTTGTGTCTTGTACCTTGGTTTTGAATATCAGTCCTCTCCAGACTAGGTAGAGTAAAATGAATTTCAAAAAAAGATTTTTTATGTTTATTTTGTGGTTTGCTGAAGTGCATAGTTTCATGAACTTCCTTTCTAAAACATAATTCTATGACGAAAATTCATATTTCTTAATGATAGCATTCCAAGCCCTCAATGATTTACACCAAACCTTTCCAAACCATCCCATGCTCCTGTTTGTTTGTTTATTTATTTAAATTTTATTTTTTATCCTCACCAGAGGATATGTTTATTGATTTTAGAGAGAGAGGAAGGGACAGAGAGAGAGAGAAATATCAATGGGTTGCCTGCCGTACATTCCCTGAAGGGGAATCAAACCCACAACCTAGATACGTGCCCTGACTGGGAATCAAACCAGCAAACTTTTGGTGTATGGGACAACACTCCAACCAACTGAGCTTTTTAAGCTGTCCTTAAAAACAAGTAGCCAGGGCCCTATTTGTTTTTAAGGATAGCTTGCTCCAGTCAGCATCAGTAAATCTCTTTAATCAAACCTGTTCTGTATACTGTTGTTAAGTCACCTCTTTCAATTTGCTTTCTTCCATTTCTGTTTGGTTCAATAATATTTAGACTGTGTGTTGCTGCAATAGCATAACTCTACCCTACTGAAGGCTTACCCATTCTTCAAGGGCATCGCCACTGAGAAGTTCTTCCAAAGCTTTCTGTTTTCAGTCAGAAGGGCCCTCACTGTCCTCTCAGAGCGCTTGGCTTTCATGCTGCTTATACTACATCCCCCTAGCACCTAGCATTTCTTTAAAATTTTTGTTCATGACCTCATTTCCCTTTTAGATTTTAAACTGCTTGAGAGTTGGTGAATATTATTTACTAAAGTAATTAAACAAGCAGACCATTAGGCGGAGGTGGCTCTAATGCCTCGGTAGCCTACACATGCAAAACAAAAACTGAACCAGAGCCTACTCCTGTAAATGCAGTCCTATGGGAGAAAACAAAATTTGAGAACAGCCTTCTAGACTTTCCCCCAAAGGGCGACCACTTAAGCTCTAGCTGATCAAATAATTTTCTCGATTTGCTTCTGCAACTGCTTGTTGAAGGAGGTCAAGGAGAGTATGTGATCTTAGGTTATTGGCCTGGGAGCTGGACTAGGGCAGTGGAGGCTTCTCACCTCCTCCTTAGTCCTTGGAATGTATACTCTGTCCACTCTTCCCACTCCTCCCACAGCCAGAGTGTTTTTTTCCAAGGACAGAGCCTTGAGACTACAATGTGCTGCTGAGACCATCTGGATGGTATACATGACGGAACCCCGTTAAGGCCTCTGTATAAACTTTTAAGATTCTGGTGGGCGGGTGCAGCGATCTACTCATCTTGTGGCCATCCAAGACAAGCCTCCTATGTGTAAGTCCCCTTATTTATTAAAACTGCCACCTACCAATCTGGAGCAGCCTGCTTTTTTCTTCAGTCTCTCCTTGCCCTCCATGTATGGGGGCCAGTTTCAGATTTCACCTGGGGAGCTCTGAGGGTAGGAGCCAACAGTGCTCTCCTGCAGCCTTTTCCCAGCTCCTGCCAAAGGAGCATGCTCTTAACCACTTTTGAGTTTGGTGCTGCCTGGCTTGAATTAATTTTTGCTCAAATAAACTCTTGAAAATTTTAATGTCCCTCAGTTAATCCTTTAACACTTCCACCACTAACATCTTTCCCAAGTGTTTTTGTAAAAAATTGCCTCAATATGCGTTGAACTGCATTCATGGTACACCAACAGCCTTATTTTACAAAATGAAGTGCTGATACCCCACAAGTTTAAATTACCTGCCTGGGGGCCACAGAGTGACCTTGATAGAATTATGAGAATTATGCCAAGTTCAATTTTTCCCCTAATTACACCATAGTAAATACAGATTTTAATACAGTAGAATATTGTCTGACTTTATAGTATTTCAAATCAATAATTCTGCCAGTCTTGAAAAAAGAAAAATATGTACTGTCAAATATGTCAATAAATATATATACTTATCCAGTTACACACTAAGAAAATCAGTAACATCCGTGTTATAAATTATTTGCAAATGTCTTTTCATCATGATTTTGGCTTCTATTTTTTTCCTTTTAAAAAAGCTTTATTGAGATATAATTGACTCAAAAAATCTGCACACATTTAAAATACACCATTTGATGCTTTCACATATGTTTATACACATGAAACCATCACCAAAATCAAGAGGGTGATATATCCATCACCCTCAGATGTTTCCTCAATTCCCTTTGTAATCATTCCCTCCTGTGTCTTTCCTCAATTCTCCAGTACTCACCCCACCCCCACCCCAGCAACCACAAAGCTACTTTCTGTCCCTATAGAAGAGTTTGCATTTTAAGAGTTTGCATTACAATATCAAATTAAAAATCAATCTATACAGCACATATTTGTTTTTGTTTTCTCTCACTTAGCATAATTATTTCGAGATTCATTCACATTATTGCATTTTCCATAGTTCCTTCTATGTATTGCTGTAAGTAGCATTCTATTGTGGGGATATTCCACGGTTTGTTTATCCATTCATCTGTTGATGGAAATTTGGGTTATTTCCAGTTGGAGCTATTAAAATAAAACTGCCGTGAACATTCATGTACAAGTTTTTATATGGACCTATGCTTGAGTAACTCTCTGGGAATAAAATGGCCTGATCATTCAGAAGTATATGGTTAACTATATAAGAAATTGCCAAGCTATTTTCCAGAGTGGTTGTACTATTTCCATTCCCACTCAAAATATATGGGGCTTCCATTTCTTCCACATCCTTGCCTCAGCTGACTTGGTTTGGCTAGTTTTTCTGTTTTTGTTTTAATTTCATTTTAGCCATTGCAATGAAATTGCAAAAACACTTTTAATCTGCACACATTTAAAATATACCATTTGATGCTTTCACATATGTTTATATACATGAAACCATCACCAAAATCAAGAGGGTGATATAGCCATCGCCCTTTTAATTTCAAAAACACTTTGAAATTTAATACAATGTGGTAAATCCCTTAATATAGGTAAGTAAAAATTATTTTAATAACATAGGGAAGTGAAGTCAGAGAGAGGTTAGGAAAAACTTTTAAAGATTTACCATTTGAAAGATACCTTGACATTACCCAGCTAGAAAAGTGAAGAAAAAAAAAAGCAGCAACAACATAAAAGTATAAAAGATCATGGCATTTTTCGAGACAGGAAAAATGTGTGTGGATAGCACAAGAGTGGTGGGAACATAGTTGGAAAGAAAGGTAGAGAGCAGATTTTAAAACAATTTTTCTGCCATGCTAAGGAGTCAAGTACCTTGAGGCTGTGGACAGGCACCTCCATTTCTGTGCTTTTGAAAATAAAAAGCAGCCCGGCCGGGCGTGGCTCAGCGGCTGAGCATCGACCTAGGATCCAGGAGATGGGGTTCGATTCCTGGTCAGGGCACATGACCAGGTTGTAGGCTTGATCCCCAATTGGGAGTGTGCAGGAGGCAGCTGATCAATGACTCACATCATTGATGTTTCTCTCCTCTCTGCCTTCCTCTCTCTGAAATCAATAAAGACAAATTTAAAAAAACAGACAAAGCACAGAGGAGTGGGCTGGATGGAAAAAAGACTATGAGCAGAAAGACAATTAGGGAGCTAATCAAAAGAAAATGAAGAGGGTTTAAATTTATGTTTTAGTTTCCAAATAAAGAAAAATTCAGCATGATGTATTTTTGAAAAACATAATTTAAAAATTATCTTCTCCACTTCTCTCTCTCTCCCCCTTCCCTCCACCCCCGTCTCTGTCTCAGAAGACACTGACTTCCCTACGGATCAAATCCTTTCCTATACACGTATGACGGAATTCCATGAGAAGGGAAGCTTTTGAATCCTTAGCACCCTTTATTCTCCTAGAGATTTTAACTGTTATTCAGTCTTTAATAAGAGAAACCCCACAAAACTCGAAACTCCTAGCACAAGACTTTGGAGAGTTTTCAGAGGGTTTTCATTAGATTACGTACATCTTACCATCCAGCACCACATTCTCTTTGGTAACTCCATTAAGTGGGAGTAATTATTCTTGCCGTGCATTTGAGAGCTCCATAGGGTAAAAGCCACAGCATATGGTTTGGACTCTGATCATTCCCCTTAATAATAATAATAAAAAGTTGAAGTTAAAGTGGTGTATGGTATAAATTTATAAGTAATATTATGCCTGGGGTATATAAAAATTTTATCATTTATGGCTAAAAATTGTAAAAAGGCCCTTTCCACAAATTTTATTTTTCCATAAGAAGGAACAGTAATTTTACAGTATAATAAAATGGTCACATTATGTTTTTCCAAATCTATCTTAATACCTTATACTAGAATGAGCTGAAACATATTTCAACTTTTCATTTACATGCATTCTGAAGTATGTCATAAACATAATCCTAAAAATTCTTCTCATACATTAAATAACACATATAGCCCTACAGCAATGATTACTAATTTGTTTTGGTAAAGAAAAGAATAATTACTTCTGTCCTTTCACATACGAAAAAACTGTGCAAGTTTTCAGGGAAGAATTATTTGTATTTTACCTGTTTATGTGTTTATTCAACCAATATTTACTGAGTTTCTACAATGTACAAGGCATGGTTATTAGTCAGAGGGACCCAGCCCCTAACTTCATAATGCTTACATTCTTATTATTTAATTGTTAATATTCTCTGAAGTATTAAGATTCTTTAATGCATCTCTACTCCAGGGTTTTTCAAACTTGGCACATTGACAACAACCAAAAACATTTCCACACTTTAACAAATGGCCCCTTGGGAACAAAATCACCCCCCTATAGAGAATCACTGCTCTATTCAAACAAGAAGAGAGTGCTGTTCTTTTCACTCTAAATAATGCTGTTATGTATGATGCCCAAAATTTAGGTAAAAATAAAAATAAAAATTCCATTATGTTGTTGTTTCTTAACATGTCAATGTTGTTTAATAGCTTGACATTTGATGTTATATAAGTCCAAGCAATTAGATGATTGACTGAATATTCAGTTTTTCATGTAAAAATGTAGTAGGTTTTCTTTTAAAATATAATTTCTTACTATTATTGTTTTAATGAAACATTTAATTTATCTTTTAAAATCTCATAGTAGTTCAATAGTTATAAATCAAAGTATGTATTAAATGAATATGAACAGCTTGTAATGCAAAATGGCTACCCTGCAGCATTAAAATTGTTCTGTTGCTCCTGATTGAAGGCTGAAACTTCAGGACTCTCTTCTAACACAGCTCAAGACCACTCTCCAATGATTTGTCGGCAAAGCCACACCAAGTTTACAGAAGATCAGGTGAAAATCCTCATCATAGCATCCAACCAAAACCCTTACCTAGGTTACACTACCAAACAAAAGCTTGCTTTAAAAATAAGAACTGAAGAGTCCAGAATCCATATTTGGTTTCAGAATCAAAGAACTAGCCATCAAGTCCAGAAAAGATAACCTGAGGAAGATTTTAAAGCAAGCAAAGACCAAGATCACCCCGAAGAGAGGCTACAAAGTAAGAAGACAGACCATGTAGTACCAACTACACTTCCTCTCTATTACACATCCTTATCAGGGCATTTAGGAACAACCCTTATGTTGATATTGATTCCAGAGAACAACTTGCTAAGAAAATTAAGGTTTCAGAGTCAAGGATCCAAATTGGATTTCAATATCCAAGAACTGGATTCTGTGTCCAGTGAAAAGAGAACATGATGAACCCTTAATGCAGAAACAAGACTAGGAGCAAGATCTCTGAGACAAGAGATTTCAAGGTATAGAAACTACACAAAATGGTACCAATCTTACCAGCAACTGTCTTATTTCTCTGAAGTCAAAACAGGATGGACTGAGAGACAAATTCAATGTACTTCATATCAAAAGACTGGGCTCCAAATCTCTCTCACTGTTCCCGGAAACCTATTCTTCTAAACATAGCTTCAGCTTCTCCAGAAGATGAGCCTTTTGGAGATGGTAAATAGGACTTCAGGAGGCAGAGCAATACAAGGCACCACAGAGCCCTACAGATGGAGCCTGGCTCACAGCTCAACAGATGGCAAGGATGATGAAAATAAACTTATTCTATTCATATCATTTTTTTTTAAAATATATCTTTATTGACTTCAGAGAGAGGAAAGGAGAGGGAGAGAGAGAGATATAGAAACATCAATGATGAGAGAACCATTGACCGAGCCCACAACCAGGGCATGTGCCCTGACCGGGAATTGAACCCCGATTGCCTGGATCCTAGGTCGACGCTCAACCACTGAGCCACGCCCGGCCGGGCTCATATCATTTTTAAGTCACCATAGTATGGACTGATTCATGCAAAATTCAGTGGATGTGCAATATTGTGATTTATAAGAAATATATATTTGCTCTTCATCTCCAGAGCTCCTAAAGCTATTGGAATTTCCTGTGATGAGAGAAAAAAAATGTCCCTGGTTATAAAATACTGTTATTTGTGACAACATGGATAGATCTTGAGAATATCATGCTAAGTGAAACAAGTCAGAGAGAAAAAGTTAAGAACTGTATGATTTTACTCATATGTGGGATATAAAACTGAAAGCAACAAATGAACAAACAAGAAAACAAACAAAAACTAATAGACACAGACACTAGCATGGTGCTTACCAGAGGAAAAGGGGGGGGGGGATAGTGAAAGTTAAAGGGGATCAAATACATGGTGACAGAAGAAGATCCGACTTTGAGTGGTGGGTACACAATGTAATATACTGATGATGTATCATAGAAACGTGCACTTGAAATCTATATAATCTTATTAACCGATGTCAGCCCCCAAAATTTAATTGCACTAGCTTCTGAGGTCATATGTGATCGGGCCTGGCTTTCCTCTCTGATGCTTTCTCACACTTCTTCGGCCCCTCCCGCTAAGCTCTAGCCATGGGTAACTTTATTTCAGTTCCTCAAACACACCAAGCTTATTCTCTCAGGACCTCTGCATCCTTTGCCAGGAATTTTCTAGTCACATAATTTGTGTCATGTTGTCATTCATATCTCAGCTAAAAAGTCATCTCCATGGGGAAGTGTATAATTTTCTAATTTTTTTAGGTGTACTTACTTATGATACATTTCATATTGCTCGACACTAAGCTTCATGAGAACAGGTTTTATGGCTGCCTTCTTTACTGCTACATCCTCAGGACCTAGCATAATGCTTCATCATGATTGGTGTTCAATAAGTATTTATTGTAGGAAAGAGTGAATGAATGAAAGTCATGAGTGCATAGGAACTTTATTTTTTAAACCAAATTCTCTTGCTGATTCACTTCATGTGTCTAGGAGGATTTTTAAAATACCACAAGGTACTTTACACTTCTATTATTTGTTTCTAATTTGGCCCACAAAATATAATAAATAAATACAACAATTTTTTGAGCCAGTTATTTGTATTTTCCCTTTATTGGAGCTTAATACCCAGAACATTGGATCTATTTATAGTGTATAGCATCTTGAAAGTGATTGGTCAAAAACTGAAGGCATGGATGCTGGAAATGGTAAAATAATTAAAATAAACAACTGTTGAAATCTGTAAGTTGAAGACTACTTTCTCATTGGTAGAAAGCAACACCATAATTCTTATTACTTAAAGAGAAAAGTCTCTTATTACAAAACCTATAACTCACTTCCTTTGTGACTTTTAACTGCAAAGAGCTTTATTTCAGCACGTGTACAACACCCTCTAATTCACAAATCCTGTTCAATTTAATAGAAAAGGTTTTAAACTGCATAGTTATGAATGAGTGCTCTTTCTTCCAATGTCTTTTGTTTGATTATCTTAAATTGGAATTACCATAAGGACTGAAGACATGATATGATAGAATCTTTGTTCTTATAGCCCATGACTGTTTCATTTAACTATACAGCTTTGACACATTATTTTATTGCTTTGAAGCAAGGAGGGCAAGTAGAGTCCTCAAAAAAAAACAAAACAAAACAAAACAAAAACCTACAAGTTAACTTGTAGTAATAAAGTAAGGAAGAAATTTTTTGGATTATTTCCTTCGTTAGGCCTGTCTATCCTCACGTCATCACATTTTCAGGAAGAAGGATTGGCTGAGAGCTGGCTCCAACTAAACCCTTTTTAGTGCTGTTTCACTGAAGGACTGGAAAGTGACAATTCCTATCAAGCAGCTGGTTTTTCCTTCCCTTGCCAGACTCCAGGGCAATCATATTAAATTGAGAAAAACCACAACTCAATCATGGGTCTTCCACTTAATTTTTCATACAAATTTAAGGTCAGACTCTGGCCTAACACCCAGTGAGGTGCTTGTAACACAGAAAAAGTTACACACCATGCAGCTACTCTGAATACCATCACCACATTACCTGACAAGAGAATGCTTTTAAGATGGCAGTAGAGATGGAATTCAGTACAATGATGCATTTTGAAGGCTAGACTAACTCTTATAAAAAGTTTTTATTTCCTGTGGATTGTAAAGTATTGTCAGTAAGCAGAGTTTGAATTAATTTTTGTAACAGTATACATTTCTTTTAGAAACATCAACAATTACAATCAAATAACCTACTATAGAGAAAGTGTTTACCTATAGGTAAATAAGAAAATAAGATCCCAGCTGGCATGGCTCAGTGGTTGAGTTTTGACCTATGAACTAGGAGGTCACAGTTCAATTCCTGGTCGGGGCACATTCCCGGGTTGCAGGCTCGATCCCCAGTCCAGGGTGTGCAGGAGGCAGCCAATCAATGACTCATCATTGATGTTTCTGTCTCTCTCTCTCCCTCTCCCTTTCTCTCCTTCTGAAATCAATAAGAAAAAATAATAATAATCTTTGTAAAAAAGAAAGAAAATAAGGGGGAATTATGTGCATTCTTGAGCCTGGAGTTTCCATTTAAAAGCAAACTATTATGTTGTTTCTATGTGTGTTTTTTTCATGTGCTGAAGCATATGATTATTTTAAAGTAATTGAATTAAAATGGTTCTTATATAATACTTTTTTTCAGGAACTGTTCAGTGCTTGACTACTGAATTTTTAATAAACCTTAAATACTTTGATTTTTAAAATTTGATAACTCTTGTTCTAGTAACTCATCTGGAGGGAAATGCAAATATTAAACTGCATTTATTATTAGTCAGCTCTTAAGTCTTTTGGTTGACATCTTCTATGAATTGACCATGTGATGCCTGAAAGAGTCCTGAACTCTATGTTTTTCTGATGACTAGATTGGCCTTTTAGTAACATTTGCTCACCATCAATATTCTATGAATGAGGTGATGCTTCATTGGAAGAAACAGATTAAAAACTTGTGTCTCCAATTTTGTCACATCTGGGTGAAACTCTCAATACAATTGTTTTTACTTTGTTTTAATCTTACAAAGAAATGTTAAAATTGAAGGACTGACCCTGTGTTTAAAGTCATTGTCAGAAACAGTGAAGTCATAGGCTTCTGTTTTTAATAATTCTTCACAAAACACAGAGCATCATTAATCATAAATGACTGCAGATTTCCTAGATTTTGGCAATGCTATGGGGCCTTAGAATTGTTAAAGGTCTTATAAATTTGAGCAAACAACCACCTCATGACATTGCATAAAAATTTGGCCGTGATGAAAAGATGAAAAAAAACAAAAAAACCAGTTGAAAGCATTAAAATACTTAGAAACTGAAGATAGCTTTATTGCATTCCAATAAAATATAAGTCTAATTTTCAACTACTTTCAGTTTTTATGTTTCACTCACATATCAATCAATCAACAACTTTTTATTGAGTGACAATGTGTTCAGCACCATTAAGCACTGTAGGGAATGTAGAAACTTATGAAAAATGTATTCATTCATGAAACGTTATATTCAGCATCTATTCTGAGAGTGCTTTGGAAGCACTGTGAGCATTGTGAAGATGAGGAAGGAACTGTTCCTTTCTTCAAGAAACCTATATCCAGTTAAGGAGATACAATTTTACACATACATTTTTGAGGAAAATAGTGGATAAGTAAAACATATTAAAGTTCAGACACAGAAGCTCTCCTTTGGTTCTTATTTTTAGGGGATATTTTCTATTTGAGATGGGAACTAACTTTGGTCTTCAACTTGGGATTCAGATAAGAAGAGAGAAATAAATGAATACTATAGTCTGAATGTTTGTGTCCCCTCAAAATTTATATATTAAAACCTGAATCCACAAGGTGATAGAGGTCTCTGGGAGTGGATTAGGTCATGGGGGCTGCACCCTCATGAATAGAATTAGACCGCAAAGGGCTTGCTTGCCCCTTCCATCATGTGAGGACAGGTGGGAAGGCACAGGCTATGAGCCAGGAAGAAGGCCCTCATCAAAATGAGAACATGCTGGTACATTGCTTTGGATTTTCCATCTTCCAGAACTATAAAAGATAAATTTCTGTGGCTTATAAGAGGTCCAGTTCATGGTATTTTGTTATAACAGCTTGAACAAACAAAGACAAGGAACTTTCAGTTAGAGAAATAACATGGACAAGGCACATGCATGAAGATGCATATATGTAAAAGATACATGTAAAAGGTACATACATGTATGTTTCAGGAGAAAGTGAATAGGTCAGTATTACTAAAGGGGGTTCATAAAAATATCCTAACAATTTTATTTGCATGGTGCTTCTTCAACTCAATTCTGTAAAGTGCATTAAACATTATGCATCCAACATATGGCTAGATTTCACAAGGAGTGAAAAATGGGAGAGATATAGCAAGTGTTCTCAAAAAACTTTTAATCAAGCATTGGGGGGGCTCTATAAAGAACTCTGACTAATTTTGGAATATAAAAACTATTGTATGTAGGGCAGAAACTTAATAAAGTTGTGAATGTGAGCTAAATCTTAGTGTATAGGGTAACGCTAAGCAGACTGTGAAGTCATTCCATGTTGAAGGAGCAGCTTGGACAGAGGGCATTGAGAAAAATTAAAGGTACACTCACTGTACAGAACATACTCACCTTGATTTGAATGTGTGTTCATGAAGGGGAGAAGCTAGAAACAGAGCTTCATACCATGGTCTGCTGGCAAAGTTTAATAACCAGCTATCTAAAAAATACATGCATGTATATATACATACTATTAATGTACATTGATTCATAATAAACTTTACTGATGCAAAGGGTGTATAACACAATTTTATAAAGAATAATAAAATATAAAATATTTTTATAAAATTTTCATATAGCCAAATGATTCTCACGGAGTACTTCCATCCATTTTGGCTGCACTCTTGTATAAAGAGCCAAAGTATAGTTGTAATTGACAACCCAGTGTAGTTCCAACATGAATATTGGTTGATATTTTTGTTTACATTAATTAGTGAGATAAAAGTAAAACAGTCAAGATGTATGCTGAGCTTTCACTCATTCATCACTGACACAGAACTTTCTTTGTTAAATCATATAATAGTTTTTGAATACTGAAGGAATATTTCCTCAGTTTCTTATGGTTTTCATGATTAGAAGTCTACAGGCATGAAACATGCTCAAGTTTGAACTGCATTATAAACATTTTTTTACCACTTTCTTAAGTCTAGATCAGGGGTCAGCAAAGTATAGTCTATAGGTCAAAATTTTTTGTGTTATATCTATATCTTGTTTTGAAATCAAGATAATATTAGATCACAAAATGTACGTAGATCTTTTTATGTTTCTGGCCTGTGCAAAAACTTGTATAAGAAAAGAATTTTCTGTTTTGGGGAATTTGATACAATACTATTTCTTGCTAGGATATTCTTTAATGGTTAATGTTTTTTTAATTTTTAATACTTCCCAGAATTTTATTTCATCATATTTTTAAAAATTTTAATGCATGGTTTTTCATATTTATTAGTTTTAAATTTATCATTTATAATCTTTAACTATGGATTGTGTCTAGCTGTTTCTATACTTCTGTATTTTAGTTGATTACAATCTCTTTTTTCATAAGTATTGACAAATGCCTGACGATTTTGTTAATCTTTTAAAAAAGTTTTTTGTTTTCTTATTTTGTTTTTTGTTTATTTTTGAGAATATGTTTTTATTATATAGGTATCATATGCACAACAATTAGTTTGTAAACATATACAGGCATGGTGTTCAATTCCAACTCTCCCTGGCACCCCACACACTGTACCTTACACTCCTGGTAGGGATCAGCCCAACAAGAATGAGGCACGAAGCTATTTCTTTGTGAGCAGAGAGCTTCAATTAAATAAAATCTTTCTTATCAAGACCAGAACCCAGAATCCTAATTCCTAACATCCTGTGTACATATGAATAAAACCTAAGGATGGTTTTAGTTGACCCCATCATTTTTTAAAATTATTATAATAGAACCCCATTTCTCAAAAAGTCATTATGAAGTTCACCTGTTGATGGAAGGAAACTTGACTTGGGGTGCTGGGCACACAATTCAATATATGCATGATGTATTATAGAATTATACCCCTGAAACCCATATAATTTTATTAACCAATGTCACCCCAATAAATTCAATAAAAAAGAAGTGTACCTGTATTTATAGAACTGATTAAATTATACATAAGTAAAATTGATACACTCATGCATTGTTTCTCAAAATAACACTGCCTCCTCTGGAACTTGGGGATGACAGGGAGCAAAACCACTTCATGCCTCTCCTTTTCAAGTTTACTTAAATCACCCAGATGTGAAGTAAATATACAAATAAAGCTTCACTATCTTAAAGGAACATGTCATTTCAAAGAATCTGCCATTTGAGGAGTTAATTTTCAAAGTTTTTTTTAAAATTGAATTTATACGGGTGACGTTGGTTAATAAAATTATACAGGTTTCAGGTATACAATTCTACAATACATCAGCTGTACAGTGATATCTCGGTTTTCAAATGTCTCCGTTGACGAGCATTTCGGTTTACATACACAGTAAACCCACAAGCAAATGCTTCAGTTTTCAAACACACCTTGGAAGTTGAACATGCCACACGGTTTCCACTGAGTGCAAGATCCTGAGGCCTAGCTGTTGCCTGTTGATCCCTGAGCACCAGCTCAATGCAGAGGTGATATTTGGGCTTATTTGGTGACTGTGTGCAATCAACTTGTGTTCGTGTCATCTCGGGAGCCCTCTGCCAATCACCCCTTGCTGTAAGAAATAGATAAAAGCTGTAAAGCCAAAAGAATCATTAACAGAACAATAATAGAGGTGAAGAAGGAAATTATTTCCAAACATGAAAGTGGTGCCCATGTATGTGATCTGGCAACATGGTTTGGTATGGCCAAATCTACAATTTGTACCATCTTAAAAAATAAAGAAGCCATTAAAGGAGCCAATGTTGCAAGAGGTGTTAAAACACTTACAAGACAAAGAACACAGACAGTTGAAGAAGTGGAAAAATTGCTTTTCACATGGATAAGTGAAAAACAGTTGGCCGGTTACAGCATTTCTGAGCGCATGATTTGTGAAAAAGCTTTACATGTGCATGCTGACCGCATCAAAAACACCGCTGGAACAAGTGCTGAGAGTGATATTTTCAAGGCAAGTAGAGGATGGCTTGAAAAGTTTAAGAGGAGAAGTGGCATACACAGTATGGTGAGACATGGTGAAGCTGCCAGTGCCAACAAAGAAGATGTCGACCAATTTGTTTTGGAATTTAAAGATTATGTAGAAGCAGAGAGTTTCCTTCCCCAACAAGTTTTCAACTGTTGTGATGAGACAGGCCTCTTGGAAGGAAATGCCAAAGAGGACCTACATTACAAAAGAAGAGAAATCACTGCCAGGTCACAAGCCCATGAAAAACAGGCTAACCCTCTTATTTTGTGGGAATGCAAGTTGAAGCCTTTGCTAGTCTACCATTCTGAGAACCCAGGGTATTTAAGAAAAACAATGTCATAAAAAGCAAGTTGCATGTGATGTGGAGGGCAAACAGCAAAGCTTGGGTAACCAGGCAATTTTTTGTTGAATGGGTTCATGAAGTGTTCGGGCCAAGTATAAAAAAATACCTCCAAGACAAAACCTTCCAATGAAGTGCTGGCTTGTTATGGATAATGTTTCAGCTCACCCCCCAGGCTTGGAAGATGAGTTGATGGAAGAGTTCAGTTTTATCAATGTAAAGTTTTTGCCCCCCAGCATGTCTCCATTCATCCAGCCCATGGACCAGCAGGTCATGTCTTATTTTAAGAAGGTTTACACCAAAGCACTGTTACGAAGGTGCTTTGAGGTGACCTCAAGCAGAGCTAACCCTCAGAGAGTTCTGGAAGAATCATTTCAGTATCCTACATTGCTTACGTCTCATAGACAAAGCACGGAGGGGGGATGTGTCTCACAGAACGATGAAGTCAGCATGGAAGAAATTGTGGCCAGAAGCTGTCCCTGAACGTGAATTTGAGGGTGTTGAAGAGGATGCTCCTGTTGTTGAGGATATTGTGTCTCTGGGAAAGTCCACGGGCTTGGAAGTGAGTAGTGATGATGTGGCGGAGTCAGTGGAGGACCACAAGCCTGAACTCGCCACAGAAGAACTTCAAACATTCTGACGGAGCAGCAACAGGTGGCAGCTGAGGAACTGTCCTCAGAGGAGGAGGAGGGAAGGGAAAGTGTTTCTATTGCACTGATCAAAGAAATGTGTGCAAAATGGGTTGAAGTGCAAATTTTGGTCGAAAAATATCACCCTGATAAAGCTGCTGTAAGTCATGTCACTAACACTTTCAATGATAATGCTATGTCTCACGTTAGAGAAATTTTAAAACATAGGAAAAAGTAAATGTCAATTGAAAAATTTTTAGTGAGGAAAAGCTCCAGTGAGTCTGAACCAGGTATCAGTGGTGTAAAAAAATCAAGGGAAGGAATAGCAAGAGAGGGGTCACCTACAGTGATTATGGCAGAGGGCCACAGAACACCTGAACAACAGTCACCTATTGTGATTACTGAAGGGGACCTCCCCAACCCAAGCCATCAATATCATAATTACAGGTAAGAGAAAATTACATTTTCATTTTTATCTACAGTACTGTTTTTACATTGTGTTTACTTATTATTGCTTTTATAGTACAGTATATTATGTTTATTGCTTTCATTGTGTATCATTTTATGGATCTGTGATATCATTAGATAGTAAAATTCATGTTAAATTGCTGTTTTAGGGGCTGATTTTAAAGGTCTGGGATGGATTAATCCAGTTTACATTAGTTTCTATGGGAAACCTCACCTTGGCTTTTGAACATTTTGGAACTTGAACAGTCTTCCAGAACGGATTGCATTCAGAAATTGAGGTACCTGTGTATATTGTATTGTGTGTTTACCACTTAAAGTCAAGTCTCCTTCCATCATCATTTATTAC
This sequence comes from Miniopterus schreibersii, assembly GCF_964146895.1. Classification (NCBI taxonomy): domain Eukaryota; kingdom Metazoa; phylum Chordata; class Mammalia; order Chiroptera; family Miniopteridae; genus Miniopterus; species Miniopterus schreibersii. The sequence continues at coordinate 116,350,696 of NC_138102.1, forward strand.
CTTTCTACCTTCTTCTACCTCTCCCATCCCCCCTTCCCTCGGCAATCACCATAATGTTGTCTGTGTAAAAAGAAAAACATAAATCATCAGCAGGCTTTGTTCCTGCAAGATTTGTAAAACGCAAAGGCCCCCTTTGAACAAGGGTTTTTTTAATTGTGTCCAATAGAACCTATTAATTAGTTGCTAAGTAGATCTGCTTTTCTACTGTATGAAGGATTTGCTATCTGAGGATGGTAGATAAATACTTTTTTAAAGATAATTATTTAGTGAGCACAAAAACCAGAAATTACCTTAACCCTGAAAGTTATTGATTTGAGTCACAGCAATTGACATTTCAACAGCTAAGCTTGTGGGGTTTTGTTAGCCCAGGGGATGGACTTAAAAGTTTCAAAAACTTGTAGCACCACTTTCTCAAACAGGAAGAATGGGTTTCATAAGAAAACGTAAGCTTAATGAGTAAAGAACCAGTATTTGTCACCTTCCAATAACTTGTCAAGAGTCAAGGGGACACTTCAGTGGCATAGAAATACTAAGGACTCCAACAGGGCAGGTCAAGGTCTGGAAATCAACAAGCTCCACTTGTCCCCCAGCAAGAGGAGTTCCCATATCTGTGTAGATGGAGAGTGGTATTGGAGATTTTTTTCCCCCTTCCAGACACCTGGGCCCTTTGTTCCTGCCCATTTTACTTTCCATGCTTCCCCACTTTCTTCAGAGTCTGGCTGGACTAGGCTGGACTCTGGTCTCCAGGACTATGTGGGCTTTGTTCCTGATGATCCAAGCTGCTTTTATGCAGTTCTGCACAGCAGACACCGCAGCACAGAGGGCCTGGCTGTGGGTAATCAGGCTGAAGGGAGACAAGCAGTTCTGAAAGTGTGTCTTCAAGATCTGGGAGGGTGTTCAGTCTTGGTTAAGAAGGTCTGTAAATTCTTAAGACACTTTCTGTGCGGCCAACGCATGTTCTTCTTCGTTGCCATCTCAGTCCACTGGTTTACTCTGAAACTCTGATTCAGACATACACAAAGTCTGGAGCCAAATGAACGTCCTCCCCATCTCCATGCACACATCTGGTCCTCAATAGGCAGTTACCAGGCAGCTCCTTTCTCCTTACCTTGACCTCCAAAGACACTGTTAAAAGGTGGAGCAGGGCCCTGCCAAGTCTCTTTCCTTATATTATTTTATTTATTACTCTTCTCCACATTTTTCATTCCTTCTTCTATCTTTATAATTTGCTTTTTCTTGTTCCTTTAGTTTGTTGCTTTTATTCAAGATTTTTCAGTTAAAATTTTAATCCATTTATTTTAAAATATTTTATTTTTTCTTATATTAGCAGTGTTTCTCAAATGTTGGTGGTTTTTGTTGTGTGTGGGGTTTTTTGCTTGTTTGTTTGTTTTGTTTGTTTTCTACTGTGGTTCAGTTCTAAGCATTTCTCCATTGCCCTTGTCTTTTCTCACCCAAGGGTAAATTAATTATATGCTTTGAAGCTTCCAAATATGTGTGATTTTTATAAGCTTATACATTTTTTGCTTATTATGGTTAAATAACATATTCTGTAGGATATTAATTCTTGGAATTTATTAAATATTTATTTGTGACCTGGAATGTAATACATTTTTGCAAATGTCCCACACATTCTTTAAAAGAATGTACATTTGCTCTTTGTTGGGTATTGAGTTTTTATGCATTTATTGGTTTGAATTTAAAAGTTATAAAGATCTTTCACACATCTACTTATGTTTTTCACTTTCGGAGATGTGTGTGTGTTTCAAACTATAATTGTTGACTTACATATTTCTCCTTGCAGTTGTCAGTAATTTATAAAGAAAAGAAAAGAATATCTGTACAGGTAATTTAGTATAATATATGTAAAAACATGTAGTGAGATTGGAAGCAGCCTACAATCCCTTGTTAACGAAGTGGTATGGCTAGGGAAATAGTCTGTATTTTGTTTGTTTGCTTGCTTGTCCCATGGTGTGTTTTGCAGCTTTGAACTTCTTCAGAATGTAGGTACTCATTCCTTAGATGCTGGAGATATTTGTAGTTGACAGGTCCCAAATGAAGTCCTTTTCTGAAAAATGGCCACAGCTGAAGGGAGCCACACACTAAGTTATGCCTCCCAGTCAAATAACTAATTAATATGGACAGTAAAGACTGTGTCCCTTATCTCAAGGAAGGACAACTGTGGAGAGCCATTAAAGCTTCCGAGCATCCTATGATCTGAAACATTTGTTACAACTCTGTCTGAGTTTAACTCCTCCCTTTGCCCAGACTTATCTCTCTTACTCCCTCGCAGGGGTTAGTTCTAGTTCTGAGAGTACTCTCCAACAAATTTTCTGCACAAAAATCTCCATTCCAGAGTCTCTTTTCCTGAGGGAACACAGCCTTAAACAATGCACTTGCACTTGTGAGATTAAGGAGTTGAGAAATTTATACTTCCTTAGGAAGCCTACACGCTGCCACTGGTGATCCCTGAGAAGTTTCCAGCACATTTTGCAAGTACTCAACACCAGTAATGATGGGTAGTGGAAATTAGCCTTTGCCATCCATCAATTGAGGGTGTGAAGAGAAGATATGCTCATGTGATGTTGAAGAAAGCAGATATGGACCCCACTAAGAGGACAGGAGAGATCACTAAGGATGAGATAAAATGTGTGATCACCATTATGCAGAATCCACACCAGTACAAGATCCCAGACTGGTTGTTGAACAGACAGGATGATATAAAGGATAGAAAATACATCCAGGTCCTGGCCAATGGTCTTCACAACAAGCACTGAGAATACCTGGAGTAACTGAAGAAAATTTGAGCTCACAGAGGGCTGTGCCACTTCTGGGGCCTGTGTGTTCCAAGCCAGCACACCAAGACCACCAAGAAGAAAAAATCTGTAAACCTTGTCTATTAATAAATAGTTTATACACCTAAAATATAAATAAATTTATAAACTGAATGGCAGAATAGTCCCATGTAATGTAAAGTTCAACACTTTTTTTTAGGTTGGTGTCAGCTCCTAAAGACACCATCTTGACACAAAAAATATAAAATAAGGAGTAATGCAATAGAACTAGGAAAGACTATTAAAAATTAAAAGATTTTCCCTGGACAATGTGGCTCAGTTGGTTGAGTGTTGTTCCATGCACCGAGATCAACAGTTTGATTCCTGGCCAGGGCACATACCCAGGTTGCAGGCTTTATCCCCCGTAGGGAGCATGCAGGAGGCAGCCCATCGATGTTTCTCTCTCACATCGACATTTCTCTCTCTCTCTCCCGCTCCCTTCCTCTCTCTCTAAAAATCAATAAAAACATATTTAAAAAAATTTTTTGGAGATTTGGGGTCTAGGTAAAGAGTTCATAAGAGATTTAAAATCTGCTAGAGAAAGGTTTGAAAGGAGAGTCAAGTAGAAATGAGAGTTTGTTCATAGCAAGGTTAATAAGTTTTATTAACAAAACCTAACAGTGATGGAAAAGGTGAAGAAAAGACACTTCAAAAGCATAAAATATTGATAATCAGTGAGGAAAGATACATAATAACAAAGAAAACATGTATCACAAGAGCAAAAAAGGTCTTTGCAATAATGTGCTATGCATTTTCAGCTATATGCAATAAGAATTTGAAATTGAATATTTTAAAATGCTCTGTATTAGACTTGGAAGCTGAAATCTTCTATTATTATAGATCACCATTTTCTATCGAATTCACAGATAACTGCTAATGTATATTGTGTGACTAGCACCATACTAGAAATTAAGATTAATAAAAAATAAGAATTATATATTTTTAAGAACTTATATATTGTTGGGTCAAGAGATAGACTGATAAGAAACAAAATAAAAACAATATAGACAGATAAAAATCACATGGGCTAACAAATGGCATTCGTTCAACAGTTTTTAGGTGAACTGAAAATGTAAGAGCTGTGGGTCATCATTTCAACTCAGTGAATAAATTGAAAGGTGAGGAATGGCAAGTTCCCAGATGGCTTTAGTTTAGTTTGGCTCAGAAACACAAATACTGTACTCTTAAAGGGAAAATGATATTTCAACATTTCTGTTCCCATGGAAAAAAAGGAAGAAGAATTGTAAATCTTTGAAGAGGAAGTTGATTTTCACCAAGCTTTTAGCCTCAGTTTCAAAGGGCAAAAATAAATCCATTTCTGTTTAGATAACACTTATGAATATTTCAATTTTCAGCAAATCACAACAAATTTATGTTTTTTAAAGTTTCTCTTATATTTTTCTCCTTAAAAATTATTTAATGAAATAGCTGTTTCTTAACCAAGTTGCTGAAATACAGTAGCCATAGAACATAAATTTTGGTGCTCAATCTCTTCTGAGTTGCCAAGCTGTTTTATAAATTATCCAAGTTTTCTCAAGTGTACATTAGAAGATATTTCCTAAAAAAGTCTCATGTATATATATTATTAAAGTTTATCAATGAATGTCTTGTTTCTTAATGTATCAAGATAATATAATTCTTCATGAAGAAGTAGACAGGTACATAAAATAATTTCACATAGTTATATACAAGAATAAACTTAATTAGATACATACTTTAATTTAGAGATCTACTTTTTAATAAAAGACAAATAACTTTTTTGACTGCAGTATACATGCTAATTTGATATTTACATGTATAAAGATTTAGTTTTAATTTCTATTTTTCTTTTTGTTGGTTTAACTAAACCATTCTATATCAAATAAAAAAAGACTGTCTTGTACTTATTAAATGTATACAAATATGTTTTTAACTAAAGAGATACAGTTGAATGATTATCTCACACAACAGTCAAAAACTTATAATCTTTGTCATAACTGTACTAATATTTTCCACTGAACTGTCATAGAAAAATGCAACACTTGGTCAATAAATACTCCTGAAAAGACACTGATAGTCAAAAGAATCTTTCACCACTTAAAGCCAAGGGTCTTGTGATGAGGAATGATAATTTTAAGATGATAGTCATCCATCCCTCTTCCAGCATCTGTAGTTTCCATTGGCTAAGATGCTAAGATAATTAACAAGTATCAGAGTTTCCTTATGGAGCAGGCCAAAGTTGGTATCTGCTTTCTGTCCAAGACAATGAATGAGGTTGATGCCAAAAACTACACAGAATTATCAAGGCAAGGTTTTGGCCACTCATACTTCAACACTTATTTGCTTTCTCTGCTTAAATGTATGCTACAGTAGAGGCCAACAATTTTCTACCTTTATAGTACAGTCAAACTAAATCAGAGAAAAGCTTGAACATGAATTTTCATACACTCCGTGTTCATTATATAACTAGACTATGCTTGATGTTTTTCTCACAGCAACCAGTGAAATAAGCACAATTATACAAAGACCAGAGGATTTAAATAAGTTGCAGAATCCTACTACCTAGAGGGACAAGAACTCAGGATTATAAATTTGGAAGCTATCCTGGCCCTTTTCTGCCCAACTCCATCTTCCCCAAACACACACACACATACAAATCATTAGCGAATAGTTTATCCAGATAAATCCGTCTCTCTTAAATGTAAATGTTCTTATTTAAAAATTTTAAAATTCATACACTTTTGCAAGACATAGCTACAAACTACCATAAATAAGAAAAAAACACACTAGAATAAAATTCAATAGAAAGAAACGTTTTCACAAAGCATTTGGAATATAACTCAACATTACAGCATGAACTATCACCAACATTTAAAACTAACCTCACCCTGGTCAGTGTTGCTCAGTGGTCAGAGCATCGGCCCTTGCACCAAGGGATCGTGGATTCTATTTCCGGTCAAGGGCACCTACCTCACTTGCAGGTTCAATCCTAGGCCCAGTTGGGGAGCCTGCAAGAGGCTCTTTCTTTCACATTAATCACACACACACATTAATCAATGTGAAAGAAATGTAATGGAAGACCACAAATACAAGAACTAGGAGTGGTTGTATAGTCTGCAGTAGGTGACAAACATGCGACAGGAGACAGAAACAAGGGAAACTAGTAGAAGAAAGAAAATAAAAGTTAAATAGTGAAACAATTTCAGAAATAAAGCTTTAAATTACAGACAGAAAGGAGAGTAGAGCTTAAGGAAACTATATATACACATATATGAGATAGATAATGTGATAAACTTAAAAGACAGGAAGAGTTGATTCATTGTACATATAATTGAAATTCCTGAAGAAGAAATAAAACTATGAAACAAAACAAAAAATTTAACATGTAATTAAAATAAATGTTCTGAAATAGAAGAACCATGACTTTTTCATATATTGAAAGATCACATTGTATACCAAAGAAACTTAAGACATCGCTTCATAAAGTTATTGAACTTTAAAAGCCCAGCAAAAAGATTGTCATGCAAATGAAAAAAAAGATATAGCTGGCATCAGACTTCAACATGACATTCCACATAAATCTCATTGGCATTTCCTCAAGCTCTCCTTCAGATATAAATGCTAAAGACAAATGTTTTTGAACCTAAGAAATACTGAGCCCAGCCCGGCGTGGCTCAGCGGTTGAGTGTGACTTAGGATCCAGGCGATCAGGGTTCAATTCCTGGTCAGGGCACATGCCCGGGTTGCGGGCTAGATCAATGACTCTCTCATCATTGATGTTTCTCTCTCTCTCTGCCTCTCCTTTCCTCTCTCTGAAGTCAATAAAGATATATATTTTTTAAAAAATAGCCATTACTGATGCTTACGGTAATAAAAATAAATAAATAAATAAATAAATAAATAAATAAATAAATAAATAATAAATAAATAATAAAATCTTTAAAAAAAATACTGAGTAATGTTCACATAAGCCCTTCTTAAAGAGATTACTAAAGGTATCTCATTCAAACATTAGTGAAGGGATGGACTGTGAGCATTGACTGTATTTTACTGCCTAAGGGGAAAAAGGGGGGATTAGAATGACATAATGGAAGTGAATGCTATGTAATTTGACAATATAGAAATTGTACAACAAACAAAATTCTACTTTTATATCTATGTCAGTCTAAAGCCATCATCAGAGTTAATAGAGAAATAATAATGGAAGTGTTCTTGTCAAAGTTAGTGAAAAAATAAGGATGTCACCAATACAACTATATATTTTACATTTTTTGGAGATATTAGTCAGTGAAAATAAATTAGGAGAAAAGTAGAGGTATATATGATAAAATGAGATCAAAGCTTTTATTATTTGTAAATGCAATTACTTAGGTGGAATATTCAAAACATTCAACTGAAAAGATTATTCAGTAAGGTAAAGATTTTTAAATAGTATAGAAATATGTAATCATCATAAGTAGCAAGAACTAATTTAAAAATATGATGGAAGAGAAGACTTTATGTATCATATAAATAAGAAAGATAAAATTAAGATATTCAATATAGTTATAATGAAGATTCCAACTGGTTTTATTTTATTATCTACTCCAAAAAAATTAAATGTATTGATTCTAAAGTTCAATTAAGAAAATAAAGCAATAACATCCAATATAACTTTAAATAAAACAACATAGAAGGACTAGTACTACCTGATAGTAAAATAGCAAAATAATAATAATAATAATAATAAAGCTTTAATGAATAAAACAGTGTGATATTAGAACATGAAGAGTAAAATAAACCAAAAGAACAAACTGACAGTTAAAAAGTGACCCAACTACATCTATTAATTACATTTATTGTATAAGGAAGGCTGCAACTAAAATCATGGACAAACTTAAACTTTATTTCATAGTGTTGGGACAACTGAGTAGTCATCTGAAAAAAGATAAATTTTGATTTCTGCTGCATACACATTGTATGACAGGAAAAATTCCAAAGGAGAGTCAATCCTCAAAAGTTAAAAATAAAACAAGAATACTGGAAGAAATTGTAGGTGAACTTGTTTATAGTCTTGGAGTGGGGAATAACTTTCTAACTATGGTCAGTTTTCTAATAATTAGGGCTATGTAACAGTTATTCAAAAGTTTGGGATATAAAACATTTATTATATTCATAGTCTCTGTGGGTAAGAAATTCTGACAGAGCACAGAGGGAAAGGTTTTACTATGTCCTCAGTCATGGCAAAGACTGAAGGCTACGGCTGGGATTAAAAAAGTCTTCTTTACTCTCCTGTCAGGGGTTCATGCTGTGACCTGGAGCCTCAGTTCCTCAACATGGGCCTCTCCATGTGGTAATTTGGGCTTCCTCAAGCATAATGGCTGGCTTCCATAAGGCTAGCATTCCAAAAAGAGTGGCTCATAAAGGGGTGGGGAACGTTTGGCCCTAGCGCCAAAATCATTTGGTCTTGCCCTGCCAAGGCCTCACCAAAGAGAAGCAGTTCTAGCCATCACATTAGGAGTGAGTTAATTAAATGTTTGACCAAATATAGCAGGCTAATTTTTAAGTTGAAAATTTTATATGACTTTTGAATGTTATAAATATCCAAATGGCCTTTGGCAGAAAAAAGGCTCCCCGCCCTGAGTAGGATCTATATCTTTTTTAGGACCAAGCCTTGGAAATCATATAGTATCACTTTGCCATATTCTAGTGATTTAAGCAATCAAGACACCCATCAAGATTTCAAGGGAGGAAACAAATTCCACTTCTCTGGAGCAAGAATGTCAAAGTTACTGTCATGAACTGAACTGTGTTCCCCTAAAATTCACTGATTCCCTCATACCAGAGAATACAACTGTATTTGCATATAGGTCCTTTAAAGAGATAATTAGGTTTAAATGATATTATTAAGGTGGGCATCAACCAATATAAATGTCCTTCTTGTAAAAAGGGATTAAGACAAAGACCATGTGAAGACAGAGGAAGAAGACAAGCCACCCACAAGCTAAGGAGAGAGTCCTTAGAATAAATCAGCCCTGTCAACACCTTCATCTAGTTACTTTAGGCTCCAGAATTGTGAGACAATAAACTTCTGTTGTTTAAGCTACCAAGCCTGTTGTAATTTGTTATGGCAACCCTAGCAAACTAATTCAGTCATGTTGTAAGAAGATGTGTGGGATGGAAGATTTTTTGATCATTTAAGAAAATGCAATCTTTCATAACCAAAATTTAAAAACAAACAATGACAGAAAAAGAGTAAACATTTTTGAGTACACAAATATCAACAAATTTTGCACAGTAAAAGTAATTATCAGAAGCAAAATCAGGAGATAAATGGCAAGTGGGAAGAATAACTGGAACTCATATCACACACACAGGGCACATCATTAATAAATCTCTGGAAAAAAAATAGGTGAAGGATGTGAATTCATATTTCCCAGAATAATAAATGCAAATGAGTCTTAATCAGATTAAAAGTTGCTCCACCAAAAATATAGTAAGAGAAAATATAAGTTAAATTATAATTTTCTAAGTTATAATGTTAGCAAAATTCAAAGTTTGAAAACATTCTGTTGTCAAGGCTACAGTGAAAGAAGCTGTGGATGTGGAGAATGTGATTTTTATGAAATGGCTAATGTCTAAAACAACTGCAAATTCATTCACTTTGACTTGCTAATCTTTGAAATTTTTCCTACAGTTACGTTGGCACACTTATAAAATGATGCCCATGAAGTTTATTTATTGTGGTACTTCTTTTTTTGGAATACCAAGTTTTAGAACAATATATCTATTCAAATTTAGGGAACTGATGAAATAAGCCACAGCTTATTTACTAAATGGAACATTATACAGCTGTAAAAAAGAATAAAGAAATTCTTTAGATATATACTAATTTGGAAAGAACTCCAAAATATATATTTTAAGTGAAAAAAATAAAGTATAGAACAACATATATGTTGTGTTATTTTGGAATTAAAAAGGGGATAAAATATATATCTGTATTTTAATTTTCTTGTGTTTAAAGAAAATACTGGAAGCATACGTAAGAAACAGGCCTTGTTTTAAAAAGAATAAAGATAATTCATGTGTGTATTTTTGAACCAGATGAATTATTTATTGAAAAAATTAAACTAAATTTTAAGATTGAGAGAGATTACCATAAGAATTATCTACTATATATAATACTATGAATTTAATAATTTTGGAAGATAAGTACACAGACATTTCAATTTGTACACAATTTTTTAAAATGTATTTTGTGTACAAATAAGTATAGAGAAGATGAGTCTAAACAAATTTAGCAATTCTTTACGTCCAGGTTTTTCAGGGAATTCTCTATGTTAGTTATCATTATTAGTAGCCAATAAGTAGTTTCTATTTGACAGAATTTACCAAATGTATCCAAGCTTGCTTTCTTTATTTAATTATTTCTAAAAGCACCTATTAATATGTTAAGGAGTAAAGCTTGATAAATTCTATCTCTATATTAAAATGTCATGCTAATAAAATGTTCAACCAGGTAGCAACCTTGAAGTGATAAAAATTTTGTGGTTAGTTACTTAAATTGAATGCTAAATATTGTGGCATTCCCTTAACATATCCTCTGTAGAACTTTATAATCTGTCCAACAAAAGCAAGGGATCATTCTTTTTTTTTTTTTTTTTTAATGTATCTTTATTGATTTCAGAGAGAGGAAAGGAGAGTGAGAGAGAGATAGAAACATCAACGATGAGACAGTCATTGATCGGCTGCCTCCTGCACGCCTCCTACTGGGGATCGAGCCCGCAACCTGGGCATGTGCCCTGACCAGGAATCGAACCCAGATCACCTGGATCCTAGGTCAATGCTCAACTGCTGAGCCATGCCTGGCTGAGCAAGGGGTCATTCTTAAAGTCCTGGTTTAAGAATAAGTTTTTTCCACACTGTGTCTGGATTTTTCCCCTGGCAACCTGTTATTACTTCCTAGAAATAAGCATCATACCAAACCTTCTACAGTTCTGTTCTTTTAAAGAATGTGTAAGGAGGTGTCACAGAGGTACAGAGGAGGTAGGACCCACTTTTGGTTAATGCAGCGATTTTCAACCCATATGCCACAAGAATTTTTAAAATATGCAATACCTGATTATTTAGTCTGGGGCACCAACCTCTTTTCCCTTAGTTTGTCAAATAAAAAATGACAACAGCCAACACAACAATAGCCATCCTGTGTGAATGAATCAAAACTATACATATTTTTTTGTCAGATTGACAAAAAATATAATATAGTTTTTGGTGGGCTAAAGAATTTCAGTAATTAGTTTATATGGGTCATGAGGTGCAAAGGGTTGAAAATCAGTGGGTTAAGGTTATTTCCTGTATAAAAAAAATAACCAAAGTTTATACAGGAAAAGATTATTAGCTAAAATGTAAATGAGATCTTGAAGTAATATAATAAATAAAGGTTTCAAAAATGTCAACCCAACCAAAAGTATGGGAACTCTGAGAAGCACAGTTCTGATGTAGCTAAGGTATACAGCCACAAAATGAGTTTCTTTCTGGGACCCAGGCATGGCTAAGTGGTTGAGCATGGACCTAGGATCCAGGAGATCGCGGTTCGATTCCCGGTCAGGGCACATGCCCGGGTTGCGGGCTTGATCTCCAGCAGGGGGCGTGCAGGAGGCAGACGATCACTGACTCTCTCATCATTGATGTTTCTATCTCTCTCCCCCCTTCCTCTCTCTGAAATCAATAAACATATATTTTTTAAAAAAAGAATTCTGTTGGTCAATTTTCCTTTTCCTTGAGTCATTTATTATAGCTTCACTGTCTCATTTATTATAGCTTCATATTAAGTTCTGACTTTGGTTATGGCAACTCCTCACTTCCTGGTCCTTTTTAGAAGTCTCCTAGCTATTCTTAGACATTTACTTTACCACATAAATATTATCAAATTCCATGACATTTTTTTCAAGTATTCAACTGAGTAACTTTAAATCAAAAATTTCTCTGGGACTTATATACTGTTTTTTAAGGGCCACCTTTAGTAATAATCAATATGTAATGCATTATGGCCTGGTGAAAAGAGTCATGGTGAAGAGTCCTGGGCTTTCCCAGCCTTTGCATTTTTGACTCTGGTGAAATTGGGTGAAAGGTCTTTTAAACTCTCCGAAACCTCTGATTTTTATTTTTACATTTACGTTAAATGTAGCATTTATATACCTAAATAGAAATTTTGGTTATTTTTTATTTATTCAGTATGTGAAAAGCCTTGTGGAAAGATAATACAAAAACATAGTGAAGGCAGTTTCATACTTCAGAAGCATATAATTTAATAAAGAACCAAAACATAAACAAGAATACACTTAAATTCTAATATAGAGACTAAATGATAACAAAATTTACATAGTTTCAGAAGCTATAACAATTACTTCTCATGTGAGTAATATACAGAATAATAATATAATCTCAAATCAGTACAGCATTTGAAATTAAGATAGTTATGGATGAATTCCTCATTCATTTATAGGTAAATGTCCTTTGCATCTACATCCACGGAAAACTGACTTTTCAGTCTCAAGGAGTAATTCACCACCAAAGAAAAGTATACAATTCTGCTGTCAGAAAGTCCTAATTAATTGGCCAGCCCAACCAAACCCATCATTTAGTCTATTTTCAGAATTGCTGCTCTGAGTGTAATTTTACGAGCATGTCCAAATTTGAAGTGAAATAAGTTATCATGAAATAAGCTGACATTTTTCTCAGAATTATTTGAATTTGATGCTTACACTAATTAAATTAATGATTCCCTTGGCACCACCAACAAAATTATTATTATTGAATCACAATCTGTTCAAAATAGCTAGTTTTAGTTGCAAAGTTTCCACCACTTTTGTTTTGAAAGATTAGCAGTCAATTAGATGCTGACTAACCAGCATAAAATGTGGATTGTAGGTTTTAACTTATACCTTATCTAATGAGAGAGCCTGCTCTGTTGTCCTAGGCACTCTGGCAAGCCCGAGGTGTCAAATATTTGTCACCTAATGCTGGGCTCAACAGTCACTAAGTTCTTCTTGGATTTCTGAGCAAGGTTAGTTAGAGAGGAGCTATCATGGATTCTTAATTCTCTAAGAAAATATACAAACAATAGAAGTAGCATCTAAGAAAACATTATAAAGTACCTTTTAATTGGCTTCATGTCATGGTAAGAAGATTAACCAGAGGGGATTCTATTTAGGCAGAAAACGTTTAAATTAAACCTGGAAATGTCCTGCAACAATCTGCATAAGATTCTACTTACGTGTTTTAAATACACACAGGATAAGAACACCACTTCCATTTTGTTTGATTTTTTTGTTTTGTTTTTGGGTGTTTTTTTGGGGGGTGTGGTTGGGGGGGGTCTGTTCAGGACTCTGTTTAGTAAATATAATTGGATGATCATGAAACTTTAAGCCTTGCATTACATCACAGCTCTAAATAAACTAACATTGATTCATTATTCTTTTTAACAAAGATTTAAGTTTTAGTTCTATGCCAATCCCTAGAAATATAAAGATGTATAAGATAGCATCATTCCCCTTACGAATATCAGTCAGGTAGAGAAACATACAAACCATAAAAGTAGAATATACGGTAGATTTTTTTTTTAAGTCTGTAGGATCACTCAGGCGGTAAAGCAAAGCATAAATTAAAGCTGGATAACAAAGGTGGGAGAACATTGAATAGTACAACGGTAGAAATCATGAAATCCCAGAGGAAGGCAATAGCAGTGGATCAGGAGATACCATCTGAAAGTAATAATGATAGTGACAATAATAATGACAATTAGAGCTAGCACTTATTGAGTATTCGCTTTGCCAGATAACATTCTAAGAACTTTCCACATAGTATATTTAATTCTCAGAACAACCCCAAGGCCTTCATTCAAATATTATTCCCATTTTACAGATGAGGAAACTTAAGGCACTGAGCAGTCAAGAATCTTCCCCAAAATCACTCTAATAATAAGTAAAGGACTTAATGAGCTGGAATTCAAACTCAAACAAGGACTTCAGTCTTTCATAACTAGGAAATCATGAAAAATAAAGAATAAGATCGGTCCAGATTTCTCTCTTAGATGACTGAATGGGCAGCATGCTACTATTAAAAATAAACACTAGAGTAGAAAGAGCATTGGGAGTGGGGGAGATAATTAAATTTATTTTTGCTCACGTTGAATTGGAGGGTCTTGTAGGAGATCTAAATAGAGTAAGCTGCTTTTAAAAACAGAAATGTGGACCTGGGCATTGAAAATTAAAGATAAGTATTTGGAGGGCATTCTATTAAAGTCATTAACTCACCCAAAATGTGTAGAGTCAGAAAAGATCCCAGAATGGACTATGGAGTAGATCATTATTGAATGTGTAGGCAAGGGAAGGCGAGACAGCAAAGAATTATGAATCTAAATGTCTAGAGAAGAAAGAAGAGATTTCAAATGTTCAGGAGGAGGGGGATTCAAGAGAATATCAGTATCAAGCATAAGTAAAATAAGGAGTGACAAGTAAAGATTCAACATGGTGTTTAACAAGTCTTAATGAGAGCAATTTCAGAGAAAAGATAAAGAGAAAATTTAGATTTTAGTTGGCTAAATGGTCATCCTAAATATCTGAATAAATAACTGAATGCTTAAAATGGTACAAGAGACAGGCTAATTGCTTTACATGGTGATTAAGAGGTTATAAAAATGAAGATAACAAGTTAAATTATCTGTTCAGTCCTCTACTTCAAGTACATAATCCTTCTCATGGATTTCTATGCTGATCTTTGTTATTTGTATCATGACTCTGTATCTGTTCTGAAGCAGAGTTTGTTATATAAGCAAGTGTGTGTGGAATTCTGGAAAGCAGTTAAACAGTCAGAAGAGGTGATGCTATGAAAAACAAAACAAACAAGAACAAAAAATGTTAAACCCGTGAAAAAACTACAAGGACAAAGGCCAAGCCAATAAGACAATCGTTTAAAAACACTGAATTCATTCAAACCAGATCATTTGTTTCTATTTAGGCTCTCAGCCACAAGGAATCACTGAATGTCAGAAATGGGTTGATATTGAAGAGATAAGGAAACCAAGGTATTTGGAGCTAAAATAATCTGCCAAAAGTCAGACAGCTAGTAGTGGTAGAATATAAACCAGAACATGTTTCCTGATTGCAATCTCTGTGTTCTTTTGGCTACCCTACACTGTGTCCTTACAAACTTTGCTGTCTAACTTGAACTTGCACCCAAAAACTTTCATACACCTAAATGAGTCAACGACATTAAGTATTCGTGCAAAGACTGATGAATAAGTTGACATGTATGACTGTGTATATGACTGAATATATTACTGAATACATTGTAACCCTATCATAATTCTTGCATGTAGTAGGTAAAACAAACTGTTAATTAATGAAAAGATTAGCTTTCAGAGAGGATGTCTATTTCCAAGAATTGTGCAAAAAGGTAAATCATCATTACCAATTACCATCAGTTTCTTGACATTTTGGCATAGTGATTATCCTCTATAAAGAGCAGAAGCAACCTGTGTAAGAACAATGCTCACAAGGATGGGGCTTTTTCTTCCTCACCAATCAACATGCCTATATATAGGCACACAGCCCAAGTGCTTTTTAAAGTCTCTAAAACAAGTGCTTCAAATTTAGTAAAACTAGTGTTTTATTATAACATTTGCTTCCAAAGAAAGGAAACCAGGGGAAGGTATCCCAAACTGAAAACCTTTAGGTTTTTGGAAACATGATATTACAGGGTAGGGAAAAAATAGGTTTACAGTTATGAGTACACAAAACACAGAGTTCATTCTTGGATTGTTATTTATTATTTATTGTATTATTTTCCATATGGATAATTGTAAACCTGCTTTGCCCCACCCTTTATATAATGTAGCCTATGACTGAATATCACTGCTCATTAGTCCAAAGAAATAAGCAGATATTTTTGTTCTGCGCACTTGTCTGTATGTATGTTTTATTTCAACTAAATGTTTCCTTTTTAAAGCAGGAAAATCAGGAACCATTATAATTGCTAGGACCAAAATTTGTATTTTAACACTTCTTATAATAAATCATGAACTAAAATTGGAACGTTTCTCATTCCCTAAATACCAGAAAATTTTGACATAATAATAAAAAAAATAACTAGATAGGCATACTTGCAATTTATCATTGAAACAAGTATTTTATTTAGGTAAAGAAAATGGAACTTTTTTGTTGAGAATATATTCACTGTTGCTCCTATAAAATCTCTTAGATTGGCAATGAGCTTAGAGCTTTTAGACACAAATCACTTTCAAAGATTAGGTTTAGCAGTTAGTAAAATGAGTCATTAGGAGTGACTTGAGAGGGATTTGAAAAATAAGAAAACCTGCATTAAGATCAATTATAAAAATGCCCAAATAGGTAAAACTTACAAAGGTCAGGGTTCAGCCTTATCACAAACAAGAATCTATATTGGAATTTGGGAGTTAGAATTTCTCAGTGAACCCATAATTTAAAACTGTCAAATTAGAAATTTATACTACAAAATTATCTCTTCTAGAGAAGAGACCGAATTACAATGTCTTTTTTATTATTATTGCTTTCATCTATTTCCATATAGCAAACAGTAAATTTTTGTTTGACTAAATAATTAGTGAACGCTCTCCTTGACAAAAACTTGCCCTAGAAATGTTTTGTTTCTTCATTTAGAAATTCTAATGTTTCCCTGAGATGTTCGTGTTCCTGATATGCTCATTTAAATAATAATGAGGACCACAAGTTACTAGAGAAATAAAGGTCAACTTCACTTAATCTCACCCAACTAACTTTAAGGGCAATACTCCAGACCATCTCTTTCTATCCACTGTGCTTTCACTGCTTTCTCCTTCAAGATAAAAGTAGTGAGGAGATCAACCAAGAGAAAAGAAGACTGTCAGTGTGGCCCAGCCAGTGTGACCCAGTTAGTTGAGTGTGGTCGCATGCTCCAAGAGGTTGCCAGTTTGATTCCTGGTCAAGACACATGCCCGGGTTGGAAGCTTGATCCCCAGTAGGGAGCATGAAGGAGGCAACTGTGGATGTTTCTCCCTCTCCCTCTCCCTCTCCCTCTCCCTTCCTCTCTCTATAAAAAGAAAAAAAGAAAAAAAAATCAATGCAAATGTTTTTCATTACAAAAAGAAACTTGTCAGTAAATAGAGGTTTATGTGTGTGATATACATAAACAACCAAGCAAATCTAATCAGAATTAAAGACCTGAGTGTCAACCCAGCAGTAGAGTTCCCTAGAATAAGGTCTTACACTTTTCTAGATATTTCTCTGGAGTCCTCAGAGTTCCTTTATTTTTTTCCCTCTCATAGTCTTTACTTTTCTTCTCAAATTGCCCACTTCCCCATTTCAGTCACCTAGTATATCATAATTCCTACTCACTTCCCCTAACCACCACCCCCTTCAGAGAATAACCAGTATTTTCCACTGGGAAATAGTATCGCCTTTTAAATAGAAAAGATGTTTACTTATCAAATATATTGTAAATATATCTCCATGTGAAACAAATCATATAAAATAAATGATCAGCTAAAAATTCCTCTCTGAGGTAATTTGAAACCAAAGTCAAATTTGGCTGAAGTGCAGAAGATCTAGTTTTCTTTAAACTAAAAATATGTAGTAGTTGAATTCCACAGAAGGATTTGGCAATGCAGTAATATGTTTCTAACCAGGGCCTAATTTCTTGCTGTTACCGGTGGTTTATGGTCAAAGAATTATAGTCAGCACATTGTAAAAGACATTCGGGAGAGCAGCATACTTAGTGCCAAACTGGAATTGAAATTTCATTCCTGGTAACCTATCTGCACACATCCCTAAAGGCATCCTAGATCTGGTACTGTGATAAACACAAACAAAGGAAGAACCAGAGTTGAAAAGCAATCTATATTGGTGGTTTGTTTTCAAGCTGGCTCTTTCCTTCACTTGAGCAGACAAACCAACATACAATCAGGATGAATGCTGCCCAAAGAAGCAAGTAAAATTTAAGATTTCTTACGTAGCAGCGAACTAAAGAATGTAACATTTGCAAACCACTTTTAAAGCCTATAATTTGTGCTAGAATGATTCAGAGTGATGGGCTTTTCAGACAGCTGAGCCTTAACATTACACCAGGATTCAGCCTTTCCTTCTAGTTTCTAAAGGCTTCCAAAGGCTGGCCTGCTTGCTACACAGTGGTTGGAGGTTAACTGTTCATTGTTTTCTTTTTAAGGAACTTATTGCATGGGAGCTTACTAGGAGCCAGGTGCTGTGTTAGACTACAGGAATGCAAAAATTACCAAATCATGGTTTTTGACCCTCAGATACTTATTACCAGCTTAGGAGGTAATTAATAGGAAGACTCTTCAAGTGTGATAAATGCTGTGATACAAAGGGTGCTATGAGAAGTGAGAAATAAAAAGGTACAACACCCAGTCCATGGACTCAGAGAAGGATCCCTGGACAAAACGAGTCTTGAGTAATAAGGCAGAATCTCACACAGTAAATTCAATAACTAGTACCTATTATTGTTACTATTACTGTTATCACCATTCACATATATAAAAGATAGTTATACATTTCTAGTTCCAACTAATAGTTCATTGCACATTAAAGATGAATACTTTACTGGAGTCACATTATTTTTTTTTTAGAAATTAGTTAATGGAAAGTGCAGAGCAGCAGGTCAGATAAGCCAGTATCACAGTAAAGTACTCTTTCACTATGCGATCTGAACCAACAGTTCTAAAAAGCTAATTGAATTATGATCATGAGGTTGCAAAAAGACAATGCCTTTGGCTTGTTCACTCTAGAGTTAACCTTGTCTCTGGCATGTGGATTTCATACTTCCCAAACTGGGATCCCTTTATATAAACATGTGTCAATCACTGATGAAAAAGAAGCTAGAAACATAATTCAGAGTATTAGTCCAGGGGTCAGCAAACTATGGCTCATGGGCCAAATCCAACCAGTTGCCTGTTTTTGTAAATAAAATTTTATTGAAACAGGCACACCCATTGATTAAGAGCTTCTTTCACACTACAAAGGCAATGTTGAGTAGTTGGAACAAAGACATTATGACCTCCACAGGCTTTACCCTCTGACTCCTTAAAGTTTTCTGAACCCTGTATTAGACAAGTAAAGCAATTCATAGCAGGTTACACATTGCAACCATTTCTTTCCCACACCCAAGGAGGGAAATCATCACTAATAGTTTTATCTCTAAGTATCCAAGTGTAAGGAGCTAATTTCAAATAATTATTCACTTGAGTCATTTTACATTCTCACTGTATTGAATTGTTTTAGATGTTATAATAATTCTTTACCTGTCCTGATAAATTTGCTTATCAATTGATTTTTGTAAACCTACCTGAAAGAAAGTATAATGTAATTTTAAAGGCTACTTTTTAAAATGTTATAACCTCTCTTTTGCCCTATTAAATTTAATTTTGCCTTAAATATGACTTTCATTGACACAGGAGGGAAGAGTGCTTAGTAAAATTCTTGTAACCAATTCTAGCTCATATGAATCCAGACCAATTAAGTATAAACAACAACAACAAAAAGAATTACCTGGTTTGTAATTTATAGTCCTGGTCTAGAGTTTTTAGAGTGTAACCGATCTAAGTTGATGAGTACTAACTGCCCAAGTAACTTCACTGTACATAACGCAGGTGGGAAGAAGTGTAGAGGCTGAGGGAGTGGACTCTGTGTGTAAGATTTAAAGATTCTTTTGATCAGATAAATCTAGTACCCATCTGACACCACACATAGTTTTTATAATATTATTGACTATATTCCCTGTGCTGTACTTTACATCCCCATGACTATTCTGTACCAAGAGATTTATTTGGATGATCATTTAATAAGATATATAATGTCTAATCACTGGGGTGTATGCCTGAAACTAATATAATATTGTATGTCAACTGTAATTGAAAAATAAAAAATGATTTTGAAAGAAGACTCTTTTAATGGTGAAGCACAACGCAATGACTCTGGAATAGATGAAAGGCAGAATTCTTTGTTACTTACAGAACCAAAGGGCAGGTGGGTGGGGCCACACAGAGTTGCCCCTGGACTGGGCACAGCAGTTTGGAACTGTAGTGAGGCAGCACATGTATGGAAAGTGGGGTGGGTTACATTTTCTTGGCTTCCTGTGCATTGGCTAATTTGAATAATTTTAACTGCTCCAAAAGGCGCTGTGCTTAACTGCCAAATACTTGGCTCTGGAATGATCAGGGCTGGTCCATAGCAGCCCAGAGTATGAGAGCCCAAAAAGTAAAGTGCTGGGAGTGTGGATCTAATCAGCTGCTTAAGAATGAGAAGTAACCAGCCTCTAGTCAGGGCTTAAAAACTGGGTCGAGATAACTTAAAAAATATTACACTGTGGAGTCAAAGTGCTCAGATTCAAATCTGGCTACAATACTTGCTAATGATTTAACCTTGGGCAAGGAGGTCAACCACTTTAAGGCTCAGTTCCCAGATCTTTAAAACAAAAAGTAAACGAATACTTATCTTTCAGGGGCAGTGGCATGATGAAATGGGAGATCCATATCAAGTGTTGGGCACAGCATGCATTATTATTGGGGCCAATCTGCACTTGATATGCAATGCTATGATCTTCTAATCCAGAAAATAATATTACACAAAATGGACTGCAGTGCAGGTTTCTTGATGATTATTTTTACTTATGCCTCTTTAAATAGAGAAAACCAAATATAGACTATCTGTGATACCTAAACTCATTTTTCTTTTAACAACTTGTCTGTTAAAAATATTCTAATGATCATATTCTGCTCATCACTAAATTGGTTATACAGTAAATATAAATCAGTAGGTTATAATTTTGAAAATTACAAATAATATAGCTTTTTATTGATCTTTTAAAAGAAAAGCACAACATATAATTTTAATTTTCTTCAATAGCGCGGTAACCTAGAGTTTAACAATGGCCTATGCCATCTTTTGAAACTTAAAGTAAAGACCTATTGATTTGTTCACTTGCTTTTTACTATAGTAAAATAAAGACTCTTACAGCAAATAAGTTTTATCTGAGGATTCTGAACAAGACTTTTAGCTAACCACATGCAGATATGATCAATTCTTTCTATATTTTCTAAGTATGTAATGTTTTAAGTTGCCATACTACAATCATTTAGACATATTAAAACATAGCTTACTTTTATTACAGAACATTAAATATTTTGAAAGAAATCAAACCTAGAGTTATAAGTGTTATGGGAAATTAGAAAAAAATATAGAATTTTTGTATCTTTATTCAATTGAGAACATAAATGACTAAAATTATTCAGTAAAGAACTGAGATGTTTATGTTGATCTACATTCTTGATCTAAGATGATTCAACCTATAATTTAATATCTATAATAGAATATTAAATGTATTCAATATAACTATGAATATAAAGCCCATAAAAAGCCCCAGCTGGTATGGCTCAGTGGTTAGAGCGTGGGCCCTCGGACTGAAAGGTCTTGGGTTCGATTCCAGTCAAGGACATATACCTAGATTGCAGCTTGATATCCTCCTGGGTCTGGACAGGTGCTGGAGGCAACCAACCAATGTGCCTCTTTCACATTGATGTTTCTCTCTTTGTGTCTCCCTCTCCCTCTCTCCCTTCCACTCTCTCTAAAAGCAATGGGGGGAAAATATATATCCTCAGGTGAGGGTTAAAATGCATAAAAAATCATACCATGCAAAAGCAAAGAACATAGAAATCATCCAACACTGAACAGAGCACTTGAAGTCAAAATATAGCTAGAAATTTGAGGCATTCTACAGGTCAGAGAGGGGTGAGCTGACATTGACTCTACAAGACCAGGGAAACGAAAGCCTAACCTTAGTAATGATTTTCCTAAAAAGCTGGGGTCTAGACACCCTGTTTTATTATCTTTTTTAGACCAGATCCTGTTTTTTTGTAGGAATGGATCAGATTAAGTGTCTAAGAAAATTCATGAAAGTTTTTTTACTTTCTCTTACAATTTTATCAGAGAATAAACATTCATAGAAAGGAGGTTTAAAGAAGAAGATTTCACTTTAAGTATCCTGCTAACAGGGATAAAAAAACTAAAGTCAGCTCCACCCTGAATATTTGGACAAACATTACTTAGAGATTGGCCAAAATCAACAGTGTGTTTCTGAATTGCTGAACTTGCTTCATGACCCATCAATTGGCATATCATCTGGGTTGGCTGCTAATCTACCTCATTACTCATTCTCAAAAAATAACTTTTCATTTTGACATAACCTCTATTTTGATTTGGAAAATATGAACAAGTGGTGTGATAAAATTAGATTTTTTTTTGCAACAGTTACTTTCATTATGAAAGACATATTTTTAGTATATTATATAAATGACATTGGGCTGACAATAATAATCACAGCATATAAAAGAATACCCCATTTTCTGTAAGCAACAAGCAATCATCATCAGAAGTCATCCTGTATTTATCATGAAACTCAGTTTTCATCCTCGAGTCATCATTTATATTTTCCAAGGTCAATTTTTGTCCTGATGCAATTTTGTTCATTGTTTATGCTCATTCACAACACAACAGTGTCCTTTTAACCTTTGTGTTGCTTCAGAAAAACTATGTCTGTAACATATCAAAATGAAAGGCCCACATCAGAAAATGATCCAGGACATGTGATATGTTAGGAGGGTTCTTCAACTGCAACCCAAAAGAGGCTAAAACATGGAGAAAGTATGCAGCCGTTATTTATTTACATATTGTGTCCTGAACTTTCTATATCTCTAACAGGTTACTTTTGAGTATAAGCATTTATTTCTTCATCAAGAAAGAAAGAAAAAGAGAGAAAAGGTTAGAGAAGAAAGGGAGGGAGGGAGGAAGGGAGAAAGGGAGAGAGGGAGGAAAATTTTGTCTTCTTCAGAACTCAAGAAAACCTCTTTGCTATCTGCCTGACTTTTCTTAATTCTTTGATTCTTAGTTATGCTTCAGACAGATTTAGGTGGCCTCTTTTGATCAGTGAATAAAATTAAATAATTTTACCTTACTCCATAGGAAAAAAAACACACAACAGAATAAAGCTTCATAAATTATTTGCAAAGTGCTATGTAAATCTCTTTGGCTCATTTCCCCATTGTGTACTTGTGAGAATTTCACTCTAAATCTGCACCGTTTGGCAAACAGAATGCTGAAATTCTTGTACCTTACCGTTGGTAAAAGAAACTATTTGAAGTGGCCACAGTTCTTGCAAAAAAGCCACCCATTACATCTTCTCTATCAGCAAAACTTTGCCACTATGTAAAAATAATGTATCGGGGCCAAATTCAGATGATCCTCTTTGAGGAATGCTTAAGAAACTGAATTGATAATAACAGCACATTCAGCATATCATATAGATGTTTGTTTTTAATGTTGTTAGTACAATGGATACGTAGTCAAAGTTTGAAACTTTCAGCAGAAAGTAATGGAGGTTAATTGATTTATAGTAACACAGATAAAGGGGCTTTTGTATAGCTGAGAACTGGTTAAAGCAAATTTGTCCAAGCATGATTCTAACCAGGAAAGACATTAAACACTAAATGTCAGTTCAGGGTAAGATTCCAAATGTAACTTGAGATGAATGCTTCATATTTCAACATCATATAGGGTTCATAGTAAAAAGAGCACTGGATTAAGAGTCTGGAATAAAATTCCACTCTATAATGTAATTAATCATGTGACTTGAAAAGGTTATTTTAAATACTTCCAGTCTCAGTTTTTTTAACAGGAGAAAGGAGTAATTTTATTTAATCTGTTTGGTTAACACTTATCTAATTTCGCTAAATGAGATAATGACTTAGAACATACTTTGAAAGTTATTTACACACATGATCATATAAAAAATGAACTCATTAAAATAAGTTCCTAGAGACCATATAGCTACTAATCTACAGCAAACAAAAAAGTCAAGCCATTCTGGACATAAGTAGGGCACAAAGGTCCCTGAAATATTTCCATGGATGTCTAAGAAGGTAAGAGGAGTCAGAGGTATATAAATCATCCCTACCTACGCCGTCACTGTTTCTTCTCATGTTGACTTCGAGTTGGAAAGGTTGCCCCATCTCTGAGTTAAGCTTAGCTCTCAGACATAAGACAGACGAAGCAGGTTATCAGCAGCTAGTGTGGGGAGGCCAGCTTATAACTTTTCAGTTTACAACAGGATCTTTTCAAAATTCCGCTATAAATCTAGACACATATATTTTGTATAACTGCTTTTTTTGCTATAACTTCGATTTTCAAGCATATATCTGGAGTGGGGAAGTGAGAAAATACCATTTTGTTTTATACTGTGCCTCTTTGTACCCCACTTGGAGCAAAAAAAGACAGAATAGATGCCCTAACCAAACCTATAAAAATCAAGAGATTGGACCAGAAGCTAAACAGGCTCTTACAAATAGTAATCACAAATCTTTTCTGAGGTGATCTGGGTTGTAAAAAAAAATGGAACCCTTCTTCTTAAAAGGCCATAAGAAACAAAGTGTTATCT
Organism: Miniopterus schreibersii; assembly: GCF_964146895.1. Lineage (NCBI taxonomy): Eukaryota > Metazoa > Chordata > Mammalia > Chiroptera > Miniopteridae > Miniopterus > Miniopterus schreibersii. Next base: position 116,375,001 of record NC_138102.1, read on the forward strand.
CTGCAGCTGAGGTTACAGTTGGTTGTAACCTTAGAGTGGTAAGCAGTAGAAAAACCATATTGAGCTTTTATATGTGACTCTCGAGGCAGTTTTTTCAAAAAAATAGGTGCATATGTGATTCTAATGACCTCATATGAGATAGAAAAGTGTTACATTAGAGTGAAAGACCAAAACCTTTACTTGAAATCTTTTTCATTCAGAGTGCTAAAGATATTGCCTACACCATATAAATTATGCAGGGTTTGGAAAACTAAAGTTAAAGCCAGCGTGGCTATAGGATTTTGCTGTTTTTGACCTCCAATAGCACAAAAAACAAGGCAGGAATTTTGAATTTAGGGGGAAGGGAGCAGGAAGTATTTTCCAGTGAGATCATCCTCAGGGGATATTATAGAGTAAACAGCAACACAGATATATGTAAGCTACGTCTGTAAATAAAAAGTTCCTCTGGGACAAAACAAGTAGATAATGAAGTATTTGGAAAACATAAAGCGGAAACCTGTAACAGCATCATTAAAGAAAATTTGGCAGGCTGGAATCACAGTAAGCTGCTATAGGCTTGTCTAGCCTAGATACAAACAGGAGGCAAAAGTCTGGAAGCATTTCTCCTTCCTTTGATTAATTTTTACCTATCAGCATATTTTTAAAATGACCCTTCTAAAGTTATTTTTTGAGGCAAAAGGTAGAATCCTGAAACTCATATTCCATCTTCAGAAAAATTAGCTTTCCCGAAAAGTCTAAGCATTTAAAAGTATTAAAAAATAGTTTTGAAAGACAATACATAGATTTTATGTATGTATTTTATATATATTTACATATAACATATAAGAATATGTTATATATATGCATATGTATGTATATGTATATATATATATGTGTGTGTATATACACACACACACACACACACATATTCACACACACAAATTTTTGCCAAAAAATAAAATCAAAAAGCCATCATGCACACTTCCTCATGACAGAGTCATTCCAACAGACTCAGCTATTCATGGACACATCTCAAATGTTTGAGTTTTCCAACTTGGTCCTTGGGTTGGAAATGCTCAATGTAGCGGTCAAGATATAGTTCCCTTAACCATTGTTGTAATAAAAGCAATAATATAAGAAAAAAGGATATTTTTCTACACACATATCCTTTTGAAGAATATTACCAAATGTAAGTTGTTACCAAAAATAAGTCAGTTGAGCCTTGGTAGTAGAGCTTAGGCCCAAGCACTGAAGGGTCATGGGTTTGATTCCTGGTTAACAGCATGTACCTGGGTTGTAGATTTAATCCCTCCCACCCCCTCAGTGGGTGTGGAAGGCAACCAATCCATGTCTTTCTTTCACATCTTTCTCTCTTTCTCTCCTTCTCTCTCTCTTTCTCTCTCTCTCTCTCTCCCTCTCCCCCTTCCACTCTCTCTTTGAAAAGCAATGGAAAAAATATCCTCAGGCGAGTATTTAAAAAGAATTTAAATTAATGCTTATAGAAAATGATGACTAGCATAATTTCAAAAGATTGTTTTTTCAAAGGATAATTCCAAGAAAATAGCTTTCAAGTATTTACACTGTTCTCGTGAACTTAATTTACACTTTTTTTCCCATTAACTTGATTTAGTAGGTGGAAAAAACTATGAAACATATACCTTTTTATGATATTTAAAACAGCATTTGTTTTCAATTATGAAGGGCTAATGTACTTTTACATTGCATTGCATTGCTACTGTGGGTTTTGTGGGGGAGGGTTGGCTTTTTTTAATTTTACAAATTTATTCTTAACTGGTACCTATAATTTTTTAAAATGTATCTTTATTGTTGAAAGTGTTACAGATGTTCCCTTTTTCTCCTCGTGACCTCTTCCTCACTCCCACGCCCTCCCCAAGCCTGCACTGCACTACTGTGTGTGTCCATGGGTTATTCACATAGGCATATAAGTTCTTTGGTTCATCTCTTCCCCGCCCCCTTCCCTCTGAGAATAGTCAGTCTGTTGCATGTTTCCATGTCTCTAGATGTATTTTGTTTGTCAATTTATTTTATTCATTAGATTCTACATATAAGTGAGATCATGTAAAAAAGCTATGGTACATTTGCACAATGGAATGCTATGCAGCTGGAAAAAAAGAAGGATCTCTTAGCCTTTGAGACAACATGGAGGGACCTAAGCAAAATAAGCCAGTCAAAGAAGTGGGGTTTTTTGTTTTTGTTTTTTACCAATTTTAACCAGTGAGAAGAAAACACTAGGTAGTGTAACTGGAAGATTGTTTTATTCTCAGTTCTCCCACTCCAGCCTTGCAATTTCTGTTCCTTTGATGTCTCTGAACTTCAAGTTTCCCCTCACTTAAAATCTTGACCTCATATTTTCTCCCCTCCTTTGGGAACTTGTATCATTAATTATGCAGTTCCTCACTTTTATCTTCAGAATATTTCTTTCTACTGGTTTCCTCCCATGTGCTCTCATAAATATGCTGACATTTCCTCTGCTAAAACATGCACACAAGCTAACAAACTTTTCTTTATCTTGTCTCCTCATAACCTACCATCCTGTCCCTCTCTATTTTAATAACTTCAACTTATTTCAGGTTCTCAAAAACTCTATAGTCTCCAAAATCATTTTGGAATTCCATGGTAATGCTAAGCATGCTTAGACCCAATGATACAGAATTCTACAACCAGTTATATACCCCAGAAAAATTTTCACACTTGGGCAATAGGTGATATACAAAAATTTTTAGAGCTGTCTTGTTAATAAAGAAAAATTTTAGAAAAATCCAAGTATTTAATAGAAGTATAAAGAAATTTTCATATCTTTTACATTGAGTATGGGTGACACAGAATACATGTTGAATAAAAATATTATAAAATAATATATGTAATAAGTTTGCATTCAAATAAATTTATAAACTAACAAAAATTAAAATTAAATTAATAATATATACATATATCAATAATATAAAGCAATACAAGTAAATAACACAAAATTCATAATAGTAATTATATATTAAACATATAAAGAGCATATTATATGTGTGTGTGTGTGTGTGTGTGTGTGTGTGCATGTGCATGTGTCTTTTTTTTAACACATACAGGGCTTTTCTCACATTACATCTTATGCTAATAAATATATAATATTTTAAATATTTGTATATACTTATGCCATATATATGTAAAGATTAAATATTAAATAAAGGGAGATAGACAGAATACTTCAAAATTATTAGTAATCTTCTATTTCCAATAAGAAAGTGAGGTGGTAAGTCCATGAAGGTTATATCTAAACTTTTATGGGTATGATCTATGTACAATTTAAAAACTCTATGCTCTCTCTTGTTTCTATCCCTTTTTATATTTCTCAGCCATATTTTTTTTTCTATTTTCCCATGCCCCCATACCACCTATGTTTACTTGCTAACTCTAACTCATACTTCCAGTCTCATCATAGAGAGGTCTTTCTCGATCAAAATAGGTGGGCTCCTTTGTGTATTGACTCATATCTTCTTGTGCTTAGCCTTCCTTGACACTCAGTTCATTGGTTAAACAGCTGTTTTCTCCACTCGGCTCTAAACTCCATCGGGGAACATAGTACTTAGCAAAGAATCTGACACAAAATACATGATCAATAAATATCTCTTGAATCAAATTATTCTTTTTTTGGCTATAATCATCATTTACTCTTGATTTCCTCGGGTCACATTTACTCTTCATTATTTTAGAACACGATTTCTGTCTTCACAAATCTGTTGTTTGTTTTCGGAGAGGTCACCAGTGACTTCGTAATGGCCTTTAGGGTAAAATCTTAAGCAATTTGACCTCTCTGGGGTATTTGACCCTCCTAATGAGGACATTTGGTAATTTGTTTAACCCTTACTGAATGTTTTGCGTGTGTCATAAAATGTAAAAGTGCTTCCCTTAGGTTCCGTAACACATCTTTCACATTGCTGTGCTACTTCTCCAATTTTTCTTCCTTGAGCTCCACCTGCTCTCTTGTTTTCACCAAGGATCATTCCAAGCGCTTTGACTCTTTCTGTTCTATACACTATTCTCACTGATGATTTGTCCTTTGTTAAACTGATTGTCATCACCTAAACTATTATAATATCCTTCTTACTGCTCTCTGTCTCTGATTGATACCATTGTAATTAATGTAGTTATTAATACCAGGAAAGGGGCAAGGGAAAGCCAAATATAATAGGCATGTCATTCAGGCGCTTCACCAGGAAGCTAAAGCTCTACACTCCCCAGGGAGCCCCCGGTCTATTCCCCGCACGTCACTGGAGGAAAGGACTGGACAGGGAGGAGGATAGATGCTTGCCCAGTAAAGTTGGGTTTACATCAGGAAGGTACTTGTCTGTCAGTCACACCTGGGAACAGGTCATTGGCCAGAATGGGCGTGGCCACTGGAAGTGTGGGAAGGCTTGGGGTACTGAATCCCCTAAACAAAGGAGTTTTCTCTCTTGGTTGCTTTTGGTTCCTCTTGGAGTGTTGTGCGTAATCCTTGGTTTTGGCGGCTCTCATGCTCCTGCTGCCTGGCATTTGCCCACATGGCCCATGGCCACGTGGACCCACACACACACTGGACTAAGAGATTGCAACTAGCCTGATGCTGAACTGGATCCAGCTCCAACATGGAACCAAAATTCTAGACACTGGCTTTGCTTTTAGCTTTACTGAGACCCCAGCTACACTTCTTCTATGACTGGAAGGGAACTTTGGAAACCCAGGGATGTAATTCCACTCAAATAAAAATCACTCATCCTCCTATGCGAGTCTCAGAAAATTCTTTTTCTTGAGGTTTCATAGGGACCCCACCCCCAGCACCCAGAGGGAAAGAGGACACTCCAATTTCCCTGATAACATAACGACTCCCACGCCAAGGCACCTTCCACACTTACCTTACTCTTTTAAAAAAGCCACTGTTATTCCTGCTTTAAAATGTGTAATTTCTTCTTATTGGTCACAGGATACAACTTAAAATCATTAGCCTAAACCATAAGACTTTTCACAATGTCTCATGAACTTCCTCTGAAGACTCATTTTCAGGTATCCCCCATTGTATTCTATGCCTTAACCACCCCAAATTATGGGACTTCTTTTTTAACACATCCTATAGTTACTCATATACAGGCCTCTGCTCACATTCCATCTTATGCTAAGAGTTTCTTTTACTTTGCTTCTTCATTCATAAAATTTCAAAATCAAAGATCCTAAATTGGGGAAGAGAGGTTGTCAGAAAACCACTTTCAAATCTGATAAAATAATATATGGAACTTCTTGTCAGATAAACTCATAATGCATACACAATTTATCATAGAATCTAAAGGAATTTTCTCTGCCTTATTTATTTTTCTAGAATGAAAAGTAGTTGAGTTATTTGAATATGAAAATACTATGTAAATGTGATGAACTCTTTCTTCTTCCACCCAGATAGAAAAATCTTGCTATATGCTTCCTTGTCTTTATAGAGAACCCAAGTGAAATAGCTTCAAAGGAGCTGGCATAAATTTGCAATGTTATAAGTTTGGTCATACTTTAAAAACAAATGATATCATTTCTATCCAGGTCTGTAGTGTGTTAAGCCTTTGGGCATTCCATGAAATGCTACAAATATTCCCTAAAGTCAAATTAGAGAATACTAGTAGTAGTAGGGGTCAGAAGATAATTACCTGAAAAAAACAGTAATGTGTGAGATTACAGAAAACTAGCAGGTTAATATCACACAGTTCTTACAAGTCATCATCTCTCAACAACTCTCTAGCCTCCTGTTCAACAATTAACCAATCTACAAACATGCATTATGTATCACTCCAGGTTAGGCATTATACTAGAAACTAGGATGCACAGGATAATAAAAGTGGCCTCTGACCTTGAGTTTCATTACCTTGTAGATTACAGCATATATGTAGTTCCCCATGAGATACATAAAGGGATGATTTATTCCTCACACCTATATATACAGGCTAAATGTGAATTTAAAGACAGGCTGGCACTATGTACAGCCTGAGCTCAAACATCAGTGTCATCGACTCTGTTACCTTGATGAGTTTAAAATGCTAAAAGGACACCATAGAAATGCTAGCATGGACCTAATAAAACCTGATAAAAAACAAGTTTTAGTTTTCAAATAAAAGTGTTGCATGAAATAACCAATGTTACTCCTATAAGCTACTAAATTATGATTTTGATGCATTGAATGTCATAAGGTCTGTAAAGGCCAATTTGACAGGCAAAAGAAAACATTGGCTGATATGAGCGAAGGCAACTGTGTAAGTCTGAGCCACCCAGGCAGTCCCTACTTTCTGATGTATTTGTTCTACAGCAGAAGTTTAAAGGACATATGCTTAACCCAAACCCTGAGCACAGTTTGAAAAGAATGTACTCACCACTGAGCAACTGGCCCATGGAACTTTTTACTCCATCTAAGAGGAAAAATGTGTTCTGTGAAGCTGAAGTTTGAAATATAGAGTTTTTAAGCTAATTTCACATTTTTATTGATATGTTCTCATAACAAAACAAAGCAATTACATGTGCACAAACATTTAAAATGGGGATTACAAAGGGAGTAAAAGATCGATGAAACAGTAGCTAAAAAACATGGATTTCTTGTTAAGCAGTTTTAAGATGTCCATTTGCTTTGTATTAAATATAACTTTAAAAAGTTTCTTATTGTTTTATTATAACCTAAAAGTTACAGGCAAAAGCTCTACAGCATACTGAAAAGCTTATAACAGAAAAAATAATATGTTTTTCATCATTATTTTCAGTCACACCCATCACCACAGAGAAAATGCTGTGAATGGGTTTGAGTGAGTGTATGAGCCATAAAATCCAAAAAGACCTAACTTCCGAGAGTGCTTACTAATTTTATTTTCAGAATCACAGAGAGTGTCCTTCAGATGGTATCATATCTAAGTTTTTCTGAAGAAAACAGTATAATCTAGTTTCAGTTGTATTGCATATATCAGCAATAAGTGGATGAAAGGAAAAAACAATTAAAACATAGTTGAGAACTTTAAATGATTATGAGGCCTTTGAATTTATTAAATATGTGCAGTAAGGTTCACTCATTAAACTTTAACATCTTATAATTATGAATTATGGGATTTTAATCTCAATTTTACCAACAAGGAGAGTAGGCAAGCCTTGAAGGCGTGGAAGGTAGCTCAAGATTAGCTACTTTGTGTCAGAGTCTTACTGTATAAAGTCCAAGATTTTTAACCCATCTAACATAGTAACTGACAATCTCATTAAAATTGGGGGGGGGGAAAAATCAATCCTTAAAAAAAACCAAAAAAACAAAAAAAACAGTTGTAATAAACTACCCATGAGAACAAATCACCTACAGTAATTTGCAAGAAATAGAAAGAACATGATACATTACGTGTTACCCTCTAAGTCCTTGGTAGGCATGATATTGCTCTCAATAGGTCTCAACAAATACAAATTAATAAATAGAGAACAGATCTTCCTAGCTAATATTTCCCATAGAACGTAAATTAAGAATGGAGAGCTAGAAAACTAAATTTAGCAAGATTTTGTTATTCCCCTTGAGTAACATTACCCCAAAGATAACAGCTCTGAATTTGATTATGTAACAAGTAGTTCTCTTACCTAAGAGACACATGGTCCAAATCAGTAACTTTTAAGACACAGGCCGGAGGAAACCCATGAGACCCTTCAACCTGCCATGTTATCCCATAGCTGCTGCACAGCCATTCCTACTAGTTCATTACTGCGGGGACCTAAATTCCCCCTACACTCAGGCAGTTATTACACCCCACAGCCTAGTATTTGAGAAAGGAACCAGGAGTTCACCCATCACTGGTGTTTGAGCAGATATTCTGCCTCCTTCCTTCCTTAGGCCATTATCAAAGCATCAAAATAAAACCAACTTAGTTGTATACACTCAACCTAAATAAGGGTCATAATTGAGTTTTCTGATAAACTTTGAGAAGATAAATATTAAAAGAAGATGCATAAGTTAAATACTAGGTTTGCAGGTGGAAAAATCATTATTATTAGGTAGAGAGTGAGGAACTAGATGTGTTTTCTTGTTTAGAAGGAAGGTTACTCCTCTTTTGTACAAAGAATGCTGCACAGTGCACTGATTAATATGAGTAAGAATGGGCTTCATAACCCAGTTTTTCTTAAAATGCTCTATAGACTTATAAGGAGTAAATTTAGAGCCTAAACCATAAGTTAGCAGAAAGGGAAAAAAAGCTTTGAAGACATTTAGTGAAACAGAGCCCAGAAGTTAGCAGTGGTGGTCAAAGAGAGGACATCACATGTTGTTCAATGACCTGGGAAAACAATTTCACTATAGTTTGAACAGTTATGATAGCAATGCTGATGAATTCTTTTAATTTAGTCCATCATATATCTATTGAGTGCCAGAAAGGTATGTCAATCAGCATATATTGTGCATGGTGAAAATTCAAAGTTAGACTAAAAAAATTGCAAATTTTCCAAAGACATTGATTTATTTCTTTGTTATGGGATAGGTCACAACTGCAAGAATATAGTAGCAGATAGCAAGAAGAAATGTCTAAGATAGAGGAAGAGGAAAATAATGGAATTAAGGTAACTGTATTTTGAAAATACATACATATTATTTATTATATATTATATAATATGTTATAATGCAATATGTATAATAATTTAAAATTATTTCACAAGTTATTTGCAAGTTATTTTTGCAAATTATTTTTGCTGCTAGATAAACAATGGGACTTTAAGCAAAATTATAACAGAGCAGTTATTATTAAAAAAAGACACATTTTAGATAAAACAGCATTTTAGAATAATATAACTCAACATATGAAACTGTATTATTGATTTTTGTGATAATTTTTACAGAAAATGACCATTTTATATTTCTGATTACAGCCATTATTCTCTATGAGACCTCACTGAAATGGTTTTACATGTGAGATGCATTAAAACTCTATTAAAGAAGTCAGTCAATTATAGGTAAGCCATTGGGCTAAATGAGGTTTCTATCAACAGACTACAATGGTAGCTGCCTGAAATAGGATTGTAGATTGAATCTATTCATGAAAACGTGTTCCCTATTGACTGGTACTTAGAAATCTGATCATTTAGCTTTAATTTTAAAACTATACTTAGTGTCCCAAAACTCTACTTGAAATTTCTTTGATTAGTCTTTTTCACAAGGGAGCCAAATTGTTACCCCCTCATAGCTGCTGTGCACTTTTCAGGGATTACTCTAAGTGTGAATTGTCAGGTATTCCTTCCAGCTGCCTCCTGTCAGGCTATAATCCCAGGCTGAGCCTTGTCAGAGGTCACTGAGCTCCTGACTAATGCCCTTCATTAGAGAAGGAAAACAGAGTGTCTTCAGCACACAAATGGCAGGAGACACACAGCAGAACTGGGCAATACTCAAAAAAAACCAAAAAACTAACTAAACTTTAAATCCATGAAAGTTTAAAAGTTGCTTTCAGCATATTTCCAATTATCCAGAACAAAATTTAGCATGTAAAATGTTTATAATCAATTAGCATAATTTTTCAATATCATAAATTTTGGAATTAAAACTTTCAAGCTATTAACAATAATAGATGAATTATTGATATGAAAAAATACTTATACCTATGGGCCTGTTTCTTTCTCACAATTAAATCTCCTTAAATCAATTTTGGGGATATATATTTTTTCACTTTTCCCTTATATTTAATATACTGTCACATTTATTTAAATCCTTGAAATCTTTCATATTGAAATGTACTTTCAGTGAAGGTAGAAATCTGCATATATAGAAAGTGTTAAATTTTAAGTTTCAAAAAATATTTATCTTCTAGAATCCTTTGATACATGAACATTTGATTGTCTCAATAAGATATAATTGGGCAAAAATGTTTGTCCACCATTGTGTAATGGACTTTTCAGAATCATTTTTCAAGTAAACCACTAAGTATTTGTTCTCTGGTCTTGATGATGATGTTTCTGTTATTATTGTGGTTTCACCTTGAACAATCTTAAAAGAGTATTTTTTTTTAGTTGGAAAGGCACTAATGTTCATTATGAAAGATGCTAAGAAATATTTTCTTGTTACTTCCATTGCCAAATTTAAATTCTCTTATCAGAAGGTAGGGGGAATTATGAGTTTAATAAAACCATTTTATGTTGAATATGCTAAAATAATTACATAAAGATTAATTATTTTTAGAGAAGTATCAATACTTTTAATCACACCTGTCAAAACTACATAATTAAGCTGTATTATCAAGAATAGTAAAATGAAATAACCAGTATCTGACCACCATACTCTTTCCATTGACAAATAAGTTATTACTTTGAGAAAAACTTCTTTCCTTTAGAAGATGGTCTCTTTTAAAGGTCACTGGAAAGTGTCATTTTAAAAGAAAAAAAGATAAATTTAAAATGTTGCAAAATTTTAAGAAGCTACATACTTAAAAGTGAATGTTTTGTTTGTTCACATGAAATTAGTCTGCATTATTTTCTTGGAAGAATTAACTAATTGACTCCACATCTGTCATAAAGAATTACCTTTACAGGAAAATCCGCGATGCATCTGTTTCCTTCGTGGTTGTTCAGAGTGAATATGCAATAGAAATTGTTTAGAGCAGTGGTACCATTGCTATTTTTTTAATCATTTTTATTTTTTGCCTTTGATTTTTATTCATCTTCTCCCAGAAGTGTTATTATTTTCTCTTTTTCCATTTTCTCTGAAAAAGGAAAATTACATATCGTTTTCTAACTCTAAGACCCGGGGCCAATTTAAAAAATTCATAATCATGACTAAAACTTAGTATGGTAAAATTAGTAAAAATTGTTGCACAGTCTCACTAATATTTTGGTCAAAGAAACCTTGAAGTGTACAATTATTTCTCAATCACAGTTTAAACAGTCATTTATAAAATCAGAGTTTAAAGTAAGATCTACCAGATTCTCATAATTACTTGAGGCGCTTTCTGGTTTAGGGAATGTCATAAGCTGCTGGCATTGAGTTTCCTTAAAGACATTCTCTTTTCAAAATATTTTAGACAGCCATTTAGGTACTCTTACACAAAAATGATTATTTCATGATAATTTGATATAGTTGGTCTCACAATTTCTTTCTCAGCATATTTTCCAACCACCCATTGGACCTCCATGGCAGTGAAATGAAATAATGCTTTTTGTTTTTGTTTTTTCTAAAATCCCAAAGCTCCAAATTAGGGATCAGAGGTAAGCTCTTCCCATGGGCCTGGGATTTAATTAAAGATATTCTAGTAGTCTGAAATATTCTCAGTGTTTCTTCTTTTACCTATATCTGGGAATTAGTTTAAAATTTAAAAAGAATATTTAATATTTAATATCACATTTGAAAATTAAATATGTTCATTCTTAAACTATTGAAAATATAGAATGTGAAATGTATTGTTAAAATGTAAAAAAAAAATATTGCAATGTATATGTATGCAGATATTAGATTATAAACTTTCTAGCACTTATCAGCGGCAACCCAAGAAATCTCTGAACTTGTAGCAAGGTAGGTTCCAACTTCAACTGAGAGTTATTCTCATTGAAATAACACAGGGAGGTTGTTTCTAGAATCTACAGAGATTTCTCAGTGGGAGAGCTCTGAGATTATACAGCCTTTAGGACTTTTTTCAACCCTAAAATTCTTTGCTTTTATGTTTAGCTACACAATAATGCAAACTAACACCTGTGACATGAAAGAAGAAGAAAAAAAATCTCTGTAGACTGGCTCTATGCCTACCATTTGTTAGAAGCTTGAACTGAAACTCTGAAGTACATAATGAGAATAAAGAAAAGCCTATCAGAAGATATTTTAAAATAATAAATTAGCAATAAACATATATATTTGACTTTAAAAAATATCATTTGCTGGTTCATTTCTTCTCTACCTTTCGTTTATCCAGGCCAGGGCAGAGAAAATACACAAAAGGACTGGAACATTTTTGTAAACCAGGAAGCGGGAGGTGCTTCATAAGTGATGGGGACATGTCAAAAGGATAAAGAGGCCAACATGAAAGGGTACCAGTGACTCAATCTGTGGCAATTTGAGTATCAAAATAATTGACAGAAACAGGTTATAACACATTTTTAAAAATTAGAAACCCTGAGACTATTTGTTATAAATAGATGAATTAATTAAAGGCTTATTGAGGAATGGGACATTGACATCATGATACAAAATATTTATTAATTATAAAGAGAAAAATATTAATTTGCAATGGAAAAATCTATTTTAATTTAGGGATCAAAATGAATATCATTGGTATGCGACTAATTGAAATCATATACGACCTAATAGAATGTAAGGAGAAGAAGGCAGTGATGTGTCAGTGACACATAACCTGAACCTAATCACTGGGAAACATTACACAAGCCTAATCTGAGAGGCACTTCAACAAAGCCGGGCCTGGCTCAGCGGTTGAGCGTCGACCTAGGATCCAGGCGATTGTGGTTCGATTCCCGGTCAGGGCACATGCCCGGGTTGCGGGCTCGATCCCCAGTCGGGGGCGTGCAGGAGGCGGCCGATCAATGGCTCTCTCATCATTGATGTTTCTATCTCTGAAATCAATAAAGATATATTAAAAAAAAAAAAAAGCAAATGGCCTGTAATCTTCTAAAGTGTCATAATCCTAAAAGCTGAGGAACTGTTCCATATTGAGAAAGACTAAAGTGAGATGGCAACAAAATATAGCACATGATTCTGAACTGGATTTTGTGCTACAATGAAAATTGTTGAGACAACCAGTGACATTTGAGTGGGGTCCGAGGATTAAATGGTAATTGTGTATCCACATTAATTTCTTAATGTTTGTATTGTGGTCATGTAGGATAATGTTGGTAATTAATCTAGACTAAAGTATGTGAGGATGATGGGGTACCTTGCTGGGACCATACGTTTCAGTACTTCAGAAAAAATATTCTGTGTGCTGTGTACTTTAAATTTTTTGGTAGGTTTGTGGTTGTTCAAAATAACATATATATTATATATATAAATATATATATTTACCACCGTATTATTACCATGTATCTTCCTTTGACTCAATACTCAATATATATTGATGAAGATTATCTAATAATAGCATGGATTAATTTGTAATTAGTGATCTTCCCATTTTTTGAAACTTTTTCAGTCAAGGACTGATAATCATCTTTCGTAAATATTAAAAAAGAATATGTATTGGCAAGAGACTTACAGATACAGCAGGGAACATGTGGGCCTTAGAGTGTTCCTGGTTATAATACAAACAATACAACTAACTAGCTTTTAATCTCAAGCATATCAATTAATCTCTGTACATAAATTTTCTATCTTTTAAATGGAGCTAGTAATACTAATGGAGCCAGGCTTTTGTAAAGATTAAATGAGTCAGCCCAACTATTTCATTTATTCACCAAATATTTTTATTGAGTAGTGTTAGGGTTTCTGGCCTAAATTATAGACTGGGATGACAAAGATAAATAAGACAAATCTGTACCCTCAAGAATTTCATAAGCTAGTGGATGAAACACACACACAAATTATGATATATGGAGAAAAATGAAATGAGAGATGTATGCTACAGGATACCATGGAATACAATGAACATTGAACAGATACCATTTCTCTTTGGGAAAGTGTCAGAATAAATAATATCATTGCTCAATTTCAATTTTAATCTTAAATATTAATTATTTTCTTTTATTTTATGACACTGCTACAGAAAAATATGCTTGACGGAAGACCGTGGATGAGAAGCATGCTGTGCTAAATAATATAGTCTTCATTTAACAATATAATTTGGGGTTCATAATATCTGAATAAGGCTGTCTCTTCTATTGTGTTTAAAATAAAACAACCACATTTAATATTCACTGGGGACTTACTATGTACCTGACAATGCCCTAAGCATTTTACATGTACAATTGATTTAATCTGCACAATGAGCCACTGAAGTAGGTCCCATCACTGTGTACACTTTACAGGTTTCTAACTTTTTTACCTGCACATACTCACACTAATTTCACCGAATTTCTTGAAATATTATCTATACCCTGAAATGACTTCATTAGTTATCTGTCCAATCCAGATCTTTGCATATGAACTTAACATTCCTGTGTCTCACTGTCTTGGATGAATAATGGGTTTTTAAAACTTAGCAGATTGAGCTGGCTTCCATGCTTATTCAACAACACTTCCTCCGCAGCCTTTTACCTGTCAGTTAATGTTCACTCTATCCTTCTGCTTAAGCAGGCCAAATGTATCTGAGTTATCCACAATCATACTGTCTTAGGGCCCAGGAGCAACCCATTCACAAAGCTTACCAGCTCTATTTTCAAAAATAGATTCTCAGATCTGACCTCTTACTATCATCATCTTTGCTCAAAGGCTCTTCTTCGCCTTTTTACTAAATGCACTAGCCTCCTAAGTGGCTTCATGCTTCTGTCCTCACTCATTTCATTCGACCCTTCACACAGCAACCGGAATGATCCTGTGTAAACTTCAGTCACATCAGGCCACAACTCTGCTCAAAATATTTTCATTGCTTCACAGGTCACTCAGGTAAAACCAAAGTCCCAGAAATGACCTATGAGGCCTATGAATTCAACACCTTCCTCTCCTCTGTTGCTCAGAGCTTTCGTGCTTGCTCTTCCTCTTTAGAAATCTCTTTTCCCTACATGTGTAGAACCTTCTCTGTCTCTGCTTTAAAGTCTTCTGTCAAATGCTATAACCTTCGCAGATCTTCCCTGATGTTCCTATAAAAAAAATCATACCCACTCACTCCTGCAATTTTTATTTTCCTTCCTGGTTTCTCTTTCATTTTCTCTCAGAGCACTTCATTGACACTCTAGGTATTTTTGTTATGATTGTCTATTGGCTTCCCTCTCCCACTAGAATGTAAGCTCCATGACAGAGGAGTTTCTGTCAGTTATTCACTGCTCTTTCCTGCGCACCTAATGCAATGCCTTAGGTGCATATATTTAGCACTTAATAGGTACTTCTCAAATGCTTGAATGAACCTGAACAAACTTGCTTCCTTATCAAGAGCCAGTACCAGAACTGAAACCTAGTAGTCTGACTTCAGGGTCTCTACTCTTATCCCTTGTACTGTATTTTCAAGATTACCTTTAGCTCGTCAACATCTCAAACCTGAATACCATTCTTTTCACCACTCTCAGTAAACTGGGCCACTTCCCTGAATTCCTCCATTGCAACTCTGACAATATGTGTAAAATGAACTGATAAATGCAGAATATTTTTGTTAGAGAAGGATGGTTTTAAAAGAGGTTGCATCCCTGGAAGTGTTTAGAATACATCAAGTAGGGGGACACTTCACTGTACATCTCATCCTGGCAAGACTTTATATGGTTCTAGAGTCCGTGTGTGCATGTAGGTGAGCCTGAAGTACAGCCAGTAAATTCAGTAAATGGTTTCCAAGCACCAAAACGTTTTTATGGTTTACAGATTATCTGTAACGCATGCACACACACACACACACACACACACTCTCACACACCCACACCCACACCCACACCCACCACAATTGGCACTGATATTCTGTAATAGTCTACACCCTAAACATAGACACACCTGCATAGGTTAGTATGAAAGCCAAGTTGACAGCATGTTTTATGCGCTGCCTTATTTCTTGGCCAAAGATTTGTTTTCTGTCACGGAGACCAGGCTTTGGAGCTGTTTTTAATGCAACGTAATAGAACACATACAGAGAGATCTCAGCCAACTTAAAATGTGTATATTGAACACCTCCTCTGTCCAAAGTGCAATGAGGCTAGAAAAAAAAAAAAAAAGATACAATCTTGTTGTATCCAGAAGGAGTTTCAGTTTGGATGAGATTACATTAATACATGCATAAGATAATTATCAAATAAATAAGAGACAAATTGTAATCCTGCCTAGAGAGAATCAAGGTAAAAAGGCATGCCCTATGAATCAGCACAGTTAAGGAAGGTTCTGTGAAGGAATGAAAAAGAACACTTAGTAAGCACCTGCTATGTGCCAGGTGCTTTGCATATATTGCCTCACTTAATCATCATAGCAACCATATGGGGTCTGAATCATGTTATTTTTATAGGTGAGGAAATTGAGTTGAGGTCAGTCCAGCAAGAATTTATTGCTACCTTATTGCAATTATTTTGTATCTTCAGCCAGGAACACAATGCCAAACTTGGAACTGATTTTTCAATCTTGGTTGAGGAGGTTGGTAACAAGATAGGTGAACAAAATTTCAATAGGATGTTGAAGCATACTAATAGGACAAAGCTTACATTCAGAGGGAACAGGAAGCTTCTACCCAAAAATGTGGGTCCCAACAAAGTTATACCAGAAGAGGTAATGCCTGTGCTTAATCTCGAATGATGGCAATGGTGAAACTGTGATTTTCCACACAGAGGGGGCTGAAGAACAAAGTTACAGAGCCCTGACACTGTACAGCATGTGTATTAGTCAACTGTTATAACACACAACCCCGAAACTTATATCGGCTCAAACCTGATAAAATTTTTCCAGTGCTTGTATATCAAAGCGAGTGCTCCTGATGTCACAGAGGCTCTTGTTAAAGTGATGATTCAGGGAACCAGGATCCTTCCATCTTAAATGTCTACCATTGTCAATATGTGGCCTTCAATTTATGCAAGCATTTTGACATCAGATTGAGAAGGGTGAGATAATCCGAGGGAGGTTTTCATACACTAGCTCCAGAAGTACTTGACCTTCCTTTCATTTGTCTAGAACACAGTGGCATGGCCACTCCAATCTCCAAGGAAGGATTCTTTTTACACAGGAAGGGAATAAATTGTTTTCATGAATAAATAATGGTATTTGCCATTGTGTATAAATTCTGTTATTGTTGTAGAATGAGGTTCAGTGGGAAAGAAACACTTTCATCCTAGAGAACCTTTTATTTCACAGTAAAGAACTTCAGTTCAAATCTACAAACATTTCTTGATCATGGCCAGATACTATATGAAGCAGTAGGAGGCAAAGAATAAATCTCAAGCTTTGCCTTCAAGGTGGTTATATTTTAATAGGACACACTGAAAAATACATTGATAAGAGAAAGTTTGATTTTTATGGTGAGGGGGCATATTGAGGTAAGGGGATGGCACAATCTTATTTGCTTCTATGTGCATTATTTAGATGACAGCAAGTATAATGCACTTGAGAGTGAAAGACTAAAGGCAAACAAGAGAAATTTTCACTTAAAATAGGTCTGTGTTAGTGGGATGGAAAGTAAAAATGAAAAGTAGGAGGTCACAGTTTACTAATGAAGAAAATGAAGAAAAAATTCATAGATGAATTCTAGGTTTCTGGCTTGGATCAATGAGTGAATGGCCTTATCAGCCACTAAGATATGAAATACAAAAGAAGAATTGACCTAGGAGATAGGAAAATACAGTGATTTCAGTTTTGATAAGTTGAGTTTGAAATGCCTGTGCAAAATTTAGTTGGAGATGTGCATCTGAGTCTGTAATAGGGTACTGTGGTAGGCTGGAAAATGCACCCCTCCCCCCGAAAGTCCACATCTTAATCTCTGGAACTTTACATGGTAGAAGAGACTGTATAAATGGGATTAAGTTAAGGATCTTGAGAAGGGAAAAGTATCTGGGGTTATCCAGGTGCACCCAATATAATCACAAGGGTACTTATAAAAGGACTCAAGAAGATCAGACTCAGAGAGAAAATATAAAAAAATGAAAACAGAGATCAGGTAGAGAGAAAATACTCTGCTGCTGACTTTGAATGTGGAGGAAGGGGCTATGAGCCAAGGAATGTAGACTCAGAAAGTAAAGGTGGTAAAAGGCAAGGAAACAGATTTTGCCTAGAACCTAGAAAAGAAACCAGCTCTGCTGACATCTTGATTTTAACCCAGTTTACCTGATTTTAGGCTTCTTATCCCCAGAACTATAAAAGAATAACTTTTTGTTGTTTTAAGCCATTAAGGTTGAGGCTGTAATTGCAGCAATAGGAAAATAATACAGGTACAAATATTCAACTTCAAGTAATAAGCATGTAGGTAAATGATAGTTAAAACCATGGAACTATAGCCCTGCCGGGTGTGGCTCAGTGGTTGAGCATTGACTAGGACCCAGGAGATCGCAATTCGATTCCCCTTCAGGGCACATGCCTGGGTGGTGGGCTCGATCCCCAGTTAGGGGCATGCAGGAGGCAGCCAATCAATGAAAACTCTCTTATCATTGATGTTTATATCTCTCTCCCCCCCCTCCCTTCCTCTCTCTGAAATCAATAAAGATAAAAACCATGGAACTATATGCACATCTAGAAAGTGTGAGGGACTATAGAGGATAGGAAGCATCCTGGGAACAATAAAAAAATAAATTAGGAGGGTTGGTCGAGCATAGATGAGCAGCTGCAGCGCAGTATCAGGAGAACCAGAAAACTAGGCAGCATAGAACTAAAGGTTATAACAGAATTAGGAGAGAAAGAAGTTATCAGCCATTCAAAAGCAGGACATTAATAAATATTCAAAAATAAAATAAAAAACTGCCCAACCAGTGTTGCTCAATGGTTGAGCGTTGACCCATGAACCTGGAGGTCAGGGTTTGATTTCTGGTCAAGGCACATGCCCAGGTTACAGACTTGACCCCCCCCACCACTAGGGGGCATGCAAGAAGCCACCAATTGATGATTCTCATCATTGATGTTTCTGTCTCTCTCTGCCTCTCCTTTCCTCTCTATGAAATCAATAAAAATAAATAAATAAATAATAAATAAATAAATAATAAAGCAGAACAAATTATCATTTAATGAACCTAAATTACTGGAATGGAAAAGTAAGAAATGTTAAGCTGGGAAAGAAATTGGAAGAAGATGAGAGAATATCATTTTGCAGTACATATATTTTGAAGCACTAATAATGTTATGGGTTTGATCAGATAATAAGTTCTTATATTCAGTTGTGTTCTGGACTCAATTCCACTTCGGACAGTGAAGGAGGTGGTTTCCATACCTCCAACAAGCAGTGCTCTGCTCCAGACACCAGCTTGGAGGTCCTACAATTCAACTTAGTTCTGACCCTATCTACCCTGAGATAGCAACATATTGCACAAGTGAGAGGTTCAGTCCTACAAGACAATTTTAACCCCACCACAGATGCCAGTGGCAAGCAAGTCCAATTTCTTACCTGTGCTTCTACCAACTGGCTATAATTCAGAAGTTCCCAAGACCTCCTTCTCAGGTTCTACTAATTTGCCAGAATGCTCACAGAACTCAGAGAAACATTTACCTTTCTAGATTATTGCTTTACTATGAAAGGATATAACTTAGGAACAGCCAGGTGGAAGGGATGCATAGAGCAAGGTTGGAGAAAGGGCACAATTTCTGTGTCCTCTCTACGCCCACCACTCTCACCAAGTCTCCAGTGTTCAACAACCTGGAAGGTAACTCTCTGAACCTGTCCATTTGGGTTTTTATGAAGGCTTCATTATTTAGTCAGGATTGATTAAATCCTTCGCCATTGGCAATTGATTCAACCTCCAGGCCTTCTCTCCTTTCCAGAAGTTGGGAGGGTAAGTACTGAGATTTTCAACCCTCTAATCACCAGGTTGGTTTCCCTGGCAACCAGCCCCCATCCTTAGGTGACCTAAGGGCTTTCCAAAAGTTACCATTAACATAACAAAAAACCCCACCTTCTTGCTTTTAACACAGAGGATCTGAAGGGTTTTAGGAACTCTGCCCTAGGAACTAGGTTGAAGATCAAATAGATATATATTATTATAAATCACAGTATCACAGATATCAAATTCAGGCTGATGTTTTTTAATGCTGAGAGAAAAGGAAGGAAAAGAGGAAGACTAAATGTGAGATGGATTGACTCCACAAAAGACGCCATATGTATGTGGGTAGAGGAGCTGAGCAGGGCTGAAGATGACATGACATTGTGGACATCACCCATTCATAGAATCACCAGGAGTTATAGCCAACTCCAAGAGAGGTAACACATATCCCGCACCATCTCCACAGTATTCTGTTGTTTTCAACTGATAGTCCAGCTTTCTCTTCATAGTACAACTTATTCCATGGATAACATCAAGTGACTCCTCTTATTAAAATAATGTAATGTGATACCTCACTTTGGAATATTTTTAGTCCAAATTAATTGGAAAGTAAGCTTATGTTCTTCTCAAAGGATGACAAACATCGAGATGGGATTTTGTGGGAGGAGGTGGCAGGCGAGTAACAGTGAAATTGTTAGCAGTGAAAATGGAGTTATTGGGGTGCCACAGGTAAAAGAATTTCCTGAGGCCTCCACAGGAAGATGAGGTTTTGTGGAACTGTTTATTGATGATGTAAAACTAAGGGAGTTTCCCTCCAAGGTTCCATCTCTGTCTGTCATGGAAAAAGTCCAATCTTGTCTTCAGCAGGGATAGAATTAAGGCCACTGCCCAGAATTTCTGTTCCATGTTAAAGTCCAGTCCAGTCCAGAATCTGGCTAGCTTAGCTTGTGTTCCCAACTGCAGTCCATTGAGTGTGGGGTCTGCATGGTCATCCAGCTGCTTAAGGCCACATGGCAGGCAAGTGCAGGGCAAGTGTGGGTCATGGAGCAAGAGAACATGAGGGAACAATGGCAAGAGAGAGAGAACTCTTTGTCTGGGGATTTCACCCTTCCAAGATTCTACCTGCTTGCAGTGACTCCATACTCCTAGTCAATGATCTTTTTCCCAGGCTAGGCTGACAGACAAGGACCTTGTCTACATCACACCAACTTCATTGTGCATGTGCCCATTTCCCCCTTTGTTCTATCCCTTCCCCCAGTGATCTGCAGGGAATGGACCTGTGGTTCCCTGGGGAACATGAAGCTGTAGCTTCCTGGTGAAGCTGCCCAGATGACCATGCTTATAATGTCTGCCTCCCCTTTGCTTTCTTATTATTATTAATGTTAATAACTAGCTAATTACAACAATAACAAAATCAGACTAATATGACAGACAGTCCTCTTCATCCATCAATAGCTCTTTTTCAATGAATTGGCTTTGCATCAGTTCTTTCAAATACACAACTCTTTATGCTAGATGTAAAGATCCTTAATTTATACATGCAAAAACAAATTCAGAACTTAACCAACTTGCTAAAGGTCACAGCTAATAAATAGCAAGACTAGATTTTAATTCATGTATCTTTCAATAAAAATTGCAGTTCATTCCACTGGAATTTTATTCTATTCTATATTGGTCTATAGGATGAGCAAGTAAAAAGGGACTGTATTTCATAGACACTAAGTTACTAATTAGTATCCCACAAAGTGACACTTTTCTCAATAAAAGAAAGGTTTTCCATAAATGTTTCTATAATAAAAAATATGTCATAGTATTTTTAACACTGGCTAATTTTATTTAATTGGTTAAGTGCAATATGCTTCTCAACTGATGTCTGCTCAATGAAGATAAAACATAAATTTCACTTTTACCACTTTAATGTCTTTAACATTTAGTAACAATTTAATGTATAGAAAAGTATTTTGAACTTTATACCCTATTAAAATATATAAGCTAGTACATACTTCGAAATATCCTTCATAAGTTAGTAACACATGATTTTACTGGACTATAGATTTTGTGAATGCTATAATTATATAAAATGTGCAAAATATAATAATAAATTCTGACTTTAATATTTCTCAAATATTCCATATTTTTCTAAATGAAGTGTTTCCTCTATAAATGTAAACTGTTTCTTTTTTTCATGTTTTCCTCATTCTCAGAGATTTTCCTGCAATTTCACTTCAAGAATCAATGCAAGTGCAGCTGTGGTTTTTAAGGAGGTGTTTACACCACTTTTTTTGTACAGAGTTTTCCATCATATTCAACTCACATATTTCAAGAATTAAAATATATAATAACAATGGCAAATGCATTGACACCCGATAGGGCTCCAGAAATGCAGCATGCATAAGGAAAAGTTGAAGTCAAACAAATCTAAACATAAATATGAGGAATAACTTTCTATGATCTTTTGCTCAAATGAGTTTAAAGATATTTAAGATTTTAATTCCCACCTAGGTTTAATATCAAATATAAACTCTATATTGAAAAAACATTATTTAAAAGGACTGAAATGTAAAAACAGAAGATTTACTTCTCTTTTCACAAATTATTGTTTCCAATGAGTTTGACATTCCTACATCCCATCCTTTGGTTCAAGAAGACCTTCTCAAAAAAAAACCACTTCATTCTCCCTTTCCAAAAATTTCATTGACTTCCTTTGCTGCCCACAGATTTACATTAAAACTACTTTACTGTAAATTTTTTGATGGGCCACGCATTTTTTATTTCAGACATCTCTTATCTTTTCCCTGTGATGGAGCCACCATTATATTTATTTGCAATACCCTACACATGGCATTTACAATTAAATCATGTACATACTATGCACGAGCGAAATGTAAAACCTAGGAACAACGAAAACATTTTTATTAAAATCTACCAGAATGCTTGTCATCCCCTTCAGTGCTTACCTACCTATTGACCATGCTTCAAACTCCCGCTTAAATACAATTTCTATTTGAAGCCATTCTGTTTAGTCCAGGCCTAGTACTCACTCCTTTCTCTGCTGCAATCACGCTGTCGTCAGATCTCTAATGTGATACGTTACACATTGCATTGAAAGTTTGTGGCTGATGTCTGTCTCCCTAACTGGACTGTGACCTCTATAAAAATAAGGACCATGTCTTAGCCTTAACTCCCTAGAACTTAACAAGTTCTTAATTCCATATCTGAAACTTTTTTGGTGCGATCCAAAAATCTTCTGGATTTTAGAAAAATATTATGTTATATATGAGATGTAATCTATAAGACACACGAGGAATGGGTCGCTGTACCCTATAATCACCGTATTTCTGCAGTGATAATGTGATCATCATTAGTGCTATTTACCAAATATATTTCCAATTCTCTTCCCTACCAGACACACAGTAGGTTTATACTTGTGGTTGAGAAAAGCCATGTGGCCAGTTCTGTGTTTTTTTTAGTATAAGTGATATTTGTCTTTTCTAAATTGAAGATTAATTTTTAGTGCAAGATCTCCCACAGCTGTCTACCCTTCCTGCATGACAGCCAGCAGTAGTATTTGAGGTGGTGGATGCTCTGTCAGCCCAGGCTCTTGAGTGACTATCCAGGGGTGGACATGCTGTTTTAAGCCACTATATTTAGAGGTTGTTTAATACTACACAGCATAACCTAATTCATCCTGACTGATGTACACATAAGCATTCATACTACATGGACAGAAATGACTATAAATGTCATGTGATTTCAGATCATACTTTGTAATCAAATGTAATCAAATGATTTATTTGGTGATAATGGGGTTTTTTTACCAAATAAGTTACAAAAAAAGTTTCAATTTTCAAAGTTTCATAATTTTGGAGTTGTGAAAAAGGCACTGTGAGCCAGTATCTATCAAACTTATAACAGGCAATATAGCAGAAGACAATAGGCACTAAAAGGAAAGGAAGACCCTCCTTGAATACAGGGGTATACATTTTTTATGTATTTACTGGTTTTGTAAAAATTATGCATGTAAATAGTATGAAAAATAAAATAGGGTAGGCACACTAATATTAATTTTTATTTTATTTTCTACTGATCACTGAAAAGTAATGTAAAAAAATTAGATTCGCATTTGATGCAGGAACGTTCTTTACATGGGGAAAACTCTCCACAATCATTCTGACTTCTATACATACATGTAAAATAAGAATAGTAAGTTTTTCCTCTATATAATTTGCTAGATAAATTTATTGAGTACCTACTATGTATAGGTACTATTTTACACACTTTATATGTATTTATATATGGAAGCATAAAATTACTCTATAGGGTATTATTATTAGGTCAATTTTATAATATTTGGCAAGGAAATGGACACAAAGAGAAAAGCTACTTGTCTAAAGTCTCAAGATTAGTAAGCTGGTCACACCCAGGCAGTCTGCCTCAGAACCTGTGCTCTTAACAAGTATGCAATGGGAACTATACAGCGACTCTCCACCTAAGGAAATAAGAAATACCCACTAGTATGTCTTTTATTCCATTTATCCTGGGTCTTATTTTTCAGTCTTATTATCCACTTTTTGTTTCCCCACTGAAATTATCTTCAGGTTCATTGATCCTGAGTGGTTGATTGCAAAATCTATAAAAGGATCAGAATCAGAGGTAAATTACTTAAATGTTGTTACAATATTACATTACTATTGCCTTTAAAAATTCCATTTATATATTGTTGATACATATTTTGCTTGCCAGTCATTAAATACTAAGCATATATTTTTAGAAAATATGTCTTAGCTGCCCATTTTCCTATCTTAAAATGTCTCTCAGAATATACTCATTACTGTTGAATGCATAATAATAAAGTAATTCTAGCTACCATTTACTGAACACATACTTTCTGCCAGATGTTATGCCAGGCATTTTGCATTCATTACATCGCTTAGTCTGCACAAAATATTTCAAGTTTTGCATTCTTAATTTTATTTTACAGATGAGTAAATAGATTTTGCAATTTAATCAGAGGTAGAAATGGAATTACAAATGAGATCAGCCCAGCCTCAAAGTCTGTGCTCTGTACGCTCTGGACAAAAGGTATTTGGATGGGTATTGGAAATAAGTTAAAAATAATTGCACATAAGGACTTGGAGGGGTTTTTGCTTAATTTTTTTATCTTAGAAAAATACCATACTAGTTGATATATTAAAAAATGCATTCTATCCCAGTATGTATTTCAGAAATAAATGAATCAATGAATATTCTTTTCTTGGAAATTTCGAACAAGTCATCAATATGTATGGTATGGTTGCACATAAATATGAATACTGCGATTTGATTTCTTTAGAAGTTTGTTTTATATAATTTAAATTTACAATGAGGCATCTCAGAGAGATATAATAATTTTTTCAGTTACAAACCAGGTACTTTTCATTTCAAAATGTAGCCCATATCAATATTCCTTATACCAAAAAATATGACCTCCTTAGTTCTTTTGGGTGGGAATATGTTTCAATAAGTGTTCTCTGCAGTTGATCAGCATCAAACAGCCCTAGTGCCTAAGGCATTTTTAAGAGCTTTGATGAATTTCAGTTGAAAAAGTACATATTTTTTTAGAAAAATGTACATCACACAATTCAAATGCCAAGATAGTTTGGTAGGGATTATGATAACACCTATAACCAAGAAATCTATTTCTAATAAATTTTGTGGTTAGTTATTACCAGGCACCACCTAGTTTTCCTTAGAAATAACTCCTCTTAGCAACCACCTTCAGAAACGCTCCTGTCTGAGAGAACACCAGAAGCAGCATAAATCCTCCAAAAGAGCAATAAAATACCTTTCCAAAAAAACCAAATCCAGATTCCATACCATAATTCAGGCAGCACAGCCCATCATAAACAAAAATTCATTATGCCTGCCGTGTGGAAAAATGTTAAGCAAGAAGAAATAAACAGAGACTGTTTTAACAAATCATATTAGTCAAATGAAGAAAAAAAAAAGAGGGGAAGGCCGCAGTTCTGAATGGGCCTGCCAATAAAGCTCAAAACTGAGCCAAAATTTGGAAGAAATCTAAACATAGCAAGACCAAGCCTGAGTCTTTCTAAGATATTATATTCTGGGTGTTTTCTTTCAACTATTTCCTTTAGGTTTAAGAGGAAACCTTGACCAGATCTAGAGATGTGATGTTAAGTGCACACAAATTGTATCTAAACTTAAATTGAGGACACAATCGAGTGAAATTTAGAGACATGAAACAGCATCATTTCCATGCAAGAATTACAAAATACCCAAGGAGAAGAGGGAAATGTTTGTAGTTCTAGAACATTACTTAAAAAAAAAAACAAAAAAACAAAAACCTAAAAATGCTTGTCTGTAATCCAGTCCTCCCTCAATGTGCAAAGCCCCTCGCAGATGCAGGATATAGATTCCTCAGAAGCCCAGCGGCTGGTTGAGCTTTGTTACGAATGTGTAGTAAAATGGCCTAGTCTGTGGAGCCAGATGCAATCAAAATGCTTTCTTATTTGACATACCCACAGTGACAACTCGGTGCCTGAGAAAAAGGCAAGGAAAAATGAACAGCTCGGACGTGAAATAAAATCTGTCCTTTGCAGAGCAAGGCGACCGCTTGATTCTTTCCACCCTGTTACCTTAGGCAGGCCCTCTCTACAAAATGAAATCGGGCAGCTATAAGTCGGCTTCCCGGTGTGGATGGGAGGGTGGTCTTCATCGTCACGTGCTGCCCGTGTTCCTCAGCTGCGACCTTGGGAGAGGAGGGAGGAATAGAGACGAAGGGAGGAGCGAGGAGAGGGGAGGGAGGAAAGAAACAGGGGCACAGGAGCCCCCGCGTCCAGCTGCCTCGCCTCCGCCGGCGGGAGTGGGAAGTGATGCGCTTCTCTGTTTTCCTACCTGTGTGTGTCCGGAAAGAACCCAGGGTGCAGAGTGAGGCTGACTGTGTCTTTGTGAATTACCCTGAGATCTTAACCACGTATGTTTAGCATTGTTTACTACTGGAGAAAAGATGTCTGTTGTTCCAGTACACCAAATAATGAAGAGGTGTTTAGAGCACCATGCCTTTGGAAGCTGTGGGGTATTTCTAGACAGCGGAAAGCTTTGAACTAAACGCCATCCGTGCACCAACCACCCCTGAGACAGGCCACACAATAGTCCCAACTGAGGCATCCAAAAGGAATAAAATAGAGGAATTATCTGGAAGTTATTGATTAGATGATTATATAAACGCAGTGTCACAGTCTCCTTCAGTAGATTTTTAAAAAAATAATCTTCCAAACACTGAATTTTCTCCTCATGGACAAATTTCTGAATTAGATGTGCTTTGAAAGGACCTGTGTTTCTTCCTGTCCTTTACACTTGTTCATACTCAAGTGATCTTAAGGAGAGGAAGAGATGACAGAGGAATCGAAAGAAGAGCGTGCAGCACATCTTGCCCTGCACACCTGCCGTCTCATTCCACAGCCCAGGGCAACTCCCTCCCATGAGCCCCCCTTCCCCTCTTTTATACTGTGTACCTCACCCATTTTATCTAAATCGTTCGCCAATCTTTCTTAAAGAAGAAAGAGGAAATGGGCGAATGGAGAGAAAATATAGAAGGGAGAGACTCAGTAAAGGCCCCTCGAGAGTGAGAGAAGGCAGTCCTCAGATTAAGAATTAGAATGATAAGCAGGTGTCATGCATGCAGATAAAAACTATCCGTGTGTTCATTATGGTCTTAATCCTAAATTGGTGGTGGTGGGGGGGTGTTGTTTTGTCAATTTATTAAGAAGGTAATTTTTTTTAAAAATCCCCAAATCTTATTGTTAGTGGATGCATAATATCATTTTCATCTTCAGTGTTCTTTTCTCATCAGCAAAACTAGTAAATTGAAATAAGGATGTGAGTTTCCCCTCCTCTGTTCCTACAATCAAGTAAGTGTGTGGGGGTGTATGCACGTAAATCGTGAAGAAACAGTGAGTCCACAGTGAACAATTACACTGGAAAAAAACACATTCAGAAAAGCTGATATATGGTTAATTCATAAATATCACAGGACATAGCTTGTGGTTAAGTTTTTTCTTGTAATTAAATCCAGCCTTATTCTGACACACAAAAAGTTTTGAGGATTATTGAATTCAGTAAAAAGAAAGAAACTGGTTAGTAACCTTGTTTATTACCTGATTGTTATCAAAGACTGACTTATTTGCCTAAACTTTTTTCATATTAGGTTTTGTTTTGAAAAAGACTAAATGAAATACATTCATCAGCATGAATCTAAGATTTCTTTCTCAGGTCTTAAAATAAAATCCCAGAAACCAAATATGTGATTATTTATTTTCGTGACATTTACGATGTCACATCCTTTAAATGCTATCAGAATAAAAATTATAGCAATGACTCTACTTCAGGGTAATGGCTAAATATTCCAGTTTAAATAGACATTCTTTCTTCTATGTGCTTTTCAACAAAAGCTTTCCTTATTCTGTATTCAAGGCTGACAACTAGTTAATTTACTGAAACTGAAATGTCCATATTTATACTATCAATAAATCATTTATGCTTCCATAGGCATGGAAACAAATACATTGCTGTTTGATTATATATATTTAGAAATCATAACTTTTTAAGTCAACCAGATTACACTGGAGATTTAAGTGAGCTTCTGTATAAGCAAATACAAAATGAAACTACAGACAAGAGGAAAGACATTTAGAATTAAGAATAAAAAGGAAAGATGAGGATCACTTCTTGAATAAGCTATTTTACTAAATAGCCTATGTGGTTTTTAATTTTTAGGTATATCTTGGGGTGAAAATGTTTGGTTTTTATACTTTGCAAATCATACACGAGGTGGTTGTTTTCACATGTAATACGATATCAGATCACTGAAAGTGATCATGTAGAAATTACATTATTATAACAATAAATAAATGTTTTACATAACAAACATTTTAAAGTTTTTTTGTCTATTTATTCACTGTAAGTTACACAGGCAATCTCACAATCTGTCCTAAGAATAAAAACATGGATTGGTCAAATAAAATATGTGTTCCAATTTGATAACTTACTCTGTGTTTTAGAGAGCAAGAACATTGCATATTTTAAAATTCACTAGCAATGGAAAAAGCACCTCATGCTTTCATGTGAATTAAATACCTACATTTGTAATCCTAAAACTCACTTTGCATTATTTATGTAATCAGTATCATGATTATTAGCATTCTAATTTTAATGATTATTTTCCTTGATTACATAAAATATGCTCATTTTTAAAATTGGAAAATATAAATAAGGAAAAAGAATTTTTTAATTACCAAGTGATACAGATATGGATACATAGAGAATGAGGTCTAACGATACAGGTATAGTTATTCATATATTCCAATGTTCATGGATCACTGGACAGAGGCACAGATATCCACATGCTGTCCCACAAACACATTCACTTGCACACATATTTCTTTCCCTTTTTCTCTTCTTACTCCATCCCATCTGCAAATGGACATGTGTCATATAGAGAGACAGAGGCATAAATACATTTTAGATGTTTTTTACTTGTCAAAGTGCTATAGCACTTAGATTTAGTAAATTTTACAAACGGTAAAGCAAAAACATAAATGGGTAAGGAGGACTTGTAACATTCCTTTATATCTATATCTGTAGGTATGCTGTGTATACTTTCATCTACATAGACATCCACAGAGCACATGTTACCAATTAAAAGTTACATAAACTTTAAGCAAAAAAGCTTCAAAGCATTTTGGCCTATGAAAAACGTACATTGCCTTTAATTCAATGAAAAACATACAAAAATATTTTCCTAAATAAACACAAGAATTCTTCTATATTTAATATTTTTCCTGTAGATCTATAAAGTCAGGGAAGGGAAATAGGCAAAGATAAACTATCCCGGATTTTTGTTAGTATGATATAAGAACTAAGAGTTAGTATAGCGGCTATTTTCCTTTGAAATCAGGTATCCTATCTCTTGTTGCCACTTCTTTATAATCATTTTTTTTCTTGTTAGTGGTAACTCAAATTTTTGATTTTGAAAATCAGAATGCGAGTATCCACCTATTTATTGAATGGGGGCCTGGCACCTACTAAATAGAATGAACTCAGTAAAACACTAAAGGTATAAAAAAATACTCTGAAGAATGTATATTCTAGCAGAGGAAACATTTACATGCTCAGCTCACTGTAACGCATGAAGTATTGGAGATATGATCAAAGCGTCAGGAAGGCATTCAGAAGAGAGTGATGAGTTCCAACTGGGAGGTTCAAAAGCTGGAGACTTCACAGATATCTTTCCTAAGAAACAGTAGCAGCGGATTTCAAAGAAAATGTCATAACTTAAAATTTAAAAAAAGTCAGGGAACCATGTCATGTCATAACAAACAAGACACAGAGTGATACAGTCTAGTCATATAAACCAGTTTGATGTTTTGACTGACTTAATCAGTCAGGTCAGGAGAAAAAACGAAGGCCGTCCTCATGATTGACGTGACCTGCACAGACAAAACAATCACACTTGTTTGTGTGTGTAAAGAACCCGGGTGCATATGTGTATACATTGAACATTTAAAGAAAGACACATAGGTGGTAGAAGGGACTGTGTTAATGTATTTAACGATCAGATCGTTCTCTTGACCCTGCAGTAAGGCTGGAGAGGAGAAGAGAAATGTAGGAGAAATAGAATTATAAGTGCTAAGGAAATGCAGAGAGGAATTATATGGAGTTAGTGGGAGAGAGCTAGAGAGGCAAAGTCTGTCAGAAAAGCAAGTTTTGACAAAATGGAAGGAAGGAAGTAAAGAAGGAAAGCAGGGGAGGCAGGGATAAAACATGTGTATCATTCACCTGAGGAAAATAGAAACTACTGAAGAAAGATGAAGGTGAAACATTTGTAAGACCTGTTTGTGTGGAGGGGGAAAGGATAGACAAGCTTAGGCCCACAGACAACGTGGAACAGACTACAATGCCTTCTTTGATTTTGTGTATACAGAAAATTTTTCAGTTTATTTCTGCCTGGCAGGAAGCCTTTGATAACACAGATTCTATGTTTTCAGTATCTTAAAATCATTTGTTGCAATTATGCACCAAAAATGCACATGTATATCTTGAATAAAAATGAACCAGGCAAAGTTATCTATTGAAAGAATTTGAAGGTAGCTATTTTATCTTAAGTTTGTTTTCTTTTGACTTAGAATGATAAACAATGAAAGATAACTGTCATTTTAACAAGCTAATAAAGAGCATTTGCCAAGCCTATTTCAGTCCCATTGAGCTTTTATGCTACTTCTGTTGTTCAGCACAGGACCCAAAGCCTTCTGCCTTTATCCATCACTGAGCTTCAGGAACTTTTTCCTATTGTCATTATTTTGATCTAAAATACATGTGACACTTCATTGAGTTACAATACATGTCATTATTTTCAAGAACAATGTTCTACTTTATGATCTAGTCTAGTACATATCAGGTAAAAATATCAAGCTTTACAACTTTTGAAGCACTCTTCAAAGGACAATATTTATGTCATTTTAGTTGAATTCAATAGACACACACTAATTCATTAGGTAGCACAGTTCTATTCCTGCTTCAGACACTTTAGGGTTCATGTCAGCCCACAGAACTCCCAATTGAGTGGTTCCCATGTGGAATATTAACTGCTTTCTTACCTTTTATTCTCTTTAAAATGTGTAAATTAACTTTATTAAGAAGTAAACATGGAATCACTATGAAAAGATAAATATATTTTATAGTTAAACTATATATACACATATAGTTTATATGTATATACATAACATTTATAGTTTATATGTATATACTTAAACCTTTACAGAATTCCAAGTAAGAAATACAGAAGAATTGAGGAAATTGAGGAGAATCACCATTAGAACATCACAGCAATAACTACTGCAGGCAAGGTCTACCAATAAATATTATAATTAGGAGTGAAACTTTAAGGGGAAATAGGATATTTGCATTACCTCAAAGTATCTCCCCAAATATTTGTTAATGTCTGTGGCGGTTTTAACACATGTCCACAAATTCTTTATTTCCCTCAAAGAGGTGAAGCTTAATTCCTTTCCCAAAAATAGTGTGGAATGGGAAAAAACAGTAATCTTACAGGGGGTAAAACCAAGTGATCAAGGCTGACATCACTGGTGGTGAGCCATGTTGACATCATGTATCCAGATATGACATAAAGAGAATGGCATTTCACCTCCTTGAGAATTCCTTCCAAAAACCCATTCTGTCTGTTTTGCTTATGTTTATATACCAGGCACCTAGGACAGTGCCTAGCATCAAGGAATAAATATTTGATGAATGAATTAAATAATAAATTCTATAAATATCACATTTATACTATATTTCAGATACCGAGAACTTTAGAGGACATTATCCCTATGTTCATGGAATGTCACAGTGCAATGAGGAGGTAGATACAAGAATAGCTGTAATAGAGTATTATAATTGCTATAACCAGGGAAATAGACGGTGTAGAGACACATTGTCAGAACCATCTAAGTTAGTTGTTAGCAAAGAGTCAGCAAAAACCTCCTGATAGAAATGATTTTGAAGTTAGAACTCAAAACTTTGGAGGAGCCGGGCTGGAGTGGCTCAGTGGGTTGAGCATTGGCCTGTGCACCGAAAGGTTGCCAGTCACATTTGGGAGGTAATCGATTGATTTTTCTCTCTCACACTGATGTTTTGTTTCTCTTTCACATTGATGTTTCTCTCTCTCTCTTTCTCTCTTATCTTGGGAGGATAATTAGACAAAGAGGAGAGAAAGAACACCCCCCCCCCCCGGCCAAGGCAAAGGTAATCCATAGGAAAACCTAAAGAACGTAAAGCTCAAAAGGAGCATAGACTGCATCCAGGACTTGAACAAGTCCTGGCCTTGGGCTGGAGCATCAAGTGAAAAAGGCTAGAGACTTTAGCCGACTCCCACCCATGGAAGCCCTTGTAGACCACGCTACAGGAGTTTGACTTTAACCTAAGGTACTTGAAGGCATGAAAGAGTTTGAAGCAGAGAAGTGATTTCATCAGATGTGCATTTTACACTCTTGCAGTTGGGAGATGGGCTATGGGTTGTAATAGATAAGACTAGAGGGAGAAATGCAGTAATTCAGGTAGACATAATAAATGGATTAAATTTTTATTCAAACATGAAGGAATTTTGCTTTTTATCTTCTTTTATGTGGAATATTTAGTAACAACTTTTTCTCAAACTAATATTAGTCATTAACTCACATTACTAATTCATGAAAGATAAGTTCAGCATAGCTTTAGAGCATTTCTCTTTCTCTCTTACTCTCCTCTCAAGGGTTCTTAATCTGCACACATACTATCACACACACATTCACATACACGCATGCACACACAGGTCATGTTGACATCTATTTTTAAATAGCTGCTATTGTAATAAAGGGATTAGGGTCTTTATATGAGAAAATTCTTCTACAAAGTACTGATATACATATATTTACTTAATAATAAGACTTTAGTTTCTTCATAGCTACATGAGCATTTAAAAAAAAACTAAAGTTTACCCCTGTCAGTTGAAAGTCCAATATAAAATATTCTTAAAGTGGCATAGCATGCTTTTTCTTTTCAATCGCTCAAGGTCAATTTAATGCAACTTACACCATATAAAACTAACTTTTAAATTTGTGTTATAATCATAGTTAAACTATAAACCTGTTGAGGGCAGGATCTATATCTAAGAATGTACCCCTGTATCCTCCATGTTACTTAACACACTGCTTGACACAAAGGAGATGCTCAGATTTGATCAACAGCTATATTATCCATACATAACATTTAATTCAACAAAATTTTATTGAGCACTTACTATGTGCCATCTATTGTGTAATGTTTTTGCTGTCCAGTAGAAACTCACAAAAGAGGAAAGGAATACACATTTTTATAGCACTAAGTTTGTAAGTCCCATCACCTTAATTAATATGATTATGCTGAATATTTCATTAGAAATTAGAATCTAGATGTCAATGCACAGGAGGCAATTCTAGGTGGCACATAGATTGGAAGCTAACAACATGAATATGACAAATAAAAGACGTTCTTTTTCTCCTGGTTTTCTTTCTTTCTTTGCTCCTACCTTCATGAAGTTCTCCATGATCTCTCTGGCCTCCAGGGCTCTCCTGTCACTCTGCTTCTAAAGCTCTGTAATGAGGTGTCTGAGCCAGCGATAATCCCCAGAGGTTCTCAGTGTTCCAAAATCCCCTCTCTCCCTTCCCCCTCGACAATGAAAACTTGAGACCAGTATTTTGGAAAAGCATTTCTGGAAGGCTGCCAGCTCTGCCCTGGACATTAGTGAGACTTGATTTTCATTCCATTCATATGACCTGACTTCTTCTAAAAAAGAAAAACGTGGTAGGTTTTTCAGGGGTGGGGGCATTGGTAGCTAAAACAATAGGAAAAAAGAATTAAAGCCATTTAACAGGAGCTAAAAGAGAAAGTAAGAAGGTTCCATGTGTTTAACACTTGTTCTCTTCTTTGGGGGCCATATTACGTGTGTGTGTGATGAATAGCACACTGACACTTTCAGATTACTTCACAGGAAAGAGCTTTTGCCTAAAACAAACCCTTGATAGTTTGCTTTCATTTTTGCTATGTCAGCCTCCTATCACATGAATTATACATTTATTCTTTCATCTCTCGCTCCTTGTGGCATGGAAAGACAGAACTATCAGCGCACAATAGCTTGATTCACATGGATATAACCTGGAAAATGCCCCAGAAACAAGTGGGCCTTCCTGTGGCTGTGCCGCAAGGAAGAATTCAGGATACCGGGCACATTTCATGATTCAATCACCACTCCAGTGCTGCGTGCACCATGAGCTCACATTACTCACTTCATAAGCCCTCCTCTCGTAGCTGGCTGCGTGAGGGGCTGCACAGCGCACCTTGGGGGAAGTCTTGGCCGTCAGTGCCAGCCAGCAGGCTTCTATGAGCTCTATAAGCATCTTAAATGCTTGTATTAGAAGTTCAAAAAGTGATTAAAGACTTGAGGGCAGTAGGTTTCTCTGAAACTTCTACCCAAACAGCCATGGAAATCAACATGGCTGGCACTTCAAAACATATGTTAAAAGTGAAAGGTTATTTGAAGGTCAAGGGGGGAGTGACAATTTACCTTATGTCCTCTCAAAACGCTTCATAGTCAGGAGTATCTCGTTTTCAAGGTTGCCTAATTTTCTCCCTCTATCAATGGAATCAAAAGTAATAATTTAGAGGAGATCGCTTCCTCCTCAAGGCAGGAAGCATCCACACCATGCCACTCATGTATTCCTTGCAATTGATTAAGATCGCCTTAGATGTGGGGAAGCTGTTTCTGATCCCCTTATCACAGTATAAAGTAAAACATGCTTGAGTGGTTAATAAAAATGGAAGATGGAGTTACAAAGAGGAAAAGTTCACTTGAAAATCCAAACAAAGACTAAAGTCCTTTGGTCACACCCAAGAAAGTCAGACAAGCATATTTTAGAAATAAAGGGTTAAGGGCTCCCTGGAAAAAAACTTTCTAATTTACCATTAATTACAAATATAACTCTGAAAAAGGGCACTCCATATTAGCTGTCTGAATTCAAATACATAAAACATAACCAAAAAAAAAAAAAAAAAAGGAATGTTTCCCAGGTTTAAGTTCCACAGTCTAGGTATGCAATTGCCAACGGCATCTGCAAAAGCAATTTTTTCCTATGTACAGGGAACACTAAATGAGTTCACTATACTTCATAAGTTATTAATATGTATGATTTTAACTTCCCTTTCATAAATCACCATTCATTCGCTTTAGTTTTTCCATTTATAATATATCCTATTTTGGACATTGCATAAGTAGTGATATCTCTAAAGTTTTGCTAGAATAATTAGAGAGAGTCATAGAACATGAGACCTTCAATGGAGCTGAGGGATCAGCTAAATTGGCCCCTCATTTTACAGATGGGGAAGCCAAGACGCAGAAATTAAGGTCAGAGCTGTGTCAGAACTGGTTCCCCAACAATGCTCTTTCATGGGAGACAATGTATACCTGATTACAAGTGTTGGTTGTGACAATGTATACCTGGTTACAAGTGCTGGTTGTGGAGTAAAGTTGTCAAGAGTTTGAATCCTGGCCCTACCACTCACTGACTAGTTGTGTTACTGTGGATAAATTACTTAATCTCTAAACTTCAGTTTCCTCATCTTTGAACTGGTGATAATAATAGTAGCTGTCTCACAGCATGATTTTGAAAGTTGTTGATGAAGTGCTTAGCAGAATAATAATTTGCTGTCTAACCTTTGTAACATAATCAACTGTTATTCATAATCTTGCCCCCATTTTGGCTGTGAGATCTGGAACCAACATTTTCTCCAGGGGATGTTTGCTTGAAAGGAAAGGTTGCTTGAAATCAAACAGCAACCGTGACAAATTCTTAGTTTCTATATTCCAAGGCCTCTTGGTAAAGTGTCTGATATAACTAAAAGTCCATTTTTCATTTTTATTAATGTAAACCTATATCACCCAATCATAAGACATTGCATAATCTTGAGATCTTTAATGAGATAGTACATATATGAAAAATGATAGAAGAAATTAAGAACTTACTGTAAAATATAAAGAACATTAAACATATAATATTTGATTATTGTGGCTTTCAGAAACTTAATTTCTAAAGCTTGAACTATTTTTATTTTTAACAGGAAGAATATCTTTTATTGACACTCGTTCTTAAGTAAGGAGACTCACCAACTTGTATTTGGAACTTGTTATATCACCTTGAATATATTTTCTTAAAGCACACTCATCTCTGTGGTTGAAAAGTTCACAAGGGGCCCCTTTTGCTTCTCAAGCCTTGCATAAATGGAGTCGTTTCAGGTCGTTGCTAAGCACTTAGAAAGAGTTTGCAATGTGGTTCGTTTTAGTGCTGGGAAATTCTTCTTGGTGTTACCCTGACCTCAAGTGGTCTATTTCCTAATGCTTTTAGCAGCAAAAACTGTTACATTACATTCAAACCTCTTTTTATATTTATACAGTGTCTAAATTAGATGGAAAACACCATCAAGTTTAAATAGTCAAAGTTTTCCCTTAAAGTCTGAAACAGAATTGTTACAAAGGCTAATTTGCTCTTTGGGATTCATCCTACTCGATTTTTGGTTCTCTGTCTCCTCACAAAGCCAGGACCTGTATGTTACTGTCCTGCACCTCACATTCGCTGCTTCTGTTTAGTTTGGTAGTTTCACATCATTTATGCCTTTATTTTCCCATAATGAAACCTATGTACCTATTCCTTCAAGGCCCTGGACCAAGTAAGGATATTTTCTCAGCCTCAGTCCTTCTATGGTGAAAGGTGATGAGAATACCTACATCAGTGCTCTGAGATCTGCCCAGACTGGGGCATTGCAATAGCACAGTGCTTAAAAATGCAGATTTCAGGTCAGATGGAAATCATGTCGAAGCCCATCTTGGCTACTACTATAAGTCTTGAGTAAGTCACCTAAGTTTTCATCATCTGAAAAACGGATATAAATAGTGAACTTGACTTCAAAGAGTTGTTGAAAGAATTAAATGAAATACTGCAAAGTAGAAAACAACATTGTGTATAGCCCACCAAATACTCAAAAATATTACCTATTGTCACTATCGTGTAAAGTAACTGGCACAGTACTTGGTATATGTGGTTGAGTTAATGGATATTATTATTTTTAAATTTTATTTTTATTTTATTTTTTTTAAATATACCTTTATTGATTTCAGAGAGAAGAAAGGAGAGAGAGATAGAAACATCAGTGATGAGAGAGTCATTGATCGGCTGCCTCCTGCACGCCCCCGACTGGGGATCGAGCCCGCATCCCAGGCACGCGCCCTGACCGGGAATTGAACCCTGATCTCCTGGATCCTAGGTGACACTCAACCGCTGAGCCACGCCTGGCTGGGCTATTTTTAAATTTTAGAGCTATAGCATTTAACAAAAACAGGAACAAAGTCATACTCACTTCTAGGTTAATAGGTAATGTGCCAACTTTCAGGTGTAGCATAACATACATTAACCATCTAGTGACACTCGACCTCATTCCAATGAGGGAAATAAGTACGATTTGGAAGGCAGATCCTCCATTCAGGGCCCGCACTCCGCAGCTCGCAGGTGGTGGGCCCTGTACTCTGATCACACACCAGGCCCGCCCTGACTGTTGCCTATGGGGACTTCAGCTATATCACATGTGTTTTTTATTAGTGAGAATTGTATTTTACCTTTGAAGTTCTTGTTTTAAAATCCAATAATACTAAATATTCAGCAATCCACAAATGATATATAACTGGTCTAGGATTTTCCATAGCTCTTTCTCTTTATGGGCTTACCAATTTCTGTGTCAAATACAAACTTTATTTTATATACACTAAATCCTAAAGACATTTATTTTGGAAACTTTTTGGCACTTTAGTTCAAAACAGATGAACATGACCCAATAAAGTGAGGTCTATTATATAAATTATGTAATCACATCTCTGAGTCAGACATTCCAAAGAACCTGTATTTAACAATAAAAATCTGGTCGATATCCTCACTTACCCCTAGGAGAGCATCAGAATTTACATTAGTATTTCCCAAATTGGGTGTTACCTAACAAAAATATTCTGGGATTAATTAGACTAGAACTCCCCTCCCCTATATTACATATCAAGGTCTAGAGATTCTGTAGTACATTAACATGTTAAAAGTTCTGAAAATTTATACAGAACAGAAATCTGTTCAAAATTGTTTTTCCTTGCTGATAAACAAAATACTTTTTCCTTTAAAGAGCACCTATTATGGGAGATAAATAGTGATGGAAGGAGACTTGAATTTGGGGGTGAACATATGATACAATATACAGGTGATAGATTATAAAAATGTACACTTGAAACCTATATAATTTTATTAACCAATGTCACCCCAATAAATTCAATAACTAAATAAGTAAATAAAAATAAAGAACACCTATTATCAACCTGAGAAATGAGTTTTCCTTGACACATATTGAGGAGAAAAAATATTAATTTAGATGACTAATATATAAAAATAATAATTTCCCCCCTTTGATTTGATAAGTGAGTGATATTTGGCATCTCAACCATCGCTTCCAGCTTCTGGAAGGAGAGGAAGCCCAAGCTCTTGCTGCAATCTAGATAAGTTACCTACTTAGCAGCCTACCATTGAATTTTGCACACCTTTGTCTTTGTGGTTAGAAGAACTGAGGTTGACCAGGAATTAAATGAAGATAATTTATATAGTTTCACAAAATTCTAAACCAAGAACTTCAAACCAATACAAAAAGCAACTCCTACTAAATACATCAAAATTAGGTGTAAAATATATCTTAATAATACAGCCAATAGCAACCTACAATGGCAAAGTGTTCAGATTAAAGATGTTCAGCCCATTAATTTAAAAACATTTCATAAACATTTGTTGAGCACCAAGCATTGGATGTCTGGATGCTGGGAACACATTGCAGTAAAGATATAATCTCTGTCTTTAAGGATAGTGGCACAGATGGATGTATTACATGAACAACAAATAAAAAGTAAATACTGTGACTGGTGAACACAGGACACTATGGGAGCAGATCAGGGGGACACTTAGCTCAATCTTAGGCAATGAGGTTTCAGAGAAGGCTGCCCTAGAACATAGGTTTGCCAGATAAAATAGAGGATGTCCAGTTACATTTGAATTTCTGAAAAACAATGAATAATTTCTTAATATAAATATGCTCCATGCAATAGGTATAAAACTAGGTATAAATGTTGTATCTATATTCTGTATTTTTATTTGCTAAATCTGTCAACTCTACTAGGATATGATATTTAAGTTTCAATCTGAAGGAGTCAGATGGAGAAACAGAAAAGGCCAACAGAGGCAAATGGACCCACATCTACAAAGATGTAGATTTAACCCTGGGCCCAGTGCCTGTGGAGAAGTCCAAGCAGGTCACTGTGGCAGACTTAGAAATATGAATGAAGGGGGAAGCTCTAAACATATTTTTGAGTGTCTGCTTTCTTTAGAGGTGATGGAGAGCCATGAGGTGGTTTTATGTTTAGTGTTATTAGATTTGTGCTTTAGAAGTAGCAACCTGAATTAGGGCCAGACTGGATGCAAGAAACCCATTAAGAGAGTGCTGTTAGTAAAGTTACTGAAATATGATGGTCCTTGAATTAATATGGTGGCAATGAGGATATATTTAGAAAGTAGTGTAAGGGTCAAAGGTTCATTTCTTTTTTTTTTTAAAGGTTCATTTCTTGAAGTTTAATTGCTCTGTCA
Organism: Miniopterus schreibersii; assembly: GCF_964146895.1. Classification (NCBI taxonomy): domain Eukaryota; kingdom Metazoa; phylum Chordata; class Mammalia; order Chiroptera; family Miniopteridae; genus Miniopterus; species Miniopterus schreibersii. Next base: position 116,414,783 of record NC_138102.1, read on the forward strand.
CTTATGAGCTGTGTGTGGTAGTACACCATAAGGGTTAAGAATAAAGATGTTTCAGTCTATTTATATTAGTAGAGTCCTCTCTGAGCTCAGGTTTTCACCATTAATATGGGCCTAATAATAGCATAGGATTATTGTAGCATTATGTAAAGTGCTTAGCACAGGACTTGGTGGCTGATTGGCTGTGAGAGAGAAGAGAGAGGAGTAAAGAATGACACTCAGGTTTCTATTGGGGAAGTTAAAATAACAGAGTACAAAAATCACATGTAGTCCAGAAATAGACTCACAAAAATATAGTCAACTGATCTCTGACAAAGGAGCAAAGGTGGTTCAGGGAGAGAGAAAAATAGTATTTTCAACAAGTGGTGCTGGGACAAGTGGACATCAACATGCAAAAAAGTAAATCTAGGCACAGACCTTACACATTTTATAAAAATTAATTCAATATGGACAAAAGACCTAAAAGTGAAAGACAAAACTCTAAAACTCATAGGAGAAAATCTAGGTGACCTTGGGTTTGGCAATGAAATTTTAGATATAACATCAAAAGTATGATTCATGAAAGAAAAAATTGATAAGTTAGGAAACATTAAAATTAAAAATTCCTGCTCTGTGAAAGAGAATGAAAAGACAAGCCGTGGAATAGGGGGATATCTTCACAAAACACATATCTGATAGAGGACTTGTCACTGAAATATACAAAGAATTCTTAAAACTCAACAATAAGAAAACAAACCCATTTTTAAAAATTGACAAACACCTCACTAAAGAAGATATACAAATGGCAAATAAGCATATGAAAAGATTATCAAGATTATATGTCATCAGTGAATTGCAAATTAAAATAACAATGACAAACCACTACATACCTATTAGAACTGCCAACATCCAGAAAGCTGAAAATGCCAAATTCTGTGACAATGTGGAGCAACAGTAACTCTCACTATTGCTGGTGAGAATTCAAAGTAGTAGTCATTTTGGAAGACAGTTTGGCAACTTCTTACAAAACTAAATCTACTCTTACCATGCAATTCAGCAATTATACTCTTTGGCATTTACCCAAATGAGTTGAATACTTATTTCCATGCAAAAATCTCCACATGAATGTTTATTCATAATTGCTAGAAGTCAGAAGCAATTGAGATGACCTTTAATAGGTAAATGGATAGACAAACTATGGTACATCCATCCATACAATGAAATATTATTCAAATGAACCTTTAAACCACAGAAATACATAAAGAAAACTCAGATGCACATTGCTAAGTGAAACAGCCCATTTGAAAAGGCTACATACTGTGTCATTCCTCATATGACACTCTGGAAAAGTCAAAACTATGGAGACAGAAAATAGATCAGTGATTGTCAGGGGTTCAAGTAGAGGGAGGGATGAATAGGCAGAGCACAAAGGACCTTTAGAGCAGCAAAACTATTCCTTATACTACTATAATGAAGGATACATTTTTCAAAACTCATAGAATGTACTACACAAAGAGTAACCCTAACATAAACTTTAAATTTAAGTTAATAATATATTTAAATTGGCTCACTAGTTGTAACACATGTATCGTATTAATGTAAGATGTTAATAAGAAAAGGGGCTATAGTCTAAAACTGTTCTAAAAATTAAGTTTTATATGTAATATATTATATTATAATATACTATGTATTAAAGCAGAAGTGGGTTGGAATTTTATGTTTAGTTTGAGGTTCCTCTTTTCCTCCATCTGTTGTGCCTAAAGCACACCAGTAAATGATCAGATATATAACTCTTCTCCTAAAGAGGAAGATCTGAGATCTGGGTGTGGTCAAGGGTGTAGTAATTGCAATAAAAAATCTGCAAAAAACATTGATAGAGAGAAAATAAGAGGATAGAGTAGAACACCCAGGCATCGAGAAAGACTAGATTGGGGGGAAGAGGGAGAGGGAAGGGGAGGACTAGATAGGTGAGTGTGGTCCCATAGCAACCAACATAGAAGGCTCCAAGAACAGGAAGGAGCAGTGAGAACCAGGAGTGCCAAATGATTCTGAGAATGTGTATTAGTTTCCTCCGGCTCCAACCAACTGAGCCACAGGGGCCAAGGCTCTCCCAGATTTTTATGGTTGGTGGCGTTCCTTGGCATTCCTTGGCTTGTAGACACACCACTCCAATCTCTACCTTCATCATCACATGATGTTCTCTTTTTTTAAATTTACCTTTATTGTTGAAAGCATTAGAGATGCCTCCTTTTTCCCCACTGATTCCCATCCACCCAGCTCGCCCCCACCCCCCAGGCCTTCTCCACACTATTGCATAATGTTCTCTTTCTGTCTCCTCTTATAAGGACAGCAGTCATTGGATTAGGATGCACCCTAATCCAGCATGACCTTATCTTAACTTGATTACATCTATAACGACCCCATTTCCAAATAAGGTCACATTCACAAGGGTTGGGACTTTAGAGGACACCATTAAACCCACACAGAATTGGTCAAAAGAACTGAAAAGTGACCGTTGAATTTAGGCTAGTGATCTTGAAAAAAATAATTTCTATGGCTTGGTAGAACTCAAAGTTGAATTGTAGATGTTTGAATAGTGTGAATAGCAAGTAAAAAAGTGGAGCCATTGAGTGCAGATATACTTTCATAGGAAGTTTTGGGGCATATCTGGAAGATTTTTCCCCACTGTTATTATTATTATTTTAAATAAATGAGATTAGGTAAATGGCAGAAAGGAGAAGATTAAACATACAGGAGGTGCCATAAAACTCTAACAAGATGGGAAGGGATGCAATACAGAACAATGATTAAAATCAAAAATAGAATCTCTCTTCCCCTAAAGTAAACTGGAAGAAGAAGAAAAAACACTTACGGATATATATTTGCAGATATAGTGGTAGGAAACGAACACTGATCTCTTAGCATGGCTTTGGGTGTGCATGTGACAAAGATGCAGCGAGGTAGGGGAGCATTAAAGTAAGAGATCTGAAGAGTGGACAGCTACAAAATGTTTATGGTGAAAAATAGGAAGGTAGAAGTGACTTGCTCAGGCATGTGTAGGGCCCCTTTGGTAACAAAGAGTCACATTTTTAAGAGTTAATAGGCATTCATTTAGTGGAGCTAATCTGCACACACTCCTGATGTGTTTTAAGCAATATTGATTAGCCCAGGTGGAAGCAGGTGTGATAAAAGGGAAACAGCAGGCTTCTGAAGGTATTGGCCAGAGTAGTTAAAAAAAAAAAAAGGGCTGTGATGTTTAAGCTGCATAGTGAAGGAAGTCGATATGGAGGAGAGTGTCAAGAGATAATGGGCTAGGGTAGAGGGAGTAGAGGGTTTGATGGGGTCAGATAATAGGCAGGTTGAAGGAACTAAGTTAAAATTTTTCAGTGGTGTGGAATAATGTCAGGAAGTTGTTATTTCAGATTTCCAAGATGGCACAATTCTAAGTAATCTAAAACTCTGGGTGCCACCGGGAATATAGTAGATGCCTGCAGTAAGGGAGAGGCCAGAGTCACTGGGATTGATGCTGCAAGACATGAACTGGTTGCAATGACTTATTAAAGTTTTAAAAAAATATTTTCTACATCAGCCAGAACGTAAAATATAGTTAAACAATATTAAGGATATATTTGTTTTAAAAATATACAGCATCCTGACTTTGAGCAAAGTGATGAGTTGGTGAATTTTATGTATGGCATCCTCTCCTCTTCTAGTGTTTCTTATTACTCTTACTTTTAAAAAATCTTTACTGATTGATTTTAGAGAGAGAGGAATGAAGAGAGAGAGAAACATCTATTTGTTGTTCCACTCATTTATGCAGGCATTGATTGCTTCTTGTATGTGCCCTAACAGGGGATCGAACCCACACCTTGGCATATTGGGATGGTGCTCTAACCAACTGAGCTATCCTGGCCAGGGCCTTCTTATCACTTTTAGCTTGCCCTATCTTCCCCCATAACACACCCACACATCCCCTCCCCCTGAGGACTCCTTTGCTTTTCTTAACATTAGCCCATGCTCCTAAAATATCTCTGGCTTTCTGATTGGAATCTATCCATTTTAATACCTTAGTTTTTCAAGTCAGTTCCTTAAACATTGATGAATGGTGAATGACTGATTTGTGTTAGTGAACTGAGAGGGAGCAAAGCAGAGGGAGCACACTTAGATCAAATATCTGGCCCAAATCCTGGTCCTACCACTTACTAGCTCTGTGACAGTAGGGAATCTTAACCTTCTGTGCTTCTGTTTTCTTATCTGAAAAGGGAAATAATAAACACTGTCGCATAGTAAACACTGTTTAATAAATAAGATTACTGTTAGTAAATTTATGTTCTTCCCTCACATATGACTGTTGGACCTCCCAGGCACAATACTTTATGAGAGACAACTGCAATGGAGGGTGTTTCATACCAGTCAGCATAGCTGATAATCCTCTCTCCCCCCATCACTCTACTGTGGACATCTCTTACACCTGTGCAGTGCCATCTACTGGTAAAAATAAAAATATTAGTAAGTGGATTTAATATTTCCCTCAGGAATAATTTTTTTAAGTTCTAAAAAAAAAAAACATGCATTGAGTTCTGAGATCTTTTTTTAGTCTTATATCCTTCCTATCTTTTATTTGTTTTTTGAAAGGTAGAGTTGCCAAGTAAAAAATAAAATAAGTAAAATACATACACAAACATTTCAGAAGAAGGAATGACTTTCTACAAGTGGCTTGAGCTGATTAAATTATTTCCAGGGTAATACAATAACTTTTCATCTATATCTAAGTGTTCAAATTGCTGAGTGATTTACAAACTCGGTCAGAAAGACAAATGAAATAGTAAAACAGAAGTGTTGCCAGTCCCTGGTAGATGAGCAGCCTCCATGTGGTTTATCAGCTGGGTTTCCTCAAGATTATGTCATTTGCTTTAATAACATCGGCCGAACATGCCCTCTGCGGGGGAAGGAAGGAAGCTGCTTTCTTTTGCCGTTGTTATCCCAGCGATTGGTAGCAGGTCTTTCCCTAAACGTCACCTAAGACTTTAGTCTTGAAGAATGGGTTTTACCTAGAAAGGGGAGAGTAGATAAAAGGAAAATAAAGGATAGGTAAGGAGTGGGGGAAAGAAACTATTGAAGAGAGATCTCAAATTAGGAGATAAACAGATTAAAGTCACTCCTGTGGTGAGTTGAGAAAGATACAAAGTGCGATCAATCTTTTTCTCAGGTATCATAATTGTCCTCAAATTGAGTTTTTCATCATTTTGCAGTGGGCTCTAGTGTTGATTTCCAGTTTTGTTTTAGATGCTGCCAGCAAACTGTTTTTATGGATCTCTTGAATAATTTCTGATCGATATGACTTATTGATAACTGATAATTGACTAATGACAACTCAGGATAAATACATATGACTTTTTAAGTGACCATAAAATTCTCTTTGCTCAGAAAGGCTTAAATTAGAGATGGTTTCTTATCTCACGTTTGGAATTCTTGTCAGGTGGTCAGCAGCAGCATATCTGTGAGCACATAAAAAAAAAAGAAAAAGAAAAGAGGAAGAAAAGCTTCTGTCAGAGGGCTAGGATAAAGGCAATCTGCCTCCAAAGGGGTTTGTTTGTTAATTGCTTTGGTCCACTTTACAAGGTCAAATCCATTCTCCTAATGACGAATCTCATCTGTTCTGGCAGAGAAAGAAATGTTTTCTTTCACTTCTACGTGTGGCAAGAGCTCATTCATCTCAGTGAGTTCTGAAGAGAAATCTAGCTACATCAGAGAGAGGAGTATTCAAAGGGCAACTGATGGCCAGGAAGATATATGGAATTCACTTTCCTGAGACAGACATTCAAATGGTAACAAGTGATAGAAAACAGCTCTATATTTCAGCGTGATGTGTGTTCGCTCCTGATGATTAAACCCCCTGTGAGCCATCTGTGTTTAATGGGTTAGAACTACTTTGTAGCTGCAGTTTTTTCCTTCCACTGCTCTCTTATTTATTTGAGAGGAGACCAAACTCCACTCTTTAAAAGTTAAGCATGTAAGAAACCCTGCCAAGAGAATCAGAAAGAAAAGGCAAATTTATAGCCTAGTGTTGTTTTAAGCATTTAGTAGTATAAATAAGAAGTGTAGATAAATGTGTACAAGTAGAAGCATAAGTGACCCTCTGTTTATCTCAGTTACATTATTTGCCTAAATTCCAGAGCAGAATTAACCCAATTAGTTTATATAAAGGCTAATGCTGTCCCTCAGCTTAGCTATTAGGGATGTGCATAACTGATGCTAGACAGGGGATGGTGTTATTTTACTTATAAGTCAAGCCTTGGGGACTGTGGTTTGTATTCGGTGATTCTTGAAGATAAAAAAATCAGAATCCAGTGTGGAAATCACTGTACATCGAAGCCATGTACATGACTGGTGTTATTAATGCAATTAGATTCAACTTCTGGTTTAAAATGCCAGTGATGATAATGATTTTCCATATATGGCCCTGTTCTACCCAAGACATGTCACATTTTGCTAACATCTCATTATTTTTCTCTGACTCAGGAAAGTCAGCAGCCATAAGCACTCAATAAATATTTGCTGAATTAAATTGAACTTTGAGAACCGAGAGGTGAGGTGGCACTGATTATCAGTGACACATCTGGGATCAGAATCGTGATTCTGTGCTGCCAAAGAGTTAGTGATCTCAGCCAAAGCCAATAGAAACGTTACAGGTAGAAGTTTAAATCTAAGAACATTTCACACAGCTATAAATGTTAGTCTGAGACATATCACTACATGAGCCTAGCAAATTCTCTCGCCATTTATTTTCACTCTTAATGCATTGACTAATTTCAGGGCTTTCCCTCTTTGTAACCTCTAGCTATATAGCTCTCTTAAAAAAAATTTCTAAATCATTTCCCTAAAAATCTACTCCCGCCCCCACCCCTTTTTTTTGTCTTTGAACCAGAAAACATATCTACAAGGGGAGGCTTCTTAGGACTTTAAACACATCAATCAATTTCACAGCTGGGGATAGAGGAATCCAGATAAGAGAGAGCAATTCCTCCATTGAACCTCTGCTTATAAAATTTAGGAAAGAATTTTTGTATAAAGTGAGACAAACTGTGGCCACACTGAAGCAGACGAAGAGTTAACTTAAAGACACCAAGAGCAACACTCAGCTGCTGCTGGTTTTTCTTTTCCCTTTCATGGAGTAGGGAGTATTTTTCCTGTAGTGACCTCAGAATCTTCTGTCTTTTTCTTGGTCAGAGATCAAGGGGTATACCAGGGTGAAGCCTTCTTCTCATTGAACTTTCCTATCAACTTTCTGCAGATGTGTATTTAAAGCTGCGCGTACAATTTTTCCATTTTTTTTGTTACACATTTATATAGAGTTTATATGAAAATATGTATACTCTATCTTTTCATATTAGGCAAGTTTCAGAAAATGTCATCTATCCAAATAAACTTAATATTCTCTGAAGACAAAGTCTAGGGCTTGCATTTATTCATAACCCCCATGGCTAGCATAGCACATTGTCATATTACGAGCTAGGCACATATTCACTTAATTATTTGAGAGTAGAAAACCTGAAAAACATTATTGAGTGAACCAAATTATTTCTTTGGTCCAGTTTTTAAAAAAGGAAAATAAATATTTTAAAATAGAGAAAAGTTGTGGTATTATATAAAGAAACGGTTGCAAGTATTTTTAACTAATGCAAACATAGCTTTTCTTTTATTTTTATTTTTTCTCTCTAAATTTATTGGGGTGATATTGTTTAATAAGATTATATAGGTTTCAAGCATACAATTCTGATACATCATCTGTATGCTGCTTGTGTACCTACCACCCAAAGTCAATCAAATCTTATTTCAGTTCTCTTTCAGGAAAAAAAAAGGAAGAAAAAAAAAAGATGCTATAGGTTTATAAGTTTCTATTCATTTTTCAACGCCTGGCTCCCATGTCACCTCTTATCTGCTGTTTTCCATGACTTACAAAGGGTTGAGTTAATTGTTCTCTTACCTGTTTTCCAATAGTATTTTGTTTGAGCAACTTCTACGTAAAATTTTAATTTATTGTACTCTTTCATCTTCCCAACCTGCATGTTATTTTCTCTTAGGTCTTGGCGCTAAGAGGGTTCAACAAATATTTGTTGAACTAAATAAAACTGAATTTAAAGGTTTGAAAATAAAGAAAAGGAAGGAAAAATCTGGCACTGACTCAATAGGAGGAAAAATTAGCATCTGTAAAAAAAAGTATTTCATTTAAGTACTTTACAGACCATGATAGAGGATTTTCAAATGCATATTTCAATTATTTTTTCTTCAGAGCTTTAAGGAAAGCCTATATGATAAAGAAGGCAGGAGGAGAGACTTTAAACACAGTAGTTCCATGTATCCTCTGGCCATAAATTTCCTCACCTGTGAAATGGAGATGATAATAATACCCATTGTCGCCCGGCCGGGCCTGGCTGAGCGGTTGAGCGTCGACCTAGGATCCAGGCGATGGGGGTTCGGTTCCCGGTCAGGGCACATGCCCGTGTTGCGGGCTCGATCAATGACTCTCTCATCATTGATGTTTCTATCTCTCCCTCTCCTTTCCTCTCTCTGAAATCAATAAAGATATATTTAAAAAATAATAATAATACCCATTGTCACAAAACAGTGAATGTCAAAGAAGATAAATGGTAAAGTACCTTGTTAATTTAAAGCTTTACGCAACTTTTTCAATGATTTCAATGATAGATGAGAAAACTAAGTCTCAGAGGAACTGAATGACCCCCTAAAGTTTTAAAGCTAAAGGGGGTTAGGACTGGGGTTCCTAAGGCCGTGCTTCTTGCCTGGCGCGGCCCAAACCACTTGCCCTTTTCCCAAACGCCTGGGCCCCAGCTACTGGCCCCGGTGACCCTCACGAAAACACCTCCTTCATTCACTCTACATTCTGGGGCTGCCTGCTTTAGAAAGGCCATTCCCTTGCAACCCTGCAATCTGTTAATGAGAGAGAATCTCATAAATTATTATGTACTCTATGTTACTACTTCTGTAACATACGACCATTTTCAAGAGTGAAAGATTAATTTATCTGGGGAAATGCCCCAGGTGCATAAAAAGGGTTTCTTAATCCCTTTTGTGCTATGGATTCTGATCTCTTGAGCCCCTTCTTAGATAATGTTTTTAAAAAACAAAATGCATAGGCTTAAGAGGGAAACCAAGTATAACTAATATTTACAAAACCAGTTTTAACATGTATTAATATCTGTGCATCTTTATTGATAGATTAAATAACAAGATACAGCAGCAGAGCTAAAATCTTCCCCAATTTGGAGGTAGTTTGAGAACTGTTGAAGTTTGAAAACTATCCCAATCAAATGATAAACTAAAAGTATTATTATGTTAATATATCTATAATAACTAACAAATGTAATACAAAAACTATATTTTCTTTCTACTGGTGACAAAATCACAGGCACTGTTAATACTATTGAGATTTTTTGTACATATAAAACTTTTTAAAATGTTACTTTTCATTCTAAGGGTTAGTGAAAATAAATATATAATTATTTTTCCATCTCAGTTGATGAACCCTCTGAACTCTATGCAGAGACACCCCTTCCCTACCCACTGCACACCAAGTTATGAACCCTACTCTAGTGATGCAGAGAGATTTTTTCATTTCAACCAACTGGACGGTGTAAGTAACCTGTAGGGGTCTCCTTTGCCTTCTACAGAAAACTGTCATGTTTTGACAATGCTGGCCGTTGTTTTGGATTACAGTAGTCCCCCCTTATCCATGGGGCTACCTTCCAACACCCCCAGTGGATGCATGAAACTGCAGATAGTACCAAACCCTATGTATGCTGTTTTTTTCTAATACCTAAGATGGAGTTTAATTTATCAGTTAAGAGATTCACAATAAGTAATAATAAAATGGAAAAATTATCAAAATATATTGCAATAAAAGTTAAGTGAATGTGATCTCTCTCTTTCTCTCACTCTGATAACTGACCTGATAACCAAGACGGCTACTAAGTGACTAACAGGCAGGAGTGCACACAGTGTGCATGCGCTGGACGGAGGGATGACTCACACCCAGGCAGGAGAGTGGCACGGCATGAGGTTCCGTCACACGGCTCTGAATAGTAGTTTGAAACTCGGAATGGTACTTAAATTGTTTATTTCTGGAATTTTCCACTTAATATTTTCAGACCAAGGCTGGCTGTGGGTAATTGAAACCTCAGAAGCTGTGGGTGAGGATGACTACTATATTCTCTTAAATCTTTAACGTGCACGTTAAGGTGACTAGGTAAGAGGAGGTCCTACAAGTATACATTACGTGAAAAATGCATGGAAAACTTCTGTATATAATGTCTTGTATGCTAGAGGCAGACATACTATAAAATAGTGTCATGATGAAATCCTCAAGTGAAATAATTTATTTGCGCCTTGGACTAAAAAAGTGCATGGCAGTTTATAATTCTAAGGCTAAGAAGAAAATAAAAGGTTTCTTTCAATTTCCTATTTATTCAGCACACTGAAGAATTAGCTAGACCCTGTCTTAAAGCCTTGCTCGCCAATTTTGTAATATATTTCCAGGATAAATGATGGCCATTTAAAAAGGAGAGTTATTAAAATAAACAAAATATCTTGTTTTAACATTAACTATACCCTGTAAGACCAATATTGCATTTAATATATTTTGTGGGTTTTGTGCCGTAAATGCTAACTCTACTGCTAAACACTTCGCTTCTGATTTTTTCATTTGGAGCATCAGTGACATTTTGTCCCTTGTTTATATAAAATATATATGATGAAACTTGGAGCCTAAGAACAAAAGTACTATTTAATATATCATTTTATTGAATAGATTCCTTACAAAAAGCCATATTCACATTCAATGCAAAACCTGAATAGCTATAAGGAAATAATGTCTATTGGAATTTTGGATGCCGAACTTCTTAGAGATAGCTTAAATTATTTTAAATTATATTTTAAATGATAAGCATATATTTTAAATTATATTTTAAATGATAAGCATACATCTTTACATTCTAATCAGAGGAAAAAAAGAAGCAGAGCAATTAAGATTTTAAAAATAAGATCATTTCTGTATTTCTTCTGAAATATTTGGCAACAAGAAGTGATAATTTTTAATTAAAATTATATCTAACATAACCACCCTTCATTTACAATTATTCAAATTAAATGTTGAAAGGCAAAAGTCTGGATCACTGGTAAGTTTAGAAAATTATTTTAAAATTTTCAAACAGCTTATGCAAACACTATAGTTGATCTTTTCACTTCTTAGCCAAGTCACTGCTTAGCTGCTTATAAACTAAAATCAGCATAATATATAAAAGAGCACTATAGAAAACACAGGGAACTGGTATATGAATTGTACTATAGAAGTCAATGTTTGAGAAGAGAAAGCAAAGATGCTAAAATGAAACAGTAACATATCTTCTAAGAACTTGTATTAAGCGCATTGGTCAACCCCTTCCCCCTGCCTTGGAGGTAAAAAAAGTCAGCAGCCAATTGAAACGCTGAAACTAGTACACTCCAGTCATTTATACACACAATTTCATGAGTTTCCTCAAGGTTACATAGGTTAAGTAACTCTGTTATTCTTTTGAGATATGTTGTCAGGACTGAAGGCAAAGATTACAGTAGGACCTTTCTTTCTTTAGTCTTTACTTTTTTTTTCTTCCATAAGAAGTTACATAAGATAATAATCCCTTTTAATATTCATAAGAAATAAATAACTTCAGAAATTGACAAACCATATTCTGAAATTTCATTTATGTTTTTGAAAGAAACCAAACTTTATCTAATTCTCCATTAAATGTATGTCTTATCATGAGGTCCAAACTAAACCAAATTGTTCAGGGAAAAGAGTACAAGAATCATCTCTTAAACCACCTGCGGCAGAACAATGTGTGGAAGCAGCAGACGCGATGAAAGGTGAGCAAAACTCCCAATTATCAACACTGTCAAGGGGGATCCCAAATAAAAGTGAATGAGACACCCTTAGCTTTCCTCACTCAGGTATGTTCAACATTGTGAATGCTGTTCATTCTAGTGCATGAAACTTTGTCTAAGCTACGTTCATAAAGAGCAAGAGAAAATTCAGGAAGTGCATTGTATGCCTCCTTTTTAAGATTTACCTTATCCTATTACATCAAAGTTCATTTTATTATATTTTAGCAACTCAAATATGTAATAAAACTTCCAACCAATAAAAAAGGTGGGAACGTTAATTCAAAATATTTCATGTAGCCCAGCCTCCGTGGCTCAGCGGTTGAGCATCCACCTAGGATCCAGGAGATCCGGGTTCGATTCCCAGTCAGGGCACAGGCCCGGGTTGCAGGCTCGATCCCCAGTTGGGAGCGTGCAGGAGGCAGCTGATCAATGACTCTCTCATCATTGATGTTTCTCTCTCTTTCTCCCTCTCCCTTCCTCTCTCTGAAATCAATAAAAACATACTTTAATTTTTTGTGTGTGTGCAGTTCTTACATGAAATGTGAGGCATGGTTTAGGATGCTCTATTCATGTGTCTGTCCAGGAAGATTGTGACCTCATTAAGGACAAGAATCATGGTTCCATTGTTTGTTTAATTATTTCAAGTAGAACTTCACACACTATAGGTGTTTAAAAATGTGCTGAATGAATCAAATTTATACAGAGAATTGTGGATGTATGCCCTCAATTAAAAGATGTTGTATAAATTTTTAAAAATTGAGTTACAGCAGGTTTGGCTAAAACTAAGGCAAGAATTGAAATTTAAACTGGAGTCTATGAGTTTGGGATCTCATTTAAAAACATCTAATGTATCAGCAAAGGAACACTAAAATTTCAATTAAGAAAGGAAAAAGAGCATGAATACTACTAATTTGGGAAATTTTTAAAAATCTTATATTTTAGTTCTAAGTTTTAGTTCACAAGTTCCTATTAACCACATATATGAATATATTAAAAGGAGTCATTTTCTTCTAAAACATGAAGGATATTTAACAGCTGCCTAAACAACCCTTTAACAAAAGCTCCTGCATGTACGCATAATTCTCAGGGCCAAAGTTGAACAACTTTGTCTTGGGAACAAGAGAGAACACAAAAGTAATAAAGAACAGAGTTATTATGAAGTCAAGGAATGTTTGTTTAGGACATCACTCATCTCCATCATCTGTTTGATTTAAAATTTTATTACAAAAGATGTCTAACTGCTGTAAATATTTTCCCACTAAGAAGAGATACTTACTGGATTTAAGTACTTTTTCTTAAATTTAATTTTTAAATTCATGTACTCTTGTCCTTTAGCCTTTAAAATTTCCAAGCATACCCCTAAAGGCTGTAGGCACCGCAAGGAAGAGTCCACAAAGAGCAGATCTTGCTCTGATCCGAGCCATGGAAGTCATCTTCACTTCAATTAATTTACTTTGCCTTTATGAACTTAAGAGTCTTTCAAGGAAGTTGACATTTCACTCATCTGAAAAAGCTTGGAATGTGACAGGGGAAAGGGAGTAGAAGTAAATCAACGGGGTTAGCAATTTTCCAGATGCAATGCATTTTTCTTCGTTTCCACCAGAAATTTTAGAGAGCCTTCTGACATTTTAATTCCCTATGCAAAACCACAGTAGCAAAAAATGCTTACAGATTATATGTCAGCACACACACACACACACGCACACACACACATGCGTGCATTTGCACTTGCACGTGAAGTAAATATAAATTCCGATTCGCTGCTCTTTTAACAGAATACATTTCTTTTAGTGCATTTATGGATGTTTGTGTGCACAGTTTAACTGAACGTTTTAATTTAAAAGCAACAGCAGGTTTTGTAACTTTCTTTTCTTCTTGTGTGATAACTGAGTCCACACTGGCTTTTTTACCAAAAAGATGGCATTTATAAAAACTGTTCTCATGGCTATATTTTTAAATCACACCAGAATATTTCAGGTATCACCTTAGGCCACATGGTTTCAGGAAACTATGCCCAAATATTTCATGCAAATGCAGGTCATTTTAGAAGAGTTCTTTTTGCATGGAATGAAAATTCACTAAAACACCTAGGGGCAAAAGAATCTTTAAGACCTGAAGATAAATTCTCAGCATCAGGGGATATGCCCATTGTGTTTTGCAGCCAGAGAGGGAGAGATGGCATTTAACTCCCCAAAACACCCTGCTTCAATATTTACCTGACAGCTTCGGTATCCTGACAGTTTCCCCAGTGCACTTCTTTCTTTATCTGGTATTATTTTACAAGGGATTTCTTGTTGTACAGAACTATCATAAATCAATCAATAACAGAGGAATTTGTTTAATACATTTATTCTTTTAAGAAGGTTTCATGATCATATTTCATCGATTCGTACAATAGAAAAAAATTACTACTAAAACAGAGTTTGTGGAGACTGGTGCATGGTAAACCTATTTAGTCTTCAGACGTTCACTCTTAGATTTTAATGTTAAATAATAACAACTATTCATTTAAGCTGGTCTCGCTGTATATCTTGACCGTTAGCAATTCCACACACAGCAGCTTATTGTGGTATCCTTTAAATATGAGAAATAAGAATGTTTTACTTTTCCATTGAAAGAAAAATAAGAGTACTGTATGTTACATGGCCCATGAAATATTGGCAGTGTGCTCCTTGGCCTTCATTCGAAGGACTGCGATGCTGGAAGACCTCCTTTCAAACTCTGGCTTTGTTTCAAATGCATGTCCATTGGTAGCCCCCGTGAGAAGAGAGTCAGTGAAAAAATTGTTGAGGGGCACGTGGCTGAACTGGTTCTGGTGGTTTGAAAACCCCGTGTAACTGGCATCTGTCCGAGGCGAGTGAGAGTAAGGTGTCATACAGGAGGAAGTGTCACGTGGCACCATGCATGACGTGACCACAGAGCCACCACTCGCATTTCCTGCCCACAAATTGTTCTGAATCTGGAATATATAAAACAACAAACATTACATTTACGCATTCTCACTTTTGTTCCCTTGCTTTTGTTACAGTGAATTTACTAAATTTTGTTCACTATGCATTGTTTGCTCCTGTTGGGTGGTCTGTAATTACATTCTGAGTACGTAAAGCGATTACTGAAAAATAATTATGTGAAAGGTTCTTCCAGTTTGTTTTACTGTAATAGATCACCGAAACCCACACACTTAACCACATAAAATACTCTCACAACATGTCAATCTCTTGAGTATTCTTTTTATAGTCATAATTTTTAAAATGAAATCTGGAAGATTTAGTCATGATTCATGACCAATTCATGTGCTTAGAAAAGCAGTTTAAAAGATGGTTTTATGTTTAAATATAGTTTTCATATTTCTAAACAAATGACACAATTTCATTTTTTAAGTTCTATAGTTGGACTTAGTGTGGCAGTTTTTGTTGGAAACCAGTGCTGACATTAGGCTGTTTGCTCTGTAGATATTTTTGACCAAACTCACTTTGGAAAATGTTTACCCTTTCATTGCTTCTTCTTTCCCATTGTCTTGAACACATAGCTCTGTGAATATGAGAAATGTGTACACATTTCAGACATTTATTCTTTGACTTATATGTAATGTGGTGAGGTTACAACAGACGTAGGACATGTAAAACAAATTTAGAATTCTAAAACATGACCATCACCAACTAATGAAAGCAGCTGGGACAGATAGCCAAGTATTAGCAAACATATATGAGTATAATGTCAGTACTATATAGCAAACATCATATAAAAGATTGAAAACCGCTTTATCACTTGTGCCCAAGGTAGTCACATTTCATATCATTAAATCTCTACAGAAAACACTTAGTGCACTATTACCAATAAACACAAATTCCTCTAAAGTTACCAGCATGTAAGAAAACCTGAAGGAGAATTTGTATAATACGAATTTTAAATAGAAAGTATCTTAGACCATATAATTAAACAAGGGTACAAACACAATTACATGCATTACTGAGAAGCACAGAGAAAATGATGACAAACTGCAGGAGCTGAGGAAAAAGAAAAGGGAAACATTGCATGGCAGAGACACACAGCCTTAAACGATGATTTAAACATTGTATGCCTTTTGCAATATTATTACAATAGATGTGTAGTAGAACACAGCAGCAATATACATATTCACCGCATCTGCCTTTGTTTTTTAAAGTCATGATCATTGGAATAGAATTATCAATTATTTCAACACTTACACAAATGTTTTCTTATATTTATTCTTATGCAAAGATTCCAGTCTACTCTTTATGGCCTTCCTTGTGCCTTAAAACACCCAAGCTTAAAGTGTACTTTTTAAAACAACTTATTTCGAATTAAAAGTAGAAAGTATCTAGATCCCACTGGTAAGAGGTATCTAGCAGTTTCAAAACATTTGAGAAAATCTGAACACCTAATTTCATCTCTTAGGTGGGGCTTCAACGATTGGCAGGATGCTTATTTTAGTATTTCATAGTTCTTTATACGAATATTTTTATAAGCTGCTTTAAATATGGTAAGTCTGTGAGATATATCTATAAATATATATAATAATATGAATATTTTATTAATTCTTAAATGGTTATGGTCTCTGTTGTTTGGACGTTGGCTCATTCTACTATATGTATCCCACTGTAGCCAAAATGTGTAATGACTGGTGCCAGTGATTGCTGAGTTATGTATCTCTAACCAACAGGAGAGGCTGTTGATGTCATTACTCTGTCAAACTAGTTCTTCTAACTTGATTTGGGTGATTTTCCTCTGACATTCAATCAAACATTGTGCTACACTGAAATAACCACAGTCACATGTCTGACAAAAGGGCTTTCAGGAAATGAAAGTGAACTTGCTTGCTTATTTTTGAAAAAAATAAATGAAAGGCAAACTAGTGGTAGAGAAAGATTATTTACATTTTACTTTTGTTAAAGGATTTTTCAATGTATACATAGTGTTTAGAATTTATTTTTTAAATCATCTGCTCATATTCTAAATGCATGGAAATATATTTACCAACTAGGTAAAAAAAAGGAGGGGATAAGTAAGGTAATGGCAAGAAAGGTAATCTATGAATATAAATTAAGAAAGTATTTTCTCCCTAAAAGAATTTACATTAACCTACTTTTAAGCTGAAAAGAAATTCTTCAGTTTCCAAAACATGGGAATAAATGTTTTAATTTTGATCAAAACTCTTATCTGGACATGATTAGGCAAATTAAATATGTTACTTTTGGTGAAAGAACTTCTAACATACAGAAATGTTTTCTGAACAGGAGAGATTGGTAAAGCAAGTCACTACAGCAATACTTTAGTTAGTCTTGGGAAGATACATTCGCAGGGGTAACACTATTGTCACACATTTTTACTGGTATGTTCTGTTTCCATGATCTCAGTCTCCCCTCACATCCCCCATGTGTTGCTCTCATTTTTAAATTTCTGATATGTCTTCATTTGACTTTAGAGATCTAGTTGGGTCTTATATCAAAAGTTATGTGTAAATCACAAAATTAATATCCCCAGTGAATTGAGGCTTTTCTTCCTCTAAAGCTTCATTTCTTCTGGATGTTTACACATCTAGATGACAATTAAGATGAGGCTCAGGACAGTTTATGATTATCAATTAATTACAATGTGTCAGGCATTACATTAAATGCTTTATGAAGACTTCTAATCATTATGATACACTGAAAAATGTGAGCTTTTACTATCCCCATTTTGTAGAAGGTAAAACTATAGAACAGAGAAAGTAAGAACCTCACCCAAGATTGCATAACTCCAACAGCGGAGATCAAATCTGAACCCAGGAAGTCTTAAGAAATGTTACAGTGATGTAAAAATTACTCTTATGAGTTAAAATTGCTTATTTCCTTATTCATAATCTTAACTTTGTGGGAGTTCTTAGGCTCGACTCTCTGGAAGCAAAATCCCCAATGATTGCTCAAACTGTTTCTTCATCCTCAGGCCTAATGCAACACATAATAAGCCCTTCATACAAATTTATTAAGTGACTGAAAAATCTCTAAGAACATGAAATTTGGACGGATCTATCTTACAGATGCAATAAAAATTTTATGGACAATGTATGCTAATGCATCTAAATTTTGTTTCATAATTTGAACCCTAGAATCATAATTATTACCTTAACAAAAATCATGAAAACTATATACCTAGACCATGCTAACTACATTTCTCTGGGTAGTTTTTTTCTCCATTAAACAGTTATTCTCTATCATAGATGCATCTTCTTGGAGATTCTGGTTCATTAGGCATAGAGTATGGCTTGGGGGTGTCTATATTAAAATAATGACCATGACAATAATACACACATGCAATTCTGAAAATCACCAAAGATTGGGGAACACTGTTAGAGTCCAGCTTTCCTCCACATGCAGAAACACCCCCTACACTTTCAATTATGTTCAATTCTGTTGACAAAAAACTCACCTGTTTAAAAAACATTCTATTTTCTTTTGGAGAGCTGTGTAAAATATCAAGCTGCTACCTTCCTCTATCTATCTCTTCTATTTCCGTTCCTTAAACTGATACAGAATAAGTAGTGTCTTTCTCACATGTGAAAAATCTTCAAATATCAAAGAAAATTATTATACAATTGCAAGTCTTTCTTCTTTAAGCATTCCTCATATACATGGCTTCCAGACAGCTCATTCCAGTCACATCCTCCAGACAAGCTGGAGGTTGTCAACACCCTTCACCATATTCTAGATGTCACCTGAACACTACTGTTGGGGGAAACTGGCAGGTATCATTATGGTTTCAGATTATCTACTTCTGTTAATATTTAAAGCCAATGTTTGATTTAACAACAAAGTTGTCTGATCTTATGATTTACAAAATCTGTTGTGAAGGTGGGCTCGTTCCATGGCTCCTGCGCTCTTCACCGATTGTATTCTTCTGTGCGTGATCCTTCTAAAACTATGTGCTAGGTCTCCTAGTCCTGCTGCCTAAAACTCTGTAGATATATTTGTCAACAGGGAAGCCATACAAAAATCTCGCTCACTAACTCATAAATACTGTTTCCTGTTAAATTTTGGAATAAAGGAATGCATATTTTTTCTACATAGAATTGCTACTATTTTGGACTATTTCACAAACACCTACAATGGCAGTGCCCAGCACCAAATAAATTTTGGGGTGTTTCTGTTGGCCTCTAACTGTATAATAGTCAAGGGCTTTACAACCAGGAACAACGTTATTAAATATCCTTCTTTCATGTGTACTGAACAAAAAAAGACTGCCTGCCTTAACACTTTTTCTTCTTTGTGTTTAAAAGGAGTGAAGAATCTTAAAACAGTCCATGTTTTAATGTGCTTCACAACGTTTTTAAAAGTTCTAGGGGTATGTTCAAAGCACTGTCCAGGGAACTTAGCCAACTGCCTCCCATTAGCATGGACGGAAGTTCCGCTGACTTCTACACTCCACTTTGAACATTTATTTGCCCCTTAATGTTTTCCTAATCAAATAAAAAGTCAACAATTATTCCGTGACTTTGAATCTTGGAGGAGAGCTATTTTTTGCCTGATTCTTTCCAAACTGAAATTAAATGTATTTAACATTCATTTTTACTCTAAGAAATTAAATGCTATAGGTAGGAAGAAGAGGGTTCATATATATATATATATATATATATATATATTACATATATAAAATACACACACATGAACAGTTCTTCACTGTGGTGTGTCCCAAAAATGTATACACACACTTAGAATAAAGGCAGTGTTTATTAAAATACATTTCATTTTGAAAACTGAGCTATCAGCTGTTAAAGTGTGTATACATTTTTTGGGACACCTTGTATTTTTCATGAATTGAAATAATATGGTAAATCATAGATATGGAAATTACCCTCACCTAGAAACTTGATAGAGATATAGTCTTCGTATAACCAAAAATTACAAAGAAAATTTTAGTATGCTAAACATGGTGTATATTTCAAATATATTTGCTGATTTTATTGAAATGAGTAGTTTTTCATGCTTCTTAAAAACCTTTTAAAAGAAATGTAAGTTTGTTAGTCTTTGCCTTAGTTTTAAAGTAGCATGATGTGTAAAAACATCAAATAGTTTAACGACAGCATTATATATTTTATACACTCACGTTAGTTGTATGGAAGACACCAGCCTAGGAATTTAATCTGGATTTAATAGAGATATTTATAAACATGAAAATATATGAGTAACAATCACTACTTAATTTTAAAGCATCTCTAAAACCAACTAAATATTTATCTACTAAAATAATTTTATTTAACCACACTTGTCTATATAGAGACTGTTCCTACCTGCCACCAATATCGTATGTACACACACATACATACACACACATCACATACACACATCATGCTACTACACACATACTACCTTCACATCACATGGCCACAGGCTTCCCTGTTAAAGGTTGATTTAAAAATACAAAAATGAGGGATTCACAAAGAAGTAGTTGTGATTATATAATTTGCATTAAAACCCAAAAGTTGATTCTGGTTTTTCGTCTTTGACAGAATGTTCACATTTATTGACTACTATGCATATTATTCAATACGTACTATATAGATTTATTACCACATTATCACTATATAATTTACCAGATTTTTATATGGTCTCTTTAAAATATATAAACATCACTTTTTACAAAAAGTTCTATTTTTAAAGAGACCGTTACATTCTTTATTAGCCTATTCCTTCCTTTAAAATGTAGGGTGGTAAAATATTAATAAGGATCATACGCTTAGTGACTTTCAGATATTTTTAGCTGTTGACTAACTTTAGGGTCCTATTAAATTTCAGGTAACTACATCAGTAGGTTGCTGACAGGGAGAAAGAATTAGTGTTTTTCTAAATAGGAAGTTTGCTACCAGTGAACAACACACACTGAGGCTTTGTCCATCTGGGGAAAAGTCCCAAGTAGAGCAATTCACAGTAAAAAAAGATCAATCATATTTAGGTACTACTTCAGATAAAAAGGAGGGTTTGTTTTCATTAGTGCCTATTAGGTGTCATTTGAACAAAGAAAAGTTAATATATAAAAAAAAAATTTAAGTCATTTATATGTCAAAAATTCCAAAAGTATATCTTTTCAACATAGAGTATTATTAAGCTGCAGTGATTAGAAATTAATTCATCAGAAAAGGATCACATATTAAATATAGATTGCTATTTTGATTTTTAAAATAAAATTACATCTTACAAATATGTACAGAGGTTTGGAACAAGAAAGAATGCATTTTTCCATTTAAAAAAATCACTGTTAGATGTAACAGTTATATGAGACCAATCTTTTGAGTAGAAAACTGTTTTACAGAAAAATCAAAGCATGTATCTCTTAGTGCAAAAATAAAGGCACTGTTTTATAAGAAATGTTAGTGTCTGGAAATTTTCAGAAAGACATCATATAAATGTGTTTAAATTTTGTATTATTAAAATAATATTTGAAATAACAAGTCAAAAATATAAGAAACATTAAGGACATTTTTTTCTTTTCCTTTAATGTTGGATGTGTTTGTAAATTTTATAGTATTTATCATTTTAAAAATGTATAAGGAATCATACCTTATACTCCTTAAAATGAAACTTTTCAGATCAACTAACTTAAAGAGGGCATAAAATCATAGCACTTAGCATTGCTATTTTATTTATTATTATCCAGCAAAAATTATCATATAAAGTATTTTCAAATTATTTTTCACATTTATTTTCATGTATTTTAATACATGCATAATAGCTATTGCTGATTTATTAGTGCCAGGTTCAATTTAATGGCACAATTCCACTATTAAAACTAAGTTCACAATAATAAGAAACAAAGATTAAAATATAAAATGTTTTACTTGTGAATTAATAAAATATAAATCAAATATGCAAATACTTTCATTAGCACAGAATATTTTTAATCTTAGAAATGCCTATTTGGTGTCAAACATGAGCTTTGAATTTATTCTTAAAATCCCAAGTAAGAATATAAATTATAGTCATCTTGTGTTTGTGTTAGCTACAAAGTTAGAATTTTATTTTTGTGATTTTCAAATCAAGTGTGAGTTTGTGAAAATTTTCTTTTCTACATTAATGCTTCATGATTTATAATAAAGAAAACCCACAGAAACATGAGGCTTAATAAATATTGCACAGAGAAGATTCTGGATTCAAGTTTTTCATAAGGTTCACTAACCGTATTGTTATTCACTAACGATAATAGTGTGAACTGCAAGTTTTAACCCACAGGTCTGTTCTCAAAGACTTCCCAGGCTTCAATGGCTTAATTTTCCCCAGATTCTTCTCTATTCTCCTTTAAGGTAGCTTTCATATGTACAAGAAACATTGGCACTCTTCAATAATTTATTTTTACATATTGGTAATCTACTCATTTTTTATTTACCCTTTCCTCTTAAAATATAAAATACTGTACACCTAAAACTAATACAAAATAATATTGAATGTAAACTATAATTGAAAAAAATTAAAAAGTAGAAATACATATATAAAATACTTATGACTAATTCAGTTAAAGTAAATGCTTTAACAGTGGTCACCTATTAAAAGCAAAAAAATAAGAATTTAAAAAATTTTAAAAATTAGCTAAGTTATAATTTCTGTGTAAAATCATTAAATCACAGTAAGTTTGAATATTATATTTTTTTCAAAAATAAGTCTATTTTCACATTCTAAAACATGAATACACTTTACTTCTTTTAGTGTATCTCTTTAAAGTGTATATATTTTCTTTATCTCTTTAAAGTGTATATATTTTCAACAAAATAAAAATTATTCACCCTATGTGTCTAGTTGCACCTTCACTTAACTGATATTGATATCTGCCTCATGCTACACATAGTTTACTTTTAATATATACACATATATGTGATATATTACTTATACATATTTATATAAAACTTGAAAATATACATTTCATTAAATCAAAATTTTATCAATTATAAAAATCATATTTACTTGAGTAATAATAATCACATAATAGTCCTTGTATGATTCTAAATATTTGTGCTTCCAATCAGTGAGAGATTGTACAATATCAATATAACATTTGGACCTAATAGTGTTAACGTGCTTGTCCTCCATTCATCATAAGGGCAGTTTGACTATAATTACATGACCTTCTCATTGGTTGTTTCATGAATATGAGAATATTCATGACATCATTCGTCAATATAACTATATTACTAACATTTTTCAAAGTTTTGGGGGGTATTTGTTTAAATATTTGGGGAATATAGAAAAAACAGTGATAAAATTATTAGACTTTCTCCAAAGGTAAAAGCTGCTCCAGATGCCGAATTGCTACACCGCAGTTGTTCAAGGAGACAAGTTCCTTAATCCTTATGTAGTTTAATTAAATGTAAGCTTTAAGATTAGTACAGGAAGTGGTGATAGAAGGAGTAGGGTGAACAATATCCTCACAACTGCTATTTTGTTGCTTTATTATTTCCTTTTAAAATTGCAAAATTTACAATGTTTTAATTAGAAGCTATGAAACT
Organism: Miniopterus schreibersii; assembly: GCF_964146895.1. NCBI lineage: Eukaryota > Metazoa > Chordata > Mammalia > Chiroptera > Miniopteridae > Miniopterus > Miniopterus schreibersii. Next base: position 116,438,190 of record NC_138102.1, read on the forward strand.
ATAAATGTTATGCAACCTTAATTTGTGTTTAATTTGCCACAATGATTACAAGTTGTCTATAACTTGACGCCAACTCTTGGTATGTTCCAGCTCTAAGTGGCATATATTTATAAAGTCATCAATTAAACAACAGAAAAGATACTGTGCAGGAGCATTTGTAATTTGGTAAACATCTATTTAGTTATGATTTTCATTATGTACTAAGTAAAACCTCATTAAAAGTTTTGGTGGGAAAAACTTCAACCCCTTTTTTGAAATGTTTGATGAAAATATTTTTTTTCATGGGAAAATAATTTTGGTGGGTGAAGAGTATGCTCAAACCTTCCTAAAGTTATCATACTTAGTTATCATTTTAAAGAAGAAAGCATATTAAACTGAATTTGGTCCTTCCCTAGATACCCAAACAGTAAACTTACTCATAGATTGAATTAGTTTAAATGCTACAAGATAAGAGAACATTCAAACCGCTTAGATACCTCTCCGTTGTAGAAAAAAAATAATCACTAATGGCTATTATAGAATGGTTACTATTTATTGAGCACTCATTATGTACTAGATGATGTCCTAAGTAATTTCCATGCATTTTGTGTAATCCTCATAAGCATCATATGAATTTTTATCCCCATTTTATGAATGAGGAGAAACATTCCTATAAGTTAATTCATTTGGGGAAGGGCTCAGGCCTTCCTGGCACAGCTAGGATTGGAACCCGTGGGTCCCTGACTGCGAGGCCCATAGTCATACATGATCACCTGACCCTCCACAAGTCTCAGGGTTTAGCTCAGCCAGCTTTTTAGAAATCAACTTAATCCTCTCAAGAAAATGAAAAACTTCATGATAATGATGGTCATCATCATCACCATCTTCACCAGCGCCGTGACCAACTCTAGCACTAACAATACCTCCATTTTACAAATAAAGAATCTGAAGATTAAATAAGTAAACAGATTTATCAAAAGTTACCCAGCTAGTAATTGATCTAGTTTATGCAATCCAAAGCAAATCTAAGGGCATAAATTAGGGTTCCTTGTAAGAATGAAGGTGAGTTATAATGTTCTAGAAAATTTTATACCTTAACAAAATATTTTATTTACCAAATAATCATTTTTAAAATGCTTTGGTTCTGATAATGAACAAATTAGAATTAAATGTTTATAGATGCTTTCCTGCTTTTTCAGCTCAAGGGCAAAAGTTTTTTTTGGTTTGCTGGGTTTAATTTTCATCAGGAAGTGTTTGCAGAATTTGGTACAAATATCACCTAGTTCTTTTTTTGGAGGGGAGTTACCTTTTTTAAATTGTTGACACTATCACAGATGTCCCCTCCCCGCTCCGCCCACCTCCACCCAGCCCCCGGCCCCCTTCCCTCTGGCCATCTCCGCACTGTGGTCTGTCTGTGGGTTGTGCATATAAGCTCTTTGGCTAATCCCTTCACCTTCTTTCATCCAGTGCCCCTCCCCTCTGACAGCTGTCGGTCCGTTCCAGGTATCCACGCCCCTGTTTCTAGTTTGTTCATCACTTTATTTTGTTCATTAGATTCCACATATAAGTGAGATCACCTAGTCCTTAAACTGTCCACAAAGCTTGAAATTTCTGTCTGGATCATTTGTGCAACCCCCATGCATAAAACAGTACAGCAGGTACTATATTTGTTGGATAAAATACAAATTACTTTGGAAGAAAAAAAAATTGAACTTCAGTTTTTCTTGTCTATTCCGCTCAGCAGAGGAGAAAAGTGAGATGAAAAAGGAAAAGCTAATTGCTTAAGATCACAGATCTGGTTAATAGCAGAGATTCAGAAATCAACTGTTTTATTGAAAATTGATTAATTTAGGTTTATAATGGACTCCTGAATAAATATTGAAGTGAACCAGTACTTTTTTCACGTCTATTCAGTGTATATACAGGGGTTGGAAAATGCAGGTTTACAGCTGTGAGTAGGTGACTTTATTCTTGTACTGAATTATTTATTAATTTTTGTATTATTTATTTGTATTATAACTGTAAACCTACTTTTGTCCACCACTGTGTAATTTGCTTAATACAAAGGTAAGAAGTGAGTCATCTTTTTAAATACTTCATGTAGTAAACTGGGTGGCAGGCACTGTGTACAGTCCGTCACAGTGTCAGTTAAAGGATCGGGCAGAGGCTTCCCGGAGGAAAGAGTCCGGTGAGGGGAAGGGAATTCACGGAGAGGGGACAGGTTTAGCACCAGCAATGAGACAGTTTTTTTAAATGTCATGTGTTGGAGAACATCAAGTAGTTTAATTTACCTAAATCACAGTGTTGTTCAATGGCTACTGATACTGTGAGGTAAAATAAAGTGCTTTTTAAAAAACACTATTTTTCAGTACTACCTTAAAGAATTGTTTACTGCCGTCACACCACTCGCTTTCTTGTTATTTGCTCTCAACTTTGAGTGAGCTAAAGGAAAATAATGTATGGAAACAGTCTAAAAGTGTCCACATTTTTAAATGCTTTATGTCATTATTTTATAAATTTAGAAATAGAAGCGTTTTTGCTTTCCAAAGTAATTCAATGTTTTAGGGTCAAAATTTAACAATTTCATTGCTCAATGATACATCATGGAGATAATCTTACATAAAGTACCCTGGACTCCTGAACTCAAATCCTGGGCTCAAATTCAATGAGTTAATGGCTATAAGAAGAAAGTCTGGCTTCAAATAAGCCCTCAACTGGTCGTTATAATTTTTATTGTTATGGCTGTTGTTACTATAGTGCAATGAAGGCCAGTGGAAACAAAGCATTTAGAACATTTTAGAAAATATTAATTATTATTCATAAGTAATCATATTATATGTTATATATAGGTACCTTTATGCTGAGTAAGATTGTTATCCACCCTGAGCAAGCTTGAGGAGATCATTTTCTGAACCATCTCTGTTTTTCGTGTATCTCTGTGTATGCTTGCTTTCCTGCCAAACTGCTAATTCTTTGTTTCTGTCCTGCCTCCAACATTTTCTAGTTCCCAACTGTTTTTGTAATTAATAACTTTTTCTATAATTAGTAACAGTAACCAAATTCAAAGTTTTATTGGACTAAGCTGTTGGATTCTATTTTGGTTTCTATTTTCCCCATTTACATTTCTGTTTTCAAGCCACATGATAAAAAAAAAAAAAAGAAAGTTTCCTTTAGGCTGGAGCTTGGAGACATGATACTGTCATAATTCTTTTTTCAAACAAACTAAAAAAGTAAACCACATATTTTTAAATTAAAACAAAATTTCCCCCTGGCTTTCTCCAATACCTACAGTGGGGAGTGGAAGACATTTGATTGCAGAATTTCTGGCAACCAATCATTACATGACTTACCAGTGTAGAAAGCACCATGGATGTTACAGTATTGATTTTTGTTATTGTTGACAAATTGCACTGTCAAAATAACTTCAACATATGATCTCCATGCTTCCATACTTAAATTATAATGTATAACCAATGTACATACATTACAGAGAAGCCACAGGCAGAATTAGTGCGAAATTCCCATGGTTTGTGAGGGAAAATTTTAAATTAGTCCTTTGCTAGAGTGAAAAAGACTGTCAAATATTTCATTTGTACCATTTTCTTTCCTGCTTGAGCTGCTAGGTCACCTCATTCTGCTAACTGATAATATCTAATGCTAAGCAGCACAATAACATAGTGACAAGATAATCCTAGGAAAAAGGGCAACTAGTCAAGAGTATATTAAGTTATATTAAGCCATTATAAAGAAGTTAATTGGTGCCAGGCACTATTATTAATACTTTATGCTACACTGAAGAAGAAAGGGGAGTTAGAGAGAATGCAACCAACAGCAAGGAACAAAGTAAAAATTAGGCAGAAATGGGGTTTACAAGAAAAGGAATGATTGAAATAATAAGGTGCAAAAAATATATAGTCAACTGTTGTGGCATAAACTTATCAGAATGTTTAAAGTCCATTTGGAAAGAGTTCATAATATGTGACAATATTTCTAAAGTCATCATATCACTCATTCAAAATTATATAAAGTATATGCTATGTCTGTTATTTCTTATTGTTATGTTAGTGGTTGTGAGTACATTTTCTGCTCCCCGAACTAAAGTGCAGACTCGAATAATCCAACTTAAGCCATATGTTGCTTCGGTATTAATTTGTTAATCATTCAATCATTTAAACATTTTTGCCGAGACAGTCTATATTGAGGCTTAAGATCTTGCACTTGGGAGCTAGAACCCTCTGGTCAACTCTGGGCTTCACCACTAGTGAAAGTGAGTAGTTACCCCCCCCCTCTGTGCCTCAGTTTCCTCATATGAAACATGGGGATAATTACTGACAAGTATCGCATAAGGTTGCTATGAGGATTAAATGAGTTAATATATACAACCTGCTAACAACAGTGCCTGAGACAGTCTGGGCTACAGTTGTGTTACCAACTGGGAAAGCACTGCAGTGCCTGTGCTCATGGAGCTGATAGCCTCGAGGGGAACAGCCTCACAGCACTCTGCTTGGAACTCAACGAGGACACCCCAAAATATTGGGTGTTTAAAATTCCATTAGCCCTCTGATAATAAGTAGCCAGGAGTGTATACATGTTTTTACACAGGAGGGGGAAAAAAAACAAGGGAACTACTTCAAGATACATTTTTAAAAGAGAAACAAAATTCTTATGGCAGGTGTGGCATTTATTCAGAGGTTGCCCTAGCCAACTGCAGTGGCATGGCTGAGCCATAGCCTCCCCTTACAGACTGTCCTGTAAGGAACCACCTGTGTGATCACAGGCCAGTTCCTTAACTTACCTGGGTCTGGTTTCCTGACTTGTAAAATAAAGTAGAACAAAGGGATCTCTAAGGCTCTTGTTCACATATAATAATATTACATGAATAAAGCTGGTGAATTTATCTAGAGAAGCGAAGGTCTCAAGATAGGTTTTTAAGAGTCAAAAAAGGTATCAGAACACAAGGATAGTAGAAAAATAAAGGACTGAATCCACACTAACAGTATGAATTTGGAGCTGAAGAAAACGAATTCCTTAAGTTTGGGGCTATGACAATTTTGTTACTGGACTGTCAAGGTATTTCACCAACATATATGCCACATATTTGTTATCAAAGTGGTCTCTTACAATGCATATCATTAAACGAAAAGGAATTAAATAACAGATGGCTTGTCCCTAATCATATACCAAATACAGCTCTGAATAATTCAGTATTAGGAGAAAGTAATACTCATTTAGAAAGACAAAAAAATTTTATTTACATATATTGCAAAGCATGAAAAAAACCTCTCTAAATTAAAAGAAAAAATTAGAAGAAAAATAATTTCTAGTCTTTAAAATGAGAGCTCCCATTATTAAGAGAAGTGTTTTTTAACGTGATATATTTTTAAAATTATATTCAGTACTAATTCTGGTTAGAATACATTTTTAAAAACAAAGGGCTAAATGTTTCCTTCAAAGAATGAGCAACTTCAAGGCTGAAAAGACAATATAGGAAAATACATTATTTTTAAGTGGAATGAAGGTTTCATATACCACATTTGACAGTAGGTTATGTATGGTTGATTCATAAAACATTAGCCACAGAGATAGCATGCCAAGTAATATTTAATATATTTTTAAAAGTTAACAAGGAAAGTAATTCTGAATAATTAAAATGTAGAGTAATTAACAGACATATACCACGGAGTGATGCTACGGCAGTTGTTGCAACGTATAACAAGGAAGAAGCCCTGAAATATGTTTAAATGAATGGTTCTGGGGGAAAAACAATAATGAAATAAATATTTTAGTAAAATAATAAAAAAATGCATTCCTAACATTTATATTAGATATAATAAAGCCTATTCTAGCCCTTTTAAGAATATGCATACCACATCTATTTTTCTTGGTCAGTATTTCACACAGTTTACCATACCTGAGGGTAGCTGTCAGTTCTTGGCAGAACTGATATATCATAGGTGGCAGCAAAGTGGCTTTTAGCTTGTTGTATTTGGCCATAACGTTCTCTTTTCCTCCACTTGGCCCTTCGATTTTGAAACCAAACCTAATTTTTTAAAGAAGTAGAATTTTAGCTAAAGAATACTCGATAATACAAATGTGATGTTAAGAGACTTCAAATCAGAAAGGTAAATCAGGTCAATAAAATTACTAATAAAAGAAATTCCTTTATCCGAAAAAGATCCATAAATTTTACTTTCTATTTTGCCTTGATATAAATGGTATGCCCAGGAGGCAGTATAAATTAATATAGAGACAAGTTACTTTCAAAACATTTATTTAATATGTCTGAGCCTCTGTTTTTTCATTTATGGAAAATAGAAAGGAATCAGATTATATGATCTTGAAGACTTTGTATATCTCCAAATTATCAGAGATAATCCTCCTCTCAGAGGATGCTGCAAGTCTGAAAGATATTCATGAGTTTTTAATTTGGGGTTATGCACATAACATTAACCCAGCCACCTTATAACCAAACGAATATATCTGGGTCTGTCAAATCAACGATCTTTAAAGCATTTCACAATGTGAAGACTTTTCTTGGTTGTACCCATACTTACTTTTAGAAAATTTTAAGCATAAAGACTACATCTAAAAACATATGGCATCAGAAGAAATATCATGATTATTTAGAAACAAAATATTAAGATTATGTATAATACTGAGTACAATAAAGACAAAAGGTAAAATGGAATCACCTGAAGTTCAATTATGATTTTAAAATATACGAATGTGCTTATTACATAAATTATACCACTGATAATACTTATCTTCCCTTATAGAAAATGCTCAGCAATCATCAAAATCATTTCTCCAATATAAAGACTTACAGGTAATATAAATAATAAAAGGAATGGAGCAGACATAACTAAGTGTGAAGAAAACCTGTGAGTTAGTGGGGCATCTACAGGGTCACTAAGCTCTCATTCTAATTTCTCTACTTACATAGTAATAATACTTATCACAGCAACCATCTTCCACACAGGGTTAAATATTCACTAATTCATACTTATAGCTCTCTAGAATTTTCATTTTCATATTTTCATGTATTAAAGGGAGATAGAGAAAGTTATCTTCAATATGTATAAATTGATATTGTTAAGTAGACATTACACAAGCAGCTTTCAGGAAGCTCTTTAGTCTTTACAGAACTATGTTCAGAATGTAAAATATTTAGGAAAGAACCTGGGAATCAAATATAAAAGTAGGAATTGTAAAAAGCCTTTTATTAAAAATTACTCAAAGTGTTTACTCTTTTTCAAATTCAATTATAATCACATGGAAACATATGCATTCTCAGTTTAATATGTAAGCATATATTGCAAATTTAAGAAGGGACTTCGAAGAGTTTTCAGCAATTAGAGCAAGGGCAAAGAGAGCTACCTGTCTGGTGTGGTTTCTTAGAACACTGCTGGCAAATGTGTATTGCCCATTATGCCCAGGCTCAAGACAACAAAAACAACCAAACCAAACCAAACATAATTCCTTGCTGTCTCCACAGACAGGCACCAAGAGCACACTAAGGGAATTTAGCAGTAAGGTGTTTTTTTTCACTAAGAAAAAGACCTTGACACTCTCTTTAAAATGGATGCCAATTACCACTCTGATGCGAAAAGCAGGAATGAAAACAACCTGAGTAAATTAGGTTCAGGTTGGCTCTCTGTGCGCGTTTTTAGACAAAAATCAGTCAGGACTTGATGAAATGCTAAGGGGAAAGCATGCATTGTGCACAGCTGATAACTCTGTATGCAAAAACATTTTTTCTATGCCTACAAGTATAACTAATTTAAACATATGAACACAAGACAAAAAAGAACACTTTCGGGGGTCGTGTTAACACTTGACAATTCTAAAATTTTTCATTAGCATCAACTTTCTATATAGTTACTTCCTGAACCAAGATAAAGTAACCATTTGCCTCCACAACTAAAGAAAAAAACCTGCTGCTTATTATTTCTGCACTACCAGATGTTGTGTTTAATGATGTAAAGGCCTTCCAATGGCTTAATCTTCAGAAGAAATACTATTATTCCTCTAAGAACAAAAATTTTCACTTTCATTCATTTCTCTATATTAGTAGTTTATGGGAACTGCAAAATTCAATAGTTTCCTATTTAGAGTAATAAAAACATGCCAAAGAAAAAGGTCATTCTCCTGAATTACTGTTATTTGGAACCTAATAAAATGTAATGTAAGAATATCAACTCTAATAAAAATTAAATATGCCTAAGAGGCAGAATTTTATCCAGCATAATTTTTCCTTTCCAAATGATTAAATATTTAGTATATTAAATCATCCAACTTGATAATTTGAATACAACTTATAATTGAGTACATATTTTTAATTACTTTAGGATCATTATTCTTATCACCTCTGCAAAATCCATTTAAGTTATCTAGGTTTGAAATATTAAAATGAAATGACACCACTGGCAACTACTAAGGTTAGAAATTGTAAATGAGTTATATGATCTTTCTTCAATTATGTATAGTAAAAATAGATTTGGTATACATAACAGTTGGGAATTTGTGAGATTGTTTCTTTTTTCTTTGTTTTATTATTATCTCAACTTCAATAAAATTATAGATTTACAGGCCATTAGACAAATAACTTATTAATACCTAGATACAACCTCAAAAAAACCCACACCTCAATAGCTGATAAGATAGAAAAATAAAATATATGAATTACTAAATGAATAACTATGATTTTTTTTTCCCTTTAAAATTATTTTTTGAAATCAGAGATATGTTAAGACATTCTGTTCTTTTTAAATAACCAATGGGTTTATGCCTATACAATAACTCAAGTATTCTTTTTTTGTTTTATGTTTTCATGTGAGTTGTTAAATTCTTTTCAAGTAAAAAGAAATTTTAGTAGACCTACATGCATACGTGACATTGTTCGATGTCTTCAAATAGTCCCTTTGTGGCAAAATGCAACTACTGAGTTATTCTGACACTATTCTCCCACTCCCACCCTCACCCACCCAAGGCCTTCCTATGGCTCCTACCTGGACCCTGGCCTCGGTGAGCTCTGTCCTCAGAGCAAGCTGTTCTCTGACGTATACATCTGGGTAATGAGTTTTCTGAAAGACCTTCTCCAGCTCCTCCAGCTGCAAGCTGGTGAAGGTGGTTCGGTGTCTCCGCTTCTTACTGCTGGATACATTGCTGTCACATTTATCCCCAAGTTCATCCAGTTCTCCTTTCTCTGGCATCCCCTTCACGGGAGACATCCGGAGACTGTTACAGTTGTCCATAGCTCTGTTTAGTTCGGTGTGAAGTGGCTGTCCTTCTACTTTAGTGATCCCATAGTTCACTGTAACCAAGGGGGAAAACAACAGTTCTCAGCATTGTGAAGCATTTCAATGAAAGAATTAAGCTGAATTAATGTAGGGCATGAGGAAAGCGGTCTGCTAATGATTTATTGTGCCAGCATTAATTCAATCATCACATTATGTACTCTGGGCAGGTCTAAAGCCATTTAAAAATGTGTGCATGGAACTAATATAATTTTGCCAAAATTCACAGTTCTATAGGGCTAATGCAATGTTTATGTGCATAATTTTATAATCAAATTAAGGTAGCCAAATTAAAAGATCTAAAAAACTTACGTAAGCATAATTTTTGAAAACTGAACTAAATTTAATGTAAGTCATGTATTTATTCACAGCAAAAAATTAAGCTACTTACATGACCTAAGAAAGATATTTCAGTTTTAAATATCTATAAACCAAAATCCAAACTCTTTCCAAAAGTTATCTTTCTCCTCCACACAAAAGCTACAGATTTCTGATATGGTATTGTTTCTACTATATTTTGAATATTTCAACTGTATATTCATGTCTGCATTTTAAATTTTTTTCAAAAAGTGATCTAAAATTTTTCAATGATATTTATATTAGTTTCTGAAAGTGTTTCTTATAGAAAACTTAAGTAGACTTCTTCAGCTTAAAAACTCATTTGCAGTTCTTTTTCAATGTGTCATAATTATTCTTAACTAATGGAATATGTTTTAAGACAGAAAGTTTTATTTTTGCCTCTAGTAAAGCACATAATTAAAACACCTATTAAAAGATTACAAAGAATATCATCTGGCATTCTGTTTAGGGATGTTTTCATTTCAGTGATTTCCTCCAGATTTGATTGCATGCTTGGGGTATGATATAAAACAAAAATGTATCATGTGGTGCCACACACACACACACACACACACACACACACACACACATGCAAACACACAAATGCAATGAATGCACATAATAAAATGGGAGACATTAAAAAAAAAATAGTAAAGTCAACCCAGCCAGAACAATAATTTCCAATGAACTGTCATTTTTTTTTGCTTTTGTCTGTATTTAAATGATCACTCATAACATATTTTTACAACTGCTCTAATCATTGTACCAATATATTGAACTTTAATACCTATATAACTGAAATGCCATGCCGAATAACTTTTGCGCAAAAGGAGATGTGAGGTAAAACTAAATATAAAGACGAGCCATGACTGATTAACAATACGGTTCTGTCTCCGTGGGCAGAGTTAGATGGGGAACTGCGGTAATTAGGGAGAGGGGGAGGGGAAGCAGCTCGGAAACTAAGGACATCTCAGGAGAAAGAAACTTTCCAAAATTTAGCGGACTGCTTGCTGCCTGTGTGCATCTTACTTATTTCACATTAAATTTAGTCCTAGTGGTATGGTGTTCATTTAAAAGCTGATAAAGTATAAAAAAATCACCTATTTTTCTTCTTACTTTGGATTCCCGACAATTTAAAATATTATGATTGAATTCTATCCAGCAGTCAGCACAGGACATTACAGGATCATTTAAAAAAAAATTTTAAAATCCTGTCCATTCAAATAACTTTATGTATGCATATAAGAATTCCCCAAATCTAAAGATACAGCAGTCTGAAAATGCATCCAGAAAGCCAAACATTTATTGTATTAAAAATAAAAATTAATTGATTGTGTCTTTCTAAATGACTGAAACGATTTAACTGATTGTCTCTATCGCCTTAGCCTTTATTTTTGGTTTAACACTGCAAGTAAGTCAAAAGTAGCTTGCAACATTGAATAAAATATGTACTGTGTACAAAGTATTTAGAAAATGAGCTACTAAGAGCCAGTGCCTTGCCAGATTTTCAACCTCCATTAAAATAGGGGCAGGAGGCTTGTTGTAAATATTTCACACTTAATTCGTTTGTTATTTTAAAGCAACCCGCTCCTTACAGCTTAACTGTGGAATATATACAATGATAAGGAAAAGTCCTCTTGGAATTGTAAACTTGCTTGAGCTGTCGCGATCCGGGAGGAGGAAAAAAAAAAAGGTTTGTATTGGGTTACAAGATAGAAAAGATGGTTTGTTTTGATAACATTTTGACTTTGAGATACTTGGTCATTCAAAGTGGAAGAGTTCCCCCAGAAGCATTCCGAAAGCTTCCGAGGTGACTTTTCATGCCGAGTCAGAAAACTAGACAATGCAGAATTCCGCAGGGTGAGTGATTACAGCGGGGATCCTTTGCCCGAAGCTATTTCAAATGACTGGGGTTTAAAATTCGTGTTGCGTCGCAAACCCCAAGCGGCAGAAATCACAGATCCGCGCGAGCTCATCTAGCAGCTCTCCGACTTCACCGGGAAAGAGACGGGCTCGACATCTTGCAAAATAAAAGAAAGGTTTTTCATCTACGGGAGTTCAGAGCTTTTTCGCTCGTGACGACAGTGACATCCTCTAACGAGCGGTGATGGATTTGGGCTCCGGCGGCCGGGCGGCGCGGCGGGCTCGCGGAGGAAGCGCGCTGTCCGGGCGCAATTACGCGTTATTTACCGCCCTCTCCGTTTACGCCGGGGCCGGCGGAGGGGAGCCGCGACCCGCAGGGGGACGACACCGGACAGCCGAGCGGAGGCGCGCGGTGCCCAGTCCGCCCCGGCCCTCCGCAGCCGCGCGTCGCCCGCACCTTCTCCGCCGGCCTCCCGCCGCCCGCTCGCCCCGCGCCGCCCGCCCGCCCGCCCCGACGGGTCCCCGCGCGCCCGCTCCGCACCCCGGCTCCGCGGCCCGGGCCGGGCGCCCACTCACCGCCGCCGTCCTGACAGGGCGAGGTCCTCTCCAGGCGCACGTGATGCTCCGCGCGGGGCAGGGGCCCGAAGGCCTGCACGCATTTGCCCGCCGAGGCTTTGCTGTAAAAGGACTCATTGTCCAGCGTCTCCATAACGTGCTCCAACGCGCCTCCCGCGCCCATGTAAAAGTCACTGTTTTTACTCGGCGGGCTCTTGAGGGCAAACTTCTCGCTCAGAAACTCCATAATCCCGGTGGCCGCGGCGGAGCTCCGGGGGCGCGGAGGCTGGAGCGCGCTGGGGGCGGGAGCGGGCGGGCGCGCGGAGGGAGGGCGAGAGGAGGGAGCGGGGAGCGAGCGCCGCGCGCCGGAGCGGCCCCGCGCCCAGCCCTTTAATACGTCCCGGCTGGAAAGGGGGCACCCGAAGTTGCTTTTATATCTTGAAACTCAGCTGGGCTCCTCGGGCAACCTCCCAGTTCTAATGAATATGAAAATAGGCAGGCGACTAACTCCACCCCGGGTCCCCCTCCGCCCCCACCCCACCCCCACTTCCCCCACTTCCCCCGGCAGGGCGCGTCCAGGCCTCGGTTAGACAGACAGCTCCATTTCAGACACATGCCGGGAGGGACGAGGCCCCGACACCCAGAAACATTGTCGCAGCGACAGTGGACTGGCATTTCGGAAGAGCTTGGTGAGATCGCGAAGCACCGCACCCCCCCTCCCCGCTCGCGGCGCCCTCCCGGCCGCCCGCCCCCGGCCCCTACCCCGCCCCCACGCCGGCCACTCACTACCAGAAAGATTTAGGGGCGTCTTAAGAACTTGAAAGGAAGTATTGCTCTGCGGGGCTTTTATTTCATCCGTAAATCGTTTATGTGGAAGATCCACATTAATCCGAAGCCCGAAAAGCCAGATAGGTTGGCAGCTATGAACTGGGATGGCGGGGTTGGCGGGGCCGCTTCTGCTTCCAACCCCGAGGAGCCGCGCGCCCCGGCGCCCCGGGCGCTCCCGAGCCCGAGGCCCTTCCTTTCTGGCTGGAGCGCGGTGGCCTGTGGACTTGGCGGCGTTGGGTGGGCGAGGGAAGCCCAGCCAGAGGCATGGAAACCGTTATACCAACCGCGTCCCATTTCTCCACCTTCCTCCCCAGCCCTCCACTTGGTCCACGATTATATCATTAGATCCAGACTATTTTAAGAAAACTCGATAAGGAAAGTGCCTACAAAGGGTCCTTGGCACAGGGCAGAGGGGGGCTCGTTACACAAAGGGGTTTGTGAAAGAGGAACTGCCTTCGGGGTTGTTTTTTAAACACTATTTTTTTTAATTTTTCTTTTTTTTTTACTTTTAAAGTAAAAGCGCATGCAGGGAGCCAGGGGCGCATGCAGGGAGCCAGGGGCGCATGCGGGGAGCTAGGGGCGCATGCAGGGCGCCTGGGGCGCAGCGGAGCTGGGCGCCGGAGCGAGGTAGCGTCCGGGCCACCAGCAGGGCTCGGCCTCTGTTCCCGCGGGAGGGGGTAAGGCTGGCCTGGAGCTACCCTGAGGGCAGGGTAGCACGGGGGTGGGGGGGCATGAAAGACCCCCGGGTGACTTTGGGACTCACTCTGGTTTCCGGGCAGCCCTCTGCCCCTAAGGGAAATGCGTTCGGGGCCTTGGGCAAGAAAAGGCAGCCATTAGCTACAGGTCTCTAAAGCTGGCAACATCGGTGCAAAGCTCCCACAAGTTGGAGACTGGGGCTGACGCCTTGCGAGGGAAGCCTCTGCTCCAGGGTTTGTCGCAAAGAGCCCGCAGCGCCCGTCGCGCTTCCCCAGGCCAGCCTGGCGGCCACGCCGCGGCCTTGCGTGTGCGGGGCAGCCTCAGCCGGGCTTTGCGAGCGCCGAGGCCAAGCCGCGCTCTGGCGGGCGTCGGGACATCCGGATGCGCTCGGAAATGTCCACCCTCTTCGGGGGTCCCTGCTGACCCGAGACTCGTTGGCAGGCCCTCTTCGAGGCCAGCACAGGCCTCAGCCAGGGAGGCACAGTCGCGGGCATCCCGGAGCGCCGCGCTCCTCGGAGCTGCCCCTCGGCGCTGCCCGGAGCCGGGCGGGCCCCAGACACCCGGGTCCGTGCTGACGGGAGCCCAGCGGGCGCCCCAAGCAGCAGCCCCGCTTCTCCCGAGCAGGGACACGGCTGCGTTCACGTGGCGCCGCGCTCAGAGCGGTCTCGGGCGCGCAGTCAGGTCCTGGAGAGTTGACACTGTTCCTATAATTATGTAGCTATTGCTTTTGCTTTATTACTAGTCTCCGGGCCCTGCAGCTCGCACCAACAACGAACTGTTAAGTCTTAAGGGGGCGCGGTCAAAGAAAAGCTTTCAGGAATTTCGATGCAGGAGAACCAGATTGCATCAAGGCGCGGGAAATCCAAGCCTGACATTCTCGGCTGGGGCACCCCCCAAAAAAGCCCTGCAAAGGCTGGGGCACCCGACTTTGCTTAAGGAGGGGCACCATGAGCTTCCTGGGCTTTTTGCAGCAGGTTCCTGGGCTGCCCTGCGGAACGGTGGAGTGTAGGGTTATCCACTCACTCCCCTGAGGATCGATGCTCTTTCATTCTCTATCCCCCTCTGTACCTTACCCTCAGATATACGGAAAGTCTGACTTTCTCTAATAAACACGGGGAGAATAAGAGAAATGACCGTTTAGCAGTTTTGTGTTTTGTGGGGGGGGGGGTTTTGTCCCCTAAAAATTCACAGCAGCAAGAACGCCTTGCAGACTTGAGGACATATACAAACAACTCCTAGCTATAAACTTAGTTATGTCGTAGAGCTCTGCCAGCTTGTTTATAAATATGTGTCTTAAGAGCCCTAGATTCCCTGAAAAACATTCGGTGTCTTTTAAATGAAAGACATATGATGCAAGCTCTATAGTACTTGTATACCAATAAAGGTTCAGCTCCTAGGAAAACTACAGGGAAGCCACGGAGGACAGCTGCCTAGTAGGTCCTTTCCACCCCTTCCCTCAGACCCACTTTTGATGGTGGCTGGAGGGACGGGTGCAATGTGTCACCAACCCCACTTAACATCCCTGGAACCTCCTGGAAATGCACATCTATTACAGGGAATCCTGTGTGTTTGGGGGCATGTAACCACATGTGCCTATTACAGAAGGAACAGCTAATGGCAAACTCCCATAGGAATGCTTAATCTGCAGTTTTTGGCAAGAAGCTGGGTCTCTGGTTGCCAAGAGCTTCATTAAATGGATTTTGAGAGGTTGAGACGGAGTTTATGGGAATGACACAGCTCTAGTCAATGGAGCATTAATAATAAATTTAAAATAATACTAATTAAGACAGTAATAATGAAATGATTTCTAGAGGTCACAAGAAGAGAGTAGAAATTGGACGGGAGACCATCTCACGTTCCCTGAGACATACCTGGACTTCTTCTGCCTGATGCTTTGAGAATAACCTTCTTGAAAAATGACCATAGCACTTTGACAAATTCAGCTACTCTCTCCAGACCAGCATGCCTCTTTGCTCCTCTGCAGGCTTTTAAAACCTGCTCCTGACCCTCATTCCTTATCTAAACCCTCCCCAGTTCCACACATTTGCCTTGGCCTGGGCCCTAGGGGCCGGTGTTCTGAGGAGCCATCAGCTGGCGAGCAAGACCCACTTTATTAAGTGAGGTTCAGACTGGGATTTTATTTTAGCAGGCTCAGCCCATCACCCTCAGGCTACCACTGCCTTCTTTGCTCCAGCTTTCTATTTCACCTCTGAGAGTATTAATACTTCATCTCTTTCCATAGGAGAGCCTGAGTTGTAATCCCAGGATTCTGCTCCCCATCTTTCATGTCAATCAAGAAATCTGCTAGCAGAACACTGCAGTGCCTCTTTTTCTCCTTTGCGTTATCGATGGGCAACACTTGTAAGAGGTGATAGGTGAGCGTGGGAGTAGGAGAGAGACAGAGTTGGGGAGCCATCAATTTCTTTTAAAGTCTAACAAAATATTGGACGCCCTAGGATTCCAACGCTTTCAGATCTCTGGGTGCTGTGTAGTCATTGATGTTTCTTGCCATCTCCTTGATGGAAATGAGGCTCGGCAAAGGAATGCGCAGGGTCCGGGAAGCAAAAGGATGAGAGTTAATAGGACCTATTGCAGGTTCAAGTCTCGGCCTCTTTGAAACACTGTTTTCTCTGAATTCCTCTGGCACCATCGGATGCTAACACGGTGGAAAGACTATTTTGTAAAGTGACTCTGATGCTCTGATTAGAAATTACATCTAACATTCTCCAAAACAGTTGGTAGTTGCTGTTATTATTGGGTGCCAACTCCCCAAACACTGAGATTTGAGGTATTTTAATAAAGTTATCTTTATTTAGTTCCCCTTAGAGTCTAGAACTAAAGTAATTGAATAAGTCAAACTAGTCAAAAAGTTCCCTGAAATGACTCTTTGACTCCCCCCACATATATACACACAAAGGTGAGTTCAGATAAGTCAAGTTCAGATAAGAGATTGCCTGTCTGTCAGCTTAACTTCTTATACTTTGGCGGGGAGAAATTCTCAAGGTCTAAAAGCTGCTTTTAATGCCCTCCTCCCCCATGAGAATATATTTTGGGAAATGAAAAATATTTGTATAGTACATACATCAAAGCATCAGTTGAAGCAATGTGTGGACCACTCCAGTTCCTTTCTTTCTCAATTTATTAAAAGAAACATCACACTTATATAGTAACAGTGGGAATGTCAAGATAGGATTGCAAGAATTTTAATCTTAGCACTTTATTTTGTGGGTGAATTTGAGACATATTAGTAAGTAAAGCCAGGAAAAAATGCGTGCTGAATCAGATGAACTGTGCCAAATGTAGAAAAGCAAGGGTCTGGAGAAGGGAAGGGAAGGTGGGTGGAGGGAAAAGTCTCATGAAAAAGCACTAAAATAATTGAATGTCATGTATGTTGGCAAGAATCCAGGTGGCCTCATGTTTGTGTGTGCTCCGCTGCTGTTTTCTTTCCCTGGCTTCATCTTCAGCCTTCTCACAGCTCTACAGACACAGAAAAGATACAGAAACATATTTTGCACTGAAGGAGCTCTGGGGGTTTGCATCACGAAAGAAATATATACACTCTCAAATAATTAAGCTTTTCCTTTAAATTTATGTCCCAATCTGACATCTACTCTAGAAAACACACCCACAGACTAATATATAACTATGTCACATTTTTGAAGCTTCTGAATTTTAATTTAAAAAACCATTACCTGAATTTTAATCAATCCTATCAGTATTTCAAGTGTACTATTACAAAGCTCTCAAATTTAACAGATTAAATTTACCGGTGATTTCAATAATAATAATAATAATATAATATTAAGTATTTTGGCAATTCAAAAACTCACATGATTTTTTGAAATTTTTGAATTTTAACTTGTTTCAGCAGTAGCTTTTCACATAGTTGCCCTTTTCTTAAAGAGAGAAATGCATTTGACTACCTAAGGGATTTGATTGAAATGTAAAAATCTAACACAATTATTTTCCCCACGTGCAAATATTTTGACTTTCTAACGTTATGGTTTACATTTATTATAGACGTGCGCTTTACTACAAATATTAAAAATCATAAGTCAATCGTGGTCACTTAATCACCTTTTATTTCTTGCTATGGCTGTCGTCATTGTTCCAGAAAGTTCTATTGTAAAACAAAAGACCGTTAAAGTTAGGTCTCTTCTAGGACATATATCTTTAAAATATACATAATTAAGCTAAACTGTATTAAATTCAAAACCCTAGATTTTGCCAGAAAATTATTACTTTTACCCATTTTATTTGATTTTATTTTATTTGAGATATGAATTGGTTAAGGTTCTATCTAACATCTTTTAGATACATTTTCCTGCTGATTTACTAGACATGTCTTAAAGACAGCTTATTTTCCAAACGATGCTGTGCACACACATTCACGCGTTGAGTCTTTACCTTTCCAGTGTCTCAGTACAGATGGAGGCAAAATAGCACAGCGTAGGGTTCTCCTTTGGGCTGGAATTAGGCAATATACGTGTAAGGTCCCCGACCCAGGTGCGGCCAAAGACATCGTCGGGGAGGGTTCAAATGAAGAGAATCCCACTCTCCCGCAGCCCCGCCTGCTGTGCCCCGCCCTAGCCCACGGGCGTCCCTCAGCTCCGGAGGGGTGCGCGGGGTTTGGCCCCCAGGCCACCGTGCGCTTGGAAAGCACCTCATTGGAAGGAGCTGAAAACCACTCGCACCCCAGCTTAACCTCTTTTCGGTGGTGCTTTATGAATTCAACAGAAAGGGAAAAAAACACACAAACACGTTTATTACTTCAAGGATTACTCAGAAAACAAAAGAGGGGGAGGGAGCGCCAAATCCTTTACTGGAAAATTCGTCCAGGAACTTTAGAGAAAGGTAAAGATTGATGTTCCTTCACTTCGCCCTTCCAACCTGCCCGGCCCTCCCCCGGCGTTATGGATTCCTGATGTGAATTTTGATAAGTGAGTTTTAACTTGCAAAGTGTCTGAAGTAGGGTTTCGGGAACAAAAAGCTCTCTGTGGCTAGCAGAAGGCAAGCCTAGCCCCCGGGACGCCCCTCCTCGGGGTGCGGGCAGGACTCGGCGCGCCAGCCGCGCGGACCCGCACCCCAGAGCCCGCGCCCGCGCGCACGGGCGGCTGCAGCTCAGCCTCGCCCGAGCCTCTGCGGGGAACCTGAGCGAAGGCTGCGGGCAGAGCAGACTTCCGGAGGCGAGTCGGGGAGCCCCCGGTGCCCGCGGGCCGCCAGCTGCTGCGCACCTCGGGGAAGGGCCGCCCTCCCCGGGGAGCCTCGGGGGACCGCCCTGGCGGGCCTCAGAGGCGGGGGCCGGGTCCCCGAATGCCCCTTCACTTGACCTCGAGGCAGGAGACGAGTGCCCTAGGACCCGGGCCGACGCTGGTTGGGGGCGCTTTCCTCGGGGAGCCTCCCTTCTGAGCTGAGAACGAAGCTTGCGCCTCCAGTAAGCTTGAGAGACCCTCGACGACTACAGAAAGAAGTTAGTGGTTAGCCCATTTGCTGCTAATATTTCATCAGCAGTGCTTTCCCTCCTTTAAAGTCCTGCTCTTGGAAAAGCAACATATTTTAAGCTTTCCACCCAAATATTGATATTGGCAAATAGATCACCCAACCGTCCCCCGGTGAGGACAGTGCCCTTTCTGTTTTACAAGCCGGCAATCACAATTAATCCACAGCGCAAATTGCTGCAGATTTAGCAGATAAAGCAGAAGGGTTGTAACTCTCTTCGACGGTAGCATGTGTGTGTGTGTGTGCGTGTGTGCGTGTGTGCGTGCGTGTGTGTGTGTGTGCGTGTGTGCGTGCGTGTGTGTGTGTGCGCGTGTGTGCGTGCGTGTGTGTGTGTGTGTGTGCGTGCGTGTGTGTGTGTGTGCGTGCGTGTGTGTGTGTGCAGCAGCGCACACCTCAGCCTGGGGCCGATGCGTCCTCCAGGGCGAAAAGAGCCTCTCTCTCTGTCGGGAGAAGCCAGGTTTCAGCCCGATGCCAGAGGCTCTAGCGGATACGCCGCATGCCAGGCGACGGGCCAGTCTCTTCCTAAGATGCTGTGTTAATGAAAACGTCTTGACCTTTACAGGACCGTCGACGTCCCCTGAGTTAAACAGAGCCCGCGCGCACTCGCTCTGGCAGGGTGGCGCCCGCCGCCCCGCCGCCCGCCGACCAGGAATCCTGGGGACCTCGGCGGATTACGTCATGGGCGGCTCCCAACACAGGCCCCAAATGGACCTTTGTTATAAAGTCCGCACAATTAAACACTTTTCGCGTGCTCTCTGAGATCACGAAATCTCCTGAAAGCACAACTGGTTAAGTTCGAAATAACAAGCAACTGTGATATTTCCTGCCATTTTATCAAATACTTCAGCAAGTATTTTTTCAGGTTACCAAAAACAAAGAAAAAATTGGTTTTAAAGATTTCATTTATAGTATATTATTGGTGAGGTTTCAATTACGTATGCAATATCAAAAAATCACAATAAACTCAGTTCTTAAGGGAAGTTTCATTTTAAAAGGAACTTATTTGGGGGAAAACTCTCTTAATGCAATTACTTATAGGAAATCCAAATATTTTCAATAAAGTTCATCTCTGATTAATGTTAGTAAGATTTTTTCCTTTACACCATTTGATTCACATGTGTTGGGGAGTGGGGTTTGCAGTCATTCTTTTACTACATAAAGAATTGTTCAATAATTAAATTGAATTAAGCAAAATCTAAGTGACTGAATATTGCCTTTTGAGTAAGAATGCCGTTTAATCATGCATTTTTTTTAACGTTAATACAATTTTGAATACTGTCTTAGGGTTTAAAAAGAAATATAAACCTTGGCAAAATGAACAAAGAAAAGAAACGTTATTAATGCAATTTCATTTTTATGCAATAAAATAGATCTATGGGCAATGTCTCATTTGAGCTATATGTTTCTTTGGGTGTCTGTAACTGCTGGATCACAGCAGTTAGGCTGTTAGGTATTAACTCTAACAATTTTTAAAAGATTTCTGTGACTTGGGAGACTGGGGTCCTAATCCCAGCTCTTCTTATTAACACATCCATCTGTATAACCTAAAACAAATACAGTTCCCTATTAAGATCTCAACGTCTCTTGCTAAAATAGACTCATTGTAAGCAATGTATTGAAAAAAGACTATGTTGAGGCAAACTGCATAGGGC
Organism: Miniopterus schreibersii; assembly: GCF_964146895.1. NCBI lineage: Eukaryota > Metazoa > Chordata > Mammalia > Chiroptera > Miniopteridae > Miniopterus > Miniopterus schreibersii. The sequence goes on from NC_138102.1 coordinate 116,458,897, forward strand.
ATAAGGGCTTCCATACAGCTTTTTTTAGCTCCAGAGATGAACACTGTGGAATCCTGTAAAACATTAAAAAATTTTTTACTTCAAGTATTATCCATTAAAGGTGGACCTCAATTCTATAATACTTAAATATGATACTGTACTTACAAAGTTTTATAAAGTATGCATTCTTAGGAGAGCTAGATAAATCTTAAAATAGAAGAAAAAGTTGAGAGGCAAATATTTTTGGAGAAAGTAGAATCATGGAATTAAACCAATGGAGACAAACATAAAGTCACAAGTTAAGGTTAAAAAAATAAATATAGGAGAGGGAAAAACAAAGCTTACAAGGGCCCATACATTAAAGATCTGAGGATATTTTGAGTCTACAGCATGACTTAGTTGCTAAAGTAGCTAAAGCAAAATTAACTTATATTACATTAACAAAAGTAAAGCAGTCACACGTCAAGAAAGAGCAGTTCCTCACTATACACTGTGTTATAGCAGAAATCAAGGGAACAGGAGTGCTCTGGAAACTACTTTCACAGAGAGGAATTAATAACTGAACTTTTCTAGTGGACAGTGGGTGAGTCAAAGAGGATTTGGAAATCATGTCATGCAAAGGATGGTTAAAAGAATTAGTGATATTTTTGGCTAAGAGAAGACATGCGGAAGAGTGATTAAACTTAGTTTAGCCCTAGTGATGAAAATAGGTTGCTTTGCTTAAGGTAGAATACCGTTGTTTTAAAGTAAAAAGCCAGCTTTCTATCCATGAAAGTTCTCTGTGACTAGAGCAGGCTGATTCTCAAAGCTGCACAGTACCAGACAAGAGATGTTACAGAGGTAAATGTGCTCTAGGAGTCTCTTCCAAACCAAAGCTTGCAAACGATGTTCATAGTGCTTACAGTGGCATTCCATCTCTGAAATTCCTTTAACACACAAAAACTGCTGTACTATTAATTTTCAAATTAGGATTAATTTTCTCCAAGTAGAAAAATAACGTTTTATCATATTTTGCCTTTATAATGATACCTGAAATTAAAGACTACACTTAGAAACCAAGTGCTTTTTATCAAGTAACCTTAGCATCATTCTGACCTGCCTATGTTTTCACTACTTAGATAACTATTTTGATTATCTATGAATGGCAAGTTTGGCTAACTGGTTACACAACTTATGAAAATGTATATGGACGCACATCTATTTAATCTATAACATCAAAAGTGTAGTAACCCGGCCGGGCGTGGCTCAGCAGTTGAGTGTCGACCTAGGATCCAGGCGATCGGGGTTCGATTCCTGGTCAGGGCACATGCCCGGGTTGCGGGCTCCATCCCTAGCGGGGGGGGTGCGGGAGGCAGCCGATCAATGACTCTCATCATTGATGTTTCTATCTCTCTCTCTCCCTCTCCCTTCCTCTCTCTGAAATCAATATTTTATTTTTTTAAAAAAAGGAAAAAAAAGTGTAGTAAAGTACAGATTAAACTCAGCCTCACAGGGTTTGAATCCAGTTTACCACCTGAAAAGTATGTGACCATTCCATGATTTAGTATCATCTTCTGTAAAATGGGGCTCTGAATAGTATCTATGTCAAAGGATGGGAGTAAATCTAAAGGGGCTTCATGTGTCTAAAGCATTCAGGGACAGTGCCTGGCCATATTATAAGCACTGTTTGTTTACTGTTATGATTTTTAAAATTCAGAATGGGAAAGGATTTCATAGAGATTATGGATATAATAAAAATAAACTAATGGTGCTATGAAATGAAAATTGACCTTAAAATAGAAAATTCAGCCCTTGCTGGTGTGGTTCAGTTGGTTGGGCACCATCCCAGGCACGGAAATTGCCAGTTCCAATTCCCGGTCAGGGCACAGGCCCGGGTTTCAAGCTCCATCCCAGGTAGGGGGGGCATGTAGGAGGCATCAGATAGATGTTCCACTCTCGCATCAATGTTTCTCTCTCTGTCCCCCTCCCTCTGTCTCTCTCTAAAAATCAATTTTAAAATAATAAAAAATAAAAAAATGAACTATTTAAGAAAGTAAAATATATCATAATTATTTAAGAGAGGAGAAAGGATCAATTGGGGAACACATCTCCATGAGGATTCTACATCCTGAGGTGTGTGTACTACTGTAAGGTAAGTGTGCCTGCCCCAAACCACTACATTGTTAGGCTGTTTGGTATTACCCCTAACAATTTTTTTTCAAATCCTCAATTGAGGATATATATATATATTTAATTATTATTGTTGTTGATTTTAGAGCAAGACAAAGGGAGAGGAAGTGAGAGAGAGAGAGAACCATCAATGTGAGAGAGAAATATTGATTGGTTGCCTCTGATATGCTCCCCAACAGGGGCAGAACCCACATCCCAGGCATGTGACCTGACTGGGAATGGAACCCATAATCTTTTGGTGTATAGGAGGATGCTCCAAACAACTGAACCACCCAGCCAGGGCTTAACCCTAACAATTTCTTAAAGATTTTTGTGACTTGGGAGACTGGGGTCCTACTCCCAGCTCCGTTATTAACACATCAATCTGTATAGCCTAAAACAAATACAGTTCCCTATTAAGGGCTCATCATCTTGTTAAAAATATTCTCATTTTAAGCAAGGTATTGATAAAAGACTATATGGAAGTTATTATTAGAAATATATATTTTATCAATTAAACAATGCAGTCTCTAGGAGGCTGCTGTGGACTGAATGTTTGGGTTCCCTCAAAATTTATATATTGATACAGTCCCAGATATGCCATTTGGAGGTGGGGTCTTTAGGAGGTAATTAGGGTGACATACCATCCGGAGGGTAGAGCCCTCATGATGATATTAATGCTCTCATAAATGGATGAAGAGACCTGATGTCTCTCTCCCTACCACCTGAGGATAAGGCAAGAAGACTGCCTTCTGTAGACCAGGAAGAGGGCCCTCACCAAGCACAGGACAGTTTGGGAAACTTGGTCTTAGAATTCAAGCTTCCAGAACTGTGAGAAATGTTTGTTGTTTAAGTCACCCAGTTTTTGGTATTTTGTTAAAGCAGCTCAAGCAGATGAAGAGAGAGCCCTTCCAATTTTTTGATTCTAATATACTCCAAGTATATTAGAAATACAATTTTTACAGCCATTGCTAGACTTAGAGTTCTCGGCAGAAAGCTCTTGAAGGCCTCATGGAACTCATTCCCGGCAAGTTGAGCAGCTAGTTCTGAAAATCACTGTAGTATCAGTATCCTTTTGAAGAAAGCACTTACAAAGAGATCTGCCAATGTGTACACTAGTAAACAGCTTCCCTCAGATTTAAGAATCATCAGCATATGTAAATCAGTTTTCAACAGACAGAGGAGCTAATGCCTCTGTCATTCAAATTTTCATCCACCTAACATTAATTTTTTAAAAAAATCAGTGTACGCATTAATCAGGGACTTTGATGTAAGTAAGTTCACTGTTATTTCATATTTGAAGTGAATCAGCATCTTCCCCTAATCATGTGTATTTTTATTTTGATATTATCCTTATAATTACTAGTAATAATGTTATCTGAGAATCCTATCACCTTTCTACTTTTAAAAACCATCATATAGCAATTTTCCACCTGGACACCACACATATAACCTAAAATCACTAGACTGGACAGGTCTCAAGGTATTATATCCAATCCTACTTCTCAATCACATTTCCCACTAATTCCTGGTCTCTTTCACCAGGCTCTCTTAGCTCTGTCCAATAATAGAGTCCCTGGATTGTTCTATTCTCTATTCCCTGGATTTGTTGCTGTTTGCCTAAAATGCTTTCCTCAATATTAACCCCTCCTTCAAGACCAGTTAAGTAGAATGTGAAAACATCCTTTCCTTGTCCATTCTCATTTTAAATTAATCCTTTCCATGCCCAAAACATTTCTTTATCCCCTTAGGACACTGTCTCTTACAGTGTTGTTTATTGGATCTAAGTTAATACCCATCCATTAAAATTAGTTTACATTTATTAAAATAATAAATTTTCATTCTCAAAAAAATAGAAAAACTTAAAAAAATCAAGTCAAGGGATGGATAGCCTTCTGTCTCCCTACAGAGAAAATAAGGCCATATATATGTATATATAATTTTTTTGAAGGGGAAGGGATGAGAAGTAGAGAATGAGAAAGAAATAAAAAACATGAGAGCCAGTCTAGCCAATTAAATGGCATCTGCTTTGGGACCTAGTAATGGAAACCTTTTGTGGGTCTATTTTGGAGTCTAAAGCATTGTCCACAGAGTTCTGGTGCTGAGATTTAGCCTGTTTTTTTAAGAAACATATCTTTTACTTGTCCATGCAAAAAAATTAACATGTTATTAGAAATATATGCCTTTGATAACGCCAAAGTGTTCTGCACACTTTCAGTGGAGGATGCTCAGTAAGCATGTATTTGGAACATGGAAGCCCACTGCCATTGCAAGGCAACTCTAGAGAATCCGTTTTAAATATCTTTTAAAAATACTTTCCATCCTTTCATGGAAATACTTCCTAAATAAGGGTTGCAGAATTGATCCAATTTTTGGTTCAATTTTGGAAGATTGGTCTGGAAGGGTTTTCTGTGTCAAGTCACCATTTATTGAGTGCTTACGCTACCCAAGGTACTGAGCCAGGGGCTTTACATATACTTTGTCACTTATCTCATAGCACCCTATGAATTATAATCTTAATTTAATGAAAAGCAAACATGCTCATAGAATTTGCTACTTGTTGAAAATGGCATATCAGTGAAGGTTAGAACACAGGACAATTAGATTACAAAATGCATGATTTTTCTCTTTCTCCCATATGCATCATATTAGAATACATACTGAGCAGAACAAAATTGCTGTGCTGATTTCTTACTTTGTTCTGTGTATTATACTGAGTTATTTAAAGCATTGGTTTTCATTTTAAAGTTAATATAAAATCCATGGTTGGACCAAATCTGAATAAGTCAGCGAGAGATGAGGGAGAGAAGCACACTTACTATGTCTTCTTATAATTTTCTGTTGATATGAACTTTGGAGAGATATCTTGATTCCAATAATGTGGGAGGAAACCTCAAATCCACATCAAAGAGCAAAACAGTAAAGTTAGTATTTATTTACTCTATTTGGAATATGCATAGTTAAATATTACTAGTAGTCACACATTTATAGGTAACAATTAGAAATCATGTTGCTTTTAGATCTTTTTCATTTTTCTCCAGGACATGTATTTTAGGGGATAGTATAACTGAAATCTTATAAGATAATGTCTTTATAATTCCACTTGATAAAAATAATGCATTGGATATAGTAGATTAAATAAAATATATTAATTTTCTCAATTTCTTTTTGCATCTGTGATGTAGCTACTAGAAAATTTAAAATTGCATATGTAGCTCATGTTATATTTGTATTGTAAAATGCTGATCTAGACCAATTCTATGAAGATCCTAAAAGAAGTCTGAAAGTGTCTGTTCACAGCCTTTGCAGGAGAAAATTATTTTTCAGAAATCCAAATGACACATTTTAAAAAAATTGCTTTATATTTACTCACCTGTTTGACACTGGTAGTTGCACTCAGGTCCACATAAGGAAAGCCCGGGCTTGAAGTGTCCTCTCACCTTTGCTCTTGCCGTGTAAAAGTGGTTACAACAACGCTCCTAAAAGCGGGGGATGCCACGGAGGCTACGTGCCGATACGGTAAAAGCAAGCCTTGAAGCAAGTGGAAAACTTTCCCTGCTGTAACGTTATCTGAATCAGTTTACTTCTCTTAAATGCTTTATAGAAAAGATCTGTCTTTTTGTAGCATTTGGCTAGTTAATTTTGAAACGCAAAGATGACAAACAAGTACCAGAGAAGCCCTCACTCTAACCTCCCAGTGCTGAGGCAAATGTTACCAATCGCTGCGCGCTCCCTGCCGCTGTATTCCTTCCTCCTTACTGAGCTCTAGAGTCCTCATGGTCCCTTTCTTTCCTGCAGGTGGCCACTCCAGCTCTACTAGAGAGGGCTCTCACCCTAAAGTGTGGGCAGGGATATAAGTTATAAGTGAAAAGCCACATAAAAAAATTTTGATTTCGCTAAAATTCTGGCTCCAAAGAACAGCAGATGATCTATGTGATATTAGAGGGAAAGGAAGAATGGGGGTCGGGCATAAAACGTGTATTGATTACATGTGTTTAGAAGTTATAAACACGTGCTTGTTACTTTCAAATGTATTGTGTTCATTTATGTAACTGTTATTGGTTTTTATGTTTTGTGCCTTAGATTAAAACTGGATTTATAATACAATAGGATGTCAAATATAATATGGCTCCCATTGGAATACCCCACTTTTGTCACAGTTCCAACCTTGCCATTTCAAAAATTAACAGGCATCCATATGTAAAACCTGATATAACATACACTACAAGGTACTATTTCTTACCACCAGTAACATATAAGATTTCAACCTGACTTTATAAGATTGCCTGTTTTTAAAACCAAATTTTAAAATATATATAAAAATTTCATTAATGCAGATTTAAATTCAATTATGCCATCTTAAAGTCTAGAACTAAACCATGATGGAGGTTATCTTTCCTTTTTATTTCATAGTATTCACTATATTTAGCAGAATAAAAGTTCTCTTTCTTATAAGAGAATTTTTGTGCCCTGTTTTCTGTGGTCATTATCTTTTATCTATTATCTTACCGGTCACTTTTGCATCAATATACCCTAAGTTACCTCATAGAATAGTGTCTAGATCAATGCTGTCCTATTGAAATGCAACATTAAATATATATGTAATTTAAATTTTTCTAGCACTCACATTTTTATTATTTTTTTAATCCTCACTTGAGGATATTTTTTTCCATTCATTTCAGAGAGAGTAGAAGGGAGGAAGGGAAGGAGAGAAGAAGGGAGGGAAACACAGAGAGAGAGGGAGAGAAACATTGATGTGAGAAACATCAATTGGCTGCATCCTGACAGGGGACTGAACTTTCAACCTTACAGTGCCTGGACCAGGAATCGAATCGGAGACCTTCTGGTCTAGCACTTACATTTAAAAAAAAAATTAATAGATGAGCCTGGCCAGGGATGGCTCAGCGGTTGAGAGTCAACCTAGGATCCAGGCGATTGGGGTTGGAGTCTCGGTCAGGGCCCATGCCCTGGTTGCGGGCTCCATCCCCAGTCGGGGGCGTGCAGGAGGCAGCTGATTAGTGACTCTCATCATTGATGTTTCTCTCTCTCCCTCTCCCTTCCTCTCTCTGAAGTCAAAAAAGATATATTTAAAATAAATAAATCAATCAATAAATGAAATTATTTTATAATACATTTTATTTAAGCCAAAACACAGGGGTTGTCAAAAGTAGGTTCGCAGCTGCGAGTATGTAAAACACAGTGTGTTCTTGTATTATTTATTTATTTATTGTATTATTTATTTGTATTATTTGTCATTATTATTATTGTTATTATTTCATATCCTTATTTATGATTTATCTTTTTGGTAATGATAGCTGGTAATTTAATTTACTTTTGCCCACCTCCAAACTATTGTTTTAACAAAATCATTATATAATTATTAGACAATTTTGCATTCTTTTGTCATACTAAATGTTTGAAATTTGCTGTTTTGTACTTCATATTTCAATTCAGACAAACTTTATTGAAAGTACCCTGTAGCTAAATGTGGCTAGAGGTCCATGTTTTGGACAGCATAGGTCAAGATTGTAGTTCTTTATCTCTGGAAAGAGACTTTTTCTGAATCTCACAGTCATCAATTACAAAAAATGCTTCATCTAGGTAAGCAAAAATACAATGGTAGATAGTGGATTTCCTTCTACACTGAAATGGACAGTAGAATTGGATCTCCTATCAGTGATTAGCTATAAACGAGCCTTAACAATCATTATTCTATAGAAAGCTTAGGGGTCTTCCTCCCCTAAGTTAAAGTACATTTACTAGATAACTCACTTTCCCCCAGGACAGGAATAAGAATCATAAACCCAGATGGTGAACGCTTTTCCAGCCTTTAAAGATACTAGAAACTGTATTTCATAGGAAATATAATAAAGAAAATATAATAATAAAAGGAGACCTTGTCCACTTATTTAATCTCTATTAAGTAAATGGCAAATGATTTTTTCTTTTAAAAAATGTTTTTTACTAAGAAACTTATTATAATTACTTTGATTATAGAATATTACCAGTTAAATATTATCAAAATAAATCCTCTATGTTTAAGTTTACTACTCTAAACTTTATATCAGTGCTACCCAGATTTTGAGAAAAATGAGAGGAAATATGAGTAAATTATGAAAGAAGAGAAAATCATGGGAATGACCAACTCAATGATTAAACAACATAATCAAGAATTATAAGAACCAAAGTTCATTATGCTGATGACGTGAGGATTTAAAATTAGACAAGATCTCTTCATTTTTCATTTACTTTTTAAAAATGTTTTTATTGATTTTTAGAGAGAGAGGAAGAGAGAGGGAGAGAGAGATAGAAACATCGATGAGAGAGAAACATAGATTGGCTGCCTCCTGCGCATCCCCTACTGGGGACCAAGCCCACCCTGGGCATGTGCCCTGACTGGGAATCAAACCTGTGACCCCTTGGCGCATGGGAGGGCACTCAAACAACTCAGCTACACTGGCCCTGCTACACAAGATCTCTTAAACACTGCTATTTATTGTTCATTTGCAAGTTTAATTTCAAAAATCTTTTACTTTCTGTCTATACCTTTTGACATAATTTTTCAGGTTAAAACGCATTCTCCTTCGTTTTCTCAAAAAACAACAAAACCCGCCTGAACACTGATTTCCAAGAATCCCAGTGTAGTCTCTCTTTTGCCTCTAAGGCAGAACAGTGTCTATAGCACTGCTTTGGTTTTTGTTATATTATTCTGCCACTTAAAAAAAAAAAAATGTGAGTGCTGTGTCTTCAACTAATTTATGAGCACAATAAGAAACTAGGGTTTGAAATAATTCCCCAGACACCTAATAAGATCTCTTATAATAAACTACGTGCGCAAAGGTCTTGTTGGCAGACTGAACCTTGGGAAGGTGATATCACCATAAATTAATATACTTAACTTGCAAATCAAGACATTCTAGAATCTCCAAACACCCAACCTGACACTTTTATCAGCCTTTTTGTGATCAGTGATTCACTTTACCATTCTTATGAGAAGTGAGTGATGATAATTGCTCGTGCTAGCGCTGGGGGAAGAGAACAGGTAGTAAGGCGACGGCTGAGTTGGGACGGGCTTGGGATTTGGACATAGGTACAGAAAACGACAAAATGTCCCCTTCAGGTTGTGTATCTAAATAGTGGCATTGCCTAAAATCCGTCACTGTCAATCTGTAATTTAGTAAACCAAGTGACGATTTAGGTTCATATTTTAAATCTTAAAGACACACATTTGCCCTAATGTCTCCCCAAGGAAACAGAAAAAAGAATATATCTTGATTTGATTTCTTTCAGGTTTTATGAAATTATTAAAATTAAAAATAAATAAATTTTGAAATTTACCTTTTCTATTTTTATAAACACAAATAAACTAGTATTAAAGTAAGTTTAAATTCTGAAAGCTTTTTTTAATGATCATTTTAAGGCTGGACACAATAAACAACATTACAAAGATTTTCCAATTTAACATAATTAGGAAATATATATATATTTCCTAATTATATATATAATTATATATATATATATGTGTGTGTGTGTATACACACACACACACACACATACCATAACCTAAAATTTAAGGAGCATCAGTGCTCATCATCTTCCTCAAATCTAATGTTCTGAGCCCTGGCCAGTGGCTCAGTTGGTTGGTCATTGTCCTGTACGACAAAAGGCTCTGGGTTCCATTTCTGGTCAGGGCACAACACTAGGTAGTGGGTTCGCTCCCTGGTTGGGGTTCTTACAAGGAGGCAACTGATCAGTGTTTCTCTTTCACATTGATGTTTCCCTCTCCCCCTTCCTCTCTTCCTCCCTCTCTAAAATCAATAAACACATCCTTGGGGGAGGAGTAAAGAATAATAATATTATGAAACAATTACATGAGTCACAGAATAAGGAAACTACAGATTAAATTATTTCGAGGCACTAAAACAGTTTAATCATGCCCTGACCAGTGTGGCTCAGTTGGAATTTGGGCACCGAAAGGTTGCTGGCTCGATCCCTGGTCAGGGCACATGCCGCGGTTGCAGGATCGATCCCAGGTAGGGGATGTGCAGGAGGCAGCTGATCTATGTTTCACTCTCACATCAATGTTTCTTCCTCCCTCTCCTTCCCTTTCTCTATAAAAATCAATTTAAAAATCTTAAAAATAAAGTTAATTATAAGCATCTCACTAGTCATACTAGCCTTTTCACTTAATTGATTTCGGTATACAAACCATAAAACCCGATCGATATCAGCTTTAATGTGGCTTTCTCCTGCACGGTTCACAATAAACTGAGATAAAATATTTTCTGTCATCACTTTATGTTGGTTTGTGGATACTATTAGTAAAAGGATGGCATAACAGCATTCTCATAAAGCAGCTACACATGAAGCTTATGTTCCAAAACTCCATTTCTAGGCCACAACATCTGAATCTAAGTTTTCTACATTGATTAACAACTCAATGCTCATTAAAATTTCTATCTCAATCAAGTTAAAAGAAATATACAGGTTTAGCCCGGCCGGGCGTGGCTCAGCGGTTGAGCGTCGACCTAGGATCCAGGCGATCAGGGTTCGATTCCCAGTCAGGGCACATGCCCGGGTTGCGGGCTAGCTGATCAACGACTCTCTCATCATTGATGTTTCTCTCCCTCTCCTCTCCTCTCTCTGAAATCAATAAAGATATATTAAAAAAAAAAAAAGAAAGAAATGTACAGGTTTGAAATACAATAGAGTTCCAAGAGTAGATGGGGGGGGCAAGAACTAAATAAATGCATCTCTAAATCTGCTTAGTCATTTTTAGTTGAAACATTTCATTAAAAAGCAGTTAAAATAAAGGGGGAAAACTAAAGTTCATTGGAACCTATTACACAGCAACACACTGGAAAGTCACTGGAGAACTTAGCTTTGTGAAAAAAACTTCAGACTCAGGAGAGTAAAAGATCCTAAGGAGCACTGAATGTAAATGAAGCATTTTGCATATTGTATTTACTATAATATCACAGAATATTAATCACACAGTAGTAAGAATTTCATAAAACTGGTCTGTCATTTTAGACAATATATTAATATTACAAAATTATAATGTTGAGCTCTGAAAATATTTTTTAAACAATAATTTAAGGCACCTTAACAAAAATTAAAATGATAAAGTACTTTTGAGTCAGTAGAACAATGTTAACGAACCAGAATTAGTACCTTACCTTTTATAAATGATAAGAGCAACATACATCTGAATAAAAAATTGCACACAAAATATCCAATTTGTTAAATTGATACATACTAAAATTTATATTTCATTTTAATTTAGACGGAAAGTTTATTTTCTTAACATAACTCTAGTCTATTTAAGATGACACAGTAAAACAAAAAATAAGGGCCATTTTTATTGCTACTATGAATTACTTTATATGTCAATTTATCTTTGAAATAGCTAATTATAATAATCTGGTAAAATAAAATTTGTTAACATTAATTATTTAGTAATTCTATAAAGTGCCAATAAAACAGAGTTTTATTCTCTTATGTGTATGGTATTACAATTTAGTATTCGTAACAAAACCATCTTTAATACATGAATCAAAAATTTTTAAACAAAAGAAGTTGAATGTGTGAATTCCATTGCGACAGTTCGAGAATTAATTTCTAGAGGCCATTCTACGTGAACATAGGAACAACAGTGCAACTGTATCTTACAAATATTAGATAACTGCACCATAAAACACAAAATTATGAAATATGGGTAACAATGCAAGTGAAATACAGTTCTCTAAAACCTTCTGTGCAATTGGGAGCGTGACCAGGCAGCCACAGAACTCTTGAGAAGGAAAGAGTAGCACATGCCGAGGCCTGAGGAATTAGTTGGACGTTTTCGCCTTCTTTTTGCCACTGCCCCATCCACCACTGAGTTGGACAGGATTGTCACGGAACGATATACGTTCTTTCTTAGAAGGTCCTGAATTCGTTATCGTTGGTGCAAGTATTCCTTTAATTGAAAAACCTAGACAGTGATAGTAAATGTATACTTTCATTTAACTTGATCCAAATAACTTATTTTAAGCAAGCAATAAATTTGTCAACAACATGCATTGTAGAAGTATGTGATCTTTGAGTTTAAAAAATGTATATTGTTTCCATTTTTGTTTGCAAAATAATATAATCAAAGTTTTGTATAAATTATACGTAGGTTAAATGAAAGGAACTGACTACAGAAGTTAACTAGCTAGAACAGTTTCCCTGTATCTACAATTCAAATATCCTGGGTATTTCAAGACTATGAGATAATATATCTTCTTAGTATTTAGATACTTGAATTTGTTTATATTTTCATAGCTTAAATTTTTATAATTGCTTGTATTTTCATAAATAATGACTGTTAAAATTCGTTTTAGAACTAGTCCAATTGAATTAAAAACTTCAGGAAAAATAATTCTTGGTGAAATGGAAAGCATATTAAATCTAGAATCTAAAAATATCCTAGTCTGGCTGCAAATGACACAGCTTTGTAATTCTGGATAGGTCATAGCCTTTCTGAGCCTTTGTTTTATAAATGAGGGGAGAAACCTGTGCATTAGAGGGTGGATGTGAGAAGTCTCTTTCTGATTGTATTGCAATGGAGGTAAGACCTGTCACAGTAGTTTTTAAACAGGTGCTATAAAATGGAAGAAATTATTATTTATATTCAACAAATCAGAATTTCCCCAGAGAAAAGTAACACAACTTGTTAGAGGTTCAAAACAAATAGTAGTTGAAATAATAGGATAGTTGATTAGAAATGCTTTACTCGGCAAGACTGCAAGACGCTGTATCAAGAATACTATTGAGGGACCGGGATCATCTGCTTTAAATCTCCTGAGGATGAAGCAAGCGCACAGGGCTGTGTCTGTGGGGAAAGGGTCTGAAAGCAGCAGCGTGGAGCATTCCACAGCTCCCCCAGGCTGGCTTCAGGCAAAGATTCAAACACCTGACACTGCATTGAGATGCTTTTGTGCTTTAAATAAATTTAGAGGAAAAACTGTCTAATTCTTTTTTTTCATTAATTCTTTTCTAACTAAAATTTTAAACATTTAAAATATATATATCCAACTAGATAGGTTAGACTGTTTGTGAAAATTGGTCTGTAATTTCAAGTTTGATGCAACATGATGTTAAATATTAATTTTAAAAGTCAATTTTATACTTAGAAGCTCTTCAAAAATAGAGTATTGCTTTTTGGTTTTTAATCTTAAAACTGATTAGGAAAACAAATACAAAGAAGTTAATGAGCCTCTATAAAGAGAATATTTTACTGTTAGTCTACCAAGAGAACATTACTGAAAGGCAGGAAAAAAATTAAAAGGTATTGCTTTAGGAATGGGTGGGGTAGGCACAGAGTGGCCAGTGCCTATGGCTACAGGCACAAGTCCGCAAAGGAGTTAGAAAAAGCCCAGCTCAGGAGTTTGGAGGCCTTCACAGCGGGCACCCCTGAAGGCAGTCTCTGCAGAGAGGAACTAGGCGTGCCAGGAGGAGTTGGCTTTCACCGAGGGCCAGATTTAGCCTGCCTTAAGCTGCTCCCTGTAAGTCAGTCAGTAGTCCTTTGTAAAGCTGTCAGACTCTTTCAGGCAACAGAAATATTACTGGAGCATAAAAGCAAGAATTTCCTAATGATAAAATAGTAACCTAAAAAACATAAGAAAGCATGCTAAAAGCTTACCCACTTTCTGTTTACTAGTTATATATTGAAAATATATTCTTTGCAAATAACAGAATGAAATGTGCACTTTGGTCTTTTCTTAAAAAAACAAAACAAAACACAGTTACAGTAAACCCTCATCTTGCCCCAGCATTAAAAATTCTTTGAGAAATAAACTATATACTGGATATCAAGTACGTATTTACAAGAACACATTATTTAGGGAGAATGCTGGGGCTGGAAGGATGGGGCAGCAGGAAGACCTGAGAAATGAAGAGCTATTGAGACACATTTAGAATTCAGATGTATTTATTTAAGAAAAAATAGAGAATAAAAAAGAATAAGTGGATTTCCACAAGTGGCTAACACAAATGTTGTGTTCCAATAGAGAAAGCTAAATCAAGTTTCATGCAAGCATTATTCAAGGTAATACATAGAAATAAGTATGTATTTTAAAATATAATTAAGATAACTTATTATTTGTTAATATTTTTGATGAAATAACCTTAATAGTATAAAGATGTATTATTTAATGCCTTTATTCTTAATATACGCCTTTTATCAAAGATGGCAATAATATATAAGAAGAGTGGTACTTTTTGGACAAAGCATTGAAATATTTATAGATAACATCATATGCTTCTAAAATAATTATTTCAAAATGAGATAAACTGAATTACATTAAAGCAGCTTTTATTTTTAGAAGAAGTCCTAATTCTTAACAGTATTTCTGCATTCTAAAGGATTTTTTATTGACTACATATTTACAGTATGGTACAAGTTTTTACTCCTAATATTGTTCTATTGTCTTTATTGTCTTTATTTTGAAGCTGTTAATGAATCTTCAAGTCTTTTTGTACTTATCCACAATGTAACCCTATATTTAAAAGGTAGCTTGTGAGTTTTTCATTGTTTAGTGTAATTCCTTCAGCAATTTAACAGTCATATTGTTGATATTAGAAAATAGCTGTATAGAAATTTTGAAGGATATTTTTAGTGGAATGAAGAAAACTAGTGTCTAAAATCACATAAACACTTATGTGAATATGTTGTGTGTGTTTTAAAAACAATATTTTAAATGTGTTAAAGGCTTTTATTTTATTGTTTGGTTATATGTAAATAAACTATTTGAGCGGCGATCAACATAGGTTATTCTCTGATTGCATTTAGTGAAATCCTTTTTTGTTAACATATAACTTCTTGAACCACCAGCTATATAGAAAATAAATTGAAGAGTAAAACAACACATCTATAAAGAAACCACATATTGGCATTCATTGCAAAGCTATTAATTCATCCTATAATTACTCTAGAAATGAAAAAAGCAATTTAATACAATCAATGTATAATCATTCTAAAATTACTTTTCCACATGAAAATACAATAGTGAGAGAATCTTGCCTCAAAAAATTGGTATTAGAGCTAGACCTATTGATGTGTTCCTGGAATAAAAAAAATATATGGCTAAAGGAACTGTGGCAGTTTTTTCTCTTTCCTGCAACATTATTGCGATAGATTTTACGTTTTTTAAATAACAGTCTGCTGTATATTTGTAGGTGATCTTGAAAATCAACCAATTGTCTCTTACATATATGCTGAAAGTACGTCTTGATAAGTACGCTTTATCTTCCTATAAGTCACTTCTTTGCCACATAATCTGTGTTCTGCTAAAGATTTGTTCTGGTCCTTTAAATTTTTTTCTGTTGTTAAGTCCTTGGTTCTTTAACAAATGTCAAGGTCTATATATGCTGTGTTTTGATAAGTAATTTAATATGTAAAATGCTTTGAATGACTCTCCTGGTATGTATAAAAAAACCTGGTTAAGCAGGTCAAAATAGAAATTTTATGATGTATAGTAATACGTCATTGGGTTTTCATTGATACACTCAACACTATGTGTCTGGATATAGAAATCATTTCAAAGTCCTTCCCATATTGTATTGCTTAACAGCAGATACAGCATAAGTAAAGCATGGAGGAAAAAAAATCAACAATTTAATGAAAGTGACCAGAACAAATTTTTAGCAGCAAAGCGTTTACATCAATTTAAGTGCTATAATTGAGTTACACTTGGCCAGTTTGAGGTTGAGGTAGGTATTGTGTTCAAATAACGGTTGTTTTTTAAGGCTATTGCTTTGTCCAACCTTGAATAATAATGATAATTTACAGTGAACTTCAGGTAGATAAAGTCTAACACTGAGGATGAAAACAGAACAGAGCAAATAACAAACAGTTTGTTTATATTATATTCAGATATCCTCAACGTAACATGGTGATTTTGCTTGTTTTAAAATTTTTTCTCAAGCTTTTTCAGTGGATAAGTTTTTTTATATAACTTATAAAAAGATTAATAAAATGTGTTTCTCAAAATCCCAATTGGACAATGACATTTACAGTTATTTTTCTTACCCAATATTTAAGAGACATATAAATAAGAAAAGTTAGGTTTGATACACTTGATAGTTAGAAAAATATCTGCAGTATTCATTGTTGCTAAAGATCACAATGCCTATTATTTCTTTTTATTTTTTATTTTATTATTTTTTAAATATATCTTTATTGATTTCAGAGAGAGGAAAGGAGAGGGAGAGAGAGAGATAGAAACATCAATGATGAGAGAGTCATTGATCGAGCCCACAACCCGGGCATGTGCCCTGACCGGGAATCGAACCCTGATCGCCTGGATCCCAGGTCGACGCTCAACCGCTGAGCCACGCCCGGCCGGGCCTATTATTTCTTTTTAAATCAACATGTGTGGCATATTAATTTGCTTTATCTAGGTGCATTTATCTTGAAAAATAATCCCTAATGATAAAAGCTAATACATATTATATATGTGGGAAATCTTATTTTGGTAGATATTATATAGATTTTTACTTTTGTATTTTACCTATTTTGTGATATTTTATAATAGCTATAATTCATCTTTGATCTACAGTCTTTGAGGCCTCCTTATAATATGCACTGTTTTACCAGGTTTTATCACTTTTAACATACTACTATGTTTATTTCTTCTTAAAGATGCCTTGTGGCTGTGTACACACAGACAAGGATGACTAGAATGTGGTGCTAAAAATACTGTCTTGTTTCTATAGATTCTGTGGTTCTTCCACTAATATGATTCAACACTGTTTTTTTCTAAGAAAAGTTTTTTTATTGATTGAGTTTCAGTTGTAAAATCTACATAGGCTCTGTGATTTTTTTTTTTTTTTTTTCAGAACTAGATTTGCCATCTGTCACATGTTACTAAAATGACCTAAAACTCTTTTCATTGGTAACTATTCAGTAAAACTCAGGTTAAGAGTTCTTTGGTTTCTCACCAAACTGGCAGATAGAGCACAGTGAGTACAGTGGCTCCTCCTTACCCAAAGGATTGCCTGAAACCAAGGACAGTGTTTAATCCTATATATACGATGTTTTTCCCGTACATCCAGGCCTTTTGACTGAAAGGAAGCACTTCATGGCTTCCCTCTGGCGTATGTGAATAGCCAGCGTCACTGCTGCTGCGCACCAGGGTCATTATTAAGTCAACTAAAGATTCCTTGAACACAAGCCCTGCGCTAACTGCAAAGGCCGAGCTGCTAACCCAGATGGCAACTAAGTTACTAAGGGGCAGGCAATATATACAACATGGATAAGCTAGAAAGAGAAGAGACAGAGTGAGATTTCATTACCACTGCTCAGAATGTGTGCAATTTAAAACTTAGGAATTGTTTATTTCTGAAATTTTCCATTTAATATTTTTGGACTGTGGTTGACCACAGTAACTGAAACCATGGAACGTGAAACCACAAATAATGGGAAACTACTGTATTTAAACTTGATTAGGGAATAAAAAGTGTAACTCAGTGAGAAGTTAGAATGAAATTTAACAATCTATAAGCTACCTAGGTATCCATTTTCTACTGAACATAGTTGGTCCTAAAAACCAGGTCCTATGTCCCTTTCCTCTTGTCAACTCAGGGAAGATCTGTTCCCAAATTCTCCAGGCATTTTTCTTAAAGTTCTCTTTTCAGTTTCATTACATTTACAAGTAAGTGTCTATAAGTATTTGTAGCTAAAGAATAATGGCATAAATGATGCTAATAATTACCTTTCATATGCATAGTTCTTTGAAACAGCCCAGTTCTTCTATAACACTATATTTTAATTGCTAATAATCTTCTTACCCCATTTTTCCCATGTTAATTTTGCCAGAGTAAAAAATGTCTAGCAAAAGCTTGTATTCTAAGTAAATCACAAAATGTTTATCACTGAGAAGTTATCTTTTGGAATTTAAACATTTAAAACCAAAATTAGATTTTCAAGATCACCTGGGGTCTCTGAAAGCCTTAATTAAAAATCTTCCTTTTATTTACACATTCATTCAACATGTATTAATTTAGTGCCTATTATATAGCAGGCACTGTTCTATTCTGCCTTTCAATAGAGCTTTCCTGTCAATTCTCTTCCATGTGCCAAAGAATAGTAGTAACTATCAGGTTGTAGTTCCTTTCCATTTGATGCTATTCTCATAATTCCATTTTTACAGCCCTCATATGGAACTTGTATAAAAAATTACTTATTTTCACATTCCCAGATAGTGAAGACTTGTGGATAGGTTTCCAAAACACTTTTCATGGAAACTTTCATTACCCCTTTTCATGCTTATTAGTTCTTAGCAGGGAGACATTTGGCAACAATAAACATGACTCGCCTGAGGAGTTATTATATTATTGCACTTCAGTTTCATTCATTTCACAAATGCATTTCACATTTGACCATACCCGTTTATTTTCACACCATGTTAGCTAGTATAAGAAATTGGTTTGAAAGCAACAATAATAACAAAAAAAGTCAGAGTAATTTATATAGAAAAGAAAATGATCATGAAGCAAGGCATAAGAACTAAAATATTACACTTAGAAACATGATGCTTTAATCTATTATCAATAGAGCATACATGGATTCTGTCCTCAAAAATGTTAAAATGTGATTTTAAAATAATAAATGTAGCTGACATATGTACAACTAGTTCTGTCACACAAATACAGTTGAAATTTGTTTTTCTCTGGATAAGGTCAAGTGCTGGTGAAACAAATTACTGTTTCAGATCCATAATATTATTCTGTGGTTACTAATAACTATTATATTTAACTGTCTGGGATTATTGTTGACTGTTTCATTAAACTGTCTCAGATTTTGGAAATAGGCAGAATCAGTCTGTTATAGGACATCAATCAACAGCTTGTGCCTACTCTGTAGTAGACTCTTAATATTTATCTATTAGATGATTCCACCATCCATGTAAATATGCTTTTGGTATAACAGCAATTAATTTTAACTAACCAGTTCTGGTTACAGGAATAATTTGAGGGCTGAAGTGTTAATGTTAATGTATTTGTTTAATTGTCAAACTTCGGAGACGAAATATCCAGACCTAACAAGCCTGTGTTTTTAAAGCGCCTGCCAAAGCACTGGAGACAAGAAAAATTGATATTATTAGAGACCAACTCTTGCTGAATTAAAATTAAAAAATAAATTCTATGTTCTTTTTTGACAGGCTACTAAACTCGACTACATCAAACAAAAAAGTTTTTGCACAGCAAGGGAAATCATCAAGAAAATGATAAGACAACCCATTATATAGGAAAACATATTTGCCAATGATATTTCTGATAATTAATATCTGAAATTTATAAAGAACTTATACAAGTCAACAACAAAAAACAAATAATCTAATTTAAAAATGGGCAAAGAACCTGAATACAGTACACACTTCTCCGAAAAAGACATACAGATAGCCAACAGACATAAAACAATGCTCAATGTCATTAATCATTCTTGAGATGCAAATTAATACCACAATGAGATATCACCTCACACCTGTCAGAATGGCTCCATCAATAAAATAAGTGGTGCTGAGGGTGTGGAAGAAAGGGAACCTTCATGCACTGTTGGTGGGAATGCAGACTGGGGCAGCCACTATGAAAAACAGTATGGAGTTTACTCAAACAATTTAAAATGGAGCTGCCTTATGACCCAGTAATTCAACTTCTGGGAATATATTGAAAAAAACCTAAAACAATGATTAGAAAGAATATATGTACCCTTATGTTCAATACAGTGTTATTTACAGTAGCCAAGATTTGGAAACAGCCCAAGTGCCCATCAGTAGATAAGTGGATATAGAAGCTGTGGCACATTTGCACCATGGAATACTCCTCGGCCACAAAAAAGAAGGAAATCTTATGCTTTGTGACAACATGGATGGACTTGGAGAACATTATGCTCAGTGAAATAAGCCAGTCAGAGAAAGACAAATACTATATGGTTTCACTTATATATGGAATCTAATGAACAAAATAAACAAACAAAATAGAAACAGACTCATAGATACAGAGAACAGCCTGACAGCTGACACAGGGGACGGGAGTTGGGGGGCGGGGTGAAGAAGGTAAAGAAATTAAGAAAAAAAACCCCAAAATTCATGGACACAGACAACATTATGGTGATTACCAGAGAGAAAGGGGGTTGGGGGGAGGTAGAAGAGGGTAAAGGGGGAATAAATAGTGATGGAAGGAGACCTGACTTGGGGTGGTGAACACACAATACAATATACAGATGATGTACCAAAGAATTGTACACCTGAAGCCTATATAAGTTTATTAACCAATATCACCCTGATAAATTCAATAAAATAAAATAATATATATAATGTAAAAAAATCAATAAAGAATAAAAGGAAAAAGAGGATAATCAAAGCCAGATTTCATTCTATATCAAGCAAAAATGTTTAACTTGGCTACAATTATTTGCAAAATCTTATCCTTACCTTATTTTAATCTGGGGAAAATCTTTAACGTCTAGAGCGAGATTGAAATTTGAATATTTTAAATGGGAAATCTGATAGTCAGTTTTTACTTCTTCTACCAGGAAATTTTGCAACAATTGGCATAGATAGTAGTATCACAGAATTATTTTCTTAGAAGATTCTGTAGGCAAAACACTTTCACTTTTAAGTATGCCAGTTAATCAAAGTATGCCAGTTTAACATCAATAAAAGTTTTCTTAAATATAATTATATTATTTTTTTTACTCTGGAATATATTAAAAGAGTATTATGTTCTATTGCCAATATTTCCTCATCACCCATTGCTCTTCAATTCTTTGTTAATGTGAATTCACTCATAACTTTCCTGAAAATTCACACTGACGCAGCAGTAAGAATTTAGAGTCCACTATGGCCCACGCCCTACCTCGGCACTTCACATTCACCATTTCTTGTTATCCTCATTACAAGTCTGCAGAATACATATCACTTTCATTTTAAAAATGGGGAAACTGAGTAAGTGCAGCTAAATCATTTTCCCAAAGCTTAAGTCATAGTAATGAAGTTGATACTTAACATTACATGACTAAGGTTTACTGTAAAAAAGACAATATCTTGTTCATATTCAAAAATAAAACATATTTCTAATATAATATTACCATAAATAAAATCAATAGGTAGCAAATGTGAGATGCATATTTCTTTGCATGTCTTGGCATGGAAAGAACTGTTCATTACCTGGAGGGAAATAAGGTCTATAAAACTAAAAATGAATAAAATGTATCATACTAGCCTCAATTCCTGCAGGGGAGGAAGCACAATGGAAAGGCATTTCTATGCCTGTATTCATTTCTATATCTACTTATATCTATGATATAGGTTGTGATTTTATAACCCCTAACACAATTTTTTAAATTTAAGAATTATTTTATCAAAAGTTTTTTTCAGACTTTCTTACCCTTACTATGCCACTGTCCATTTACCCCTCAACATCTTTGTAAACTAGGTGTTAATAAGATTTCTCAAGCTACTTGAAGAATACTCCCATATTCAAGTGATTTTGGTTGTATTACATGAACACATACTTTAATAAAATAACATTAATGAGTAGACACAATGTCCTAGAGACTACATTTTTAAAGATGGTATATGATGAAAATATATCAGAAATATATAATTATCTAGATTTTCTAAAGGCCAGCTACAAGTAAAACCAATATGCTAATTAGTAGTGGACAGTTGAAACAAAACTCAGTTTATTATTTCTATACATAATTTCAATCTATATTGAAAAATATGCAAGTAGAAACCAGATTAAACATAACTCTTAATCACCTTTGATCACTCTGTGTGACAGAAAATTAAGTTAAATGTAAACTGTTTCTAATCATTCAGTGAGGAGATCGTTGATTTGTAAACTTAATTTATGGAACATAAAGGACCAATAGGAAGTAGCAGAGTTGCCATAATGGTCAAAATGCTAGATATCTTGGAGTCTTGAAAGAGGGAAATTTCAAAGGAAATGCAGGCTAGTGGTGAAGTGGCAGAGAGTTAGAGAGCAGCAAGATGACATAAATGCAGAGGTAAATCCACCAAGAAGCATTAGTGATTAGTATTATATTTATAAATTAAAATAAAACCATGTATAACTATATTTATAACTATTATGATGTTTTACAGCTTGAAAGTCGTGTTTGTAACAATGAAAATTGTGACTTGGCAAGAATTAGGAAGTGAAATTCTGTGTGTGTGTGTGTGTGTGTGTGTGTGTGTGTGTGCGCGTGCGTGCGTGTGTATGCACCTATCTTTTCTTGGCCTGGTATTTTATGGAAAATAGTAAATTTATAATTCAAGTGAGAAACGTGGTAGTATGAAAATGCCACATAATTATGGACAATATGCAATATTTTTCACCCAATCAAGTTTCCTAACTGTAGGAGTAGAAAGAGGACAGTTGGTGACCTCAGATGCAGGTCCTTCCATCTAAAAATGAACACTGCAATTTATTAACACATCTTTGAACTGAATGGAATTTATTATTAATACTTTCAGAGAGAGAAAAATCAAACTGTTTCCCATGAGATATTGCTTATATTTTTCAAATATATTTTTTAATATTTGTAAAGAAATTTAAGCTCTACTTTAAAAAATTGGAACATACTATTTTAGGTATAATTATAAGGTACAGAGGCTAACCTGTATTTTTAAAAGTTTAGAATTTTGATGTTTAACTGAATTTGAAGTTATTTCTGCAATATAGAATAATGCCAAATATATATTAAGTGCTTAATAAATGTTCATTGAATAAAATAGCCACAGGTAACTTTATTCAGGATGGATTTAAAGTATTATTAGTCTTAGCCTCAAAAAGAGAACCCCTCTGTTTCCTTCCAGTTTGAGCCCATAAGTATAGTAGAGTTCTTTTCAAAACATACATTGCTTCAGGAGAGACTGCAGGCCTCATTCTCTAATTAATATTCTGCACGAGAATAATCAGATATAAAAATAAGGCCATCTTTCACACTGTTCTACAAATTGAAAAACTGAAATTTCTCTTAAAGAGAATAGAGTTTAACATGTTATTCCTGTGCATTTCCCATAATAGCATTTTACATTTGTACAAAACTCTATAGACTTTACTAATTACTTTTAGAATAGCCTATTTATTAAATTGCCTTGTGCCTATAGGTTTATACCTAGTTCTCCTTTTAATGTCTTTAATTGTAAACTTACAAGCAACAGTTTCTTTCTGAAAAGTAAACATCTAGCTAAAGCAGCAATTTTCAACCTTTTTCATCTCATGGCACATAAGCTAACTATTAAAATTCTGCAGCATACCAAAAAATATATATTTTTCCATCTGACAAAGAATAGGTATAATTTTTATTTATTTACACAAAGAAATAGTAATTACCTACCCTTATTGCTCCAAAGTGATTTAAAAAAAATCAGGCACCCATATTTGTATATAAGGATTTCTGGTACCAAGAATTAACCAGTAAGGTGAAAACTTATTATGCAACATGACCAATAAGATACAACTCTATTGTATGACCTATATGCTTATGGTTCAAGACAGGGCATTCACACCAGATGGCTATTGTTGTGTTGGCTGTTGTCATTTTTTTTATTAAAAATCTAAGGGGAAAGAGGTCAGTGAGCCTGATTAACTAGTCAGATATTGCATGTTTTAAGAATTCTTGCGGCACATCAGTTGAAAATCTCTGAGCTAAAGTAAGCTAAAGGTAATTTCCAAATGCTACATTATGAAATGTTACTGGGTTCTCAATAGAAAATTTATATATATACATATATATATATATACACACATATACATATAAAGATATATATGTGGAGAGAAAGAGAGAGAGAGAGACTTTAAGATATCTACTATGTATTTATAGTAGATATTCTTAAGCCAAATTATTTCAGTAGGCATGTTGGTCTTCAGAATCACTTCTAGCTTTCTAAAATTCAACTTAATTCTTTGAAATAGCTCTTATTTCTCATAGATGGTGGAATTTTCTTTACTTGGAAAACATTTAAAGGAAATATCTTTTCCTCCCATCTCAGTTGAATGAGCTTAGCTAAAGTAATTAGAGACAATTTAAATAATGCATAAAATCAGGGTTATTTAGAAGTATTCTAGTATGGAGAAAATTTTCATTTGCAAACATGAGTTTTATACTATAACACATCAGAAATAATAGCTTCTGTTGCTTTTTAATTGGGAAATCGGAACATACAAAGTTTTATTGTTCTAGTTGCAGAATATGGATATTCAAAGCTATAAGAATTCTTGGACCACCTTCATTTTTCATATTTCCTCCATTTTTCATATAAACACAAAATATATATTTATATGTTTACCTAATTTCCACCATGATATTTTCTAAATGGACAAACCAAACCTAAAATATCCCACTCCAAGCCTACAGAAACGTGTGAGAAGTGGGGTTTAAATTTAAATCTGTCCCACTCCAAATTTCTTTCCACTTTGCCATGCTGCCTTTACCTATTAAATTTACCAAGGACTTGTAAGTGACTTCACCAAGATCACAGACAAGCTGGTGAGGAGCCAAGCCAGGACTAGAAATTGATTTCCCAACCTCTTAACATGATATTCTTATCAACACCACACTGTCTTTCAGTGTGTTTTAAAATGCAATTGGCATATTAATGGTCTCTTGCCTCTGAACTTCAAAATGCCAATTTATTGAGGGCTACACTATACTTTATAAGAGTTGTTTCCTAATTGATTGTTTCCCTAGTCAATAACATTGTTTTATAGGCTAGAAGTGGCCTATAAAACAGAAGAAAGAGAAAAAGAATGCTGGAACATTTTCTTAACAATTCGAGGTCTTATGCTTCAATTTTTCTCAATTGTGAATTTTTTTTTCACTTTTTTCTCACTCAAACACATCTTCTAGCTTAAGATGCCATTACAAAAATAATACTAGGCCTTAATTTGGTTGAAGCTGTGAATCTCTTCTAAAGACAATAATAGTGAGTCCCATTTACTGCTATAAACATGTTTTTAATACATATACCTATAGTTCATCTATAGGTATGTATATATGTATATTATGTTCAGAGAGTAGTCATTTAGTGCATACTTATGTCAGTTATCAATTTATCATTACATTTTTATAGTAAAATGATTATTTTAAGCATTTCTCCCTTAAAGTGAGAAAAATGTTAAGCTTTCTTAGTATAGGGTGCTGAAGGGCTGCTGCCAGAGAAAGCGGCTTTCAGTTTCTGGCTCAGGCCGGGGAGGGGTTGGCCTTGCGGGTGTGGGGACTCCCAGATGCAGGCCCAGAACATGATCCCTCGTGCAGCCTGGACCGCATGATAACCTGTGTGCCGTCCTCTCCACGAGGAAACCAAAGCCTGCCACACCTTCGGCCCTGTCAAGGTCCGCTCTTAGTGCATGAGCGTGCTCCTGACTGCTCATCACCTGCTCCCCCTGCTGCATTTCGGAGAGTTGCCTATTGTTTGCTCCTTAACTATAAACTAGCTTTGGTCTGGCCATACCAAGGAACCTCTCTACTGTCTGGTGGCTGAATCAGACCTTCTCCAATGATGTCTGAACCTCTTCCAAGTTTGTCCTTCCTTGGGTGTTCTTATTCAGCCCTAGTGTATTATGGAGAGTTTCATTATGCATTTAAACTGCTCCTTTAGTATAAATATTTAACCTTCCCTGTGTAACCAACCTACTGTATGACATTTATCTCCTGATTGGACCCAAACTGGCAGAGCATATATTTATGTAGATTATAAATTCTCTAAAGGCTGTGTTGCTCAGCACTCTCTCCCCTGTGTATGTACTGGGCCGTCAGGGAGCACTCCACAATTATTTTTGAATGAACAAATGACAGAATTGGCTTCTTATAGGCTGGATCCATGGGAACTTACATCTCATGACTAGGTTGTTTGAAAGACTCACCAGGAAGAAAACCCTTACCATTTAGGTAAATTGTACTCTTTAATAACAATACCAGCATTTTGGATGGCCAGGTGCTTTTAGAAGCTTTGGCAGACACTATTGAATGTCTACCAGCCAATCTTCTAACTCTCTTCATCTTCTACCCTACTATGGAGCTTGAAAATGTAAGATAGTCCTTTCCTAGCTCTTATTCAGCTAAAGGGTGGCCATATTCATTCATTCATTCATTCATCCATTTATTAATTCATCAAATATATATCAAAGGGCCTACTGTATGCAAATTAGCTTTTCTAGGTACCTAGGACCAAGACATTCAACTTCAATAGTACTATAAAGGGAAATTCAAATTAAACGAAGATACCACTACACACCTATTAAAATGACCAAAATCCAGAACACTGACAACACCAAATGCAAGGGTGACGAGCAATAAGAACTCTCATTTATTGCTAGTGGAAATGAAAAATGTTACAGCTACTTTGGAAGAGAGTTTGGTGGTTTCTTACAAAACTAAAATAA
This sequence comes from Miniopterus schreibersii, assembly GCF_964146895.1. Classification (NCBI taxonomy): domain Eukaryota; kingdom Metazoa; phylum Chordata; class Mammalia; order Chiroptera; family Miniopteridae; genus Miniopterus; species Miniopterus schreibersii. Next base: position 116,485,447 of record NC_138102.1, read on the forward strand.
GAATAAACTTTAGCCTGGCCGGACGTGCCTTAGCGGTTGAGCATCAACCTAGGATCCAGGAGATTGCAGCTCAATTCCCGGTCAGGGCACATGCCCAGGTTACGGGCTTGACCCCCAGTTGGGGGCGTGCAGGAGGCAGCTGATCAATGACTGTCTCATCATGGATGTTTCTATCTCTCTCTCCCCCTCTCCCTTTCTCTCTCCAAAATCAATAAAGATATACATTTTTTTAAAAAAAGAGTAAACTTTAATGGTCATCTTTGGAATTTACTTTTGCTTTAGTTGCCATCGTTAGTTTCTAAATCTCCATGTATTATTTAGTATTGACATCTAGTAGACTATTTCATTTTTTACTTTTGATAATCTTTTCTGGTAAGAGCTATATATAAAGTTACTTTGTAGATATATTGGAGGAATTGCGTAATGTTAGGATTAAGCCAGAATACCTTTCTTTAACTGATCTTAAGCTTTCTAAAACACTAAGGAATTTTCAGAAATCTTTGTTAGTTATGCATTATCAGTAAGAAAGTCCAATTCCTCCAGCCCTTGCTGGGTGGTTCAGTTAGTTGTAGTTTCGTCCCGTACACCAAAAAGTTTTGGGTTCGATTCCTAGTCAAAGCATATATGGGAGGCAACCGATCAATGTTTCTCTCTCTCCTTTCCTCTCTCTTTAAAAAGCAATGAAAATGTATCCTTGGGAGAGGATTAAAAACAAAAAATCCAGTTCCTCCACTTTACTTTCAAATTTACCTAAAACTAGGCTTTGTTTTTAATCCAACCTTATTTGTATTACTTCAGTTTGTGGAACCTCTGGTTCATGCAGACTGACTCTTCAATGTTCCACAAATATATACAGGGTGGGCCAAAAGTAGGTTTACAGTTACTCATATGGAAAATAATACAATAAATAATAAATAATAATACAAGAATAAAGTGTGTTTCGTGTACTCACAGCTGTAAACCTAGTTTTGCCCCATCTTATATTCACATTTTACTCTTTTCCTTTGTTTAGATGGCTTTCTTCCACTTCTTTCCTTACTTAAGTCCCAAATGTCATTGTAGGTTACAAAAAAGCTCTTCACTCACTTCAATTACATTTGCGGGTTCACTTCTTTAAGGTATCTTATTCCATATCCAGAAAAATCAATACCATATTAAAATGGCTTACATTTCATGAGAATCTAGACATGCTCAAAGAAGAAGGTGACTTGGGGCTGATTCTGCACTATGACAGAGGGACTGCAGAGCCTCATTCCTGGCTAACTTTGAACATGGAATACATCCTGGAATGTGTGGAGGTGACTAGGAGGTGACTGGAAGCCTGAATTAGGGATATAGTGAGCGGTGGCTATTCAGTAAATGGCTCTTGGATGGATGGATGGATGGATGGATGGATGGATGGATGGATGGATGGATGGATGGATGAATAAGAACTACATTTAATTATGTTCTACTCTTACTAACTAAGCTATATAATTTAGTCCATAGAGGAACAGAGGCAGTGTAGCACTGGTTTTGGAATATGAAAAGATAGCTTCAAGTTGCTCCTTTACCTTGCTAAGCTTTTTGTGCCAAAAGCACATTAAATAAACACTCTGAGTCTTATTTATATTAGCTGTCAAAGAAAAATAATCATTATAAATAAGAAAGATAATCAAAAGAAACGTATAAAGTTATAAATTGCGATAGCAATAAAATTATTATTATAATGTATCATTTATTTTAAGCATTAAATGAGAAAATTAATTGAGAACACCAAAACCGTTTTAAGGAAATCAAATATTTTTTCTAAATATTGTCTAAATGAGGAAATCTCCTGGCATATTCATTTTATAAATGGCATTTTAAAAATAAGAATGAGACCTCTTTCATCTCTTTGTAAACCACAAGGTAGATTAGAAACCCAGGTTGCAGAAGACTGCCTTGGTTTCTTGTAGGAGAGCAGTGAGCCCTAAGGGGAAAGGACAGAAAACTTGGGAAATTCACAAAGAAAAGACAACATGTATTGCTTGAGATGCTGGTTCTGCTATTATGTGACGCATAAAAAAGGAAGACAATTTTGTCTTGGAGTTGTTAAAAATGAAGCAACAGCAACATAAAACACACAACAAGAACAAACAATATAAACAACACATACTATTCTTTAAGCCCTTACTATATGCTAGGCGATACATCACATGCTTCACATATATTTTCACTCATTTCTTCTTCACTGAAACTCTATGAGATAGACATTATTATTTCCATTTTTCATGCAATAAATTCATTTTTAGAGGTTAAATAATTTACTAAAGGTTACACAACTTATATGTGATGGTGGTATTGGGATTTTAAACCTGAGTTTATCTGATTTTAAAGAATACATGTTACAAATATTATAGCAACATTAAAAGAGAAATATCTAGAAAAGTTCAAAGGCTTAAAGAGTTTTATAGCTGCAGCCCATAAACTACTCACTATATTTGGCTTGAAAAGCTAAAGAAACACTTTAGCTTTAATAAGGTGACAAGTTTTTGATACAGAAACAGGGAAGGCCAGAGGAAAAAGAGCTGTCAAAATACCAAAGCTGTAAGTGGTTGGCCCAAGGCCATGGAGGCCTAGGACCCAAAGACTTTGAAGGTTAAAAGATTTCTATAAAAAATAGGCTATGCCAAGTTTTTAATCAAACAACTATTAAGAGTAGGTTTCTTATAAGCTGAGCCCATGTGCCTAGATTCTAGAAACTTCAATATCTTACCTCAATCAATTCTTCTTTTACAGCTATATGCAGGTGCAATTATAAAGAACATTTTTATTAAGCACTTATTATGTGCCAGGTATTGTTCTAAACGCTCTACATTTTATCTTGATGACAATTTTACAAGGTAGATACTTTACATTATCATTCCCATTTTAAGGATGAGAAGATTAAGTCATGATTCAAATCCAGGCAAACTGATGTCAGAGCCTACACTCTTTACCATTATATTGTGCTGATGTTGTAATAAACTAGTAACTACAATAATTAGGTAAGTAGTATTCTGTTATCTATTAAAAACCTTTTTTTTTTCCAAAGGGGTATGTTTAAAATGACACTGAGTAAGCAGATTTAGAGATCAATAGTGTTTGCAATAATTTTACATATTGACAACTAATTGGAACTACAGTGAGAATAGCCTTATTTCAGTTTTTTGTTTGTTTGTTTGTTTGTTTTTTAGAAAATGTGTTAAGAAATGAACTCTATATAATGATCTCATATATTCTACAATCTATGGTTCTATGTCAAATAAGTGAAAGATGAAGCATATATACTTAAGGATAGTTGCTGATTTATTGAGTTATTTATGCCTTAACATTTGGATATATATAATTAAGAAAAACACTGATATTCTGTAAAGACAAGGCTTTTTTTTGTTTTTATTTTATTTGGTTTGTTTCTTTTTACCTACACTGCTCCAAAGTGATATCATATGAGTTTGCAATATATGATGCCTAAAATGGATATATTATTATTCATTATTTTGTGTGGCACAGATTGATCCCTTCTGAAATGAAATATATATTTAAAAATTGATGTTATTAATACATTATGTTGATAATGTAAAAAATTTGTATTAGGTGAATAAACCTAAAATATTTCTTTCTTAACCATCTTGACTAGAGCAACTTTTAGTGTCCATATTCTCTACTCAGGTAAGGAAGTTCAAGCACTCTAAGAACTTTAAAGCCTGATAAATATTTTTAAATTAGACATATTAATATTATTTCAAAAGCAAATTAAAATTTGTCAAAAGGAATTTGCATGTGTCAATGAATTTAAATGACTGGGATCTAATTATCAAGTACCTGTATGAAAAGTGAGAGAGAGTCATTCTGAAGTTTCATTTGCCTGAAGAGTTCCATCTGGATCATTGAATTTTTCACATTCAATCAAATATTGACTTTATATGTACACAACCATAATATCAGTGAATAATAAACCTTTTTCAAGAATAATGACACTTATAATGAAGTGTAACTTGAAGTGTTGACTTCTGAGGTTCAGTATACTTTAGGGAAATTAACAAAATATAATATCAAATAAAACATATTTTATACTAATATACCATAATATTTTAAAAGACATTTCAAAATCCTTAGGGTTTACACCGTAAGTGAAGAGTTTGAAAAAATTAGGCTCTATTATCCCAAAATACCACAAGATATAAATTTTTTTTAAGTGTTTACATTTTTTTTCAGAATTAACCATGTGCAATTCTTATGGAAACCATGATAAAGGGAATAGATGTGTGTGACAGATGAATATATGTGTGTGACAGATTTACAGATGCAAAAAGCCATCATTAATAAGTATAAACTGTCATCTGTTTAATGGAAATAATTTTTTAAAGCATGGTTTTGACAGTATAGCATTATCTAAAATCTGATATATTTTAAAAAGTTTCCTTTAAAAATTAACTTTACCTACAACATCTACTAAATCAATGACAGAAGTCCAAAATACACTACTTTGATATATAAATCCAACTTTTTACAATTAGCCTAAAAAATTCTTTTAGAACTAAATGATCAAAGAATTCAACATGATACATCAGGGGGTGGGAGAGTAGATCATTGAGTCATAGAATATAATTAAAATAGCTGTGCTGTTAATTTTAGAAATAATTTAATTTTGTTTATATCAAAAGAAGACATTTAAGGAAAGAAAAAATTCAAATACACATTTTTGGGCAGTTCTGGTTGCTGGCATTCTACCCCCTATATGTAAAAGAATGCTTGTTGGCATTAGGTTCCATCAATTCATTTGTGATTTCTAAATTAATTCTGAAGGAAACCACAACTTACTTGAAGATCCCGCTGAGTGTCTGTGTGCCTGATTTTTTTTTTCTTTCTTCACAGACAAAGCACTTCCACTGGTCATGGAAAAAAGGTCTAAATCCGTGTCTTCTCTGCTTACAAGTCTTGCCTGGGAGCAATGGGAGAGAATGTATACAATCATGAAACAAAATATGGCATTTTCTGAATGCAGCTCACATTACCCCAAATAAACAAACAGGCTCTGTCAAACAACCTTCTTCAAAATGATACCACAATCCTTTATTGCTGCCCAGGCAGAACAAATGCACTATGTCAAAGCATTTTTTGCAAATAAGAGTCGATTTTAAAATTGAGGTTTGCTATTTGCGTCTGTACAACAAAAGAAAACATTTTAGTACAGTAATTTTGATGAAAATCAATCTTAAAGGCAACTGATAATACTTTACACAGTTTAACATCGCTTATTTACCAAGAATATTATTTAATTCTTACTTGAATATTAGAACTGTCAGGTTGGATTATGTTCTGCAATATTTATATTTAACACTTATAAGTATTAGTTTTCTCAATAGAATTCCCTGAAATGTCTTTCATCCCACATTTGTATACTATAAAGTCACAAAAGATCTCTACCTTCTCATTACAACAATTATTAATATAAAAATACTATACCTTAAGTCTAATTTGGGGTAATGGTAAATATATAGAAATTTCAAAATATATTAAGAACATAAGAATTAGGTAATTTATTTCATCTAAAATTACCATTTGGACTTTTATTACTATTTTGGACTGAACCTAAGAGTTGAAAGAATCGCTTTTTGCCTATAAAATATTGTTTTACGGAATGTCTAATATCATCAAGTAAAGATTTATCAGGATTCAGGCACGAAGTGGGGGAAAATGCAGTGATGGAAAGCAAAGCAGCTTTAAAGTAGCTGGGATTTAACCCAAACCACAGGATGTTTGAAATCCTGTGAGTAAGCACTGTCTTTAGTGTTTGAAGTGAGAAAAATTTAAATAAAGCAAAATAAAGCCATAAAAGTATCACTGTGGTTAAAAAGCTGTCCCTATACAATGAGCTAGAAAAACTCATGAAACCAGCATCCAAAGATAACTCTTTCAAATTCAGACATGTGCCTTCCTCCTTTACATCCCCTTTCCCACTTCCCAGCATTACAGGCATGAACTTCTCGATGCCAGTTTGCTATTGCAGAACTCAGAATAGAAACCATTCTAGAATGTCAGTCGCTTTTTTATGTACCTGGCTAAGGAATACAGTTGTGTTGTCAAAAAACCTCAGCACAAAACTGTTCAAAATGAAATAAGGAACAATCGGCTTCCAACATACACTTGTGATTAGTATGAAAGTGTTACAAATTATTTCTGAATTTTATTAAAATTAGTACATAAGAGTATGTGTCTAATGTTACCATTAGAATAGCTTCATCAATACTAAGACTTAAAAAACTAAAACCAGTTGAGAATGGCAGGGAAATACGAAAGCAATACCACAGTTTCCATGAGACCAGTTATAAAACAGGGAGAAAAAACAACAAAAATGTTAATCACATAGGGGACCTGCCTGCTGGCTAAGGAGGCTTTAACTATAAGTCTCAGGATTTTAAAATTAGGATTTATTTGCTTCAATTGGATGACATAAGTTCACTATGCCAAAATAGAAAGTAGAAATCCACCCCACCCCCCAAATAAGACAATATCTACATGTCAAGAAAATATTTGTGACTACACGCCTTCAAAAACCTACTTATCATATGAGACATTTACATCCAAAAGAGCACTTCTTCCGAGATAGAAAACAATGTCAGTCATTAACTAAGAACATTGAAACAGGGATTCCAATTTAGAAGTGAGATTTAACAGGAATACGTGATTTCACAATGGTGCCACCCAGCAGCCTAAATGCAAACTTAGAAATGCTATCAAGGGGGCATTAGTGCATCTGACACAGCCACACATGCATTAATGTTCAGATTCTATTTTTGAAAACTTTGGTTTTCAAACTGAACATCATACTTTCCATTGCTGTTAACAAATAAACAAACCATAAATCAAATACATCTTTTCTTCTACATCATGTAAAATGGACATACATAAAAACTGAATATGACTGATCATGCTTTTTAACACTTTTTCCATGAAAATGTATATTTAATTTTAAAACACTGTAATATTAAACATTTTGTATGGTTATAACACAGTTTTAAGTTAATGTCAGATAATTTTCCATGTGCAATTCAATAGATAATTTTAAAAAGTAATTTTACAAAATTGTTTTTCGTCTTTGTTTTCTGAATAAGTCACATTTGTATCCCCATCTATAAGGTTTGTCATACTTTTTCTCCATATTTTCACAATAAAATGAGGAGTGTGAATTTTAGAACATGACTTTTAAGAATCTGGATTCTGATTCATCTCTAACCCAGGCAACTTAATTAAAAGTAGATACTCTCACTTATAAAAAACAGGGCATTCCTTTTCAATTTTTTTTCATAAACAAGATTTTATTAAATACATGTACTTTTTAATGTTGTAGTTTTAGAATGTAAGACATATTAAACAGCCCACATAAAAATAAATACCTATTTACTTATTATCCAGATACTTTTAAAAAGAGAGATAAAATATTATAAAGTTCACTTATATCTGCCTTGTAGTATGTTTACATATAATTAGTCAAAAAATTTAAAGTATTACTAGATGTGCGAATGATTTAAAACCATTTTTATCTTGGGTTGCAGAAAGCTGAGTTGTGCATACCCCTCCATCCATCATTGCACAAACCCCTGTTCTTATATAATAAGGCAGAGGCCTTGTTATATAACTTTGAGGGCATGGAAGGAACTTTAAATGTTTACAGAGCTATAATTTACATGCAATGAAATGCACAAACCTTAGACATGAATTTCAATCATGTCGAAACATTTTATTTTGAAGTAAGTGAAAACTCCCAAAGAAGTTGCAAACATTGGTGCTGAGAATTCCATACATAATCTCCAGCCAGCTTGCCCCAAAGAAATATAACCCAAGTGTGATTATTAAAACCAAGAGATTGATATAAGTGCAATACCATTACTAAACCACACATCTTATTAAGACTTAAGCAATTTTCACATGTACAATTTTTTGGTTTGTTTATACTTCTATGACATTTTATTGCACACATTAATTTATAGAACTACCACTGCAATCAGGATATAGAACTGTTCTATCTTCTCAAAAAACCTCCCTTTGGAGTTATACCCTCTCCTCAACCTAACCAATGGCAACCACTAATATGTTCTCCACCACTATAATTATGTTTTTGAGAATGTTATTTGTGTAAATGAAATCATACAGTATGTAACCTCTTGAGATTTTTTTCTTTACTCAGAATAATGCTCTTGAGATACACCAATGTCTTTGTATGTATCAAGAGCTGTTCTTGTTTGTTGCTTTTTAATGTTTTTTATTGTATTTCCATTGTATGTATGTACCACCATTTGTTTATCCTTTCACTCACTGAATGAGATTTGACTTGTTTCCAAATATTGGCTATTGCAAATAAAACTACAGACATTTATGTATAGGCTTTTGATTAAACATAAGTTCATTTTTCCAGGAAAAATGCTCAGGAGCAGAATTATTGAGTCATATGTTAACTGTATATTTACCTTTATAAGAAATGGGCAAATTTTTCTGATTGTACCACTCTCAGTAGCAATGTATGAGAGATCTAAATCCACATACTCATCAGCACTTGGTATTGTCAGTGTTTTATTTTAACCAATATAACAGCTGTATTGTAGTATCATAGAGTGGCTTTCAGGCTTTCACAATTTCCATAGTGATTAATGATGTTTAAAATCTTTTCATGTGCTATTTTCATCCAAATATTCTCTTTGGTGAAGTAACTATTCAACCTTTTTGCTCATTTTTTAGTTACATTCTTCATTTCAATTATTTGTTACAGATAACTACTGTGACAATTTTATGTGATAGCTTGGCTGGGTCACGGAGCACTTAGATATATTTAGTTGAATATTATTTCTGGTTTTGTCTGTGAGGGTGTTTCTGGATTATATTAGCATATGAATCAGCAGACTAAGTACACTAGATTGCCTTCTCTAATGGGTGGCATCATCTAATCCATTGATGGACTGCATACAACAAAAAGGTAGTAAAAGGGAGAATTCATTCTCTCTGTTTGACCAGTGGACCTGGGACATAGACTGGAACTTACACCATTGGTTCTTTTGCTTCCTAGGCCTTCTGACTCAGATCAGAACTATATCAAGAGGCTCTCTTGGTTCTCTAGCTTGCAGAGAGCAGACCATGGGACTCAGCCTCCATAATCAAATGAGCCACTTCCTTATAATAAAAAATATATAATTCCTTATAATAAATAATATATCTATAAAATACCCCCTCTATATATATACACATAGATAGATAACAACTAGATAGATATTGAAAGATAAATAGATGGATGGATAGATATAGAGAGATGATAGATATAGATGATGATAGATAGATGATAGATAGATGATAGATAGATGATAGATAGATAGATGATGATAGATAGATAGATGATAGATAGATAGATAGATAGATAGATAGATAGATAGATAGATAGATAGATAGATGATAGATAGATAGATGATAGATAGATAGATAGATAGATAGATAGATAGATAGATAGATAGATAGATAGATAGATATAGATAGATAGATGATTCTCTAGTTAGATGGATGGATAGATAAAGGGCCAACGGTGTAAGTTCCATTCTGAATCTGAGAGTCTTGAAATCTGGTACTATAAATCTTATTGTTCTTTTTCAAGATTGCTTTGGCTATCCTAGATTATGCATGTATGTATGTATGTACATATATCTATCTATCATCTATCTATCATCTCTCTATCATCTATCATCTATCAATTGGTCATCATCTATCTATCATGTATTCTATTGGATCTGTTTCTCAGGTGAATCCTAACTAAGATAATTATCAAATAATTCCTTCGTGCCTTCCAGTAATTCATCCTCAGAAGCAATTACTGAACTACTGTTTTGATTTCTTTCACCATTGGACAGCTTAGTTTTCTCTGATCTTGAACTTAATACAAATACAATCATAAAGTATGTATTTTTGTGTATCTGCTTCTTTCATTATGTTGTTTTTTATATTCACTCATGTTGCTGTGTGTATAAGGAGTTCTTTTAATTTCTGAGTAGCTAAATTATTGCAAGAATATTCCACAGTTTATCCATTCTTCTGTTGATAAATACAGGATGTCTCAAAAAATGTATACACACTTTGAATAATTATTAATTCCAATGGGTTAAGTCTGGGGGGGAAAAATCAATTGAGCTATCAGCTCAAATATGTATATACATTTTTGGGGACACCCTGTAGTTAGGTTGTTTGCATTTTTTGGCCTTTCTCAGTAGAGCTGCTATGTAATTTTCATACAGGTTTTTATGTAGACATTTGCTTCATTTCCCTTGGGTAAACATCTAGAAGTAGAATTAGTGGCTCATAGGATGGAATCATGTACAATTTTATATGAAACTGCCTATTTTTCAAAATGGTTTTTATCTTATTTCACTATATTTGTAATGTATGAGAATTCTAGTTGTTCCATATCTTTACCCACATTTGTGTTTCCTGGCTTTAAAATTTTAACCATTCTAGTGTGGTATAGTATCTCATTGCTGTTTTCATTTAAATTAATGTGCTTATTAACCATTTAAATATCTTCCTTTGTGAAGTCTCAAATATTTTTCAATTTTTTAATACATTGGGATATTTGTCTTTATATTATTGATTTTAAAAGTTTTAAAAAATATATTATGGATACAAGTCTTTTGTCAGATGTGCATATGTGGGGGAGGGATTCTTTGTACATAAAGGATTGGGGGAGAGAGGGAGAAGAAGAGGGAGAGAAATAAAGAAAAGAGGGAGAGAGAGTATATAAATTTTTCTTCCAGGATGCAGTTTGACTTTTTATTTCTTTTCATTTTCTGACTGCGTCTATCTAAATGCAAATACTTTTAAATTTGATGAAGTACAATTTTTATTTTTACTTTTTGACTTATGATTTTTATGCTCTATCTAAGAGATCTTTGTTAAACCCAGGTTTGTGAAAATATCTTACTGTTTTTTCAGAAAAGTTTGAGAATTTTAGGTTTTACATGTGGGCCCATAATTCATCTTGAATTCATTTTTAAGAATACTTTTTTCCTTTATTGATTTCAGAGAGAGGAAAGGAGAGGAAGAGATAGATAGAAACATCAATGATGATTGATGGGGATTGAGCCTGCAACCTGGGCATGTGTCCTGACTGGAAATCAAACCACGATTGCCTGGATCATAGGTTGATGTTCAACTGCTGAGCCATGCTGGCTGTGCTGTGTTTCCACATTGTTGACAGCACTTTGCATTACCCCATTTTCTAATTTTTGCCATTCTGTTGAATATAGTCATACAACTTCTTAGTTTTAATTTTTAGTCTTCTGGTCATATAACTGAACATAACTTTATATACTGTTATGCATATGGACATTATCTCTGTATATTCCTTTTTATATTGCATTTATATTTCTTTTTCATTGGGTTACCTGACTTTATATTGTTCATTAGCAGGAGTTCTTTTGTATTTAGATATTAAGCTATTGTTAGTTCTTAACACTCAAAATAGATTGTCCTGTCTACAATCTATTAATATTTCTATAAAATCTTTTAGAGGAAGAAATATTTAATTTAACACATGGTTTTTTACCACACACTTTGTATTTTTATCTTTTTAAAGAAATCTTTCTTTACTGTTAAGTTGCAAGGATATTCTTTTTATTTGATCAGTTTTACAGGTTTTTTTTTTCCATGTGAGTCTTCAAAACTTCTGAATTCCATTTGCCTATTGTAAAGGGTGTATATGCTCTCTCTATATCTCTATGCTATCTTCTTTTTTCTTAATGCTAGGTAATTGAATGCCATTTACTAAAAAATCTGACCTTTCCTACTTTTATCATATATTACATTTCAATATAGTCATAAGTCTATTCCTGAACTAACTATTCATATCCATTGGTCTATTTATCCATGCCAGTGCCAGCACCATAAAGTTTTCTTTAGCTTTATATTAACTCTTTATATCTTGTGACCAGTTGTTATTCTTTTTCAGAGTTGACCTATATAATCTTGGTTTTTTTAATTCATCAATACAAATTTAGAATGAGATTTTTCAAGTTTCTAAAACAACAGCTATAATTTTATTTGGAATTGCTCTTAATTTATAGATTTATTTGGGTAAAATGGACACATTTTACATGCTAAGTTGTTGAATGCTTAAATAGTAAATTTACTGTATAGTGTATACAATAAACAGTAAATTTACTGTATAGAGTATAGTGAATATCTTGATATCCCACTCAGATCACCTTTAACAATGGAATCAGATTCCTCCAGCTGCTAATAAAATTGAAGCCTGTGGCTCTCCACTGAATTCCTCTCTGGAAATTGTCCTTTGCTGAAAAGAGTTGGCTTGCCCAAGTAACACCTATCTTGAGGCCCTGATGCAAGAGCACAAAATCCTGGTCCACTTGTCCCAAGCTGGGACAACTCAAAAGGGCTTTCCCAATACCAGATCTCACTACCTCTGCTGTAACTCTATTGCAGTTCACCTTTTTGCTCTGCTCAATCCTGATGCTTTCATCCCTGAAAGGAGTTGTTCCTGAAAGTCTTTGCCAATAAATGTCTTGCACTCAAATATCAAAATTGCAGAATGTTTCCTGGGGAACATGAACTATAACTGTTTCTGTAGGAAATTCCTGAGGTTTTGGTGGGATAAGTTTAATCAGCAATATAACTATCTAGTATCAATAACACACCTTCTAACATATATTTTGAAACAAGCAAAATGATATATTTTCTTTGCATTTTTTTTCATTAATGTCAGTCACATAATATGCTTTGATCTTGTTTGGAAGACAGAGATTTTATCTAAACCCAGCATTTGAATGTTTTATTAGGTTTTATTTTGTGCTCACTCCTGAAAATTAGCGAAATGGATGATATTTATATTTATCCTTAATGTTAAGAAATAACTCTATTGTCTTTTGGTATGCATTGTTTCTGACATAATGTTAGCTGTCAATCTAATTATTGTTCTTTTATAGATTTTTTTTTTTTTTTTAAGAAAAACACAGGATTTTATTGTTCTCATGTCAAAGGTCAGGTCTTTGCAGAACAGGGGAGTTCTGATGTCAGGGAGAAAACCTCTACTTGCCAGCAAAGAGTGATACCCACAGGACCACAATGACCGAATCTGGTGCAGGGGCAGCTTAGAGATGTAGTGGGTCTAGTTGACTTGCTTGGATTTCTCCTTTTCTTTGACACTCTTGGGGACCTCAGTCCACATCTCCTTCACATTCTCCAGCACCATGTTGCAGTGCCTATCAAAAGCCTTCACAGGCCCAGGAGCTTATTGTTGTTGTGACAGTTGATAGGTGGTGTTCTTGACCAAATGTGTGAGCACAGAGAGTTGGCCTGTGTTAAACTCCTTCTCCTCCTGCTTCTGCAGCTCCTCTGGGGTAAGTTCACTCTTATTGAGGCAGCTCTTGGTGGTGGCTGCCTTCTTGGAACACTCTTTTCTCCTCCACTATGCTTCTGCCTCTGAAGAGAGCTGTAGATAATTTTTTAACTCACGAATTCTCTCTTTTATGGTGTCCAGTCTAGAGTTTATTTCAATAATATTTTCTTATTTCTAAAATTTATAATAGACTCATTTTCACCTGTCCTATAATTAAAATTTTATTTTGTTTTCTAATTTTCTGTCTTTTTATTATGGATGTTATTCTTATGTCTTTGAGGATCTTATAGTAAAGGCGGTTGCAGTTGTGTGTGTGTGTTTTTAATTCTGTTATAGGCTGGTCCCAGTTGTGCAATTATCTATGCCCAGTTCCTCAACACAAGTAGGGTGCTTTCATTCCCCAACACTCTGCAAGATTTCTACTCTGGACCTTCAGTTCATCCAGTATACTTTTGGCATAAGTCCTTCCTTGATTTCTTCCCTGTCTCCACTCATACACACATAAAATATGTATTTCTGTTCTACTACCATTTACCTTGCTTCTGTATTCAGTTATACCTCTTCAAGATGGAAAAAAAGCACTTTGTATACAAAAAAGTGCTATGTATTTTTCACATATATGTATGTTAATAATCTACCCAATCTGTTTCATTCATTTTTAGAAGTATAACGATTAAATGTAATATCACTTTCTTTATCCTAGCATTTCTTGGCATTTTTATATTTCCCATTCTTCCTCCAAAGTGGTCACTTAACAATATGTGAGAAAGTGCTAGTCAGTAATATGTATGGTGTTAACAGACTGAAGTACCAATTTTCCTATGATAATCTTCATGCCACTCTGCCAGAGGGGTCTCTATTAAAATGCAAGAAAATATTTGCAGAGTGATTATTCCAAATATAAATTCTATAAATATTTTAAAATACAATAATTTTAGCTATTGCCTACCCAAAATGCACTCCTCTTTCAGGAAAACTCCTTAAATGAGTTGTTCATGAGAATGATGAATATAACTGTTCTAGATAACATAATACTAGTTTCTACTAGGGACTACATTATCTTCTTGTACTAAATTCTACAATGCAGGCTAAATTATAACCAGCTTTCTTGGTGAATGTAGAATCTGAGCAAGGAGTATAGTTGATTGACATAAATGGATGGCATCATACAGTTAGGGTCAAAAGATGCATCCATTTTTACCTGCCAACGAGGCTACATGCTTTTGTCATTGGTCAGGGTACCCACTTCATTGGAAATTTCTGAAACACTGAAAATTTCTTGTTTCGTGGGCTCCATTTCTATGGACTTTACATTGGCCATTCTCTTTTTGTTTACATAGGCTTCCTTCTAATAGCATATAGTACAACTGACTTTAGCAAGGTACATACAGTTATATTACCTGGAGCCTACACTCTAGTCAGCATGTTTAGAACCTGATTGTTCCTAAAGCTCTGATAATTTACTTTATTACTTAGAGTGGGTGAATTCACAATTACTTGTTAATTTTTATCTGGTTTAATTTTCTGAGTTGTGAGGGTATTTTGCTGTTTTAAATATTCTACTTTGAATATTAAAAATTAATTTTTATTATGCAATTTCCTGTTAATTTTATTTTAAATACTATAACTTCCAATATTTTTAAATCTACCATGTACAACTGATATTTTTGAGTAATATATATATATTTTAAATATATCTTTATTGATTTCAGAGAGAGGAAAGGAAAGGAAGAGAGAGAGAGATAGAAATATCAATGATGAGTCATTGATCAGCTGCCTCCTGCATGCCCCCTACTGGGGATCGCGCCCACAACCCGGGCATGTGCCCTGACCAGGAATCGAATCTGGATCGCCTGGATCCTAAGTCAACACTCAACCGCTAAGCCACGCCCGGCTGGGCTTGAGTAATATATTTTAAAGTTATACTACAAGTGGAGATAACATTATTATTCTAGTACATGGTATTTGATATTACCCCAAACAGACACAGTTTGATATTTTCATAATTTACACTAGTATGTAGACATATTTTAAAGGGACATTTATTGAGTACTTTTGTCTACAACTTTCCTGTATCTTTATAGACATTTCTTACCACAAGCTGAACTCTTCCACCATTAAGTACATCTGGATCTAACTCAGGCAAGAAATGTTTGCTGCAGTGACAAAAACAGAAATAATATTATTACATAAATTTAGAGAAAGAATGTGAAAGAAATGCCCAATGAAAACTTTGGGAGTAATTAGCAATTAAAAAATGGGAATAATAGTTTTCTTAAATAGAGTTACATGCAAAGGTAAAAACAAATTTACATATTTCCATAGTCATTTTAAAATTCAATTTGACATAAAATTTAAATTTCTAAATAACTCTTTAATGCTATCCTTCTTTACCAAACATAAACACATACAATAAACAAAAATTTGAAACAAACAAGAATGATAGCTAATAAATTATTAAAAATATAAATACTTAATTTACATTTACCTACGTATCTCACTTGTTTTATGATTAAGGGAAAGCTTCCTATTTTTAAAATAGTTTTAGTTTATTTAATATATTATACTAATGCTCACAATCAACTCCTGTTTAAAAGCAGAACATTAACATTTGGCTTTTCAAAAACTTTCATTCTTAAAAAATAATATTTCTTAAAATGTTACTAACCATTCCTTTATATATTATATTTTAAAAGAGAAAATTCATAAACAATTGCCTATTGTATCATATATTTAAATATAAGTTATTTAGGAGTAAGGGATATTGTTAAATGTGTAAACTTATCTAAATTACATCCTGAATAATTTTTTTTTTTAATTTTTCACATTATCTTTACTAATGCTTTACAATCTCTGAACCAGACCTCTTGTATCTGGTTAATATAGTGATAAGCTGTGGGTTATATTACATTTGTTTATAGTTCTAAGGATTTCATGTTATGAATTACACTAAATTGACTAATACCAACATAAAACAAATTTAGCTTACATTAATTAAAATACTTAGTGAAATAAATAAATTCTCAAATGTTGATCTCTTTATTCCTACTTTCTCTGCTCACAATGAAATAAGACATAACAATCCAGATTTTAAAATCTTGTTTTAATTTCACGTTCACTCTTTAGTTTCTTTTCCATGTTTTAAAAGAATTACATTGATAATATTGACCACATATGAAGGTTTTAATCCATATATATTATTTAAAAATTTGATCTTTTGATATATTTTAAATTGTTGTTAAATTAAGTTTTAACTCTCACAATTGTAGGATTTTGTTTGTTTGTTACTCATTTAAATAGTTTTCACCCACAATGCCTGGAAACATTTCCAAAGTGTCTTCTACATTTAGATTCCATATTGGTTTATACATTTAATAAATCCATAAAATAGCTTATTTTTTACCTTTCTTGTGAATATATGTAGCTACAAGAAGTCTTGAAATCTTATGCCAAACATATTATCTCTGGGCTTTTATTTCCTTAAAACTTTGATTCAGTGGTTATGCACATATATGCTTTATATTACATTATTATCAGCTGAATTTTGTTCCCACAAAATTCATATGTTGAAGTCCTAACCGTCAATAACTCAGAATTTGACTGTATTTGGATGTCAGGTCTTAAAAGAGGGAATGAAGGTAAAATGAGGCCATAAGGGTGGCCCTAATCCAGTATGACTCGTGTCCTTATAAGGAGAGATGATTAGAATACAGACAACACAGATGAGGGACGATCATGTCAGGACATAATGAGAAGGTGGCCATCTGCAAGCCAGGGAGAGAGACCTCCAAAGAAACCAAATTCACTGACTCCTTGAGCTGAGATTCCTAACCTACAGAACTGTAAATAAATAAATCTTTGCTCTTTAAGCCACCCATCTGTGGTATTTTGTTATGGCAACTCTAGTAAACTAATAAAGACATTACTGTAACTAAAATTAATTGACCCTGTTTGTTGCTAAATAAAACATTTAATATCTTCAACCTTGTGAGCTCATCTCTATCCTGTGAGATAGATAAAATCCTATAATCTCACTATAAAGGAGAGGACACTGAGCATTGAGACATCACTGAAAATTAGTTACATGACTAGCAAAGTGGCAGCATCAGGGTTGAATTATAATTTGAACTGCCAAACATAAATGATAACAAAAATAATACAAAATAAAATACAACTTGCACTGAATATAATATCTATAAACAGTTAATAAATACTATTCACTTTACTTTATAAAATAGAATCATTTATGTAGTTCATCTGTTGTTATTAAGCATTATAAAAATAGAGTTCTTAAACATTTTAGAATGAAAAATAAAAAGAGTGATTAAATCTATTCTATATAAGAGGCCTTTTTATAACCTGGCATTGTGGTATATTGGCCTTAGGCTATGTCATGTTTGTTTTAGCACAGTTAACCTAGGTTTAACTTTTCAAGATGTGTTTACAATACAAAAATCTAATTTAAAGGAAATGACCTTACCCTTTTAAATTTCTGGAACTAGTTGTTTCATGAACTCCAACCTGTGTGTGAAGCCACTGATATGTATATTCTTGTCTCCTTTCTAATTTTTCACGTGCCTTGGTATCCTTGCAGATAAATTCTTCTTCCTTACCTGGGAAAGAAATATGAAAATTTTATTTGTCACTTAAAGAGATAAAATTTTGTCCAAACAGGTCAGAGTAACAATTTTATCACAATAAAGGGGGGAAAAAAGTAACACTAATTCATGAGCACTAAATCATCTGTAAGAAAAATAGTCACAAAGTACTTTTCCTCCTTGAGTTTCAAACCCACCTATTTTGAAAAACAAAGGAAATGTTTTAATGCAACTAACATTTTATAAAGGTTGTTTTGCTATTTTTATAGTTAGAAAATTCAAAGAATTATTTTTGGTGGACAGTAGAATTCTATTATAAAAAGAAGATCTATGTGTTCACTAAGATGTCTTTTCAGGCTTATTTTAAAGTCCGGCTGTTCTTGTATTAGTTTTATACATATGCAGAATTTATAAATATAATGAAGGTATTTAAAAGAGAATTTTAATTTTATATAAAACTAAACTTGGTTTTTGTAACAAAAATATAATATTTTAAGTTAGGAATACAATTTCTATTAGGATTATATGTGCTTATGCCATAATACCTATTTCAAAGAGGAAGGGGAAAACATAATAAAAATGTTTATGGAAAATATGAAGAGGAAAAATTATACTAGGTAAGAATACAAGATAACAAATATAAAAGAAAAGAAAATTGTTAAAAAAAAATAAATCAACCCTTATATATATATTTGTGTGTGTTTTTTAAATTCACAGACATTGCTGCTACATCAGTGCCATGCATTTCAGAGTTACACTGAAGACCTCATTTTGGGAAGTTTTCCTCAACTCTACAATGACACTCTATAAATCCAAAGTGGTTTGACATCAGAACTCAACCAAGATTCTAGACAACTATCCCCAAGTAAAGTTGAGAGATTTCACTGTAAGGATCCAATTCAAATGAACGATTTTAACCCTGAGGCATAGATTGGTAGATTGGCATGAGCTCAGTTAGGAACAGAACAGACATAGGATGAAGTTGGCTGAATGAACTCGAAGATACTGCAGTTCAAAGGCTGCAGGAAGTGATTCTGTTTTGGCTAAATCCTTTTAGGATCACTCCTGCTCCTGAGAAGAAAATAGTAAGATTTACTTTTTAAAGCTTTGAGTAGAAATCCTGTTTCTTACACCTGGGGTAGAAAAATAGTAGTGACCTGGATTACTTAATGAATTTCAGCCAGGCTACCCAATAAATCTTCCTTTTCAGTTTACAGGAAGCATCACTCTGCCTGCAGAAAGTGAAACCATTTACCTACTGTGCTTTCCTGCTTCTCTGGCTCTTCATTAATTTCTTATATCGTCTAGCTAAGAACAAACTTCTTCCTTTGATTCCTGCTGTCCCCTAATTACTACTGTCTAAATATGCTCCGTTACTTCAAAACACAAATTTGTGTGATTTTATTTAAATGAATTGTTAAACTTTTTAGTTATAAAAATAATATAGTCTCACTATAGACAATTTAGAAAATAAATAAAAATAAGAAATCAAAAGAAAGAGAAAAGGAAGGAAGGAAGGAAGGAAGGAAGGAAGGAAGGAAGGAAGGAAGGAAGGGAGGGAGGGAGGGAGGGAGGGAGGGAGGGAGGGAGGGAGGGAGGGAGGGAGGGAGGGAGGGAGGGAGGGAGGGAGGGAGGGAGGAAGGAAGGGTAGGAGTGAGGGAAGGAGAGAAGGAAGAAGGAAGGAAAGAAAATCCACCAAAATCCCACTATCCACAGACAACCCCTGGGTAACATTTTAAGGCATTTCCTTGTAGTTTTTTCATAGAATTGGTTTGCTTTGTTTTTTTTGCATGCATAAATCCTAGTTTTCAGTTCGTACATGTAATGTATATCTTATCCTAAACAGACTTTCAGTGGTTTTACACTATGATGTACAAATTTGTTACATGATAAATTTGTAATTATCCCATTTAATTAATTTATTTGTTCTGGTGGAATTAAAGATAACATGTTTAAAACTATGAATATTTTGAGGAACTCAATATAATCAAATAGTTTTGATTGTCAAATAGTTTTAAAAGCTTTCATCAATTTACCATATACTATATGAGGTTTCTCATTTCACTGAGCCCCTGGTCAACTTTAGGATATTACATATTTTAAAGCTGTTAATAATTTGACAAAAATATCACATAATATGATCTTAATTTACATGTCTTTCTGGCTAGTGAGACTTCACAATTTCATATGATTATTTATTAATTATAGGTCACAGAACGTAAAATGTCTTTCTGGTTTTCCCCCTACTCTGCTGAATCTTAGGATTTCTATTTTTGTTTTCAGTTTACTATTCTTGATCCTTTATCTGTTAACACTGGTGCAAATATTTACTCCTGCCCATTATTTTATTTTAGTTTCTACTCTACTTTCAAAAGGAGGATTTTTTTTTTCTTTAGGAAAACACATTTATCTATTTGCTAATTATCTCCTAAACTACAAGCCATTTCCCCTTTATAATTTATAAGTTTGTGTCTCCCAATTCAGAAAACTGTTATAAAATGAGATATAAGATTTCAGGGACAAATTCTATAATCTTCTAATACCTTGTGTTTCACACTAAAAGAAATTAGTTAACAATTTTTAAAAGAGAGAGAAAAGTCTACTCTCTGTCTCTGCTTCTTTACTTTCTACTTCCTCCTTAATTTATTGCAATCTGATTTTGTGAAATTGAAATTGTCCTTACTTAGAAGGCTTTAAATTGTCTTCTCTGACAAACACATTTATTTCTTATCTTTGTTGACCTCTTTGCTGAATTCAACTACACAGGCCATCTCCCTCGTCTGAAAGCTCTCTTCTCTGGAGAGCACTCCATGCAGGCTCCTTTGAAGATTCCTTAGGCGGTGGGGCTCCCCACGCGACGCGTATCTAAGAGCCCACAGTCCCTGCTCTATGCCTGGCGCTGTGCGGGCTTCTGAGGACAGTCGACTCCGTAGATGTAAATTATCTCCTGGGGCTGGCAGCCTGGGAGGCTAGGTATCACCAGCCTATGTGTTATTTGTGTTGGCATATCTAGCCGAACTTTAGAATCACAACTTGTTTTAACCATTATCACTCCACTAAGTCTGTTTTTCCTCCTGAATTCCCAACGCACCCAGACCAGATATTCTGGAGTCAACCTTGACTGCTCATTCCTTAAATACCAGCATCTAACTGGGAACTTGGTCAAGTTCACCTGCTGTGTGTCACACTAATATCTGGCTCCTCCTTTCGCCCCCGCTGACCGCATTTTATCCAGGCTTGCTTTTGGAGCAGGAATGAGCGGGCTTGTGTCTGATGACGTATGTGCAAAGTGCCTTTCTTCTCTATCACAATAGAAGGGGCATCCCTCCTCCTAAGGCCAATCCTCTCAGCTGTCCTCTGAATCCCAAGTATTCCATATAATTTAGGATTTATTGCCATTGGTATTTTCTTCTGTATTTCTAAACCTCTCAAAAACTGCTTTATATCTTCTCCTCCTCTCTCTTCTCATCTAATCAGATGAACTTTTGAAATAGTAGACAAAGCCCAGTCTCTGTTGACTTATTGCCATTCATGCTTCAGCCCACTCAGTGTGGCCTCCTCCCCGCACCATTCCACTGGAACTGTTCACACTGAGATCACGCATCCTGCTAAGTCTTTGGGACTGTTTGAAGTTCTTATCTTACCGGCTCCATATAATATTATATACTGTTGTCCACTCCCTTCCTAAAAGGCTTATTTCCTTTGGTTTTTTTTTCATTACACTCCCCATGTTTTTCTCTGACCTTTTGTCTAACCTCAGTCTCCTTGAAGGGCTTCTCTTTCATTGTCATCCCTTCCAATTTCAGGATTCTTCTCTGGAGTCCTTTCCCGGCTCTGTCATATTCATAGGCTATGCTCTTCCCTATATGAGGATATTCACTTAACTCCTTCAAATTGATAAGGATATGGACTTCTGAAATGTATCTATCCATAATCTCTCCACTTAGATATTCCCAGATAATTTAAACCAAGTATGTAAAAAGGCTGGAGCCATGTATTATCCCACCGTTTCCAAGTTGCTACCATGCTTCCATCATAGTCAATGCACAACTCAGAAACCAGAATGTTGTACTGAAACAGCATTCTTCCTCAGCTTCCAACTGCATATTTTACCTCCTAAATTCTTTTCAATCTGTCGGATCTCCTGTATTCCCATTGCCACTTTTAATTCAGGCTACCATCATCTCTTCCAAATTACTGTAAGTCTCTCACTGGTCTTTTTACTTCTGGTCTTGCTTCCACATATATTATCTCCATATGGCAAATGGTCTTGCTAAAGTACAAATCTAATTATGCTTCTTCATAGATTAAACTCCTGGTTCTCCACTGCATTTGGGTGTTAAAATTTTTTTCCATAGCACACAGGCCTTGCATATACCTTTAAGAAACACATGTGTTAGGTTCCTGCCTCAATCACCTAGGTCTATTATAATTACTCAAAATGATCTCATTTGCCTGTAGACCTTATGCTTGGGATTATCCACCTTACCGATGATGTTCTTGTTTCAAGTCTTCATGTCTCAGCTTAGAAGTTGCATTCTTTGGGGAAAGCCCCTGAGCTTCCAACATTGTGTTCCTTATTCAAATTGGGTAAGAGATGTCCTCCTAAGGATTCTATGGAGATCCCATGATAACATCTATTACATTATGTTTTACTTTCCTATTCAATGTGTCTGTTTCGCTTAAGAGAATATAAACTATTTAAATGGTACATAGTAGTATGATGCTCAATAAATATAAGTGAGATAAAGGAATAATTGTCATAGTTGATTAATGTTCTCTCAGTGGCCTGAGAAAGGTAGAGATGGAATTTAGAATTTTAGCATGTGTACAAACCTGTGCACTGTGAAGGATGGCATATATCTAAACATAATTAACTTATTATAATAGCAACTTCACCTCTATAAATCTGAATTACATCGGGAAAAAAATGGACAATGAAATGGGTGTTGCCTGCATGGAGGGAGGTAGGGGAACTGGGAAATTTCTGTGCAGTCTTCTGCTGTAAAAACTCCACCAACTTTCCCCCAGGGAAGGGAAGACAACTGTGTGTCCCAGCTTTCTGAGCTGAGTCTCACTCTGTAGGGGGTGGGGCAGTGGGGACCTGTCGCCTCCCTCCCCCCCCACCTTAGTTACATATGCTCCACAAACCTGTGGCCACCAGGGAGTTACGTGCTGAGAATTTGAAGAATGATGTAGATACTGGGCTATAGGGATTCTAGACTCTACTTAAAATATCCCAGATTCTCCTGCTGCAGCTTTTCTTAGTGACTTATGCTGATTCTTTTGAACCAAGAATGTCTCCTCCTACTCCGCTCTCACCTGCCAGGTTTGGGCTACAGCATGGCGATTTTGAATGGCTCTTACTGTTACATGGCGCCTCATGAAAACCTACACTAAAGCAATATTCTTGGCAAACTTTGTCATGATTGCATTGTAATAACAGGCAAGAACATCATTGCCTACTCAGAAGACCAAGAAGCATGCTGTTCGTTATGTGATTCAGATGACTGTCAGATCATCATTTTAAGGACCTTCTAAAGCATCATTCTAGAACCTAGAAATTGGGATATCTGAGTATTGCTTCAAGTAATTTCTTAAAATTGTGAGATGTTTACCTCATCTCTTTACTTTTGTGTGTACTTTTTCTAAGCTGTAGAAAGCATTTTAATGGAAATCAAACTGAAAAATTTGAATACAGGACAATGCCTACTTTTCCATATATATATTTATGTTACATGTTTCCTAAGAAATACTGATATTACTGTTTATTTGAGATAGAAACATATCTTAATTATTCATTATATCAGGAAAGCAAACAATACCCACTACTTTGACATTTCATAGAAGTTACTTTTAAGTCAGAATATTTAATTTTTTGATATTTACATAATCAGCAGAAGGTACATTTATATTTTTTAATGGTACCTAGTTTCTTGTGTGTGTGTTTTACACATTTTTCTACTACATATTAAATTTGTATGTTTCAAAAATTGTTACAGCTAGCTCGGCCGGGTGTGGCTCAGCAGTTGAGCACTGACCTAGGATCCAGGAAATGGCATTTCAATTCCCAGTCGGGGCACATGCCCGGGTTGCGGGCTTGATCCCCAGTCGGGGGCGTGCAGGAGGCAGCAGATCAATGACTCTCTCATCACTGATGTTTCTTTCTCTCCCTTCCTCTCTCTGAAATCAACAAAGATATATTAAAAATAAATGTTACATCTAGACAAATGTAAATGTTATTCTTTAGCTGGTGCAAACCTAACACCTATCATTTTTAATAAGTATTTTGTCTTTTTAAAAAGCAAAAAATGCATATTGCTTAAAATTAAGTAAATTTATTTTTAACAAAAATGTCTGAAAAAAGGAAGACATTAAAGTGCTGAGAAATTTGAAGCTGTTCACTATTTCTGTTTCTACAATTCCAAATATTTATCCTGGTATATAAATGGTTACTTCAACAAAACTGATTTTGTTTTTAATAAATATAAACCTGACATTTTTATATTTATAAATGCTTGGAATATTTGGTTTTTAATTTCAAAAAATTTAGTTACCAAAATAGAAAAAGTATTTTGATATAGTGTGTATATATGTATAATATTTTGTATACAGTTTCATAATTTTCCTATTTAAATGTTCTTCTAAAATTGTGGTGTTAGTTTTTGTTTTTATAGTAATTAAACCTTAATTGTTCTCACTTACTTTCTTAATACCCACTTAGAAAGTCATTTCATTTTTTAAAAGATAGCCTATTTAAAATGTTGTTTTCCCTAGCCATAGAAAAAACTTAGGAGAGCAATTGTTGAGTGAAATTGTTTACTCAGGCTAAATGGGAAATTAATATGTGTAGTCTGTTTCTGTTATCTGCTGAGTCTTGTTACTGAATAAATGATTTAATGGTGTTTCAAAAAACTGACAACTAAAGGTATCAAATAAAAAAATTAAAACAAAGAAAAACATCTATGCCATATAAGGCTACTTTATAAAAAGTTAACAATTTATGCAATCCTAGAAAAAAGAAGTTCAGCTTTAAAGAAGTTCACCAAAAGAAATACTTTTTAAAAGGGAAATGTTCTTTTCTTCACAAAAAGTAAAATAAGTGTTCATTAAACCCATATGCTTCAAATAAATCAGTTTTCTAAATTTTCGATATAGCATAATATCACATACAGAGGGAGATTAAGATTCAATTGTCATTTGGGGCACATAAAAAGAAGCTAATTATTTATATTTTTATACTTATGGCAACTTTCCCATGACTATTTTCTTTTCCTTTAATGGCTTTCCTTAGTAATATAATAATAAAATACTCTTAGCTTCACGGATGGAGATGAGTTCATTTCTTTACCAAAAGCTTTTGGAGGACACGGTTGTGTGCTGAGCAAAATGCTTCATGTGATGGAAATATTTTTGGTAACTTTGATAAATGGCTGATTCTATGTATCTTATGCTGGAAATACTAAAAATGTGATTTACATTATAAAGTATAAGTGGTCTGCATGTGTTTATTAAAAGAAGTTATTGCATCATACCTCACAAATAAAGCACAAATAAAATTGGAGTTTGGCATAAATGTTACACTAATAGAATTTTAAATTCATTAACATTTGTATAAATACTTGTTGATAGGCTGTTTATGGCTTCTTCCTTAACCAATCCAATGTGTTGTTGGAATGCTGACAGCACTGGCATGAAACCAATAACTCTCTAAGAGCCATTTGTGTGTGACAAGCAACATCCCTATTCTTTTAAAATATATTAAATATATATGTAATTGATCACTAAGGAAAAATGACTTCATGAATAAAGAAGAGGATTGTTTGTACAAAAGTTTAAAAACAGAAATTTTGGGAATAGAGCCAAAGCTATATGTAAGGGTGAAAGGCTTACTGCAGCACTAATCACTCCTTTACATATTTCACTGTATTTTATGGCAGAGAGAGTTAAAAAAAAAAGTACTAGAATGAAAAATACTTGCTAGTCCCTGACATTTGAATTAATTTTCAAAATTCATCTTTTGGGGGATTGGATAGTACATAGAATGTATGAATGTTTTTTTATGAAAGCAAAGAAAAATAAAAGTGAGTTACTAAATTATATCTTTTAAAATATATGGATTCTGCGACATCGTTTTCAATATTATGGAATTGCTATATTTAAGTAAATCTCTATGGAATAATAGAAATATCCTTCTACAAAGTGGATGTTAGTATACTTATTAACCAATTAAAATATGTGCCTGTATTCAACTTATGTACAATTCTACCTGATAGCATAGGTTTTGCCATTTTTATTGTTCGGCTGATCTGTATTTCCTCATTTATACCTTTATAGCCGAGTACCAAACAGCACACAAAAGGCGGTTCTTTGGTTTCTTCTGTGAGAGCTACATAACTCAAGAAAATCATAGGTTGGCAGTCATGTAGGTATCAATGGGTAATGTGTCTCCATGTTTGCTGTTAACTTGGGCTGGGACTAGGGTAAATCAAGTAGGACAAATGAAATACTTAGGTACTAAATTTAAGATGGTGAACAAAAAAAACAAAAAACAAAACACCTCAATCATCAAATAATATCTTAATGTAATATTTTAAAATAAAAGTTAAAAAATTCATGATGAAAAAATATCAAAGTTTTAAACAATGGGGTCAGAAAATGATGCACCAAAATCTATTGAAGCCTGAGATAAAAGGAAAAATCAGTAATACTGATTCTTCTCTGCTGTGGTATTAGCAGATTTACCCATTTTTAAGAAATACTAATTTAAGTGTCCATAGGATAGTGTTTTTCGAACCACCATTGTCTAAAATTACTTTCAACTGCTTCCTGTGAATCGGGCACACCACTTAATTTTCCATTAGAAGAGGCCCTGAAATTGTGATGCATGAGAAATTAATTATATAATAAATTAATTCAGTCTTTAAAGGAGAGACTTTACCTTAGTCATCCTTTTATCTGTCTAGCAAATAACTTGCACATAGTAAGTTTGCCATTTTCACTTACTCACTGTGTAATGTTTGGTAAATTATTTACCTTCTCTCTGCCTCAGTTTTTTCCTCTTAAAAAGTATATGATAATAATGTATAATGTCTAATATATATTAAAGATTTAATAACTGTAGCCATTTTACTATTTTTTATAAAATGAACTGACCTCTCTTATGCATAGTCTTATGCTATTTCACTTGCCACATACTAAGACTTCCCTGCCCCGGGGTGAAACTATCTGTAGAAGTCTCTAAATCCAGACCAAGAACAAGGTTCCAGGGAGTCACTGGCAGGAGGGGAAGGTTCCAGGATTAACCACAAAACTAAACAGTACAATATTCTGGGGTTGAGTTCAGGGAGTCCTCATTACCAGAATTCTAAATCTGTATCAGGCATTTTTAAATGTATTTTATTTCATAATATATAAGGATTTTACTGTGCCTTTAAGAAAGAAAAAATAATTTCCAAAAGATATGAGTATAAAGTCCTAATTGATTTGAAGTTATTTCAAATAATTTTTAGCAATTGCTCAGTAATAACCATGACAGAGGTTCCATTGACATGATTCTCTCTTGTTTCACTTTCTCAATTTAATTATTCTTAGAAAATATTCCTCTATCCAACTCAGACCCCCTCAGGGAGTGTTAATATAGTAGGTCATCCAAACTAGGGCCCACCTGATAGAATAATTCCTGATGATGTAAGTAGGTTGGCTTTTAAAATAATATGATCTTAGCAGCCACATAAATTCTACTGCCTCCTGTTTTTGGTTTATTTGGCTTTTGTTTTTGTTTGTATTTTCAGTTTAGAGTTAGACTTCAGGTCCCTGACCTACCTAAAACTCTTTATTCTTTGGTAAAAAAGCATCCTTAATTCTACTCATTCTTGTATTATTAACTGAAGGCCAAGTAGAGATGGATGATCTCCTTTACTAGTTTTATTTGAAAAAAAGCCAACAAGTGGTACTATATTGACACACAGTACTATAGAGGCTTGATGGAAAAATTAAACATTTTAAAAATATCATTGTAATAATTTCTTTTTATAGCTATAAAACAGAAATGCTCATGGCACATGTCAACACATTCATAATTCATTTCTCAATGCCTATAATTTTTTTGTACCTGGTAATTTCTATATTTATGAAACTTTAGAATACAGACAGAAGTACATCATATGAAATACTGAATATTAATTATTGCCTGCATTATAAAAAGCAATAAATATAAGTAAAACAAATTTTCTCTCACACTTTGAGTGACAGCATTTTAGAGAATAATAAACCTAGTACCAAAATCATTGTTTTCCTCAGGTAATAATTTAAGCAAGTATCCCCAAAGCCCGCTAAATATGTAAGAGTTTTCTAAGTGCATACTCCATTAATGCAAAATTTTAATCTTTTACTATATTATCTTTAAAAAGATAGAATTTTGTTTTATGTAGCAGAACTTCATTTGTAAATGAATCAGGGGCTCCATTAATGGATTTCATTTTTAATTGAAATGATAGGTAAAAGCATTACTGATCCATTCACACACTAGAGGAAAAAGAAGTCAAGATAAGGCATTATAGGTCTTCCTAAAAATTAAGTTAATTTTTAACTTTAAAATATTTGTATAAATATTGATTTGTAAAAGCTCTTTCATTTTTTTGTAGGAGAAATTGGGGGTGGGATTTTAAGCTTGAAGGGCCCTCAATTGGACAAGTCACCTCATTTATCAGAGACATTGTTCTGTTATCTATAAACATTAGAAAAGAAAGCAATATATAGAATGCTTCATGAATTTATGTCTCATCCTTGTACAGAGGCTATCCTATCTCCATATCCTTCTGATTTTAGAGTGGCATATGTGTTGCAAAAATGAGCACTGGAAGCTCTTTATAATTATTTTTATTTTATTGTGATATATACAATGTACACAAAATATTATATTGATCACATGATTATAGTTTCAAAATTTATAAATAAATATACTATAAATAAATAATGGCAATTACATAAAAGATAAACTATTTAAAATAATTATATAAATAAAAATATGCATAAATATTTCATGTGGACCTCTGATTATTAAAAAAATAGAGCAATGCTTACAAACCAGAAGCCTGCTCCAAAATCTCTTACTTCTCTTAGGGGTAACTGCTATGCTGAAATTTATAACCTTGACTTTTTTTTTAAAAATATGTCTTTATTGATTTCAGAGAGAGGAAGGGAGAGGAAAAGAGAGATAGAAACATCAATGATGAGAGAGTCATTGGTTGGCTGCCTCCTGCATGCTCCCGACTGGGGATCCAGCCCTCAACTGGGGCATGTGCCCTGATCAGGAATCGAACTGTGAGCTCCTGGATCCCAGGTCAATTCTCAACCACTGAGTCATGCTGGCCGGGCTATAACCTTGACATTCTTGATTACCTTTACAATTTTTACCATCTATATAGTAAACACCATAGGGTAGCTCTGTTTTCTTTTGAACTATACATAAACGGAATAATTCTGTTGGTATTCTTTTGTCTTCATTTGTTCAATATGTTTGTAAAATTCATCTATGTTCTTGTGTACAGAGCTAGTTCATTATTTTCTTTATTGCTGTACTGTATTCCACTGTATGGATGTATTAGAGTTTGTCCATTCCAATATTGTTGTGGGTTTTGGATAATCAAAACAACTCTGCCCTGATTATTCTTGTACGAGAGTTTCTATAGAGCAAATATCTAGGAGTGTAATTGAAGGATTATATGGTAGGCATATCCTCTATTCAACGGGATATCCAATTGTTTTCCAAATGGTTGTACCAAATTATATGTCAATCAGCAAAATATGAGTTCCACTGGTTATAGAGCCGCCAGCACTTACTTTTCTTAGGCTTTTACTTTTTAATTTGCAGTTTTAATTTGCATTTCTCCACTACCAAATGAGATTAAACACCTTTATATATGTTTACATGTTATGTGGATTTCTTCTTTTGTGAAATATATGTTAGTCTCTTGTTTATTTTTTCCATTAGGCTGTTTGTATTTCAATGATTTTTACAAATTATTTATATAGTTTGGATATGAGACCTTTTTGGTTATGTGTGACTACACTTCTCTATCTCCATGGGCTGGTTTATTACTCTGATAACATTTTTCATTTACAGAGATTCTTAATTTTAATGTAAATATATTTATCATCATGGTCAGTACTTTTGGCATATTTTTAAAGAAATGATTCCATATCCAAGGTTATAAATATATTCTTTCACATTATCTTCCATACATTTTATATTTTTGCCTCTTAAATTTAGGTATTTAATGTAGCCAGAATTAATTTTTTAGTATAGGTAATTTAATTGTTTAAGTAAGATTTATTAAAGTCTACCTATTCCTAACTGATTTAGAATGCAACCTCTGTTATAATATCCATTAAGCATATAGGCATGGGCCTCTATCAGTTGTCATTTTCTGTACTACTTTATCTACCCTATCATCCTACTCCATCCTTCCCCATCCCAACTCTTTTCATCCCAGCCAGTCTCATCCCATCACAGCCCATCCTACCCACGCCATACCATCCATACTACACAGTATCCACTGTCTCATTTGCTTCAGCTCTATAATAAATTGTGATGTTTGGCAAATACTCCCACTTTATTTCTCTTTGTTGAGTGTGTTTTAGCTATTTGTGGACTTTGACTTTCCAAACAAATTTTAGATTTTGCTTGTCAATGTTCATAAACAAAAACCTTTTGAGATTTAATTGAGGTTACATAGAATCCATATGTTAATTTGGGAAGAATTTAAATCTTTGATAGTCTTATGATTCATAAATTTATTTATAGCTTCCTAAAAACATTCTCAATAAACGTTTATAGTTTTCCCAATAAAGTCTTGCACATCTTTTGTCAGATGCATTCTTTGGTATATGATTAAAACAAAATACTATCACAGGCTGCAATTGCTTTTTTTCCCCCCTGGTTGCTTGCCTACACTGTTAGGTTTATGATTACAGTTATGGTCAGTTGGGTAAGTTGTGTTTTTCTAAGAATTTTTCATTTCCTCCAAATTTTCAAAGGTATGGCCATAAAGTTGTTCACAATATTCAGTTGCTACAGTTTTTAAAAAAAATTGATATAAGAGAAAGAGAGGAAATGGGGGTGGGAGTGGAGAGAGAAACATAGATTTGTTGTTCTGCTTATTTATGCATTCATTAGTTGTTTCTTGTAAGTGCCCTGACCGGGGATCAAACTGGCAACCTTGGTGTATGGGGACAATGCTCTAAACAAATGAGCTATGGGGCCAAGTCTTGCTGCAGTTAAAGTCTGTATCTTTTGTCATCTCACCATGTTATCATTTCTGATACTGAATACTTGTATTTTCTCTTTTGTTTTCATGGTCAGACTTGCCAGGCTTTCCCCCAATTTCTTTTAACAAGTCTTAGCTTTATTAACCACTGCTCTTATATTACAATATATAGTTTCTGTTATTGTTCAGTTATTTTTAAAAAAATTCATTATGATTTCTTTGACTCATGCATTTTTAGATGTTTCTTAATTTCTAATAAGATGAAGATTTTCTAGTTATCTTAGTAATATTCATTTATAGTTTATTAGCATTATATTCAGAAAGCACACTACACATGATCTGAATTCCTAAGAAATTTTTGAGAATTGATTTAAGGCTAGTATACGTTAAAGTTTTGTAAAAGTCCTGTGTGTGCTTGAGGATAATGTGCAACCTCCGGTTGTTGCGTGTTCTATATGTGTCCTTCCTGCAAATGTCATTAAATTGGTTTAGCAAACCATGTCCTCACTGACTTTTTGACTGCTTGTTCTGTAAATTACTAAGAAAGATATCTTAAAGTTCCCCCCATATAGTTTGGAATTTTAAACCTACATGGTACTTCCTTAATCTTTGTCTTATATTATTTTTTAAATTAATAGTTCATTTTTAGAGCAGCTTTAG
Organism: Miniopterus schreibersii; assembly: GCF_964146895.1. Lineage (NCBI taxonomy): Eukaryota > Metazoa > Chordata > Mammalia > Chiroptera > Miniopteridae > Miniopterus > Miniopterus schreibersii. Next base: position 116,517,366 of record NC_138102.1, read on the forward strand.
GTTTAAAACAAAATTAGGAGAAAGGTATAGAATTTTTTTCATATACTCCCTGCCCCCACTCAACCAAGCCTCTCCTATTATCAACATATCTTCCTCCCCCCACCGAGTGGTGCATTTGTTATGGTCTGTGAACTTACATTGAGACATCGTAATCACCAAAAGTCCATGGTTTATATCAGGGTATTTTTGGTACCATACATTTTATGAGTTTGCACAAATGTGTAGTGATATGTATCCATCATTATGGTATCACACTGCATAGTTTCACTGCTCAGGAAAAATCCTCTGCCCTCTGTCTCTTCATCCCTTCCCCCTGCCCTAACCCCTAGCAATACTAATCTTTCTTGTTGTCTCCATAGGTCTACCTTTTTCACAATGTTACATACTTAGAATCATGCAGTATGTAGACTTTTCAAATTGACTTCTTTCACTTAGGAATATGCATTTATGTTTTTTCCATGTCTTTTTATGGCTCAATAGCTCATCTGTTTTTAGTGCTGAATAATATTCTATTGTCCAGATGGACTAACCTATCCATTCATCTACTGAAGGACATCTTGGTTACTTCCAAATTTTGTCAGTTATGAATAAAGCTGCTATAAACATCTGTGTGCAGGGTTTTTTGTGGACATAACTTGCCAACTTATTTAGGTAAATTACAAAGAGAGTGATTGCTGGATCATTTGGTAAGAAGAGTATGTTTAGTTTTACAAGAAACTTCAAAATTGTCTTCCAAAGTGCCTATGCCGTTTTGCATTCCCACCAGCAAGGAAGAGAGCACTGTTGCTCCACATCCTCAGCAGCATTTGGTATTGTCAGTGTTCTAGATTTAGGCCATTCTAATGGGTATATAGTGGCATCTCATCATAATTTACATTTCCTTAATAAAATAGGATGTGGAGAATCTTTTCATAGGTTTATTTGCCATCTGCGTATCTTCTTTCATAAAGTCTGTTAATGTCTTTGGCCCATTTTTAAAAATCAGTTTGTTTTTTTCTTGTTGAGGTTTAAGAGTTTATCTTGGATAGCAGTCCTTATCAGATACATGTTTTGCAGATATATTCCTCCCATTCTGTGGCTTGCCTTTTCATTCTCTTAACATCGTCTTTAACAGAACAGAAATTTTTCATTTTATTGAAGCCCAACTTATCAATTATTTATTTCATGCATTATGCCTCTGGTATTATATCTAAAAAGTCAAAGCCATACACAAAGTTATCTAAGTTTTTTCATATGCTATCTTCTAAGAGTTTTAGAGTTTTGCATTTTACGTTTAGGTCTGTGATCTAATTAGAGTTAAATTTTGTGAATGGTATAAGGTCTGTGTCTAGTTTCACTGATTTTTTTTTTTTTATGTGGATGTCCACTTGTTCTAGCACCATTTATTGAAAAGACTATCTTTGCTCAGTTGTACTGTCTTTGCTTCTTTGTCAAATATCAGGTGACCATATTTGTGAGGGTCTATTTCTGGGCTTTCAATTCTATTCAATTAATCTATTGTCTACTATTTTGCCAACATCACACTGTTTTGGTTACTGTAGCTTTACAGTAAGTGTTGAAGTTGAGTAGTGTCAGTTCTTTGTAGCATTTTAAAAATGTAAAAAAATTGTTATCTGCTAACTGGGTTATGGTTATTTAACCACTTAAATGTAGTGTAAGTACTGATAAATTTGAATATATATATATGTATATATGTATATATCACCTTGTTTTGTGCTTTCTATTTGCCTGAATAAACTATGTTCTTTTTCTTTAGTTCTTGGCTTCATTTTGGGTTGAGCACTTCTTTTCTTTCTATTGTTTTCTTTCTACTAGTGTGGAAATAATATTGTTTGCATATATTCATCTTTTTGCCCTGGAAATCAAATCATATGTAGTTAATATAATCTAAAATTAACCAATTATTCCTTTCTCCCAGGAAATAGAATATAATAATATAAAATAATAATGTATCTTTGTATTTTCATTGAGAAATATTTAATTTCACAAGACACTTATTTCTATTCATACTGTCAATTTATGTTTTATTTCATCAACATTCTTTCTTATTTTTGAATTTTTTTCATTCTTCTTTCAACCACAGATTTTCATTTAGTATTTTCGTGTGAAAAGGACTGTCCATTTAAATAAATTTCTTTAATAAGCATCTGTTAGTAGTAAACTCAGTTTTTGTTAATATAAAAATGTCTCTTCTTTTTGTTCTTATTCTGGTTAATTCCAGTTTGTCTGTAACTTGCTTTTATACAACTTTCCAATCATTGAAGGTATTCTACTCTCTTCTGCCTTCATTGTTGCTTTTAAGACATTAGCTGTCAATCTTTTCTTTTCATTATTTTCAGATTTTCTTTTTTCTCTTGTGTACAGTTTTACTCTGATGAGTCTAGCCATGGATTTCTTTTAAAATTTATATTGCTTATGATTCACTAAACTTCTGGAATTTATGGATTAATGTATTTCATTGAGTTCAGAAAATTTTTCATTCATCATCTTATTGGATATTTTCATTGCCTCATTGTATCTTGCCTATCCTCTTGGAACTCCAATTACACATAATTTAAACCTCTTCTAATTTTATATATTTTTATGTCTTAAATTTTTTCATCTCTTTGCTTTTCTGCACTGAATTTTAGATAATATTTATCCACATTTTCAAGTTCATGTTTACTTCTGCTTTGTCTAATCTTCAGTTAAAGCTACATTACAGATTTAAATTTCAATTATTTAACTTTTAGGATTTATAGTCCGTTTTCTCAAATTTGTTCTTCTCTACATAAATTTTCAAGATAGCTTTTATTCCTTAAACGTCTTATAATCAGTATCTAATAACAATATAAAGTATTTGTGTGTGTTTTTCTGATGTCTATTGTTTCTATTGGTCTGATTCATGGTGTCTTATTTTATTATAAATTAAAATGTATCTTTCTATAAATGATGTTTTCAATTCAGCCACATATGTAGAGTTGCTGCTATCAGATTAGGCATCATGTTACAAGTTTATATTTTAAAATTGCTTTTTAAATTATATTCTGAATTTATGCTGGTCTCAGGATAAGAATTTATCTATCACTCTTTATTTTCTCAAATGAAAGTTTGTATCATTTGTTAGCCCTACAATTTAAAAAATATTTTGTCAAAACTGACTCATCTATCCCAATACCACGAAAATCACTTAGCTCTTCTTTGTCCAAAAGTATTTCTGCAGTTCAAGTTTTATCAAATGTTTTCATTTTGTTTTTCTTCTACATACTCATTATAAGCACCTCTCCTAAAACCTAGGGATCATATACAACTGAAGGATTCTCAATCTATGTAGATGACATAGTAACCAAAGTTGGCTTTCAATTTATTTCACTATGTTGGAAAAATATATTATTAAAACATCACCTATCATTTTTAAAAAATATGTTTTTATTGATTTTAGAGAGAGAGGAAAGGAGAGGGAGAGAGCGAGAAACCTTGATATGCTGCTTTCTGCATGCCCCTTATTGGGGCTCCTACTGGGAATCAAACCAGTGACCTCTTGGTGAATGGGGCAATGCTCCACCAACTGAACCACACTAGCCAGGGATGCCTATCATTTTGAAAGGTACACATTAATGTAGCTTGGTTGTTGAGAGAGCACTGATATAAGAAGCAGAAAAATTGGTTACTATCACTTTAAATCTTAGTTTCATCAATTGTAAAATGGGAATACAGGTCTTGCCAATCTGGAAGACAAACTCATAAAATCATTTGAGTACTATAAATAAAAAGTACTATCACTTTCTGATTTCTGGTGAATACAAAACTTAGAAATGGCAATTTTGATTTTTGAAATCACAAGGAAAAGGTCTTTGTGATTTCAAAACTTTTTGCTATAAAATGTGATTTGATATGTTTCATGAGATAAGGTTGGCATGTGTTAATTCCCATTAATATCTGTCTTAAAATCATACCTACAGCCAGACATATCTGACCCATTATTACAGTCCTAAAGTATAAGTTAGTGTTCCTCAAAACTATTATATAGTTTATAAGCGATAATGACATACCCATGATTCCTAACAGCATTCAACAAATCAAAATGTGGGAAAAATGTACACAAGCTTAAAGAACAGTTTATAAAGCAAGATGTTTCATCATATAATACACATACTCATTATTAGTTATTCGTTTCTCTCTTAAGTTGTGAAATTAATGTTTTTCTCTGTCAAGAAGTTTGTGGGCTTGAGATATGATCCCATTTTCAGGTAGAAAGTTTGGCTGACATCCTTTACGACTCCTACATCAGTGAAAAGAGGCTTTATTATTCATACAACAGCAAGCAGCATGAACATTAGCATATTTGTATTGGTTTTCTTTGCCTCTCAGTTTCCACAAGGGTTCAGTGAAGGAGTTCAGTTAGATACTGAGCTCATGGTAGGCTTTTGTCGCAAGCTTAGGGAGGTCAAATATTTTATAATGGGCTGCAGATTAACCTGCCTTTTGTATTGATGAAAAAAGTGTTGTTATATTATACAGCAAGTAAATCTGCCCTCTGCTTCAGAAGAGACACTAGCCTTTTCTAACTTAGGCAGTTTGGTATATAAATATTTTTTAAAAGATATCTGGAATGGAAGGGTAGTTAGTGCCACCCTTCCAGGATGTTCGGAAATGCAAGAAAATTGGCTCACAACACTACTCCCAGGTCAGTTTTGAATGTGAAACCAATGACCTGCATTTCCTTTCCTTCTATTAGAATTCAGACTAAAATAGCCCGGTAGATATAGTTAATTTAACCAAAATATTATGTCCTATTTAGTGTCAGTGATTTCAAGTGTTCAATTTGTAAAAAAAATTCCCTTTATAAAGTTGTTTTTCTAATTTGAAAACCATACTAATAAAAAAATTAAGCCAAACTATTTACATTTAAGTTTAAAGTTTATAGTTATTGATTTTGTATCCAGTTACCTTGCTGAATTCATTTATCAAATCTAATAGTACTTTGATGGAGTCTTTAGGGTTTTCTGTGTCCAAGATCTGGAAACAGCCCAAGTGCCCATCAGTAGATGAGTGGATAAAAAAGCTGTGGGACATTTACCCCATGGAATACTACGCAGCTGTAAAGAAGAAGGATCTCACACCCTTTGGGACAGTATGGAAGGACCTGGAGAATATTATGCTGAGTGAAATAAGCCAGGTAGCGAAAGACAAATGTCACATGATCTCACTTATATGTGGAATCTAAAGAACTTAATAAACTGATGAACAGAATAGCTTCAATGACATGGAAGCATGGATCAGACTGACGAATGTCAGAGGGATGGAGGAGGGCGGGTGGGTGGAGGGCGAGAGAGTAACCAAAGAATTTATATGCATATAAGCACAACCCAAGGACAAGGGCAATGGTGTGGAGAAGGGTGGGGAGGGGGGTGGAGTGGGGTGAAAGGAGTCATTGAGGAGAAAAAGGGACATAAGTAATATTTCGAACAAAAATAAAAATGAAAAAAGAAAGAAAAAAAGTTTACATTTAAGTTTAAGATAACAAAAAAGAAAAAAGTCAACAAGTTCTATCTTTAGGGCAAAATATGCTGTTTTATAATTCTATTGTAGCCCAGAAACACATGAAGCTAAAAACTATTTTAGTCTTTCAGTGAGCATAGTAAGAAATATGCTTTAAATAGACACAAATATATTTATTATGCAAATGTGTGTGAAAAGCTATTCTTCTGAAAGTATTTTCTATAGGAAAAGTACAGAGTTAGAGAATACTGCATTTTTTTGCTAAGTGAAATAAGCCAGGCAGCGAAAGAAAAATATCACATGATCTTGCTTATAAGTGGAATCTAAAGAACTTAATAAACTGATGAGCAGAATAGATTCAATGACACGGAAGCATAGTTGAGACTGATGAATGTCAGAGGGAGAGAGGAGGGCGGTGGGTGGAGGGGGAGAGAGTAACCAAAGAATTTATGTGCACAACCCAAGGACATGGACAATGGTGGGGAGAGTGACTGGGGAAGGGGAAGGAAGGGGGGGGGAACGGGGCATTGGGGAGAAAAAGGGACATCTGTAATACTTTAAACAAAAATAAAAATTAAATTAAAAAAAAAAAGAGAATACTGCATTTTTTTGAGCAACTCATAGATAATTTCCTATGACTACAACATTTATTGTGCGTATTCATTCCTATAAGTTAACAAATAAACAGGTTTAGTAGAAATTTACAAATTCCTTTGAGATCAAATACAGAAAATTTTATTTCAATATTATTTCTTATTTTCCAAAACTATTCACAAGAGAAAAATAAATGCTGTCTTATTGATTAAAGCTGGTATATTAAAAACCTTTTAAAATGTCATTAATTTCCATGTTCAGAAATAGAACTTTAAGGGAAATGTTGTGGGAAAAGATGGCTCCCTGATGAAGTGGGAACACTGTGGGGTTTGGAATCAGCCAGATGTAGGTACAAATTTATACTGATCTTAAATAAGCAAAAACCTTGGTTGCATTCTTCAAAGATATGGAGATAATTATATTTTTCTTACAAGAATGTTGTGAAGATTCAATGATATATATAAAGTCTCTAAAGAGTATTCTGGTTGCTCAAAAATAGCATTTTATTTTCTTTCCTCCTGAGGCAGCCATCTCAAAATAGTAAGAATATTAGATATCAATTTTTCAGGTATAGATATTTACTAGAGCTCCCTATCATATTGGTTAATCATTAGTCTAAGGATAGGGGGTTTGTCTTTATGTATTTACTATAGCTATATTTAGAGATAAATTTAAAATGAAAATAAATTTCATAATAAAAAGAAAACTCACAATCTTTTTTTTTTTTAATGAAGAAGACTGATATTCAGGAAAGTTAAGGATTTACCCAGGATGCAACAGCTAGCTAGTGACAAATCAGAAAACTTCTCAGTCTTAAACTTGTGCCCTTTTTACTATAATGACAATACTAAACCAACCTGGGAGTTTACAGTTGTTTGAGACCACAGTTGAGTGCTTTTCTTCATGTCCATAGGGGTTAAGAGTGCCTACTCATATATTCTTTTGAGTTACAGAGGTAGAAGACAGAAACAATTTCTTAAGTCTCTACAAAAAAATGCATGGCTCAGTGGTTGAGCATCGACCTAGGATCCAGGAGACCGCAGTTCGATTCCTGGTCAGGGCACATGCCCGGGTCGTGGGTTCCATCCCCAGTCGGAGGCGTGCAGGAGGCAGCTGATCAATGACTCTGTCATCGTTGACGTTTCTCTCTCTCTCTCTGCCTCCCTCTCCCATCCTCTCTCTGAAATCAATAAAGATATATTTAAAAAAAAAAAAAGACCAGTAATTTATGTCACATGAATCCTGAGAAAATCTTGGGTTTATAACATCAGGTAACAATCTAAAATAAAGTGTGCTTTCTTTGGAATTTAATAGCTAATTGTAGAGATAATGGATACTAACAGTAGACCAGGTTCACTACTTTTTCTTCAATTAATATAATTTCATGCTTAACCCATCTATTGAGTTTGTAATATTAATTACAAATCATTTTTATGATTTTTATCAATCATATTTAATTTCTAGAATTGCTATCCAGTTTTTTCAAAGTTTTCTAATTTTGCTAGTTTCTTATATCTTACTAGTTTCATTATATTTTCAAATACATATTGATGTATGAAAATACATAATACATTATATATTTCATCAAGTTAAAGACACTTTTATTCTGCAGCTGATAAATCTACTACATTCATGATTCAACAAACTGATTTTCTAATATTTTTTTTCTATTTGTTCTCATTCTAGTGCCTTTTCCCCAAGATGTTTAGTAATTTTGTTACTGTTTTAGTTTACTTCTTTGTATATAGATATATATTAATATGCATTTTTAGAGGTGTGAATTTAACCTATCCAACTCAGGAAGAGTTTTTTACTGCTCCTGCCAGGTGCTAGAGGGCACATTCCCATTGACCCTGGAGAGATCACTCCTAAGCAATCACTTGCTACACCTCCCTGTACACAGGGTGGGACAAAAAGAGTAGGCTTACAGTTGCTTGTATGGAAAATAATACAGTAATTAATAAATAATACAAGAATTAACTATGTGTTTCGCACACTCACAACTGTTTTTTGCCTCACCCTGTATTTGTGGTTTTTAAAATAATTTTTTAACATTTATTTTTAATAAAAATTATGTTTAAGGTGTAGAACCTGATGATTTAATATACATATAAGTGGTGAAATGATCACTACAGACAAGTTAGTTGACATATAATATCCTCACATAATTATCTCGTGCGTGTGTCTGTGTGCATGTGTGTGATGAGAGCACCTGAAATCTCCTCTCAGTAAACTTCCAGCATTCAGTATCGTATTAACTACAATCATCATGCTGTACATTACACCTCTAGGCTTAGTCATCCTTATATTCATGTTTTCTTGTCATTTCTAACTTCTGAGGAATTCTCTGCCTGTGTTGCTAGGGAGGAATGAAGAGCAGAGTACTGTACTCCATAGTGATGGATACATGTCCCTACACATTTTTCCAAACCCATGAGAATAAGTGTGTACCAAAAGTGTAATGTAAACTATGACTTGGGTGATGTGTCAGTGTAAGCCACTGATTGTAACAAATGCACCACTCTGGTGAAGGATGTTTATAGCGGAGAGCCAGTGCATGTGTGAGGTATATGGGAACTCTGCTCAGTTTCGCTGTGAACCTAAATCACTTGAAAAAATAAAGTCTACTTCAAATACTTTTTTGACTCCAGTATTTTAGGTGAGCTGTATATGAATATTTATTCACTACACTGCCTGAAACTAATTAATTTCTTTAACAATGACTGTAGAAGCAGAAGCTCAACACCCCAAGGCCAACAGATAAATTTCAGTGAGAGAGTTTGTGTCTGAGATGACTGGAGGGGCTATTGGAGGTAGAGATAAGATTCTAGCAGCAGCCCTGGCCTGTGTTCTCAGCGGTTAGAGCATCAGTCTGCACACCAAATGGCCATGGGTTCAATTTCCGGTCAAGGGAACATACCTGGGTTGCAGGTTCATTCCCTGGGCATGTATGGGAGACAGCCAATCAATGTGTCCCTCTCACATCTATGTTTCTTCTCTCTCTCTCCCACTCCCCTCTCTTCCACTCTCTCTAACAACAACAAAATAAATAAATAAATAAATAAAATCAATGGAAAAAATATCCTCTAGTGAGGATTAACAACAACAAAAAAATTCTAGCTGCAATAACAGTTGCACAGTTGCCGTTTTCTAGTGAGGACTTATATGTCCAAGTGGTCCACACATTTCAGTACATTATCTCACAAGGGCTCAGAGAGGTGCGAAATAATATTGCCATTTAAAATGTAAGAATGAGGGAACCTACTGTATGGGAAAACATATTCACCATTGACACATTTGATAAGGGTTTAATTTCCAACATATTCAAATAACTCATATACCTCAACACTAGGAAGACAAACAGTCCAATTAAAAAATGGGGAAAGGACCTGAATAGACACTTCTCCAAAGAGGACATACAGATGGCCAACAGGCCACAAAAATGCTCAAAGTCACAAATTATCAGAAAGATGCAAATTAAAACCACAATGAGGTATCACTTCACACCTGTCAGAATGGCTGCCATCAACAAATCAACAAACAAGTGCTGGTGCGGGTATGGAGAAAGGGGCACCCTAAGTACACTGCTGGTGGGAATGCCGACTGGTGCAGCCACTGTGGAAAACAGCATGGAAAACCTCCTCAAAAAGTTAAAAATGGATTTTCCATTTGACTCAGCAATCCCACTTCTGCAAATATATACGAAGAAACCCGAAACACCAATTAGAAAGAATATATGCATCATTATGTTCATAGCAGAATTATTTACAATACCTAATATCTGGAAACAGCCCAAGAGCCCATCAGTAGATGAGTGAATAAAAAAGCTGTGGGACATTTACACCATGGAATAAAAAAGAAAGATCTCTTACCCTTTGGGACAGCATGGATGGATCTGGGGAGTATTATGCTAAGTGAAATAAGCCAGTCAGAGAAACACAAGTATCACATGATATCAGTCATATGTGGATTCTGAAGAACAAATTAAACTGATGAACAAAATAGATCCAGAGACATAGAAGCATGGAACAGACTGACGAATCTCAGGGGGAAGGCAGGAGTGAGGGAGTGTGTGGGGAGAGATTAATCAAAGAACTTATATGCATATATGCATAACCCATGGACACAGACCATAGTGTGGAGAAGGCCTAGGGGGAGGGGTACAGGGGGGAGGGGATCAAGGGAGTGGGGGAAGGGGGCATCTGTAATACTTTGAACAATAAAGATTTTTTTTAAAAAGAATTAATTTTGTATTTTCAATGAAAAAATTTAATTTTTTACTTAATCACTACATACATACTTTTTCTACTGTTCATGTATCTTCTTGAGGATGCTTAATAGCTTGATATCAAAACCCATGTAATTTTGTTCTTTTGCTTTTCAAGATTTCTCTTAATTCTTCAATTACTTCCTACTTTATGTTTTTGTCTTGTATATTTCCCTACCTTTATTGAAACTGTTTCTCTTCCCTTCTCCATTCTTCTCAGTACTCATATTATGGAAAGACTATGTACATCATCTCTGGCAATAGTGAAAGAAGTTTAGGTACAGTCTATATGGGCACTTCTTGGAGGGGTCATTCCATTCACAGAGTAATGCCAGGGCTGTCGGGACAGTGCTGATACTCAATGTGTACCCTCACTATTGAATCCAGCTATTTTCTTTGTCTTAGCTTCTTCTATAGGCCCCAAGCTAGCCATTCTTGGATATGACCTACTTTACTACCAGGTAGCTTACCCTGACATTCCCTGGCTAAGGGAATGTCTTTGAATTGCCTATCTTTTACTGGGATTTTTATTATTTTAACTTGATCTTTCAGTCTCACAAATTTTGTGTCTGTACTTGCTTGGATTTGAGATTCTTCGCCTTGTTCTGTCTCTATTATTTAGGGCATCAGTTTAGAAGGAGGTTTGCAGAATTGGAAGGTAATGTTGTCTTGCTGGATTTTATTTCTTCATCTATAAAATCTGGGAACCAAAGTCCTTTGCCTTACTCTTAGAGTTGAGTCATCTTCAAAGGTTGATATGTGGTAGGGGTGATACTAAAACTTTTATAGTTTTATGACATGGTACTAACCAATCAGAAAGGACCTTGACTTTGAACTGGAGCAGAGTTCTGGAGGGCCCCTACAGTGCAGGCCATTGATCCTTTAGTTACTGAATATTGTAGATATGGGAGGAGATTTCCACAGGAAGAGTAAAGCAGTCATAGTAGGTGGGGTGGTGTAGTGGGGGAGAGGCTCAGAAAGTAGCTATTTACCAACCAGAAAAGAACTGATTCCAATCATACTTGGACATGCCAGTCTTATATCAGCTCTATTTAAATGCTCTCCAAATTTTAGACCACTGTATTATTTCATACTATCTATGATGTTTTGATCTTGATGTTACTGGAAAATGACAACTGAAGGTTTTCATATAATGTGCCAACTGCCACCTGGCTGATAGCAACTTCTAAGTTTCCATCTATTATGAGATGCTGTCTGAGTGCAGAGAGGTTAACATGTAAAAAAAAAAAAAAAAAAAAGCACATCTTGAAATTAATGAAATAAGAAATAATTTAATAATATTATATTAGCACACTGTATTCTGTAATATAAATGTAATTATCCATAACAGTCGATCTTGGATCATTAAATTAGCTTACCCAAAACAAGATTTATGCTACATAATTTTTTATGGTTACTCTAATATAAATTTGATACATTTTATGTGAATTGCTTAACTTTTTTGGAGTGCTTGCTATTCTAAGAGCTGTGAACCAACAGAGTCCTGAACTTCAGCAGGGTACAAAATAAAGACATTTTAGTTGTAGCTGTTAAACATGTACATCTGCATGTAATAAGCACTAAGGACAAATCAGCCAGACCTGTGTTCAATAGGAGTGAATAGAAGGGAATTATTCTTTACTAAAGTCTAATCAGGTACACTGTTCTCACAATGTGCTTTGTGAAGCCCTAGGAGGCTTTGCAAATGCATCTCAGTGGCTGCTATGGGAAGCAGCCAGGCGATCAGATCCACTTCCTAAACCAGAGCAGATGTACTCTTAGCTGTTTTACGCATTATATTAAATTTTGGGTAATATTTCACTCAAAGAAGAAGTTTTTCTGCTAAAATATAAAGTTGGAAAATCATTCATCTGGTGGACAAAGCGTAATCTCAGCATGAAAATGTTTAAATTTAATTTCCAACCCTACCACCCATTTATAATTTGACTTCAAATAACCAAACCATGTCTAAACACATGACTGACAAACAAATGATTCCAAATGATTCTGATCCTAGCTTTCAGTTAAACTGTGAAGAAAGCTCTGCAAATTATTCTATGCGGGCTGCTGTGCATGGAACAGCCTTCATCCCCTGCTGCAATTATAAGAATTCTGGACCTATCCATGTCCATTATTTGTAGGGGTATCTATGTTCCCTCTCCTTTGGGAGGCATGTGAAAAAGGAAAATCACCATAATAATAATGATTACAATATGTCCTGGGAGTTGGGGCATGCCCTTCATATTACATTAATTTTTATTTGATTCTCATAAGTTCTGAGTGATGCTCCCTATTTTTAAGGTGAGAAAATAGAAGTTCAAAGAATTCAGTAGTTTGCCCTGTTGACAATGGTGAAGCTATGATTTGAAGCCATCGGTCTCCCTTCCCCAATCCTTTCCTCATTACACTACACCCCGCTACTTCTACAGCAACTTTCTACACCTTACACAGGGGTGCAGAGCGGGAGGGGGTGTGGAAAGCAGTGTATTCTTAGAGACAGGTAAAGGTATGCAGGTAGATAACTGCTGCATACGTAAACTTCAAAAATGCACCAGAACAACAACCCTGCTTGAAAAATAAATGAACATTTGTTTTAAAAACTAATAAATCACAGATTTCTCCTTATTTGAAAAAAGAAAATTTTTGCATATTTCCTTACTTTCAAAATGCTATTGTTAAAGTACTCAGACAGATGTATATATACAAAATAACAGTTTTATACCACTGCAGGATAGACTGCATTTTGCAGCTCAGACTAAGGGGGCTGACAAATCTGTGCAGGCAGACCAGCCCTCCTGGCTAAGAACCAGGAGTTACGCTTGTTACATAGAACTCTCAAGGGTACCCTGCAATCAGAGGTCACAATCGAGGCAACAGAAGCAATGTCACCATATCAGAGAATGGGCCAATTCAGATCTGGTCCCTGACAGTCACTGAGGTCAAGTCTTGTGGCAAATAATTGTATTAAACAGGAATATTCCCTGCACACTTTTGGAATTGTCATCTGAACAAACAAGTCCAGGTCATCTATAGGTTAAATCTGAGCTCTTCGTTCTGGATTTACAGTTTACTTTCTAGTCTTAATCCCTTATAGTTTTTAAATTTATAACTGTAATTTTCTTTTGAGCAGGTAAATGCTCAATAATTTTCTGTTTTCTGACCTTAACAACAAACCTTCATTTAAATTCATGCATTTGTCATTAATTCCATTTTATTATTTGTTCTTAAATGTAATTTTAAAGTGTTGACTATAACAATAGTGCAATTTAAACTTCTTATCTTTAATGTATAAAGTGCATTGTGCTTAAAATAACAAGAAAAAGTCTGGTATTCAAATTAAATTAATTATAAATTTTGTCAATTAATTATTATATATGTATCATTGCAAGTACCTTATATGACAACAATTAAATTCAGAACAGTAACTTTGGATATAAGATATAAAATTTACAATTAGTAATTAATATGAAACAAAAACTGTATTTATAAATAAGTAGCTTAAACATGCATTTACATCAAATAGGGAAAATAAAATATACAGGGTGTCCCCAAAAAATGTATACAAACTCATTTCTGTAGATTCTTTTAAATTTTGAAAATTAACTGTGTTAATAAACACTGACTTTATAATATTAAAATGTGTATACAATTTGGGGGGATACCCTATATATAGAGTTGCATTCAGTTTTATATGAGATACATGATATACAATAATAATTAGTTCACATTTTCCTCACAGCAATTTGGAATTTATGAATTATTACCACCACCTTTTGAGAAATCTCTGGTCACATTTGAAAATTTATTTTTAGTTTTAGTCCATGTTTTTAATATAATGGTAAATGTTTAAAACATCTTTAGTCATGGTACTGTCTTAGTATTGCTTAATTTAAATAAAAATCCTTGAGAGATTATTCTTACTATAAATTTTACTTTTTTACATACTTTCTACAAATCATGCTTGAGAACTGTACATTCTAGGGTTCTTTTTGTTCACATAAATTCTACAAAGTAAGAAAATCAAGAATTTGATGCTTGGTGTTATTTTATATTAGTTTATGTTTCACTCTTTAAAATTATTATAGTTAATATTTAAATTATAAATTCACACACAACATACACACAAGTTCATGACAGTTCTCAATGAAACAGAAAATAAACCAAATTGCAAAACTGTACGACTAAAACTTGAAATAGTTCAGCACTCAACTGAGTAAGAGTGAAACTCTCTTTTTCCATGGCTGTAAAATTAGTATACTATCAATAGAAAAGTGTGGTCCTTATGAGTAAGATGACACATCACATTCTAAAATGGAATCAAAGATAATACTTTTCTCATTATTTAATCAACCTTATAACTTTTAGTTGCTTATTTTATAATAATTCTTTAGAATATGTGAGATCGAACCTGAGAATTTATATTATTTGATAAATTATATGATCTTTGTTGAAGTGTAAATTTCAGCTTAGTTTAAACAGCTCAGACTAAGTGTCAACTTCAGAGACTTTTCTCAGTATTTACTTTTTAAAAAATCATATTTTTAAGTTTAATGCTAATATATTTTTAATTCATAAGTTATTACTTGTACAAGAAGAAAAATTAGTAAGCATATGTTAAATATTAAAACTGTTATTTTAAGGAAACATTTCTTGACCTCATTAAAATAATCAATATTTCATAACATTATATTTAATATTCAAATTATGGAAAAGAGCCAAAAACATCAAAACAGTCTATAAGTCAATTACATTTTCAGATCAGCAAGATGCACTTGTAGGAGCCTTCCTTTCCTTAATCCAATTGCCAATCGCATTTTAGGAGCTCAAGTTGGTGGTTAGAAACATCCCTGTCAGAATTTCTAAAATGTATAGGTTGTTTTGATGCTGTTATAGGTATTCCTTCATGATTTTAGCCTTTCTGTAGCTATAAATATTAATAAAGACAGAAAATTGCACTCATAGATACACACGCATATTCACATAAGCATGTACATATGTAATTAAAGTTGATTTTTAAAATTACTGTTTTCAAACTATTCTGGTGTTATTAAAACAGTATCATTTGTGATTTATTTATTTAATTATTTATTCTATGATCTGAATTACCTTAAAAGTATAGCAATGAGGAACTTTACTGCAAGTTAATCTTTTAGAGGCACCTGGTGATTATCCATCTTAATGAGCAATAAAATCAGTGATTTTGGCAGCTCTAAACATGATGAGCAAATAGAAGGTAATATATTTCATTTTGATTCTTTCATATTTAAGATACACAATTCCACTTTAAAAGAAAGAATTTTAGTCAAACTGTCATCTACTTCTTGAATCCTATGGCATTTGACTTGTTTCTAAAATTATCTGAGTTTCTCACTCGAAGACCTGGGTCATAACCTTATTTAGGGACAGGAAATAGTTATCAGGTCACTGAGTGGTCAAATGAAAAAGGATTTGAAATGCTTCAGCACTTAGGACTCTATTCATTGGAATGATTGACTGCTACGTTGTTTAAAGGTTGAACTTTCTTTACTGGTATAAGTCAGCTTATGTCTATATAAGCACAGCAATTTTAAAATATCTACAGAGTATAAACAGATTGTAATAGTGTAAGTAAACAGTCTATACATCTACAAAAAGGAAAGGTTTTTAGGATATGCAGATATTTTAATTAACAACTTATCTGAGTCCAAAGCTAATGTAACTCCCTTGGCAGTTGGTTGCAATAAAACTACGGGTAAAAGCAAAAGGAACTTAAAAGTTATTTCTCTATGCTATTTTCCTTCTAAAGTAGACTTGAAACTTGCCATGCTAACGTAGCAGCAAATTTTACTATTATACTGGATAAGTCATATAATTATTCCTGTATAATAATGATTAACCCAAGCCCATAACAGATACTTTTTCTGTTTTTATACTCACCTGATACTACTGCAGGTGAATACAACCTATCTTTGATGATAGAAATAGGAAAAACGGGGAAGTTGGGGCAGAATGAGTAAATATTTTATTTGACTTATTTAGCACTAGATCAGTTTCGCTAGAGTCCATGATCATTACTGGAAATTAAAATTATCATTTTGCACAGTTCCCAAGGCATGTAGTATCAGGAATTTTATGCAAAGAGAAGTATATGGCTGGAAAAAATATTTTAAAAACATATATAAAATGATAGAAGAGAATTAAGCAAAAATATTGTTTGAATAACACACATTCTAATGTGCTGAAGCCTAACAATAGGACGTTATGGAAACTGCACCAAATAAAGGTATTCCACATTGACATAACTTTTCTATGTGATCACTAAAACTTAAGAAGTAGATGCTTTATTCCACAAATGTTAAAGGAAGCAATCCCATTGCTGATGGACAGAAAGTTGGAAAATTAGGCACAGATTTTATTTTTAAGTTTTATTTTATAATAAGAAACTGGGCCATTAAAACTATGTAACCAAAGCTGGAGTGCATGCACTGGAAGGCCCCCGCAGTCTTTTACAACTTTTCAGAGGCCTCGGTTGTGAACTGGGTTTGCACTCTGCCAGCAGAGCAGCTCTGACCCATGGAGAGCACTCCTTCAGATCAACACTGCCTCGGGCCTTTCTGCTTTCTCCAAGCAGTCTTACATTTCAGGCATCAAGTTGAATTTCTTCTGGAGATGATTAACCCAAACCCATGACAGATTTTTTCCAAGATATCCAACCCCTTATGTTTATTTTATCCTGGCTCTTTTTTGGATGTACTGGACACAAGTAACTTACTCATTTTACATGTTAAAGAGATGGTGAAGAGCCATTAATTCCCTTAAAAAATGAGAAAATAGTTTAATGTGCCAGGCTCTGTTGTGTGAGCTCATATGAACTATATGATTTAAATTTTTAAGAAAGATGTTTCTCCTCTACTATAAAAAATTTTAAAGTATTTCATCACATTTCAAGATAGGGATCTTACCCTTTTTGGGAAATGCATTCTCGTGGTGTATTAAAAATCACAATGTTAGAAGGATCAGTTACTGTTTCCATAAGCCCAGTTTGTAGGGGGTTTCAACTAACCTAAATCTTGGCACATACAATTTTAGTTAATAGTCAAATAAAAACACATAAAAGGGTCTATTTTCCTTATATGCCAACCCCTGCCATTGTTTCTATTTCTACAACATTTTCTTCTAATCATGGGTGAGATGAGTTGTAGGAAAATAATGTAGGTGTTTTTATGTCCTTCCCTAAGTAAAATACTTTAAACTCAGAGGTAATTAGATGACATTGTTAGGGATGACTATTAGCATTTTTTGAACAAGAACATTTTTCTTTGCATTAACAGTGTAAAAGAGTATGAATTTTATAGATTATTTAGAATATATTTAAATATCTTAGGTCCTAGTTTCCAAGTGCAATGGGACTTTTATTATGAACATTCAAGTTATTTAAAAAATATTTCAAATATTGAAATACTCAAATTTACAAATTACCAACACATAGCAATAGAAAAGTTTACTTAATATATCTGAACATTTACTCTTCTAAAATTAACAAAAATACATTGAAAAATACCATAAAATTAAATTTAAAGGTTATTTCAAATATAAAGTCTGGGTTTCAATATAGTTCTGATAAAACAAGCAATTTAAGGAAAACTGTTTGAATTCCAATTTAACATTGTATGCCAAGAAGAACTCATTTCATCAGATGGAAGGTTGTATATATGCCCATGTGCAAATCCATGAGCATGGAAAGGAGCAACACATGAAACTGGAAAGCAGCTTCGAGGTACACCCACCACAAACACAATTCCATTTGAACATAAGCATGTCATTTATCAGTGGTGACTCTGAGTAATTTGCAACTTTGAGATTAGCATCAGGTGATGATAAAATGTTGACTCTAGTAAATGTTTTAACATTAATATTCAGTCTAAATATTAGTTACAATAAAATTCATTTGACTAATTTGCAAATAGTATTTAATATAATTATTTTGCTCTAAATAGGAAAATCTCATATACAACTTAAGGTCACTGGTGCAAAGAATCATAGAATTTATTTTGGAAAATTTTAAGAGATAATATTACTTTTATGTAATATTGACAAACACTAAAATTGTTAAAAATTATTAACTCTAGAATCATCTAGAATTATATAAAATCAATTCACTGCTCCAACTCAGCAATTCTGGAAGCAGTAGTTTTTTTCTATTCTTCAATAAAATTACAAAATAAATTTTATCTTCTAAAACATATCAATAGCTGAATGAAAATATTTTATCTCTAAGTGAAGGATAAAAACTAAGTTAATTTTTATAATTAGATTTATTACTGGAATGTTTAGAGATATCAGTTTCTTCTTTAATTCATGCTTCAATGGGCTACGTAGGTTCAAGACCTTATACAGAGTGAAGAAAAAAAATGACAAGAGATAGCATATACACAGGGGGTAGTGGGTTAATGCCAGAAGTGTGACTGATTGGTTGACTGACACCAATTTTAGAAACCTGGATTAAAGCTGCCTATCAAATTTTTCAAGCTAAAATCTAGAGTAGAGTGAATCATTGCCCAAAATCTGAATCTTGTCTATTCACTCAGATACATGCATTTACCTTCACCTGGAAAATCCCTTTCTGTGGGAAAATGATTGGCTGAGCAGAATAATAAATTTCCCTGAAACATATACACCATATTTCAAAATATAATGTTTCAAAATTTATCCAGTTAGTATAATCAAATTCTAGGTTGTGCAAATTTCCTTATAAATGACTATAGTTCCTGATAATAGCAACAACTAAAATGTATTGCGCTTACTATGCATTTGGTACTATTCCCAGCATTTAAAATGTATTGATTCACTTACTCAACTCTGAGACCTATATATTATTTTACCTCATTATATCAATTTTATAAATGAGGAAACAAACACAGGAAGGTTAAGTGTATGATTTAAGTCATACCCCCAGCAAGGGTGGAGTTGGGATTTAAACTTAGGTAGTCTGGCTTCATAGCTCATTATCTTAACCATTAGGTTGAGTATCTTTTTTTTTTTTTTTTTTTTTTTATAATCTTGAAAAGTTTTGTAGAAGGTAGTGAAGCCTTAGGAAAAACACAGGGGACCCCACAGTTCTATTAAATACTATAAAATCTCAGTGGAATATAGAAATCATTTAGTTTTCTGAAAAAATAAAGACCTTCTTTTGACTTTAATATATTACTCATCTCTATTTTTCCCAAAAAATGTTTTAAAAACTATGAAACCTGAAAATGAAGAAACACCGTTTATAATGATGAAGTTTTTCAAAATCCAAAACCTCACAGCTGGTTGAGCTCAAGTAGGAAATGATTAAATGAATTTCCAAGTTTGCTAAATAGATCGAAAGGTTTGAGACAGTGGGACCTAGAGCTTGAATGTGAACACTGAATGAGTTGTAAGTTTAAGTTGGGAATACGCCAATATCTGACTTTGAGTAATAGCAATTGGCAGGAAGAGTGTTTCTAAGAATCCAAAGGTATTTTTTTACAGTCAGAACTGTTTATTAATTCAACAAATACTTATTGAGTGCCTAGTATAGATGAATCTAATACTGTTGCTAGGTTCTGGGGATGGGAGGAAACAGAAATATCACTAAGATTTGATCCCTGACCTTGCAAAGATCTCCAGTCAGGGGGTGAAATAGACAAAAACATATAGTTATAGGACAGTAATAAAGAGACATGGACAAAGGTCTAGGGGAAGGTTAGTAATATTAGGAATGACTTCCAGATGAAATGAAATGTATGTGTCATGAAGGATAAGTAGAAGTCTGGAACTAGAAAGGTGAAAAAAATCACTAGAGATAAAGGAAATAGCACAAAAATATAAAGGGCAGGCCATTTTGGGTAAAGAACAAGCAGTCTGTTATGGCTGGGAACATACTGAGGTAGTTCAATGTGGTTAGGGAATATTTTGGGGTGGGGGAGAAATGGTACAATATGGCACTGGACCAGGCAGGTTGGTAACAGTTTGTAAAGGGCATTGTATGCTTAAGTCTTTGGAATTTGTACTAGAGCAAAATAAAGACATTGAGAGATTTTAAAGGGCGTTCTGTGTACAGTTACAGTTTAGAAAGACACTGCAGTACAAGTATAGATAATAGCATTTAGAAGAATGGGAGATGTATGAATATTAGAAAGAAGGCTATTACAATATTTCAAGGCAAGAGATGTTTCAGGCAATGGCTCATGTGGAAATAGTGTTTATATTCAGCGAATGAGAAAACAGAATTAAGAACAATTCTGATTTTTCTAGGTTGAGTGAATGGCTAATGATACTATTAACAGAAACATAAAAAAAAAATAACAGGTGGGCAAAGTGGAATATATATAATACACTTCATGTTAAGCTGGGTTTGAAGTGCACAGAAAAAAATAAAAGCAGGAAGGACGGAGATAGAGATTTAGTTGTCATTGCCTGTAAATATAAGTTATATAAGAGAATTAGGTGTTTTAATCTCAGTCTTTTTATCAAGCCATATGAATAGGTCTCATTTGTAATTCCATGTATTCTTTCATCTATATGCCTCTACAACTGGACTCAAGGGTCATTTTTTTAAAGACAGAGAATAGGTCTTATCCATCTTTATATCCTGAGATATAGTATAACATCTGACAAAGTAAACATCTGCTCTATGGATGATTAAGTATGTGGACTGGATAGAGAATAAGTTCAGAATGTTGATATTTAAGTAACAGCAATAGGCAGAGAAGACAACTAGAATGGAGTAGACAAGTAGAACGAGAGAGAGTGGAAATGAATATGTAAAGAGAGGCCCTGGCCAGGTAGCTCAGTTGGTTAGAGTGTTGTTTGGATACCCCAAGGTTGCAGTTCAATCTCCAGTCAGGGTACATACAAGAATTAACCAATAAATGCATAAATAAGTGAAACAGTAAACCAACCTCTCTCTCTCCCCACCCTCCATTCCTCTCTCTCTCTAAAAATTAATAAATGAAAATTTTAAAAAATATGTAAAGGGAGAAGATAAATGCTAGGGAGAGAAATCCCTGAAGAAAGGGCACATAGAATGAGGGCGGAATAAAAACCTTCTTGAGTGTAGCAATTAAGACATTAACATTGATTACTGTAATGAATGTAGCTTGAGAATGATGGAAATGCGACCAGAGTGTACACTGCATAGCTTCATAAAAGGATTGTACATGAGATTATAAATTTCAATTTATTAGTTTGTCTCTCACCAGGTTGAAGTTCTGAAGAGAGAGCTGGTTTTTGTTGTTTGTTGTTTTGTTGTTTTTTTATTGTGTCTCCAGTCTCAAGTGCAATGAAAAACCAAAGCTCGTAACGCTTTTTGAAGGGATCAAAAATGCAGAGCGAACAGAAGGTATAGAACAAAGATGCAGATTGGACTGCCCATGGAGCTTGACAAAAAAAAAGAGAGATGGATGGAGTAGTAGCTTGAAAACGGGATAGTATCATATTTTCAATGGCAGAGGTGCAGCTTGGTCATCTGTTGATATTAAGGAGTTGGTCGATATATAGTACAGTTAGAAATTTAAGAAACAAAAGACAGGGAATGACTAATCATTCAAAATATCACTAGATGAGATCCCTGGTGGTTTTAAAAACATCTCATTTCATCATTTAAAAAATTAAATTTTATTAAGGTTGTATAGGTATTGTTTCAAAACTGGAAAAGGCAATCCCCAGATTTATCCTTCCCTATACCCAATTTATACTCTTAAAGGCAACCACATTCAGCCATATTAGTCATTTTTAGTCATTTCTTCTATAATTGGCTCACATATATATTGCTGTCTTTAGTTTTGAAATGTTTAATACCTCTTGACTTCACAATATGAAAGACAAAGATTTAGCCTTTTACAACACCTCTGCCATAATCACATATACCTTCTTTTCCCATTTCCTAGACAGGCTGTAATTTTTTCATTAGATCATGACTTACCTATTTATGACTATGTAAATATTATTTACAGATGAGCCATATAGGATGCCAGAAAGGAAGGGTGAATAGCTTGATTTATGGCTTTTCTCTAGCTGCAAGGAAATAGGAGTATTTGATCCTCAGGTCAAGAAGTTGTTAGAATTTAATCTTTACTCAATCTAAGATCAAGGAGAACTGAGCTGTACCAGACCAAGCACTTATACCTTTTACCTCATTGTTGAGATTGTTTATTGAGCAATAATTAACCAATATCGATGAAGTGCAAATGAACAAGAGAATTGGAGTTTGCTACATAGCCCTAAGTGGACTGGGTTACTCTGGTCATTTACCTGAGAAGACTACATGATTAACTGATTATAGAAGCTGTTGGGATCTCCAGAGGTGATGGCTTCCTTTAACTGAGTTCATCCACACAGCCACGGCCTCATCTCTCATGCCCACATATTTCCTAAGTACAGAATGGCCAGGACACCAGATGCTGTGTCCAGGCATCACGATGTCCTCACTATACTTAGCATGCTATGCAGACTCCTCTCCTTTGCTCTTCCTTAAAGTGCAGTAAATTTAGTGCATAAGGCCTACGGTGTTTCACAAATTTAGTGTGTTGATTTGAACTCAAAACACTCAGCTGCTAATAGAAAAAATGGCACAGCAGTTACAGATTACATTTCCTTTCTTGTATAACTTTGTTTTCTCACATTTAGTTATCTTTTTACACTGTTAGTTTTCTATGTACAATCATTAGTCTCCAAATTCTATGTTAGCAAGGTACATCTACTACATGTTCATGCATTAGTATTCTATACACATATTATAGGTCACCCAAAACTCTCTTCCTAAAGAGGGTAACTCTTAACAAATACACTCCAGCACATCAAACAATCAATAAGGTTTTCTTTTCTCAGAGAGATTGCTCATGTTGTTTTCTGTCATCATGGAGTGTTTATTCTCTAAGCTTGAGTGAGCTGTCATCCTGGGATCTCCCTTCACCATCATTATAAAGATTCCATTGTCTCTTTTCCTTGCTAGAAATCATGTATTCTTTTTTCATAGTTTACCTCTTCATTTTTGTAGAGGAGGTCCTCCAATACCTTCCTGAGCAATGTTACAAAGGATATAAGTTAAGACTCAGCATGTTTTTATATTTTTAAATTTTACTAATAGTTTTCCTCTTTAAGGAATTGTAGGCTGGAAATATGTTTCCTAAGAATGTTAAGTATAGTGTCCTATTATGTTCTAGGATCTAATATTAATGTTGGAAAATTCAATAACTTTTAGATAACTGATCCATTGCAAGTGAAATGTTTTTCTTTCTGGATCACTTTTAGGCTCTTTCCATTGTCCCTGGTTTTATGACACTTTTTCAAAGATGTACCACAAAGATGGGTTATTTCCATTCATTTCACTAACATTTATTTTATTTTTTATTGATTTCAGAGAGAGGAAGGGAGAGGGAGAGAGAGAGAGAGAGAGAGAGAGAGAAACATCAATGATGAGAGTCATTGATTGCCTGCCTCCTGCACGCCTCCCACTGGGGATCAAGCCCACAACCCTTGAATGTACCCCGACTGGGAATCGAACCACGATCTCCTGTATCCTAGGTTGATGCTCAAACACTGAGCCACACCGGTCGGGCTCCCTAACATTTAATAGGCCCCCTTGATCTGGAACCTAGTATCACTTAGTTTGGGCTTTTTTTTTGAATGATTACTTTGATAATTTCCTTCAATCTATTTGTTGTTGTTCTCTTTATTTATCAAGAGTTGGACATCCTGGACTAAGTCTCTTCTCTTTGTTTCCCCTCATGTTTCCCATTTACTTTACATTTTTGCTCAAGTTTCTGGTAAATTTCTTTTGTGCTATCTTCTAACTTTATCTTCTGCCAAGTTTCATTTCTGTTATCATGTTTTTACTTTCAAAGAGATATTTTTGGTTCTCTGACCTCTCTCTCTTATTTCAGGCATGCAATCTTTTTTGATGCCTATGAGGATGTTCATGGTATTTTTGAAGACTTCTTCACCATCTGTTTCTTTCAAGTTGATTATGTTTGTTCATTTTTTCCCCTCTATCTTTCATTTTATAGGTTTCTTTTAGATGTTTAAGAATCCTCATTTGTGTGCTTACATTTTAGAGTGGCAGACAATAAAGTTAATAGGAAACTCTGCACAGGTGAGTGAGGCCTACCATCTGAGAGGTTCACCTTAAGGTGACCTACCTAAGTCCTATATTGGAAATATCTGATGTGAATATTTAGATGATGCTTCCTCTTGGGCTGACAAGAATATCCAGAAAGACACTTCTAATCTCTTTTCTGGAGATTAAAGGCATGGTGCTATGGACTGAATGTTTGTGTCTCTCTCAAATTCCCATGTTGAAACCTTAATTCCCAAAGTGATAGAATTTTGAGATGGGGGTCTTTGGGGAGTAATTAGGGATAGATTAGGTCATAAGGCTGGGCCCTCATATGGGATTAGTGGCCCTATAAGAAGAGAGTGATCTCTCTTTCTTCTTGTGCATGCACCAAGAAAAGGCCTCATGTACCCACAGCAAGAAGGTAGCCATCTCCAAGCCAGCAGTAGAGCTCTCACCAGTAACCAAATATGCTAGGATATTGAATTTGGATTTTCCAGTCTCCAGAAATGTAAAATGTATTTTCTGGGTTTTTTTAAGCCACCTAGTCTATGGTACTGTGTTATGGATGCTCAGGTTCACTACAACACATGATTATCAGCATTCTGAGAGCTGAACAGGGGAAGGGCTTGGTGCTTTAGCATTTATTGTGATTACCTATCCTTAATGTTTTTAGTTTTAGCTAGATGCCAAGATTCTCAAATAAGTCTGGTGTTCCTGAGATCAGAGACTGTTTTATCTAAAGAATTAAGTTTAAGAATTTTGCAAGGTAATCCAGACCTATTTATTTTAATAACCTCTTGACCTCACTTTCAATTCCTGAAACTTCCAGTTTGAGATAGTTTCATAATTCACCGCTGGTTTAAGCTTTTGTTTTACCGTTATTACTCATTTTTTTTTATTTTCTAGACTAAAACATTCTATTTTTGTTGCTCCTACCTAAGCCCTTAGATTATTATTTTATTTTCAAAATATCATGAGTAAAGGTCGGTGTTCCCAATTACAGCTGAGAAAACCAAGACATGGATCATACAGCTAGTATGCCTGTGTATAAAACTCAAACCTAAGTCTTCTCAATCCAAATCCATTGTTACTTTGTTATCGTATTTGGCCTTCTTTAGAACTTTATAATTTGGTCTTCAGGAACTTTATAATGTTTGGTAATAATTCTCTGAGACCTAGATAGGATTATTGGCTATCCCAGCTATATAGATAGTGTCCTACATAGCAAGTACATGGGCTCCTGATACAGGTGGGGACAGAAGTTTCTTGCAGGGGCAAGGAACAACACAGATTTAAAAAAAAAACAAACAACAAAAAACGTTCCATGCTCTTCCCCTGAACCAGTAATCTTCCCCACTTTCTCTGTGAAACTTTGACTCAGGAATCCAGGATTCCTCCTCCTTCTTTGAGTCTCTATAGAAAAGCAGTGAGTGGAGAGCTGAGTGGCAGGAGTGTCTTGCTTTAATTTTGAAGGAGAAAGTTTTGTTGGACACTTTCATGGTGGAACTGCTCTCTTAGCACTTTGAAGATATCATTACATTGTGTATTAGTCGGCTTGGGATACCATAACAAAATATTACAGAATGGGTGTTTAAACCACAGAAATGTATTTCCTCACACTTCTGAAGGTTGGAAATTCGAGATCAAGGTGCTAGCAAGTTTAATCTCTCCTGAGGACTCTTTCCTTGGCTTGTAGATGGCCAGCTTGTCCATGTGTACTCACATGGCCTTTCCTCTGAGTATGCATTTCCAGTGTGTCTTCCTCCTGTTATAAAGATAATGGTTCTATTGGATCAGGGACCCACTCATCTGACCTCATTTAACCTTAATTACCTCCTTAAAAGCCCTATCTCAAATGCAGTCATATTTAGGTTTAGGGCTTCAAGCTATTAATTTTGTAGGGGTGGGGTAGGGTTCATAATAATTGTATTTTGGCTTTCATGGTTGCCATTAAGAAGTCATGTATTATTATTGTTCCTTTGAAGATAATATGCTTTTTCCCCCTCTAGCTCTTATTAAAAATTTTCTCTTGTGTTTTGCTATGATGTGTTACAATGTCGTTTACTTGGTATATATTTTCTTTGTTATTTATAGAGTTTCTTGAATGCATAACTTGAAGTTTTACCTTACTCTTGGTAAATTCTTAAATACTAACTCTTAAAGTATTACTTCTATTCCATTCTCTTTTGTCTTTCTTTCTTGGTCTGTAATTACATATGTGTTAGACATTTTGCTATAGTTCATATGTCTCTTCTCTCATATATATATATATCTTCTCATATATATATATATATATATATATATATATATATATATATATATAATATATATATTACATTATCTTTCATTTCATGCCTCACTTTAGATATTTCTTTCAGAGCTATTTTCAACCCAGTAATTCTCTCTTCACTTTTGTAGTTCAATCCATCCATTGAGTTCTTAACTTCAGTTGTGCTTTTAAGTTATAGACTTTTCATTTGGATATTTTTATAGGTTTAATATCTTTTTGAGGCTTCCTGTGAAGATGGCAGGATAGGTGAATGAGGTACTCACATCCTTCCACAAACACTGCAAAATTACAACTAAACTAGAGAACAACCATCATTCAGAAGTAGGTGCCTGAAATCTAGCTGAACAGAAGTCCTAAAGCTAAGAATATAAACAAGAAGCCATATTGAAACTGGTAGAAGGAGTGGAGACATGGAAGGGGCTGTTCCCATGCCCACATGTGGCAGATAAAAATCGGGAGGGTTATCTCGGCTGCAGAGGCCGACCCTGAGAAGTGAGGGGTCCCAGCCCCAAACCAGGACTCCCAGCCTACGGTTCCAGTTGCCAGATGGGAGGGGCATTGTAGAGATGGAAAAAAAGGTGAAGGGATTGAGAGTTACAAATTGGTAGTTACAGAATAATCCCAGGAATGTAAAGTACAGCATAGGGAATATAGTCAATAATATTGTAATAGCTACGTATGAGTCAGATAGGCACTATAGTTATCGGGATGATCACTTCGTAAGTTATATAATGTCTAATCACTGGGTTGTACACCTGAAAACTAATATAATATTGTATGTCAACTGTAATTGAAAAATAAAAAATATATATATTTAAAGTAAAAATAATTTTAAAAGAGGTTACCAAGAATTAAAAAAAAATGTTGAAATCTTAATTTCCTCTTCTATATCCTCAAAGTTATTATGTATACTTCCTTTAAATTCTTTAATATCTGAAATCTTGTTGGATCTATTTCTATTGTCTATTGTGTTTTGTAGTGTTCAATGATGTTGTATCTCTCTTTCTAGGCCTATTTACTTTTTATTGTGTGCTAAATATTGTATAGAAAGAATTATAGAGGCAATTTGAAGATTGTATCTTTTTGAGAGACTGTTTATGTTTATTTCTTGCAAGAGGCTAATATAAAGTCTATTTCCATTTCTCTTAGATTGGTGACATTACCAAAAGCTTTCCTCAGTTTCTTCGCTCTCTGGATTTCCTTTCTGACTCAAAATTATTTGCTTACTTATTAGTTCTTCAATGTCTTCAATACTAACTCTTTTTTAAAATTTTTTAAAATTTTATTTTAAAAATAAAATAAAATTTCAGACATCTGTAGTTCTCTTCAAGAGGGCTGTTCTTAATTTCATAGGCTATATATTATGGTCCATTTCTAAAAACCCTAACAGCTTAAAAATCCATTTCCATTTTTTAACTAAACCATGTACACATTATATATTTATATCTGCATATATATATCTCCACATATACATGAAGCATATATATATAGTTATATGTCAATTATATATTATATTTATATGTAACATGAAAATCACACATACATAAGGTATATATGATATATGCATATGCACATACACTTCGAAAAAGAGTATATATAGTCTATTATGGCTGAATTTTGGGGGAAATTAGAAAATATAAATTATAAATGATGTGGATAAAGAAGAGTGTAATAGCCTACTCTCTGACTCTAGATTGTCATTCCCTGAATTCCCCTTATCCATAGATAAATATTTTTTAATTACAGTTTTATGCTTTATTAAACAAAATGCCCAAATAATATTTATTTCCTTTAAAAAATTTAAGTAACTTCAAACCTTATATTAACAAATGGTATGAGTTTGTTACAGGCCACACTTTACGATACTTAGGAAGTTTTATTTATTTTTATTTTTTTAATTTTTAAATATATCTTTATTGATTTCAGAGAGAGGAAAGGAGAGGGATAGAGAGATAAAAACATCAATGCTGAGAGTTATTGATCGAGCCCGCAACCCGGGCATGTGCCCTGACCGGGAATCGAACCCCGATAGCCTGGATGCTAAGTCAATGCTCGACTGCTGAGCCACGCCTGGCTGGGCAGGAAGTTTTAATTATAAGCATATCAGATAGACTTAGTTTCTCCCTTATTCAAATATTTAGTGAGTACCAACTACGTATTTGTCCTTATTCTAGGTGCTGAGGACATAACAATGAGTAAGAATGTAATGGTTCTCTTTTCATGAAACCTAAATTCTATTGGTGGAAACACAACCTAAAAGCATCCGTTTAAATTAGCACCTAAGACAATCACAGATAAGTGTCATGACTGTGGCAGATGCCATGACAAAGAGTGACTGGATAGAGAGAGAGGGCTATTTTAGGATTTACTGTAAGGAAAAGCCCTCTCAGGGGACTAGAAATGCAAACTAGACAGTGGGAGGAGCCCTTGTGTAAAGTGTGGAGGACAGTTTCTTGGCTGAAAGATGAAGTACCAAAGCCCCAAAGTAAGAAAGTGCTTATCATATTTAAGGAACAGAAAGGGGGTCTGGCATTTACAGTCAGGTGGGCCATGATGTGGAGTATAGTTTTGTTCTAAGTTAAGGCTATCATATTATTATTATTATTTTAATATGTTTCTATTAATTTTTAGAGAGGGTGAGATAAAAACATCTATGAGAGAGAGACATCAACATCCATTGGCTTCCTCCCACAGGCACCCGACGAGGATGGAGCCTGCAACCCAAGCATGTGCCCTGACCGGGAATTCAAGCAGTGACCTTCTCGATGCTCAGCCGCTAAGCCACACCAGCTGGGCATTTTTATTTATTGATTGATTTGAGAGAGAGTGACACACACACACACAATAAGAGAGAAACATCGATATGTTGTTCCATTTATGCATTAACTGGCTGATTTTTTTATGTTCCCTGATGGGGGATAGAACACACAACCTTGGCATATGGGGACAATTCTCTAACCAACAGAGTTATCTGGCCAGGGCCTACCAATTAAATTTAAAATAGAGAAGTTAAAATATGCCTCTTGACCTTCAGCTATCTCTAAATTGGGCTTCTAAAATACATTTCAATTTTATTTATTTATTTACTAATTTATTTTTATTTATTTATTAGTTTTTTAAACCCTCACCCTAGGGTATGTTTTTATTGATTTTTATAGAGAGAAATCTCAGTGAGAGAGAGTAACATCAGGTTGTTGCCTCCAGTATGTGCCCCAATCAGGGATTGAACCTGCATCCTAGGTATGTGCCCCGACAGGAATCGGACCCACAACCTTTTGGTGTAGGGATGACGTTCCAACCAAATAAGCCACTCAGCCAGGGTTCAGTTTTATTTATTTTTGCTACTGACTCTTTCCTCAGGTCTTTTCTCTCCATTAGTCAAGTTGACATATAAAAAAAACATAAAAATTAGACTACAAGATTTTTCTAGTTGATATTTAATTCCTAGTTCGTGCAGGCAGATTTTCACTTTCCTAAAAATAGTAAAGTTTTGGCTCCCATCTCAAAAGTTGTTGTGAGAATTTAATTTGTTATTAAAGATAAAGTACTTGGGACATGCCTAGTAGAAATGGTAAGTGACAGGGAAGAGTAAAGAGGCTAGTATGTCATATTACATTAAATTATATGGTAGATAAAAGCTTATTCAGGATACTGTGAGGACACAGTAAGTGGTGTTCCAAGGTAGAATCAGAAAAGTAGTCCTAAGGCATTAATTTCTGAAATGACAAGAATTAGCCAAGTGAAGAGATTTTCTGCAATGCGTAGGACAGCAAGTCCAATTTGTGAAAAAAGCAGCATGTTCAAAGACATCATATAAGTATGTTGCACCTCCATCTATATTTGAAGCTATTTAAGGGAAGGGTCCTTTGTGTTTTTATTTATTCATTACAAAACATTTATTAAGCATATTATACATTAGGTAGTATGCTAAGAGCCATAGACACTAAGGGGATGCACAGAGCTTAAAATTTCATAGGAAAATAGTAATTCAAAGTAGAGTGATTGTTGGAAACTGAAATACTGATGGACAGGTCACATTTTATAAATATTCATATCCATGTCTACTTTGTTTAATATTGAGGCTTGCTCAGTATAAATGACTATGAGCATCTCTTCTTAAGAGCATGCCTTCAGGTATTCTCTAGTTGTCTGCATATACCCTGTGCCATTTATTCTACCAGCTCCTAATACCTAGTCATGTTGGGACTATTAGCAAGTAACTCTACATAGCTATAAAAATATAAGACCTATTTTAAAACAATCTATATAATGTGACTGTGTTCTAAGCTGGTATCAAAAGAGAGAAAGGTGTGGAAAAAATGCTTGTAATCCTCAAGAATTTAATACAAAAATATTTGAGCATCTATGATGTATATGGACATATGACATGTGGAAGTCATAAGTTTTTTTTTCTATAAGAGGAAATATAGGAAGCATGTTACTGATGACAGCACCAGACTGATAATTTTAAAAACCTGATTTTAAAATCAAGTAAAATTGTCCCAGGGAATGGAGAAGCAAAGCTTAAACCTTCCTCTCTGAGAAGATTGTTGGGCCAGATCCAATTTTTTGCTGGCCTGTCTAGCTTCTGTCCTTGTTCAAAGTCAGAAATCTAAATTTGGCATTGGCTATAGGAATAGCAACTTTAAAAGCTTCAGCATATTAGGGCAGGAAAGTCATATAATTTATGGATAAATAAAAAGAAGAATAAATGAAGCCAAAATACAGTGTTCACTTTTGGGCTATGTGGAGAGGTTTTCATCTATCTGAAAATTAAAATAGGTGGTTGAAAATATGGTCATTCTTTGTTTACAGTCTAATAGTTAGGTACTTAATAATGTTGCGTAATCATAATAATATTAATAATAATATTAGCTTAGGTAGTAGCTATATAGGGCACAGGTCAGATCTTTATCATGTTGGCACTAACTTGTTTTTAATTTATATCAGTGCAAGTTATGAGAGAAATAAAGAACAAAATTGATTATTAGTCTCCCAAAGCTTTGCCTAATTTAACAGTCTTTATTCCTTTTTTAAATATGTTGATTATAAGTTTGAATACACTTTAGGGTTGCCTAAGAAACTTGGTTCTTCAATTCTGCATTTTGTTTGATTTGTGTTAACTTTTTTTATATATAAAGAAATTATCCCCATTTCCCTTCAGCCATTTACTCTCTGTATGACCTTGGACAAGTCACTTATCAAACTCTCGAAACCAGTTTCTTCACCTATAAAATGTTGACAGTTACATTTTTTAGAATTTCTAAGAAGATTAAATCAGAGAGTTAAGTAAAACTCTTAGTATAGTACTTAGCAAGAAATATAATAAACACTACCAAATGAATAAACACTACCAATTGCTAACAACAGAAAAAATAAAGCTATACTTTTAAAATGAGTTGCTAATGGTTAAAAGTTTTAAGCACTTACTATGTATTATACTGTGTGTTAAAAGCATTTCACAAGTAGGATCTCATGTAATTCCCCCAAAATAAATATTATTAGCCTCCAATTTTACAGATGAAAATTAATGCTAGTAGAGATTAAATAATGTCCCCAAGTTCACGCAGTCAATAAATGGTGGACTCAAGATTCAAACTGTGTTAGACTGACTTTAGAGCATACATTTACATCAGTTAAGCTATGTGTCTTCTCATATCACTGGTAGCTACAGAAGAGTATGTCAGGGCTCTAAATTGAATGTTTGAACACCCCTCTCCCCAAAAAAGGAAGTTTGGTGGGAGATCTTCAAGGTAATAAACAAGAAAGTGATAAATCAAGAATCAAATTCCAAGACAAAATCAGATATTGAAACCAAAGTAGGGATAATGGGTGAGAAAGGGTAAACTAAGACAGGACTATGACAGTAAATAAATATAAATACTGTAAATAAGCAAATAGATCATGTAAACCAATGCTGAATCTGAATCTATAAAGTCCTCAGTCTTTTAATCAAATATCACAGAAAGAAGTCATTGATATCTGATAGACTGCGCATATATGAGGTTACCCAGGGAACAGGTATTATCAAAAGTTCCTCAGCACTGATTGGGTTAAAGGTATAAATCTAGCAGCTAGACAAAAACTGTCATTTCATGAAAATGGTAAAAGATTTTGTAAAATATAGTCCATTAGAAGGGTATAATTATCTACTTGATATCATTTAAAATAATTTAGTATTTCATATTAAATATTTTATATTAAACATTTTTCAAATTTAAGCATATATTTTGCCCTAGCCCAATAAGCTATATCTACCATCTCTTCTGTCCTGCTAGTGATATACAGATAAAGTCAACAATGATAATAAAAATTTTAGTTCAATTTATAAGAGGAATCATGAAAACCCCATATTGGCAATATTAAAGTTTTAAAAAAGGATTTTAAAATACAGCTTTTAAAAGAAATCAGACAACATCATTGTAAAAGAAATGGGCATTATAGAAAGAAATAGCCAAATACTATAATTTCAGCAACACCAAAGAAATTACATGACAGTGCCAGCATGCCATTGTGCTGAGGTACTGTTCCATGTAGAATCATTCAATAGAACCCTCCAGCAAAATTTAATTCTGATCCCCCTCATTTGTGGAAGGTAAGATGCCTAACTATTAATTTTATTTGAACTTTTTAAGAAAATAAAAAGCCCTTCCAATGTTCTAAAATCCGACTCTGGTGATGGTGATGTAACTGTAAATGTATCTAAATTCACTGAATTGTGCTCCTAATGGGTACATTTTATACTGTGTAAATTTTATCTCAATAGACCTGGTTTAAAACAGTGTCCTCTACAGGGAGGCTGGTTTTAGTCAGGCTGCTAACTTGCAGGTTGACTGGCTACATATAAGAGTGTGAGTCTAGGAGCTGGGTGGGGCCAGAGCAGCAGTTAACGATAACATGGGGTTCAACCTGGCCAGCAATGATCAAATGATCTTTGCCTCACTCTTTTCCCCTTAAAAAAGTGGCAGAAATAAACATATTAATGAGGAAAAGGAAAGTTCTGCCATGTACAACTTTTTTTTTGCCAAGCCCACTCCTTAAAATAAAAACACCAAGCCTTAAAAATTATTAGTCACTAGACTATCTGGTATATACATAAAAACCATTCAGTGAAATAGTGAAATTAATGAAATGCCAAATGTACTTGAGGTAGAAAAAACACTAAACACATTTTATGTGGGAAAGAAAACAAAAATAAACATCATATCATAGAGCACATGTAGAAATGTTCCATGTTCTATATCCTTTGTCTCTTATCATTATTCGAACTATTCCTAGTATATTTTATGTCAGCACACAAATTAATAAATGTACCATATGCACACATATACTATTCTTGATAGGTACTTATCTTCACATTTCATAGGAAAAGAGAAAATGAAATAGAAATGTTATGATAGATTTCTTCTTTCTGATTCTTAAGTATATTAATTTAAAGGGCAAAAATGCCCCAATTATCCTTCTTCTTAAGCATTTCCTTCTTAGAGTAACAATGCTCCTATTTAACAGGTAATATCTGTGGAGTTGGTATTGATTTTAGCAGAATTTCCACTCTTTCATTTTATTTTTTTTTTTGTTTTGTTTTAGCATTGTTGGTTTTTTTGTTTTTATATATATAATATATATAAATTATTGTTGACAGTATTACAGATGTCCCCATTCCCCCCACCTTTGCCCTGCCCCACCCCAGGCCTTCACCACACTATTGTCTGTGTTCATGGGCTATGCATATATGCATACAGGTTCTTTGGTTAATTTCTTCCTGTTCCCCTCTGAGACCTGTCAGCCTGTTCCTTGTATCCATGCCTCTTGGACCTATTTTGTTTGTCAGTATCTAAAGGCACCTTGAAACAAATGAAAATGAACATACAACCAAAAATCTATGGGACACAGTGAATGCAATCCTCAGAGGGAAGTTCATAGCATTACAGGCCTACCTCAAGAAACAAGAAAACAAGAGAAATCTCAAATGAACTGTATAAACCTACAACTAAAAGAACTAGAACAAGAACAAGAAGAAAAGCCAGAGTTAAGTAAAAGGAAGGAAATAATAAAGATCAGAGTATAAATAAAAATTCAAGAGGAAGGAAGACTTCCAAGCTCTTTTTATGAGGCCAGCATCATCCTAATTCCAAAACCAGATAAAGACACCACTAAGAAAGAAAATTACAGGCCAATATCCCTGATGAACATAGATGCTAAAATCCTCAACAAAATATCAGTAAATTGGATGCAGCAATACATTAAAAATATATACACCATGACCAAGTGGAATTTATTCTGGAGATGCAAGGCTGGTACAATATTTGCAAATCGATAAATGTGAAAGATCACATAAATAAATTGAAAGACAAAAATCACATGATCATATCAATAGACGAAGAAAAGGCATTCAATAAAATCCAGCACCCATTTCTGATAAAAACTCTCAGCAAAGTGGGAATAGAGGGATCATACCTCAACCTAATAAAGGCCATATATGACAGACCTACAGCCAACATCATACTCAATGGGCAAAAACTAAAACCATTTCCATCAAGAACAGGAACAAGACAGGGATGTCCACTTCCACTCTTTCTATTATTTTATTTTTTAATTGTTTAAATTTGTTTTATTTTTTTTTCCTGATTATAAAAGTAAATAATATTCATTGTAGGCATTTTGGAAAAAAAGGAAAGTAGACATTATTTTTAATCTCAGCATAAATAAAATAACCATTGTTAATACCTTTTTTAATATGTTAAGCCATTTAATTTTTTTTTAATTTAAAATATTACAAATGTCCCTTTGTCCCCCCAATGACTCATTCCACCCCGTCCCACCCCCCTCCCCAGTTTCTCTCCCCACCATTGTCCGTGTCCTTGGGTTGTGCATATATGCATATAAATTCTTTGGTTACTCTCTCCCCCTCCACCCACCTGCCCTCCTCCCTCCCTCTGACATTCAACTGTCTGATTTATGCTTCCATGTCATTGAATCTATTCTGTTCATCAGTTCATTAAGTTCTTTAGATTCCACGTATAAGCGAGATCATGTGATGTTTGTCTTTCTCTGCCTGGCTTATTTCACTTAGCGTAATATTCTCCAGGTCCATCCATACTGTCCCAAAGGGTACAAGAACCTTCTTCTTTACAGCTGTGTAGTATTCCACGGTGTAAATGTCCCACAGCTTTTTTATCCACTCATCTACTGATGGGCGCTTGGGCTGTTTCCAGATCTTAGCTATTGTAAACTGCGCTGCTATGAAGATAGGGGTGCATATATTCTTTCTGATTAGTGTTTCGGGATTCTTAGGATATATTCCTAGAAGTGGGGGTGGAAAACAGTATGGAGGTTCCACTCTTTCTTTTAAAACAGTGAATGGTGAAGTTAAGATTGCAATAAGAATGAACTCTGATTAAAAGTGAAGCCTTATTTTATATTGAAAACATTTTAATTCCATTAAAATAGTAATCCATAAATATATTTTAAAATAATGTTGGTTTTGACACCTTCAATGGCCACCAAGTTTTTTAAATGTTGTACTATGGAAAGTTTTAAATATTAAATAATTAAATGGTAAAACAAATTTTATATACCATCATTTATTCATCCAACAACATCCATAACTTGCCACAGTTGCTTCACCTGTCTTTCTATGTACATATTTATTACTATACACTGTAAAGAAAATTCTAAATCCCGTGTCTTTTCCCCCTACACACTTAATATGCATATCTAGAAAAGTAGAAAATTGGTGGTTATCAATTTCTCTTTAGTGTGAGACATCACTGAACAGAAATGTAAATCAAAATGCATATATTTTTGACTATGCTATGATGATGCATGAATTTCAAGGTTTATTGAAACATATAGAAGACAAAATACTAAAAGTTCTAAATAATTCATTTTCATTCAAATATGTTTGACTCCATTTTTTCCTATTAGAAATTACAATCCAACAGTATAGGTAAAATTATGACCATTTTAATATTCAAGAGAAAGCAATGGCAATTTTTTTGTTATGTATGCTACTCTATTACATTTTATATTTCTCTTTAATAATGTAAGTCTATAACGCTTCAGAATGCTGAAATCAGAAATATAATTTGCCACTTAGATATGCAAATACTTCACGCAAAAAGTGAGTTGGACAAGCTTTAAATATAGTAAATTATTTAAAATTCCAGAATTTAATTTTGAATGTTTAGTGTACTTTGTGCATACTGGAAATAAAATACATTAGAATATCATTTCAAGATTTGATCACTTCTTTTGATATAGGCTAATATTATCTGTTATTGTAAAATTTAAATATAATTAGTTATACTAATGATATGCATTATAAGACTTTCACAAAAAAATACAGGGAATTTAAATTTATGCAAACATTGATACAAATACTAAAATACTATGCTAATTAATCAATAACAAAATTAGTATTTTAGCTCCAAGAACCACATTTTGATTTTTATTTAGTTATATTTTATACATACTTTTCATAATATGTACTTTAGTACTATTGAGGATTTAAAAAATTTGTTTTAAATACAATTTTTCATGATTATATTTTTTACCTTTCTATGTATCTGTGATTAAGCCATACCTTCAAAGTAACCATCTCTCCTGGGTTGTACCTTTGTTGGTAATTTTGTAACAGAAACTTTATTTTCATTGTTTTTGAATAATGCTAGGCGCACAGTAGCATCTAGACAAAATATCAAGACAAGACAAAAGTTCAGCTCTGGATCATTTCTTTTCTGAAATAGCTATATATATTTTATAATATTAAAACATGATACCTACTCTATAAAACTGTGAAAATGATGATGTTATTTTTTAAAGATTCATAATATGAAAAGGTAACCAGCCATTTATATTTTCTTGGTTATCTAATTAAACACATAGCCTCTACTTAATACAAAAAGCAGAAATGCTAATAATGGGAAGAGAAATTTACATTTAAAATTTCCAGTTATGGTCTCATCTTTTTATTTGGGGAGTTGCTTTGCTGTTTATTATTTTAGCTCCTTTCTTAAATCCCTAATATTTTGACTGGAATAAAGTAAAAATTTTATAAATATATAATATTATGCTATTATTACAGGAAAAAACAAATACTCTATTTTTTCTCCTCTAAACTATGAGAAGCTGGGATAGATGAGATGAAAACAAGCTAAATAATGTGATAAGGAACAGACAGAAAATGATTATTCATTAATTTTACAGATAAATTAATAGTTCATTTCTTGCCCTAATTTACTGTATTTTATGTAAGAAAGATGTAGAAATCCCATATATTTTTATAGCCAAGAGAATTCTAAATCTAGTAACTTTATAAAATAAATAGAATGATTGTAAATGTATGGCTCTATAATTTTTATTTGTAATGAATGATTCTATAGAATGTGAAATTGGAGATTTGGTCAGTTGAATTAAGACAAAAAGTTTTTGCTTGTTGATGAACTGTAAGAAAAGAAAAATATAAGTAAATAATAAAGAATAGAACAAAGAGTAGAAAATTGTGCATTAAAGTAGGTTAACTTAGTTGTATACCTGAAACTAATAAAATGTTGTATGTCAATTATACCTCAGGAAAAACAAATAATGAATTGTAGATTACCATTAAATCACAATTTAGGTCAGTGTACATTTTCTTAGTATCATCTTGCAAAAAAGAGACTTTAAGAATCTTTAATTAATACCTAGTGTAATAGAATTAAATATACTAGATGGAAAAATAAGATTTTAAATATCATAAACCCCCAAATACATATATTAATTAAATGCTAAGATAACATGTTTTTTAGAATGTAAATCAGAAAAGCAGAGTATTTGCAGAACTAATCTCAAGCATGAGCAAACTGAAGATTTCCATCAGTCCTCCAGTAATAATTGATCCTTTCTAAGCATGATTTACATGTTTCACAGAGATTATATTTCTTAATATTAGAGAAAATATTGGTCAGTATTTGGGCACATCTCATAATTATAGATGACATAAATTATTATAAGAGTTGGGTTCTTCTATATGAATTCAATATGTATTATCAAAAAGAACAATAAAGATCCTTGCATGTATACATTTATATATATTTAATAGAATAAGTATTATACAGGGTGTCTCAAAAAATATATATACACACTTTAACAGTTAATAGCTCAATTGATGTTTCTTGTTTTTGAGATTTAACCTATTGGAATTAATAATTATTCAAAGTATGTATACATTTTTGGGACACCCTATATATCATCTAAGTTACTTACAAAAAAACCCCACATATTGATATGTCAAAAGTAGCATTAGTCATTCAGGGAAGACATTACCATGTGCTTACATACTGTAATAACACCTTATAACCTGCTGATCTTTCCTCACATTCTCCTGATTTTCTTGCCTTTCTATTTGAATATGTATTTTCTGAGCAAAGACATTACAATTCCATAGACCAGGGTTAGATTCAAGCTCCAACTTACAGTAGTTATATGACTGAACAAATTACTCTTACCCTCCTCTGTCCAATAGAAAAAATACTGACTTTGAGGTACTACTGTGAGATTTAATGAGATAATGTGTGTAAAGCATCAAGACTTGTGCCTAGCCCGGCCGGGCGTGGCTCAGCGGTTGAGCGTTGGCCCGAGATCCAGGCGATCGGGGTTCCTGGTCAGGGCACATGCCTGGGTTGTGGGCTCGATCAATGACTCTCTCATCATTGATGTTTCTATCTCTCTCTCTTCCTCTCCTTTCCTCTCTCTGAAATCAATAAAGATATCTTAAAAAAAAAAAAAAAAAGACTTGTGCCTACATAAGTGTAGATGCTCCACTAACCACAGTAAGTAAACATATAATCACAACATAAATAATATTTCCAGTTTTTTTAAATTACTAAAAAATCACGATTCCTTCATACAATAAAGTGGGATATATTGAAAACAGATTGATGGATCCATAATTGATTTTATTCTATTCAACATAGCACGTAGAATAAAACCTATTAATCTTTTATACATGCTTTGGCACTCCCTTGGGCAAATAACAATCTCTCTGTGACTTGATTTCTTAATATGTAAAACATGGTTATGAAGATTACATAAGCTAACATACATAAAATATGTAACAGTTGTCTAGATTGATTTACTCAATAAAATAATTTTATTCATCAAGATCACACAGAGTGCTACATTTTCAATATCTTTTTATTTCAAAACATTCTTATTATACCATCTTAAATTGATTTAAAACTTAAATTCATTCAAATTTCAAAGGGATAATGATAAGCAAGAAACAGTAATTCTAGATGGGGAAGAAAAGTCACTGGATTTTGATAGTCCCTGGAAATACCACCGTTAACAAGACACTCTTCTTACCCTCAGAATCTACACAATCAAGTAAGAAAGCCTGGAGATGAGGACATTGTAAAGAATACAGCTTGTGACGTATTTTCCTTGCATTGTAGTCAGGTTTATACATTTAAATTGACTCCTCTGAGATCATCAATAGCAAGTCTATCCTTCTTTTATTTTTTTTTTAAGTCTTTATATCTCCCGGTATGACTTGCCCAGTGTCTGGGAAATAGGTTTAATACATCTATATATAATATTTAAAGAAACCCATAAGTAAATGAAGTTGCTGGTATGCGTGTGGCTTTGACCTTGACACTTTATGTCCATTATTTCATTTAAACAACATAATTTTACTTAGGCATTAGAATATCCTAAAATTACCTCCTCCCCTATGGGATTTTTTTTTAGTTTATGTAACTCTAATCTTAGCCCACCGGCTTATCTTATTCTTGCTAACTTTGAACTGAAAAATCGGATCATTATCCATTTTTTGTATGTGCCGAGAACAACACTGTTGTAAAATAAATTTTATGTTAAGATCTAGTGGCAAGCTATATTTCATCATCTCATAAGGAGTAATATTTACTAATTTAAATGTGTCTTCCCAAATATAAACATGCATATATACTACCCTACACACACAGTCATACACATGCAAATGTATTTAGTGACTTTTATATAATTTATTTCTGATTTGGTTAACAGTTATTTATTGAACACCTACCATATACCAGGCATGGTATTAGGTTCTGGGAATTCAGTGTGGAACAAATAGAGTCTTGGCCTCAAGGTCCTTACTATTCAAGTGGGTTTTATTATCGATTTGTTGAGAGTACAAGAAAGTAACATTTGATACAATTCTTGTACACTTTTTGGAAATCGCTGAGGTAAACAAAACGAATCATCAATAAACTTCATTTTACCATAGTTTGTCTATACTATTCCCTTTTGATCCTTCCCTCTTGGCATTCCTTAGTTGTCTTACCATTTTGCAACCTGATCTCTTTGCTACAGCCCATGAACTGAGTAATTCATATTAAAAAGTTAGCCGGTCTTGTTTCCTAGCTGGCTTAATTCTTGGTTATAAAACTAAATGTTACCAGCACAGTCTCATGCTCTTTTCTTCACTGAAATAAAGCAGTAAATATTGAACATGTACTGAACACCGTGCTAGGTGTTACAAATAGCTGCAAAATGATACTAATCTCTACCTGTGGCTCTACATTTATAACTAAATTAACTCTGCTTGCTTCAGCCTGCTCTTTCTTTTCTCTAACTATGATTATAATTCAAAAGGCATAAATATGATAAATGTGGGAAAACACTATGTCTTCAGCCTTATATTCTTAGCCCTTAAGCTTCTTACCATCTACTCTTCACCAAAATCCCTGTGCTCAGGGCACATGCTCTCTGAGGAGGGCTCCAGGTCAAAACCAGTCTCTCTTTCCCCACCTGGCTCATCTCAGTCTTGCTACCAGTTATACTCAGTGCCTTTGGGTTATGGAGCCTCATGCTTTCAATAAAGCAGCAGCTCTCACCTTGCAAATAATGTGTCTGACTGCAGTTTTAAACTCTCTAAAGCTCCCTGGGTATCTGTCAGTCTCCAATGCAGATCACCACAATGCACCGTGAAATTCCGTGCAGGAGGCAACAGCAAGAACAAAATGACAAACGCACAAAAACTCCACAAATACAAGACTAGTCATAACTGGCTCATGCTTGTGGCCATCATGAGGGAAATATCAACAATTTATGAGGAATAACAACAATCACATCCCAAACCCAATCCGAGTAAATAAATCATGGTGACTTCTCACAATTTTAGATTTTTCTCCTGCGGCTTCCAATCAATTTCTCTGCCCCTGCGCCTCCTCCTGCTGCTTCTGTTTAAAGCAGATGGGCGCATTTACCTCAATAGAAGTCATCGACACTGAGCCTCCCCCGCTGGCTGCCCACGCTGTGTGTCTCCGCACACCCTCGCTTCTTCAGTAATCAGCTTTCTCAGCGGTATTATTACTCTACCTGCAACTTTCTTTAAATAATTGACCCCATGCCTTTTGCCCTATTTTCACTCTCATCATAAATCAAATAATTGTCTCATATATCCCTTGGCTAATAAATAAATGTAAATGATACAAAAAGAAAATATTATGAAGTGTTTGCTACAGGGCAACTTGCTCTAAGGCTTTTCATGGCAGAAATTTGAATTAAACCTTCCATGCTCCCTGCATTTATACTTCATTTCCTTGAGGGTTACAGCTTTGTTGGATTTAGGATATAAATGGTTCCATTTAATTAAAAGTTTCTATTCTCTGAAGCCCACCTGCCATCCTCCCTATACCCATGAAGCTGGCTAGCCTCCACTAGTTTTAAGGAAAATGTTGCCCTCTGGTGGCTTGAAAATATCAAGTTGGTCAGTTGTCCATGTAAGAGGTATCCCCATTTATATTTGAAAATTATTAGTAAATTTTTAAGTTCCAACAGAATTTAAATATTTAAAATATTATTAGTGAGTAAAAACTTTTAATTATGGCCATTACTTTAGGCAGGTTAAAATAAATGAATAGCATATCACAAACTGATTAAATTATAAAACTGGAAAAGTACTAGAAAATGCTTTATCCTATAAGACTCTTCTTATAGTAGCATCATAACAGAAAAGAGCCCACTGATTCTTTTTCATCTTTAATCTTACTTTGAATGTTTCTGTTCTATATATCTGTTATGAAGGGGGAGTAGAGAAACGGAATGAGGAGAATTTAAGGTTATCATTGAGTTTTTTACATTTCGGAATTCATTTTTAAAAATGCCTTATATTTCATCAATCTAATAGCATTTTGATAAAACAAAAGCTTAACAGAGATACAGAACCTCACACAGTAATAAGAATGCAATTGGGTCTATTTACGGTCATGTAATTAGAGTAAAAATCCCGATAAAAATTATACAATTGCCATTTTGGATTTTTACCTAATAGGTCATGCTTAATGACCATTGACAAAATGTTAAATTTAAGATGTAGCTGTTAGCTTGGATGTCTAGTTGTACTTTTTCGTTTGTTACCCTACCATGCCCCCTTGTGACAGATAAAAAGAGGTTTAACTTCTGCCTGATAATAATTATGTCTAATTTTTGGCCTATAAAGCAATGACTTTTATGTATACACATATATTCTTTACTCAAACTTTTGTTAAAACATATTATTTGCTATGCTCATTTATTCAAAATGTACTCAACCTAAAAAACAATCACTCAATTATAAGAATTAGTAAGAAAGACCTATCTATATATATTTCCAGGGACTGATTCTAACAGAATAAATTTTCCCTTCCCTTCAGTATCAGAGGCTATGCAAACAGTATAAATATTTTTTAAAATAAAACAAATATTAAGCATAAATTAGTAATAATTATTTGTTGAACATTGGCTGAATCAGTTCTTAAGACACTTCTGATGTTTGAACTTGCCCCAGGAGTTTCAGAAACTTTAATCATTATCAAAACAGCTACTCAAACAATGTTTTGATAATACTTTTGAAGATGGGTAGAAATATACGTCAAAACAATAAAAAAGTTTATCAAATACCCAGATTTACTGTACTGGATTCTACTTCCCCAGGCCTAAGTGTCTTGCTACTGTTAAGGGTTTGGAAATACTGCTTCTCTGGGTAACCCGCACTTAATATTCAGTTCACTGAGCCCTGATGAACTTTCACAGGAGTTTACAGAATAAGAGTGTGGGAGCCACAAAGCAAGCTGACAAACAGTTATGTGCAAATAATTTTAAATGGTTTTAATTATAGATATGAAGTCACAATAACCTGCTGTTTCTTGCCCTGACACCTATAAACTACTCCACATATTAAATAATTATACTAAAATGATTAAAATTATTTACATTTTCATTAAAAATGCTTAAAAGTTAGTATTTTAAACCCAACAAACTTTTAGTACATAACAAAAAATATTAACTATCTCAAAAAGATAAAAGATAAAATTAAGATATCACTAATATAACACCAAAAAAGGAAAGTTGAACATTTGTGAATATAAAAATGAATCACCAGTACTTTATCAATGGCTAGTAAGTGTTTTGCCAGCAAATATTACTTATTCCTTGGAAATTAACAGTATTTTGGTTATTTTTATTTCTTTTTTAAAATTAAATATATATTATATGTACTTCTTAAAATTCTACTATTGCAGTAATGATCAAAAATAATAAATAGAAAAAGTAACAAAGATAAAATTAACCTTTTGAATGCTTCTTAGTATGCTTAAGTCTGTGAGTTCATGATTAAAGTTATGAGTAAATATAGTTATGTGCAAATAATTTTAAATGGTTTTAATTATAGATATAAAGTCATAATAACCTGCGATTTCTTGCCCTGACACCTATAAACTACTCCACATATTAAGTAATTATACCAAAATGATTAAAATTATCCAAAGAACAACAAATGATTTAAAGAATAGTCTGGCAAGTGGGATAGAAGAAAAGATGTCTTTGGACATTTCCCAAGTTCTGCATAATCATGAAAGATATATATCATTGTGCTCCTTTTCCAAAGTGTCAAGTTGTGAAGTGTTCATAGCTAATATTTATGGAATTGATGAATTTATATATTTTATTGACTAACCATGCAGTTT
The DNA here is from genome assembly GCF_964146895.1 of Miniopterus schreibersii. Lineage (NCBI taxonomy): Eukaryota > Metazoa > Chordata > Mammalia > Chiroptera > Miniopteridae > Miniopterus > Miniopterus schreibersii. The sequence continues at coordinate 116,562,032 of NC_138102.1, forward strand.
AAAAACACACAAAGGAATATCATGTGAAGTTGATGCTATTTAAAATTGACTTTACCAAAATGAATCAGATTAGTAATAGATTACAGAATAATTTTTAGTGCACAATAGATAGAAGAATCAATAGCAAAGTAAGAAACAGGGAAAAGTTAAAAATAACATTTAAGAGTATAACAAATTATTTAAGGCAAAAACACAATTTTCTTGTTTCATTTTTAGGATTACTACCTTAGAAATACTCACATCTGTGCATTTAATTTCTGTTCTTATTAAACACAATTTGGTAAAAATATTTTAAAGAAATTTCTTTCATATCAAACACATAGTTATTATTCAAAGAGCATTGATTACTCACCTAATTTTTTCTTTAATTTCTTTGATTTCATTTTCTGAGCTCTCTTCAGCATTTGCTGAGCAGTAGAAATATCCTTAAAGCCCCTAGTAAAAGATTAAATTTAATAAAGGCAAAACAAATATCCAGAACATGTTTATACATGCATATACATATAAAAATACATATCTGAATTATATTATATTAAAACAAATTTGGATTTCCACTTCAGAATCTGAAATCTAACAGACATAGTTTCTTAAAAACTAATAAAGGTATTTTGATCTTGAAAAATATCTGCCTTGGACATTTAAAAGTCTTAATTTTAAAAGTCATCTAATATTTTAGTGTAAAATAGAACACATACCATTCTTCTGAAATTTTTTCCTCTTTTTCAGATCGCAGCAAACTCTTTCTGCTGGTCTTTGATTCAGGTGTCCCGGATAAAGTTCTATTTTCTGGTCTGGCAATAGGAAAAAAACCAAGCAACTGAATCAACACAAGCATAGCAGCACTTTTTAAAACTACAAGCTATTTATGTTGTCTCAAACTTGAAAATAAAATCCATTTAAGTTATAGAAAAGCTTTATCTTGAAAAGCAATAAATGTCTGCCATTAATTTAAAATGTTTACATTTCAATTACTTGAAGCATATTTCAATCCTTTTGTAGAAAGAAATGCAGCCCTGGAATTTTTATTCTAATCCTTATCTCAACCTATATAGCAGTATTTAAAAGTCTTCTTTTTTACAACAATTACATTATTTTACTGACACAAGTTGCTTGAATGAATTTACCTTACATAGTTTTATTACATGGAAAACTCTGTAAAATAATTATATTTTAACACTAAATGTTATTCCATCTTCTAAACAAGTAAAATTGCTCCTATTTCCATTACTTTGCTAATTTTTTAAAGAATATAATATTCTTCATAAGTATGTCCACGGGTTGATCCTCTCAAAAAGTAATTCACCTTACCTGCCATTGAACTGCGTGTGTTCCGATGAAAACAAATTTTCTTTCTCATTACATAGCCATGCTTGAGCTGGATGACTTGGTAAATTAAATGAAGTATCATCATAGTTTAAGGTTCCAGAGAACTTATCAGGAAAAAAAAAAGTACATTAATAGAAAATAAATTGAAAAAGTCTAGCATTTATATTGTATTACTTTACATGCATAGAGTAAGTAGCCTCCTAAGGGAAACATAAAAATAAAAATTATAATAAAATGAAATTTATGGCATACAGATATAAATATCTTCTGTTGTAGTGATGAGGAATATCTTTTTGGTATAGTTGGCACATATGAAATGATTAATTGCAAAGTTCTTAAAAAATCTCAGGAAACAAAAACTTCAAAGATTATCAAATAAATAACAGATATTGCAGCCCATTGACCTCTGACTGAGAATCTTCAGCTGTTGCACTCTTAATGCATATTTTTATATTTTAAAAGTGCTTTCAACTAGTGATTTTAGCCTACTGCCAAATATGCAGCTGAACTGTATCATTTTTTTTTTTTTTTTTTTTTGCTACTGTGAAATAAAGTGTTGAAAGAAATCCAAAATAAAGAAAAAAAATTAGGAGCAAATGAAAGAAAAGCTACATGAATAATTACATCTGGGGATGAAGAGGAAGTCAGAGGCTTCTAAAAAGTAATTGTGTTTTTCAAGTCAATAAATTGTATTATTAATCACTGCAAAATAGCACAACCTTAAGGAATGAGCAAAGATCGAGCACTAAGAGGTTTCCATGACATGTTACCTTTGGCCAGTGCAGCTGGCTTGGTAGAAGCTGTGTTTGTGAAGGGAAGCAGGCGGAATCTAAAGCTAGCCATTCCTTCTCTAAGGCAGCCTGCACAAATAATAGCATCAATGTACACGATTTAGTTTGCATAACTGTTACAAAGAGTCTTTAAATTGTCTTATATACTACTAAAGTTAAGAAAGTATATCAGAATTTTTGTTTACTGGAAAATTTGCTACTTGTTATTGTGAGATGTTATACCTCTGCTTAATGCAATCATTCTAAAAACCGGGATAAATGTTTTTTTATCCCCAGTGGAATAAAGTGAGAACTTGAGTACTCAAGTGCTCTAAAAATAAGACGTGCAGATTGCTCAGTGTGTTTAACTGTTTGATAACTATGACTCTGAGACAACTCTACACGTAAACTGAGGGAAATAATCTATTAGTTCTTTATACTGTAAATTACAATATCTTCCATTAAACCTCACTATTGAAAATGTATAGTATTTCAACACATTACTATCAGTTTTTCTATAAACACTGTAAGATAGCTTTTACTTAATATTTTCCCAAAATTTCACAAATTTTCTGAATAGATGGAAAAATAATTTTATGGCAATATAAGAAATCCAGTTCTTGATATTGTATTATCTAATTTAAATGTTTAAATTTAAAAAAAGATACATTTAAATTTTGAAAAGATCCCATTTTACATTCCTTCACTCTTTATCTTAGAACATCCTTATTTCATTTATGTAATTTACAAATTTATTTATCTTTCTACAATGGGACTATGCTAGTTATGCTAGTTTGTATAACTTAGGACATAATTATCTAAATTTTATTTGCTTGGATGATTTAATATGATTTAGAATAAACTTCCGTGGTTCTATAATGTTTTTTGAAACTTTATGAAAAAAAGGATGATCAGAATACCAATGAACTTGTTTCTTAAAATGTTCTAAATGGATCAAACATATTTATGATTTAAAAACTAACATGATTATATTCTGGGGAGACTTAAATGCAATTTTCCATTTATACAATTACAATGTTTCTTAACTATTGCTATCCTGACTATAGGCTAGCATTGCAATGATAGACTTTTACTTATATAGCATTTAAGTCTTAGGAAACCTAATCAAATTTATATTTTTTGGTATCTATACAAATAGGACACCTCTAATTAGTTGTTAGGGACATTGTCTAACTATATATCACAGTTAGATACCAGTTATATCTGGTTTAAGAATGCTATTTGATGCAAAAGTACAAACAGGTTTCAGGATTCCGATTTTTTAATTCTTTCTTTCATATAATAAAGGGAAATCTAAATCTATCTCAGGAAAGATCAATGCCTACAGCATATCAGCTATGATCAAATTAGTATTCTTAGTCTGGTGAAAACAGAAGATGTGAAGATGTGGAAACAACATTATAAAAGGCAATGTGCCTGAGGATTCTGAGAATATGGCAGAGCCAAAAGCACCAGGAATCTGTCTCCCAACCTAGACAACAATTACAATGGAAGAATCTGTCTGATGCAACTATTTTGGAACTCTGGAGTCTAATGAAAGCTTATAAGTTCCAGGGGGGAAATTAGATGGTAAATTGAGGTTAATTTTGGTCAACTTCAGCTCTTACCACAGTAGCAGCTATCTACCTTCCACTCCCCAACCCTGAGGCAGGCAGCTGTTCATGTGTTTCTGGAGCAGCATGCACATGGCTCATAGGAGTCAGGGTAGACAATGAGGACCCTGTCCTCGAAATATTGGGGATCTGTGCTCTAATCACTGATTTTTGCTTCTGATCAGAGAGGTGCAAAGAGCGTTTGTTGTTCCACCTGCCCTATTGCTGTAAGCCCTGCCCTACTAGATAAATGATTTCCAGGGGATTTAAAGGGCTGGTGTCCTTCTCCCTGCTTCTTCATTTTTCTGATTTTCCTCTTTTGGGAGGCAGACATTAAAGACTAGGATATTCATTAAACGTTTCTAGAAGCTGAAAGCATTAATATAAAATGTTAAAGAAACGTTTGGTAATTACATAACCATAACCAAATAATGTTACCAAGACTGTAATTTATATGATTTCAAGCTAATTAATATAAAGTATATTTGGCAGTACCTAGTATGTTGAGGGGGGAAAAAAATCTCAAAATGTCAGGAGGAATTGGCCAATATTATAAATATACTACTGTTTTTAAAATGTATATTAATAGATCATGCTTAACACTGGATATTTATACAAATGCCAGTTATTGCTTAAGAAAACCTTCTGTTCAGTTTTTTTTAACTTACAACTGAGGATCTGGAAAGATTTCTGGTCACTAGAATACTGTTATCAAACATATTAAAAATGAACTTGAACTTAGATAAATTTGCAAATGTATGTTCACAATTGAGCATTTGATTAGGTATACACATACAGTGGAACCTTGGTTCTCATACTTAATTTGTCTGGAAGATTGTTAAAAGGTTGTTAGAAAATCGAATCATTTTTTCCCATTAGAAGTAATATAAATTTAATTAATCTGTTCCAGATCCCCAAATTATTCCCTCTCAGCCTTTCTCAGTTACCTGTGATCATTAGCACTTTCACATCCGTAGCAACATCAGCACTCTCGGTGGCCTCTTTATGTTTTAAAATTGTGCTAATCTTCAATTTTGCTATGCCATACTTGATAGCCAAATCAGACATGTGAATGCCTCTATCACACTTTGCAATTATTTCTTTTTCAAGCTCTATCATTCTTCTCACAACTTTCTTTTTCACTTTGCTGCTATCACTAACCTTTTTAGGACCCTTGGTGATGTACTGTACATATTTAATAATAATAAGCAGCAACAAAAGCAAAAAAAAACATGAAAATATGCACAGCACAATTTCCTGAGATTTTAATAATGTGAGGTTTAGCAGTAAACTGACCCATACTTGCAAATTCTCTCCTTTGTTTTTTGCCTGAGAGATGTGCGATTCATCATACAGGTATGTATCAGCATGAAAGGGTTGTCCGGTCAAGAACCAAAGTTTTGTCTGACAACCAAGACATTTTCCATAAATAGCTTGGTTGAGAATCAAATTATTCAAGATGGGAGATGTTTGAGAACCAAGCTTTGACTGTATTTGGCTTTTGATCAGAGAAAAAATCATTGGATTATTATTCTATAATCCAACTTTGAGAGACTAGACTATAAGGCTATCAAAAAGAGGAGGTAGCCCAGCCAGGCATGGCTCAGCAGTTGAGCATTGACCTATTATCTAGGAGATCACGGTTCAATTCCAGGTCAGGGCACATGCCCAGGTTGCGGGCTCAATCCCTGGTGGAGGACGTGCAGGGGGCAGCCAATCAATGACTCTCTCATCATTGATGTTTCTCTCTCTCTCCCTCTCCTTTCCTCTCTCTGAAATCAATAAATATCTATTTTTTTTTAAAAAAAGAGGAAGTAAACATAACACATATTTGTATATTAACATGCAAAATTTGTCATGCCATCAGTATAATCCTTTCATTTGACACATGACACTAGGATCAGACTTGTCCTAAGCAATAGGTCAGTTAGAGCTAAACAATTCCAAGAAATTATAAAAGCCATGACTTTACCTTTTTCCTACTCCCTTCATGACCCCCAACCTTGCTCCCAAAACTTCCTCTTCTTCTGCCCAAGTTGATTTTTGCTATCCCCTCCAAAATTCTAAAACTTCTGGATAACTTTTGTAGCATCTCAAAATCCTTACAGTTTGGAAACAGCTCATTCTGAATCCTAAATCTCACTTACTACACCCTCTCCTTCAGCATCAATTGAAAAGCTCATATTGTTGGAGATTACTGTTATACAGTCCATGGATGCCTTTTCACTAAAACAAATATGACACTTTCCTTTAGCCTTTTCCTTTGCCTATACTTTAGGTTTTCTTTGTTTGCTTATTTTCTCTCAATGTACTATAATATGTAGTACTCTGTAAAGTTAATCTGAGATAGAGAGCAAACATTAACTCCAGAACTGAAAGTTGCCCAGCTTATTGTATGCTGCCTCTTTCTCAAACATTATTCCTGCACACTTATTGAATTTAACTTTGGTCTGAGACAAAATATCTGAATTTGACTGTTGTGGTTTTGGGTTTTTGTATTTATGATATAGTAGCTTTCTTCATTCTCTCTGGGTTTAGGGACTCATAAGAGGTTTGGTTGTTTAAATTTAAAGACAACCTTATGGTTCTTTATATGTTGGCTCCTGAAGAATATATGTAAAAGAGAAAAATAAACTGTTAAATTAAGTTAATAACTAAAAAGATCAAATAAAACTTACTTTACAACTTAAAAGGTGCAAAATAAAAGTGCCAATGTAGATCACTACACCACATCAGACCTAACACATCTATTATTTTAGATATTATGTTCTTATATACATTTCATGACAAAGTGGCAACATTCCCCACAAAGGAGAATGAGACCTAGGCTCATTAAAATTTCTGCTAAAATAATTATTTTTAAAAGGTGATACATTGTGGACTCAAGGGCCAAGAAAATGTCTTATTCATCACTGTTTTAGAAGTTCATTATGAGTAGAAGTAATAGGTGCTTAATGTTGGGAGGAAGTTCTCCATGGGTCTCCTGCATTTCTGCATGTTTTGTGACAGCTTCCCCCCCCCCATATTACATTTTTAAGGATCTTTGTATAGCTAATAGCCTTGGAAGATAAGAGATAGTGTTTCACCCTATCTTAAAGGGCACTATCTTAGTGTTACCTGGACTCATGGGGTGTGGGACACATTGATTCAACTGATAGGATCTAGACATGGTTCACAGAGGAGGAAGGAGCTAAAGTTATCTCTTGGATGTGGTCTTTGTACTGTTGTTGTTGCTTCTATATATGAATGTAGAATAGAAATTGACCTGTTACATGTTTTACTTTTCCATCTCATAAGTGCCAGAGAGGATCATCTCAACAAGGGAAAGTTGCAGGTACAGACATGCTAGTGTGGTAAACTCTCTGTGATTTGTCACCTGTGGAACCACAGGTGGGTCAGTATTTAGTGTGAGTACCTCTATACTCTGGCATCCAAAGATCTTACTATATACATGATATCCCATTGGTTGTATGTGAATTCTATCTCAATTTAAAAAATCCTTGGTTTCGGTGGTCCTGATTATGGTCAGTATCATCATACACATCTGCATTCAGGGGCTGGCTGATACATCTGAACAAAATTCTGAGGCCTGTTTATCAAGTAATTTCTCAGGACTTGCCTCTGTGGAAAAATGTACGATGCTCAGGTGCTCCAGTAGCCAAGGAAAAACTCTTGTCTCTTCAGCCCTTTGCTACAAAAAAGGAGGCCCAACATCATACCGGACCCTTTCAGTGATGGAGATAACGCAAGTCTCTATGACTTATGATTTGGCCAATTGGAACTTTTGGCCTCCACTTGGAAACAACCTTGTGGTTTTGGATTTGTGGCCTTTCTCACATAGACACCAGGTGCATTTCTATTGAAATCAGCTATTACCCTCCTACTGGACTATTTTAGAAACTGAAAGAGTGACTTATAGAGGCCCTGTGATTGTCTTGCCTATTCACAGTTTGGGGCGAGAAACAACTCAGATTCAATCACTGATAAGATATGAAGGTTGCCCAAAGCCACACTTGTCAACCTGGCCCCAGTGGCGTCTGGACTATATGAAAAAGTGGAAGCTATACCTCTCAGCAGAACTTTACCTCCATTTCATGGCCTAATACAAAGCTGCTGGCTTGGAGGGACCTCAATTCACTCTGGTTCACCTGAATGCTTGGGCCTGAAACTCAAAGGAATCTTGTGTTGTAGCCAATGGCCTCACAGTTTGATCTGCCATGTGGAAAACTATAGATTTGTTGACCAAAGACAATATTTTGGGCCCCCACACCAGGGAAACAAATCACAGCTGCATATAGAACCATTTTGATTACTCATACGGATGTCCATGGTGAGGCCCCATTTCCTGATGAAACAACTAGAATCATATCACTAATTGGGCCTGGTTCTGTTTCTGATGTGAGGCTACCAATGCTTGTCATACTTGTGACTTCTGCAAAACTTACTTATTTGTTTTATGGTAGAGGATGTCCCATTCCATGGGTCCTTGCCTCTGCCTACTCTTGGAAAACTGACTACACACATTACAATTTCAATATCTTACCATAGTTTATATCTTTCAGGTTATCTATCAGCTGACTTTGGCCATATAACAGTGACCCTTGAAACTTGCCTGCATAATTTTTCAGTTTTCTGGGCCGTTGGAGTCTAACAGTTACATATGTTTTATCACTAAAGCTACTCAACAGTGAGCTAATAGTCTGACTCTACCACTCTCACTTCCTTCTGTCCACACAACTTAATAGTTTGATTCGTTAACTGGGGATCAGCAAGGGATCTACTGTTACAGCTACTTCCTAAGTAATGATTAGGGAAAAAATGCATGGAAGGTAATACAGACCTATTTTGACAACTCAGGATTCTATTCTGATCATTCTTGGGCATGATGCATATTTATTTTCCCCAACAGCAAATCCCAGGCCAGCATGGTTGACACATTCTCATAGTGATGCCTGGCCAAAGGGGGCTTAGGGTAAGTTTTATGGTTAAGTTTTATAAAAATGCACTTGTTCCTCTCATTCCCTAGCCTTTCAGACAAAAGGTCTAGTGTGAGTAACAATGATTAGAAAAAAGGTAAAGTTATAGCTAAGAGAAATAGAACACTCAAATTTTGAAGAGATGGATGGAGAACCACCTCTCAGTGCCTTTGAAGGGAATGTCTGAGATTCTGAGAGGAATAGGGAAGGGAGAGACATTAATGATCTTTTGTCCTTCAGGACTACCCCTGAAGCCTTCATCCACGAGAAAAATGCCCCTGTAGAGCTCTCCCAAACAGCTGCAAGCACCTTAAATTTAAATTATTGCTGGGTCTGCAATAATTCCAGGAGGTTGTGGAACACAACTTGATAGCCATTTCCCTTAAGTTTACTGGAAAGTCTACCATGTCAACAGGTGACAGACTGACAGCAGAAGTAGAGTGCAAATCCTGCACCTCCCATGTAAATCATTTCTGGATGTTTTCTCCACTCCCATTCTCAGTCATCCCATGGATTGGACAAACACCACCTGGAAGGTGTCCTACTCACAAATCACCTTCAAATGCTTAAGGAAACAACACTATGGCCCTGGAAAGTACTTAAGTCAACCCCAACTCACTGGCCAGGGTTGTTTTAGATGGCAGAACTGCATTAAAATTCAAGAGCCAAGAAGGGGTCTGTAATATCTAATACTTGCAGCTGTGCCTGGATTAAAGCCTCGAGCTTAGTGGAAAGGTAAATACAGAAACTTATAGGTAAAACCACCTGGGCTATTAATAGCAACAGTAATTAATTGCTTCGTGAGGATAACCTCATGGTTTTAGGCCTAGCCTCTGTCAGATTATTCAGAGTGGCCACTGGAGTGCATACTTATGGGAAAATTTGCCATGAAGAAAAAAGGGGTAGATATTGTTGTGAGGTAATTTTCCACTGGACTCTAACAATTATGCATGACTTATGGCAGCTGTTGTTCTGGACTATCTTTTCAAAGATGTTAATATAGCTAACAGACCTGAAAGATAGAGACAGTCTTTTGGTGGGGCAGAAGTCAAAATTTATTGTTTGATATAATAAAGATAATGACATTTTCTGGAGCATAGGATAGGCAGGTTTGCTAGCAGCCCTTTATAAAACATGAGGTTTCCTGGGTTCAGGATTCCTTATGGAGAAAGTTTTCAGATTCCTCCCTGTGGAACTTGGGGGCCTAGGGAAATGTATGTGCACATGAAACTCCTGCTGCCTGATGTGACAAGTAATAAATGTCTCGTATCTTCTGCTACCATCCATGAATGTGTGGTAGCTTAGCTTGTTTAATTGAATGCAGGATAAAAATCTCAGAGCCCTCACAGTTCTTGGCACTTAAAAAATCATGGTCAACTATGCTTAATAAAACTAAAACAAATTAACTCTTGGTTATTAGTCCCTTGGTTAACTGTTTGTTAAATGCAATCACATTTCAGAGGGGCAATGAACAAATCAATACAAAAACTTCATGGCAGACTGATATAGACTTTTTGACCCTGGCTAATTTATTAAGACAATTTTATATTTTTATAGCAATTATAATTCACTGCAAATATCCAAATATATTTCTGACATCCCCTAAATGTCAGTCCAATATTTTATCTGTTTATATACCTATCCCATCCCCAAGTATGGTGCCTGCCATATTGTAAGCAGTCAGTATTTTTGTTTGCTGGAATGGAAAAAATAAATTTGAATAGATGTTATATGACTACAGTGTGATAAGTTTAAAAGAAAAGAGAAATATGGTTTCAATCCAAAGGCAACTATTTTTATTACCTAAATAAGTGATAAAAGGGAAGTCCTGGAATGATAAGTCTTATTATACTTCTAAACAGGAAAGTTAAATCGAGAAATAAAAAGTACAGGGACACTCTGGTAATTCAATTATTACATCTAAAGTTGCAAGATAATTTCAAAATAAAAGGGGTAAAAAGTGTCAAAGGAAGGCAAAGCAATAATACCTTCCTAATTGGTACTTGGCTTTAATTCTTAGCTCCCCTAAAGTATAATTTCTGCATTGCAAATAAAGTCACCCATTTAAAACAAAAACATTTAACTCCCTTACTAAAAACCCTATAATAATTTTCTAGCACATTTGAAATAAAATTCAAAGTTCTTGATATCATATCTTAGGCATTATGTGGACTGATACTTGGTCATTTTTGTTTGTTTCTCATCTCTGTGTGCGTCTTTTTTCCCTCCAGTAGTAATCATTTCTACCTATTGTGAACTTTCTGTTACTTTAATATACCAAAGAAGTTCCTGTTTCAAGACTTCTATACTTGTCCTCTACTTAGCCCAGGGAAATATTACCTGTGGCTATTCCCTCACTTTATTTTCACAGCTCTATGAAAATATTATACTTATGCAGGCCTTTGCTGGTCTTCCAGTCAGATTCTATGCTCTTTCCCTAAAACTGTCTTATTTTCATAGTGACTTTCAACACCTTATAGCGTGCTGTATAGTTCTACATGCATTCACTGCCTGTCATCTCAAGCTAATGTAAGCTCTGTGAGGTCAGGAATTTCTCTCTGTTGTTCACCATGGTGAAAACAATGCCTGGAGCAGTTAAGATAAACAATGACATGAAATATTCATTCATAAACATTTTGTTCTGTTTTAGCTTTAATTAGAATTAAGATCCTCTTGAGAATATCTATAAATATTGGATTTAAAGAACCTAAAGGCACTCAAAAGCAATAAAGCAGCCAGAAGTTAAAGAAACAAGATCTCGGAGAGAAGAGTTGAATGCTGATGTAAACTCTATATTTCTCTACACATTCTCCTTCAGGGAAATTCCCAATTCTATTAACAGGAAAGAGAAGCCAAACAGAAACCTGAGGCTTGTTTGTACCAGATTTAATGGGATGAAGAGACAGAAGTTGAAGTGCAGGGATGCCAAGGCAGTTAGGAGAATAAAGGACCAAGATCCCCAGGAGGAGAGAGCCACCAAAATGTGAGCTCGCTCATGCATAAAATTTTCTTTCACATGTTTGCCAATTCAAAGTAGTACATACGTAGGAGAGATACCTAGGTCAAAGTGCAATAGCAACAGCTGGGGTGCTAGAAAGCTAAAAAGATATTTGTTCTGTAACTTGATGCTCTGGAGGAAAAAAATTAAAATTCAGGAACAGACAAGGTGAAGGTAACCTGGTAAATATCTCAATTAACTCAACCTTAAGACAAACCAGAAATACATCAGCTCAAACAAAGTCTGAAAATAAACCTGAAAAGGATCCCTGCCTATGTGGCATCTGCCTGCCAGAATAAAATCCAATCCTCTATAGGCAAAGAAAACCTTTTCCAGGGTTTTACACTTTTACATATATTTCAGGTACTTAACCAAAAATTAAATGCTAAGAAAGAGAATAAACTGATTAAAAATACAAGAGATAATCAATGGAAATAAACCCACAAGTGACCTAGATGTTGCAACTGACTGAAAAGCTTTGAAAGCACTATGTTAGCATTTAAAAAATATATAGAAAATGATAGAAAACTTCAACAAATAACTAGAATTTATAATAGATAACCAAGTAGAAACTCCAGAATTAATAATTAGAATAACTGAAATTAATAATTCAATTGATAGTCTAAAAATAATTTAAATAACTCAGGAGAGATCATTAGTAATCTATAGGTTAGGTCAGTAGGAAACTTCCAAATTAAAATTTAGAAGCAAAAAAAAAATTTTTTTTTCAGAGTCTAAGAAACACATGTGAAATGGTGAGCTATTCTAACATGTGTTTTTGGAGTCACTTTACCTCAAAGAAGAGAGATAATAAAAATAATTAAATATTTCAAATAACTCAGCCCAAGCAATTTCCAAAACAGATGAAAGTCATCAACCACAGATTCAAAGAGCCATATGGCTTTTCCCACTCCAAGCAGTGAAAATACATAGAAAAATCACACTCAAAAAAACACTGTGAGCAACTATATGCCAACAAACTGAACAACATGGGTGAAATGGGCAAATTCCTGGAAGCATACAATCTTCCAAAGCTAAATCAGGAAGAATAAAAAAAACCTGAATAGGCCAATAACAACTAATGAAATTGAAGCACTAATCAAAAAACTCCCAGCAAACAAAAGTCTAAGGCCAGATGGATTTACAGGCAAGTTTTACCAAACACTCAAAGAAGAATTAACACCTATTCTACTCAAACTGTTCCAGAAAATTCAAGAAGAGGGAAAACTCTCAAACTCTTTCTTTGAGGCCAGCATCATCCTAATCCCAAAATCAGATAAAGGCACTACAAAGAAAGAAAATTACAGGCCAATATCCCTGATGAAAAGAGATGCTAAAATCCTCACTAAGATACTAGCAAACCGGATCCAGTAATACATTAAAAAGATCATACACCACGACCAAGTGGGATTTATTCTGGGGATGCAAGGCTGGTACAACATCCACAAATCAATAAATGTGATACATTACATAAACAAAATAAAGGACAAAAATCATATGATCATATCAATAGATGCAGAAAAAGCATTCGACAAAATCCAGCACCCATTTCTGATAAAAACTCTCAGCAAAGTGGGAATAGAGGGATCATACCTCAACATAATAAAGGCCATATATGACAGACCTACAGCCAACATCATACTCAATGGGCAAAAACTAAAACCATTTCCATTACAAATAGGAACAAGACAGGGATGTCCACTTTCACCACTCTTATTCAATATAGTACTGGAAGTCCTCGCCATAGCCATCAGACAGGAAGAAAACATGAAAGGTATCCAAATTGGAAAGGAGGAAGTAAAACTGTCATTATTTGCAGATGACATGATATTGTACATAGAAAACCCTAAAGGCTCCATCAAAGTACTACTAGATTTGATAAATGAATTTGGCGAGGTAGCTGGATACAAAATCAACATCCGGAAATTGATGGCATTTTTACACACCAACAACAAACTCTCAGAAAGAGAAACTAAAAAAACAATACCATTTACCATTGCAACTAAAAAAATAAGACACCCAGGAATAAACTTAACCAAGCATGTAAAAGACCTGTACTCAGAAAACTACAGGTCACTGAAAAAAGAAATAGAGGAAGATATAAACAAGGGGAAGAATATACTATGTTCATGGCTTAGAAGAATTAATATCATTAAAATGTCCATACTACCCAAAGCAATTTATAAATTCAATGCAATTCTTATTAAAATACCAACAGCATATTTCACAGAGCTAGAACAAATATTCCAAAAATGTATATGGAACCAAAAAAGACCCCGAGTAGCCCCAGACATCTTGAGAAAGAATAACAGAGTGGGAGGGATCACTTTACTGAACATCAAACTATAGTGCAAAACCACTGTAATCAAAACAGCCTGGTATTGGTACAACACCAGACATACAGATCAATGGAACAGAGCAGAGACCCCAGAAATAGACCCACGCCATTATGGTCAGTTAATATTTGACAAAGGAGGCAAGAGCATACAATGGAGTAAAGACAGAATCTTCAGTAAATAGTGTTGGGAAAATTGGACAGCTACATGAAAAAATATGAAACTAGATCACTAACTTTCACCATACAAAAAAATAAACTCAAAATAGATAAAAGATTTAAATGTAAGTCACAAAACCATAAAAAACCTGGAAGGAAACATAGGCAGTAAAGTTACAGACATCTCACGTAGTGGAATTTTCACTGGTACATCTCCTAGGGCAAGAGAAACAAAAGGAAAAATGAATATATGGGACTACATCAAAATAAAAAGCTTCTGCACAGCAAAGGAAAACAGACTCAAAATACAAAGAATCCCATGGTTTGGGAGAACATACTTTCCAAGGATGTATCTGATAAGGGGCTAATTTCCAAAGTGTACAAAGAACTCATACAACTCAACAAGAGGAAGACAAACAACCCAATTAAAAAATGGGTAAAGGACCTGAATAGACACTTCTCCAAAGAGGACATACAGGTGGCCAAGAGACATGAAAAAATGCTCATCATCACTAATTATCAGAGGGATGCAAATTAAAACCACAATGAGGTATCACTTCACACCTGTCAGAATGGCTACCATCAACAAATCAACAAGTGACACGTACTGCCGAGAAAGTGGAGAAAGGGAAACCCTGGTACACTGCTGGTGGAAATGCAGACTGGTGCAGCCACTATGGAAAACAGTGTGGAGGTTCCTCAAAAAATTAAAAAAGGAGCTGCCTTTTGACCCAGTGAACATATCCTAAAAATCCTGAAACACTAATCTGAAAGAATACATGCACCCCTGTGTTCATAGCAGCACAATTTACAAGAGCTAAGATCTGGAAACAGCCCAAGTGCCCATCAATAGATGAGTGGATAAAAAAGCTATGGGACATTCACACCATGGAATACTATGCAGCTGTAAAGAAGAAGGATCTCGTACCCTTTGGGACAGTGTGGATGGACCTGGAGAATATTATGCTGAGTGAAATAAGCCAGGCAGAGAAAGACAAACATCACATAATCTCACTTATATGTGGAATCTAAAGAACTTAATAAACTGATGTACAGAAATGATTCAATGGCATGGAAGCATGGACCAGAATGAAGAATCTCAGAGGGATGGAGGGGGACAGGTGGGTGGAGGGGGAGAGATTAACCAAAGAATTTATATGTATATATGCATAACCCAAGGACACAGACAATGGTTTGGTGAGAGAATGGGGAGGGGGGTCCAGCAGGGTGGAATGGGTCAATGGGGAGATAAAGGGACATCTGTAATATTTTAAGGGGAAAAAAAATCACACTCAGATGCTGAAATACAAAAACAGAAAATGAACCTTAAAAGTAGTGTGGGTAGTGTAGGTGGGAAGGCAATATCTTTGTAGAAGAAAAAATAAGATTTATTACTGATTTAACAGAATGTATGGAAGCCAGAAGCTAATAAAATGACATCTTTGAACACAAAAAGCCTACCTAAAAGTCTATACCAGAGAAGACATCCTGCAAAATTTGAAGAAATAGAAATATCAATAGATGCAGGAAAAGCTTCTAACAAAATCTAGCACCCATTTATGATAAAAACTCTCAGCAAAGTGGATATATAAACCCATAGCTCACATCATACCCTATGAGGAAAAATTTTAAGTATTTCTGTTAAGATTAGGAACAAGACAGGGATGTCCTCTTTTACTACTCTTATTAAACATAACACTAGAAGTCCTAGCCATAGCAATCAGACAAGAAGACATAAAAGGCATCCAGGTTGGAAAGGAAGAAGTAAAACTTTCATTATTTGCAGATGACATGATACTGTACATAGAGAAACCCAAAGATTTCACCACAAAACTGCTGGAACTGATAAATTCAGTAAAGTAGCAGGATACAAAATAAGTATCTAAAATTTGGTTGCATTTTAATATTTAAACACAAATAATGAACTATCAAAAAAGAAAACTAAGAAAACAGTCCCACTTACAATTGCATCAAACAAATTACCTAAGAATAAATTTAACCAAAGCGGTAAAAGACCTGTACTCAGAAAATTATAAGACATTGAAGAAAGAAATAGAAGATACAGGGAGAAACAAGATGGCGGAACAGGTAACAACTGCACCCACCTCCTCCCGCAACCACATCAAAATCACAACTAAAATACAGAACCACCATCACTCAGAGTCTCCTGAGATCTGGCTGCACAGAAGCCCCACAACCAGGGAGCTGAAGGAGCATCGAGACCGGGAGGAGGGGCTGGATCGCAGAGACGCGGCCGCCGGCCCACACCCGGAAGCCTGGTTTAAACCCGAGTAAATCTCCACGGTGGGGATTTCCTGGAGGAATGAGGGGTCCCAGCCCCACATCGGGCCCCCAGCCCAGGGCTCTGGGGCTGGGAAGAGAAATCCCCACAACTTCAGGCTGTGAAACCAGCGGGGGCTGTCCCTGAGGGTCGCGGAGGCTGCAGGAGCCCCAGCAGCTCCTCTCAAAGGGCCCGGCACGGACTCACTCGGACGCTCCCTCTGAGCCCAGCGCCGGGCAGCAGCCTGAAAGGACCTGGGACTCTCCGGGAGGAACTAACCTGCCTGAAATTGGGTCAAGAGCTGGAGGGGCGGCTTTCTCCCAGGCAGAAGAGCTGGCAGAGGCCACTGTTCGTCTGGCGAGTCCTCCCTGTACACAGCCCGCAGGGAGGAGCCATATTTGAATCACCAGCACCTGACTCCCACCTTTGGCCCCGCCCCGTGATTCCCGGAGGCCCCGCCCCTCCCCACCTGAAGCTCATCCAGGCCATTTCCAGGGGCTTTTCTGTGCAAGTGGCCTCTCGAACCTCATGCTTAGGACTTTCCTAAAATCTCTCAACCAAGCAGCAGCGGGCCCCATATGGCTTGATAAGTGGCCCCAGGCCTGGCACTGGTGGCAGCCTGCATTGGTTCATAGCTTGGCCTCTCCTGGACACCTCCAATCCCAGCACAAGTGGCAGCCAACTAATGTCTGCTGTGTAGCTCATGCTGGGTGGCCCTGGGCAGGGCACTGGCAGAGACTGACTTTGCATCTCCCCCGGGAAGCCCCAGAGACAGTGCACCTGGTGGTCAGACTTGACCATGCTGGATTACAACCCTACCACATCCATGTGTGACACACTCAAGGGGGGCACTTGGTGAACACCAAAGCCCCACTGAAGTAAATCCTGCTCCACAAGGGTGTCTCCAGCACAGCAGCTCTTTAGCTGTAGTGGTAGCTGGTCCTCACAGCTAATTGGTGGGGGTTCAATTCCTCCCAGTGAGGCCAACAGCAACCAAGGCTCAACTACAACAGGACAGTGCACACAGCCCACACAGGGGAGCACCCAGAAGGCCCAGCTCAGATGACTGGGGAGGCTGAGCCACTGGACCCTACAGGACACTTACTACACAAAGCCACTCTACACATTCCAGGAGACATAGCAGCTCTACCTAATACATAGAAACAAACACCTGGAAGCAGCCAAAATGTGGAGGCAAAGAAACATGTCACAAGTAAAGAACAGAAGAAATCTCTAGAAGAGGAACTAAATGAAATAGATCCAAGCAAACTAACAGATACAAAGTTCAGAATTTTTTTTATAAGTGTGTTTAAGCAGACTATTAGGGAAATAACTAAGACCATCAATGACATAATAAAGTACCAATTTGAAATGAAGGCTACACGAACTGAAATGAAGAATAATTTACATGGAATCAACAGTAGACTAGAGGACACTGAGAATCAAATCAGCAACTTGGAACATGAGGAAACAAAAAACACCCAACCAGAAGAGCAAAATGAAAAAAGAATCCAGAAATATGAAGATAGGATAAGGAGCCTCTGGGACAACTTCAAGGGGCCCAACATTCGTATTATTGGGGTTATAATATGAAGGGGAAGAAAGAGAACAAGAAATTGAAAACCCATTTGAAAAAATAATTACAGAAAACTTCCACTACCTGGGCAAAGAAATATACTTACAAGTCCAGGAAGCACAGAGGGTCCCAAACAAGAGGAGCCCAAAGAGGCCCACAGCAACACACATCATAATTAAAATGCCAAAGGTTAAAGACAAAGAGAGAATCTTAAAAGCAGCATGAGAGAAGCAATTAGTTACCTACAAGGGAGCACCCATATGACTGTCAGCTGATTTCTCAACAGAAACTTCGCAAGCCAAAAGGGAGTGGAAAGAAATATTCAAAGTGATGAAAAACTTGGAACTACAACCAAGATTGCTCTATCCAGCAAAGCTATCCTTTAGAATTGAAGGTCAAATAAAGAGCTTCACAGATAAGAAAAAGCTAAAAGAGTTCATCACCACTAGACCAGCACTACAGGAAAAGTTGAAGGGTCTTCTTTAAGAAGAAGCTAATAAACAAAAGAATCTGACGAACTAAATAGATCCAGAGACATTGACACATGCAACAGACGATCATATATCAGGAAAGAGGGAAGGGGGGTGGAGGGTGGGAAGAGATTAACCAAGGAAGTTATATGCATACATGCATAACCCATGGACACAGTTAATAATGGAGTGAAGGCCTGGGGAGGGGGGAAAAAATGGAACACCTGTAATACTCTCAACAATAAAGATAAATTAAGAATTAAAAAAAAAAAAAATAGAAGATACAAATAAATGGAAGCACATACCATGCTCATGGATAGGAAAAATTAACATTAAAATGTCCATACTATCAGCAATCTATAGATTCAATACAATTTCTAACAAAATACCAATGGCGTATCTCACAGAACTAGAAGAAATAATCCAAAAATTTATACAGAACCATGAAAAAGACCCCTAATAGCCATAGCACTCTTGAGAAAGAAGAACAAAGTTGGAGGAATCACACTAACTGATGATATAACTATACCATAAGTCCATAGTAATCAAAACAACATGATATTGGTATAAAAACAGACATATAGGTCAGTGGAACAGAATAGAAAGCCCCAAAAATAAACCCACGTCGATATGGTCAATTAATATTTGACAAAGAAGGTAAAAACATACAATAGTATAAAGACAACCTATTCAATAAATGGTGTTTGGAAAATTGGACAGATACGTTCTTACACCATATACAATAAACTCAAAATGGATTAAAGACTTACATGTAAGATTGAATACCATAAAAATCCTAGAAGATAACATAGGCTGTGATATCTCAGACATTTCTCTTAGTAATATGTTTTCTTTTTCTTTTTTAAATATGTTTTTATTGATTTTTTTTTTGAGAGAGAGAAATATCAGTGTGAGAGAGATCCAGGGATCAGTTGGCTCCTGTACACAACTGACCAGCGATTGAAAAGGCAACCTGGGCATATGCCTGACCAAGAATCGAACAAGCAACATTTTCAGTGCATTGGACAATGCTCAACTAACTGAGCCACACAAGCCAGAGCATAGTTTTTTTGATATATCTCCTTGGGCAAGGGAAACAAAAGAAAAAATAAACAAATGGGACATCAAACAAAACATTTGCACAGAAAAAGAAAACATCAACAAAATGAAAGACAACCCACTGAATGGAGAAACATTCATGAAGGATACATTTGATAAAGGGCTAATATCCAAAATTAATAAAGAATTCCTACAACTCAACACCATAAAAACAAATGATCCAAATAAAAATGGGCAAAGGACCTGACTAGACACTTCTCCAAAGAGGACATACAGATAGCCAATGCACATATGAAAAGACCCTCAGCATCACTAATCATCAGGTAAATGCAAATTAAAACCACAATGAGATTTCACCTCACATCTGTCAGAATGGCTATCATCAATAAATCAACAAACAACAAATATTGATAAGGATGTGGAGAAAAGGAAACACTCATGCACTGCTGGTGGGAACACAGATTGATGCAGCCACTGTGAAAAACAGAACAGAGAATTCTCAAAAAATTAAAAATGGGACTGCCTTATGACCCAGTGATACCATTTCTGGGTATATATCCGAAGAAACCCGAAACACTAATTCAAAAGAATATATGCACCCCTATGTTCATTGCAGCATTATTTATAATAAATAGCCAAGCTATGGAAGCAACCCAAGTGTCCATCAATAGATAAGTAGGTTAAAAGCAATGGTACATATATAAATTGGAATATTACTCAACCATAAAAAAGAATAAAATCTTACCATTTGGTACGGCATGGATGGACCTATCGATATTATGTTAAGTAAAATATGTCAGTCAGAGAAAGACAAATACCATATGATTTCACTTATATGTGGAGTCTAAAGAACAATATAAATGAACAAACAAAAAATAAACAGACTCATAGGTAATGAGGACAGTCTGATGGATACCAGAGGGGAAAGGGTTTGGGAGACAGGTCAAAAAAGGAATGGATTGAGAAGTACATATTGGTAATAACTATGTATAGTGCCGGTATGGTCCTGGAAATATCAGGAGAGAACATTTAGTGAAGTATATGATTTTCTAACCACTATGCTGTACACCTAAAACTAATACACAATAATACTGAATGTAAGCTGTAATTGAAAAAAATTAAAATATTAAGAAAATAAAGTAAAATAAATTGTCAAGCAATCAAGCAATTAAAACTTGACCTAAACTAAAATAAATACTAAAGAAGTCCTTTAGGCAAAGAAAAATTATCCCAGATGGAAACCTGCTAACACAGAAAGGAATAAAGTACGTGGAAAAAGATAACGAACTAACAGGCTAATAAAGGAATAAAAGGGGAAATACAAAAATAAGCAATTAATGCAAAAGAATGCATAAGAGAACATAGGACAAACAAAAAACAAATAGAAAGATGACATATATAAGCCTAATTATCCTCTTAATTAAAATAGTCTCGATACGTCAATAAAAGCATGTCAGAATGAAATATGAAAATAAGCAAAACCTAACTATATACTTTTATGAGTCAACTTTAAATGTAAAAGCACAGAAATGTTAAATGAGAATGGTTAGAAAAATGTAAGTTATGAAATTGTCAACCAAAAATTGTAGTTTTGAAAATATCAGAGTAAGTAGTCATTAATGCAGTTAAAGAGGAAAACTAAGGTTACAGAGAAAACATTTATTATGTAAAAGAGTCAATAATACAATAATTTGCCTGGCCGGGCGTGGCTCAGCGGTTGAGCATTGACCTAGGATCCAGGTGACCCGGGTTCGATTCCCGGTCAGGGCACATGCCCGGTTGCGGGCTTGATCAATGACTCTCTCATCATTGATGTTTCTATCTCTCTCTCTCTCCCTCTCCTTTCCTCTCTCTGAAATCAATAAAGATATATTTAAAAAATAATAATAATAATACAATAATTTAACTATCCTAAATGTATATGCCCTAATAACATAGCCTCAAACTATGAGGTAAAATATTACAGAACTAACAAGTGATTTAGAGACTCCCACAATCATAGTAAGAGATTTTAGCATTCTTCTGTCAATACCTGATACAATCCCCATATCCCAACCAATTACTACTGATACAGAAGATCTAAAAACACAATAAAGTATTTAAGATTTTATGTATTCAACACCTGCAGAATGTACATTCCTTTCAAGCGTACATGGAATGGTTCCCCAAACAGATTTTGTGCTGAGACAAATTTTTAAGGAACAAATAACATCAATCTTATATCAAACTCTTCCAGAAAATAGAAACAGAGGAAACATTTTTCAACCAAGTGTATAAAGCCAAATAAACTTGATATGAAAATCTGAAGAGAGTTTTATAAAAAAAAACAATTAACAAGCCCATTTCTTCCTGCATATAAATGTAAAAATCCTATACAAAATATTGCCTAATCAAATTAGAGACATATAAAAAGAATACAGTATAGCCTAGCCAGGTGGCTCAGTTGTTTGGAGCATCATCCCTTACACCAAAAGGTTGCAGGTTCTATTCCAGGTCAGGGTGTGTGCGGGAGGCAACAATCAATGTTTCTCTCTCACATCGACATTTCTTCTCTCTCTCTCTCTCCCCCTTCCTCTCTTTAAAAAAAAAAAAAATCAATGAACATATCTTTGGGTGAGGATTAAAAAAGATAATACATTATAGATAAATTGGTTTATTCTAGAATACAAGGACTGATGTTTGAAAAAGCAATGTTATATGCATAAAAAGTATTTGATAAAATCCAAACCACATAAAAATATGATCATGATCATGATCATCATATTAACCTCTTGGAAAGGTAAGAAGATGCTAAGGAAGATTAAAGTAACTTCCTTAATCAAATACAGGAACCTGTATTAATAAACACTTTACTTAGTGGTAGTATATTGAAAGCTTTCACTTTGAGACAAGGGTCTAGAAAAATATATCTGTTCATATTCAACATTTTACTGGAAGTAGTGGAAGAAGTAGTCGGGACAATAAGGCAATAAAAATAAATATAAGGCATAAGAATTGAAAAAAAAGAAAATTGTCATTATGAGATGGCATGATTGTGTATACAGAATATTCAAAAGACTTGAGAGATAAACTACTAAATAATAAGTGATTTCAACAAAGTGGCTAAATACAAGGTTAATATATAAAAATAAATATAATATCAGAAAACATCAACTACCTAGGAAAAAATTAAACCAAAAATGTACCTGATCACTACAGAGCATTGTGGACACAAATCATAAGTGGCCTAACTACATAGTGGGATGTTCTGTGTTCATGGATTTAAAAATGTAATATTCTAAAAATATCAAGTCTCCCAAATTGATTTATAGATTCACTGCAACCTCAGACAAATCCTAATATTTATTGTGCAAATTCACAAGATGATTCCAAAATTTGAACAGAAATAAAAAGGACCAATAGAATAGTAGTAGTTCTTTCTTGAAGAGAAAGAACAAAGTTGGAGCTCTTAAAAGACTAAATATTAAAAGTTATTATAAATTATAATTAAAGTAATGATGTACAGATAAACAACATAATAAGAAAAATCAAGAGAACCCACATATAGTTACCTGAGTTTAAACAAAGCTTCAACTGATATCCATTATGAAAAATATGGTATGTATAACAAATGATTCTAAGTCAATGAGATAACCAAACGTGTATACAAGGTGAGGGGATGTTGACCCCCCTTCCTCACACTACTCACAAAAATTACTTCCAGATGCATTATAGACTTAAATTCTGAAAGTTAAGATAATAAAGTTTCTAAAATATGATCTAAGAGTAGGCTAAGATTTCTTATATGTTACAACAATTAAAAAATTTTGTTTTTAATTTAAAATTAGAAGCATTCTGTTCATGAAAATGAACCATAAAGAGAATAAAGCAGTAAGCCTTGGAATTTAGAGAAGATATTTGCAAAGAAAAAAAGAATAGTATTCAGAATATATAAAGAACTTCTACAAATCAATAAAAAAAATATACAGTCCAAATAAAAAATACTCATACACTTGATCATGTCACAAAATTGGATATCTAAATGGCCAGTAAGCATATGAAAAGGTACTGAACATTATCAGTTATGAGAAAAATTCAAATTAAAACAATATACCACAACAAACCTACTGCAATAGAAGAAAAGGCATGAAAATACAAATTGTTGGTAAGGACAGAGCTGCTCTAAAACTCTCATATTCTGCTTATAGAGCTATAAATTAATACTGTCACTTTAGAATATTGTTAGGTACTATCTACTAAACATAGGTAAGCAGTGATTCTATTCCTAAAATAAATGTGAATATATATATCAAAAGATGTGTACAAGAAAGTTCATAGCTTCTTTAGTCATAATGGGTAATACTAGAAATAATTCAACAATAAATAATCTACCAATAGTAGGATAGACTTTTAAAAAGTGGTATATTCAAATAATGGATTAAAAGTGGCATATTCAAAAGAACATCATTCATACAGCTGCACTCAACTACATAGATAAATCTCATAGACATAAAATAGTGTGAAAGAAGAGTATATACTATATGGTTTCACTTAAAGGGAGTTCAAAAACAGGCAAAGCTAATCTATGATAATGGAAGTATGAATACTATAGAGGTGTGAGGAAGTCTTTTGAGGATGTTTATATGTTCTATTTCTTAATCCAACTGCTGGTTATGTCAGTGTTAACTATCTAGAGAAGAGGGTACAGAATGAGCAAAACTAAGGATGTAAAAGGCAAGAGCTCTGTATAGTGAAAGTGTGCTCAATTTGGTCGGAGTGTATGGAAACACAGGGGAGAAGTGGTAAATATGTCTGTACAGCTTGCTACCTTTTTGTGAAATACATCAATAATAATTTTAAGGAGGTTGCTCTCATTTTTCTAGGTGACAAAGAATTATAAAGGTTACTGAACAGGGCATATATAAGGTCAGTCATATTTAATAAAGAACATGAAACAATGTGTAAATCTGGGTGAAGAGTACCCAGGAAATCTTGTAAATATTCTGACCATGTTTACACACTGTACAAGCTTGAGGGTAAATGAAGATGTTAAGAAATTAGAAGGATACTTTTTCAAGTGTCATCTGAAAAATCTATAACAGTGTTCAGAGGCTAAAAACCTTAGAAACTGGTTTAGCTCCAAAATAGTACACTAAAAATATTATAAGATCAATATTTGTATGTTATAGTTGGTACTTACTTCATCAAATGTAAAATCCTCTAAATCTATTTCTTCATATTCTTCTTCAGATTCTTCATTTTTAACAGCCTCTAGAGCTGTTGTCAGTTTCTTTCGCAAAAGAAAGCCCTTCCAAACTGCCTAAACAAAAATTTAAAGCATGTTATACAAGGTTATAGATCAAACTCCAAACCAGATTCTCTGTATTATCCCATTAGGAAGATAAAACATCTTAGACCTTAGTTTAATGGCTCAGTAATCTGTTTTTTGAACTTTATGTGACACTTAAAACTGCAAGATAAATTAAACAACTGCATCTGTCTAAAGTTTTGAATCTCAGGAGACTTTCCTTGTGGTCAGCAGAAAAGAATCTTCAAAACTCCCTCAACTGCACATGTAGGTCAACCAATCAATTATCTGATAATTCCTCCAGGACCCATTCTAAACTAAGAAGAAAGAGATACGAAGGAAAACCAATTTTGCTAATTTTCAAATGATTATATATAAAATAAACTAACACACATTTAGGAATATGTCACCATATATAAATGGCCATATTAGAGAAATAGTATCCTAATTAGTTAACTAATTTCACTTTAAAATAAACTAAGCACAAAAAATAAAAGAACTAAAAACATTTAGATTCCTCAATAACCTTGGAGTAGGGAAAGCTTTCCTAACTATAACTCTAAGAACACTGCAGCTTTTTATTTAAAAATGAATATCTTTATATACTGCTAAGAAGTAAGCTCCAGGATATATTAAGTATAAAAAACAAGGTAGAAAAAGTGGGATGTTTTTGTCTCTTCCTATTTAAATATTTTCATAGATAAATGCATATTACCAGTTATCTACGAAAGATTGCATATAAATATGTAATAAGCATATACACGATATAAACACATATATTTAAATATATATGTATATGTGGTTTCTAATATTTAAAAAGTAAAAGTATACATTATAAAATTAGTTACAAAAAATATTAACTTATAGCAGCAGAAAACAGGGTGGAAGTTACAGCAATAGGTGCCAGACTTCTGTGACTATACCTTGCTTAGATTTGACTTTAGAACTGTACACATACTTAAGATAAGCATAAAATAAATAAATATGAAAAAAATAAATCCCTAAAAGATATACTGTGGGTATAACCATACTGTGGGTATTTTAAAGTGACTTTAAAATAGATTTATTTAAGTATATCCCTAGTGATATATACCCAAAAGACACATTTAACTATCAGTGTTTTCAGTAAGGATAAGAATAATGATATATTGACATTGTTATTCTGAAAATACTTGAAAAGTAGAATATACAGACAACAGACACACCATATATGACAATAGAAGTCACACACAAAACTCTGCAGCAACCAGTTTAAGAAGCGAAACTACAAACTCTACAACAATTAGCCAAGACTTGGTCAGTGACAATATTAAGAAATAACTGGCAGTTTTTAGGTTAACAACATACTGCAGTTACATTTAAAACAATAGATCTTACAGAAATTTATACTGATATATTTACAGAAGGAATGATAAGATATCTGAGATTTCCCCCCGAATAACCTAGCAATGAGGAGGGAGAGGTGTATTCCTTATAGAAGATATCAAGATTAGGTAAGGCATAGGGAAGAGAGGGTATAAAGGAAATTGTTTAATCCAGGCCTTCAATGACAAAGATTGATTCTTCGTGGCTCACAATGGATCCAGCCCAACTCATCAGGGATAGAACTTTTACAGAGCTCGTGACTATAATATATAGCATGCATTTTTCTGGTGCAGCCTACATGTCACATTGATACCACTACAATTAGCTAGTTATTAATAATAGGAAAGGAGCAGAGAGGGGAGCCAGACATAAGCACGTCCTTCGGGCAGCTGCACCAGGAAGCTGCAATTTTGGTTTCCCCAGGGAACTACTGGCCTATTCTCAGCAAAGCACTGGAGGAAGGGATCCAACAAAGAGAAGACAGATGCATTCCCAGTAAAGTTGGGGTGATATAGGGAAGGTACTTGTCTGTCAGTCACACCTGGGAGCAAAGATCACTGGCCAGAATGGGTGTAGCCACTGCAAGCACACAAAAACTTGGGAATTCATAATCTCCTAAATAAAGGAGTTCTCTCTCTTGTGCTCTTGGCTCACTCTTGGCTCCCTTGAATTTGCCAGTGTTTCCATAATAGCCATGTGGACCTGTGGACCTCACATGCAATGGACTGATGGATGCAGGGAACACAAACCATGCAAGCCTGATGCATGTGCAGATAATGAACGCTGACTGATTTTAGCTCTACTGAAGCCCCAGCTACATTTGTTCTATGACTGGGAAAAGGGAAATGGGATTTTTGGAAACTCAGGGATGTAATTCCACAAAAATAAAACTTTCTACAATATTGCATTCTCCCTTGTGAACCTCAGAAAATTATTTTTCTCTGGATATCACAAGAAATCCACCCCCACTAGCAACCAGGGGAGACGAGGACCTCTCCTCTTCAACAATAACATGAGTAACAAGTAAATGCAGTATTTGAAAATCACTAAGATTTGAGGGTTGCCTGTTATACAAAATAACTCAGTGAAAGATGAATAATTTATCTCTTCTAATTATTTCACCAAAAGATTAAAACTAACCTGAATAACAATAGCAGCCTTTTCCCTCTGTTCTTGGATATTCACAGTGTTTTCTCGTTTTTCTTTCTTTAAAATAGTTTGATTTTTGATGCAGGAATCTGGCCAGGATCTCAGGAGTCCTGATGAAGCAGAATGCAATTTTGTAGAGACATGAATCTGTCTGCGCACAATGTAGCCACGCCAGTAGGCCTGGATTACCATAGCTGCCATACTATTAAGAAGAGAAAACATTTTTAGTTCCTAAAAATACAGTTTTAGATAAGAGGTCCTCATAAGCTGTATTTGGAAACCTGGACTACATAAAGTATTATTTCAAAACAAGACATCATCTTTTGTTTAACTATAGTCATAGAAGTAAAGATAGCACGAAACTTTCAAGTTTGAAGGACAGATATGGGGCAGTAACTTAGAGAGGGATGTGAGTATGTGGAATTTTTGCTTGTTTCTTTTAAGGAGGGAGGTATTACCGAGATTTTGCATGATACTGAGAATGATGATCCAGTAGAGAGGAGGTAAAAGTGATGATGTAGAAGAGAGAGGACAAATATAGGAGCCAATGTTGAACTGGCAAGAGAGGATGAGATACTGTTCACATTGGACAGATTAAAGAAAGAAGAGCCCCCCTTCCTATAAGAGAAAGGACCCCTCAGGCCTTTACTAGCTTCACTCTCCTCCCTGCCCATAAACAAATACATAAATCATGCTCTTATAAAGCCCAGTAGTTACTTCTAACATTTTCCAAGCCTACATATATGTCAATTTTAGGCATTAGATCAATCCATGCCCTGCTTTTTCCACATCCCACTAGTCTGTCCGGCAACATTAGCAAAATTAAATAAAAATGTACATTGATTATAAGTGAATTCTCAATGTGCTTAATTATTTAACTCTTCCTAAATGAATGTGCTTCCTTTCTTACACTGATTACTGAAGGAATGTTACCAAGATACAGAGTTTAGTCTAAGTGATGACTGTTATCTTAATTTTTCTTCATATCTCTCAGTTCAGTTTAAAAGTCATACGAAAGAAAAGTAATTTTTGCATAATCTCCTTTCCAGTTCTCCCTTGAAACAGTTTTTAATAATTTTATAATTGCCAAACCCAGTGATACTTTCATCATCACACTAAAGACAAAGAAGAATTAAGTGATAAACTCTGCCAAACATGACTATATTTTTTTTCCTCAGAGTTATATATTTGTGGAAAATTAGACAGGAATGATGTAACCATTATATCCTGTTCTTTTGCATTATTATTGTTATTGCTATTGTTATCTTCACTACTACCACCACCTTCATTATCACCATCATTTTACCTAAAGCCTGTAGAAGCCTTCAATCTATTTTGCTATAAAGAGAAAATTCAAGTTAATGGATACAAGTTCTGGCCTAAGATAAACTACTTGTACTCTTAATATTTGGAAAAAAATAATCACTGGTAAAGAGAAAACCACAGGCCCAAAATGGCATCACTTGTGCTAAAAGCCCATGATACCAAACCCAGATTTAATACCTAATCTAATTGAAGATTTGAGTCTCCCAGAAACAACCTTAATCAACCCACCTGGAATTTTCTGGTTCAGCACCCATAAACTGTCATGTGAGCTCTATCTACCCCCTCCATACAAACAAGAGGCAATCTGCATAATAAAGACCCTTCCTAGCCTCTTTCCCCAAAGAAAAGATGTTGTGCTCCCAAAATAACCCTTCTTTTCTTTTCTTAATAGCTCCCTTGTCCCACCTTTCTTCTTATAAAACCCTTCCATTTTGTACAATCCTTCAGAGGCCCCTTCCAACTGATTCATGATTCACTTAATAAAGCCAATTAGATCTTCAAATTTACTGGGTTGATTTGTTTTTTAACATCACAATCTAGTAAATCATTCCCTTCTCCCAGGGTGAACAGAACTTTGTAAAGTTGGCTATGGATTTAATTCACATTCAACCATCAATTCATTCCTTCATCTTTTGAATAAAAATGAGTTAGAGAATTTTAAAGCATTATATATAATAGATTCTTTGAATGATAAAGAAAAGAGTCTGAAAAAATACTTGCAATGTATAACTGGCACAGAATGAGATACTTTTGAGACAAGCCAGTAAACTAGGGCAAGTGGAACAAGGAAACTGAGACAGATAGCTAAACAAACTCACATTAATTTACAGCAGATACATGACACCTCCCTAGAAATAACATCTAGGCCTCAGTTGTATTTTGCTCAGAAAAGCAGCAAAACCAGGTGGGAGCCATCAGGACCAGCAGCGATGACTGACAACCCCCCCCCCCCCCCCCCCCCCCCCCCCCCCGACACTGAGCAATCAGTTAAGACCACAGGCCTGGAAGAGCACACCTAGAAAACTGATCAATATTCTGCTAAAAACCTCCCCTGAGGCTTCCCCTAAGATCCCTGCCTGCAAGACAGAAATAAAAACCTCAAGACAAAGGACCCAGAATGGTGCTCTCCCTCTGGGGAGCACCTCCTCACTGCCATTCCTTTTCCTCTCTTCTTTCCCCACTTCTTCCCCCACTTGCATGCATCTCATAGACCCTAAAAGGTTCCATGAGATTTGCAATGTGGGAGCAATGAACAATAGCAGCTCGTCACAGGTTAGTCCCCTGAACCTGACCCCAAGGCCCCCTGAACCTGGCTTCCCAGAGAGCTAGGGCAGCCCAGCCTAGGCTCTCCTGTTGCTTCTTCTATGCTAAGCCCTTTCTTGTTTTACTGTCCCCAGCTTTAATAAATGTTCCCTCATAGTCATCTGGACTATGTGAAATTTTTCTGCAGGAAGTCAAGAACCCACACACCACCAGCTGGCCCTAGGCAGATCCAGTCAGGGCCAAGTCCCCTTTCCGGTAACACTTTTAAGATAACACATTTAGCTCGGCTGGGCGTGGCTCAGCCATTGAGCATTGACCTAGGATCCAGGAGATCGGGGTTCGATTCCAGGTCAGGGTACATGCCCGGGTTGCGGGCTAAGCAGCTGATCAATGACTCTCTTATCATTGATGTTTCTTTCTCTCTCTCTCCCCTTCCTTTCCTCTCTCTGAAATCAATAAAGATATGTTTTCTTAAAAAGAAAAAGAAAGATAACACATTTAACCTGAGACAGCATCTTATATTTTGCATTTATCGCCAGATATATGCAAATTTTACTGACTGAAATTGTGAATTTCTTCTAAAGCTGACCAGTCATTGAGTGCTTGAATTTCTCAGCCCAATATCATCAAAATTTTCCAAGGGGGGGGGGACTGTAAATGAGGGATATTTTCTTCAGTGAAACTAACACAAGGACACTTTCACTGTATTGAAAGCAGGGAAGGCATGTAAAGAAGGTTACTTTAGGGCTTCCTGAACATAGGGTGCTCTCCATGTTAAGAAAAACAACTCCAATTATTACATCATCATCACCGTCTTATTTTTAGCAAAAGTCATCATAATAAAAATGTCCTTAGTGTAAGAACACATGTAAATCACTTAGGAAACACCCTCTACAACTGAGAGTGAGCCTTCCTGACTCAATGGCAAGGTTCAGCAAGAGGGTACACACTTTCTTTTCCCTTTATTCATTAGGTCTTTGGTCTCTCAATATTTTCAGTTCTTCATCCTTCCTTATTATCATCATTTGGCTATTTTATTTATTATGAATTAAGAAGTTATATATATATTATTAATGTGTGTTTGGAGTTAATAGGGTTCAGGACATGTGGGTGGCACAAAAAAATATAACCATGCAGCAACTTCATTTCTTTAACATGGCCTTTTCTCCTTTCTTTCCTTTTGATTCAAACTGGCCTCACCCAACACCCTGACTCACCTGCCTCCTTCTCCTTGCACAACCACTCCCTTCATCATTAAGCCCTCAGTACAAAGAGTTCTGGTCAGCATCAAATAATCTTAGGAGACAAAAGCTCTGGTCTACTGACTACAGAGATAGAGTTTCTATCAACCTAGAGATAACATCTAGGCCTCAGCTGTATTTCAGCTCAGGGCCCAGAAAAGCCATGGCTGACAACAGGACTGGATGCACTGATCAACTACCCCCTACCCTAGCATGAACCAATCAGTAGAGAAGATGACCCTAACTTTCTTAGTCATCATGATTAATTATGTTTCCCCTATATAACCCATTCCCTAGAGGCTAAGGGGAGCCAGGTCTTTGAGCATTAGCTCCCCTGTGTCTCCTGGCATGGGCCACTTCATAAGAGTAAACCCTTACTTTCTTTGCTGCAAACTCCTGTTCCTGTCTTATTGGGCTTTGATGCACTCAGGCAAACGGGCCACTTTATTTAGTCCAGTAACAAAAATAATTTTCCACTCAACTTTTAAGTTCTTCTAGCTGGGCTAAAAATCAAATTTAACAGAAGAAAATATCCAAGTTTATTACAATGCATATGCGATGGAGCCATAAGAAATGAGACCCAAAGAGGGATTGGGGAGCTGAGGTTTCTATTCCATTCTGGAGCTAAGGAGAAAGGGAAGAGGTGGTAGTTTCAGACTTCGAAGGGCAGAAAGGCAATTCACACAGAAATGAAAAGCAAATGTTTGGTAAATAAATGTTTGCTGGGCCATTTTTAACAGTGAGACACAGAGAAGACATTGAAAAATTAACCCTGTCAGGTTCTTCTCTATCGCACATTAGTTTATGTTAAATGATAGTTATCCGTGATGATGATATCTCCCTTTCCAGAGAAGGTTCTTTAAAATCCTTTAGGTAGGTAAAGGGAGATGGTCAAAGGTCCTTTTTGTCTTTTGTTCCCTAATAACCAGTTTAAATTTAATACACCAAAAGTCATATTTTGGGGTGGGAAAACTTTGGCCCCCTCACATGTTACTCCAAAATTTGGTGTGTTGGCATATTTAATATTTTAACTTGAAAAATTTGAGGAAACTCATGTGCAAGATGATTTTTTTGACCTTCCCTGGAAGCAGATCATAAAATACTCATGGGGGAGTTGCCTTCCTGATACCCAGAGGGGAAAAAAGCATTTGTATCCCAAGATGAAGGACAAGAGGGATATGAACGAACAGCCCTTGATACATTTCCCATTTACTTCTCTTAGCTCATACCCTGCATGATATCATATTTTACTAAGACCTTCCATTCTTCATCCAACCTAATATAAAAATGCTCAGGTTTAACTATTTCTTTGGGTCCTCATTTTTTTAATGCAAGCTCCCATGTAGCATAAAACATGTTAAATAAGTTAATATTTATGTATTTCTCTCATTAATCTGTCTTTTGTTATAGGGGTCCCAAATGAAAACTTGTGAGAATAGAAGAAATATTTTCCCCCCTATAGAGCAAAAGCAATCAATTAAGTAAATTGGTAAAATATATATCAGGAAATGTTAAAGACCTTCAGGAAAATTAAAATATATATATTAGGAAATATATGTTAGTTTCACTACATGAAACTTTTTAATATAGCTCCCAGAAAAAAAAATTACCATTCACACTGAAAAATCCTGAGAGAATGAAGATTGGGAAAAGCAAGATTAGCTACTTGATAATCTGCATTCTTCCTTGTTTAGTCCTGTTATTATAGGAGAAGCTGAATTTGACCAGTTTTAATTTTCTTGGCTTGACATTGATGCCAAAAGTAAAGAACAGAAAAAATTGACAGTTCAAAGTAAAAACCAATCTTTGATGGTTAAAAGAAATGGTGGGATTTCTTTTCTTTTAACCATTTCTTTTAAAATAAAAGATTTTAAAAATTAGAAGGGGGTTTATGTTATTAATCTCAAAGAATATTGCCCAACAAGTTGTTATGCCAAAGAAAATTATAGCACATGCATTCAAATACTTGCAGAGATACTCACCAAATGTTTACTGGGCCAAAAAGCAAATAAACAGCACATGAAAAGTATTTATTTTTTTTAAATTAAATTATCAGAATATTTAGAAAGTATTCTTTATATTATTTTTAGAATAATGTAGTATTTATTCTTCTAAATTTTTTTATCGATTACACTTTACATTTAATATTATTTTGTATTAGTTTCAGCTGTACAACACAGTGGTTAGACAATCAAATACTTTACAAATGTTCCCCTTGATATTTATGGTACCCAACTGGTACCATACATAGTTATTGGCACCATACAATATCATTCACTATATTTCCTTTGCTGTACTTTACATCCCCATAATTATTTTGTAACTACCAATCTATACTTCTCATTCCCTTGACCTTTTTCACCCTTGTCCCCAACTCCCCTTCCCTCTGGCAACTACCAGTCTGTTCTCTGCATCGAGTCTGTTTCTATTGTGTTTGTTTGTTTATATTGTTCTTTAGTGAAATCATATGATATTTGTTTTTCTCTGACTGACATAAAATAATGTATGTTATATTTCCTTAAAATTTTATTCTAATTATTTAGAGATTAGGAGGCAGAAAAATAACTTTGTATTTACTCATTTTAAATGAAAAACTAGTCAATTAAATGACAACCTGCCATAATACAATCAAATTAATCTGTACTATAATTAATAATTTGTGCATACCATAAGAAGATAATTAAAGGGATTAATATAAAATATAATAATGATTTAAATCCTTTACCAAGTTGTTATTTGGTAACATTGACTAAGATTAGCTGTAAAAAAAATTAAAAATACACAACTGTAAAAGAAAAATGATCTATAAATCTTACTTTTTTTCATAAAGTTCAATATCTCGGTGATTCCTCGGCAGGTAGCTTGTCATCACTGTTTCCATGAATGGGATTCTTTTGGTGGGGATACTGCTTGCCTTGCTGTCTTCTCTCTTCTGGTCTACTATTTTTTCCTGATTTCTTCCTTCCATAGCTTCACATAAGGAATTGGTTAATAGGGAAGGACTAGAACCATAGTCCATCCATTTTTCAGAAATATCTGGTGAGTCCAGTTTATGTTTGTTTGCACAAGAGTGAAGGGCTCTGTTTTGCAATATGCTGTCACTGTCTGCAGGAGCCAAGTGATTTTGCTGGGCTTCTGATTCACCTCTCTTGGTGGTACTTACATCTCCCTGTTCATGTGCATATCGGAATTCATTACTAAGTGTCATTAACTTCTTAAAATAATGACAGAGATTTTCTGCAGCATCCAAGGTGAATATATTCCTGAACAAATAATGAGAACAATTAATAATAAGATCAGCAAATATTAAAACTTGTATAGATTTTGAAATTTTCCCTGAGTGGCCTGACATGAACAATAAGCTTTATTATAACAATAAAAAACTTATTTCTGGTTGTTTAGATAAAAAATATCATTTCTAACAAAATTTGAAAATATTTGTATAGCTAATATAGATCTGTCAATCCAGACAAAATGTCTGGAAGTTTTAGAACCATTTTTATTCTAGGTATTTTTGGTACAAATGAATGAGAAAAATCCATGCTTTTACTACCATAGACATGAGAAGTCATGGCTGCCTAAATTTGGAGAAGTTATTTATGAAACAAAGTTAAAAGTACTTTCTACATTGACACTTGCCATGCAAAATATTTGTACTGGACTTTTAAACAAAGAATTTTTATTATGGGAAAGTTTATATTCCCATTTTTATCTGGAAAAATAATCCATTCCAAAGAAAATTCAAATACTTTAAGTCATAAATGGTTGTGATTCTCTTGAACAATTGTTGGATATCTGTTTTACTAAGGTTATAGCTTGTGTAATTAATCAAACTTTTAGTTTGCCAGATTACAGCCCTAAACAGCAAATGTAAAGGACTTTGCACTTGTGTGAGCCTTACCCTTGGTATATTTCATTCATCTTCCTTTATTACTGTTTTATTATTTTTTAATTTTACTTAC
The DNA here is from genome assembly GCF_964146895.1 of Miniopterus schreibersii. Taxonomy (NCBI): domain Eukaryota; kingdom Metazoa; phylum Chordata; class Mammalia; order Chiroptera; family Miniopteridae; genus Miniopterus; species Miniopterus schreibersii. The sequence continues at coordinate 116,597,188 of NC_138102.1, forward strand.
TGCAAATATATATTGTCTATATATAGCCCCAAGCTGCCTTAAATTTATTCTGAAACAATATAAGATATAAATAAATATGTATAAAAATTTTACCTAAACCATACAAAATGAAAGTTATATTTCCTAAGATGTAGAGATAGACAGTCCCTATGTTCACAAAGGTATCATTAAATATTTGTATAAGCTGCTCCAATATACTTTTAATATTTTTATATTTCATTAATTTTGTTGGCTAATAACGTAGAAAGGTTAAATTCAATATCAGAATATCAAATGTTTATGGCTAGGTGTTAAGTTTACCACTATTTATGATTAAATACATAAAGTACAGCCTACTTTCCATTTTCAATGCTAATGTTAATAAATTGTATAAAGGAATCGAGAAATCTAAATTTTAGCATGAGAGATGTCAAAGCTCACCTTTACATAAAAAATTGTATATGACCCTACATATACAAGAAGATGTAAGTTTAGGTTTGTGAAAAGATAAATCTAAATAACCTTAGTATTTGTTGAAAGTAAACATTAGCTATCCATAAAAATTGGGATTATTTTTAAAGGAGTGAAGTTTATTTTTTATATAAACAGATTACATTTTAAAACATTTAAATAGAAAACCAACTCCCATATAGATGAACATGTATGAAAGTACAAATAGTAATATTTTAAGAATATAATTTAGTAATTAAGACATTTGGAGGCACATATTATTGTTCCAGTTACAATGGAATCTCATCATAAGTGAAATATGAAATCCCTTTCCTTTTTCATTTGTGTTTTCTGGAGCAATGAAAATTAGGAAACACAAAAAGATCAATTGTTACTCATTCATAATAATGCATTCAAAATTTGGGATGGGAAATGGGAAGTTCTCTTTCTCTGATATTTGATTAGGAATTTACTCTCAGTTTCTGTCCCCTGAATACATGCATGTATGGACTGTTTTTCTCCACTATGGTCCCATAATATCTTAATATATAAATAGAAAATATGTGCAATATAACATACATAAGTATTATCTATATTATAAAACTTGCCTTGCTCCATCGCAACTCTTTATTTATATAATTTTCTTTTACATTAATATGATTGTGTCTTGTCTACAATAATTGTTGAATAAAGTTAATTGATTAATTGAACGACTGACTGAATGAATGTTTGCATCTTGCCTTAAAACTATCCTCATGCTTTATTTTATTTTACCTAATATTTTAACTTTTAAATAATGTTCAAAATAGATATTAATATATTTCAAACAATAAAAAGGTGATGCCTTGTTTTTGAAGGGAGAATATCCCTAAAACACACTGTTCTAATCCCAAAAGTAGGATTGTATTAGTCAGAATATTTTTTAATCATATGTATAAAATACATTATATCTTTTAATTATGACAAGGTAAAGATAACAGCCTTACCCTTTTCCAGTAATATAATTTTCAGTTAGTAAGTTGAATTCTGCAATCTGGGACTGACAGAGCACCAGGAAACGACCTAATTCTAGTTGGCAGTGTTCTTCAGTGTGGCTTTCTGAATAGGAGTTTAGCATTTCACCATTGAGGATCCTTAGAGCGGGTAATATTTTAAGCAAAGAATGCCTGTTGAAAATATTAAAAAAGAAATCTTGAAAAGGAGAGTTTATATCTAAAATAACCATTTGCTTATTACTTAAATAAGCACAGAGTGTATCGTAGAAACTGTCACTGTTTTGTAGAGAAAATAATACTGTTAAATTTGTTTAAAAATGTTATAGTTTTCTGTCACGTACAAAATAAGTTTTTAGAGTTCTTTATATTTAACTGTTTTCTTCTAAGGTACAAATGAGAGATTCAAGCAGTTGGAAATGGGCTGGGAATAAATAAAAGATTGCATTATAAGGACAATAATAACAGATACACTCTTTTTTAAAAAAAAGATAATTAAAATAACCTTACTGAATGTTGCTGTTTAGAGGCGAATTTTGGTTGTTTTTTGTAGTAAAACATAATGAATGTAGGGCCAAAACAAGAGGGGTTAAGGATTACCCTGATTTCATGATCTAGAAAATCTAAAATTATGTTTTTTATTCTTGAAATTGCTAAGAATTATAATAATAAAAATCATCAAGATGTAAGTCTGCATCAATTTAAGAGACTAATGCTGTGAAAAACCAAGTCAGACAGCAAGAACTGTCCAGCAAGCCCAGCTATTTAGAGGTACTCCAGAGCCTTCCACAAGGAGAGTGCAGGCCTCTTTCCACAGGATCTATTGGTGGTTACGGGGGCAAAATTGACATCTTGAATAAGTAAAACTCCTTCATTAAAAACTAACAGTTCTTATGAGGAAAACTCTGAAAAAAGACTAAATAAATGGAAAACTGTCCCATGAAATTATGTTCATATATAAGAAGATTCAATATTGCCAAGAAGTTCAGTTCTTCTTAATTTGACCTTCAGATTCAATACAATCACAATCAAAATACCAGCAAGATATTTTGAGGATATCAACAAACTGATTCTAAAGTTTACATGGAGAGGCAAAAAGACCCAAAAGAGCTAACTCAATATTGATGGAAAAGAGCAAAGTTTGTAGACTAACACTACCTGACATCAAGATACAGTATCAAGAGGGTGTGGAGGTATTGGAAAAAGAATAGACAAATAGATCAGCGGAACAAAGGAGGGCACCCAGAATTAGGCCCAAGTATATGTTTATTGATTTTAGGGAGAGAGAAAGGGGCAGAAAGAGGGAGGACAGAGACAGACAGAGAAAGAGAGAGAGAGAGAGAGAGAGAGATTGACAGTTTGCCTCCCTGACTGGGGGTCAAACCCAAAACCTGGGTATGTGCCCTGACTGGGAATCAAACCCTCAACCTTTGTGATGATACTCCAATCAACTGATGAGCCACCAGGCCTGGGCTGCCATTGGTTTTATATAAATGGTATGAAAGTTTCTTAGAAAAGTATTCCTGTGAAACTAAAATTAGAGAATACATATCAAATATATATATTACAAACCAGCTTCCTATTCAGAAAAATGTGATGACAAAATAAAAAGTCATTTAAACCAAATAACCTAATATAATCCTAGAGGAAAAAATATAAGAATTTGCTTTATCAGATTAATAGATCAGTATTTTACCCAAAGCAAATTTTATTTTAACAAAATAAGCATTTATGCTCCAAACAAAATAATTAAAAATAAATAAATTCAAAAGTAATAGCAGACATTAGGTTTGCTTCTGGTTGTTTTAGCTGGGCATTTTGTGGAAGCTATTCTGATGTTAACTGACACCACATCATCAAGGGACAAAATGATCACTTTATCATCAAACACTATATTTTGAACATGGTTATTGATATAGATATTATTAAGTAAGTACACCATTTTAGCTACAGGGAATAATTCTAGAGTGTGTGGTTCAATGGAGCTTGAACTTTTACCTTTGGAATATTTTGATGTTACATTTGTCATCTTTACATTTAAAAGTCCCCAAATGGTTTATTTTAGTCAGAATACTTCAAACTTCTTTTGGATATGAAAATTTAGTTTGCTTGAGAACTTCACAAGTGTGACAGTATCTTGAAATTTGTGATTTATATAATAATTATCTAGAGTGGAGTTAGTGTTTTATTTTTAAATATTTTTTTCTTTAATTTTTTTAAAAGAACAGTTCTCAGATCTGTACATGTTAATAGTGCATGGATTGGCCTTAAGTAAGTTCAGATGCAGCCTTATAAGAGTCTGTGATGAATATATTAGAAAGTGCTGTAACACATTGATTCATGTTGGAAATGAAGCATAAGGATACAGTGTATCTCAACATTAGTTTTTCCAGCTGCGTTCCTCTTAGTCAAGGGCTGAATCAATATTTCATTTAGTGAAAACTTCCTGGTGAATATTCTGTCACTTAAAAAGCTCTATTAATCATCAATGAGTGAAACATGTTCCCAAAGGAGATTCCAAACTGAGTCTGTGGTTTAAGTTTTAAAAGATTTTTTTTAGTACATCAGTTTTGTCCATGTTATCACTGGCTAGACATGAAAGTAAAAAGCCAACCGGGGAAATCTACAACTAATCCCTTTGTTGGTATCAAGGGGTTATGTAAAGTTCATTGGAACGCACTGGTTAAAGTGTGAGTTGATCCTTTCATTAACACATCCATATTTTATAGATTACAAGATATTAAACCCTTTAGAAAAATGAATATCTTCTTAAAATTATGAACACTGTATTAGCCCAACTAATCTAAGTGAAATTTGATAGGTAGTATTTTCAAGTTGGTGTTACTCTAGTCCAGAAAAGTAAAATGTGAATATATATTTTGGGGGAGGGTTGCAGGGCCAGGTGAAAAAGGTGAAGGGATTCAAAACAAAATAAAACAAAAACTCAGAGACACAGTGATTACCAGAGGGGAAGGGAGGGGTTTGGGGAAGGTAGAAGAGTGTATAGGGGGATAAATGGCGATGAAAGGAGACTTGACTTGGGGTGGTGAACATACAATAAAATATACAGATGATATATTATCAAATTGTACACCTGAGACCTATATAATCTTATACCAATGTCACCACCAATAAATTTTAAAAATCTATATTTTAACAGATTTATATAAATGTATTTACCACAAGCTTATTCTTTTCAACAAAATAAGTGTTTATGCTCCATAAAAACAAAAATAAGTAAATTCAAAGATTATTCAGGACATAGTTTTGTTTCTATTTGCAACTGGCAACGTGACAGCTCTTTGAATGAAAACTGATACTGGATCAGCAAGAGAATTCATGTATTATTTGCTCAACAACTAACAGAAAAACCATTACCCCGAAAGAGTTGGCTCTGAATAATGGGAACAACTACCTTTTATTTCTCATCCTGGCCTTGGTCTGTATAGTTACTTTGTAAAATAAAGACAGCTATATAAAAATAGTTTACCAGTTATTTTTATTATAAATAATATCCCTTGCCAAGCAGAGTCTTTTGGAAATAATTACACTCTTCCTTTTGTATGGAAGATTTCACTCTAAAATCTTGATCCTAAAAATAAGGACCTAAAACTTAGAGATTAGTGCTTTAAATCCCAATATAAGAGAAGCACAGTCTTCTAACATTTCACATTACCTCCTTTTCTCAGATATTTCCTCCATCAGAGTGTTTTTTGTGTTTGTTGTATTTTAAACCTTACCAAACTTGAGGTTTAGTGCAGAGTTTGCCTCTTCAGGGAAGGCAGTGTTTCCTAGTTGCTCTAAATTAAGGTGGTATTTACAGATGTCTATAGCATATCTATGCCTACAATAATTATCAGTGTTAGGTACCGAAATCTAAGAGTTAAGAGCACAGACTACGGAACCACACTTCATGGGTTTGAATCCTGGCCCTTCCACTTGCTAGTTGTGTGAGGACCTTGGGCAAGTTATTTAGCCTTTTTGTGACTCCTTTTCCATAACTATAAAATGGGGATACTAGTTAATTAATTAATTAGGCATATTGAAAGGATTAAATGGGAATAGTGCTGGCACAAAGTAAATGCTATAGGAGTATTTGCTATTAGTTTTCATGGTTATCATTTTTTGCTATCCCGAACAAGATTTCAAAAATTACTTGAAATCTTAGATTACATTGGGTTTCCTTTATAAAGTCCACCATGTTAGGAGACCGGTTACATCTGGTAGGCATGCTCTTAATATGTGGAGATTGAGAACCTATAGATAGTCTGATTTCCCTAGGAATAGAAAATGGTAGATTTCTGTGTGCCTCCAGGAATTGTTCTCAAAAAAATGTGTATTATTCCATTCAATTCTCATAACTACCCCATAAGACAGATACTATTATTATTATTTTACCAATGAGGATTCAGAGACATAGGAAAGTTAAGTTACTTGCCCAGAATCACATAGTATGGGGCAAGATTAGAATGTACTTGTTTAAAAACAGTAATTTCCAAACTTTAGTGTGTATTGAACCATACAAGGGACTTTTAAAAACAGACTGGGCATCATCCCCTAGTTTCTGATTAAGTGGGTCTGGACAGTGGCCAAGATTTTACATTACTAATAGGTTTCCAGGTGATGATAAAGTTGCTGGTTTGGGGATACACCTTTGAAAATCATTGCACTGGGTTATTATACTCTTTCCTCCAGGCTACACAGCTTAAATTGTACTTGGAAGCACATTTCCAAAGTAGAAGTTGACAAGTTATGTTCTAAAACATGTGGATACATAAAATGTTTCCCTAAAAAAACAGTGTAACGTTAGCAATTTATGTGAAAACTGAGCTTAAAAAAAAAAAAAAAAAAAAAGAATTTCTGGCAAAGTCAATACCTCAACTGTTATACACAAGTTATCATGAATAGCAAATTACATAGGTATTTGACTTGGTATAAAAATGCTATTTTCTTAACCAAAGACCAGTTAACAAATCAAGGAAACCAATGCAGGGGTAGGCAAAAGTAGGTTTACATTTGTGAGTTCATGAAACAGAGTTTATCCTTGTATTGCTATTTATTAATTATTGTATTATCTACTTGTATTACAACTGTAAACCTACTTTTGCCCACCCTTGTACATCTGAAAAGAGAGTGTTAGAAGTTTGCAGAGACCTTAGACAAGGGAAGAAACAGAGACTACTCCCTAGACTCTCTTATCTTGTTCTACAGGTAAATTAAATCAGATATAGAAATTCTGAACATAACCAGATCAGTGATTCCTCTGTAAGATACCTTATATTCCTCCTGAAGTCATCAGAACCAAGATCTTCCTGACTATAACCACACAGTCACAGGGAAACCAAGTCAGGGCAAAAAGTCAACTGCTTCTGTCCTAAAATCAGATCTCCTAACAACCTTTTATTTAAATCTTTCATTCCTCCTTGTCTATATTTTGTTCGAAACTTGTATTTTCACTACCTGATCAAATTGATAAGACTTGCTGACTTGATCCAAACTCTGAGGATCCTGAAACAGATGCTTCTACCTGAATGTTAATAAATGTTTGCCTTTCCCTACACTTGCATGTTGCCAGCTCACCTGGTATTAGGTTACATGCCCAGTCTTTCAGCTTTGTTCTGCCTTGATGTAGCCATAATACAAATGTCAAATGTATAATAAATCATGTTGAAACATTTAACAAATGCATGCTTCTAGACATTAAAAGAAACAAGAGTTTAGGCCAGAATCATCACCAGAAATTCCAAAGTGGACATAGCAAGTTTTTCAAAATTCTGGGATGCAATTCACCTGGACCTGGGCAAATGAGAAGTGATCTGAGGATATGTGAGAGAAAGCCATGTAAGAACAAGGGAAAGAACCAGTGGAAAGCAAAAGGCAGGAAAATTATAGGAGTCCACATAGGTCTGAAAAGAATTCTAATAAGCCAAAGTTGAAAGAACACATATAAGAGGCATTAGGGAGAATACTCAGAAAGTCAGAACCATAGCATTGCGGCTAAATAAGCACTAGTCTAAAGATTTCCTGCAGAACTTAAAAGCAAGCTTTGAAAGTATCTCATTAATTCCAAGTAATTTAGCTACTGCACATCAGAAACAAAATAGATGTCATTTAAAATAAAAATTAATAAAATTAATAAATCACCAATGTAATATTTAAAAATGTTTATAATACCACCAAAACTGACCAGTCATGAAAGAAGCAGAACAATATGATCCAATCAGGAAAAAGAAATCAATGACAATCAAACTCAAAATGAAAAAGATGACAGAACCAGCAGACAAGAATGTTAAAACAGCATTATAAATATTCTAGTCAAGATGATTCAGGAAGACATGAGGATGATTAGAAGAGAAACTGCAAATGGTGTTAAAAAAAAGATATAAATGAAACTTTTAGAGATGAAACACAATATCTAAAACTGGAACTAAAAAATAGTCTGGATGAAATTAATTACAGAGTAGATAATTAATCTACTGATAAGAAGAAAATATCAGAAAACTTGAAGACAGAGCAATAACAAGAGGAAAATACAGGCAGAAAAAAGTATAATAAATGTAAGAACAGAGCAATTGCGACTTCTGGGATATATCAACTGGTATAATATTGATGAAATTGGAATCCTAGTACAACAGGATAGGAAGGAGGCAAAAATATTTGAAAAAATAATGGCCCAAAATTTCCAGTTTTAATGGAAACTATCAATCCATCAGTTCCAAGAGGTTTATTTAATTCCAAGCAGAGTAAATCCACATAAAATCACATCAAATACATCATTATCAACTGCTGAAAACCACTGATAAAGAGAACATTTTCAAAGTATCCACAGAGAGGCCTGACCTATGTGGCTCAGTTGGTTGAGCATCGTCCCATTGTACCAAGAGTTTGCAGGTTCAATTCCCAGTCAAGGCACATGCATGGGTAGCAGGCTTCATCCCCAGTAGGGGGAGCATGTAGGAGGCAGCTGATGGATGTTTTTCCCTCCCTTTCTCTATGTCTAAAATCAATAAAAAAAAACATATATATTTTTTAAAGTATACAGAGACAGCCCCAGAGGGTGGATTTAAAAAAAAAAAAAGTAGGGCTTCTAGTCAAAATGGCAGCATAGATGAATGCAGTACCTGCATCTCCCTACAACCACATCAAAAATACAACTAATCTTCAGAACAACCATCATTCAGAACTGCCTAAAATCTAGCTGAATGGAAATCTTACAACTAAGGAATTAAAGTAGAAGTCACATTGAGACTGGTAGAAGGAGTGAAGGTGTGGAACAGGCTGGTCCCACACCCACGTGTGGCATTTTTTAATTGGGAGGGATATCTTGGCTGAGGGATCCCAGTCCCACACCAGACCCCTCAACCTAGGGTTGCAGTGCAGGGAAGAGAAGTCCCCATAACTCCAAGCTGTAAATCCAATGGGGATTGAGGATTACTAAAATGGAGGCTGCTAGAGTGCCAGGCAGTTCCACTTAAAGGGCCCCCACATGGTCTTAACTCATACTCACTCCCTCTGAGCTCAAGTGCTGGGCAGCAGCTTGAAAGGAACCAGGGACATAGGGGGAAGATTAATTTGTCTCTCATCAGGGCAAGATCTTTGGGGGCAGATTTCTCCCAGACAAGAGTGCTGCCAGAGTCCATTGTTCCTTTGCTGAGCCCTCCCCAGCACACCACCAACAGGCAGGCACCATATATGAGCTTCTATCAACCTGTCTCACACTGTTGACCCCACCCTGGTGATTCCCTGAAATCCCGCCCCACCCAGCTTGTGGGCTCATCCAAGCTATTTTCAGTGGCTTTTCTATACAACTGGACTCTCTTGTCTCATGCTTCAGACTTTCCTAAAAGCTCCCAACAAGCAGCAGTTGGCCTCAGCATGCTCTGCACCTCTCACCAAGTTGTCCCAGGCCCAGCATTAGCAGCAGGCCACCTTGGTTCACAGCTTGGCCTCTCCTAGGCACCTCCAAGCCCAGCACAAGTAGCACCCATCTGCATATCAGTAACTTGTGCTGGGTGGCCCCAGGCAGGGCACAGGCAGTGACTGACTTTGCATGTACTGGGAGGCCCCAGAACCAGTGAGCCCAGTGAACAGCTTCAGACCATGCCAGATCCACACCCTACACACTCAAGGGGAGGAAACAGTGAACACCAAAGCTCCACTGAAGTAAATCCTCCTTTGTAGGGGTATCTCCTGCACAGCAGCTCTTCTGCTGTAGTCAGTTGCAGCTGGTCCTCACAGGCAACTGGCCTGGGGTTTGATCCTTTCCAATGAAACCAACAACAATCAAGGCTCAACTATACCAAGACAATGCACACAGCCCACACAGAGACACATTTGGAGTGCCCAGCTCAGGTGACTGGGGAGGCTGTGTCACTGGATCCTACAGGACACCTACTACACAAGGCCACTCTATGAAGTCCGGGAGACATAGCAGCTCTACCTAATATATAGAAACAAACAGAGGGAAGCAGCCAAAATGCAGAGACAAAGAAACATGATGCAAATGAAAGAATGGGAGAAACCTCCAGGAAAAGAACTAAATGTAATGGAAGCAAGCTAACTACTAGTTATAGAATTCAAAACAATGGTTATAAGGATGCTCAATGAACTTACTGAGAATTTCCAGAAACTTAATGAGAATTCCAAAGAACTTAGTGAGAATTTTGAGAAAATTAGTTAGAACGCCAATAACATAAAAAAGGACCAGTCAGAAATGAAGGCTACACTAACTGAAATGAAGAATAATTTATAGGGAATCAATAGTAGATTAGAAGATGCCGAGAATCAAATCAGCAATTTGGAATATGAGGAAGCAAGAAACATCCAATCAGAAGAGCAAAAAGAAAAAACAATCCAAAACTATGAAGATACTATAAAGAACCTCTGGGACAACTTCAATCATACCAACATTCACATCATGGGGGTACCTGGAAGGAGACAAGAAGGAACAAGAAATTGAAAATTTATTTGAGAAAATAATGACAAAACTTCCTCTACCTGGTGAAAGAAATTGACTTACAAGTCCAGGAAACAAAGAGAGTCCCAAACAGAGGAACCCAAAGAGGCCCACACACAGACACATCATAATTAAAAGGCCAAAGGTTAAAGACAAAGAGAGAATCTTAAAAGCAGCAAGAGAAAAGCAGTTAGTTACCTATAAGGGAGCTACCATATGACTGTCAGCTAATTTCTCAATGGAAACTTTGCAAGCCAGAAGGGAGTGGCAAGAAATATTCAAAGTAATGAAAAGCAAGAGCCTACAACCAAGATCTACCCTGCAAAGATATCATTTAGAATTGAAGGTCAAATAAAGAGCTTCCCAGGCAAGGAAAAGCTAAAGGAGTTCATCACCACCAAACCAGTATTGCATGAAATGTCAAAGGGCCTTTTTTAAGAAGAAGAAAAAAACCCATAAAAATGATAAGTAATAAAATAGCAATAAATACATATCAATCAATAATTGAATATAAAAATCAAACGAAAAAGCAGAACAGGAACAGACTCATATATACAGAGAACATTTTTAAGGGTGCCAGATGGGAGAGGGGGTGGGGGAATGTGTGAAAATGTGAAGGGATTTAGAAGTACAAATTAGTAGTTATAGTATAGTCATAGGGGTATAAAATAGAGCACAGGGAATATAGTCAATAATATTCTAATAACTAGGTATGCTGTCAGATGAGTATGAGATTTTTTGATCACTTAGTAAGTTTTACAATATCTAATTACTGGGGTGTACACCTGAAACTAATATAATATTATATGTCAACTCCAATTAAAAAATAAAAAAGGATTTTTAAACACCCCACTGACTTCATTGGAGAGGTCTTCCAGACAAAAACTCAACAAGGAAACAGTGACCCTAAATGACACACTACATCAGATGGATTTAATTGACATTTACAGAACATTCTACCCCAAAGCTGCAGAATATATACTCTTCTCAGGTGCACAGGGGACATTCTCAAAGATAGACCACATGTAAGGACACAAAACAAGTCTCTACAAGTTCAAGAAGATTGAAATCATATCAAGCATCTTCTCGGACCACAGTGGCATGAAATTAAAAATCAACTATAAATAAAAACACTAAAAAACATTTAAACACATAGAGTTTGAAAAGTATGTTTTTAAACAAAAAATGGGTTACCAAAGAGATCAAGGAAGAAATCAAAAACTTCCTGGAAACAAATGAAAATGCACACACAACAACTCCAAATCTATGGGACCAATGAAAGCAGTCCTGAGAGGGAAGTTCATAACACTACAAGCCTACCTCAAAAAACAAGAAAAACTTCTAATAAACTCTCTAACTCTACAACTTAAAAACTTAGAAAGGGAACAACAAGAAAAGCCCAGAGTAAGTAGAAGGAAAGAAATAATAAAGATCAGAGCAGAAATAAATGACATAGAGACTAAAAACACAATACAAAAGATCAATGAAACCAAGAGCTGGTTCTTTGAAAAGATAAACAAGATTGATGAACCTTTAGCCAGAGTCATCAAGAAACAAAGAGAGAGGACCCAAATAAACAAAATCAGAAATGAAAGCGGTGAAGTAACAACTGACCCAACATAAATACAAAGGATTGTAAGAAAATACTATGAACAACTATATGTCATCAAGCTGGACAACCTGGATGAAATGGATGAATTCCCAGAAAAATGAAACCTTTCAAAACTCAATCAGGAAGAGTCAGAAAGTCTAAAGAGGCCAATAACTCCTGATGAAGTTGAAGCAGTAATCAAAGGGCTCCCTGCACACAGAAGCCCTAGCCCAGGTGGATTCACAAGGGACTTATACCAAACATTCAAAGAAGAATTAACACCTATCCTCCTGAAACTATTTCAAAAAATCCAAGAGGAAGGAACACTTCCAAACTCTTTTTACAAGGCCAGCATTAGCCTAATTCCAAAACCAGATAAACACATTACAAAGAAAGAGAATTATAGGCCAATATCCCTGATGAACATAGGTGCTAAAATCCTCAACAAAATATTAGCAAATCAGATACAGCAATATATTAAAAAGATCATACACCATGACCAAGTGGGATTTATTCCAGGGATGCAAGGTTGGTACAATATTTGCAAATCAATAAATGTGATACATCACATAAACAAACTGAAAGACAAAAATCATATGATCATATCAATAGATGCAGAAAAAGCATTAGACAAAACCCAACACCCATTTTTGATACAAACTCTCAACAAAGTGGGAATAGAGGGATCATACCTCAACATAATAAAGGCCATATATGACAAACCTACAGCCAACATCATACTCAATGGGCAAAAATTAAAACCATTTTCACTAAGAACAGAAACAAAACAAGGTTGTCCACTTTCACCACTCTTATTCAACATAGTACTGGAAGTCCTAGCCACAGCAATTAGACAAGAAGAAAACTTATAAAAGGCATCCAAATTGGAAAGCAGAAAACAAAACTGTCATTATTTGCAGATAACATGATATTATACATAGAGAATCCTAAAGACTCCACCAAAAAACTACTAGATTTAATAAATAAATTCAGCAAGGTAGCAGGATACAAAATTAACACCCAGAAATCGATGGCATTTTTATACACCAATAATGAACTCTCAGAAACAGAAACTAAAAAAACAATCTCATTTATCATTGCAACTAAAAATGTAAGATACCTAGGAATAAACTTAACACATTGTATGCGGGAAACATATTTATACGTTTTACTTTGACTGGTAGTAGAGCGCGCAATAAAAACTACCCGCAAACAATGTGTTAACCAAAGATGTAAAAGACCTTTACTCGGAAAACTACAGGACACTGAAAAAAGAAATAGAGGAAGATATAAACAAATGGGAAAATATACCATGTTCATGAATTGGAAGAATTAACATCATTAAAATGTCCATACTACCCAAAGCAATCTATAAATTCAATGCAATCCCTATTAAAATACCAACAGCAAATTTCACAGATCTAGAACAAACACTTCAAAAATTTATATGGAAATAAAAAACACCCCAAATAGCCACAACAATCTTGAGAAAGTACAAAGTTGCAAGGATCACAATACCAGATATCAAATTATACTACAAAGCCACTGTAATCAAAACAGCCTGGTACTGGGACAAGAACAGACATATACATCAGTGGAACAGAACAGAGAACCCAGAAATTGATCCATGCCATTATGGTCAATTAATATTTGACAAAGGAGGCAAGAACATACAATGGAGTAAAGACAGTCTTTTCAATAAATGTTACAGGGAAAATTGGACAGCTACATGCAAAAAAAAGAAACTAGACCACCAACTTACACCATACACAAAAGTAAATTCAAAATGGATAAAAGACTTAAATATAAGACATAAAACCATAAAAATCCTAGAGGAAAACATAGGCAGCAAAATCTCAGACATCTCTCGTAGCAATATGTTTGCTGATACATCTCCTAGGGCAAGAGAAACTAAGGAGAAAATAAACAATTGGACTGCATAAAAATAAAAAGCTTCTGCACAGCAAAGGAAACCATCAACAAAACGAAAAGGGAACACTGTATGGGAGAACATATTTCCTAATGACACATCGGATAAAGGGTTAATATCCAAAATATATAAGGAACTCATACAACTTAACAAAAGGAAGACAAACAATCCAATTAAAAAATGGGCAAAGGACCTAAATAGACACTTCTCCAAAGAGGACATACAAATGGCTAAGAAACATATGAAAAAATGCTCAATGTTGCTAATCATCAGAGAGATGCAAATTAAAACCACAGTGAGGTATCACTTCACACCTGTCAGAATGGCTACCATCCACAAGTCAATAAACTACAAGTACTGGTGAGGGTGTGGAGAAAACGGCACCCTAGTACACTGCTGATGGGAATGCAGACTGGTACAGCCACTATGGAAAGCAGTATGGAGTTTCCTCAAAAGATTAAAAATTGACCTGCTATTTGACCCAGTGATCCCACTTCTAGGAATACAGCCTAAGGAACACAAAACACCAATTGCAAAGAACTTATGCACCTCTGTGTTCATAGAAGTGCAATTTACAATAGCTAAGATCTGGAAACAGCCCAAGTGCCCATCAGTGGATGAGTGGATAGAAAAGCTGTGGCACATTTACACCATGGAGTACTATGCAGCTGTTAAAAAGAATGATATCTTATCCTGTGGCACAGCATGGATGGAACTAGAAAGTATGCTGAGTGAAATAAGCCAGTCAGAGAAGGACAAGTACCACGTGATCTCACTTATACGCGGAATATAATAAACCCAAACTGATGAACAAGTGGATCCAGAGACATAGAAGCATGGAACAAACTGAGGGATCTCAATGGGAAGGTAGAGAGGGGGGAATGAGAGGGGAAAGATTAATCAAAGAACTTTTATGTTTATAAGCATAACCCATAGACACAGACATTGGTGTACCTGCGGGTGGGATGGATGCAGGATGGAGGGGATCAGTGGGGATAAAAAGGGGACATCTGTAATATTCTCAACAGTCAAGATAAAGAAACTTAAAAAAAAAAAAAGATTGACTTTGGAAGTCAATGAAAGTCCCTTTGAAGAACAAAAAAGAAAAGAAATTAATGTATGGCAGATATCCATTCATTGATTAATTAAAATCTAGAATGAAAGATAAAAAATATATAAAATATAAAATAATATAAAATTTAATTTAATTTAATTTAAATTAAAAACAAAGTTTTTTAATGATTTTTAAAAAATAGTTTCCTAACACAGCCCTGGCTGTGTTTGGAGCATGGTCCAGTAGGTCAGGGCACACACCTAGGTTGCGGGATTGGGGCCATATGGTAGACAACTGATCTACATTTCTCTCTCTCTTGCTCATTCTCACTCGCTGTCCCTTCTTCTCTCTAATATTCTTAGGTGAGGATTTAAAAAAAAGAAGTATCCAGCAACAGAGAAATGACAAGAATGTCAGCTAACTTTAGGTCAAAAACACAAAAGTCATAAAGACAGTTGAGAGAGAATTTTAAAGTACTGGGAGAGAGGACTAGACTGCAAAGGTGAATGAGGTAATTTTCTGGGGTGATAAAAACGTTCATTATCTTGCTTGTGGTGGATTTTATACAATATTTATATTCATCAACAAAATTGATGAAGCTTATTATATGTAAATTATCTTTTAAAAAGTTGATTATATAAAATGTTTGTTAGTTTAGGGGAAACAGTGTTAGCATAATATGAGAGTTTCAGATTAGAATAACTTTTTTGATAAGGAAAATTAATTTTAAAAATTACAAAATATTTCCCTTTATTAACACCTAGATACTGCAGTGTTTCAAAGAGAGGCATGAAATCACACATGCTTATAATACATATAACTTTCTCTTTTAAGAAGTTAAAGCAAAATCAAATTATTGACAGAAAGGAAATAATTTTAAGTAGAAAGCCATGTGATTTAGATGACTAATAAGTAGTAATTCCCAACAAATAAATGTATTTCCTATAAATAAAAACCCAAGTTAACATCATACTAAAATTGTCACATTATCAGTAATGTGGATCAGAATTATCATTAGTTCATACCATAAAAAAATTATTTTAGGTTGAAAAATATTTTTAAACTATCCTTACAAAAGTATTTTGTCTTGAATAACTTTTAAATTATTTTTATTAACCTTTCCCAAGCAAATTGTATACACAAAACAATTTTCATCAAGTTATGCTTTCTGCAACTGTAGTAAAGTATGTGCATAGGGTGCAACAATGTTTTTTACCTCCAGTCTATTTCTTGAAGAAGTGGATTTCCAGTGATAGTCAGTTCACGGAGAGAATAGCATGCACCAAACCACTTTATGGCACTCATAAGGTCTACAAAAATAAACAATGAGATTCATTATGAAACATATTGCAGATAAAAAAAAGTAATCACAGATCATGAGCATTTTATTTAATTAGCTATTAAATAAACAACAAAAATTATTTGTTCTGCTGAAAATAATATGCTTTTAAGAAGAGACTTGTATCAAGAACACAAACTCTATTGTCAGAATATATATTTCTACCATGCAGCAGCTATGTGAACTAATGCAAATCATACAACTGATTTATGATTCAGTTCCATGCCTGTCTCACAGAGTGAGAATTAAATAAACTAAGGTGTGTAAAGGGCTTAAAACAATGCATTCCAGGTTGTAAACACAAAATCGGAAAAAGTGAAATCTAAAGTAAGATAAGTGGTAAAATTGAACATATCATTAAATAGAATTACATGGACCTATTAAACTTTCAAAAGTAAAAATAGGTCAGACTCGGAATTTCTATCCCAAAAACAATCATGAAACTGGACAATATATACGAAGCACCGGTTTTTAAGCCTGACTCTGAGAAAAGAGGAACCCACATGGTGAGTCTACAATCACAGTGGTTTTCTGCCTGAAAGCATTTTACCACTTGAGAGGAAGAAAGTAGAGACCAAACAATGAAGCTGCTTTGCTGAGTGAGGAGGCAACGATTAGAACTGAAGCTGGAATTTGTGGTAAAAAGTACTGAGAAGAAGCCGTGTGTATGTTGTGGGGGGAGGGAGTTGCAGGAAGAAGTCTATGTGAAGGTTTACTGCAGGTCCTAAGACAAGAGCTAAGTGCTACATAGACAGGCAAGAGTCTGAAAAACCTAGCAGAGATCACCTTCTTGTAAGGCTGAGCTGAATGATGATACTAAAGTTCATGCATCAGTAAAAGACCCTGGAGCATCATCCCAGTCAAAATGAGACCTAATTGAGTATCTCAGAGTTTCAGCTAAAATCCAAAAGACTATGCAATTAGGAATGAAGTACCTGGAGGTAGGGGCATGCACTAAGAGTTGAAAACTAAAATGTCTTGTCCTAGGAGAGAATTAAATTAAGGCTGACAGAAACAAAATCATCCATCAATACTTTTACTGCTTGCCTAAATTAACACCCTTTAAAAGGAAGACAATGGCCAGACTCAGTAAATAAACTGTGAAATGTACAATAGTCAACATACAATTACAAACCACTAGATATAAAAAGAAATAGAAAAAGACAAGTATCACATGATCTCACTTATATGTGGAATATAATGAACAAAATAAACTGACGAACAAAACAGATCCAGAGACATGGAAGCATAGAACAGATTGAGGGATCTCAGAGGGAAGGGGAGAGAGGGGATGGGAAGAGATTAAGCAAAGAATTTATATGCATAACCCATGGACACAGACAATAGTGCAGTAGGCCTAGGGGGTAGTGTGGGGTGGAGGAGATCAATGGGGGGTGGGGAGAAGGGATATTTGAAATACTTTCAAAAATAAAGATAAATTTTTAAAAAAGAAATAGAAAAATATGACCTATCGTTAAGAGAAAGTAGTTAATAGAAACACATCCAAAGTAGCCAAATGTAAATCAGTTTTGACAAAGACACCAAAGTAATTCAATGATGAAAAACCTTGTTCAACAAATGTTGCTAGGACAACTAAATATCTATATTAAAACCTAAATTCACCCCTTACTTCATACCATTTATAAAAATTAATCTGAGATAGGTCATAGGCCCAAAGGTAAAAACTAAAAGTATCAAGCTTCTATTAGAAAGCTAGAAAACACAGAAAATCATCTCAATCTTGAGGTAGGGAACTACTACAAAGGACACAAAGAAAAATAATTATTAAAAAATGATAAATTAAATTTTATCACAATTTAAAACTTCTGCTCATCTACAGATAACATTAATAAAATTAATAAATAAAAGCATTCTGGGTGAAAATATTTACAAAACATCTCTCTGACAAAGAACTTCACCCAGAATATATGTATATTTATATAAATCAAAAAGAAAAAAGCAATAACCAAATTTTAAAAATGGTAAGACACTTGAATAGACAGAAAAACATACAGAAATTACCAATAAGTGAATGCAAAGAGGCATAATATCATTCCTCGTCAGGAAAATGCAAACTAAAACCATAATGAAATATGAAATACAGAATACCCTGCAGAATCGAGCAATTGGTACTCTCATACATTGCATGTGGGGCTGTAAAATGTTGCAGCTGCTTTGGAAAACAGTTTTTTCAATTTCTTATTAAGTTAAACATACACCTACTCTATTATCTAGCAATTACACTCTTACACATTTACCCAAGAGAAGTGAAAACATATATTCACAGAAAGATTTATACAAGAATTTCCATAGGAACTTTATAATCATAGTAGTGCCAAACCACATCAAAATATCAACCAACAGGAGACTGGACAAATTGTGATATATTAATATATCCATACAATGGACTACATCAGCAAAAAGCAAACAAACAAACAGACAAAAACTAATGGTATAAGTGACACAGTGGAATATTACATGAATGTTCAGCAAAGAGAACTGGAGACAACAGATAATGTACTGTTTGATCACATTAATATAAAAATGCATATCAGTCAAAATTAACCTATGGTGACAAACTAGAACTATAGTTGTCTTTATGAGGGGGCTGATGGGGAGTGAGGATGGGCAAACTTTGGGGCATTAGTCAACCAAATCAACTCACCATTCTTTAATTTAGTACACTTTTCATTAGTGTCTATACCTGTTAGGGGTCCACAAGTCAGACAAGTTTGTTTACTCATCTTCACTAGGCTACTTATTTCATAGATAATATATGAATTTTAAAAAACAATATAGTTATGACATATGCCCTGGTCTACCAGAAATATATGGAAGTAATATGATTTTAAAAGTGGAAAGAAAATTTTAACTGAATATTTCACCATGCCTTTGAAGGAGTTCAGAACATGCAGCTTCAATACGCCAGAATGGAATTTATAAAGCAGCAGATGCAAAGATACTCTGACCTTCCTTCTTTTTCTTTAAGCAGGAGATAAAAGTCCTACGTGAAAGATGCCCTCCCTATACCAGAAAGAAAGAGACATTCTCATCATAAGGACAGGAATAGAGGCTAAGAGAAATGTGTACAACAAACTTGTTAAACTAACCCTTATTTCCTAGTCACTTTTTCATTTAATTAAATTCCTTAACCCAAGCACCTTTGCCTTGTCACGTTTTCACAATTTACTGCTCTTGTTCAATTCTAACTGCTTCTTGGAATCTTTATTTTTCTTGGGAGAACTCCCACGTACATGTGAAAAAACACACACACCTACAATGAAAAACTTTTATTTTTTTTTTTCTGTTTTTCTTGTGTCAGTTTAATTCTTAGTCCCAGTCTAAGAAATTAAGAAGGTAGAGGAGAAATATTTCTTCCTCTATACCTTATTGTATGTGTGTGTGTGTGTGTGTGTGTGTGTGTGTGTGTGTGTGTGTGCCCGCGCACGCAGGTAATTTATAAATACCATTAACACATTGATCTAAAACAACTCCTCACCATATTTGGAACAGAAACTCAAAATTTATTTTTTTTTAAATTATATATTATTCTAAACTTACCAGAAAGACAATTGTTGCTGACATCTAGTTTTTCCAGAGAAACAAAATGGAAAAGTGGTGTGATTTTTGTCAAGCTGAAAACAAACAAACAAAAAAATAGAATTCATAAAAATTTTAAATTGGAATGTCTTTAACATAATTGAACTAACTATATAACTACACATCATATAACACAATTATACAGTGATAGGCAATTATATATAACTATATATACATATATACATATATATAACTATATGTACACTAAAATACAATTATAATAACATGTATTAACAGTACTTATTAAAATGTAATTATAAAATCTTAAGTATTTATTTTATAATGGAAAATTTATATTCATTTCTATGGAGAAATTATCATGAATTGTGAATTTCAATCACAAATGTCATAGACTTTAATGTATACAAGAAATTTAAATAAAAACAAGTGAATGCTTTGTTGCTAATTTTTTGTTTGGTCTTCATATAAGGCCAAATTTATAGAGAATTTATATTATTTATATATTTTTTCCTGGATCAAACACATAACTTAAACCATTAGAAGATAAAAATCATAAAAATATTTATTTTCACTTTTTGACAAGAGCTGATTAGAGTCATTAATTTTGCTTTTTATTAGATTGAAAGTATTATAAGTATTGTAAGTATCTAAAGTTACACTGGGTTATTTATAAATTGAAATTTATAAACAGTTCAAAAAATACAATAATAAAAATGTTTGATATCAATAGAATATTCAAGTCTGGCAAAAATACATGAATATTTAAAAACAACATTCTTATTAAATTATGCATTTTCAAATTCTAATAATAAACTTTCTTCCTACTTTTAAAAGTTCCCATCATTTTCTAAGATAAATTTGTCATTAAAAGCCATTAACACATTCAAGCAAGGAACATAAGTGATGTCCAAAATATTCACATCATTGGAAACAAAAGTCATAAAAGAAAAATTAACCTTTGTTTAATTTACATTTCTCACTAAGACAAGTCTACATTTACTCTGAACATGTCACATAACCCTAGATATTTGGAAATAAAAATTAAGCCAAATCATCTATATCTTTAAATATATATATATATTTCATAGGAAATATGTTCTCATCACAAATACAACAGTGTTCTGAACAAATTCCCACTACAAATGTTGGAACTCTATAACTTTAAAATATGCTTCAACTGAAGGAGTATGTTTGGTACAAAAAAAGTGTGCATTCATTTCCAGTTCTTTTTAAAAATATTGTCCCTTCAATACTAGATTGGAGATTTCTGTCTGCATCTTTATTTCTAACAGCTCTTGGTGATTGAAAAAAAATACTATTATCTTGAGTTCAGAAGCTTACAGAGTAATACTGTGACTGGAGGCCTCATGGATCTGACACAAAACTATCCCGTGTATTGACCTTGACTCCTCTCTTGTACTATCCTGTTCTTTATTAGCAGAGAGACAGAGGATACTACTGGTGAAAAAATAGACTAAATAACAGGCTGGAAGATCTCTCTGAATGTAACCAATCCTAAATACAATATTACTACTTATACTAAACCAATACAACACTATTTCTTAAAAACAATTTCCAGGGGGAAAAATCCAAGGTAATAAAAAGTGGAAAGAAAATATTGGCCACTTCACTTATACATTTAACTTCATTATTTTTACACACAGTCCTTAATAGTAAAATTTATGTAAATGTTACATGTACACAGAAAAACAAAGAAATAAAGAAAAAAAGAAAAGAAGAAACTTAAAACTTTGTCAATATATACTTACTGGATTTAAGGCCTAATAGTAAGATATATCCTATTCAGGCAATTTCTACATTATTATTACAAGTAAGAAATTTAAGTTATTCAAGTGAAAATATAATTCTAATAAATGTATTTATTAACAGAAAATTCTTATTTGTTTTCTGCCTTTAATGTATTGCCAATACTAAGTCTTTGCTCTTCTACTAAAAGGATTTGGACAGATTAATTGATGAGTTTTCCTCTTTTCTCAGAGTACATCATTTTTTTCCATCAGTTAGTTATATAGCAACATATAGGTAAAATATAGGTTATATAAAGACATCAAGTAAAAGTAACTAAGAAAGCTTTAGAATTAAATACAAAAATCTGCTTTGCAAATATTTATTTAAGTAAAGAAATATTTGATCAAATTTTTTAAAATATTGAAATTTTATCTTTTCAGATAGCCATGCTTTTAGAATCATGTTCTTTGTATTTCTTGGAAATTTTAATCAGGAAAACTAGCTATTCATTCACCTTTATGACTATTCATTAGGATGCTAGAAATCTAATAGTAGAATCTTAAAAAAAACACACACACATGCACAAAAAAAACTCTAGGACTTTTCCTTTTACTGACATTCTGTGTATATTTTTCCTAAGAAAATTCAAACCAGAAAGACAAAGGACATTAGTGAAAACCTAATACCATTTGACCTTGTCACATTAGCCCTGGGCATAAAAAAGATATAAATTTCAAAGACGACAAAAAGCAAAAGATTTGTACAATGAGCAGCCAATGGGTAATAGTTTCCACTTTCTGCTCCTACTTAGAGTCTCACTGGAAGTAGAAAGGCCTGTGAAGCCAGAGAGTCTCCCAGTTATAACTCCGCTGAATCAAACTTAAAACAGTCACATGTCCTAATGAAAATTTAAAACAGAAGTCGGGATGAAACAAGTATTTCAGACAATATGTGCTAAGTATCATTCTTTATATGTATTTCATTTGTTGGAAAAAGAGCATATGGACATAATTTCTTGCTTGTGATGAAAATATTTATCAAAAATTAGAAGAAAAATATATATAATTTAAAAGGCTTACCAGCCACAAATCCAAATGTCTCACTTATAAAAAACTTTTTCAGGTTTGCAAAATGTATTCATATATTTCCCTTTTGAATCATCATTAAAATCTCATAAAATAGGTAAGGTTGGTATTACTAACTTTTTTACACATGAAAAATAGTGAGGTTCCGGTAGCGAGAAAAGAGCTGTTCAATGTCAACTGACAGATAAATTGTAGATTCAGAATTCTAGCCTAAATCTGCTGATTCTGAATTTTACCAAACCTGATATGGTTCTGAAAAAGTCAATGCACATGTAAAAGCTTAATGTAAAATGGGTAATTTTTATTGACGAAGTAACCGCTTGAGCTAAAGCCGACCCAAGATGAGTAATTTTTAAAGTTTATGGTATTAGCTCACTGTAAAAATCCTAAGGTTGAAAATTACTTTTTATTATAATTTTAGAAAATAATTTTACTACTATATATGTCCATTCATATCAATCACATTTCCCCGGTTCCCTCAGACCTTCTCCCTTCATCCTCTGGGAAATGGCAGACATTTGCATGTGCAAAGAGCTTTAGAGACCCACAAAAGTGAAATTTAAATATAAGTGACAGCATTATTAAAAAGTTCAAAAAGCACATGTTATATAATAATTTCATCTTGTTTTTAATATAGTTGAGTTCAAAAATTAAGTTTTTTTATTCCTAAGAGTTTTTTGAGGGAAAGGACATATATTACTCAGTTCTGTATCCTCCAAAATAGCAAACACCACCTCAATATATAAAATGTATAAGGCTAAGCAAACAAAATTATAAATATTCGGTTAAGTATTCCAATTATCACTATCATCTCTAAAAGAAATTTTAATATAATTCCTGGTCATATCAGATTGATAGGGCAAAAGTGTATTAGCCAGTATTACTTTTAAAAGTAGAATATTTATTTGATGATTTAAATTTTTCAATAAAATTAAAGGCATTATTTCTCAGAAATGTTCATAATTTAAATATTTCTAATCTTTAAAATATCATGCTCATCACTGTGGCTTGAGAACCATTTCTATGGTATATGCTAGGAAGGTCAGTTACTGAGTGATTTATTGCATGTATATAAAGCACAGCTAAGTATTTCTATTAAAATTTTATCTCTTAACTGGAAATATTGAGAAAAGATCCAATAGGTTTTTGGATGGCCCAAATTACTTAAACATTGTTATCTGATAGAGCTGGCTCTGGAATAAATGTCCTTTTAAAGTCAAATCACCTTTCATATTTTAGATCTGATTAAAACAAGTTGAAGGTATTTTTGAATGCACATTCAGTTTTGATTTGTCAAATAGTGGAATAGTATAATAGGTATAAATTAAACCACGCCCAAAGGATGAACATTATTGTGGCAGAGACTGAGAGAACACTGTATTTTTTGTGGGAGGTAAGGGGGAATAAATACATATATTAACATTGGGTTGTCCCTATTTACTTGTTTTGCAAGAATCGTGTAACTCAAAGAAAAAAATTGTGTTAAAGGTGATTCCTTTCCCCTACTCCATGTGCCTTTCAGGAACAAATTAATCATATTAGAGTGAAAAGTTTCAATGAAATATTAAGCAGAAGGAGACATACACGTATTGTGCTCTTGTTTTGGTTTCAATAGTTAATCTCTGCAAAGATCCAGATGTTTGGTGGTTTCAAATGGATCTTCTGTGACAGGTACCCATCTCGATTTAACATTAAGGTATTTTTTTAAGTGTTACTTTATATCCTTAGGGAAATCGAATTTAAATCAATCTTAACAGTTACAAAAAGACATGCAAGTTGAGAGCAGATTAAAAATCGTTCTTCCAGGACTTAATAAGTACCATTTGAGTGAACGAGACATCCTTCTGAATTAAATTAACTACCTCCTGTATTTTCCAAGGACTATATTCTTTACAAATATAAACAAACCTGCTCTGAGACTATTCTACATTTTTAAGAAGAAACAAAATGAGTAGGATAACTGACAAACATCTATTAAAATACATAGTAGATGTATGTCAATACATGTTAATTTTTTAAATTCTATAAGGTTATATTTATAATTTATGTACCAATTTATTGTGATGCACTTTCTATGAATTACTGGGGGAAAACTAACAGCTTTTCTACTTATGAAGATCACACATTTAAGCAGTCATTTACTGCATTTATTGTTTAAGTACAATTCATCTTTACCTGTTTTGAGACATAGTCAGGTTTTGTAGTAAAGGCAGCCAACATAAAGAAAATGCTTCCACAGTTGAAATGCTGTTATCATCCAAGTACAATTCTCGTAGTAGTACATGATTCTCCAATGATGGAAGCTATATTTAAATTTGGGTCATTAGTTTATGTTAAACAAAATATTTTTGTCACTTAACCAAATTTAAAAATACGGAACTTATATCCTGCTAAACTGTGTATCATAAATGAAAATATAATGTTAGGAGAGTTTTAGTATAAATTAAATTTTTAATAATTGACTTTAGAATTAGAATTTTTTATAGAAGTTACTTCATGATGAATTTTAATTAGAACTGCATGATAGAAAATTTGATCCCACTTACATCCTGAAATATAACTTAAATGTTTTGATATATTATATTTTGGTACTATGGAAAACAAATATTAAATTTAATTCTTTAAAAAATATCCTAACTATGGTAAACATTTTTTAAATTAAGGAAAGTATACAATAGTTTAAAATAAACTGAAAATTAGATACAGCTGATAAGCAGAAAAAAGAAAAAATGCTTTTAAAATGTGTGGTTGATATTTCCATCAAAGAAAAATGTTGTATTAATCACAGACATCAATTAATTCAAAGTAATTACCTCACTTAGATAATTTCCCTGTAACTTCAGTATTTGAAGCAATCCACAGTTTTCAATACCCTCAACTTTAGTAAGATGATTATATGAGCAATCCAGGTATATAATGGTAGGAGTATCACAAAGGCCTTTTGTACTAATTAACTGATTGTGGTCCACAACTAGTCGATGAAGATTTTTCAAAGATTCTAAACCACCTGGAAAAAAAATTTCCAAGATCATTTGTATCACAATTCCTCAAGATTCTAAAGGAGAGTTTCAGAATAATTTCTATTTATATTTCCTAACATTTCTAATTACAAGTGAAGACTTAAACCAAATTCCTACTGAAAAATGTATAAATGTAAAATATATTATTATTTAAACTCGTACCAAGGAGATATATTTTTGAATGACATATTATATATCAATTGAAAATTGAACAAAATTCTAAAAGACATATATTGAGCACTGAACGTTTTCTTTTTCTTTTTTAATATATCTTTATTGATTTCAGAGAGAGGAAAGGAGAGGGAGAGAGAGATAGAAACATCAATGATGAGAGTCATTGATCTGCTGTCTCCTGCACGCTCCCAACTGGGGATCGAGCCCGCAGCCCGGGCATGTGCCCTGACCAGGAATCGAACCCTGATCGCCTGGGTCCTAGGTCGATGCTCAACCGCTGAGCCAAGTCCAGCCAGGCTGTTTTCTTTTCAAATGACAATGAAACAGTGGATAGATAGAAGGGATCCTTTAAAAAAAATTTTTTTAACTCAATTTCAAGGGACTGATTTATTTTCAATTTATTTTAAGTATTGTTGGTATATAATGTTATATAGGTTAGATTCATTTCAGATGTACAAAATAGTGATTTGACATTTTTAATTTACATTCTTACTTAAGTATGAATATATAACATTAGAATTCCATTTTATTTCCACTGAGATATCTGCCTTAAATTCCCAAATGAAGTAGGTACAACCATATTATAACCAATGGAGCAATGAAGCAACCTAAGTGTTCACTGATAGACAAATGGATAAAGAATATTCCATTGTACACATATATAATGAAATATTACTCAGCCATAAAGAAAATGAAATCTTGCCATATGTGACAACATGGATGGACCCAGAGGATAATATGCTAAGTGAAATAAGTCAGACAGAGAAAGACAAATACCATATTATTTCACTTACATGTGGAATCAAAAACTCAAAATAAACAGACAAGACAGAAACAAACGCATATATACAGAGAACAAACACAGTCACCAGGTCAGAAGGAGGATGGGTGGATGAGTGAAAGAGGTAAAAGGGATTAAGTAGAACAATTGGTGGTTATAAAAATAGTCACAGGTATGTAAAGTACAGCATAGGGTATATAGTCAATAATACTGTTACTACAATATTATTGTATGCTGTCATATGAGTATGAAACTTAACAGACTGAATACTTTGAAAGGTATATAAATGTCTAATCACTATGTTGTATACCAGAAACTAATATAAAATTATGTCAACTGTAACTGAAAAATAAATTTAAAAAATAAAACCAAAGAAATATTAGCATAGTCTTCATGTATTTCAAGATTGTCACAAGTGGCCTATTTTTTGCTCAGATAAACTTAAAATAAATACGATACTAACTAAAAAGCATTAGCGAAGGCTAAGACTATTGCTCAGTAGTTACAGGAAAGAACTGAGAAGGCTGTTTAAATAAACCATCAGGAGTTAGTGTTGGAAAGAGATGCTGAGATAGTCTGTAAGACTTTCGTGGAAGAGCTATTCTGCTATTAGGAGAAGAAGAAAAAAAGGAAAATCCTACCATTTGTGACAACATGGATGGACCTGACCTCACTTATATGTTGAACCTAAAAACAAACAAAAACCTAACAACCTTGTCGAAAAAGAGATCAGACTTGTGGTTACCAGAAGTAGCGGGTAGGGGATGGGAAATTGGAGGAAGGTGATCAAAAGGCACACATTCCCAAGATAAGTAAGTACTAGGGATACAACGTACACATGATGACTGTAGCTAACACTGCCGTATAATATATAGGAAAGTTGTTAAGAGAGTATATCTTAAGAGTTCTCATCAAAGAAGAATTTTTTTCCTTTTTCTTTATTGCATCTATATGAGAAGATACATGTTAGCTGACCCTATTGTGGTAATAATTTCACAGTATATGTAAATCAAACCATCATGCTGTACATCTTAAACTTATACAGTGCTATATGTCAATTATTTCCCAATAAAACTGGAAAAATGGAAGATATTAAAAATCTAGAAAATGTTATTTAGATTGAACCATGGACTATATATGCTCTCTATAGTAATACCTTGTTACATGAAATAAACAATTCCAGAAAACTGAAAATATCATTCAAGCTCTAGAGTAAGTACTGGTGAGCAAAATGTACATATGGAGTCACTGAGGTTAAACCTTAGAGAATCAAGCTCCATTCTGACTGTCTTGTCAAAGTCCACAAAATATTTTCAATTACATGTTGAAATAGAAACATTCTTCTACCAAAAAAGTTATTTGATAAGCTTAAAGATAATCTTGAAAGAAACATCATTAGGTATAAAAACGAATATCTGGAATTTATGTAATCAATTCACCCTGGAAAATTTTTAAACATTTAACTAAAGCCCAGCTGGTGTAGCTCAGCGGTTGAGCATCGACCTAGGATCCAGAAGATCGCGGTTCGATTCCCAGTCAGGGCACATGCCCGGGTTGCCGGCTTAATCCCCAGCAGGGGGAGTGCAGGAGGCAGCTGATTAGTGATGACTCTCATCATTGATATTTCTATCTCCCTCTCCCTTCCTCTCTCTGAAATCAATAAAATATATTTTAAAAACAAACAAACAAAAAATTTAAATATATTTCTTTGATAATATATTGTGATTTACAGAAAGGACAAACAGCCTTTCACCAAAAATGGAGAAATAAGAGTCAAGTAACATTACCAAGATCTCACAAGAAAACTTAATTCTATTTCATATTTTTAAAATTCATATAATGTTATTGTAAGGATTACGAGTGTGTTGTAAAATACTTTATAGAGATACATTTTAAGAAAAAATTATATTTCAAAAGTGCAGTATCTTTAATAGTTTGAGTCAAAGCAGCTTAACTTATGAATAGTTATTTCTTATAAAAAATAACATATTTTATGCTAAAAGTAAATTTTTATAATGAGAAATAAATTATACAATATCTAAGAGAATCAGAAAAATGAATAGAAGACCCAAAAAAGAAAAAAGAGAGTAAAATTTAAATTTAAGCAGTAACCTTACATTTTTAGATTTTTATCTAGGATCAATATACAAGTATTTTTTCTGTAATGGAAAATAGCAATTATGACTGAGAGAAAATTGTTATCTGATGTCATTCAGGGGGTAAATTGTTCTGCCCTATAAGATGTTTGAATAGTCAAAATAATAAACCAATTATGTATTACCAATTCCAAGGAATTATAGACTATTACATATAATAGTTAATATGTATTAGCCGCAACGTAATTTAAAGTCTGATGAAAAAAATCCTTTGGAGTATAGTATGCTTTATGATTGTATCTAATAAGCATCAATTTACCCACTGAAGCAGATAACTGCTTTCCAGCCACAAGGAGATACTAATTAATATAAATTTGTAGTTGTGTAACTTCAAATGTCCTTTATCAAACATTTAAATGTCTTAACAAAGCTACTTTTATAAGTTCAATATTTTTAAAAGCCATGTACATTACTCTTAAGTTTTTCAGAGCTAATCAGAAATAGAAGTTTCTATTAACTCATTAGAATGGAGAATACATTTGTGAAATTTTCAAAGGTCACCCAAAAAGAGAACCAAGCAGAAAACATTAGGTTGCACACTGAAAAAAGGTAAGAGATTTGGCATAAGAAGCTGAAAGCAAATAGCAAATAAAGCAGAAGAACAACTGGAAGAAGAACGGAGGAAGAGGCAAACTAAATACTGTGAGGATGATAGTGGTTAGTAAAAACAAAAATAAAACTATATAATTTTTCAATTATCAAAGGCATTTTTATTTACATTAATTTACATATGATCAACAGTGTGAACCAGCGTGGGCAGAACAGTATGAAGGGGCCACTGCTTTGGCAGTGATAAAACAGGTTTTGCTAGAGGCATCAATGGAGTAACCCATTTAGAAGCCACAGTGCCGTGGAAGTGGAGACAATGAGAGTAGACTATTATTTCAATACTTGATAATGGGGAGATATCGTCCAAAGTCCTTAAAATGGCCCACAAAATCCTATCTCTGAATTCACCCTCTACTATGGTCCCCTTCTTCTGGGTCAGTCTAACATGACCTCCTTGCTGTTCCTCGAACATTCCACACATGCTTCCACCTTAGTGTTGTGTGTATACATAAGAAACAGCTATCAGTGTATAACATGTCTGGCCAGGAAGAATAAAACAAAACTTACCAGATAATTTCAAATATTAAGACAACATGATTTTCAACCAAATATACAGAGAAGGTACCATTAGTCTATCATACAAAAGAGATTCCAATCTGGTGAAAGTAGTATGATTTCAAGCTTCAGATACAGAGGCATATTTGATTGAGCATTTCTACTTCTAGGAATCCATTATATAGTAATACACAAAAAATAAATAAAATAATGTATAGAGGGGTTGTTGTCATATTATTTAAAAATTAAAAAATGGAGATAAGTTAAATGTCTATCAGTAAAGAAATAGTTAAATAAGTCATGGGGTATGTATAAAATGAATATATATAATCTTCAATATGAAGCATTCTGACAAGGAAGAATGTCTATGATATATTACTGTATGTAAAACCTAAGTTGCGTACATAGACTTTTAATGCCTGAGTATACCTGGATCTAAATCTACACATCTATAACTGTATTGCATAGGACAAGGTTTTGACTGATTCATAAGCAACTGTGAACAGTGGTTACTCCTACAAATTGAAAAACAGAAGGTGTAAGGAGAGAGAGAAAATTTCACTGATTATGTTGTATACTTCCCTATTTTTAAAATTTTTAAATGAGAATGCATTTCTTGTGTAATATTTTTTTAAAAATCAGAGTAAGTATTGGATAGAACTGTTATTCTGTATTTAATCCTAACCAACAGTACCAACAACAAAAGGTGGTTGTGAACTGCAGCAAAACTTGGGAAAATCTGATTCTGTCATCCATCCAAAGGGTTTGTTATCTACCCAAAGTGGAGGAACTCTGTACGTGAATAGTAGGGCATACTTCTTAGATTTCAAGATGAAAATTTTAAAGGAAATTCAGTGAAATGATAAAATGAAAATTTGGTAGGATCTCTAAAACATTGGTCTATATGTAACAGTGAGGAGGATTTGCATTAAAAATATAGCAAATATTGATTATATAACCTAAAAAATTTAGCTTAAACAGAAAATCATCTAAAAAATATGTGGAGCTAAGGTCTGCCAACAACCATGAGAGTGAGCTTGGGAGTAGTTTTTTCAGCCTCAGTGAGCTGTGGGATGAAGGCAGTCCTGGTTAACAGCTTGACTGCAACCTCATGAGAGACCCTGAGCCAAAACCACTCAGCTAAGCCAATCCCAGATTCCTGATCCACAGAAAATATGAGGTAGTAAATGTTTGTGGCTTTAAATTCTAAGTTTCAGGGTACTTTGTTTCACAACAATATATAACCTAATACAGTAAGTATTCTAGTCTGAAGAAAACATGAGAAAGAAGAAAATATATTAAAAATGCTTTGGGTTATGGAAGATCATTTAAAGAAATTTAATGTAACAAAAACTCAAAAATATTAAAACAACAGATATAGGTAAACAAATGAGCCAAAATGGACATGACAGGCTATTAAATAATTTAGAAACATTTATAGAACAGAGAGCTGAAGACTATGTTGCCAACAAAGCAGAGATAATCACACTGGGAATAAAATGTGAAGCAGAAGATAAAAAGACATAGATTAAATTAATTCAATAGTAATAGACATGAAAAATAGACAAAGTCAACCAAAATATAGATCATCTATGACTGAAAAATGAAATTAAGCCAAAAAAGTTTTCATATATATAAAATCAAAATTTTCCAGAATTGGAAGAATAACTTAACCTGTAGTTTTGAAAAGATATT
Organism: Miniopterus schreibersii; assembly: GCF_964146895.1. NCBI lineage: Eukaryota > Metazoa > Chordata > Mammalia > Chiroptera > Miniopteridae > Miniopterus > Miniopterus schreibersii. The sequence continues at coordinate 116,628,804 of NC_138102.1, forward strand.
ACATTCCAAGACAAAGTTGTGTAGTTTTATAGACAATAAGATGCTTCTTGGTTAAGTTACTGATCAAGGACAAAGAAAATGTTATTCAGGTATATAGACACAAATCAGTTATGGGGAGAGAGAAATCAAGTTAGCCTGTGGGTTTACCACAGAAACACACTATATCATGTGTGCAGTGGAGCAATGTCCACAAAGTACCAAGTAAAAGTGTGACCTAAAAATAGGATGCTCGAAGATATACTCATTTGAATATGAAGGCATTGACAGATATTCTCAAATGTGAAAGAATTCAGTGAATATAGCATCCATTTGCTCATTTAAAAAATATTTAAAAAGAACTAATGAACTGTGTAATCCCGACAAGTAGAACATGAAAGAAGTAAAATTGTAAAAAGAACTAGTAATGACCCATTTTCATACAAAGCTAATGCTGCTAAAAAAAAAAAAAAAAAAACTAAAAAAAATATATAAATAACCCAGCCGGGCGTGGCTCAGCAGTTGAGCACAGACCTAGGATCTGGGAGATCCCAGTTCAAATCTTGGTCAGGGCACATGCAGGGTGTGGGCCTGATCCCCAGTAGGGGGCATGCAGGAGGCAGCCCATCAATAATGACTCTCTTGGGTTGTGCATATATGCATATAAATTCTTTGGTTACTCTCTCCCCCTCCACCCGGACAATGGTGGGGAGAATGATTGGGGAGGGGAAAGGAACGGGGGGAGGGGGAACAGGTCATTGGGGAGAATAAGGGACATCTGTAATACTTTAAACAAAAATAAAAATTATTTTAAAAAAATTAAAAAATTTAAAAATAATGACTCATCATTGATGTTTCTATCTCTCTCTTTCCCTCTCCCTTCCTCTCTCTGAAATCAATAAAGACATATTTAAAAAAACAAACAAACATAAATAGCATCATAAATCCCAATGTAATAAAAATTGTGATGGGAAAATGATTGGAGAAAGTACAAATATTCTAATTTATTCTACTTCCTTAAAGAGTAGTTCATTTTGTCCAAAATAGATAAATCAAAAGCACAAGTTTTAATAAATTACTGAATAACAAAAATGATATAACTGACAAAACTGGAAGGGGATCTTAAAAAATGTTTCCAAATGATTTGTTTAGAAAGTAAACAATTCTCAGTTCAAAATCTAAATAAATATGGCAGGCAAAGAGAATAAGCAGAACAGTAAAGGCAGTCTTCAGTGTGAGAAAATTTGTTAAATCTGATAAACATGAAGACCAATTTCTATAGCCTTACAGTCTGAGGAGGCAAAATTCAAAATTCATTTATAGTAGACAAGTATAACAGACAATCCCACATGCATATATATGGAAGCCCGATCACCAAGACCCAACCAGAGGACAGGAAATTAAATTGTGTGTCTCAAATCTCAGTATTAAGCAAAAGGGGGCTGGAAATCTACCCCTTGAATTAATAAACACAAGCTGATTCGTTCATAGGTTTGCAGCTAAAATTCATTTTAGTCATGATCAGAAAACTTCCCCCTAAAATGTAGCACAAATGATTCTAGATTACTTGTGTTCCATGGCATCTGAAAAATCAATCCTCTCTAAAGAACAAACTTTCACCCCATATAAAAGAATAAATACAAAGCCTAAATTTTAAGGGAAATAAATGGGTGACAAAAAAGTCACATGAAATATACAATAAAATAAGGTGCCATAAATAAGAGTTAACGAAAGCATTTATTCCAGGAAAACTAGACCCACATGGAAATTAGAATTAATTGAAATTAAAAACTCAATAACTAGGATTAATAGCAAGTTAGAAATTGTCAACTGGAATATAGATATATAGAAATTATCTAGAGACAGCAAAAAGACAGAAAGATAGAATATAAAAAATATAAAAGCTAGCATCAGAAGATAATATATATCTAGTGTTTCAGAAGGAGAGAAAAAAATGACCAGAAAAAACATTTGAAAAGATAATGGCTGACAAATAGCCAAATAAAATTAGAGTGCAAGTCACATATTTATTAACTGCATCAAACAAGCAGGGTGAATGAAAAAGAAATCCACACCAAGACACATCAGAGTAAAAGTGCATAACAGCAATAATAAAGGAAAAAATACTTTAAAAAGGCATAGAAAATACTCTCTGAAGTTCCAGAAATGTAACTGACATCTGAATTTTAATAGCAACAGTGGAAGTTAAGAAGTAGTGGAACAATATTTGCAAATTACTGAAAGTTAATAAAATTCAATTTAGAAAAATGCAGTCAGTTAAATTATTCGAATATGAATGTTAAACAAAGATATTCACAGACAAAATCTGGTAGGATTTTCCACCAACTATTACTACAAGAAATTTTAAAGGATCTATATCAGTGAAAAGAAAAGTGATTTAAGATCTTAAATGAAAGAAGAGTACAGGGCATAAAAGCAATAAATATGGGCAAATATAATCAAACTTTGGCTTTATAAAATAACCATAATATAGTCCACGAAGAGTTAAATAAAAATGCATTTAAAATCCTGAATGAAAAAACATATACATGTTAGGAAAGTTGAGGTAGGGATATAAAATAACTTGAGATGACTTGAGCACATTTTATCACTTCCAGGGTGACCACTAAATTAATTAATATGTAGCTATCAAAGGAATTAAGAAAAAAGAAGAAATGAAAGAAAAAACACACAGCACTCAACTCAAAACAAGACAAGGTGGGGGGGGGAATAGAAAATGTAGCAAAGGCTTTCTGTTTACAGCTATAATGGATTAGGTAAGTAATTAGAACCAATTCTTTATTGATAACTAGAAAAAAATGATAAAATATAGCCATATCTGTTCAAGGCATTAAACAACTAAAATAATATAGAAGAAGAGGGTTAAGTTCCAGAAAAAGTGAAATGAGCACATTACTTAGGATATCTATTAATTCTAGGAAAAAAGAATGGCTTGCAACACTAGGGAGTCAAAATGTGGGCTCCGGGGCTCTTCTCAGAGAAGGAAGCCTCGTGAATCCCTACCTTACTTTTGGTTGGGACCTCCATGTGCTACACATTAATCCAAGTATACAATGGCTCCCAAAGTACTGAAACTCAGCTTTAAATAGTCTCAATATCAACATATGTATGAATTTAGCTGCATAGAGATTGCTAGTGCTTGTAGCTCCAAACAGTAAAGATCTCTGGAAGAAAACAACAGCATCATAGCCTCAAATGAATTATACAGTTTTATTTTCTTAGTGCTCTCTGACTACAAAATAATAAAAAATTAAAGCACGTACATAACATCGTGTGAACAAAAACCAACAAAAGCAACAGAAAACAGAAGACATCCACAGGGAATCAGATAATTAAGTTATTAAACACAGAATTAACAAAACTTTGTTATACACATAAAATAAAAGCTAAAATATAAAAATTTACATATTAGATATTATAAAATGGTAATTGAGTGCTAAATAAAAGCAAAGAAATTCTAAAACTGAAAAACTACAATAACTACAAATAAGATTCCATGGACAGATTAGAGAATATATTAGACACAGCTGAAGAGAGATTTAATAAACTAACAGTCACAATAAAACATCCAGAGTGGTGCATAGAGATGCAAAAGAAATATAAAAAATTATGAGTATAATTATAAAAGTATCAAAGGATTATAGGCTATAAGGGGATCTATATTTCTGTAGATATATGATACCATTGTAATTAACCTAATTAATAATAGGAAAGGAGCAAAGGGAAGGCCAAATATAGGGAGGTCATTCGGACAGCTTCACCGGGAAGCTAAAGCTTTATACTCCCCAGGGAGTCATCGGTCCATTCCCTGATGATCACTGGGGGAAGGGACTGCACAGGGAGGAAGACAGACATATGCCCAGGAAAGTTGGGGGGACGAGTGTAAGTTCTTACTGTCAGTCACATCTGGGATCAGAGTTCATTGGCGAGAATGGGCGTGGTCACTGCAATCAAGGGAAGATTTGAAATATTTAATTCCCTAAACAAAGGAGTTTGCTCTCTTGGTGGACTCCTGGCTTTAAGGCTCTCATGCTTCTGCTCTCCTGCATCCACCCACATGGCTCATGACCATGTGGACCCCACACACAATGGACTAATGGACTGCAACTAGCCTGATGCTGAACTGAACCAGGCTGCAACATGGAATGGAAACTCTGAACATTGGCTTTGCTTCTAGGTCTACTGAAGACCTAACTACACTTCTTCTATAACTGGACTAAGGGAAATGGGACTTGGAAAATGCAGAGATGTAATTCCTCTCAAATAAAAATCACTCATCCTCCTGTGCAAGTCACAGAAAATTCTTTTTCTTGAGATATCATAAGGACACCACCCCCAGCACTCAGTGGGGAAAGGGATACCCAACTTCCACAGATAACACACACACATATATATATACATACATATACATACATATACATATAAATACATATATATACATATAAAGAAATGACTTCGAATTTTCCAACACTGGATAAAGACACCAACCCATAGATTTAAGAGTCACAATGAATTGAAACAGAATTAATTCTAAGGTGACCACAAGTAGGAACATCAAAATAAACTGATGAAAACAACAGACCAAAAGGAAAATCTTAAAAAGGGAAAAGAATATTATCTTCCAAGGATCAATAATTAGGTTGTTACATATCAGCTTAAACAGGGAAAGACAGTATAAAATGGAATATATTCACAATGCAAAATATATGCCAAATGGTAAGTCTATTTCAAAAAATACATACATACACAAATGTGTATGTGTGTGTCTATGTTAAAAACATACTTAACCAAATAAAATCAGAAAAAAATTTCATCCCAGCAGACATGCACTAGAAGAAATATGGCAGGTGAAAAATGAAATACAGAACAATGGAAAGGTTTTAAAAAGTAGGTAAATCCAAATAATGACTTTATAAAATAATAATGTCTTAAGGCATTCCAAACACACACAAACTCATTCTCTCTCTCTCTCTCTCTCTCTCTCTCTCTCTCTCTCTCACACACACACACACACACACACACAAGTTGGAAGGGAGTTAATGAAGTTTAAGTGTTCTATGACTTTAACATTGGCTTAGAAAAAAGAAAGTACAAAATAAATTTTGATTTGGTAAATCAAGAAGGCATGATATAATACCTATAGTAAACCAAAAGAATAGTAAAATAATAGTATAAAACTGGTAATATAATAGAAAGAAAAAATTGAATAATTTAAAACCTCAACCAAACCAAAGAGAAAAAAACAAAACAGAACAAATAGAATCAAATAGCAAGAGTGTAAAATTAAACTCAAATATATCAATAAATGCACTTAATTATTGAATTACACAAATGATTATTAAGGACTAACTGCTAAAAATCAAAGTTAGAATTTGTCAGGCAGCCTTGATAAAATAATAACAAAGACAACATATTTTTACATTACATAAAAGAGACATACTATAAATAGAACTTGTAGAAATATTATAAATAAAAGAACAGAAAAAGATATATTATGTAAACACTAAATTAGTAATTCTCCAAATGTGATACAGAGGAATCCCCCTGCACCTAGAGATGCTTTTAAAGGTTCTATGGAGCCTAGCCAGGGTGGCTCAGTGATTGAGCATTGACCTATGATCCAGGAGATCGAGGTTTGATTCCCAGTCAGGGCAGATGCGCGGGGTTGTGAGCTAGATCCCCAGCAGGGGGCATGTAGGAGGCAGCTGATCAGTGACCCATTATTGATGTTTCTATCTCTCTCCCTCCTTCCGTCCTCTCTCTGAAATCCATAAACATATATTTTTTAAAAATAAAATAATAAAATTAAGGTTCTATGGACTCAAATCTATGTTCATAATAATTCTAAGACATTATTTACCTTTTTTACTCTCAGTTGTTCCAGAGCCAGTGTAAAATTTTACTCTCAGTTTTTCCAGTGGCCTGGCTGGTGTGGCTCTGTGGTTGAGCATCAACCCATGAACCAGGAGATCACGGTTCGATTTCCAGCCAGGGCACATGCCCGGGTTTGGGTTCAATCTCCAGTGGGGGGCATGTAGGAGGCAGCTGATCAATGACTCTCTCTCATCATTGATGTCTCTCTCCCACTCCTTTCCTCTAAAATCAATTAAAAAAATATTTTACAACAATTTTAAAAAGAGCATATAGTGGAGTTTTCCAAAGGCTACATGAAGTATGATATTATAGCAAACTGAATGGAGAAGAAACTATGGAAATCCAGCTGTCTTGTGTTAATCAAAACACTAAAGAGATGTGTAAATATGGGTAACAATGACCCTCTTCTCATTAGTCCTTTTTATTTAAAAAATATAGTTATAATTTATAAAACTGTTATGAATGCACAGGTGCAAATGCTTTATTATTTTAAATTCTGAATGAATTAATAAAAACAAAATTTTTCTAATCTTTTTCTAATATAGTAAATATTGATAGATATAACCAACATAAATTAAAGCCATTTGAGGGAGGTCCTCAATCATTTCTAAGATTGCTCAAGGGTCCTAAGTCCAAAATAAAGTTAGTCTGGTGATATCAGACTCAGAAGACTAAGGCAGAAAGCTTTAATACAGGTGAAAAGGGACATTTACAAATGATTGAATCAATCACTTTAACAGAAATATTTAACAGTTATATGTATGCACCAAATAGCATGGCCTCAAAAATATTTATAAGGCAAAAAACTGGCTAGCAGATTAAAGATAATCTACAATCACCATGGGAGTCACGTATATAATTTTCTCCACGGCTCTGCTAACAGGTTCAGTACCCCATTTAATCAACAGGCTGTATAGTAAAATGAAAAGTGAATAGGCTCTGAGGTAGGCAATCCTGAATTTCAATAAACATGCCTATTCCCAAACTAGCTATATTAATATAAACAACTTAGTTAATTTCCTTGAGTCTTTGTTCCTTAATTTGTGAAGTGGGGTGATTTCATGTTATTGGGAGGACTAGAAATATTTTTAAATAGAGCCTGTATAACACTTTCTCATGCTGGATACTAAAAATGATAGCTACTGTTGTTTCCTAACAATTATATTCAATGAAAACACGGAGTTTAAAAACTATAACTGGTGACCCAATAAGACTTCAAAGAGAAATGTTTGGGCTGACCCTTGAAGAAGGAATTGGGTATTAACACGCACTGAATAAACATCCATACACAACTGAATTAACAGTAATTTGACCCAGTCAATGCATTTAGATCAAAAAGGGAAAATCTACAGGGGAAGTAAGTTAGAATAAGTTGCCACTCTTCCTCTTTTAATCTTAGAAATTCTTTGCTGTTAAATGAAGGATGAGACCTGAGCAAAATAGACTTACAGCAAGCCTTACTTTAGAGTACCATTACTCCTCAACATATCTAAGAAAGTTATTTTCTCTCAGTCAAAATTTCTGATATTTCTTCCATTCCACAGCCAAGACAAAACAAAACAAAATAAACAATAGCCCAAAAATATATATTTAAAAGCCTCTTTCAAAAGACTTAAATATAATAAATTTAAAGAATAAATATAAATATTTTTGAGTTTACTGTTTCAATATACTCTTTATTAGCTCTTTAAAAGTTTCCTAGGTCCCACAAAATAAAACTGAAGCCAAATGTGTTTATCCCTCAAAGGGCCCTTGCCCATGGCAAAATTAGCATTTGGATATACTTGCTACAAATATCTATTTCAAAGAATTCCTCCCACAGAAATGAGCCAATGGTCTCAAAAACATTCCTGCCACAGTAGGGAAAAAAGAAGAAAAAACAACAACAACTCACTTGTAAGGAACAGCCAAACTAAAAATGGTAAATTAGGCTAGAGGTTTTTCCTAAATAAGTGTTTGGTAAGCATCTATCTCCTTTAGCTGCTCAATGACATGTTTGACAGTCAACTACAAACATGCTGAGTTTCATTTGAAATTTTTAATTTCAATGCAAAAATCCTCCAGGATCATACATGTTGCATGGAAACAAGAATTCTGAAACAGGAATCAGGAAACTTGGATTCTAGCCTCACCTCTGCCAGGAGTTAGATGAAAACTATGTGGGTCTGTTTTTTCATCTGTAAACTAAGTCTAAGCCAGGACTGGCAGATCTGTAAAGTCCCTTTCAGCTTTGTGTTGTATTTCAAAACTAAAGAGCATTGCTTTGGCTATTCGAGGTCTTCTGTGCTTCCATACAAATCTGATGAATTTTTTTTATTCTATTACTTTAAAAAATGTCATTAGGATTTTTTTAATTGATTTTAGAGAGAGAAAGAGAGGGGGGCAGAGAGAGAAACACTGATGTGAGAGAGAAACATCCATCAGTAGCCTCCCATTGGTGCCCTAAATGGGGATCAAACCTGCAGCCTGGGTATGTGCCCTAACCATGAATTGAACCCTTCACCTTTTGGTATACAGCAGGATGCTCCAACCAACTGAGCCACACTTCTCAGGGCAGAAAAAATGTCATAGTGATTTTGATGAAGATTGTATTAAATCTGTATATTGCTTTGGGTAACAGGGTCATTTTAACTGTTGATTCTTCCAACCCATGAACATGGAACATCTTTCCATTTCATTGTGTCTTTTTCAATCACTTAGAGTAATAAATGCTTTGTAGTTTTCAGTATGTAGATCCTCCACATCCTTTGTTAAATTTATTCCTGCCAGGCTGGGTGTGGCTCAGCGGTTGAGTGTCAACCTAGGATCCAGGAGAACGGGGTTCGATTCCTGGTCAGGGCACATGCCCGGTTGCAGGCTTGATCGGTGACTCTCTCATCATTGATGTTTCTGTCTCTCTCTCTCCCTCTCCTTTCCTCTCTCTGAAATCAATAAAGATATTTAAAAAAAAAAAAAGAATTAAAAATTTATTCCTAGGTATTTTACTCTTTTTGTTGAATTGCAAAAATAATATTTTCCATTTCTTTTTCTGAAATGTCATTGTTAGCATACAGGAATGCAGTGGATTTTTGTACATTGATTTTGTATCCTGCAACTCTACTGTATTTTTTTATTGTTTCTAGTAGTGTTCTGGTAGAGTACTTAGGGTTTTCTATGTAAAGGATCATGTCATCTGCATAAAGTTACACTTTTACTTCTTCCTTCCCAATTTGGATTAATTTTATTTCTTTCTCTTGCTTTATTGCTCTGGCTAGGACTTCTAGAACTATGTTGAATAAGAGTGATGAGTTTGGGCATCCTTATCTTGCTGCTGATTTTAGAGGAAAAGCTTTCAGTTTTTCACCACTGAGTATGATATTAGCTGAGGATTTATCATATATGACCTTTATTATGTTGAGGTACTTTCCTTCTATCAGCATTTTATTGAGTGTTTTAATCACAAGTGGGTATTGTATCTTATCAAATGCTTTCTCTTCATCTATTGATAAGATCATATGATTTTTATCCTTTCTTTTGTTAACATGGTGCATTACATTGATCAATTTGCTAATGTTGAGCCATACTTGTACCCCTGGAATGAACCCCACTTGATTGTGATGTATTATTTTTTAATGTAATGCTGTATTCGATTTGCTAGTATTTTGTTTAGGATTTTTGTATCTGTATTCAGAGATATTGGTCTGTAGTTTTCTTTTTTTGTGTTATCCTTGCCAGGTTTTGGTACCAGGGTTATTTTGGCCTCATAAAATGTGTTAGGAATTATTGCCTCTTCTTCAATTTTTTGGAAGAGTTTGAGAAGAATAGGAATCAACTCTTCTTTGAATGTTTGGTAGAATTCACTAATGAAGCCATCTGGTAATGGACAATTAATAATAAGTGTTGGAGAGGTTGTAGAGAAAAAGGAACCCTCATTCACTGCTGGTGGGACTATAAATTTGTACAGTCACTACCAAAAACAGTATGGAGGTTCCTCAAAAAATTAAGACTAGACTTACCATATAACCCAGCAATCCCTCTCCTGGGTATTTACCTGAAAAATTTGAAAACATTTATTCTCAAAGATATATGAAACCCTATGTTCACTGCAGCATTATTCATGGTGGCCAAGATGAGGAAATGGCCAAAGCGTCCTTTAATAGATGATTGGATAAAGAAGATGTGATGCATATATACAATGGAATACTATTCAGCCATGAGAAAGGATGAAATGCTGCCATTTGAGACAACATTGATGGGCTCTAGAATATCATGCTAAGCAAAATAAGTCAGAAAAAGTTAAGAACCATATGATTTCACTCATATGTGAGATATAAAACTGAAACTCATAGACACAGACAATAATATAGGGGTTACCAGAATGAAGGGGTGTGGAGGGGGGGTATGAAAGGGTAAAGGGGTCCAAATATATTGTGATAAATATATTGACTTTGGGTGGTGGGTACACAATGCAATATATAGGTCATGTATCACAGAAATGTACACTTGAAATCTGGTAACTCTAATGTACAATCATATTAACTATTGTCACCCCAATAAATTCAACTTAAAAAATTAAATAAATAAATAAATATCTAAAGAGTAAGTTAGCACCATCTAGTGGAATCCAAAGAATTCACTAAGTATATAATGAAAGACATTTCTACAAGCAAAATATCCAGATCTTCATTTTACTTTGCTATTTTTCTAAAGTTCCAAAGACAACATTTGGTAGCAAAAATTAACTCAGGCACATTCCCTTATGAGCCATGACATAGTAATGAAGCTATATAAAAGTGCTGAACTATTTCAGTACCTTTCATACTTATATACTAGTGTCACTTTTCCATAAAGCAATATGATCTAAAAATAAGGCAGCATAATAAATAAACAAACAAGTAAACTTCTTAGTAGCTCTATCAATTTACAATGATATTTCCTAGGAAGGTATTACCTGAAACTTATAAATGAACAAATTAATTGCTGACATTAAAAAAACATTTATTCCAGATTAAAGTTTTCCTAAAATAGCAGATCAGAAGCTTCATCAATGAGAAAATAAAAGTAATTATTTGCTCTTACACATTAAAATCATACTTTCTTTCATATTGACCAATATTCAATAAATGATATATAGCAATTTACCCCTAATCTCTCTCTCTATATATATTTATCACTAGTATAATCTTGGTGAAAATCAGGATATTTAATTGTATTTTTTTATTGTTGAATCCTCAGCAATATTTCAGTGCAGTGTTCTCGTGCCTGGAAAAGTACTGGTACATAATAAGTGCTTTCTAAATTTGCTCATTAGTAAATTCATTAATAAATAAACCTTAAAATCATTACTTTTTTCAGCATAAAGAATTGTACTACAGTACAACAAAAAAGAGTAAAAATCTTAAATATTAAATGCATATTTATTAGAGGCAGTAGTACTAGGAATTAAAAAATTAGGTACCAGGAGTAGACTGCTGAGTTTCAAATCCTGGATCTATGATTTACTAACTGTGTGATTTCAGAAAATTTACTGAAACTATGGGCTTCAGTTATCTTACCTAAAAAAAAAAAAAAAAAAAAAAAAAATAGCAGTACCTAACGCATAGCATTTCTAGGAAAACTAAATGAATTGATATGGATAAAAAACATAAAACAATGCCAGGTGGTAAAAAGGTTATCTCTTACTATATTATTTTAACTTGTATTTTTTCTATAAGAAAAGTCTTAAAACAATTTTGTCATTCCTCAATTTTTTTTTCAAAATTAATTTCGTTTCTAATATTTCTTCTAGATATTCAATAAAATCTGACATAAAAATGGGAGGAACAAAGTAGATTACAAAGTATACGTCACCTACTTTTCATTTGCTTTGGCTATTCATTGAAAAACTAAATCAAAAATACTAACTCAAAATACAAAAGATTTCCCACAGACCAATTTTGTAAACTTTAATAATCACTGTAGCAGCATCCATTCAAGAAATATTTTTCCACATTACTTGTACGAAGCAAAATGTTTTACCAATTTTGCCTGAAATTTACATGCGGGAAATTTTAGGGGGAAAAAAGAATGAAATATAATAAAGATAGAACACTCCTTAACACTTAAAATGTGATCCACCCAAACTAACTGAATTATAAAAGATAGTCATGTAACTCAAAGAAAAATCATAAAACATTTTAAATTAATTTTAAAAAGTATAATAAAATCTCATTTGATTAAAATAAGTCCCCCCCCAAACACACACACCCTTCCCTGTGAAATTCATCAGTCTGCTGCTTGCTTCTATGTCTCTGGATCTAAAATAACTCCATCTTTAAAATCATCAACCTAATGAACTCAATAAACTTAAAGCTATTATTTTGTGCATTGAAAATATGCTAAAATAACTCAAGATTAAATAAAAATATTCTATAATCAAAAACTTGCTACCAATATAAAACCAATCATAGAAAATTATAGGAAAAAATACACAGTATTCTTTAAATTACTACAATATTTATATGATCCTACATACCCCAATATGATAGTTTATTTTTTACTATATTTGGCCAGAGAATAATTTGTACATCAATATATATCTGAGAAATAACATTTTTAATTTATATTTTAGTTATGATTAATAATAATTAAAACCATCTCTTTCCATAGCCACAGTAGACGATATGTTTAAACATTAAAGGCAATAACAAAAATATATTAACTTTGTAATTTTCATTTATAGAACTAAATTTTAAATTACTTTTAAAAAGTAAATTTCATAGTGTGTTTCTATTTCTATAATTAAACAATTTAATTAGAATAGAAAATATTCAGCACGAATAATTTCCAACAAATTGCCTTAAATAAGTTGATAAAGTAGCTATTCTCATTCACTTAAATGTAAAGAAGGTCAAATAAAAATGTGCATCAATGTTTTCTAATAAAAAGAATAATTAGCACTAACATTACCTATTAACTATTGCAATAGCTATAGCTTAGGAAGAATTAGAAACAAATTAAACGTGAAACCACAAATATAAAATACCTGGTATTGCTTCCAATTTTATTTCACCTAATAAGAAATATAGCATGGAATGGTAACTTATTAACTTATAAACACAAATCTATCTTTGTGCCCCTTCATAAGAGTTCTCAGCATCAATTTATCATTGAAAGACAAAATCTATGCTTTTCACTTAGCTCAACTAGAATCTCTGTAAGCAATTTCTGAAGATTAAAAACAGACTCCAATTGGTTTTCAAAAAATCTACTTTCTCATGTATACTCTCCTCACACTCAATAAATACAGGGTTTCATTGTAACCAACAGACAGCAAAGATGTCTTTTACCTTGTTTGCTCTGTACTACATAGAGATACCTCAGGTACATCAATTAATACGATGGCAGTTTTCACATAAATCTTGCAGATATCCTATCCCAGGAAATCCACTGGCTACAAAAAATCCCATACAGCACTGCTGGCAATGAAAATGAAGTGAATAAGAGTTCAGGCATTTCTTCTTACAAACAGCCTTTTAATTTTTTTCAAGTTTGCTTTGCTGTGTGGCAATACAGTAACATACATTTCAATGCACTTGCCTTCATTCCAACAACAACAACAAAAGTATTTCTATATGTATATTAAATTGAAATTTTAAAGTAAAAATTTTGTATCAAAAGTATCAGTATTTCCTTATGGAGAAGCCATGAGTGGTCCGAGAGCAGGCAACACAGACACAGAGGCAAATAAACAGATTAAAATATATTATACATTATACTATTTTCAAAAGTGTGCTTCAAAATGTTTGCTAAACAAAAGCTTGCTTTGTGCTAACAACTACATTTTCCTCATATCTACAGAAATGGGAGATGATTGTGACTGCCTATGTCCAACTCTCCCCATACTTCCTCCAGAATTCCATAAAGAACAAAAAGAAATAAAAATACCCACAAGCTATCCTTCCAGTTTAAATGGGGAATAAATTACAAGCTTAATTTTTTCTAAGAGGGGCAATAAGTAAGTATCCAGGACCAACATAATCTAGGCTGAATCCACTCGTACGGAGGGAATCCTAGGGAAAGAGAATGGATAAGCAAGAAGTGAAGTTGCTTTAGTGGTGCAAGAGCCCATGTATTCTCAACCAGGCCTCCACAAGAGAGAGCATTATCCTGAGTGTGATGACAGAACTGAGGCCAATTATGTAAGCTGAATTAATAAATGCAAATGGTCACGGTCTACATGAGGGGGAAAATATTTAAGCTTGGATCAAAAAATAAAATACAAATCTATGCTATTTACGAGTACATACCTAAAACAAAGTGATTCAGAAAGATTAAAGAACATTGTTTTTTATATGAACAAAAAGAAACTATATCAAACAAGGAAGAATCTAACCTCAAAAGCGTTAAAGAGATGAAAAGGGGAATATAATTTTCTAGGCTAAAATTCACAATGAAGATAACACAGGAATATCTATGAAACAGCATGGAGCAACATTCATTAAGTGAAAACCAAATGATACACAAAAAGAAGCTGATAAAAAACAGACAAATTTAAAATACCTCAACTCCTCAGTCCAAGGTAGATCAAGTAGATATAAAATACTTAAAACAAGTGATCACTAAGGTAGATCTTAAAAATGAAAATGTAAACTCTATATTGAAATAAAAATAAATAACCTCCTTTTCAAGAACACACAAAACATTCCTGAAAATCGACCACAAATTAGAAAATCAGGGTAAGTTCCAAAAAGCAGAAATGGCACAAAATCATTCTCTGATTATAATGCAATAAAAACTAGAAAAAATAACAACAACAAAAAGTCCTTTCTATATGGAAATTTAAAATCTTAGCTAAAAGATAAAATACATGATAAAATTGTAGAATTGATGAAAATACCTATATATCAGAAGTTATGGACTAAGTAGTACTCAGAGGAAAGTTTATAGACAGATTTATGTCAACAACAGTGAAAAAGGATAAAGAAATTAAATATTTAACTGAAAAATAAAAAAAGAACATAAACAAAAGAAAGCAGAAGTGGTATTAACATGTATTAGTGATAGGAATACAAAATGATAGAACCCATATAAATGCATCTGACAATTAATATAGGTTCTGCAATAAATCAGTGGCATGGAGGAAAAGTGGGAGGATTGCTGCAGATTAGAGAGACTTCAAACAGCTATGTAAATGTAATATGTGGTAATTGCTTGTATTATGATTCAAATAAACTCAGATAACTTTGTAATAATAATAAAAATTGGATTATGTATTATCAGTTGATACAAGGTATCATCATTAATTTTTAATAGGTGTCACAGTGAGTTGTGGTTAAGAATGGACCATATTATTAAAAACCATCTCCTGAAGCATGAAAAGAAGAAATTATATAATCTTGGAGTTTGCTTTAAAAAAGAAAAAAAAGTAACAATGAAGCAAATGTTGAACATGGTTATATGGAATCTTCATGTGTTTATTTTGTTTGATATTTTCAATGTTAACAAAACGAAAGAAAAAAAAAAGCAAACAAATGAAACTAATATCAAGGAGGCCTAAGTAGAAGCAGGTCTAAGCACAGAAAGCTGGCTCACTTCTACTTCCCATCTGTTCCCACACCACTTCCCTGATATTTTGGTCCAGATCACTTTCCTAATGCTTCTAGGACAAAGGAGGTAGAAAGGATAGTACTTTTGGGGGGGATCCGAAAATTTAAGCCATTAGTATTGTACCAGAGTAAAGTTTTTATCTAGTTCCTGATTTTTTGGCAACCCTCAATTATTCATTAATCATTAAAGCCCCTATTAAGTCCCTTGAGAATTTCACAAGTTAAATAATAAAAATAAAAAAACAGGGAATTTTAAGCCAGGTAGTAAAAAAGGTAAGATTTATTTTAGAATTAACATGCTGGAAACAGTATAGAAGTCAGTTGAATTTCAGTCGGTAGAAGAGAGAAGTTGAGTAGTAACAAGTGACAGCAAGAAAAGAACACTCCAAAACTTGACAACAAAGTGTAAGAGAGATGAGGTGATTGTAGAAATGAATGACAATGGGAAGAACTTGACATAAGACAGGTGAAAAATGATGGAGTAAGGTACCAGAGGAGACTGACATGTATATTTATAGAAATAGAAGGGCTGGCCTTAAACAGTGAAGACAGTTCCCACCAGAGAGCACAGGATCCATAAAAATATGATGGCACCAAACTGAAGTATTATATTCCCCAGTAGAGCTCAGATCACTACTGGTTATAAGAAAAGGAACAGGGAGGTGAATATACTAATAGCAGGAGCTATTAACAATTACCCATTTGTCAGGGGTGGGAGTATATTCCTTTTGTATACATTAAAAATTATTTGATTTTCTTGCCCGGCCAGGAGTGGCTCAGCGGTTGAGCATTGACCTAGGAACCAGGCGATCGGGGTTCGATTCCTGGTCAGGGCACATGCCCAGGTTGTGGGCTCGATCAATAACTCTCTCATCATTGATGTTTCTATCTCTCTCTCTCTCTCTCCTTTCCTCTCTCTGAAATCAATAAAGATATATATATATATATATATATATATATATATATATATATATATATATAAATTAATAAAAAAATAAAATTTATTCTTTTCTTAATATATCAGGATAAAAGATTAAATAAGTATGGCATGAATAAAATAAACAAATAATAGATGGTGACCTATTCTTGAAAAGGAGTAAATGAAACAAAACATAACCATGAGAAATAAATGTCTACATATTAAAATTCCATTGTTCTCACCAATTCGAGTGATTTTATTATGTGAAAGTTCAAGGTCTTGGATATTAGTGCAGCCATCCAAACCATGCAGAGAAATCAGTTGATTTTTATTAAGAAGAACAACACAGAGATTTTCCAAATTTTCACAGTCGATAGTCTCAATATTATTTTCCTAAAACAAAGAATAAATATAATTAATTTTATTTCAATGGTTTATTAAAAAAGAGAAAAAAAGAGGATGAGGTATAACATCCAAATAAATATCTAAATCTCTAACTTTAAGATAAGCATGCAGAATGTTATACTATCTAGATGAAAATATTTAGTAATCTAATAAATAATTAACCGATTTTATATTTATTAATAATCTTTTAAAATATAGAAAACAGAGGATCATATAACAAGATATTTTAATCTAAATGAACAATTAACATTTGGTCATAGTTCCTATATAAAACTGTTATTTAAAAAGAACAAACACTGAAAAAGTTGAAATTTCCCCACTTCCCCTCCTCAGTTCCTTTCTCTCCCAATAACACTAATATCATTTATTAAGTACACATCTCATATATAGGTTTATAGATTTACTACACAAACACATATATATAAGTTTCAGTGTCAAGATCATGTGTCAAGGATGCAACAGCAGTTCTCTTTTTTAAAACCTCAGAAAGATAAATGGACTTTACAAATCTTAATGGCATAGTCCACAGCATCCTTTCAAAAAATATTTATGAGTATAGCCTTTGTCTAACGGAGTGAACTTAATAAGCATAGAAATCCTACAATGTTTTAAAAGAAAATCATATTAGTGAAAGCACCACCAGCTTGAACTAAAAATATAATTCAAAATGAAAAGAACCTTTAGGTGCCCCACCCCCCACTTTCTATGGGAAAGAAACTGGTTGAGAAAAATTCTCAGCTGTGAAATAGGACACTTCTTAAGGACAAGGAACTATGCATTGAGGATGGAGTCAAAAGCCCAGTGGGCAGAATCAAAAGTCATAGAAAAACATTACCATGGAGCAAAACTGAGTCCTTATTAAGGAACTGATAACCTCCCAAGGTACCAACCATAGAGAGAAGGTGTTTTAGACATTCCAGTCCCAGCTGCAAATTACATAATAAGAGAGCCAGTCAACACAATATAAAGCAGAAGAAATGCCCAGGCAATCCTGACCTCAATTTATGGTCCCCAGAACCATGAGCAAATAAAATGGTGCTGTTTTAATTTACTAAGTAATATGGTCATTTATTACATAGCAAAAAGTAACAAGAACAATCATCTGCAAATAGAGATAAATAGTTTCCAGGTCACACTGCCTAATCATTTTTCCTCTCTGGGTCTCAGAAATTTTGCCCCTTGATATCTTCACAACATGAGTTACATGTTATTTTAATAAATGTTTCTTGTTTTGTTTTTTTCAAAATATTCATTTTGGAAATGCTAAGATGAATCCTTTTATATTTTATTACAAGATAAAATAATGTGAACAGAGGACATACCTGTACATCAATGTACTTCAGTTTTTTGCAATTATTCAGGTTGTGCAAAGAAGTTAATCCACAGCGTCTAAGAGACAGAAGCTGAAGATTTGTACACTCTGCCAATGTGGAAAGGCTACAACCTGGCAAATCTTGAAATGTTACCCTTGTAACCTAGAGAATTCAAGACAAATGGAGTGCATAACATTAACAATAATGATCTCTGAGTTCAGAGAACTCTATCTGAACAGATCATCTCCACTTGGATCTGACTTAAATGAGATGATTCTGTGGTTCAAGTCTGAGTCTGATGCCATAAGTTGATGAGACGTTGGGGTGGTTGGGAACTGAACCATGGAATAAAAACACCATTCTATTACAAGTCTTCTGTATTATAAAGGTATGAATCATTCCTTACTACTAAGTAATGTAATATACCCAAGCATATAGCATCTGTGGTAAAACAAATCATAATTTTTTTCTGTATTTTTCAAACATTTGAAGACCATACATTTACAATATTTCATATTACTGAGATATTATTATAGACTCATTACTTCATTACGTTTTTTTCTTAAGGAACTTTCTATCTTTTTGGTTTAACTATTTTTAACTAAAGAAAACTCAATATCAAAGAATGTATTCAAATTTATTGTATGTATATTAAGGACTATACTTAATGTTCTACAAGAATGTGAGATAGAAATATTTTTGGATTACAAAAAATTACTCCACTTATTAAACCCAAGAATTCTCACCTAAGTTAAAGGGCAGAGGAATAACATAATAACGTGTTGGTTTTTCACTATAATTGAGTCTATGCACTGAAATAACTATATAAATCACTTTAAAGAAGAGTACTTTCATATTGCCACATCAAAACTCCCAAGGCCAGGTTTCCCATGTGCAGAATAACAATTTAAAAATTAATAGTGGTGTTGGGGGTGGTGGTAGAGGATTGAATAAAAAAGAAAAAAGAGAAAGGACTCATGGACACAGACAACAGTGTGGTGATTGTTGGAGAAAAGGAGGTTGGGAGGCAGAGGAGAGTAAGAGGGGGTAAATGGTGATGAAAAAGAAAATAAAGAAAAAAGAGTAAGAGAAAAAATAATACAAATTATCAGAAGAGTCTAGTATATATCATAAGAAGTCTAGTATATATCATAATCTAAATAGAAATTCAAATATTGTTCGGCTGAAATTGAAAGCATTATTGCTTCAGAAAAAGCCTGAAAAAGTATAAAAATTTAAGTTCCTTAACTCCTCTTCATGTCAAAATTTCCTGTGTGTGATAACAAACTATAAGTTTTGAACTAACATATTTACATGAGTGAATAGGAAGACCATATGCTCATGAAGGTATAAAGAAGTGATTGTCTACTCCTCCCTTATACAGAAAAAGCAACAATCAATATTTTAAGAACTTTGGGTGAATAAAAGTTTTTAGTTTCATAATTATTTTAGGAATTTCTCAATTACTCATAATCTAAACATCTTTTATTGGTGAAGATATTTTTCAAGAATGAGGGTAAAATACATCCATCCCCACTTAAACAAAAGTGAGAGACTATGTCAGAGACAACAGCATTATATGAGGCAGAAGGAAAGTGATATAGATGGGAGACTTACGATGAAAATAAGAAAGAAGACCAAAGTAAGTGGTAAGTCAGTCAAAGAAAAATATCATATTAATTCACTTATATGTGGAATCTAAAAATCAAAATACATTAACAAACTCATAGATACAGAGAACAAATTAGTGGTGGCCAGATGGAAAGGTGTTGGGAGATGGGTGAAAAGGATAAAAGGGATTAAGAAGTACAAATTGCCAGTTATTAAAATAGTCACAGGGATGTGACATATAACATAGGGAATACAGTCAATAGTATTGTAATGACTGTGTATGGTGTCAGGTGGGTGCTAGACTTACTTGAGGTGATCATTTTAGTAATGATCTAAGCACTATGTTGTACACAATATAAATGTCTAAGCACTACGTTGTATACCTGAAATTAATATAACATTGAATGTCAACTGTAATTGAAAAATAAATCTATAACAACTTTTGAAACAAATATTTTTATAATTTTTTAGGAAGAAAAATATTCATCTATTTGTGACAAGATAACTGCTGCGTAATGTCCATTTAATTTGTCCACAAAGAACTACTATATATTCTGTGATTGGAAAACTGATTCTACACTAAAAAATTAACACACTATTTAGAATTGAGCACTTACAAACTGAAAACTCTACAACTGCAGCTTTATAGTAACAAATGTTTACCCTATAATTTATATTATTCTGCCCGATTTAATAATATGCTACTTACAATTAAATATATAAACACAAGTAAGTTCTGGTTATTATGATGTGCAATTTGCTAGTTTAATTATAGTACAGGAGTGACGATCATTGCCGTGTCCTTGTTAATGATATCTACTTTTGAATATGAGGTAGTTCATAAATATTCCCTCTGCCCTTCTATTGAAAATTTTAAAAATTTCCTGATGATAAAACAATTTATTTACTATTCCACTCTAGATTCATCCAAACATATGAGATCAAAATAATGTTTCACATTAATCATTTATTGATACCTGCATGATAAGAATCAAATAAATAAAATGGTTTTATGCTCCAAAAACTAGTCAATATAGAATTAATTCTCATAGGTGTTCATTACTATATGGTCAACCTGAAAAAGGGAAACTGGAAGCATAGTGAATATTCACTAAATGTTTCTTAAATAAGTAAATGAACAGCCCTGGCTGGGTGGCTCAGTTGGCTGGAGTGTCATCTTATACACCAAAAAAAGCTGTGGGTTTGATTCCCGGTCAGGGCACATACCTAGGTTTGGGGTTCAATCCCAGGTGAGGGTGGTTATGGCAGGCTACCGATCAAGGTTACTCTCTCACATTAATGTTTCTCTCTCTCTCCCTTCCTCTTTCTCTTTCTATAAAATCAATAAAAACAAACAAACAATAAAAAACATATCCTCAGGTGAGAATTTAAAAAATAGTTAAAATAAAAAATAAATGAATGAACAAACTGCACTAGCCTTGTGGCAAAACTAAATATATATTTATAGCATTCACAGCTTCTTTCCCTTATAAAGGGTTACTATAAAGATATTTGAAAAATTAATATTTTTCATGACTTTAAAATGCACTGTTCACCTATAGAATCTATGGCTCATTTATTTGTATTTTACCAAAAGATCACAAATCAGTTTTCCACTTAGTCATCTCTATTTCCCCAAATCCTTGACAGCTTGTGGTACATAATGAAAGCAATGACTATGTTTTGCTTTTTGCAGAACATCTGTTCAGTGCCACATGTCAAACTACTGAACCTGAAGAAATAATATTACTTAAAAATCAGCTGCAGAGGCTGAATGGGAGGTATGATTAGTGGATTAAGTGAAAGAGAATCTAACTTCAAGTAAGTCATGTACCATCACAACACCAGTTTATTACACTTTGCCTTGTACAAGGAAAATGAGACATTGTGGTCTTAAAGTCAACCAGCTGCTAAAATGTTATAATTTGTGCCATATTATAAAGTCGTATTAAAAAATGACTGGTGTGGCTCGGTTGGTTAGAGAATCATCCAGTGCACCAAAGGGTTGCTCCCAGTCAGGGCACATATCCAGGTTGCCGGTTCAATTCCCAGTTGGGGTGCATATGGATTGATGTTTCTCCCTCTCCTTTCCTCTCTCTCTAGAATCAATGAAAAACATGTCTTCAGGTGTGGATTAACAAGAAAAAAAAAATTCCTTAAGCTTGGTACCTTTTTTTCTTGTTGTTATTTAGAGCAAGTTACCACTAGGAACAAAATACCAAAAATTTTTTAAAAAGTTAAAACAGTAAAACTAAGAAAAATTAAAATATATTAGTTGCCAATAACCAATGATCTCCAGTCATATTCTTTTGTGATATTATTGCATAGAGTGGATGGCCCAGCATTTTCAACTTACAAACTTCTTTGATGAAACAGGCTATTACGCAGCTCTCAAAAATCCATTTGCTTTTTCTTCAGATACTGGGGATCTACATTTGACAATGACTATTGCATATATTAGGAGCCCTAGACTGTATTCTTCATATATAGTATTTTAAACTCAACAATCCTATAAAGTAGGTATTGCTCTTCCCAGTTTATAAAAGACAAAACTGAGGCTCAGAAAGATCAATAACCTTGCACAAGGTAACACAGCCAGTAAATAGCAGAAATAAAATTAAACCCTGATCTTACTTGATACAGGGTTTGTTAGTATTTTATTAAATTACACTCAAATAATTTTTATATTCATTTCCTTTGTAGTCAATACACTCTGTTGAAATTGTGAAGTTAGTAATAATTGGAGGTAGAATGAACATTCAGCTAGATTTACTTATCCATCCTTCATTCATCCATCCCATAGTCAACTAATCAAAACCACTATTTGCCTGGCAATATGTAAAGAAGTATGGACAAGAAGCAGACCTGATTGTGTCCTAACGGCTCAAAGTGAGAGATTAATATAAGCAAAAAAAATTCATTACTGAGTAAAATTCCAGAAGAGTAAACTTTTCTTTTCAAAAGGTTCTCTCCAGAAGGACCTTCCAATTATTGCAAAGGGTGCTCGAGATAAGAACAAAGATAGGATACTAATAAGAGATTAGAAAATCAAAGTAATAAAGTGAGCCATGGGTCAACAGCAGCTCTGAAACACCGCAATAGCCATCTGCCAGATTTGTTACAAGATGATATTTTATGAAACTTAAATATTTATATTACACATTCACACATATTTTTCATCTCTATACTGTATATTTTGAGGTTTCAAAGAAAAATTAAATGTTTGAGATAGTTGCTTTGAGTAGCGGTCAGAGGACTACAGGATCCTTTAGAACACTGCTACTCCAGTTAATTGATGGACCAGCCCCAACAGCGGTACCCAGGGTCACTGAAAAAAGGCAGAGCATTGAATATCAGACCTAATTAATCAGAATCAACCCCAGGTGACCTGTGTACACATTACAGTTTGGAAATTCTATGCTCTAAGAAGTAAAAGGAAGGATTAATTCTCATTTTATGTAAATTGATAGGAGTTCCAGGGAAGGAACGGAATGGGTGGGAGAAGAAATACCAAGGAGTAAGTGCCATAGGGGCAAAGACTGTGTTTTGTATATGCCTCATTGTTCCAATAGTAAATACTGACCAATCATATTAGACAAATGAATATTTGCTGAGGAATAATAAAATAATGCATATATATTAATGTGCATGTTTCCTTTCCTAGGCATCTGTCTATATGAAGAAACTAAACAAATTTTATTAAATACATTTGAGTTTCAGGTCCTAGCCAAATACATGTTTTTTAAGTCATAAGTCCTTTCTGATGTTCCCACTATTTGAAATATTTTTCCCTGTTTTTCTACACATTTGTTTCTGTCTTAATTTTTATTGAAACTATGAACTCCATAAACACAGAAAATTAGTAGCATTTGGTGACAACCATTTTAAATTTCAGGCACATATCCACCATGTTTACACAGCACATCACTAAATAATTATGTTTTTATAGAAATTCTAGAGTCTTCTACTGTTATAAACTCTTCTCTTACAGCACTTTTCAAGTACAGGAAAATCCATTTCATTCCAAAAGGAGCCACAAGGTGGTGCTGTGGCTCAAGACTAAAGCAAACTCCTAACTGAATATCAGGAATTTTCTATTCTATTTCAACCCTACTTTCCCAGATGCCTCCACTCTTAGAAACTTAATAATGACTATAGGGTCCTTAAACATAGGCTTTGAGGTATAAATCAAAGTTTTTAATGGTTATTCACTGAGGGAGAAGGTGCCCTTAATAATTTAAAATTGAGATCTTTTAAATACATCCCCTCTCAAATGGAAGCAATATTTCATTAGCAACTTCATTGATTAAAGGACAGAATTATTGAATATAAAATATGCCTTCTATTAAGATTTTAAAAGTTACATTTAGAAAACCAATTGCAATTAAATAAGACAATATATTATAAAATTACAAAATACCTGTTGTAAAGTGTTCCAAGGGCCACACTGAAGAATTTCAGGCGTATTTAAAGGGGGCATTATGTTGGCTGGGCATTTCACAAGTCTCTTTCTCTTCACAATCTTCTTTTGTTGATTTTGCTTGAAAATTTCCAACCAGGGTTTAAAAGATTTTACCCAAGCTTGCCTCTTTTCTTCAATAGAAGACAGAAGTGTTGACTCTGGTTGAGAGCAGATCTCTACACTCTCACATTCAGCTCTATTTTCATGACATTCTTCTAGAATTTCTCTAATCTGAGATTTTGGAGAGTTTACATCTTTTAAAACCAAGTCGTTTTTTGTATTATAGCCACTCAAGTCTTCGCAAGGAGAATGTCTATCTAAAATACAATTTTGATTGTTTAGTTTGCTTTCTACATTTATCATAGCATCACTGGTATTAATAATTACATCACTATTCAGAGCACTGCCTTTTGGATTCTCCTCAGTTTCTTTAGATTTTAAATCAATTTCTTTTCCTTGTAGTATTACATTTTCCCCTATATATTCAGAGTGTCCTAACTTTAGTGGCAGTAGCTTTTGATTCACTGAAATCACTGAAATGTTATCCTCTTCACATGATGTTCCATTCTGTTCTTTTATGTCTTCTTTTTCTAGTTTTCGTGTCTTACTCTGTTGATTATTTTTTATTAGTTTCTGTGCTTCACTGTTTTTCACCTCATTAATTTCTTGATTATGCCCCAATATTATTTGGGTTTCTTGCATTATAGTCTCATTTATGGCAGCCTTCATGGTTTTCTCCTTTTGTATTGGACAGATTAATTCTTGCAGGTGAAACTGTTCTTTCACATGTTCTTTCAGATGTGGGTTTTCCAGTTCAGTTTTTAGGTCTAGAGTTTCACATCTGCTTTCTTGCTTGACCAACTTTTCTGAACATTGTTGTTTTGCTAGGTTTTCACTTTTTTCTTCCATTTTAAATCCTGCCAAAATAGCTTGCTTCGATGAAGATTCTTTCCATTGCACTTGTATTGAGTCTTTCGGCACAATCTGACTATCTCTATTCTCTCTCTTATCCAACTTTTCAGCTAGCCGAAGGGAAGTAGCTCCCCACTTCTTTGACCTTTCACCCCCCAGCATTTTGGCTACTTCACCCTTATTCTTTGATTTATCTTTGACAGGTAAGTGGGCGGCATCATGGTCTCCCTTTTTTAATGCTCTGCTTATTATTAGCTGTTTTCTTCCATCTTCTTCTAATCTTAATTTTTCTTTGTTTAGTAGTTGCTCTTTTTCTCGTCTCAGGATGCTCTTCTTTTCCTCGTATTCTTTTTCTCTCTGTCTTCTTTCCTCTTTCCTCTGCCTTTGTAGCTCTTCTTCTATCCTCTTTTCCTCCTCAAATCTTTTTCGTCTTTCTTCTTCCATCTGTCGTATTTTTGCTTCCTTTTCCTTCCACTCTAGTGCTTTCTTTTTCTTATTTTCTATTTGTTCTTTTATGACTGGGCCATATTTTCGGTAGGCCACAAATGCTCTATATTTAGTTTGAATTTTTACAGCTGCATTATGCTGTGTTTTTAATAAACGCATTTTTTCTTTTTCCTGTAGGTCTTTAAATCTTGTTCTTTCTTCTTCCATTTGCAAATGGAAGTTTCTAATAAACTCCTAAAATAAAGGTAAGTAGTAGTCAGCATAAATTAAATGTGTGATGCTATTAAAATATTATCTAAATATGAGATTAAAAACAAATGCTAAAACTGAAATAATAAAGTAACTATAAAATTCTCTTAAAAAACTAAATTCATTTATTTTAAAGGATATATATTTTTTCGA
The DNA here is from genome assembly GCF_964146895.1 of Miniopterus schreibersii. Classification (NCBI taxonomy): domain Eukaryota; kingdom Metazoa; phylum Chordata; class Mammalia; order Chiroptera; family Miniopteridae; genus Miniopterus; species Miniopterus schreibersii. The sequence goes on from NC_138102.1 coordinate 116,654,712, forward strand.
ATTTAGGAGCTTCTATCAAGTTAATAAGTTGATTCTCTGATATGGCTACACTAAGCCACCCAGATTAAACTGAGGAATTCCTTGAGAATAGAAAGAATATGAAATTAAAATGACAGAGAAAAGGCAAGCAAAACTACAAGCCAAAATCTGTGTAGGAGAGAAGGACTTTGTTTTTCTGAGATGGGAGTTCTGCTAAAGGAATCTCCCAGAACTAGCACAGGGGCTGCAGAAGCAAGGAGTTATTTTATGAGACTGTGATATTAAGAAGGCAAGGTAAAACATCAAATAAGCAATGTGAAGAATTAGCCTAGTTACACATCTTATGCTTTTGTAACTTAAGAAAATTAATAAGTATATATATTGTATTAAATGAGACAATTTGGACTTAGGTGAGAAAATATCATTGTCACTAGAATCCTAAAACAAAAGTAAATAGATCAACAAAATTCAGCAAATATTTGAGAAAAAAACTAACAGAAATGATGTGGGGCAATGAAAATACTTTAATAAGCAGAAGAACCAATTTCTGAGAAAAGAGAATTATTAAACTAAATAAATCTAAATAAATTAAATGTAGGAAAAAAACATGTTTAAACAGAAATAAACTCACTAAAAACAAAATGTAAGTGCTCAATTTTTTAAAAATGACTCAAAAATAAAAACAGAATGGCATAACAGCTGACTGCCTAAAGAAAACTTCTAAATTAGATGTTTTCCCAAAACAACATACAAAATAATGACATAAACTATATGACAGAGCTGTTTAGGTATAAAGAGGATCAACACAGAAACTCACATGATAGTAGAAGTTCCAAAATAAAGAACTGTGAAATATTGAAGGGAATAAAATAATGTTTTCTAAACCAAGAAAAGGTCATAACACTCTTTCTCTCTCTCTCTCTCCCTCTCTCTCTCTCTCACACACACAGACACATAAACACAATACATTCATATAAATGGTAATAATAGGTTAGAACCCTAAGAAATCTAAGGTCCCTGAAGGCAGAGGTTATTTTCTATTTGATTCACTGCTGTATCTTGAGCACTTAGAGAAGTGCCTGGCAGACAACAGAATACCAGTAAATATATGTGGATAAATGTAAAAAGTAAAAAATCCTAATAGGCAAAATTAAGTAACTATGCAATGAAAATATATCTTTAAATTGTTAAAACTAAATGGTAATAAATCTAGATTGTAAACCCAAGAAAACAAATCATTTAGTTTTAAAAGCAAAAACATTTTCAAGGATGCAAAGATTGAGAAAATTTGCCATTTAAAAATATTTTTAGACATGTGCTTTAATACATATTATAGAAAATGAAAACAGATCCAGAAAGTAGGTAAGACTCAGGATTCAAAGAACACTGATGATCAAAAAGCATTAACACTTAACACTTAAATTTTTTATTCTACTGTCTTCTTCCTTCCATCATTTCATTTAAGAAGTCAGCTGTTTGTTTACTCTTGCTCCATTTTAGGACTATTCCCCACTTGTCTTTAATTTCAATAGTTACAAAATTAAATTTCCAAGTGTAATCTTCTTTGTATTGGTCCTACTTGGGGATCATTAAACATCTTTGAATGTTCAGATTGATTTTTTTTTAATAATTTAAAACCATTTCAACTATTATCTCTTCAGACCCATTGCTTCTATTCCATTCTTTCTCTCCTTTCTTTCCAAGATTACTATTATACATTTTTATCTTTACACTATATATCACATGTTTCTTGTGCTCTTTTCTGTTTTTTCCATTTTTATCCTCTCTGTGCCTTAATTTGAATATTTTCTATTGACCTTACTTCAATTTCACTAATTCTCTCTTATTGTGTCAAATCTACTGTCAAATATCCGCTGAATTTTTAATTTTATATACTGAACTTTTCAACTCTAGAATGTACATTTGATACTTCATTATAGATTCTAATTCTCTTTTCATATCACTTATCTGTTTAACTGTTTTGCTACTGCATGATAGCTTCAGCTATTTTAATGGTTCTCCTAATTCCAACATTTGGGTTACCTGTAGGTGAGATACTATGTTTTTTTGTTTGTTTGTTTATTTGTTTGTTTGGGTTTTTTTGTTCTGGTTCTTGTGATTCGTGTGAATCTGTCTCCTCAGATGTCTAACCAACATTTTTTATTAAAAGATGGACAGTAGAGACAATTATATTACAATATGCAACTATATCAAATTAACATGTTTTATAGCTTAAACTTATACAGTGTTATATGTCAAATATATTTCAATTAAAAAAATAAGGCTGGTAGAAACCTACCTTTTCTGGAATGTGTTTATATAAATAAAGAAAAGACTTGAAAGAAATAAAAAGAAAGGTAATATGTTTACTGGATAGCAAGATTATGGGAATTTTTTTTATCTACTTTGTCCTTGTAATTACTTAAAATAATTTTATATAAAAACTATGAGATAAAAGTTAAAATTTAATAAATATGTCAACAGAATCATTTTAAATTCAAATAATTATATAGTACATTCAACTAATTGTGTTTAAGAAATGCAGTCACTTTCATAACAATTTTCAAACCTAATGAAATGCTCCTAATAGTATATTTCTTCAAACTTTAAAAAGAAAAATAAATTTAGAATTATAATTAAAAGAAATGTTAGAATTATAATTTTATGTAGACATTCACTCACCAACCAGTTTTGTTGTGTGTTTTTTTCATTATCAGAACATTCTATTTCAAAAAGAGTTTCTAATGATTAATGAATGTTTAAAGCTTTAGTAAATTAAATCCTACCAGATAGGCAATATTATATTAAAATGTCCATTTTGGGTGTAGTAACTTATTCCAAATAAAGAACGATTATTGCACTGAGTAAAAACAACAAATAGATACCTCATGTTGTTTAAATTTCTCTTTCCAGATTTTCTCTTCTTTATAGAGTTCATCATTCATCTTGGCCTGTTCTTGCTGAACATGTTAATATTAAAATATTATATTCAAATGTCAAAAAATATTATGCTCATTATACATGATTCTCATAACATATATTTGTAAATAATGGTTAAAACAACTCACTCAATGGTGCTCAGTTATTAGTACTGGAATAACAACTTTAATCTCAACCTAAAGTGTCATATAGTTAATGCCCAGGGTTCCCATTTTGAACACTTAAAGATGTTTGTAACCTGGGAAAGTTGTTTTATTTATTTGAGCATGTTTACTCACATAATAAAGAGCATCAGCTAGAAATAGTGTTGGGAAATGCAAAAATTACAAATAATAATGTAAGATAGGCTTTGCATTACAATATTTTTCGTTCCATCCCATCCCATTTAATATTTTGTTTGTTTGTTTGTTTGCTTAAGGGAGAGAGAGAGAAAGAGAAACATCCATTAGTCCGAACTACAACCTAGGTATGTGCCCTGACTGGGAATCGAACCTGCAGCCTTTTTGGTATGAGAGACGACACTCCAACGAACTGAGCCACCTGGCTGGGACATGGTTTTCTTTTAATAAAGCTTTGTTAGCACATATTTTGTTAAGGATCTGAAGAATAAACAAAAATCAGCAAAACATAATCCCTTTAATCTAAAAATTGACCTTTAATATGAAAACATTCTCACAAGTTCACATATTACTCCAAATTTAGCAGAATAAGTTTACTGCAAGAGAAGACTATAATGAATCACAGTAGGAAAAGGTATTATGATTGGAGGATCGTGGTTTCATGCAGAAGATTGTATTTGGAATGACTAGGTTTTCAAAAGATTAAACAGAATTTTAGGCATTTATTAAATGTTTTTGAACTAGAAAAATTATTACAGCTCTGTTTTTAGGAAAATCATAATGTCACATTACATAGAGTTAGTGACAGGAAGCCCAGGACACACCAATAAGATCAGTAAGCGAAGTCCACATGAGAATAAATGAGGGCCTCTGTGGATAGTGTGCAGGAGCAAGACCAGATACAAAGACAATGTAATGTGAAATTGCCACAAATTGCCAACTGATTGGATATAAAGGTCATGGAAAAATTTCTTTGGACATTATCTTATATGAGCTATGGGAAATTTTGATGGGATTTAAGAAGGTAGGTAACTTTAAAAAAATTAATGTCCTTCTGGAAGCACTAGGGTGGAGGAGTCTGTGGAAGACAAAACGTAAGGAGATCAATCAGAGACAATAACAAATATCCAAAGCTAGACATTAGCGTGCCCTGAACTACGGAGTAGCCGCAGATATATGGATGAAAAGATGGATAATACAGCTATTTTTAAAAAGAAGAGAACAATAAAAGAGAGGGAAGAGTCAAAAATGGTCCTCATCTTTCTGGCTTGGACTATGATGTTGTCTGGCCCATTAAAAGAAAGGATACCAAAGGAGGAATGTGACTCAGAAAGACAATGCGCTCAGCTTTTGATACACGAAGTACTGAGTGTGCAGAATCTGTAGGAGAATTACGTAGTTAGTTCACTTTTTTGTTAGAAATACAGACTTGGTTCTGAACAGCCAAGGCTACGAATGAGATTATAGAGAGAAAAACTATATGGAATAAGAAGCGAAGGGCAAAGGATGAGAGCCCTGGTAGGATTACATTCAAGGAGAAAGAAAAAAGCAGCTCAAAATGGACATCAAGGAGGACTTCCAAACATGGAAAAAAGAGTCAAGGCAGCGTGGTCTCGCAGAAGTCATGGGAAAGAGAAATGGCCAACGATCTAAGTTTTGCTGGCTTAAAATGTTATAGAGGCCAAAATAAAACTGAAAAAGAACCTGTGAGTATGGTAACTTAGAAGTAATTGGTTACTTTTGTCAAGGACAGTTTCACTCAGTGGGGTGGTGGTAAACACCTAGCAGGTTCACGATTGAATGAGACAAGGAAATGGATATGGCAAAAATAACACTCTTCGAAGAAGCCTCAGTATGGCTGTTAGTTGAGTGTTGTCCCCTGCACTGAAAGGTCACTGGTTTGATTCCTTGGTCAGGGCACATGGCCAGGTTGCAGGTTCGGGAGGTGTGCGGGAGGCAACCTATCGATGTTTCTCTCTCACATCTATGTTTCTCTCTCTCTCCCTTCCTCCCTCCCTCTCCCTTCCTCTCTCTCTAAAAATCAAAAAAACATATTTTTTAAAAGAAGAATCCTGACTATAAGTAAAATCAAAGAGCTTGATAAAGTGAGACATATGAACAAAGGTGATCTCATGGTTTTTCGTTCGTTTTGTTTTTCGGATGGGAGAAAATTGAACGTGTTTATAAACAATAAGAAACAAGGAAGGTGATAGGGGTGTTTTCCATAGAAGAAAAATCAGGGGTAAACTGGAAAATGAAAGAGCAGAGGAGAAAAAGCTAACCATTGGTAGGAGAAAGAAACCTTTCTTACTGATATAGAAGGGAGGGGGAGTGAGTATAGAGGTTGATGCTGAATAGATATGAGATTAAAAACAAGAGGAAGCTCGTATTTGATGCAAAAATGTTATGTGATTATATGCTAATAATTAAGAGAGAGCAATTGGGTGAAACTCATAGAAAGAGATATACAATAGCAATTTTGAGGAATAGAAGAGGCCGCTAACAAGGGGGATAGCAAAGAACTATTAAAAGGAAGTAAATCACATAATTAGAACCCATCATTATAAAATTATGGACTAGCCCACCAGAAACTTTTTAAGCCCCAAGATATAGCAAAGCACAAATTTAGGAATTCACTAAACCTACTGATGTCATTTTTAAATCATAGTTTTATGATGGAAATGATCATATTGATTTGTTGAAAGAAAATATAACTAAAGGAAAGCTAAAGATTTAGAGTTTGTTAGGAATAAAAGCATGGCCAAAGTGGTTCTACAATATTACAATTATTTTTAATATGTTTACTTTCTATATAATCAGGAAATGCAATGTACTCAACATAGAAGGCTAGAATACCCTGAAATGACTATATGACCACATGCTAATTTCTCTGAATGAAACATTCAAATCTAGCAAGTTCTAGGTAATATGTAAATCTACTTTAGTGATGTAAGACAGAGGAGTTAGTCCAGGATGTTATCGAGACATTCTAAGGATCATGAGAGCCCACAAGTAGGGTACTAAAAATCCACCAGTTTCTCAATATGCCACTACAATGACCTGAGGGTATAGACTTTCTGAGGTGGGGTTGGGAGAAAAACTGAAATGATAACAACACAAAAGTCTTCCATACCAAAAATTTCTAGTCCAAGGAATTAGCTCAATTACCAGGATGAAGCACAAACCATCATCTACATCAGGGTTGGGGAACATCTGGCCTTGAGGCTGTATACCGCCCACAAAATCACTTGGTCTGGCCCTGCCAAGGCAACTGCAGGTGGAACTGGAAATTCAATAAGTCTAGGAACTTTTTTCATAGATAATTTTTAAGTTGATAAGGTTGTATGGCCTGCAAATGATGTTATAAATATCCAAATGTCCCTTGGCAGAAAAAAAGTTTCCCCAACACTGATTTACATGGTTGAACCTCTTCAACCAAATATGTTACTTAATTGCTATATATCAGACCACACAGCAAGGGCACTGCAGGATCAAGAAAATTCTGGTGTAAAAAAGCAACCGTTTATGCTATAAATGTCAGCCTTTCTAGGACTACCTTTGAAACTGCAAAGATTCTAGGGACTTCCACAATCCAAAGCAGCATATGAAATTCCAATAAATTTCAATAAAAAGTAATCAAGGAAATCATATTAAATATTGTTAATCCAGTCCATTGCTTCTATTATCAGGAGTAATTAAAAACCATACAACAGCCTGGCCGGGCATGGCTCAGTGGTTGAGCATCGACCTAGGATCCAGGCAATCGGGGTTTGATTCCCAGTCAGGGTACATGCCCGGGTTGCGGACTCGATCCCCAGTCAGGGGCGTGCAGGAGGCAGCCGATCAATGACTCTCTCATCACTGATGTTTGTATCTCTCTCTCCCTCTCCTTTCCTCTCTCTGAAATCAATAAAGATATATTTAAAAAAAAAAAACCATACAACAGAGCTCAACACATACTATAATCCAAAAGAGCAATACTCTTCATAAGTAGATACTAATTAAAAAAAAGTGTGAAAAACAAAACAAAAAAAAACCTTTTGAATGTTCTCTAATTTCTTCTTTTCAACTTCAAATTGTTTCATCCAGCATCGTCTCTTTTCTTCTTCCTCTTGAAACTGCTTTTCTTCTCTATCCCTCTGAGCTTTGAGAGTTTCTTTCTCTTGGTCTTCTAGTTCTTTCTGTTTATCTTGCCAAGCCTCAAAAGATTGCCTACATCTTTCTTCCACTTCACAGTATCCAAAACTTATTTCACCATCATCTGTAGTCAGAGGGAGAAATAGTATTATTTTTAAAATCAAACCTGTCAAAAGTGATGCTATGTAAAGTATAAAAGTAATTTTAAAAAGAAGAAATAATTTCAACATATTACCAAAGAAAAAGTGATAAAATCCAAAAAATAAAAAAATACATTCTTGAATATACATAGAAATCCCACTGCAGTCAATGAAGAAAACACATAGTTTGCCTTAAACCACTCCACAAAACTTAATCTAAAATTATACTGTGTTTGTGTGTGCTCATGTGTAGTTAAGGTACACTTAAGAAATTCAAGGCTGGGTATGTTTATTGCAGTCAGCTATATATGTAGAAAAATTATAAATATATTTGAATCAACTTAATTTAGGAGGCATAAACAAGACTACAAGAGTATATAATTAAATAAATATTGTGCAAGCATGATACATGATTGCATTTTTCTAAATGTCAAAAGAAAAAATTCTAAATTTTCTCAATTATGATCAGATAAAAATTTTAATATCAAAATGACCATTTATATTATTTGATATTTATTATCAAAAATATCATTGAATAGTTTAGTCCACCTGGCAAAACAAGTTCATCCACATGTTCATGAGGCCCAGGCTCTGGAACAGAATCAGGACTGCCACAGTGGATTTTACTTCTCAAAAATTCTTCTTTATCTATTTCAGATAATATCTAAGAGGTTAGAAGAGTACCAATGATTAAAGAAAACCAAAATAGAACATAAAACTATCATTTTAATAATATAGAAAATATTTGTATATACACAACTACAAGTTTACTTACTTCAAATCCCTTCCACATACTATTCTATAGCATAGGAATAATTACTGTCTTCATGGTGAATAATAGTGTTTTCCCCATGCAAACTGACTGCATTTCAACCTTACATTTTTTTGGAACTCTAATCACTCTATAATATCAATCCACAATAATTAATTAAACTGAATGATAATCATTTAAAAATATTTTTACTAATATTTGTTTTCTCCAAATACATTTCTATTTTTCTTATCTGTAGAGAGTTTTCACATCTGTACTGATTTTTCACATATACAAATTGTTAATATATTCACTATATCTGAAAACCGGAACTATTATCTACTTTAAACTGAATTAAACATAAGACAAAACTTTTATTAATACTTTTCCATAATTAGATTTCCACTGGACTCTATTCCAATGAAGTAGCAGGATGATGATTCAAAGTTAACATTTCAAGTTTCAGTGCTACCAAAACAGCAAGTAAGAGGCCTACATATAAGTAATTTTCATATTACTTTAGACATATTAGGGAGCAGGAATAGAGCTAGGTAAAAATAGAGTTAGGCTGCCCAGCTGGCGTGGCTCAGCAGTTGAGCATCGACCTAGGATCCAGGAGATGGCCCGTTTGATTCCTGGTCAGGGTAAGTGCCCGGGTTTCGGGCTCGATCCCCAGGAGGGGGTGTGCAGGGGCAGCTGATCAATGGTTCTCTCACCACTGATGTTTCTGTCTCTCTCTCTCCCTCTCCCTTCCTCTCTCTAAAATCAATAAGGACATATTTTTTTAAAAGTAGAGTTCAGTAAAATGAGAGTTAAAAGTGAATCCAAGATGTTGAACCTGTAGAAGAGGTTTGTGGGAGTTTTAATCAAAATGCTAACTCTCCTTTACTCTTATTTTTTAGAGATATTTAAGTATATCTTTAAAAACAACTAATGTAAGATGTTATAAGTTTAAAGTTTCTATACCATATTTAAAGTCTCTGCTTGAACACATTACATTTCTAAGCAAGATAATAAACACTATTCAATTTTTTGTCAGACTTTTAGGGGGAAAATCATGCAATAGCGTTCTACTGTTTTATCTACATGCACATTAAATTCCCAAGTATTGATGTTTCAAATTGCTAGTTCTTATATTTTAAAGATTGAAATTTCAGTGGTTTTGTTTTATATGCCAAGGAAAATATAAAAACAAAAATGATTTGCTTAAAAGTAATTAAATTTAAAATTTTTAAACCAATGAACTTTAAATCAGTGAACTATCATCCAAAGAGGGAAAGGTAAATTTCTAACTGTAATAATGAGTCATTTTAGTCAAATGTTGAACATATACCTTCATTAATTGATCTTTCCTTAAATACATATGATTATTAGAAACTGCTCCATAAGTATAGCCTAGAGAAAGAAAAAATATGATAACTTTAAATGTCAGAATAGAGAACAACATATTCAAATTCGAAATCCCTTCATCATCTTTTAATCTCAAATTCTATAAAAGCATATTTTTGATCAGTAGCTCTTAAAACAACAGAAAAACAATGAAAAGTAAAGAACAGAGGAAATCTGTAATTTTTATTCTAAGTAACACATTTTTATATCACTAATTCGGTATCACCTTTTATATTCTAGACTAAAGTTTATTCTCCACATACACAGAATAATGTTGTTTGATATTGTAATGACATCTTAATTAGAAACCAACAAAAGTTTAATTCTACCTGCTACAAACTAGCAATATAATCTTACACAAGGTATTGAAACCACTTTAATAAAAGTATTAGTTTAAAAGATTAAATTACTAACATGTAAATGAAGGATCCTTTCTTGATTTTATGAGTTTTTGTTGAATAGATATATCTTTTTATTATCTGTATAGACGTGGTTATGTTTCTTTTCCTTTTCATTTAATGTGTTATATCATGATAACATTTCCTAACAATAAACTATTTTTAAAGAGGACCATTGTGCTGGTTAACTGACCATTCACAGCTATTTTGTCAGATACAGATTTCCATCGTCAACAACTATTCACAATCTTTCTGGCATGCTATCCTGTGTGAGAGGCTATAAAGCAAAAAATAACATTCTCCAGATTCCTTTGGAGCTAAGTATCTAAGGTGATTTAGTTTCTACCAATTGATATATTTGTGTAAGTCTTTATTTTTTATAAAAACATTATGTGTGAAGAGAGGAAAAGAGCTATATTTTAATTTTTTGGCCCAGACCATGATAGATAGAGGAAACTTTGGTTTGGAGATAGGAGTGCATAGTAGAGGAGCAATGTCTCTGAATTTCTTAATTACATCCGACAGCAGCTCCTGTAACAGATTCTACAATGTATGTGTGTGTGTATTTTGTACACATTGGATGTTCAGTCTACAGTCTGTTCCTTCAGTTCTGTTAACAATCTGTTATTTATTGTAGTAGCTACTCTCCAAGATTTCTCTCCCACACTTCCTGGTATGCACACCCTGCATAGTTCCCTTCTGCACGGAACCTAGACTAATCCTATATAACCATCAGGATATGGTAGACATGATGTTGCATGATTTCTGAGAATTGGTCATAGGAAGCCTTAATCTCTTGGTATTTTGTTCATGGGATGCTCCTTCTCACTATTCAGGTGTCATGCAAGCCATAGGGAGAGACCACACGTAGGTGCCTCTAGCTGACAGCACCAAGTGAACTCCCAACCAACAATTAGCATCAACTGCCAGAAATCTGAACAAGCCATCTTGGAATTACAATCCAGTAAAGACTTCAGCTGACTGCAGTCTTAATCAACATCTGACTCCAAGAGCCTAAGATATCCAAGCAAGAACTGCTTGGTTAAGCCCAGTCAAACCATAGAACTATAAAAGATAATAACAAATTGTTATTTTAAACTCCCAAGTTTGTTTTGCAGCAATAAGTAACCAGAACATCCACCTTACCCAGAAAAACAAACACACAAACAAATATCCTCCAAAACCTACTATTTAAAGGAGCTAAAATGGCTTCTGATGTCTACAATTGGGAGTCCTAATAAATAGATTTATATTCATAAATTAAGTTAGCCTCTGGTTTCTATTTTGTGTGTTATGCCTATACAATTTTATTTTTTAAATACATAGCTTTTTATAACTGAATTATTATGTAGCCTGCAGATTTTTGCTCCTTAACAGATGGTTAAAAATTCAATTGCAAAATTTTTCCCAGTTTCTAAAGATATTTGGAAAAAAATCCTTTTCCACCTTCTTGCCAGATTATTGATTTAATAATATTTTCCATTTTTATCAATCAATTTTGATAATTAGAATTTCCTTGGAAAATTATTTTTCTCATTGAGACCATTAAACCTATTTGACTAGAAGTGTCTATTTAAGTCCTTTGCCCATTTCTTAATTGGGTTGTTTGTCTTTCTCTTGCTGAGTGCTATGAGTTCTTTGTACACTTTGGAAATTAGCCCCTTATCAGATTCATCCTTGGCAAATATGTTTTCCCAGACCGTGGGGTTCCTTTGTATTTTGAGGCTGTTTTCTTTTGCTGTGCAGAAGCTTTTTAGTTTGATATAGTCCCATATGTTTATTTTTTCCTTTGTTTCTCTTGCCCTAGGAGACGTATCAGTGAAAAGTCCACTATGTGGGATGTCTGTGACTTTACTGCCTATGTTTTCTTCCAAGATTTTTATGGTTTTGTGACTTACATTTAAGTCTTTTATCCATTTTGAGTTTATTTTTGTGTATGGTGAAAGTTGGTGGTCTAGTTTCATTCTTTTGCATGTATCTGTCCAATTTTCCCAGGACCACTTATTGAAGAGACTGTCCTTACTCCATTGGATACTCTTGCCTCCTTTGTCAAATATTAACTGACCATAGTGTCGTGGGTCTATTTCTGGGGTCTCTGTTCTTTTCCATTGATCTATAAGCCTGTTGTACCAATACCAGGCCGTTTTGATTACAGTGGCTTTGTAATATAGTTTGAAGTCTGGTAATGTGATCCCTCCCACTCCGTTCTTTTTTCTCAAGATGGCTGCAGCTATTCGGGGTCTTTTTTGGTTCCATATAATTTTCGAAATGTTTGTTCTAGGTCTGTGAAATATGCTGTTGGTATTTTCATAGAAGTGCCCATCAGTAGATGAGTGGATAAAAAAGCTGTGGGACATTTACACCATGGAACACTACGCAGCTGTAAAGAAGAATAATCTTGTACCCTTTGGGACAGTATGGATGGACCTGGAGAATATTATGCTAAGTGAAATAAGCCAGGCAGCAAAAGACAAATATCACATGATCTCGCTTATACGTGGAATCTAAAGAACTTAATAAACTGATGAACAGAATAGATTCAATGACATGGAAGCATAGATGAGACTGATGAATGTCAGAGGGATGGAGGAGGGCGGGTGGGTGGAGGGGGAGAGAGTAACCAAAGAATTTATGTGCATATATACACAACTCAAGGACATGGACAATGATGGGGAGAGGGACTGGGGAGGGGGAAGGAACAGGGTGGAACGGGTCATTGGGGAGAAAAGGGACATCTGTAATATTTTAAACAATAAAAAACTTTAAAAAAAAACACCTATTTGACTAGAGCTATACAGGGGGTCTTTTCTAAAGCACTGCCATATTGTAATTATACAACCTTTCATGTAACTAATTTTCTGTCCTTGTTACCTTTGACTTTTTTCATAATTAAGCTATATAATTGCCAATATATTTATATTTTCATTGTGTAATCCTTAGTAAAAATAAATGAACATGCCATTAAAATCCCCCATAAATCAGCTATAAATAATCAATGCCAAAATGTGAAGACCCTACATTTAGCAAGTCTTTACATACCCATTCATACAGATGGTCAAAATGAAAATCTTGGAGCCACCTTCTTCTCTTTCTTTCATGCCAATCCATCAATAAATTCTTCTACCTTAAAAATGGTTTCTGGAATATGACTGTTTTCATCATTTATACTCAAACTGCTTTCATCTCTAACCATACTATTGTAACAGCCCTATTGTATTGTAGGGCTCTTACAAACCATGGTTTGTAAGAGCCCTATATGATCTGACCCCTTGTATTCTTAGATACAACCACAAAAGCTTACTGTTCTTAAAACACATTAAGCCCATCAAGTGTACCTTGGCATTTGCAATTCCTTCTTAATGGAACACCACCTCTCTAGATATCCTCATGGCTCATCTTCTCATTCATTAAGATATTCATGTGACTTACCTTCTCAGTTATCATTCAAATATCACCTCCCCAGAGAGGCCCTCTCTGACTACCCTATCTAAAATGGAAACCTCCAAACTCTACCCCCTTATTTTGATTTTTTTTTCCTTCACAGTGGTTATTTCTATTGAAATATTACATATTTATTCATTTGTTTATCTGCCCCCCCACACTGGCACATTAGAACAGCAGAGTAGAACCTTTGCCTATTTTGTTCTCTGCTGTATTTTCAGTGGCTAGAACAGATACTTTCATGCAGTAATATTTGTTGAATGAGTACATATGAATATCCACATTATGATTTATGTTAATATTTGCATAAATGGCATTAAACTTTATAACAATTTTAATAATACATCATGAATATTTATGCCATTAAATATTTGTCTAACGGGTTTCTTGCTGAACACACTAAGGTCTTGTTGAACATTTAGATGGTAGCAATTTTTCATTATAAACCAAGCCACGATTAATTCTAGTTAAATCTTTGATTATTCTGTTTTTCTTAGAACAATTCCAAGAAGTAAATTTGCTCCCTTGAAGAAAATATTGTTAGGCTTTTTCTATAAATTATATTTTTCTCCAAAAAGATATGTAAACTGGTACTTTTAAAATAGTCCCATGATTAGTTTTCTTTTCTTTAATGTAAAGTAATAGAATGTCTGGCTTTAGTTAGGACTGGTTAAGCAAATGTTGGTGACTAGTATTTATTGGAGATATGAGGAAGGTTAGTAATAAAAAAGAATGAACTAAATTGAACAGTCCAATATACTATAGATATTATACTAGAGATAAAATATACGCATAAAATAAGAGAGAAGTACTTCAAACAGTTTAAATTTCTAAATTATAAGTTAACTATACTTACAAAAAACATCTGCCAAGCAGATAAAAACCGTACTTACTTAAAACATCAGTCTCTTCTAAGTCCTGAAGAATGAGCTCTTCAGCAGTTTTACTCCTGTTCTTTATGATGTTAATACAGTGAAGAACTGACTCAGGTAATTCAACTAAGCCCTGAAAATTTCAATAATGAAAGTAACTATAAAATTGTTTATCAAAACTATGTATCAAATATTCCCTCCTTCACTCCACACCAAAAATTTGAGCAAAATGTGTAAATGAAGTAAAAGGGCTATAAAAAGCATAGCTCAAACAAATATGTATGGTGAAAATATGCTTCTCGTTTTCAGGTATTATGAATTATATCTATGATTCTGTCGAATTTCATAATCAAATAAACAATCTCAGGATTTTTGTTTCACTTAAATTAGCGGTGGATAAAAAGACATAATAATGTAAACTTTATTTTCTTCCAAAAATTATAGGTTATTGAAATCCTAATTAGAACATAGAATATAATTACTTTTTGAAACTTGACAAATGATTATTTTTTGGAAAAAAATTAGTTGAGAAGATTTTAAAACAGCAAAACAACTAAAAAATTGGACTCATTTGAAATTTAAAAATATGAAACTACAATAGGGCAAAAATTAACAGAGTAATGGAAAAGAATAGATAGCTTTGGATAGATCATAGGTAAAACAACTAAATGTATAAAAAGATATAAATCAATTGAGAAAAGTTGGATTATTCAACAAGTGACACTGGGAACATTAGTTAAATATGTTCAAGAAAATTTCAAATTAGATCTTCATTTCACAACACAAATTTTCATTGCATTAAGAATTTTGCTGTAAAAGAATGAATCATGAATAGATTTTCTAAGCATATAAACACTGGAGGAAATACATAAATGAAAAGATAACATGTCTGATTCAAAAAAGTAACTATTTCTATAAATCTAAAGTTTTCATATAAATTTTGCTTTCATCCACATATAATTATATTAGAATGCTCATGATTCATTTTAAAAAGCAAGATACAAATACACACACATACACACACACACACACACACACACACACACACACACATAATATGGTATAATCCCAATTTTACCAAAAACGAACATATAGACACATGGACTTACAGGTGATTTCTATCTTCAACATACTTTTTATACTTAAGTATCTATCAATATACATTGTTTAAAGGTGATCCAAAAGTTAAACATGAGATAAGTATACAAAACACACTGAGAAAGTAACATATCTCCTGAAAAGCTCACTTCAGTTAAAAGGCTCAAAAGTCCAAATCTCAACACTCACTGCATCGCTATCATCACTCTGGGTTTCTGATTTTGAATCACTATCTGCATCATCTTTTTCCAAGGAAGAAATGCTGATTTTATCCAATTCAGCTTCTATTTCTTCTTTGAGCTTTGCATCATCATCATCATCTTCCATCATCCTTCACAATGAAACGCAGAAGAAACACAATGAAGCGCATGAAGAAAATTAAAGAGGCTAATATGCCAATAAAAAATACAGGTTTTTTAATGTGTCATAATAATCCAACATTTTTCCATATAGACATGTTTTGTTTAATAAACATTTATCACACCTTATTATAGTTGTACCATATATTGAAGAACACTGATTTCCCTCTCCAATTATTCGTTATATCTTCAATGTTTGACTGCAAACTGGTCAATTTTAATAATAGACTTTTAATTCTCTAAGGGAAAAGTTACATGGAATGCGTTGGCTTACCTTCCTAACCAAGACACTTCAAAGTAAAACTCATCCTCATGGAAATGTCTAATGGAAAAATACCTATGAACAGCTTGAATATCAGAGATTAAAATACTCACAAGAGAACAACTTAAGTCTATGTATGGGGAAACATAGGGCTATTTTCTACTTACTAACTCCGAGTTGTTTATTTTATCAGAGATATCCACATTTTCCAACAATAACATGTAATAATGGAAAATATATGGCATATAAAATCAATATTTTTTTCATTTAAATATTTAATGCTTGTAATAGATACGGGTTAATCAGTATATTACAGTATATCTTCACATCATCAACATCATCATCATAACTACCATCATTAGCTTCCAAGTATTGAGCAGCTGTGACAAGCTGGCACTAGAAGACATTGTATGATGTTTAATCTTCAGAGCAACTTAACAGGTTAAAGGTCACTATAGTCATTGCATAGATGAGAAAACCCAGGTTGGAAGAGGTTACTTAACCGTCCATAGCCATTTCACTAATAAGTAATAGGGGCAGGATTCAAACCAGACACCCTGAATCCAAACTCTATGCTCTTCACTACCAAATGGTCTCCCAGCTCAGTCAGGCTACTCATCTGCACAGCAATATTTCTGAATATCCACTTGCCCAATAATCTTCAAATTGCAGATCATAATGCATTAGTGGATCAAAAAATTAATTTAGTGGCTCTTGCTTTTCAAGTTTTAATGATAAAATAGGATACAGAATGTTAGAATTGGCCAGAAATCAGAAGTGCGCTATAAATACTAAAGATAACAATTGTTGAAAAAAGCACATGTATGTTTCTAAAGTATGCATGCATGCTTGAGTTACAATATAATCTATTTTTATTTGTTTGTTTGTTTTACTGCGAGTCTTGGTAAAAATAATTTTGAAAATGACTGTACTAGTCAACTATTATTTTATTTTCCAGACTATTCCAAACTTTCATTCTTTCCTCAAGTTCCTGGCCTTTCAACCTCTATCTTCTTCTTGGCTTTTTCTTCCTTCCTTCTTTCTTTCCTTCTTCCTTCCCTCTCTCCCCTCCCTTCTTTCTTTTCCTTATTTTGCTCATTCATCTAAAAATCAAATTTTTATAAGCCTACCAGGTGCATTCACAGTAGTACTAGGTGTTGCAAATACATTGATTAAATGAGACAAGTAACCTGTTTTCATTTAGTTTATAGTCGATTTAACAAAGAAAATGAATCACCCTCATTTTTATTTCTTTTCCTAAAATCACTTCTACTCATATCACTAGGAGAGGAGCCCCTCTTCCTAATAAAGGATAATTATCTACTTTTACTTGGAGTCTGGTAACTACTCACCTACTGAACTGTGCTCCATCCACAATTCCTTATGTTTACTGCCTCGTCATACATATTTATTCCACTGACCCCCTTTCACATGAACACAGGAGTTTACTCCCATACAAAAATAAAATAACTCCTGTGCCTGACTTTCCTCTAGCTAGAGATATCACATTTCTTTATTTCACACAGAAATGATTTAATTGGACTGATCTACATGTATTGCCTATACTCATTTATCCCAGGAAAAATGAAACCTTATGTTTACACAAAAACTTGTATATGAATGTTCACAACAGTTTTATTCCTTATAGTTTCAAACTAGAAACAACCAAAATGTCACTCAAAAGTGAATGGTTAAACCAACTGTAGAACAAGCATACCATGGAATAGTACTTAGCAATAAAAAGAGTGAACTATTGATACATGTCACAATACAGATGAATTTCCATGAATCTACATGGAACTATGCTGAGAAACCAAAGCATGACATACTTTATGATTTCATTTCTATAACATTTTTAAATGCCATAATTTTATCAACAGAGAACATATTAGTGATTGGCAGGAGTTGGGAGTTGATTGGGTTGGAGAAAGGTGGTCACAGAGATAAAGGGGCAACATGAGAGATCCTTATAGTGTTGGAACTGGTCAGTATTGATTGTGGTAGTAAATAAGTGAGTATATTCAGATAATAAAAACTGTATAGAACACATACACACACAAATAACTACAAGTAAAATTGAAGAAATCTGAATAAGATAAGCAGATTGTATCAATATTAATGACCTGGTCAGGAGATATTATACCATAGTTTACAAAATATTATCATTGGGAGATAATGGACAGAGTGTATGAGGGATATTTCAGTATTATTTCTTAAAACTGCATGAAATCTACAATTATACCAATAAAATTTAATTAAAGATATCTTAAGTATTCACTAAGAAAACACTTAAGTTATAATGAATCCATTGACTGGAATAATATACAAGTTCTTCAGTAAAAATAAGTACACTTACTGTACTCCTCTGGAAATGTAGCCAAGAAGAAATAACTGAAAAATGGCAAGTAGCCGAAAGATATGCAGAGTAACATCACTTTTATGTAACCACACACACCCTTCCTTTTTAGACAGAAACTTGCTGGAAGACATTGAGGAACTTTTAATTTTCATTCCATACCTTTATACTGAGTGATTTTTAAATAATAAATATGCACTACTTTCATAATTTTTTAAGCTAGTTTTAAAATGCTCAATTTCTATCAAAGGACACTTTGGTTGTTTCCATGTCTTGGCCAACATGAATAACGCTGCAATGAACATAGGGTGCATATATCTTTTCAAATACATGTTTTTGAGTTTGGGGGTATATGCCCAGGAGAGGAGAGGGCTGGATAAAGAAAATGTGGTACATGTACATGATAGAATACTACTCAGCCATAAGAAAGGATGAGATATTGCCATTTGTAACAACATGGATGGACCTTGAGATTATGCTAAGTGAAATAAGTCACTCAGAAAAAGCTAAGAACCATATGATTTCACTCATATGTGGGATATAAAACTGAAACTTGTGGACACAAACAGCAGTGTGGTGGTTGCCAGAGGAAAGGGGGTGGAGGGGTGAGGGGTGAAGGGGGTCTTACTATATGCTGAGGGGAGAAGATATGACTGGGTGGTGGGCACACAGAGCAATATACAGATTTTGTAACATGGAAACCCACACCTGAAACCTATATGTTCATATTGACCTTTGTCAGCCCAATAAATTCAATAAAGTGTTATTTTTAAAAATACTCAATTTTATCCACAACCTGTCTCATCTAGAGGAAAATAAAACAACACTACCAGTGCAAAATGTGGTTCTGTAACAAACTTAAAGTGCAATTCAAAGTCTAGATGGAACTCTTTCCCTTTCTTTCTTTCTTCCTTTCTTCCTTTCTTCTTTCTTTCTTTCTTTCTTTCTCTTTCTTTCTTTTTTTTTTAATGTTTTATAAAGCAAAATACACAGGTACACAAAACTTTTGAAAGAAAGCCAAGAGGATAGGGTAAAGGTAAGAGTCATTTCCATGATATGTCCCTCTCTGTCATCTACCGGCTCTTTAGATCAGTCCTGTCCAATTACATATTCGAGCACATGTGTAATTGTAAATTTTCCTGTAGCAACGTTTTAAAAAGTAAAGAGAAACAGGTGAGATTAATTTTAATAATATATTTTATTTAACTTATTTTATCCAAAATATTATTTCAACATGGAATCAATTAAAAAATTGTTTAGATCAGTGTAAAAAGTTTACATTCTTGTTTGCACACTAATTAGTGAAAACCTGATGCGTGCTCCACACCTACCCCACTTCCGCTCGGACTGGCTGCACTCCAAGCCCGCAGTCGCTCCCTGGCCGGCGCGGCCCCGCACTGACTCCACCGTAAACACTTCAGGCTGATAATAAATCACGTAGAACTGTGGGAAATCTGAAGTAACTCTACCTTTCAACCATAGTTCTTCAATTATAATAAAAAGGGGAGCGAAATCTACTTTTCAAAAGTAACCAAAATTATGTGTAAAGAAAGAAAAAGAAAGAGGGAAGGCGGGAGGGCGCAATCCCTTGGGGGTAGCTCGAGTGGGTGGATCTCCGAGCTGTGAGTGAGCGACAGGATCTCCAAACCTGCAGGGAGCTGGGGCGCCCGGGACTCGCAGCCGGCGCCCAGCCCGCGGGCTCTCCCGCTTCTGCCCTAAACCCGGCCTCGGCCGAGGGCCCGACCCCGCCCGCGCGCCCGCCGCGCCGCCTGTCCTCCCTCACCAGGAGCCCGCGCCGGCAGGGCCCCGCTCACCCACCGGCCGCTAAATCCCTCGGCGGACTTGGAAGACAGCGCCCGGAAGCGCCAAACAAAGTGTAACCATGGCAACAGCCAATCCCGCGGCAGAGGGACCGGCTTTTCTTACCGGTGCCCCAGTGGGACAAACTATCTCTTTCCGAAATTGGACCGAACGCTGCGCCTCAGGAGCTGGATAAGAAGCTTAGGTAGATTTTAATATTTAAATAATTTTGGAAAGTAGTTAAAAAAGTAATGACATTTTTGTTACAATTACCCAAATAGAGGTACCCTGACCTTTAAATTGTCTCTGATCTATCTATATTTATTACTTGCATCTAGTGAATGTTAAATCGCCTCTGTTCATTTCACAAAATCTTAATCCTGGATAGTGATTTGTGGGGTCTGGAAATATGAAAGAGAAGCTAATAAATTTTTTGCCTTCCATGACAACAGTTTCTTTAAAAAAAAAAAAAAAGTCCATTGTCACTCAATGCCTATCAAAAAAACCTCTAAACGAATGAGTGAGTGGGGTGAGGAATTAGAAAAATTATTTTCTGGAATGTGTTTTACTGTAAAATATTGACGGTGACTCTCACTGTTTTAATATGAAATTTGAAGTTTAAGTGTATATCATGCTCTTTAGTTTTTACTTAAAAATTGATCGAAGTTTGTGCGTGGAGCAAATATACAGTGCACAAATGTGAAATTTCATTTTAGTTAGTAAAAAAATTTCTGATTTTAATTGTTTAAAGTTTGCAAACAAATAACTAAATTCCAAGAGGAAGTAGCTATGCATAATTGTAAAAAATATCTGACAGACGGTAAGCTAAAAGCAAACATTTCATTGAGCCTTTGTAAAGAAATATACTCTGTTGCTTGGTAACAATAAACTTGTATTGCATCAACATGAGAATTAATAATATAGAGTGAGAAATCAGTAGACTTTTGATATTAATAAAACACGTTAGTGCCTCATTCAGGAAAGATAATGATTTTCAAAAATAGATTACTCCTGGTTTTAGATCTAATTAAATTTAGAATATTTTCATTATCAAAGTCCATGCCAAAATGCTCCTTTTCTTTTTAGTTTAGTTTCGCTGCTGGCTTATAGACTATTCAAACTCTTCACTTATAATGATCAGGCTTTGATATTAGGTTGAAATTCACATGTAAAAAATTTAAGCGTAGCCCAGCGGGCGTGGCTCAGCAGTTGAGCATCGACCTAGGATCCAGAAGATCATGGTTCAGTTCTGGATCAAGGCACATGCTAGGGTTGTGGGCTCCATCCCCAGTTGGGGACATGCAGGAGGCAGCTGATCAATGACGAATCTCTCATCACTGATGTTTCTATTTCTCTCTCTCCCTCTCCCTTCCTTGCTCTGAAATCAATAAAGATATATTTTTTAAAAATTAAACTTAATTTTATTTGTAATTATGAAATTTTTCAGACTTTTCCTAAAAATGTATACAATCCATTAGTAATCAATTAATTTCTAAGACTAATTTTACATAGCTAATTTAGTAATCAGCTACTTTGAAGGTGATGTCTAGATTGCTTTCCTTCTTAAAGCTTACCCTGTCAAACAAAGTGAGGACAAAAATTAAAATATTGAAAGTTCCTCTGAAGATAACTTAATCCATGGTGATTGTTACTACGTGTCTTACATTCTCATGTTATTTTTTACTTTGGAAGAAAACTGATAACCATAGCAATTACCCATACCATAGCGATCATTGGTTAATATCACTAATTAAGGAACAAAGTACAACAGTTATCTCAAATAGTTATAGATTATAGATCAATTTAACTTGAAATCATTATTTAATGATACACTGTTTAGCAGAAATCTATTTAATTGCTATCTCCCTGGAAATTAGAGCCTAACATTGTATATGTTAGTTTGCCTGTAACCTTGCTTTTTAATTAAATTGACAATAACCTTTTAACCTGAATAAGGTGTGTGTGTGTGTTTTTCATTTTATAAGTAACGTTTTTTCTTTCCATTAAATTTTGCTCTTTTTTAAAAATTATCACATGTCTGCTTGGTTTATATCCTATTTCCCTAACACACATATTTCCCTAGAGAGCATATAATATTTATGGAGGGAATGAAAAGATGAAAGAAAACTGTTTACTCCTCAGCTACCAGACAAGAATAAGATTTGCTTGAAAACATTAATTGCCGGTGGACTTTAGATTAATAGCACTCTTGAACAGATGACTCGCTCTTCATCTGGTAGTCATGTAGTTTAAGTACCGTGGATATCATCGTAGTACTCACATAGCTGCGTGGACTGTATTTGCTCGTTTGTTTTGTTTCCTTAAGGATGATTACAGAGCCATAATATTTTTAATGGGCAACCCAAAATGTTAGATTCTTAGGCCTCTGCTTCTCTTTTTCCACTTAAAGACTATCCCAAACCTTCAGGTTCCCTCTCTAACCCTGTTCGTGCTCTCTCCCAGCAGCTGCCAAGACCACCTACTTCAGAGTCCATCACTTTCCCACCGTGCCCTTCCCATTTCCCATCCTCATGCCCACCTCCCTTGTATAACCTTAGTGTTTCTATACTAAGATGTGGTATAATGAGATTAATAGCGAGCATTTAGCCAGGCATTGGGTTAAAAGCTTTACAAACATAATTTCATTTAATTTTCACCACACCTCTTTGAGGTTTGTACTTTTGTAAAGGGCATTTGCTCTTGCCACTCTGACCCATGCCCCATGCACTTCTCTGTAAAGCTTGTGAACACAGTGTTCCATCTATCTTGAAAACTTCCTCCCTCTATCCTATTTTTATCTGTCTTAATCATTTATCAAGGATCATCTCAAAGTCATCTCCTCTTTGAAACATCCCAGTTCCCTTTATTCCTACCACCCAACCCCAGTGGGTAATTCATAGTTGGCCACAGGTTTCAATACTTGACTCCTTCATGGTTTATTTTATTTATTCATTTTTATGTTCCCATTTCCTGGCATTTAGAAGGAACTTAAAAACAACAATAAAAGTGATTAGAGTATTATTTAATTAGTAAACAATTACACTATGAATAGATTAATTATTGTAAATTATCCCTCCCTATAGCATTGATGCTATTAAAAAAATACCTCTGCTGTTGGATCATTAATTAGTTAATTAGGAAATGAACAAAAGAAATACTGCCTCTATAGCAAAAGAAAATATAGCTCTTCCATGCTACAAATATTTAAATAGGACCTGCACTGACTTGTTGTGCCTCTTTGTGTTCATCCATCTACATTTTCATTGCTATTGTTTCCAGTATGTGGGGCTTGTGGCTGAAAAGAGCGGCGCATCTCTTACCATTCTGTGCAAACATTGTTGTGAGCGTCCCTGACTTGTTGCTTAGACACTCTGTTTTCTATGTTCTAACTCTTTCACTTGAACTCCTTGCTATGGTCTGAATGTTTGTATGCACCCCAATTCACGTTGGAATCCTTACACCCAAAGTGATGGTGTTAGAAGATGGGACTTTTAGGAGGTGATTAAGTCATAGGTGGATTCCTCATGAATGGAATTGGTGCTCTTATAAAAGAGATCCCACACTGCACTCTAGCCCCTTTCACTATGTGAACATACTAGAAGTTCGAGACCTGGAAGAGGGTCTCACCCAGCCATACTAGCACCCTGATCCTGACTTCTGGCCTCCAAAACTATGAGAAATAAATTTTTGTTATTTATAAGCTGTCTAGTCTGTGGTATTTAGTTTTAACAGACCAAATGGACTATAACACTGCCGTTTTGAAGTTACCATGAACTTCTTCCTTACCAAATTGGCTGACTGAGAATATTAAATTCTCACCCTTTTATCTCTGTATCATGTAACACCATTTAGAAATTTCTTTTTCTCTTCATTTCTATGAGATCCTGTTTGGATTATTTTCTCTTTTTGTAAAAGTCATCTTTAAAAAAATCCAAATTCCTAATTATATCGCACTTCTGCTTATTTTTATCTCTAGTCAATCCCTCTTCTCTTTCACTCATTCCCATGACATCACCTCTCAAGGGAAGACCTCAAGTCTGCTTAGCTTATGTTATCCATTTACCTGCAGTCCATTTCCAGTTTTTAACAACAAAGAGAACCCAGAAACGCACCCAGGAAAATTTAAAACATTGATATGCAATAATGCAATAAAAAAAATGGGATGTTGGTTTTTCCATAGAAGTTTTAGGAAAAGTGGCTCTCTGGAAAACAATATTTGATTAAAACAACCTTAAGTTCCTTTTCTCATACTGTATATCCTAAATTATAGACTAACTGAATAATTTCAATATGTCGTATTTGAGAGGGCAGAAGGGAATGTTATACTGATCACTGGTATGAGAAGAAAAATGTACAAGTAAATGTTACTAAGCAGAATCATTTAAAGTTGTTACTATGGCTAGTGTTTACAGTAAAAGTTGTGCTTATCTTTTCAGAATCATCAGTATCTGGAGAGGAAAAGAATGTTAAGGAAAAGCAAATCATTAATTTTAAAATACTTTCTTAATCTCATTAATGGAGCTTTCTTGGTAAGAATCTTAAAAATTAGTCTAGAAAAAATGCAATGTATTTTTATTGGCAATTACTAAAAATCACATTGACTCTTTTTTTTGTAGGTTCTTGGACTATTACTCATGGGATTTGGTGCATGGCTTTTATTAGATAGAAATATTTTTTTCAGTGCTCTAGGTATGTATCTATTTTTCTTTTTCTCTCTGAATGAAACAAGGCATTCCATTTTAAACAATTGTTTATATGATTTATTCAGCAGGTGGCAGTATTTCTCTAAAAGTCAAAGTTTTCATCTGAAGGTTCTTGTCATTTGGTTTTAGATACACCTTAATAAATGACAGGCTAAATCCAAGACCGTAAGGGAGAGAAAATTTTGAGAGAAAGCTAGGTATTTTGGACAAGAGGAATGAGAGAAATGGAAGATTGTGATTATTTTGCTAACTCTGGACCTTTACAGATCTGTAGATTTGAAAAGATAATGGAGATAAACATAGATTCATTGCCCAAGTTAAATAATCTCTTTTAAAACTCAGTTACCATTTATTCTCATCACATAGTTAGAAATAAAATATTGTTTCCTATGCAAACAACCTAAGTGTCCATCAATGGATAAATGGGTAAAGAAGATGGGATGTACATACATATTTATAGGAATATTATTCAACCATGAGAAAGACAGAAATTCTGCCATTTGTGACACCACAGATGGACCTTGAAAGTATTATGCTAAGTGATATAGACAGTCAGAGAACAAATACTGTATGATGTCTCTTATAAGTGGAATCTAAAAAAAGAACTTAGTAAAAACAGAGTATAATGGTGGTTAGCAGGGTTAGGGGGTGGGGGAATTAGAGATATATTGTTTAAGGGTACAAACTTATAATTAGTAGATAAATAAATTCTGGCAATTTTATGCAGAACATGGTAATCATAGTCAAAAGCACTGTACTATAAACTTCAAAGATACTAAGAGACTAAATCTGAACTACTCACAACACAAAAATAAATGACAAATATGTGAGAGGCTAAAGGCATTAGTTAATGCTACCATAGTAATCATGTTATAGTACCTAAATGTACCAAGCCAACACATTGTACACTTTAAACTTATGCAATGTTTTATGCCAATTTTATCTCAATACAAATATTTCCCATAAAATTCTAAATTTGAAGTTAAAAGACTCCAGAATTAGTCTCACCCCAGGTAGCCAAGACTGTGAAACACAGAATCTATCAATGGCCATATTTTAACCTTATGAATTGAGGCACAGCAGCAGCTGGAGGAATCAGATTCCAGAGAGAGACAGAGAGGAGGGAGGGACATCATCTACCTCTGATTTTTGCAAGGCCCAAATGCATCTCCATACCTTTCCCAGTGTGTTTGCTCAGATATGTTTTGTGTCTCCAGTATTTATTAAATATATTTTAATACAGCTCAGCCAGAGTGGCTCACTGGTTGAGCGTCAACCTATGAACCAGGAGGTCAGAGTTCGATTTTCGTTCAGGGCACACGACCAGGTTGGCGGCTGGATCCCCAGTGGGGGGCGTGTAAGAGGCAGCCAATCAATGACTCTCATCATTGATGTTTCTCTCTCCCTCCCTTCCTCTCTTTGAAATCAATAAAAATAAATTTTTTAAAAAAAGAAATCATCTCTAGCCGGTTTGGCTCAGTGGTCAGAGCGTCGGCCATTGAAGTGAAGAGTCCCAGGTTTGATTCCGACCAAGGGCACGTACCTCGGTTACAAGCTCGATTCCTGTCCCTGGGAGTGTGCAGGAGGCAACCAATCAATGTGTCTCTCTCACATCGATGTTTCTCTCTCTCTCTCTCTCTCTCTCTCTCACTCTGTCTGAAAAAGCAATAGAAAAAATATCCTTGGGTGAGGATAAAAAAAAAAAGAAATCAAAATGTCCTTGCAAATCGTATCACCATTGTGCACATCATCATATTAAAGGTCATGTCTGTTTAAAAAATATATATTTTTTAATATATAATATTTTTATTTCATATATTTATGTAAACATATGTTTAAAATGTTTTCTAATTGTGAATACAATAATTGAATACATTTAACTTTATTTAAAAAAACCTTTAGATCTTTACATTGTCCTTATTTTATCATATGCTGTGTTCACTGTGGACTGAAGTTCAATAGCCTAAGGATTATTTTCATATAAATATCCTCTGTTGGCAGGAAGGAAGCCACATTTTAAGTGCTCAGTGATTATATGTGGCTAGTGGGTATTGGCTACCTTACTGCACAGCACAGATGTGGAATTTTTCCTTTTGTTTCAGTTAGTTCTGCTGAATGGCACTGTTAATCATTAAATATATGGTGAAAGCATGTGCTATAGAGCCAACCTATTTCTTAATGGATATCAAGTAAGAAAAAACATGTTTATGGAAAAAATAAAGCTAAATAAAAAGGTTTAATATGTAATACAGTGCTACAAAGTGTTGAATAATTTAGCTAAACTTCAGCTATTCCTAAGTGCTTAATACATTTATTCTCTTTGTGTAATCCTTTGCTTATGGAAAATGAGTGCATTAGGGGCGTTCTTAGAGTAAATGGGTGTACGGACCTTTCTATCTCTCTTTTCCTTCTGCACAATAACGACAATAGTAACTCCCACTTATGTAGTGTTGGCTGTGCCAGACCCTGGGTTGAGCACTCTCATCTGATTTAATAATGTAGTAATTTGTCAGCAGCAAGTCATTTTTTTTTCCTTTTTTCCCCTCCATTTTGGACTGGACAGATAATTCTCATTAACCCTAATGTGTATATATCTATGTGTATATATGTGTGTGTATATACATATATGTGTGTGTATATATGTTTTTATTGATTTCAGAGAGAGGAAGAGAGAGAGAGAGAGAGAGAGAGACATCAATGATGAATCATTGATCAGCTGCCCCCTGCACGCCCCCGACTGGGGATGGAGCCTGCAACCTGGGCATGTGCCCTGACTGGGAACTGAATCATCATCTCCTGGATCCTGGGTCGATGCTCAACCACTGAGCCACTCCCGGGCAGGCTCCTTTAAGATATTTTTTTTCAAACAAAATGGATATTTAATATAACAAACCATAGGGAGATTGCTGCTTCATTGAGAAACCCCAGTTCTTTCTGTATTGTTGCTCTGCTAGTCCTAAAGTTGTCCTTGATTGGCTCAACACCAACTCTGTTCTCTAGTCTGTGAGATGTGGAAAAGAGAAGGCAAATAATTTTTTTAAGGGAAATCTAAAGTTGCACACTTTAGTCATGTATTTAAAACACTTAGTGAAATCTCAATCAAGGTTTCAGGACATGGAACTGAAAAGGAAACAGTTTGAGGCAAGAAACACCAGGACCTTCCCTTTTTTTATCCCATCTTTTCATTAATTTACCTCTTTTTAAAGTATTCTGCCCTCACCTCTCCATTTGTAATAACACCATGCCACCTAAAGTCCCCATCTACCCTTTGCCACTGTAATAGCCCCTAATAGCCTTGTGCTCTGACCTTCCTCAGCCATCTTCCAAATGCCACTGAATGAATTAATTTAAAAGACAAATTTAATCATGTAACATTAAAGCCTTTCTCTTGCCCAGCTGGTGTGGCTCGTTGGTTGAGTGTTGACCTAGGAACCCAGAAGTTACAGTTCAGTGCACATCCCTGGGTTTGGGGTTTGATCCCCAGTAGGCGGCATGCAGAAGGCAGCTGATCCATGATGTTTCTCTCTCACTGATGTTTCTATCTATCCCTCTCCCTTCCTTTCTCTCTAAAAATCAATAAAAACATATTTTAAAAAATAAAAACCTTTCTCTGGCTCCCTATTGCCATTATTTATTCAAATGACAAATATATTTACAGAGAATATTCTACACATAGTGTACTATCCCATGAGCTGAGGGTACAGTAGTATACAGGACAGATAAAGGTCCTGTCCTTGTGGAGTTTAATTCCAGTAAAGAAGACTAGAAAACACTATTCAAAATGCCCATAATTGGGCCCCTGCAAACTTTTCCAGTCTCACAGGATCAAACTGTAAGCACCAACAAAGCAGAGCTTCCTACACACAAGGCACTGTTCTGAGTCTCCAGGTGCTTCTACTATTCCACTGTAGATATTTCTAATTATCATTTAAAGCCTGAAGTCAGATGTTACTTTCTTCAGTAATCTGGACTGTCTATACCTTCCAGCCTCCTCACCCTGCTGGACTAGGTGCCCTTTACCCAAAGTGTGCTGGGTAGGGTTTAACAGGTTTGGGGATGCAGTTTTGATTTATGGTATTTGGTGATTTCTATGGTTTAACTATTCTATTTAATATATATATGTGTGTGTGTGTGTGTGTGTGTGTGTGTGTGTGTGTGTGTGTGTATCTATATATATAGTCCTCTAGCACAGAGAGCTCAATTTTGATATGGACAGAATAAAACAGCTTTAATAGGATCATATTAGCAATAATGTCAGGGTAACTTAACCTATACATTTTAAGTACTTAAATTTTTTCTGATGAATGAATAAATACATCAATGTTTGAAGTACATTACTTGTAGAAGAGTTCACCTTAGGGAAAAAATTGTCTTCTTTTATGGAAGACAATGAAGATAAGGTAAGGGTAAAGAGATCTTCTGAAACTGAAGAGATCTCCATCATGTCATTAAAGGAAGAAAAGTTGTTTCTACAAGGAAGTAAGAGGGTCTAGAATAAAGTTTAAAAAAGAGAAGGAAAGAATCCTAGTAGTCTGGCAAAAGCTGCTTAGAGAAAACTTGGGTTGCTGCATTTATAACTAAGTAGAAAATAAACATTACTGAATAATAAGTTATTTTATGATTTCCACAGATGAAAATAATCACTTGATAGTATATATTTTTAGAATTTTGATTGGAACTGGATCGGCTATTGTTCTTCTTTTTCTCTTGGGTTATTTGGGAATTCACAATGAAGTCAGATGCCTCCTAATTCTGGTACGTATTTCACTTCAAGAGCATGAATGTGTCCCTTCAATTTTGAGTGTCCATATCACACAAATGATCTGAATGATCTATGTTACCACAACATTACAGTACAGAGTGCCCTTGGGCAAATAAGGCAAATAAAGAGCCCCCTTCCAAGAAACTTTTCTAGGTAGAATTTAGGGGGAGAGTTTTCCATGGATCAAATCTGTACCTCAGCACTTGCACACTTAGGTATTAATTTTTAGCACAAAGTCAATAAGAACCCATCTTTTAAGGTGAACTACAACTAACCAACCTAAGAATCTGAAGACAAATATCAGAATAAAGTATATTAACATCAATGAGCATTGTACCTTAGCAAGCAAAAGGAAAAATCCTGTAGTCAGCGTGTTTTTACCTTTTGGGCATGCATGTAGAGACCTAACTTATCACTGAGATCACAGTTTATTATTTAACAAAGATAAATGTAACTGCTGAGAGGGGCAGACTCTAGACTCTGGCTAGTATTCTCTCTCTCTGAAGGCATGTAACATGAAAAGATAAATTATAATCAGGAACATAAACCTAACATGAGCCATTTACCATACATGTGGTAGCTATGTGTCACAATTCACACACTTAGATGGAATATAATTTTTAACATTTCATATAAATCTAATTAATTTTAATTCACAGGCACTTTCCTGTCAAGAAGATAAATAGAAATTTAACTGCAGACATTCTGTCTTGCCAGGAAGAATGCAGAGATACTTACCTTTTATGCAGTACTAAAAGTCTGGTGGTCACTCTAGACACTGATTTTCAGTCTACACTGGTCAAGGGAATTGACTAATTTCTGTGACAGTTTTAGATCTGAATGAAGATGGTATCAACAACATCTCCATTAAACAATATAATCTGTGAGGGTTCTCAGGAAATACTATCACTTCCTTCTAGCTTACTCATCCAAATGTCCATTAATATTTTTTTCAGTTGCTCTTTGTTTTCATAATTTCACTCTTGTGTATGAGAACAAGAAACCTCAGCAATACCCATGCATATTATAAGACTGAATATTTCATATGATGTACATTTCCCACATTGCAGCATCTAAAAAATATATTAGAAGCATAGTCATCACTCTGTTTTTCTTCTGTTTTAGTATGCAGTACTGTTAATGTGGGCTTTTGGTGTTCAAGTTGTACTTTCAGCATTCATCTTCACAAAGAAAGAGGAGGTACGGAAGGATCATGCTTTTATTTGAAATTGAAAGAAAATTGGATACCTTAGATTATTGAGACCTATAAGCTTATATTAAAACTAAAGGTAAATGTCTTTGGTGGGAAAAGAGTCAATGAAGGTACTAGAATTCTATACAGTAAGGGGCCAGATGTCAGATTGGAAGGGTGGGTTCGGGAACTTGTCTTTTACTCTGCAGAAGATTGAGAATGTTGCAAATAATTCAGAATGTGGAGGTAGAGGAGAAGATGCTGAGTGTAGGAAATCCAAAATTGGCCCCCCAGTCCCCTGGCTACCACTGCTAGCCCAATCACTTTACTATATTCTCTTCTATAAAGTAATACTTTCAACTTGTACTAATTTGAAATTTACCAATTTCATTAAGATGGACTGAATAATTCATGTATTTTGCACAGGTATGGTCATGAGTGATATAGTTAAATTAATTAGATAAGTTCAAATAACACATAATAAATTGCCTGAAGAAACTTTCCCTAACAAAACCTACCCATTATAGCCTGCAGTTACTTTTAATCCCTTAAGCAATGTCAGTGTTTCAGTGCGGTCAGGGTCTTTCTTTGTATTATGTGAGGTTGTCCTGTGGTAAAAAGAGCATGGACTTGAAGTCATACAGATTTTCATGTGATTAGATACCTTACAACCCGAAGTCCACATCTTCATCTGTATCATGTGGTTAATGCCTATCCCCGATAGTGTTATCATTAACTGACAATTTTCAAAGTTCCTGTCATACAGTAGCGACTTAAGAGCCCTCTTCCTTCCCTTTATTAATTTTAAATTAGCCCATGATTAATTCCTCTGCTTCCCAGCATTCAAATTCTCTCTATATGTAGATACCAAAGTAATGGCCACCCCCCAACAAAATCTCCTACATAATACCTCTGCCCTCCAACTTTATTTGCTCTCTTGTACTTAGCATCTGTCCTGGGTATCTAACACCCAGGGTCTATTGTTAATGGCCTGGCATTTGTAGCTAAAATTTCTTCTCTCTACATCCAAAATGTGTGTGTGTGTGTGTGTGTGTGTGTGTGTGTGTGTGTGTGTGTGTGTACAACAGGTAAGTCCTATAAAGCTGCTTTGGTGGCAGAGCACCAGGTCCCAAACCGTCATCTTCTAAATTTTGGAACTAGTGATAAGACCTGAATATAATACTTAAGAATCCTTAACACATAAATATAGTTTATCAGTGTCACCCGCATTTACTTAAGTATTATTCACAGATCCCTTTCTACTCTAAGAATAATAAGAATCATTTAATAATGACTACCTTGCGCCAGAGACTGTGATAAGCACTATCTAGGCCTTATGCTATCGATCCTCCCAGAGGTGCATAGCCCTACTTTCTAGAACAGGAAATTGAGGCTTTAAGAGGAGAAATACTTGCTTAAATATATCATGACCAAATAACAGAGCCTGGACTCAAACCCCTATTGGCTCGTCACAGAGAATAACAACTTTGTTTACATTGATTGTCTTCTACATTCAAAGTCGATTAAGTTCTTATGAGCCTCTAAATCTCATACTATCTCCAGTGCCTCGTTCAGTGTTAGAGATGCACTAGGGCTTCAACGGATGCTTGTTAGATTGAATAGGTGTGAGGGAATTTTATTTATATAGTAGTCACACAAATTATTTAGGAAATTCATTTTACTCTTATGTACTAAGGTATGATTCATAAGTGCTTTGGATCTCCCAAATAATGCTTAGAGGGTAAGTGAGGACATGAGTCTGTCCTTTCCCCACAAAAATATAAAATGGAAAAACATCATTTTCTGTTTTAAATAAAAATTAACTTAGAGAATAAGTTAGATAACTTAAAGCTCTAAATAGCACTTTATATTATTCTAATCTTCTTAAATCTGTTAAAGCATAGACATATAAGTAACTGCATGAGGGTCTAATTTGTACAGATGTCTCAATTATTATAGTATTCATACTAGTTATTTAGTGTTCATTATCCAAAGACAGCAGAACACAATGAAAAATCATTAGACTAGAATTTAAATAAACCGTATTTAGAAGTCTCAGCTCCTTTTCCTTATTCATGTAAACAAAGCAAATAATTAAATTCTCTGAGTATCTGTATCCTTGTTCATAAAACGGCGATAATATTTGTTCTTTCTAGCTTTTGGCGTTTTAGAGACCAAATTAGGAATTAGTTATGAAAGTCATGGACTTTTGAAAGTTTAAGTAAGACCAAATGCATCAGCACTCACCGAGATTGCTAAAAATAGTTGCAAGGAAGAAAGAAAGCATTTAGACATAAGCAGATAACAACGAGCTGACTTTGAATAACCTTGCCTTATGACGAGACATGAACGTTTCCATCAAAAGTTCACTTTTAATACAATTTTCAACAGGTCCACCAAGTATGGCGGGATGAAATTGATTTAGTTATTTCTCAGTACGGATCTAAAGATGTGACTGAAGATGTATCTAAGTGGATTATTCTGAATGAGCTGCAGAAAAAGGTAAGACTAAATTAGCATAAAACTAAAATTCCGATGTCAAAGGTGACCCCTGTAGGGTAGGGAGCAATACAGGGAAGGCTAGGAGATAGGGACAGAGAAATGAGATGTTTTGTATTTCTTCCAAACAAACAGGATATAATCACATTGTTTCAACTTACGGATCTGAGTTTTATCTTCCTTTTGTAACGTATAGCTCCTTTTCTGGGTTAAGTGATGTGCTTTTTAACCTGTTTTCCCTATAAAAGTGCTGGTGGTCTTCTGCCAAGGAGGGCCAGTTGTCCTCCTGTACCCATGGGAGGTAAATCTGAGCACAGTCCCTGCTGGCAGCAGAGTAGCTTGATGGTTCCCATTTGAGCTTGAATGTTGGGATTGTCACACAGTAGCTTTGTGACTTTGGACAAGTAATTTTCTTAATTTGACATATCATATTAGTAAAATGGTAAGAATAACACCTACTTCTAGTTGGCAGGAATAAATGAAGTAATATATAGAATATTTAGAAAGCCTTGGATCTGGGACATAGTTAGGTACTAATACTTATTAGTTAATTTTCCTAGGATTATTATTTAACATTTTGGATCTTTCTGGGCAGGGAAGGGAATTGATATGGTCAGCCAAATAATTTACAGGAATAGGTGTTTACATCAATAACAGCAGCAAAAAAGTAATAGATTAAACAAACAAATGTGTACTTATTTGCTTAATTTACTACATTTCAATAGAGAGTAAATTAATAAATTTATCATAAAAACACTTTAATGTGCATAGGAACTATATAATTAACTGTGTTTTGAATATTTTATGGTAAAATTCATAAAATCTTTTTTTCCTAGTTACAGTGTTGCGGCCAAAACAATTACACAGATTGGATAAAGAATAAGAATAAAGAAAATTCAGAACAGGTACCATGTTCTTGCACGAATTCTACAGTAAGACAGTGGTTTTGCGATGAGCCACTGAATGCAACTTACCAGGAGGTAAAGATAAGTCAAAGCTGCTGCAAGTATTTACAGTGCCTTTTTTTCTTTTCTTTGCAAGTGGATTTAGAATTCTGAGCAGATTTTTATATAAAAACAGTGTTATTTATGGTGATCAGGTTTTCAAGCGACTTAGCTAAATTGAACCCATATTTAGGGTTCAATATAATAATATTGAATAAATAATAAATAAATAATATATAATAAATATATTATTATAATATATAATATATAATAATAAATAAATAATAATATAATAAATAAATAAACTTTTCAGAGCATGTGATCTGAGTGCTACTAGAACTTGGGGTACCACCAGCTTCCCTCCTCATCCTTGTTCCCAAATCCTTGCAGAGGAAGGAGGCGCTATTGGCAGCTCTCACTAGTTTTTTTTTTAAATCCTCACCTGAGGATATTTTTCCCATTGCTTTTCAGAGAGAGTGGAGAGAGAGAGAGAGAGGAACACTGATATGAGAGAGACACATTGATTGATTGCCTCCCAACTGGGGCCTGGGCTTGAACCTGCAACCGAGGCACGTGCCCTTGGCTGAAATCGAACCCGGGACCCTTCAGTCCGCAGGCCAATGCTCTAGCCACTGAGCCAAACCGGCTAAGGCTGGCTGCTCTCACTATTGGTCGGAGAGCTGCCATACCAGTATTTGAGAGGTATGAAGATTGGCAAAAACAAAAGGGAGGGGACCCCAACAATGACCCAAGTGGTATTCAGGTAAGTTTGGCAGAAGCAAGAGTACAGTTTCACCTGGAACAGCTACTAGTTACAGGTATGGAATATTGATGAACTAGAGATTTCCACCCCAAGAACTTCTAATACTTTGTATGGTTTATATCCTAATGTTCTGTTTTTAAGATGTATCTTTTAATTATATAATTTATTCATAGATAAATAGATGGTTGCTTTTTTTTAAAGCTTCTCCTGTGTGGGTACTAATCATTTAGGTGGTAGTATATACCCTGCTAAGTTACAATTGTCTGCAGAAAATCAAATTGCTCTCAAAACAATAAATCTCTGATTTCAATCGCATGACACCATACCAACTTTAAAAGTAGCAACGAAGGTGTCCTGCTATCAAATGAAGATCCCTGGACTAAAAAGTTCAGTCTCCACTTAGACATTGACTTGCTCTTTAGACTTTGTTAAATTTCTAATTTCTGTCTCTTCTTCTTAGTAATAGATTCATGTCCATCTCCATGTCAATCTAAGTAACTTTTTTCCCTAGGGTTGTGAAAATAAAATCAACACATGGTATCAAGCTAATGCTTTAACATTAATTGAAATTAACTTTGGACTTTTGGTTTTAGAGGTAAGCTTTTGTTCCTATGTTTAAAGATAAAAAATATTAAGTATAAATGATAGAGAGTGAACTGCGGAACAAACTGCTGGAGACCTAGTTAGACAAGTTAATCCAATCGGAGCCAGGACCTTGAGACTCTTAGCACCAAGAGATATATAGGTCCAGCTGGAGATGATATTCCTAAATCAGCCAAGTTGGTGGAGCCTGTTAATAAGTGGTCATACTGGCAGGTATCATATCATTTCACTGCTTTGTGAAATAAAAAAGATAATACTTCCTATCACAGCAGTGAGAGTACCATGTTGCCAAGTTGGCAAACTTCTGAAATTTAGGCAGATGTTTGACATTAGTTAATCTATTCACTCATAGACTCATTCATTCATTCAGTAAATTTGTAGGGTGGAGAATATCTACTGTAGTTCAGGTATTATACTAGATGTTAGAGATACATTGGGAAGCAAAATAGACATATTTTATGACCTGTATGGTGCCTACTTCAGAGATGAGTTTCAGAAGCAAGACTTCATTTTCCAGTTTCAGTGACAATTGATGAGAGCAAGTGAAGGCCATGGATTCAAGAAAACTGCAAGTGGATAGATTATTGCCTTGCAGACTCTATCAGTGGAATAAATATATAATGCATAGTTTGGTCAAAGTAGGATACTGAATTTAATTTTATATTGATCCAATAAACCCTCTTCAACGGGTGAGAGTTTTAATCTCAGAATGATGGTAAGCCAAGACACTCTTATAAGCATTAGCATAGTTATTGTGAAACGCTATCGTGCTCATGCTGAGGAGTTGAAGACAGACTGAGGGAGGATGGTATCTGTGCTCCGTTTACTATCTACCCTTTGCACACCACTTTTCACGATCCTATACCCAAAAGAGGCAGTTTTGTAGGATTGATGATATGGTTAGAAAAATGATGAACAAAAAAACAGATGAGCAGTTCATCAAGGTATCTGGCCCAACAATAACCCATGTAATTAAAAGTGAACAGCCTATTTATTCCTTAGCACCCTCTATAAATGAACTTGGTGACAACTGGGTTACTCTAGCTGACTCTCTCTGCAGACTTCTCATTCACAACCATTTGTTCCTTACTCCAAAACTTCTCACCCTTTTTGACCCCTTTTCCCTTTACAGTATGTATTTTGGTGATTACATAGTAAGTGCTAACTTTTACAAATTATTCATATTGATTAAATTTTGATCTCCTTTTGTTTCCTTTTCTTCCAGGTTTTGCAAGTCTCATTAACTGTCATTTTCTTCAGACATATCAAGAACAGAATACATGCAAAAATGTGATCATTGGATTTTAATTTGTGCTAAAGAAACTAGTTAATTCTCAAAATAAGCACAATGTATTCTTTTATTCCAAAAAAGTTCTGATTTACATTAATGAAGTTTAGAAGTTATTGAAATCATTGGTTATATATAACATAAAATTTTTCTTTAAATATGGTTTTATTGATTTTAGAGAGAGAAGAAGGGAGAGGGATGAGAGAGAAACACTGATCAGCTGCCTCCTGCCTTCCTCTACTCAGGATGGAGCCTGAAACCCCAGAGAATTTGCCCTGACTGGGAATTGAACCCAGAACATCTTGGTTCACAGGTCGATGCTCAACCACTGAGTAACACTGGCTGAGCTGTAACATAAAAATTTTGAAATTATAATACATTACTCCATGAAACTTTTGTTAGTTTGGTTTTTCAAAATATCAAAAATTTCAAAATATCAAAATGTTCTGCAGTTTAAAACTTTACTTCGACTTATTTTTTGAATTCGGAGGATATCACACATATATTGAATTCAAAATGTGGTGATGGCCCAGCCGGGTGTGGCTCAGCGGTTGAGTGTCAACCTAGAATCCAGGAGATCTGGGTTCGATTCCCGATCGGGGCACATGCCCGGGTTGCTGGCTGCAGCCGATCAATGACTCATCATTGATGTTTCTCTCTCTCTCTCCCTCTCCTTTCCTCTCTCTGAAATCAATAAAGATATATTTTTTTAAAAAAAGAGCAACAACAAAAATGTGGTTATGTACTACCATATGTTTTGATTTTCTTTGTATATTTTCTTTGTATAAAAAATACCTATATGATGTTCAGAAAGTATTAATTAATTAAGCAATTATAGCGTGTACATTACATTTGCAAATTTTGATAAAATGATGCTGATTTATAGGAAATTTAAAAGAAATAATGAAAATATTCATGATACTTCTATACTGAATTAATAATTTATTCCGATAATGCTTACAAATAAATGACAAACTGAATATTTTAGAGATTTGGTTATACTTTGGTGGCAATAATAAAATATTAAAATAACAATGAATTTTTAACTGTGGCAAAAAAATCTATTCTAAATGATCACTGAATTCCAATACTCTACTTGTTCCTCATTTTTTTCTCTTTTTCCTTAAATTTTTCTCAATGTGTGTATGCACAATTCTCTAGAGGAAACAAAAACAATCTAGCTGTTCTGTTTTTTTAACAATGATACTATGAGAACAGAAAAAATTCCTTTCGAAAAAATTTTTAAAACTACTATACAAATGTGAAATATTATATTATTGTTGTCCTTCATAGCAAAAGACTGTGTTGACCTTGAGAAAATGAAGAAGGGATAGAGTAACTGAAGATCCTGCATTGCTCCTGCCCCTATAGAAGGCTCACTCTTATTTAATAATTCAATTATATCTCTTTTCATTTATATATTCAGTACATTGAAGCTTTTAGAGACATTTTTTCAAAAGTGACCTGTAAATAGACATGCCTTATATTCTTTAAGAAAAATTATCTTGGGATTTAAAGGTCATTTTCAAATTCCTATTTTCTCTAAAATATGACACAAGAACACTGATAGCAAAAATCTCTTTCCTACTCGGGAGTTGAAAATGGACTTATTGGTAATCAAATAAATATTATAGATTTGATTAGATATATTTGTTTTTGCATCAAGGAAACAAAAAAAGGGCTTTCTAGATACTAAATTGCCTAGTATATACAGTTAATACAGTTAATTCAGAAATTATAAGCACCACTGATTGAATCTATCACCTTTATGGTTGTAGGGAATATTGTCTTGAAGATGTTACTTTGCACTTTGAATAAAGACTTGTTTGGTAAGATAAAATAGAGTAAATCAGGATCACCTCTGTGTAACTTGTTTGTTTGTTTTTTAACTTTTGAAATAGAAAACTTAGTAAGTTCCGAAAATCAATCTGGATCAGAAGCAAACCATTCAATTTAGTTAGAATTTAGGTTAGAATCTAGGACAACTAATCTTGACTTCCCCTTCAAATTGTCATATCACTTACAAAACCACTTTTAACTCACTTCAGGCTCCTCGTCTTCATTATGTTTTCAAAATTCTAGGTGATTCTGTGCTGGTACTATGTAAGTGGAATACTTTAAAATTCTTTTATGTAAGGGTATGTGCATTCAGCCAACAAGCATTTATGGAGCACCTACTCTGTGCCAGGATCATTACTAACTATTTAGGGATATGAAGATGGGGAGACACATGTGTAGCTCCTCTAGAGGGTTGGCTTCAGGGGCATAAAACCTGTCCTCAGAAGACCTCCACACTTGGTTTAGTACTTGGCAGTTGTCATCCTGAAATTTTAATCATTATGGAACAGGGAGTGTCACATTTACACTTTGCACTGGGCTCTGAAATTAGGTTGCTGGCCCTGTCCCTACAGATAAACTCAGAGTCAGTCACAGCCTGACGTGCAAAAATAAGTTTTATATATATGTGATATTTTTTCTAGACACTCAGAAAGAGCATGCCTAAGCTTGCCATAGAGGATCAGACAGTACTTTAAAAAAGAGCCATTCATTCAACAATTAATGAGTAACTGCTATGTGTTGAACACTTTCCTAGGTGCTAGAGAAACAATAGTGAATGAAACAAACGAAAGAAAAGTTGCCCTCGTGGAGGTTACATTCAAGTCAGGGGAGCCAAACAACAAAACTAATGTATCAGATGGCGGGAAGAGCTATAGAGAAAAAATAATTCAGGAAGTACAATAAAATGTGTTGGAGAATTAAGAGAACTGTAGTTTTAAATTGGATGTGCAAAGAAGGCATCATAGAGAAAATGAAACAAAGGTAATCAGAGAATAAAGGAAAACATACAGCAAGAGGAAACAGCAAGAAGGAAGGAAGAAAGGACTTGAGACAACAGTGAACATGTTGACTTCAGGGAGGGGCGAGGAAGCCGGTGTGGCTAAAGCGGTTAGAGTGACTAGGAGGCTGAGATGAAAAGTTCAGAGGGGAAAAGGTCTGGTAGGGGCTTGTCAGCCACTCTCAAGGCTTCAGTTTTTACTGAGTGAAATGAGAAGCAATTGGCAGGTTTTGTGCAAGTCACAGCATTAGAGTTGTAGGAACAAACTTGCTGCCATGTTGAAAACAGACTTAAAAGGTACAAGCGTAAAAGCAGGGAGAACAGATCGATTTTTTATTTAATAATCTAGATAAGAATGATAGTAGGTTTAGCCAGAGGGTAGAGGTGGAGTTGGTGAGAAGTGATCAGATTCTATATGTCTTTTGGTGGAGTCATCAGAATTTGGACATAGTTTGAATGTAGAAATATAAGAGAAAAAGAGGAATCTTGAAGATTACTTGAGTAACTGGAAGGATGGAGTCACCACCTACGGATATGGAACAGAGTGTGGGAGAAGCAAGGTATTTTAAGTTAACACTTAACACTTCAAAAATCCTACTGAAGTGATCTGTTATGTGTCTGTATCCCCCACTAGTCTGCAAGAAACTCAAAGCTACAGATATTTTATTTTATCTTTATTGCTGAGAGTATTACAGATTTCCCCTCTTTTTTCTCCCTTGTACCCCACTACCCATTTCCTGCCCAGCCCCAGGCCTTCACCAGCCTATTTTCTGTGTTCCTGGGCAGTGCATAGATGCATATAAATTTTTTGGTTAATCTCTTCCCACCCCCCGGCTCCCTTCCCTCTGAGATTTGTCAGTCTGTTCCATACTGGCTTATTTCACTTAGCATAATAATCTCCAGGTTCTTCCATGCTGTTTCAAAGAGTAATAGATCTTTCTTTTTATAGCTACATTGTATTCCATTGTGCAAATGTACCACAGTCCTTTTATCCACTCATCTACCGATCTGCACTTGGGCTGTTTCCAGATCTTAGTTATTGTAAAGTGTGCCATTGTGAACATAAGGGTGCATATATTCTTTCTGATTGGTGTTTCAGAATTCTTAGGATATATTCCTAAAACTGGGATCATTGGGTCAAATGGCAGTTCCACTTTTAATCTTTTGAGGAATCTCCACAATGTTTTCTACAGTGGCTGCCCCAGTCTGCATTCCCACCAGCAGTGTACTAGTGTTCCTTTTTCTCCACATCCTGGCCAGCACTTGTTGTTCATTGATTTATTGATGGAAGCCATTCTGTAAGGTGTAAGGTGGTATCTCGTTGTTGTAAAATATCAGACATCTCACATAGCAGAATTTTCACCTAGGGAAAGAGAAACAAAGGAAAAAAATAAACAAATGGGACTACATCAAACTAAAATTCTTCTGCACAATGAAAGAAACCAGCATCAAAATGAAAAGGGAACCCACTCTATGGGAGAACATGTTTGTCAATGATACATCTGATGGGTTAATTTCCAACATATATAAAGTATTCATACAACTCAACAAAAGGAAGACAAACAATTCAATTTTTTAAAAAAGGCAGCGCCCTGGCCCATGTGGCTCAGTGAATAGGACATTAGCTTGCCCAACGAAGGGCCTCGGGTTTGATTCCCAGTCAAGGGCATGTACCTGGGTTGCAGGTTTGATCCCTCACCCAGGTTAGGGTGTGTGTGGGAGGCAACCAATTGATGTGTCTCTTTCACATTGATGTCTCCCTCTCTTTCTCTCCCTCTCCCTTCCTTCCACTCTTCCTAAAAATCAATGGGAAAAATATCCTGTGTGAGGATTAATTTTAAAAAAGGGGTGGGTGGGGCAGAGGACCTGAATAGACACTTCTCCAAAGAGGACATACAGATGGCCAAGAGACATATGAAAAAACGCTCAACATCACTAATCATCAGAAATGCAATTTAAAAGCTAGAGATATTTTGAATTGTCTTTGCAACTCCAAAGCTTTGCTCAGTACTTGACAAAGTTGGTGGCCAACAAATGCTAATGAACTTTAAGTCAGATAACTCAGTATGCCATCAGATAAAACCCATTTGCCCTCTTAGGTTGTCTGATGTTGACTGTACTCAATGGTTTTGATTTCATTAGGCTATCATAAATATAATCGGTCTAACCTGGTTTGGTAATTAGTAGCTGCTAATTCAATTAGTTACTGCCACTACACCTTCTTTCTCCAGGAACCTGAATGAAGGATGTTGGCAAAATAAAAGCTTCCTTAAAAGGATCTCAGTGAAACAATTTTTAAAAAGAAATACTACAATAAAAATACAGTCAGGCAGCCCTAAGTGTTTGTTTAATGTTTGCAGTATTTGTTGAATATTTGTATACTTTTAGTTCCTTTTTCTGATCTTAGGGAGGTACTTCTTCAGAGACGTAAGAGTTCCTGGCAAAAGGAAAAAGTAAAAATTTAATGTTTTCACTGCCATGACATAGGGTTGCAAAATAAAAAACCTTCATTTTATACTATCTCTTATGTTTCATTGTTTAGCCTCTTTTATTTATTTTTCTTTTCTATTCCTTTTTAATTTTGAAGTCACCCATTAGACGAAAAAAGATAATGGCATATTTCTGGGAAACCTATAAATATCTCTTGGATTTTAACACTATGGATTTATACAAATTATAAAACAACAATGGATTTTAACACTATATAAATGATAAAACCAGGAAGGGCAGAAGCTATTCCATGACAAATTAAATAATACAGATTTTTTTTTTAGATTTTAAAGCTTTATTTTATTTATTTTATTTTATATTGTTGATACTATTACAGATGTCCCCATTCTCCCCCACTTTGCCCCCCTCCACCTAGCCCCCAGCCCCCCTTCCCTCTGGCCAGCACCACACTTGTCTGTGTCTATGGGTTATGAATATTTGTTCTTTGGCTAATCCCTTCACTTCTTTCATCCAGTTCCCACCCCCTCCTTCCTCCCCATTAGCCTTTGCCAATATTCTGAATATTTGGAAGAAAGTAAGAGGGAATATTTTTGTACAAGAGCATTTGTAATGTGAAAATAAAGTGTATAATCACTGTTAAAGTTAGTTAAAGCTTATTACTAATTGCATTCAAGTACAGTAGACATTCTCTTTAATGTCAGAAAACATTTATGGAGTGAAAC
The DNA here is from genome assembly GCF_964146895.1 of Miniopterus schreibersii. Lineage (NCBI taxonomy): Eukaryota > Metazoa > Chordata > Mammalia > Chiroptera > Miniopteridae > Miniopterus > Miniopterus schreibersii. Next base: position 116,697,516 of record NC_138102.1, read on the forward strand.
ATGCAGAATTACTAATTTCCCTAATTGATAGTTTATTCCTATTGCATATTTTATTTCAGAGGAAAAATGTAAAAGGTACTGGACAATAGAATATGTCTACAAGAATTCCTACAGTTTTTTAAGAAAATACAAAAAAATTTTTTTTCAGTCTTATTTTATTTTTAAAATTTATTTTATTTCCATTGCCATTTATTCTTTCTATGCCCCCTTCCACCTCCACTGTGTAAAATGCATGTCTATAAATAACATTTAAATTATTATATGTAGAGGAGTTAGAATGAAGATATATAAAAAAGTCATTTCATGGTTAATTTTCTAAGATATAAACACAATAAGGTATGGGTAAGTCAAATTTATAACAGATATTTCAATGTGACTTGTTTACTATTTATTATTTTATTTTATTTCACTCAGGAGGAAATGCTTTTTTTTTCATTTCAAAATGTATTTTATTACTATTGAAGCTCCAGAAAACAAAGTATTGGGAAATTTTTAAACAAAAAAATCAGATTTAAAAAAATCAGAAATTTTCACATTGTATTAAGTACACTACTATTTAATGTGTCTAAATACTAGTACGTGAAAAAATGGCTAGAATGTCATGGACCACAAATTTAAACCGATTGAGATTGTATGAATTCCTTCTGTGTTAAAAAATACAAAGTGTTTTTGAAAAGTCTAGACTAATCAGAATAATTTTGCAACAAAATTTTGCAAACATTACCAACAACCTCAAAATGAATTAGAAACAAAACAGTCACAACATTGGGAAGGTTATTTTTCAAGTCTGTACAAGGTAAAGATACTGAGTTTCAGTGTTTACTTTGGTGTCTATTGATGTTTGACTTTCTGGTATAAATTTTTTTTTTTAAGTCCAACCTGCCTGGACCATTATTATGTACCTGAAACTGTGCACTTAATTAGTAATTCTTAATAAACACAAGAAAAGGATTACCCTGCATTCCATTATGCTAATTTGCTATACATTTATACTATATATTTATAGTAGCATATATTCATTCATATTCATTAAGAGTATCACTGACATCATTTTCCCATCTTCCAGTTTTAGTCTATTTCTATGCCAACCAATCCTTTTTCTATAATATCTCTGGTACTTCTGTTAAGTCTATAAACACTATTTCAGACGTGATTTTACCATCAGAAAATTCGGGTCTTGGAATATACAGCATGTGTCACTGGCTGAGATCCATGGAATGGGTGACAAAATAGGCTTTAGAGAAGAGTGCTTTGACATCTTGATAAGCCACTGACCTGGGGTAAGAATGAGGTAAGTTGTTCTGTGCCTGATTTCAAGCATGCCTTCGGGGGGCACTGTTTTAAAATATCTGGAATAATTTCATGTGAAAATCGGTCTAACATGACCAATAACTTCAAAATAAATTGTGAACAAAAAACTCACAGCATTAGGAAGTTGGCTTTTCAAGTCTGTAGGATATTGAAAATATGAGTTTTAGTGTTTACTTTGAAGTCTACAAATGTTTGACTTTGAGTTATAAATCTTTATTTTTTTCTAAATCCAACAAACTAATGCAGTTAGGCCTTTTCACCTTCTGAACTCAGGAGACTTTTTTTTAAAATCTTCATCTGAGGATATTTTTTTCATTGCTTTTCAGAGAGAATGGAAGGGAGAGAGAGAGAGGACATCGATTGGTTGCCTCCCACATGAGCCCCAAGCAGGGCTGGGATCAAGCCTGCAACCGAGGTACGTGCCCTTGGCTGGAATCGAACCCAGGACCCTTCAGTTTGAGGGCCCACGCTCTAACCACTGAGTCAAACCAGGGCAGAACTCAGAAGACTTAAAGTAAAACTAGAAAAATATGTTGGTATCTTCCCACCCTTTCGGCCACTCTGCCTATAAGTGCCCCATAAAAGTAGTTCTTTTACCTTTGTAGTCCTCTACTCTATTGACCCCTCCACATTCTCATTGTTTACACCCACCTCTTGTCTTTACCTTCTTTTTTATTTAATTTAATTCATCAGTAACTTTTTTACAATCACACTTATCCCTCTCTTAATCTCAGCAGCCAAGTCTACGCCGGCTGCAGTGTAGCTGATGTTTGTTGGAGAAAATATTCCAACTGCACAGAACTCCATAAAATCATGATCACTGACATTAAATCAGCACTCAGTGCTTCTGGCAATGTTAGTGGTTTTCTGGTAATAAGGTCCCTCTCTCATGGGGAGTACGATTGCGTGCAGGGTATTATGGAGAGGAGGAGAACTGAGGAAGTTCTCTTTCAGGAACTATAAAAGTAATCATAAATAATAAATATGCAAATGTGTTTCCTGTTAATGGGTTTAGCGAAACTCTGTCTTAATCCTTAGATCAGTGTGTGATGGCAGAATGAAGCTCAAGGGTTGGAATTAAGTAACCTGAAGTTGAGCTCTGTAGTCGTTCCATATACACTCCAGAGTCACATAATCCTTTGAGCCTCAGAAGCTCCTTCCCAACCAACTGGACTCAGCTCACTTTGACAGCAAGCAGATTATCTTGAAAGCAATCTGTTCCTATTATGGAATGAGGTGCAGAAGTGGATTGATATATTGCTGCCTTCATTTGATATTGTAATTCTATTGTTTGTCTCTCATTCCCCAACTATGAGCTGTGAATATTAGTAGCTCTAATTTAGAAGCTGTTGAAAAGAGCCCTCCTCAAAAGCTTTTTAAAATCTAATTGTCTCCTCAAAGATCCAAGCATTCTCTAAAGCTCTTCTGGAACCCCAGCTATGCCTTACTGGAGAAAAGACAAGGGAAATTTTATCTTTTCTTTAAATGCCATTGTGTTAAACAGTATTTGGTTTTGCAAAGGCCCTGAAACTTAATTGTGGTGTTATATTATTATTCTGTTTCAACCCAATTAGTCTAAAACTTACTGGGTGTGCTGAAATTTAATTCTGGCATTAGCCACCTGGAGTTAGGGAGGTCCTTACAAATTAAAGAGCACAGTCTCTCAAAAAACTGATCTTAATTCTGATGCTAGTCACACTTAAGTGTCATATTAAGAGGCCACCACACTTCTGGCTGACTGGCTATAAATATGGAAGTTTCTCAAACCCCCTCAAGTTCAGCATGACTCACAGAATTCAGAAAAGTAATGCATTTATGATTATGGATTTTTAATAAAAATTACAAATCAGGACCACCAGGCACAGAGGGTAAGGTCTGGGAAGGAACAGAGAGCTTCTGTGTCCTCGCTGGTATAATCAGGGCGCATCACCCTCCCAGCACATTAGCATATTCACCAACCAGGGAGCTTCACTGAGGTTCAGTGCCCAGAATATTTATTGCAGTATTATTACATAGCCATTATTGATTGAATCATTGGCCATATGATTGAACTCAGTCTCCAGTTTCTGGTCCCCTTGCAGGAAGTCAGGACTTCGGCTGTTATCTCATGGATCCAAGCTCTAACATTTTAGTCACATGGTTGGTGATTCTGGAGTGACTTACTCCATCCTAAAACATTTTGTTAACCTAAGATAACTAGAGGTCCACCGAGAGTCACCTCATTTGTATAAACTCTCAGGGCCCACTATGAAAAACAAAGAAATCACAAGGGAAACTCAGGGATTTAGTTTTCTTCCTAGGAACCAAAAACAAAGGCCAGTCAAATTATTTATAATAGCAGCTATGCTGTTTTATTACTAATAGATATAACATATCAATAAGTAGATGGAATATGTGGGTGTATGGATTTAATGTAGACAGCACATAATATTTGCTACTACTTCTTAGAGGACAGTCTGTATAAGTGAAAGTGCCTTGTTTCACTCACAGCTCCATCCTTCATCAGTCTGTTACCCCTTGAAGCAGTTACTTAAATTTACTGCTTCAATTTTCTCATTTGTAAGTGGTGAAAATAAAATATCTACTTCATTGCTAATTATTTGTTACTTATCATAGCCCCTTGCTCGTTTTGAGGAGTTAGAGCTGAATAGGTAGTTAAGGGACATGGGATCAGGGAAGAAGCACGAAAGGGAAATAGGCTATGTGACATCTGGCAGGCAGCTCAGGGGCTGGCACAATCGCAGAGAAAAAAGAAAAAGTTGAACAGGGAGAGCGGGAGACTTAGGCGGGGAGCAAAGGGTTAAAGTAATTGGATGTTGCCAGAGCACAATCTTTCAAAATAGCCAATAGGACATTCAGGTAGATATAACCCCTAGACAAAGAAACTCACAGGGTTACCTGTTGGGGACTCCTCTCGCTGTAGTGGGAGCTTATGTCTCTCCTCTCCAATAAACTTCTGCTTTCCCTACCTCTCGGAATTATCTGGGAATTCATTCTTTGACACCACGAGACATGAACCCGGATGACCTGTAAAATCGGTAAGTTTCTAAGCTCTTAATGCCACAGACTTTGTCTTGTTCATTTTCATATCCTTTTGAGTGCCTTTCACATAGAGGTCACAATGTATGTTCCAGAGATTTTCATGAATTCCAAGCCCAAGGATACAACCTTTATTTTGTGCTTCAGTTACTTCAGTTATCTTTATTTGACTCAAAGGAGTGAGGAGATTTGGGGACTAAGGGGAATTTTATCAGAATTCTTCTCAGAAGAAAGAAGTGGAAAACCCAATTTGAACTGGCTTAGGCAAAATCCAGAATGTAATTGCCCCTGCAGCTGAACAGTGAGTAGGGAGTTTGGCCTTCTGGTGTGATCTGGTTCAAGGGTGAAATGTTACTTGATGTATGTCTTGGTTCATCTTCCCCTGGGGTATCTCTATCTCCAGCTTTTTTTGATGGCTTATTTCTAGGTTCAAGCTTTTCCCTAGTGGTCCCCAAGGTGGCTTCAGAGAGACCTCAAATCTTCGTATGCCACTCTAGGAGACGACAGAAAGAGGTTTTGTTTTTGTTTTTTTTAGAAACCACAAAGAGCTTGTAAGTATTGGCTCAGATTGGATCATTTGCCCATCCCTGAATTAATTACGTTGTCCGGTGGAGAAAGGAATGTATTATTAACTTAAGCCAATCAGACACTGCTCTTAGAACTGGGCACCCAGTTAACCCCCATAAACTAAATTCAATAAAAATGCAAAGTGTGAATCCCCCAGATGAGAACAGATATAGTTGTTTTGGTTGTTCTCTTTCAGCCACTGTCTTGCAAATGCCATCTTCATGCTTTTTATCTGGGAGACTATAATACTTCCCAGTGTTTTCTTCCTCTCTCCCTCGCTGCCTCCCTCCCTTCTTTCCTTTCTTCTTTTGTTATTACTTTCTTTCATTATTTCTGCCTCTGGGCTATTGATTTACTTTACTCCATTCCTTCCTTATTTCTTCCTTTCTTCCTTCAGTTAAGTTGTATCTTGCTTCAACTGCATTTCAGAAATTTTGGTCATAAATCAGGGCAGAGAATTAACTAACCAACAGATATGTATTAAGCATAGAGTTGATCTCTGACCCTGGAGTAAGTCATTGTTAGATGAACTGCCTTCTGGGAGAATTCTTCAACTGAATATGTTTCTATTTCAAAGAACACAAAGGAACCAGCAGAAAAGGTTTTATCTTGACCCATTATCTTCTCTTTTTAGATAAACTGCCAATATGCATGGAAGAGAGTATTCTTGACCTTGAATGTCTCAGCACAGCTTGCTACCACCCATCATCCCAAAGATGAATCAATCTGTCCTTAATAGCCTGAAACTAGAATTCACAATTCTCCTTTGGCATATGGTGTTTACAAAAGCATTTGATTTTAATATGCAGTTCTTTTGTCAATGTAAACACTTTTTGACCTATATCCTTTCTTCTGTATTGCTTCCTCAGCTGGGGAGGAAATTCTACCATGGCAACATGTCAGCTGTTGTCACCTCTTCATGGCTTCAATTGTCTGTTATTCAAAATCAATTAAAATCTTCAAATCAACTTACAGTGAGGATCAGTGTCAGTGCAAATGACTTCAGTGTCCTGTTGCCTCATGGAATTATTAATTTATTATTAATTATTATTTATTAATTAAGTAGAAACTCCTTAATTTCTTTTAAATGTAATTATAGTCTCACATGGAAAGTTAACCATATTTTAGTTTATTTGATTCTGTTTTTAAAAATTTTTTATTGATTTTTAGAGAGATAGGAAGGGAGAGGGAGAGACAGAAACATCAATGTGAGAGTGGTATATCAATCAGCTGCCTCCTGCACACCCCCTTCTGAGGATCAAGCCTGCAACCCAGGCATGTGCCCTGAATGGGAATTGAACCAGCAACCTTTCGGTGCACAGGACAATGTCCAACCAACTGAGCCACACTGGCTAGGGCAAGTTAACCATATTTTGAATTTCACTAAAGTTTTATCTCTTGTTTGATGAACATCTTTTGCAAAGAGAGAAACCCTCTTTAAAACAGAATTTTAAAATGAGTCTTCAAAATGAATCTTCTCCAAATGGAATGGCATTTGATATGTCATTTTTATACTTATGTTTTCTGACTAAAAAAGCATCAGTTTCTAGATCTCTTAATTTTCATTTTATGTATATCAGTAAACTTAGGAATTTTCTTCTTTTCTTATTCATTTTTTTAATAAAGAAATATAGTTCTATAACTTCATACAAGTTAGAGTGCACTATGAGATTATATTTAGATGTGGTTGTTTTGCCTGCTCATAAGATAAATGATTCATTCTTACTGTACCTCATACACTTCTGTTTCTATCTTTCATGTCATTTATTTTTTAAAAAATTAACTTTAAAACATTACATTATTTTGTCTTGCTGCCTTCTGAAATAATTCTTCAATCTGACATGCCAGTCCACTAATTCCTTCTTGAGCTGCATCCATTCTATCATTTTTCACACTGATTGTATTTCTTATTTTGATTACCAGTTTTGCTCTCCCCTATGCTCACATTTTCTTCAGCCAACCAGTACCTTCTTTTTTACCATAGAAGTTGGAAGCAATGACCTGCACCACAGATTATCAAGGTGATAAATCAGGACGCACAATAGATTTGCTGCATAGATTATCAAAAGCTTGGAATAAGCAACAGTTCTACTCAGGGTATTGAGGTGAATCATGTTCTTTAATCTTATTAAACTCACCAAGGCAGACACAGATTAGAACCTGACTTCTAGCCTTTTCTCATCTTCATTACCAAAGTGAGTAACTGATGGCTTCCTTAATAACATGGCCTCACAGACAAAAATAACCAGAAATAAAAAAAGTACAATTACTATAATGGAAAGGGTGGAAGGGTGTGAGGGTGGGAAGGAGGCTGAACCATATTTACCATCTGAGGAAGTATTATCAGAACAGATAAATCAAGAATATAAAATAAGTTTGATAAATATACTTAAGGAGAGAAAATGAAGCAATTTGAAGTAAGAATAAAATATCTCTCCCCCTTCAATTCCGAGTTAAGATATATTACATTAAGTATGAAAAATAGTGTTTGAAATGAACAGAATCAAGGGAAGAAAAAGCAAGATGCATGCTGCTGAAGATTCAAAGAGTGAATTGGAAAGTTCAGGTTGAGGAATTCTCCCAGGAAGAAGAAGGGGAGGATACTATGAGAGAAAAGCTGAGAGACATGGAAGGTAAATTAGAAGTGCCAACATTAGAAAATAAAGATCCCCAGAGAAACAAAGAAAAAAACTAAAGAAAGTAAAATATTTCAAATTGTAAGTGTTCATTGGGTGCCAAACAAAAATGTGACAATTGAAAGGGTTGAAATAAACTTCCACAATTTGCAGATATGGTCATCTACTTTAAAAAAAAAAAAAAAGACCAATGCTATACTTTTAGACCTAATTTTCTAGATTCAAAATCAACAGCTTTTGCTTCACCAATAATAACAAATTAGAAAATCTGATAAAAATGAGATATCATTTATAATAGCAAAACTAACTGTGAAGTGTATTTCAAGTAAAATAATTCAGATTGCACAAAAACTCTACAAAAATGTGAAAATGGTTTTTAAAAGGGAACATAGGAGATAATATCAAAAGTGAAGAAAGGAGTTACATACTCTTGTCTAAAATAATATTAAATTATATCTTCTTCAATGTAATTTATCCATTTAATTCAATTTTAATAGAAATTCCAGATGAATATTTTAAAGAATAAAATTATTTGCTCCAACATTTACAAAAGAGAATAAAGATTTATGAATGTCTTAGTCAACTACGAGAGAGAGAGAGAGAGAGAGAGAGAGAAAGAGAGAGAGAGGGAGAGAGAGAGAAGATTCAGAAAATACCCTTCCAAATACTAAAATCCTAAAACAGCCAAAATAGTAAGAACAGATGGTTGTGGCATGATCAGAAAATATTACACTTTAAAGAAAAAATTACACTCATAAAAATATCTGTGTATAAATGGACATTAAATAAGTGATAATTTTACCACCAAATGTTAATGGTGAATATAGGAGTATTTGGTAGAGATGATGGAAAAAAGGACTTGCTATTTGAAGAAAAATAAAAGAAGATCCCTAGCTAACTCTATATACAAAGCTGAAAGTCAGAGGGAATAAAATACTAATAATGAAAGATAAATATATAAAGTTAATAGAAAACAGTATATTTGTGTTAAGAGCACAAACTATAGGGAAAAAAATTGAATACATTATAATTAAGACTTTCTGGTCAACAGAGGACTCTATAGTCAAAGTTAACAAACAGATAACCGTTGGAAGAAGTCATTTACAATGTTAAAAACCAACAGGGTTTTAGCTATATGGAAAGCCTTAAAAATTTACAATTAAAAAAAAGAAAAATTCCAGTGGAAAAAATGGGCAATGATATGTTCAGGCAATTTACAAAAAGGAACCCCTAAAGGCCATCATTCAGATGTGGAGATGTTTATACTCATAAGTAAAAACAAACTAACACAGAAATGTTCATTTAAACAGCAATACGATATTATACAATCATAGCGGCCTGGTGAAAAGTAGGCTAGATAACAGCAAAGTTGGTAACAATGCCAAGCTATAGTACTGCTTCTAAAAGTATAGACTAGGGTAGCCTTTCTGAAGAATAGTCTGGAGTACCTAATCAAACGAAGTATGCATGCACTTTATGACTTTGCAGTTCTGTGAATATCCCAGGGAAATTCACATGTCATTCTATATGTATTACTATACATATGTTTTACACATAAATATATAAATATATATACATTTATATATATAAAATCATCTATATACTTCACATACATGAACAAAATGACATTAGCAGGGTGTTCATCTCAGCATGGATTGGGTGTCTGGAGAGGGTGAGGCACAATAGTTGCCCATCACTTGAGAGATGAGAAGCCAACAGTGGATGCACACTGTAGAGTTCTGTGCTGCAGTTAGAAGTAGTGCATTAAATATATGATTCTCAATCCTATTATATTCAGTAGCTCTTTTTATAATAAATGTTTTCACACACAAAAATATACCCAGCTACACTAACAATTTAAAAATTACATATTATGCCTCAATTTTTAAATAATGGAGAAATTATAAAAAATTAATTATGATAACATAATATGTACTTCAATATGTAAATACTTGTGCATGACTGCAAGAAAAGATGTAACAAACTAGTCAGATACTTACAATTACTGTGTATATGACAGATACGAATACATACTGTTAGCAATGTTGCATTGACAACTTAAAGACACCAAAATAACTAATAGTAAATATAAACAATAAATATAGCACTGACATGAGAGTTGATTTTACAAAATGGTGACTAAGTCTTGGCAAATTCAAGCAATGCAAACTACAGGTTTTGTTTGGTTTATATGGTAGTTGCTTTCCTGAAAAAATTGAGTTTATATTCAAACTGTATAAAATATTTTATGCTTATATAAAACTTCAGTTATTTTCTAGACTCAGATAATTCAAAACACAGTACATTCAAAAGTAATGTTAGACCCACTTTTGGTGGGTTTTCTCCACATTACATGGCATCTATCATCCCTGGGCCCTGCCCACTAAAAGCCACTATGGTTCTCCAATCATTATGAAAATATTCCCACAGGTTTTTCAAGTAGTCCCTAGAAGTTAGAGCAACCCCACTGAGAATCATGGTGGAATCTAAAAAGGAAATGGTGAATGAGAAAAATTAAGAAATAGAATAAGTATATAACAAAATACCACTTATGTGAACTGCAAAAAGATGTTCACACATTATTTTTTTCCCAGGAACAAAAAATCACAAATGGCATGGGTGAAATGGGATTGGGGATAAAGAAGGAAAAGAATGAATAAATGATGAATGGGTGAACAAACAAATAAATAGATACCAACAAATTTGCCAAATAATCATATATGTAAAAATTAGTTCATAGTAAAGACAATATGATTGTAGTAAAGGTTATAAAATTTGCAACACTTCCATTTATTCAACCTAAAACAAACTGAAAAAAATAGAATGCTAAAATAAAGAAGTATAATATATATTAGTCAGTGTTATGGACTAAATTGTGCCCCCCTCTCAAAATTTGTATGTTGAAGCCCTAATCCCCAATGTGACTATAATTGGAGATAGGGCCTTTAGAGAAATAATTAAGGTTAAATGAGGTTATAAGGGTGGGGCCCATTCGTGCTGCTAAAAAAAAAAATATCATAAGCTGGGTGCCTTATAAATAAGAGACATTTATTTACCACAGTTCTGGAGGCTGGGAAATCCGGGACCAAGCTGCCAGCAGATTTGGTATCTAGTGAAAGTATCTATATTTATTACTGGTTCATAGATGATACCTTCTTGCTGTGTCCTCAAGTGTTGGAAGGGATCAGGGAGCTCTCTGGGGTCTCTTTTTTAGGGATCCTCATACCATTAATGAGATCTCTGCCCTCATGACCTTATCACTTCCCTAAAATTCCACCTCTTAATGCCATCATCTTGGGGTTAGGACTTAAACATATTAATTTTGAGGCAAACACAAGCATTCAGTCCATAACATTTACCATGACTGGTGTCCTTATATGAAGAGAGCCACCAGGGATGCAGGCACACAGAGGCAAGTCCATGTGAGGTTACAGTGAGTGTGGCCATCTGCAAGCCAAGGGGAGAGACTTCAGGCATCTTTGAGTCTCTAGAACTGAACTGTGAGAAAATAAATTTCTATTGTTTAAGCCACTCGATCTGTGGCTTGGTTTGCGGTCCTAGCAAACTAATACAGTCACCATCAGTCTGTGATTTTCATAGGGAAGCGGAAGCCCATTGCCTCCACAGCTTGAGCTGCTACTTCCTGAGGGCCCAGGAGACAAGGTGTCCCATTTTGGATCAGCTGCTCAGGTGCTGGTTCTTCAGAGAGTGGAGTCAGAGCATTTAGACTGACTGCCAAGGGCTGGTAGGCACAAAAATGTTTTTTGAATCAAAGTCTGACCAAGAAATAAAAATAAAAATCAACTATACAATTATTTTTAACACCTAAGTCCTAAAAAAACATGGGACCTCTTTCTAAAAGGGCAATAGACTTTGAAAAGTTTAACCTTATTTTGTTTTAATCTATGAAACATTAGATTAATTCAGGGTCTGGATTAATGTTAGAAACTCTTAATTAAAAGTTACATGCTTTTCAAAAGCACCATGGTCTTTTATTTTTTTTCTTGACAGTGGAGAGAAATAAGGGATTGCATTCTCCTCAGGAGAAAAAACACACAAAACTTCATGTATTAGTTATTACACTTTTTCCTGTCTGTATTCTTTTTCATCTGCATTTTATTTTTTGCTATATTTCTCTTGCATGTTGCTGTGTCATGCACAACACATTCTTTATGAATTCTTATCATTCTGAAAAGACATTGTGTATTATTTCCAATTTCCTTGTCATTAATCTTATTATAACACCTTGCTGTCCCTGCCTCGGGCCCTTCCCAGGCTGAACCCCCAAAATGAGCTTTGTTTTTGCTTTATTCCCACTTTACAATGAAAGCTCGGTATCTGGCATCAAAAGATGTGTGAAAGAATAAACTCTGAACCATTTTTTCTCAGAATAATGATTCATCATTCTGTGCACAAACGCACAGTTTTCAGGATAAGTAAAGGAGGCTGACCAACAGCTACAGACCGTCACCAGCTGTAGAATGCGTGGATTCAAATGGATTGGGCTTGGGCGCACAGTGGTAAAGGCAAACACATGTGCCTCAGTTTCTCTCCTCCGCTTCTGTGTGAGACTTAGTTGGAGTAAGGTTCACCCACCTAAGACTAAACGTCCCCATTCCTCTTGCAGCTAAAGGTGATGTAACAGAGTTCTGGTCAATGAATATGAACTGAAGTGATGTTTGCAACAACTAGGCCATGTGCTTAACAATTTAAGTTCACGAGCCCCCTGACTCCTTTTCTCCTTTCCAGGGCTGAAATGTAGTTGTGGTTGTGAACAGCCTATTGCTCTGTGGATAAGAACAATATTTCAGGGATGGAGGAGCATCAGGATGAAAAGTACCTGAGTCTCTAACAGTGGGGGTGGCACGCCAACGCTGAAAGATCAACCCGGGCTGCCAATTAAGACAGAAAGTACCTTTTTAAGCTACTATCTGTTTTAGTCTCCTGTGAAATGTTCTGTTAATGTCAGTTAAATCCATGTGATCTAGTGTGTCATTTAGTTACCCTGTTTCCTTGTTGATTATTTGTCTGGAAGACCTATCCAGTGAAGTCAGTGGGGTGTGAAAGTCCCCTTCTATGACTGTATTGCTGATCTCTCTCTTAAAGTCCCCCAGATGTTTTTTATGTATTTAGGTGCTCCTATATTGGGCACAAACCAGACCAGCACTGCAAGAAATGTTAAAGGGACTGCTTTAATAAGAAGTAGAAATAAAGAGAGAGAAACATAGGCATAAAGAATTAAAATGGCAAAATAAGTACCTATCAATAATAACCTTAAATGTAAATGGATTAAATGCTCCAATCAAAAGACATAGGGTAGCTGAATGGATAAGAAAACATGACTCACATGTATGTTGTCTATAAAAGACCCACCTTAGAATGACTGACTCACACAGGATGAGTGAAGGGATGGAAAAAAATTCCATGCAAATGGAAATGAAAAAAAAGCTGGGGTAGCAATACTCATATTGGGAAAAATAGACTTCAAAATGAGGACCAAAAGGAGAGACAATAAAGGTCACTACATAATACTGAAGGGACCAAACAAGAGGATATAACCCTGGTAAACATATATGCACCCAAGATAGGAACACCTAAATATATTTTAAAAGCTTCAATCTTGTTCTTAATTGGTAATAGGAAGGTGTTTGTGATGGTAATAGGAAGGTGTTTGTGATTCTAGAACTTCTCCTTTCCATATCAGGAAGCAGAACAGAGTTTAGTTTTATCTACAAAATATAAATTATAAAATGATGGAGACAAAGGAATAAAATAATCACATTTGTTCTACCTGCACATAATTTAGATTCAGCTTTGCAATAACTTCTGGAAAGCCTAACCCTTTATGTTACCATAGTTTCTCACTTCAGTTTCCTCTGCTCCTTACTTTTCTTTTCTTAATAATCTGCACTATGATTGCAACACACTTGAGAACTTCACTTATCCGGAGCAATATTTCTGCCTGCTTCATTTTGCTTAAATCCTTCTACACACTGTTGCAGGCCAGCAGAGTCATATAAGCACTGTCACGTGCTTTTCTGTTGCTAAGGGCAACACTACAGATGGCAAAAACTGGCTCTTGTATGTCACATGTTACACACACAAACACATGATGGTTTGAAACAGCTTAAACTATTCAAGGGTACTTTGTCTCCAAGTGTTGGGATTTCATATGCCATGTGATTACAAGACCTTTAAAATACTGTGCTGAATCTGGTTAAATAAAATGATTTTCTTTCTTGTTATTATGAAATAAATTAATTGCCTTTATGACTAGGTTAACTCTCATTTCAAAAACATTGAGAAATATAAGAAATACATAAAATAAAAGGTCCTGTATAAAAATATATGGTCAAGTTTGTATTACATTTGAATTTCTAATTTCTGTATCTTTGCATAGTCCTTTGTGCACACTGTGCTTGTTCTGATTTTATTTCAAGTAAATGTGTTTCAAACTTACTATTTAAGATCCAGAAATAGATATATAAAAACATAAATATAATTAAGTAGATGCATTTATATACAAACATATAAAAATACAAAATAATGCAAAATATATTTTTTTAGAGTTAAAAAAAATCTTTTATGGACCAGTGATTCTCAGTGCTTGGCTTTGTATTTTTTTCTTTCTGAACAGCTGTCAATCTTTTTGGTGAACAAAATTGAACACATTATACTGGAAAAATCTGAATGTGATTTTCATTCAATGAAAGTTGAGTCTCAAGTTGTGTCTATGGACAAAGAGAATTGAAAAGCTGAAGCAATTATTTAAATAAAGTAAAAGCAGTGGAGCACATTACCTAATCTAATTTGATGAGGTGTTACTCCCTTTTCACAGTGCTATGGCAGATATGAATTAATAATGGTACTAAAAATAGAATAATCTGAAACTATTAAATACTTGAGACACAAAAAGATTTTGGCTTTTGAGTGACATTTATCTATTTCCTCTGTGTTCTCCATTTTTTGGTGAAATCAAAAGAAAATGGATTTAACTCAGAAATGGGGATTTGAATTCTTTCCATCCCACTGATGGCAATATGATGTTGGACCTCACTTAGCCTCTGTAAGTCTCAGTTTCCTTGTATGTAAAACAAGAAAAACAGTAATACATGGGCTTGAAACATTTGCATGTAAATATATTTTTAAATCATACATTTTTATATAAATTGTGTTGTTATTAGGTACCAGCTTACTGTTTTAGGAATTTACCCATTCAGAAAAAAATGAGATCAGATAAAAAAATACATAAATAGCCAGAAATTAACAATAACAAAATTAGCTGAGATTTGAAATAAAAGTACTATCTGTTAGCATAATTTGAAATATTATCTAAATGTGCACATTTATTTGTTTCTATATATAATTCAAGGATCTACCTCAATGTATAACAAAAAAAAAGACATTTAAATTAAAGATAGAATACATTTTTTAATTATTTATTTTGGGGGAATAATAATGTCATTCAAAATTCTCTTAGAGATATGTTTTTATTTTACTTTGCCTACATGTATATCATTTTTTATAAGAGTACTTTATTAAAA
The DNA here is from genome assembly GCF_964146895.1 of Miniopterus schreibersii. Classification (NCBI taxonomy): domain Eukaryota; kingdom Metazoa; phylum Chordata; class Mammalia; order Chiroptera; family Miniopteridae; genus Miniopterus; species Miniopterus schreibersii. The sequence continues at coordinate 116,712,613 of NC_138102.1, forward strand.
TTAAGAAAATTGAACTATTTAATGACATCAATTTTACTAATCAGTATGTGTTTGTTTTTAGCTAATTAAATTATAAATAATGGGAAAATTATATATTTAAATATTCAATTTATGCAGACAGGAAATCATATTTCTGAAAGATATAATGTTCTCAGACAGTCCATCCCTGTCACATGCTGCAAATATCAATCACATTATAAATAAGAGTCAAAACAAGGTTGTGAAATGACTTAGTTCAAGATAAAACCTTTAATGGAAAAAAATAATTACAATTTATCTTTTTATGATTTGCATAATACATCAATGAATCACTGAATTATTTTTAGGATTTTTTTCCCCTTAAAAATAATTTAGATAATTCTAACTTGCTTCTCTTATCTAGCCTCTTTGCTAGTTTAACTAATTTATCTATAATATCACTAAATTTGACTGTGTTTTCCTTAAGAAATGCTCTTGCTTCTCTCAAAGGATTTGAAACACAGATTTTAGTTGGGGATGTTAGTTTTAGTTTACCTAAATTTAGTGTAAACTGTGGACGTTCAAAGATCTGATCGCATTCTCTTCTTTGGCAATTACTTTTTAGAGATTGTTGCTTCTGCCGGTGACCCTGTCTCTTTCACCTTCCCAGCTCCATCTCAGGTTAACTTAGCTTGAACCTTAGTCCCTTAAATAGTTTGCACAAGCAGTCCACTTGGACTGCGTATTTTATGGGCTTCAGTGTGCTCAGCCGGAGATTTGGGTGAAGTCATTGCTGGGGCAGGTGGCAGCCTTCCATGCTCCCCTCCCCACCACACACACTCGTTGCCCTCTTGACGCCTAGCCTAGCCCCTATCCATTACCCCTAAAGTTTCTTTCTAGAGAGCTTAATTTTTCTTCAACCCTAAGGAGCAAGTCAGTTCCCTTTGGCCTCTAAACTCAAATACGCGTTCTGAAACCCACCAAGGAACTCAGAGACTGAGACCCGGAGTTCATGTCACTATACTCTTTCAAAAGAAGTATTTGCGCTGCATCCATATATTTATTTTTTTTTTAAACATATCTTTATTGATTTCAGAGAGAGGAAAGGAGGGGGAGAGAGAGAGAGAGAAACATCAATGATGAGAGAGTCATTGATCGGCTACCTAGCCCGCAACCCGGGCATGTGCCCTGACCAGGAATCGAACCCCGATCGCCTGGATCCTAGGTCGATGCTCAACCGCTGAGCCACGCCCGGCCGGGCAGCTGCATCCATATATTTAAACACACAAATCTAAAAACTTCTTGCTCATGAGGCAGAAGTGGATGGCAGGAAGAAAGAGCCAATTCCAATCTGAAGCACAATAGACCCTGGGAGAAAACACCCCCCCAGAGATACTGAATAATTAGTCAGTGGTTAACTGATGCTGCTTTTAGGCTTCACTCAGGTCTGAAGAGAGAAGGCTAGGCCCTGGCATTTCTGCCCTAGATGAAGAGGATGCTCTGGGCTCGGAGGGGGATTCCTCTCACTAGTCACGTCTCCACTCTGATCTAAGTGCTGGAGGGCTGGCCATCAACATTTGTTGGCGGGTGCCCAGGCTTAATTATGGCAGTAAGAAGGTACCAGATCCGGCCTGTGTCCCAAAGGAATTAAGTTGCCAGTAAATAATTTAGACTTACCTATACTTTTGTTTGTAAATTTGATTTGGGTTTTTCCTCTTTCTCTTTACCCTGTTGAACTGATCCTTAAAAGAATTAGTTGATGGGACAATAAAATAGCTAACGATACTTATCATTATTTAAAAAATAAATTTAACTTCTTGATTGAATTGCATTTAAGCAGATTCATTTTTTTGCATTAACAGATTTCCTCATGCCAGTTAAAAGCAAAATAAACCTAAAACAATTGGAAAACTAAGATCATCATCAATATTAATAAATTGATTGTAAATCAATCCCCAGTAAGGATGTTTTTATCTTCTATTTGCCATCAGCACCAAATTTTGTTTTGACCAACTGTTCCTCGATATCATTTCAAAAGGTCAGTGTTGTGGCTGTTCGACTGCACATTTATCTCAGCTGGCATATATTCAATGTCTGCTGTGTCGAAGAACTATTCTCTGCAACTAGGAATGTGAAGAACTATCATGGTCTTAGACACAAAAAAGATAAAGTATGCTTAGGAAAATAACACTAACCCACAGGAATGAGACAGAGAATAGCAGGTGGTACCGTATCCATAGGATAAGCAAGGATTAATATTTTTCAGGCCTCAAAATGTTTATTGAGTCTCTTGTTTTGGCAATGCGTTCTGCTTAATACTTGGAATACGATGCTGAAGTACAGATATGGTCTTTGCCCTCGTGAAAGGCAACACATTTTAAATTAATAACTGCAAGAGGAAAATAGTGATTAAAATTATCATAAGCCCTGCAGAGAAAAAGTATCATATGCTGTAAGCAATAAAGGAATGTTGCCTAGTCTGGAGAGTTGAGTAGTGTACTCTGAAAAAGTTACACTCAAGTGGGTACCTGCAGGAGGAATAGGTTGTGAGTGAAGACAAAAGAGTAACTCGGAGGAAGAAAGATAGAGGAAGTGCTGATTAAGAAATTTAGGGCAGCTGAGTGAGCAGGGAGGGTAGGAAAGTAGAGAGAGATCATGATAAAGAGCAGCCAGATCTTGCAGAATATGGGAGGCTAGATAAAAGATTTTGGATTCTGTCCTAATGCAATAAACATCTATTAACAAAGTTTTATGGAAAGGAGTAAGTATGGTAATCAAATTTGCCTTTCAAGAGAGAATGAATTATAGGCAGTAGAGGGGGCTATTCACAGTCTAGGTAGTGCAGGATTAAGGCGTGGTCTGGAACAGTGTCAGTGTTGGTAGAGATAACTAAGAAAATTTAATTGTATTTAGAAAGTAGAATTAAGAGTACTTGCTTATGGGCTGAATATGTAAATAAGAGAAAAGTGTTAGCAAAGTCTCCCAGATTTCTGGCAGAAGCATGTCATCAGAATCATGGAAGAGTAATCTAAAAATTCCAACCAGGAAACATTCATGTGAGATGGAGAAACCAGATAGGGTTTATATTGGCTATGAGTCACAAGGAAAAATAAGTTTCAGATGGAGAAGAAAGGGAAGAGCTGTTGAGGAAGGATATCTTTACGTACACTGGGTAAGGCTGGAGACGTCGTTGGTGTTGAGAAGGGGATACTTACTGATAGGCTTAGACAGAGAACTAGAATTCCTGAATGTTAAATTCTTGATTTTGTAGGGGAATGGAAAACCATTTATAGTTTGGACAAGTAAATGTTGTATTAGCTATATTCATCTTGAAATGAAACTCAGGATGTGTGAGAATTGGGAGAAGCTGGAGACAACAGTGACTACAAAACAACGGCTAAATGAATAAGCAAAGGGCAAAGTCTCCACTACAAAAATGGACTAAAGATATAAGTTGATAATTCACAGAAATATTATAAATGGCCAGTCAACTTATGAAAAAAATGATTAACTTCATCGATCATTAAACAGAACTGAGAATTAAAATAAGATGCTATTTTAAGCTATAATATTAATAACAATTTTTCAAATTATAATGTTGATGTCACCCTTTTGAAGGGTGACAAAACAGATACTTGTACACCACTGGAAATGGGTTTGGAGAGAAATTTGGCAAAATAATTTTTTTAATTTTTATTTTTTAATGTTTCTTTATCTTTATTGTTGAGACCATTAAGATGTCCCCCTTTTAACCCCACTGATCCCCTCCACCCCCACATCCATCTGACCCCTAGGCCCTCCCCACACCAATATCCATGTCCATGGGCCATGCCCATAAATATACAAGTTCCCTGATTAATCCCTCCCCACCCACACCCCCCCCCCTCCCCGCCTTCCCTCTGAGATCCCTCAGTTTGTTCCATGCTTCTATGTCTCTGGGTCCACTTTGTTCATCAGTTTATTTTGTTTATTATATTCCACATATAGGTGAGATCATTTGGTACCTGTCTTCTCTGACTGGCTCATTTCACTTAGCATAATACTCTCTAGTTCCCTCCATGCTGTGCCAAAGGCCAAAAGGTCCTTCCTCTTCACAGATGCATAGTATTCCATGGTGTAAATGTGCCACAGCTTTTTTATCCACTCATCTACTGATGGGCACTTGGGCTGTTTCCAACTCTTAGCTATTGTGAGTTGCACTGCTATGAACATAGGGGTGCATAAGTTCTTTGTGATTGGTGTTTGGGGTTTCTTAGGATATATTCCTAGAAGTGGGATCATGGGTCAAATGGCAGGTCAATTTTTAATCTTTTGAGGAAACTCCATACTTCTTTTCACAGTGGCTGCACCAGTCTGCATTCCCACCAGCAGTGTTCTAGGGTGCCCTTTTCTCCACCCCCTCGCCAGCACTTGTAGTTCTTTGACTTGATGATGGCAGCCATTCTGACAGGTGTAAAGTGATACCTCATTGTGGTTTTAATTTGCATCTCTCTGATGATTAGTGACATTGAGCATTTTTTCATATGTCTCTTAGCCATTTGTATGTCCTCTTTGGAGAAGTGTCTATTTAGATCCATTACCCATTTTTTAATTGGATTGTTTGTCTTCCTTTTGTTAAGTTATATGAGTTCCTTATATATTTTGGACATGAACCCTTTATCAGATGTTTCATTGGCAAATATGTTCTCCCATACAGTGGGCTCCCTTTTCATTTTGTTGATGGTTTTCTTTGCTGTGCAGAAGCTTTTCATTTTGAAGCAGTCCCATTTGTTTATTTTCTCCTTTATTTCTCTTGCCCCAGGAGATGTATCGGCAAACATATTGCTATGAGAGATGTCTGAGATTTTGCTGCCTATGTTTTCCTCTAGGATTTTTATGGTTTCATGCCCTACATTTAAGCCTTTTATCCATTTTGAGTTTACTTTTGTGTATGGTGTAAGTTGGTGGTCCAGTTTCATCTTTTTGCATGTATTTGTCCATTTTTTCCAACACCATTTATTGAAAAGACTGTCTTTACTCCATTGTATGTTCTTGCCTCCTTTGTCAAATATTAATTGACCATAATGGCATGGGTCAATTTCTGGGTTCTCTGTTCTGTTCCACTGATCAATATGTCTGTCCTTGTGCCAGTATCAGGCTGTTTTGATTACAGTGGCTTTGTAGTATAACTTGATATCTGGTTTTGTGATCCCTCTAACTTTGTTCTTCTTTCTCAAGATTGCCGTGGCTATTCGGGGTGTTTTTTGTTTCCATATAAATTTTCGAAGTGTTTTTTCTAGATCTGTGAAATATTCTGTTGGTATTTTAATAAGGATTGCATTGAAATTATAGATTTCTTTGGGTAGTATGGACATTTAATGATATTAATTCTTCCAGTCCATGGACGTGATGTATTTTTCCATTTGTTTATATCTTCCTCTATTTCTTTTTTCAGTGTCCTGTAGTTTTCTGGGTAAAGGTCTTTTACATCTTTGGTTAAGTTTATTCCTAGATCTTATTTTTTTAGTTGCAATGGTAAATGGGATTTTTTTTTTAGTTTCTGTTTCTGAGAGTTCATTATTGGTGTATAAAAATGCCATCAATTTCTGGGTGTTAATTTTATATCCTGCTACCTTGCTGAATTCATTTATTAAATCTAGTAGTTTTCTGGTGGAGTCTTTAGGATTTTCTATGTACAATATCATATCATCTGCAAATAATGACAGTTTTGTTTCCTCCTTTCCAATTTGGATGCCTTTTATGTTTTCTTCTTGTCTAATCGCTGTGGCTAGGACTTCCAGTACTATGTTGAATAAGAGTGGTGAAAGTGGACACCGCTGTCTTGTTCCTGTTCTTAGGGAAAATGGTTTTAGTTTTTGCCCATTGAGTATGATGTTGGCTGTGGGTTTGTCATATATGGCCTTTATTATGTTGAGGTATGATCCTTCTATTCCCACTTTGCTGAGAGTTTTTATCAAAAATGGGTGTTGGATTTTATCAAATGCTTTTTCTGCATCTGTTGATACGATCATGTGATTTTTGTCTTTCAATTTGTTTATGTGATGTATCACGTTTATTGATTTGTGAATATTGTACCAGCCTTGCATCCCTGGAATAAATCCCACTTGGTCATGGTGTATGATCTTTTTAATATATTGCTGGATCCGATTTGCTAATATTTTGTTGAGGATTTTAGCATCTTTGTTCATCAGGAATATTGGCCTGTAATTCTCTTTCTTTGTAGTGTGTTTATCTGGTTTTGGAATTAGGCTAATGCTGGCCTTGTAAAAAGAGTTTGGAAGTGTTCCTTCCTCTTGGATTTTTTGAAATAGTTTGAGGAGGATAGGTGTTAATTCTTCTTTGAGTGTTTGGTAAAACTCCCCAGTGAAGCCATCCTGGCCAGGCCTTTTATGTGCTGGGAGCCCTTTGATTACTGCTTCAACTTCATCAGCAGTTATCAGCCTATTTAGATTTTGTTCCTCTTCCTGATTGAGTTTTGAAAGGTGGTATTTTTCTAGGAATTCATCCATTTCATCCAGGTTGTCCAGCTTGGTGGCATATAGTTGTTCATAGTATTTTCTTACAATCCTTTGTATTTATGTTGGGTCAGTTGTTATTTCACCACTTTCATTTCTGATTTTGTTTATTGATGAGTCTGGCTAAAGGTTCATCAATCTTGTTTATCTTTTTGAAGAACCAGCTCTTGGTTTCATTGATCTTTTGTCTTGTTTTTATAGTCTCTATGTCATTTATTTCTGCTCTAATCTTTATTATTTCTTTCCTTCTACTTATTCTTGGATTTTCTTGTTGTTCCCTTTCTAAGTTTTTGAGTTGTAGGGTTAAAGAGTCTATTAGAAGTTTTTCTTGTTTTTTGAGGTAGGCTTGTAGTGCTATAAACTTCCCTCTCAGGACTGCTTCCATTGTGTCCCATAGATTTGGAGTTGTTGTGTGTTCATTTTCTTTTGTTTCCAGGAAGTTTTTTATTTCTCTTAATCTCTTTGGTAACCCATTCATTCTTTAAAAACATGCTTTTCAGTCTCCATGTGTTTAAATGTCTTTTAGTGTTTTTATTCTAGTTTATGCCATCGTGATCTGAGAAGATGCTTGATATGATTTCAATCTTCTTGAACTTCTAGAGACTTGTTCTGTGTCCTAACATGTGGTCTGTCTTTGAGAATGGCCAGTGTGCACTTGAGAAGAATGTATATTCTGCAGCTTTGGGGTAGAATGTTCTGTAAATGTCGATTAAATCCATCTGATCTCGTGTGCCATTTAGGGTCACTGTTTCCTTGCTGATTTTTTTTTTTTTTGTCTGGAAGACCTATCTAGTGAAGTCAATGGGGTGTTTAAGTCCCTGAGTATGACTGTATTGCTGTCAATCTCTCCCTTAAAGTCCTCTAGAAGTTTTTTTTTATAAACTTAGGTGCTTCTATATTGGGTGCATATATGTTTATAAGAATTATATCCTCTTGCTGGATTGATCCTTTATGTAATGACCTTTCTTGTGTCTTGTAATGACCTTTCTTGTCTCTTGCTATGGTCTTCATTTTGAAGTCTATTTTGTCTGATATGAGTATTGCTACCCCAGCTTTTTTTTCATTTCCATTTGCATGGAAAAAATTTTCCATCCCTTCACTCTCATCCTGTGTGAGTCTTTTGTTCTGAAGTGGGTCTCTTGTAGACAGCATATAGTTGGGTCATGTATTTTTATCCATTCAGCCACCCTATATCTCTTTATTGGGGCATTTAATCCATTTACATTTAAGGTTATTATTGAAAGATACTTATCTACTGACATTTTGTTTCTTTATAGCTGTTTCTCATTCTCTTTATTCTATGTCTAATTATAGCAGTCCCTTTAACATTTCCTGTAATGCTGGTTTTGTAGTGATAAAGTCCTTTAACCTTTTTTTGTCTCAGAAGCTCTTTATTTCACCATCCAGCGTGATTGATAATCTTGCTGGATAGAGTAGTCTTGGTTTCAGATCCTTCTTTTGCATTACCTTGAATACTTCATGCCATTCCCTTCTGGCCTGTAGAGTTTCCGGTGAGAAGTCATATGACAGCCTTATGGGAGCTCCTTTGTAGGTAACAGTTTGGGCAAAATAATTTTTAAAGTTCTTGTAATTCATACTATTCAACTATTTCCACCCTTGGCACTTATTTCTAGGAAATAATCAGAGATTCACACAAACATGTATATTCACAGGTATCCATATCAGTGTTATTTATAATAAAAATAAATTACTAATAAAATAAATATGCAAATGTGGTGATTAAATACACAAAATTTGGTGTATTTGTGAGAAAGTAATACATAATTAAAAATCACATTTTCAAAGGAAAATGAGAAACAACTAGAAGCATATACAACAAAATGCAAACAGTTGTTTTTTAACTAGCTCATAGAAACACCCAAAATTATTTTTTTAAATAATTTTAAATGTTTCTATTTTCTAATTTTTTAATAATTAGAGAAAGAGCAACAATAGATTCTACTTTTCAAAAACCCTCACTCCAGGGTATGTTTTACTGATTTTAGAGACAGAAGGAGAGAGAGAGAAACATCAATGTGAGACGGAAACATCGATTGCTTGCCTCCCATACGCATTCAGACCTGAGAAAGAACCCACAACCTGGATATGTGCCCTGACCACGAATCGAACCCTCAACCCTTCCGTGCATAGGATGACACTCCAACCAACTGAGTCACGCCAGCCAGGGCAATAAATTCCATTTTAAAAAATTATTGCAATAGCTCTGTACAGTATTATGGAACTAGGCTGGTAGCAATTAGAATAGAAAAAGAAAGATATGAGATGCTTTCTCAAGGGAAAAACAGTGCATTACTTCACTAGATTAGGAGAAGAATGGGTCAGATTTAGCATCTGGTTGACGAGAAAAATAGTAGAGCTATGATTAAAGCAGGAAAGTTACATGATGTCTTTGGGAGGAAGGTGAGAGGTTCAGTGTTGGAAATGTTTAAAAAAAATACTTGGTGTTCTACCATGGAATACTACACAGCTGTAAAGAGGAAGGATCTCGTACCCTTTGGGACAGTATGGATGGACCTGGAGAATATCATGCTAAGTGAAATAAGCCAGGCAGCAAAAGACAAACATCACATGATCTCGCTTATACGTGGAATCTAAAGAACTTAATAAACTGATGAACAGAATAGATTCAATGACATGGAAGCATAGATGAGACTGACGAATGTCAGAGGGATGGAAGAGGGCGGGTGGGGTGAGGGGGAGAGAGTAACCAAAGAATTTATATGCATATATGCACAACCCAAGGACACGAACGATGGTGGGGAGAGGGACTGGGGAGGGGGTGGGACGGGGTGGAATGGGTCATTGGGGAGAAAAAGGGACATCTGTAATATTTTAAACAAAAATAAATTAAAAAAAAAAAGAAAAATACTTATTCTATAGGAGAAATAGGACTAGAGTTTAGTGAAAAGGTCAGGTGGGGACATTTACAGAAGAATATAAAGACTGATGACTGGACCTCAGATCCTACTAGTTTAAAGCTTGCTTTTAGCATTTTCAATAACAGAGATAATAGGATTTGTACTTAAAGTCAGTAGCTAAAAGACTCATGTTTTTGACAGCTGCATATTCATTCGCTGGAAGAGATTAGAAATTAACTCACTTAAAGCTATTTTACCTTAGCCTGGGCACTGTGGCTTTAGTGAAGAGACATGCCAGATACAATTTGCATTATGTAGGTATTAGAGACAAATCTTGTGATATTGCTGGTTTATACTTCAAAATAAACAAGACAGCTTTAAAAAATTTCTACATTGTGCTTCTTTTGGTTACTTGTTCAACTGGTTTGATTTTGAATAATTTATTTTAGAAACTAATTTCTTATGACTATACTTTACATCAAAGATATGAAGAATATTAATTGGAGATAATTTTCTAACTACTAGTTCAATATAGGAAGGACTATAAACCTATTTTTGGAACTTCTTTTCAAAATAATTTATTATTCTTTATTGAAGTAATTTCTAATCAAGTATATGTAAAATGTCCAAGCAGTGTTGGCGATTTTAAAGGAAAATTGTTTTGTTTAAAATTATTTCCCATATACATGGCATATCATTTATTAGCAGAATAATTATAAAAGAAAGACCTTTTTTCCCTCCATTCAAACATAAGGGCAGGAGCAGTCTATAGTTTCTGTCCTTATTGGAGATTGATAATCAGTTGCTCAATAACTAATTATTGAATGAATGAATGTATCTTTATCATCTCAATAAAAGGTACATAACAAAGCTATGAGATTTTCATATTGTGTAAATTTTTACAATATGAAAAGCATGACCATAAAAGATTATATTCCCACCTCAAACTATTAGACTTTTATTCTAAAATTTTGTTTTTTTAATTATCTAGCCTAAATAAAATAATTTTATAGTAAATACATTTGTACCTACCACCCAGATTATTTTGATTTACTTCTTACTATACTTACTGATCCCATAATTATCTATTCATCCCACTCTTCACTTATGATTCCATCTTACATTTTGGTGCTTTTACAAATAACTTGCAAACATCAGTACATTCCTCCAGTGTTTAAGCATGTATAGCATCACCTAGAGTTTAATATTTTACAGAATTACTTTTTCTCTTGAGGTAAAAGTTACATACAATGAGAAGCAAAGATCATAAGTGTGTTTTCAGTAAATTTATGTACCATTCACAGTGCATATGCTGTGTGATCCCAAATTCCTTTTGAGACACAGATTACTGTAACCCCAGAAACTTACTTTATGCTCCTCTCAGTCAGTCCTTGTTCCCACCACCCTAGAGACAGCTACCATTTTTTTCATTGATTGCTTTTCCTGTTACAGAATTTCATGGAGATCATACGACATTGACTCTTTGAGTAAGGTTTCTTTCACTCAGCACTCTGTGTTTGAGATTCCGCGATGCTGCGATTCTATTTATTGCTGAGTAGTATTCCATTGCATGAATAAGCCACAGTTTATTGATCTGTTCTCCTACTGGTGGGCATCTAGGCTGTTTCTAGTTTTGAGCTATTATGAATAAGCAGGCATGAACATGCTTGTGATTTTTTGTGTTTGTGAGTGTGTGTGAACATATGTTTTCACTTCTCTTAAATAAATTCTGGGCCACAGGGTGGACAGGTGTATGTGTAATTTTATAGATATCGCCAGGCCTTTTTCAAGATGGTTGTGGCACTCTTCACTTCCACCAATAATGTATGAGAGCTCAGCTTGGTTTTCGTTGTCACCCTCATTTGATGCTGTTGATCTTTGCAATGTTAGACATTCTGACAGATGTAGATTTTTAAAATGACTCCTGAATTTCTAGTTTCTTCATTAACAGGCCACAGAAACAGTGCTACATTCTGGTTAGAAAGAATTCCAAAACACATATAATCTTATCAAACAAATGATTATTTTTTCTTTCCTTTTATGCCCCCATCTGCAGGATCCCACAGCAGTGTTAAGGATTTCTTGCTCTAAGAATCACAAAGGAGCATAGGATAAAGAGCTCTAGGTAAGGCCACCCTTCCTCAGCTTCTATACTCCATCATGAGTCAAGAGAGAGCCCAGAAGATCTGCGTGCTCCAAGTAAGACCATCTTTTGCTGGCCTTTACATCATCTGTGTCTAGTAAAAGAGAGGAAACCCAGAACTATGCAGCGTCTTGGTGAAAACTTCCTTCTTTCTTTTTCTGAACACTATTCACAGACTCCTGACCACTATCTGCCTGGAGATGATCACAACTCATTTCATTCTGCATTAAACATAGGATTATTTCTGTCTCAAGTTAGTAAGGACATCCACACCATATCTCCTCTCCCGAGCTCAAGTCCCATGTCTCAGTGGGGCATCTGTAAGACGTAACACATATTTTATTTGTTTGGTGTTTGGATCCTACCACTAGTGTCTAATCTCCATGATGGCGGAGATAATCTCTCTGTTTCTGTTTACTGCCATATCCTCAGTGCCTAGAGTCCCTACACATAGTAAATGCTTCATGCCTTGCAATGGAAAAAACTTTGAATCTTACATATAAATGAGAAAAACTAAACATACAAGTTGTATGAAACCTACCTTAGATCACACGAGTCACTCAGTAGCAGTATGGAGCCTCTGTCCAGATCTCCTGGCTAATTGAATCTTAGTTTTAAAGTTGGAGTATCTCTAGACATTTACCCTCCTACCTCATGTAAAGGTAACTTCTCTAGCATGTTTGACATTCCAGCTTTTGATTGACATTTCCAGAGATAATGAGAATGTTATCAGGATGTTAAAATAAGATCTTTCTGTGTTTGATTTCCAGTCCACTCTTTAAAGTGTCCTCTACCATTAACTTATTTAATCATCACAATAAACATAAGAAATGGGTATTATTAATACTATTCAGGTTTTTTTAGAAAAGGAAACTGAACCTAGAAATGTTAAGTAAGTTGGAATTTGAAACTGGGAAATCTAGTTCCAGAGTCTGTGCTTTTAACTATTATACTGTTCTGCTACTGGGATACCAAAGTAAGACAGCTGTGCTGAAGAATTTCAAAAGGGCCCTGGCTGGTTTTTCTCAGTGGTTAGAGTGTTGGTCTGTGGACTGAAAGGTCCCTGGTTCGATTCCAGCCAGGGGCACGTACTTCTGTTGCAGGCTCCATCCACAGCCCCAGTAGGAGGGGGCTTTGGGAGGCAACCAATCGATGTGTCTCTCTCTCCCTTCCACTCTTTTGGAAAAAAAAAATAATAATTTCAAAAGAGATATACCTAAAAACCAGTTATATGAATCTTGAACTCCTCACTCACCTGGGCACATAAATACAAGGACTGAGGGACTAGGTCATGACTAGAATCTTCCCCAGAGTGGGGTGGGATATTACCTCTTCCTCTCAAGTCAAGACAGAGAGAAAGTTCAGTGGGTAGCTCAGAAAACTTAATATCTGTCCCCTAAGACTAGGAAGTATAATAGATTTGCTCCAGACTCTCAGGCATGAGTCTAAAGGGCAGATGTGGGCCGGGCAGCTGCTCCAAAGGCAAGAGTAAAAGGATCTGCCACCCAGTAAGAATCAACATTCCCTCTCACTACCTATGGGAGCAAAGGATGTGTGAATGTTTCTTGAGGGCCACGTGTGGGCCCCATGTTAAAGAGATCATCTTAGGCCTTAGCCAGTAAGGTAGCTTTAGAGCAGGAAAAGAACCTCAGCATTAAGTGGCAGATATTACTATGATTTTAGGGGTTGCAAGTTTCATCAAGAAGCCATAAGAGAGAAGAAAAGCGTTCACTCAGATTGAGAGCCCGGCCTGTGAACCAGGGAACCACTGAAGAATGCACAAACACAGCTAAAAAGGAAATTGGTTGTCAGCTTTAAATACCTGGTGTGCACATTAAGAATGAAGACAGGATATAAGAACGCCAGCCAAGTAAGACCTGGCTTTCTCCCCTCGCTCTCCTGCCCCCCTCTGTTCCAACTCTGAGGAAACAAAGCTGTAATTATAAAGAGAGCTGGAAGCCTAAGGCAAAAGGAGATTGCCTCCAACCTTGAATAAAATCAACAGCTTTGACTAGTACATAGAACCAAACCTTCTAAACACTGAATTGATGCTTCCCTATGATTTAAATAGGCCAAGAAAATGTTAATTCCCTAAGAATGAGGTATAAAATCATGCCACTGCCCACATTTCCAGCTAAAGGCAAGAAAGAACTACCCACAGAGGAAAAAAAAAAGATTTCTGATTACATTTCATGACATCCACTTGTTCAGTTCCCTAGTTGTAGGAAGGACCTCCAATATTCAGAGACTGCCGAGGTCACGGTCCAGTCCTCTCTCCTCGTCACGTGGTGGAGCTCCGTCGTGGCACCCAGGTTTCAGAGCAGACAAAGGCTTTATCTCTCACAATAAGAATCCAAGCTTGCTATTTTCTTATTTTCTTCTATGATTCAGAGAGAGGATCACACTCAGGCATATGTGGACTGACACTTTACACCTTATTTCTAAAGTAACTTTGGGATTATGTAATCCTAGAGGTTAGGATTTTTTTTTTTTTTTTAAGTAAAGGAGCTGTCAGCCTGTGCTTCGAGAATTTTTCCCCTCTACAAATATTTGCTGTCTTTGGAAAATGAAGATAAAATTTAATACTGATGATTAGATGATGAGCATGATTTGCTTCAAAACGTGTTTTATTTTACTTTATTTTTTAAAATGTTTAAGGAAATAATCCCTTTTAAAGAAAATATGTTTTTATTGATTTCAGAGAGAGGAAGGGAAGGGGGGAGAGAGAGAAACATCAATAACAGTCATTGATCTGCTGCCTCTTACACACCCCCTGCTGGGGATCAAGCTGAAAATCCCGGGCATGTGCCCTGACTGGGAATCGAACCGCGATCATAGGTTGATGCTCAACCATTGAGCCACACTGGCAGGGTTATTTTATTTATTTTTTAAGAGTTTATTGGTTTTAGAGAGAGAGGAAGGGAGAGGGAGAAAGAGAAACATCAGTGTGAGAGGGGAACATTGATCTGCTGCCTCCTGCACTCCCCCTACTGGGGATGAAGACAGGTCATGCACCCTTGACCAGGAATCAAACCAACAACCTCCTTGGGCACAGGACAACTCCCAACAAACTGAGTCACACTGGCCAAGGCCAAAATATGTTTTAAATCAAATAATTTTGTCAAGTAAACCTCACTGGAAGATTGTTTTCATTTATTAAACTTATCTCTCCGTGTATAAAGTAACAGTTAAGAAAATACAAAGTATATTAAATATCTCCAAATTGGTCTCAGGAAGAAGTAAACCTATGAAAGACAGATAAGTGATGATAGATAGATAGATGATAGATGATAGATAGATGATAGATAGATAGATAGATAGATGATAGATAGATGATGATAGATGATAGATAGATAGATGATAGATAGATAGATAGATAGATAGATAGATAGATGATAGATAGATGATAGATAGATAGATAGATAGATAGATAGATAGATAGATAGATAGATAGATGATAGATAGATAGATGATAGATAGATGATAGATAGATGATGATAGATAGATAGATAGATAGATAGATAGATAGATAGATAGATGATAGATAGATGATAGATAGATAGATGATAGATAGATAGATGATAGATAGATAGATGATAGATATATGATAGATGATGATAGATAAATGATAGAAGATAGATATAGATAGAGATTGATAGATGATAGATAGAGATATAGAGACATTCAGTTTGTGATGGCATCACCTTGATAAGGGAAGATCGTTTAGAGTAGGCTTGATCTGATTGACAAGAATTGCCAGGAGATGGAAGAGAAACCTTAAAATTTATAACCTCCCATCACAAATTGGGGGTGCTCTAGTTGATCTGCCTTTTATCTAGGATGGATTATTTCTTAATCTCTACCCTATATTTCGAACTCTCCCTAGGGTGGAAAAGATTATGACCTGTGTAAGCATTCCTTTCACATTGCATCTCTGTCAGGCATGTGAATGCACAGAAGAAGAATGCCTGTGCCCACAAGAATCCCCCATTGCGGGATCAGACAAGATTAGCAAGGTCGCTGTTTGTTATATGGGTGGTAGGATTTTTATTCTTCACCTTCTCCATACAACCAACATATCTTATTCTCCATTTTTAAAAAAGTACATAGGTAATGCTGGAGGGTATAGTTTTACCACATCAGTGGGCCACAGAGAGTTGCAATAGCAGTTCAAAAATTACAGAAATCCATTTAGAAAGCATATCAACAACTATCCCCAAAGATCACAATCATCAAAAATCTGAATGTATCAATATTTAACTAAAAGAACAGTGGGCGTGGTAGCTAGTTAGCAAAGACAGCACAAAACACTTCCATTCGTGTCTTCCACCTGCTGGCCTTGCTTGAGGAGCTGGAGGCTCTGCCCCTCCCATTGAATCCGGGCTGGGCCTTCATGGCTTTCACCAACAGAACGTGAAAAGCTTGCCTCGCAGCTTCCCCTCCTCCTCTTAGAGCACTGATGCCAACATGAACCAGGTTTAGACAGATCCGCTGGAGAGAGGGAGGCTACGGAGAGGAGGAACAGGAAGCCAGACACCCAGTCACCGTCGTCATTTGACTGTAACTGTGTGAACACTCCGAGCAAGACCAGCAGGGAAAGGGAACACCTGGGCCTCAGCAACCCACAGAGTCTGAGCTACAGCAAAATGCTGTTTTAAGCCACTGTTTTTGGGGTGGTTTGCTACACAGCAATAGGTAACTGAGATAATAAAAATCACCTCAATTCTGTCTCCTCTTGAATGTATTGAATTTCAAGTTTTTCTTTCAATCAAACAAATAAATCAATCTACCACTGTGGAGGCCTTAAATAGCAATTGCTTTTCAAATTGGCTCCTGACTTTTTACCTTGTAAGTGACATGGCGTCCACCTAAAGCATATCGCATGAAAAACCTCATTCCCTGTACACTATGACAAAACAGTGCACAGTGCCCCCTCTCCCTCAGGGGCAAATGGCTGAGTTAAGTAACTAAATACCCACTCCAGTTACTCCTGTTGCTATCAAACAAGGCCATGTAGAAACGAGTGCAGTGAGAACGGCCAGCCTTAGCCCGTTTTGAGACTGTGTCAGAATTAAAGTGATGATACTGTGTGGTTGCACTTTGTGAAGACATAAGTCTTACAAATTTGAGCTAGTTCGATGTAAAAATACCAAGTCTCTGTGATGCAAACCCCGCAAATAACTATAACTCTTAAGAATGACATGATTTCACTGGTTATGGGCCATCATTTAAAAACTGAGTTTACATTATTGCCACAAGATAGAGCTACATTAGCTGGTAAACAAGACCTACTATCATCAGAAAAAATAATCTAGAATTATCTAGATTTTCAATTGTGCAGATTGTGAGGATTAAGGATTTCTTATATAAAATGTCACTATACTAAATATCTCAAGCTGTGCTGCCAGAGATGAAAGCGGAGATGCGTAAAGAGGACACACAGCTTTCAACAGTTTTTTGTTGTTTTTTTTGTTTGTTTGTTTGTTTGAAAATGTATGAACTCTTTGTCTATAGAAGGACAGCACAGATGTTTAAAGGCCTTTCTTGGACTTGGGAGATCTGAATGGACTCTAAACCTAGATCTGCTACCAAATGAGTGATGTCAAGTACTTTACTTAGCCTCTTTCTAAGTACCTCAATGATGGGATCCATTTATTCTATTTCCATTAATTTATTCACTCATTCACTAGTGAACTTTTTGACTGTCTACAACGAGCCAGGCATTGTGTAATAAGAGCACAAACACGAATATATCATGATTGTTGGGATTATAGGGCTGATGACACCTTATAGGGAACAGAATTGTGTAAAGTAAGTTCTAGAGTATAACTTAGGTCTAAAACTTTGTAATTTTTATTCCTTTTGATGTTCCAACACAAACTGAAATTCAAAATGAAAAGATGAGTGACAAATTCATTTCCATCATAACCTTGAAGCTACCAAGAGATCAACACAGTTTCAAAAAAGACTGCTTGCTTTGCATAATATAGTACCCTATCCCTGCATAGTTTTGTAACATTCAGTGAAATGCTCCATGAGCTACAATATAATCACTGAGCAGAGATATATTTCTCTTGCAAAACTCTGTTGACTTGTAGAATGGCCTCCACATAGGTGTCAAAAACCTGAGTGGATAAATTGGAACACTTTAATAATATCAAAATTGCTCATACTTCACCTTTATATGCCAGAAAATCAGTTTTCATTCTTTTTATGGAATCTACAGGGAAAAAAATGTCTTGGGGATTTATGAGAGGTGGAAGGAACCTCAGAGGGAATTTGCCTTATTTTTAGGGTTTCCCAGAGCCTGCAGACTATCTGCTTGAAAAATCTCAAGGGGCTTGTTTTAAAAAGCAAATTCAGAGCCATACACAATCGTGAGAAATGAGAATTTTTGAGGCAGTCTTGGGAATCTTCATTTTAACAAGCTCCCCATGTTGGGTTCTTATACACCCCGGGTCTGTGGGTCACATATTCTAATCCTGACACCATATTCTGCAGATGAGAAAACTGAGGCCATGAGGTGGTTGTTAAGTAGCCTAATAAATTTCTTCCTAAACAACAAAGAAATGGATCAAGAGAAATCATTTTGAATAGGTTCTAAAATGGAAAGAAGAAAAAGAAAACGGTATAAAAAAATAGCGGACATTTTTACAGCCTGTTTTTTCACTGTTTTGCTCTATGATGAGCGTATTCGTTCCTTCCCATCTGCTTCGGAAAATTCCTTCAGCTACTTGTTATTCAGCTGGAATTTTAAATGCTGTTGACCTAAAGTCGGCTTCAAATCATTTGACAATTAAGACAAGTAAAGTCATAACAACTGTATCCTCTTGACATGTACCCTCTTAGGCTGAATTCACAATCAAAACAGAGTAGAAGGGAGGAAAAACTGGTACACACAACTGAGTATATTTGAAGTCACCTGTCTCAGAGATCGTCTGGGTGACAAAGTGTGCACTCATTAAAGCCATACTAACACTAATAGTTTTAGTTCATAATTATCCATCTTAAGATAGACTGTATACTTTTTCAGAAGTGATTATATAATTGAGGAAGATACTTTGTCTTTAAAATATTAATGTCTGAAATCACCATCTACAACAAATAAACTCACTAGGTCCTGTTTTAGCTTGTACTATCCTTATTTTTGTTTAATAAGAAGGTAATATACACTTCACATAGTAGGTACACAACCAGTGTTTAATGACTGTCTAAGCCATAAATACGCTTTGTTCAAGGAGATTTAAAATAGGTGTTAAATTTGTGTGAATTAAAATGTTTTTAATATTGCTAATATAGTTATTCTTACATTCCTACTGTTAATTTATAAAGGGCTAGAAATATTTTGTAGCTACGTATGTATAGGTTGTGCAATCTTAAATCTGTTCCTTTCTAAGAAAATAGAATTTTAAAAGTCTGCTCCTTTTGAAAACAATCTACTGAGAATGTGGTGCCAGCTATATATGATAATGGAAAACAGAAACACATTTTAAAATCAGCTTCGGGATAGCTGTGAATTGGACAAAGAATGTAGGTGTTAGTAATATCATTCTGTCTGAATTAGGGTTCCACGTAACGTTGCTGATAGAAAGTAATTTTTATTTGATGTTGAATTCTTGATGAAGTTTTAACTTGTCAAGAGTTGGAAGCTTATAAATGTGTATATATGGTGAAATTTTATTCAACTAAGCCTCATAATGCTCTAGGCATTTTACTGTTCTGAAAAGGAGATCTCTTGAACATGTAGTTTCCTGTACCCACAGGCTAATTCTCAAAGTGTATATTCATAACTGAACAGTAGTCTACAATTTTGTAATAAATCCTATGGTATTTTCTAGTTAAACACATATTATTTGCTGTACAAAACAGCTTTTTTGTTGACATTTTTTAGAGTATAAAATGGAATTAAGGGCCTTTTATATATTTTTTCTTAATTTAAAGATATGAAGAAATCTGACATTAAGTAAGATTAGCAGTGGAAATAAAACTTGAAGTGCATGTTGATGCATATGTACCGATAAAGAGCCAATGTAATATCCATCACTATGCATTCATGTAACCTGTAAGGCAATCAATTTGAAATACAAACATGAGTTCCTTATGTTTATATGTATTTCTCTGAGGAAAGGCCCTTATTACACCAATGGGAGTTATGATGCCTGTGAAAGGAAACCATGTTTGGTCACAGCACAGCATAGCATAGCGGTGGCTAGAATGCTGTGTTAGAATACACATTCTGGACTCTGACAGTCTAAATTGAAATCCGAGACTGTTTACTAGTTGAGTGATCTTGGGCACGTTACTTGTGTCTGGGAGCCTCCATTGTGTTATCTGTGAAATGGACACATTAAGAATACCAATCCTTACACGGAGGATTAAGTGAGTTCATGTATGCCAAGCTCAGTACCTACCCATAGTAAGTGAGGTGTGCCTGCGAGTAGCTGCTCTATCTCACAGAGTATTTATGGTTCACGATCATGACATTATAGAGATGACTAGCAAGTGTCAGAGTAGGAGAAAATGTAAAATGCGAAGTTGGAAAAAGGAATGTATGTACATTTAGCTAATTAATGGGATAAACAGTCAACAATGACTCATAATAGTAATAAAGAGAGCTGATTATGATATTCATATTTAACCTTACAAAAATTAATTTATTCAATAAGCATTTACATAATAAATTTTGTATGCCAGGCACTATGTTAGATATAAGATACTTTAGAGTGAGGGTAACAGGCACTATCCCTAAAAAAGGAAGAAAATCCTGCTGTATGTGACAACATGGATGCACCTGGAGAGCATTATGCTAAGTGAAATAATCCAGTCACAGGACAGATCCTGCATGTTTTCATTTATATGAGGTATCTAGAATCATCAAACTCATAGAAACAAAAAAGAATGGTGATTTCCAGGGGCTGGGTGGAGGGGGAAGCGGGAGCTGCTGTTCACAGGGTTTAAAGTTTCAGTTATGTCAGATGAATTAGTTCTAGAGATCTTCTATACAACACTGTTGCACGTATTTCAATACTGCCTTTGTGCTTAAATGTGTTAATAGGGTAGATCTCAGGTGAGTGTTCTTAACATAATTTTTAAAAACAAAGAATTTAAAAAGAGGTATTATCCCTACCCTTTTTAGGCTTATGATCCAGATTTGTATCAATAACAAAATTAAGCTTAAGTCAAAAAACCTTTCCTAGTGCAGCTAAGAAACTGAGATTAACTGGAGTCTCCAGCATGTGTTCAGCCTATAGAGCGTCTACTGAAGTTACTTATTACTGAAGCACTATAACAAAAAATATTCCAAATATGCCTGAATCTCAATGAACAAATTTACATGAATATGTCACCCAATAGATTTAAAAGAGTTAAAGAAGAATAAAATGTTTGTGCAAAGTGTAGATTTAGTCAATTAGAAATTGATAGTAAGACCTAAAAAGTATCATAAGGGGTATGATGAAATGGTTAGAATATTACTTTATTTTCATTCTAACTCTAAAGTGATGTCTCACTTTCTATATATTCTCTTATATAGTAAAATTGGATATATACTTATGATCATTCCAATTATTTATATAGAAAAAAATCAAGCTGTATTAGTGCATATTTCTAATTTTAACAGCTAGTAACTGGGAAGAAAAAGCCAACAGAAACTAACCCCAATTGGCACAAAGGACAAAATGGAAGTTGGAACCATCACAGTAGGTGAGGAAGACAATAGAAGAATTTGTTTCTTTGTTGGCTCTTGTTTCATTTTTGGATTGTGAGAGCCTGGCAGAGACTGTCTTTCTCATCAAGTATCCAGGTGTTCCCCTGTATTTCAGAGACCACACATATCTAGCAAGTGACAGCGGTGATTTACCACCAATTTATTGAAGGGAAGAGAAGTGAAGGATCACTCTGGTTTAGAGCAGCCAAGGATGTGTGGGTCTCTTCACCCCCTTCTTCTTTTCTCCTCTGTGGAGCTGGGAACAATTTGGAGAAGGTGGACTTCCAAAACAGAAACAACCTAGGCTCTTTAGTCATCACTTAGAACAAAGTTCTTGCAGAAAAACCACCCGAGTCACACGAGGTGTGATGTGAGTGAGAAATAAAGCTTTTGCGGTGAGCCTGTATAATTGCAGGGTGGGGGCTGTTTGTTTCTAAATCTGGCATCCCTTGGTTAAAAATGAGGTTATTATCATTTATTTTAGTCCAAATCTCAGGATTTTCCTGGGGAAAGTTTTTATTCCTTACTGGCTGTAACTGCCTTCCTAGCCTTTATATTGCTACTACTGTTCTATGATTTCCTTATGGCATTTTTGTTAAACAGCAGGGATGCCCTGTCCCTCTATTCTAGATGATTGATGTAGAGTAGCTTCCTCTCCCCACAAATTTCCATGCTCTTCCTCATAAGCCCCAAGAAGAAATGGAGCTATGATGACATCATACAAGGTTTTATTTTATTCCTTAGCTACAGGGTTGAGCATCCTGTCATTTAGGATTTTTTATTTATATATGTGCTCTGAAAAATAGTATTTCCATTTATCTCAGTTCCTTCCTTCCAACCCCCAAACATCAAAAGATAAGAAATGAATTCTTGTTTGCCAATACAAGAATTCTAAAATAATACCAGTCTAACACATTGAATGCAATGACCATTATAATATATATTTTTTAATCCTCACGTGAGGATATTTTTTCCATTGCTTTTCAGAGAGAGTGGAAGAGAGAGAGAGAAACACTGATGTGAGAGAGAGGCATCGATTGGTTGCCTCCTGCACTCGCCCCACCCGGGCCAGGGATGGAGCCTGCAACCGAGGGACGTGCCCTTGGCGGGAATCAAACCCAGGACCCTTCAGTCCGCGGGCCGACGCTCTGACCACGGAGCAGACCGGCTCGGGCTCTCTGAGTAATCTTATACACAGAAATTCATAGAGTATTAATGTTTCCTAGGACACCTGATTTGGGGATGAAATAAACATTTGTGGGGTTGTCTAGGAAAATCACCACTATTTTCCCTTTCTGAAAAATATCTTTTTATAAGTAAAGTATTGGAAAAAAACGTATTTATAATTTGGGAACTGCCTATATATGTGGAATTATGTGCACTACATTAAATAATGAAATAATGCCGATGCCTACTGTAAACCACATGATTTTAATCTTAAATTTTCATAGAAAATATCTCACTTAAAAAACCTGACAAAAACTGCTTTATAGTTATGTTTAAATAGACAATGTAAACTGTACAGCGTACATTTGTTAAAATAACATCGGGCAAGTTCTATGTTACATGATAATTGCAAGGCTTTCATTTAACTGTCCTCTTCTATACCAGGTCATTTAATTTATGTGGAAACTTTTAAAAAATTTTAATAGAGGCAAAAATTATAAAATGCATGTTTAAGAGTACAATTTATAATAGAAAAAGAAGAATACTTTGGCCATAGCCCAACATTAAACTGGAAAAACTGCAAACTAAAGCACATTAAACAATTAACTTTGAATATCTTAAATCTTAATGCCAGGCTCCAGTTAATCTTTAAGAGTTATGAAATTAACATTGCTCTCTGTTTCACATTTGATTAACTGTCGGAAGTATTTTCTGGCTTTAAAATGCAGGCCATTTTACAGTTGGCGATATAAATAGAGTTCACTGTTTTGAAGACGTCTTATTTAAAAACTAGATTAGTTTCTCAGAATTATTAAAACTAATTTAAATTTAAGTTTTTATCACATTAAGGTGAGAGTGTCCTCTTAACAATGTGGGAACACTTCCAATCAGTGCGTGTTTTTTTCTGTGCGTGTAAGGTTTAAGCTTATTTATACATTATTTCCCTGTCCTTTCTTCATCAACTTATCTACTTTTTGGAAACAAAATCTCTTTCTATTTGATTTTGTACTCACAATTTCATCTGATAATTATTTATACCATATAAAAAATATCAAAAGTACAGTTTCTTAATAAAGTTCTGAAGCCATTATTTTTAAGGTGTTATCACGAAGCATAGCAGGAGAGTCAGGCTTAATATTAATTGTATCTTGAAGTTTTAAAGAAATTTACATATTTCATATAAAAGGCAACTTACTTCTATTGTTATCTAAATGATCATATTCTAAATAGACTTAGGGCAATTTATAATTTGTGGCCTCTTGACATATCTCAAGGATATAAAACCATCTTCTATAAAATGGGTTCCTCTAAAAACATATATTTTTAGATTGCTCTATTATCTAAATTCTCAGAAGGACAGAAAAAAGTTGTTTTGCATAGAACATTTTTATTTCCATTAAACAAAAATAAAGGTATTGCATTTTGACCCTACAGTTCTGAAGGGCTGGGACTATTTATTTACTTACTTATTTGTCTCAGTATCCATTATGTCTTATGGTTGTCCCCAAAGCGCTTAAGGTAGGAAGAAAGGGGGAAAGAAGGGAGGAGATGAAAAAAAGAAATGGAAAATAAAAGAGAGGGAGGGAGGGAGGGAGGGAGGGAGGGAGGAAGGAAGGAAGGAAGGAAGGAAGGAAGGAAGGAAGGAAGGAAGGAAGGAAGGAAGGAAGGAAAGAATGGAGGGAGGGAGGGAGGGAGGGAGGGAGGGAGGGAGGGAGGGAGGGAGGGAGGGAGGGAGGAAAGAAGACAATTATCTCTCCACTTGCATCTCTGCTTTCCCCCAGGCCTGAAAGATCATTCTCACTCATCTACAACTATTGGTATCTCTTTCATTGCTCAAGATCAGGTTCGAATTTGACCAGTTCTATTATTCCTTTGATCATTCTCAAGTGTATATAATTGCGTTTTGCACATCTTGTCTGAGCTTATCTCTGCAGATTTCATTCCTATGCAACTTCCGTCAGCTAACAGCAACTTTAAATTTACTACATCTACAAAGATAACATTCCTAGGAGAGGAAGAGAGAGAGAGTATCTTTTGTCAACATCTATATAAACCCTAGAAAGAACACCAGTTGTCTAGAGGAATTAAATCTTTTTCCTGTTGGCCTGGATCACATGCTCACCTCTGCCTGTGGGAGGAACAGAGTCAGGGTGGCGAGGTGAAGGGCCCCTTAAGGGTCAACTTTACCAGAATCATATGGTGTAAGAGATGGGCATTTCTGTCCGAAGATTTTGTACTGGCTAGAGGAGAAAAAAATTAGGTAACAACTATACATAGCATTGCTTAAAAACAATTCAATGAATGGGCATTGGAAGGCAATTAATAAATATGATATTAATGCATGAATAAAGGAATGAATTTCTATTCCTATAAATGATTGTTTTATAATATCAAGCATATACTAAGCTTAAAATGGAGGCATGTCTTAGAAGAAAATAAACCATACCATAAAACTGTTTAAACATTTTAATCCATTTAGAAATTTTAATTTAGTTTCACATAACTGCCTTCTAATAGGATATGGATATTAAACTCATTTTACCCAGCTCTGGCCTTCTTAATCCTTTCTAACATTTGATTGAACTTTCTGAGCTTGTATGAATTTGCCTAGAAGCATTATTTATACTTTAAAATAAATGTGCACCAGATTTGTTGGTTTGGATTATAGCTTAATTAAAATTGAAAAAAGAAAACTATTTATAAAATGAAAAATTATTAGCACAATCTGACAAAGACAGTATTGCTCCATTTTAAATCTACATTAAATCTACTGCAGTGATTTTTTTAAACCTTTTTCTTCATGTGGTCAATCACTTGAAACACAATATTATACAATATAAATTGTATAAACATGGAAAATCACTGTGTGGATAGAATGGTTTTATTTGATTTTATCTGTGTTCATTTGATCAGATTGCATTTTTTTATTATACAAAGTATTCTATAAGCACTACCTACCTTAGCAATGACTTTTAACTCAAGTTAGTAAGGAGTAGCCTTGTTTTCAAAATAAAAATTATAACTATCAATCTTTTGAGATTGTATCAAGAAGGATGCTATACTTTCACTGTTTCCAATGCCTCTGCTTGCTTCCAACATCTGTATATGGACACAACACGTTTGGCTTCTGAAAAACACTGGGTTAAGTTGGGTTTTTAAATATAAATGAAAAAAGTATGTCTACAAAAAATTGTGGTAAAAGAGTACCAGGTAGTATTGTTAATAAGTCCACCCTTTTCAGGGATATTGACTTTGCAACAAATTTGTAACAATATTTGCCCCTCACTCCCTGCCCCTTGCTAATAACCAATCACCTAATTTGTTTTCACCAAACATCATTCACAGGACTTTATTTCTAAAGGACAAAAAAGCACTCCTACCAGAGTGACATCTATGTATATGGAAAACAATGTTGAGAATCTGAGACCTGTACACTTTTCCATACTAACTCAAAGGCTGGTAACAAAGTTGGAAATTATAATAGTGTCGCAGGACCGGGCCAGGCCTCCTGCCAGAGGGTAGTCGTGTGTTCTTGACTTCCTGCAGGAAATATTTCGCAGCACTAACCCAGGTGATTTTGAGAGTGCATTTATTAAAGCTGGGGCCAGTGAAACAAAGGAAAGACGCAAGAAAGAAGCAGCAGCAGGAGAGAGCGTAGGCGGTGCTCTGCTTTGACTCCCTAGAAATGGTGCAGGAAAGCAGTGAGCAAGGCAAGGCTGCTGTTAGCTCACTGGGAAGTGAAGGTCACAGTGATAGAAGTGAGCTTGTCTGCTGTAGCTCCCTGGGAATCAGAGAAAAGGGTGCCTTGGAGACAGGTTCAGGGGGTATGCCTACGGTGGATGAGCTGCCCCTTCCCACTGCTCCCCTAGTTATAAGTCTCCTGGGGACCCTTAGAGTTTAGGAGAATGAAAGTAAAATGTTCATGCGGGAAAACTGGTGTGGGCATGCTCTAGAGATAGCCTGTTCTGGGTGTTTCTCTTTCTCTCGTGTGTGAAAGAATATTAGGGGAGGGTTTCGGCAGAATATTCATCAGCTTTCCAGGTGCGTTTTTAATATGCTGATGCATCAAAATGAGCACATAGGGGAATTTGGGATTGTTCTCTGGTCTACTTTATTGCTTTACTTTTATCTTGGGTCTCTCTGGTTCTAATCAGGTTTTTTGTTATTTGTTCCCCTGACTTCATCCACCCTTGAGTTTGGCTGGCACAAATGTCATTAATTGGGTCTCTATCTCCCTGACTAGGTGATTTAAGCTATTTGTTCTGTGGTCAGGGAGAGGAAGTATAAACCATTTGATCTCAAGTGTCCTTGGTTAGGGAAGATAAGGTCTTATCATTCACTAGCTGGCTATAAATTGTTCAAATTGTTTGGTATTGTTTAATTATTTTGCCTCAGTTATCCAATCCACTTGCCCAGGAATTTTCCTAGCTTCTTACTATACTGCTTCAATACCAATGCTGCTATCTACAAATATTTGTATATAATATCACACTCAGTGTCCAGTTTTAAGCAGCAACACTGTTGGCTATGGGATCATAAATTTACTCTAGCATCTGGGTTTAATACACAAGGTTGGAACACAGAGTATGCAGCAATTTCTTTTGAAATAGGGTGGGAGTGATGAGAATTACAGATGCAAATGCAGAAGATTTTAGATGCTGTGCTATTAACACAGTAAAGGAAATAAGTCACAGAATTCATATATCTTTAGTACTATTATTGTTGATCAGTGAAACTACCTTTTTAACACAGTCCTCTAATTTTGCTTCCAGCCACAGGCCCACAATCATAAAACATTGCTTTAAATTCCAAGAACCAAGGTAACTACTTTTAAGGGTAAAAATATGAGCTGATGCTTGCAGCTACTTTATTATAAATTTACTTATGTCCTCTGGTGAATGAGAGTAGGTGGGAAGTCATAATTGCTACCAATTTTATAAATGAGTTACCACCCTAAACCAGTATAGAATAAATCACCTCTTAAAGTTTGTTCTAGGGCTAAATCCTCTGGCTTTATGTTTTGGGCTGCTTGACATTGTTATTCAGCTATAGGTTTTGTATGTCACTTACTTGTATTCTAAACTAACTTTATTGTCTCTATTAAAATTAGTCTAAAGTTTAGGAAGATTAGGATTTTTTCCAAATTTTAAAATACGAGGAAATTAAGGAATTTTTCCTCAAAACTTATGCTCCCCACTCCTACCCAGATAAATGACTGCAATGACTGCAATGACTAGAGACACCTCTGACCCAGAAATAAACATTCAAAGTTAGTTAAGTTATTTTGCTGGTATGATTAATGAGTACAAAAATATTTCTCAGTGGGAAATAAATTACCCTGACACTAAGAAATGGTTCAAATATTGTCAGGCAACCAATATGGGACCATTTCCCAAGAGGTCAAGGTACATAAACCTGGATCAGCATGTTAATTCAGTGAAATAATAGAAATGTAACACTGTTTCAAGCCAATACACAGAGAGTATTAAGATAAACATTTACTATGATATTACTGAGCTTTCTATGTTCCTTTTCACCTGAAGTAATAAAAATCTAGGCCATTCAGGTATCAATCTCTTTCTTATAAATAGAAAGATTAAGACTTACCTTTTAGGCCCGGCCGGGCGTGGCTCAGCGGTTAAGCGTCGACCTAGGATCCAGGCGATTGGGGTCCATTCCTGGTCAGGGCACATGCCCGGGTTGCGGGCTGCAGCCGATCAATGACTCTCTCATCATTGATGTTTCTAGCTCTCTCTCTCCCTCTCCTTTCCTCTCTCTGAAATCAATAAAGATATATTTTTAAAAAAGACTTACCTTTTAGAGAAACAGATTTTCTTTGTCAGATTGAGTACTCTACCGTTTGAAAAAATTATGTGTTTCATAGAGTTCCTAGTAGCTACCTCACCCAGAAAGAAACATAGTTTTCTGTTTGGGAGTTATGAATAAAATATAAATTTTGATAGTTTTTAAAATTAGTTCCAGGTGAAGATATAATACAAGAGAGTTAGCTGTATTTAATATGTATCAAGATTGTAAGCTTAAAAAATAAGTTAACTATACTGAGATCACATTCTCTAAGGTGTACTTCGTGTGTTAAAGAGTGAGCTTAATGTAGTAATGTAATTTTTTCTGAGTCTAATAAAAAATTATGAATTAATTTAGGAGAATCTGGCGAACTGGTTCTTATTGAGAGGCAAATAAATGGTATATGCAGATATTTAAAAACACTTTTGCCCGGCTGGCATGGCTCAGTGGTTGAGCATACACTTATGAGCCAGGCGATGGCCGTGTGACTCCCAGTCAGAGCACATGGCAGTAAGTGGCGCGCAGGAGGCGGCCGATCAATGCCTCTCTCATCACTGATGTTTCTATCTCTCCCTCTGCCTTCCTCTCTCTAAAATCAATAAAGATATATTTTTTTTTAAAAAAAAACACTTACTGGCACAACAAAAACATCAACAACAATTTATAAAATGTTTTAAACTTATTTTAAATAATTAACATTTATTTAACAACTATGATATGCCAATACTGTGAGAGATAATGAAAATATAAATTAATGTTATGCCTTATTTTTGTTGTTGTTGTTGATCTGAATCATCTCTTTATTAAGAAAGTACCAACACCATATTCTTAGAAATTACTGAAATTTTATTTGCCTCAGGCTTATGACTTGCAACCAAAGACATTGTGCAAAGAAAGCAAGGATTAAGTACACTTTAGGGAGGAGACGATACACATTGGTGACAGGAGGTCAGGTTGACAAAAAAGCCATCCAATGCATAATATAGATTGCAATATTCATATTCAACATTGTTTTCAACAGAAACATTTTTTTAATCAAGAGCAAAAAAATTAAGCAGTGTTTACAGTAGGCATAAATCTTACACAATTCAAAAAGCATTATTTTTTCAGATCATAGAGCATAAAATGGAAAAATGTCTATGCAGGTGAAGTCTAACTTCTTTATATCCATTACCTATTTAAAAGTTGCTCTTATGTTCCAAAGTATTAAAAAAACAATACTGAACAAATTAAAATATTGAAAATTGTCTGATGAAAAGTAAAATAACCGGTGACTTTATCTCCTCCTGGTTATCAGTGCTACAAAAAGACAAACATCTTCTCATTTGAACAGGTGATAAAACCAGGCACGGTCAAACTGTTGGCAAATTAGACCCACCCATAGAAATATACTCTCCACTCACATATTTTTCATCAAAAGCTTCATTTTGTTTGTTGAAATGTTTGAATCTTTGAGGGTCATTTGGTCACAATATGTTACAAATATTTGTGTACGTGTGCATGTTTTTTTATGCCATGATATCATAGGTTTGTCTGGCACTATTTCAAATCTAGTTTATAGATGATGATGATGATGATGATGATATAGAAGAAACAACCCGGTGCCCAGATGACTGATGCACTCACTGGGTAGAAATGACAGAGGGAAGGGAGGAATCCAGTTCTACCAAGAGAAAATGTCTATATCCATCACTCCTCATCAGTCCCACTTGCTTCTTTTTTTTTAAATTAATTAATTAATTAATTAATTAATTTTTATTTTATTTTTTAAAATATATCTTTATTGATTTCAGAGAGCGGAAAGGAGAGGGAGAGAGAGAGACAGAAACATCAATGATGAGAGAGTCATTGATCGAGCCCACAACCCGGGCATGTGCCCTGACCAGGAATCGAGCCCGGATCGCCTGGATCCTAGGTCGATGCTCAACCGCTGAGCCACCCTGGCTGGGCCCGCTGTGTATTCTTAAACACCGACTGTAAGACGCTGGAGTCTCCATAGACCTGGGGTCCCTCCGAGGTGAACAACTGAGCATTACGACAGAGCAGCATGCCATCTTTCTCCAGGTCACCCAGGTTCTGGTACTTATGATTACAAATTCCTTCCTTTATTTATTTTTTTAAATCCACCGGCTTCCTAATTAATTCATAGTATTCTGGTAATTCTTTTCCTTGAAGGTAACTGAATGAAGACTTCACTGAGCTGTCTCCCTGAACTGTTTCCTTCTGTTTTCCACTGAGAATTACTGGGCACCTTCTCCGCATTACACCTGTCTTTGCAGGTTATCACAGTGTCCATGACAGCATCCATCTGCTTTGTCAGTTTGGGGGGGCGGTATTTGGTGATAATTTCTCCTTGGAAGGGTGGCCTCTTCTCTTATTAGTTTTTCCGATATTTTTTGCAGTATCTATATCCACATTTCTTTGTTTTTTTAACTTCTTAAGTCATAATTTCTCTTCCATTTCTTTCAAGTCTTCAGTGGCCTGAGCCCCCCAAACTTCTGCTGCTCAGCAGAGAGAATTCCACAAAGGATCCCCTGCAAGGAGTGGCAGGCTAGCAGCCTTCAGGAGTATGTCTTATATCCCATCCAAGAGGCTGTTTTGAAGACCTCTCGCAGTAAGTCCTGCCAGGGTCATCAAGAGATGCACTGATTGCTGATCTCTCTCTTATTTTCAAGGTGCTCCAGCCAGGGAGAAACAGAGGGAAATGTGCAAACATTTAAAGTGTGATGTGACGCATGCAAAAGGAAAACTTTACCATGAAATTCCAGAGATACGAATAGGACTGGATAACTTTGTGGCCTCTGGGAAGGCTTCACAAAATATAAATATAAGAAAGTTTTAAAGGATAAGCAGAGTTTACTAGGGGGAAAAGCTGCGATGGTATTTTAGGCATGGAGAACAGCATGAACAAAGATTCAGAAGCATGAAATTCAGTTTTGTTTCAAGGAAACTATAAAAGGCTCCACATTATTGAATCAAAAAGCAGTACAGTCCTTGGAAAAGTGAGATGGTTGAATTTAGGAAAGCAAGATGTGGAAGAACATGAGAGTTAGGAAAATCCTTGTAGTCACTGGCAGGGGGAGAATGCATGGGAGGGTACAGAGAAACATAATTGAATGTACATTCCAGGAATGTCAAGTTGATATCAGCATGGGAGATTTGGTCTATACATGCATATTCTTGTTTAATTTTAAGGCAAAAAAAGAATCGCACAATAAAAAATATCATAGAATGCTCAAAATCTGAAACTTATTAAGTTAAAGTTTCGTGAATATTGGCTTTTTAGTTTCAGAGGAGGGAAATGTTCACTCTGTATCTTCTATGGAATTTTTGCTTACATTTGACTGCCTAGGATAATTAGTATATTATACCCTAATTGTGTTTTTATCTTTTCCTTTCTTACAAGTAAGTGATTTATATTTTTAAACAAGGACCATGTATTATATTAAACCCTGATATACAATATACTGTCTGAATCATGGGGTTCAATAGCTTTTAAAAAAATGAATGAATGAAAAATCAATAAAAGTTCTAGTCAGCTGCCAGTATGGAGCAGTTGGGTCCACCTCCCTATGTTCTTTCAAAAAGTATGCTTGTAATTCAACCGAGCAGTAATTCTTTACTCAGTGTCAAAACTCTGCTGCTTTTCCATGTATTCTTTATCAGCACCTTGATTTACAGAAAGGCAAAGAACCATTGTTGGTGAATTTTAAATATTTTTATGGAAGCAAATGAGATAGATATAAAATTATGCACTACATTAGCATTCTGTATGTATCAGAATGCTCTCTCTATATATTTACACACATATATACATGTAACATTCTGATACATACATACATATATACATATATTTGGTAGAAGAGAAAGATGTAGAGCTTTAGTTAGCATAAGAATGAGTTTCATATAATTCAGTTTATACCCTTAGGCATATAGCCATGGTGTATATCCTGGCAGGGAAAAACAAGTGCCAGCACTAGTAGAGGGGAAATAAGAATAAACCAGGTATGCAGAGGTCTGTTTTAATTAAAAAGGGGAAGCTGTTCTTTCCATAAAGCATATATAAATTGCCCTCTCTCAAAAAGTGGCCCAAACCCCAGACTTTGATTTGCCTGCTAGAAGAGTAGACTAATAATTTACCTCATATAGCATTACAAGAGATATGTCATTTTGAATAGCAAATAGCAAAATAATTAGACTTTAACTTTGAACTTCTGTATTTGATCAAAAATAATGTAGAGTAGCTCATTGATAATTTTTCTATTATTATTTCTTGGTCTTTCTACATACATTGATGCTGCTATATTAGTCTTTTTAGCAAAAGCTTATGATTGAAAAATGAAAAAATAAAAAATAAACAAAACTCCAAACACAATATAGGTGCCTTTGTTTTAATAGAAATTGAAAATTGAGCTTATTTAAAAAAACACATCCTTGCATTTCCTTTTTTTTTTTTATAATCATTTATTTTCCCCACAAATTTTTATTTAGTTCTTACTGTGAGTCCTACATTGCTCTATGTATTTGAGATATATCATCAGGCAATACAAAGAATCTTAGCTTTATGGACTTAAAGAAAAATAAATATACATAGCAAATATCTAAAAAATTATAGTTTATTAGAATGCAATAACTGCTCTGGAACAACAATAATTAGATCAGGGTAAGAAGACTTGAAAGGGCCAGAGCTGAAAAGTAGGATGCAATTTAAAAGAGTATAGTTAAGGATACTTGAGCAGAGTTGGAGGTGTGGACATTAGACGTGCAGATATCTACAGTAAAAGTGTTCCAGGCAGGAGAAAGCCACTGTGAAGA
Source organism: Miniopterus schreibersii (assembly GCF_964146895.1). Taxonomy (NCBI): domain Eukaryota; kingdom Metazoa; phylum Chordata; class Mammalia; order Chiroptera; family Miniopteridae; genus Miniopterus; species Miniopterus schreibersii. Next base: position 116,745,601 of record NC_138102.1, read on the forward strand.
CCCTGTTAAGGGTGGAGCATGCCTGAGGTGCTTGAAAACAAAAGGAAGCCAAACTGGCAGGAGCTGAGCGAGCAGAGGGGATAAATAAGGGCCAATCGCAAACAAACTTGTGCAGTGTGCTAAGGATGGTGAGCAGTTCATGCCAAACCTTGTAAGCCATTCTATGGAATTTGATTACCTTAAATTGCAAAGACATTCCAGTTTTTTAAGCATGTGAGTAACAGGGTATGACTTCCATTTTCAAAGTATTATTTTGGCTGCTATTAGAAATAATATCTAGAGGGACAATGCCAGAATGAGGCCTCCTAACCAGGAGGCTATTGAAGTAATATAGGTGAGAGATAGATGGTGGTTCACACGCGAGAGACAGGAGAGGAGAGAGAAGCACAGTGGCACCTCGGTTTTCGAATGTCTCCGTTGATGAACATTTCGGTTTTCGAACACTGTAATCCCAGAAGGAAATGCTTCGGTTTTCGAACACACCTCAGAAGTTGAACATGCCACAGGGCTTCCATTGAGGGCAAGATCCTGAGGCCCAGCTGTCGGCTGTGGATCCCTCAGTTTTCGAACATTTCAGAACTCGGACGGTCTCCTGGAACGGATTACATTCGAAAACCCAGGTGCCACTGTAGTCGGTTTCCTCATGTATTTTGAAGGCTTATTAATATTTTAATTTGATTTGATTTGTATGTTTTTTTTCCTTATAAAAACTGAGTTAGAGATGACTATGTTAAAATGGTCATGTAATGCTAAAATATTCCCTCAGAATGTTTCAAAGATATTTGTATTATCTCAAGGATACCTTTCAAGGATATTTGTACTATCTCACATGGGGATGGCGAGTTGCCCAAGGATGGGGTGCAAATTTTATGTTTCACTCTTCCTTAACAATACAAAGTACTCAGTAAATATTCTTGGATTAGGTTTCTTAAAGTAGATAAAGATTTGGAAAACTTTATGGAAATTACCAAATTTGTTTATTAACTCTTCTGTGATTGTGAGGTGATGTTTAAGGATATGTTTAAGGACAATAAATACTTATAATTATTTTAACAAAACAGTGTGATTACAAAGGTTAATTCGCTTAATTCTGTCATCAGTCTTAATATTATTATGGCGAGAGAATTTTAAATTCTTGGTATTCTTGATACAAATATGCAATCAAGAGACACTAGCAGTAAAAGAGAAATGTGAACAAAACAAGAAGGAAAAAGGGAAATATTAGTTTAACTCTCAATTTGCCCCATGAAAGAGATGTAAATTTAACTTAATGAGATATTCCTGGGAATAATTAATATGCTATGCTTGTATATAGTTCTTTTCATAAAGACATGAAAATTAGTGCAATAAATATAATTATCTTTGTTATTTATAGTTTTTAAAGTTTATGTTAATATATAGTACAAAATGAACAGAAATGCCCAATAACATCTATAATTTTATCTACATAGTAAAATAAACCAAATAATGTAGCCCCTACAGCTGATAGCAAATTGAAAATACACACCCTGTTTTTACACTCTACAGAGGGAAATATCATTTTAACATTGATCTTGGAAAAGACATATTGTCCTAAAGTAAAAAATACTTGACACAGATTTTGACTTAAATTTATGAAGTAAAAATTTATTTACTTACATTGGTCTATTTTTCTTTTATGTTACTTTAATTTAAAGCCCATAATATTAGTGAAGGTAACTAAGACAAGAAATTAGAGGAGGTAAGCAATTATATAGAAAGTACTTTGGCATAACATGTCTTATCAATAAAGAAGTAAAGAATCTTATTTGCATTTTGGGATAACCACAGTTTGCCCACATAAGCTAGGCTTACATTAATAATTAAATTCCAATGTGATTGGAACCAGAGTTTTCTACCTAAAAAAATAAACTCAACACACTCAACACTAATAACTATAAGTGAGAGGGTGAAGATATTTAGGGCATGGGACAAAATGGTGAGCGATAGGGGGTTGTAGAATTTCATGTAACAGAAGTAGTTCAGTTTAAAAATACTTTTGAAGTATCTGCTCTTTCAAGATCTAAGTTCATTGGATAAAATTATAATTTTTTCTTCTAAAATTTCACCTTTAACAGCCTCCATGGAATAGAGAATAATATATACAAATCACAAAACTATTTCAACAGCATCAGCTTGTGGGTTGGTTTGTTTCTCTTTTTCTTTTTCTTTCTTTTTCCTGGCTTGTCAAAATTTGCAAGAGAAAAAAAATATTTGGAAAGTTTTTTTTAAAGATATTTTACTATTTTACTACCTCGTGGAAAATAATTCAAGTGGAACCACATAGAAAGGTTTCAAAATTCTTAGCTCTCTCAGAAATAAAGGCTAGAAAGACTTTGAAAGAAAGTCTGAAATACCTGTTGGTTCCAGTTTATTATGCAAAGTGTTAAATGCACATCTACATCTGGTAGCAAGTCAATTCATTAAGATTATTTATTTGTTTTTCACTTTTTAAAATCCTTATCCAACGATATGTTTATTGATTTTAGCTAGGGGGAGAGGGAGAGAGAGAAATGATTGGTTGCCTCCCCTACATGCCCGGAACCCGAAACCTAGGTATGTGCCACGCCTGGGAATCAAGCAGGCTACCTTTCGGTATAAAGAACAACACTCCAACCGAGCCACCAGGCCAAGCCTCAATTCATTCTTTAAATTATTCTATATCTTTATTGCCAGGGTCCAGCCCCAGCGGTCCAGGGGTCCCCAAAGGTGTGGACGGAGACAGCGTTCAGAGCATCAGGACAATCATCTTTTTTTATTGCCTTCTTACAACTGTATTTATACTATTTGATTTTATTGCTGGTTAAACAACATGACATTATGCTATGTTCTGGCTTCTGTTTTGGCCTCTCACAGTTAATGAATATACCTCCTTATCTGACCTTGCTAAAGAATTTACATCTGTTTAGGTATGCTAATTTTTGTCTTACCTACTGTTTATATTTCTATAGGCTATTCTACAGGTTAATCTCTAGTTTGTTATTTATATTCTGAAGTTGCTATTTTATTGCTCTACCACGTAGCTCAAAGGAGAATAACTCAGCCAGCTTTGGCTCTGCAGCTTGCCCGTGATTGTTTTTAGCTGTGGTGACCGCCTGTCTGGCACCAGCCTCAGTCTCCCCGATACATTCCCCGCAGCACTCCGTCCTCATTGCAATATTCTGTGTGGGATTATTCTGTGTGTGATTATTCTGTGTAGGATTATTCTGTGTAGGATTATTCTGTGTGTGATTATTCTGTGTGTGATTATTCTGTGTGCGATTATTCTGTGTAGGATTATTCTGTGTAGGATTATTCTGTGTAGGATTATTCTGTGTAGGATTATTCTGTGTGCGATTATTCTGTGTAGGATTATTCTGTGTGCGATTATTCTGTGTAGGATTATTCTGTGTAGGATTATTCTGTGTATGATTATTCTATGTATGATTATTCTGTGTGTGATTATTCTGTGTAGGATTATTCTGTGTAGGATTATTCTGTGTGCGATTATTCTGTGTAGGATTATTCTGTGTAGGATTATTCTGTGTAGGATTATTCTGTGTAGGATTATTCTGTGTAGGATAAGGGTGCAGGTGTAGATTGAAATAATCTCTTTCCTAGCCTGCTCTTTCCTTGTGGGGGTTCCCATAGTTCTCCATTAGTATAAACATCCCCCAGTAATCCATTCCTTGTGGGAGCTCCCTGGTGGGCTCCCTGTGGACGGCCCTGCGCCCCGAGTCAGCAGGGCCCGGACCCAGGCCTTTCCCCGGTGGGGAGCTTCCTGCGGTGATGGGCCTGACAAGTCCTAAGCTTTCTGCTGACAGGCTGAGTCCTCATGAGCGGCACATGATTTTCCCCTACTCCCTGGGGCTTTTACTGAATCATTGTCTTTTCCAGTCCCATCCGACTCCCCTGCTGGGGAAGGGTTTCCAGCTAGGGCAATTCCCCTTTTCTGGTGCAGTGACTCGGGTAAGGACACAGAGCGTCAGGAAGGGGAACAAGCATGGGGAGAGGGACGTGCCATCCGCCAGGTCCCGTGGAGCACTGGCCGCGCAGAGGTCTCCTCCTTGAAGGACCGTGTCAAGCAGCAAGGACGGAACGGCTTCCGGAACTTTATCTATAATAATACTTTATCTAAGAATGGGTAAAATTAGTTGCAGGACATCACCAAACTCAAGTAACCTTTCCTTATAACTTGCCATCTTCACTGAAACTGAAAATCATCTACAAGAGAAATCCTCAGAAATTTGGGTCTGTATTCTCTAATTGCATAGGACATATTTTATGCTTGGAGATATTTTTACATCTAAGACAGCCTGTAGTTCTGCTTGCCAACATGAAACTTGCTTCACAAATTTTACAGCAGCTGGTATGATAATTCGCCAGTTTTTATGTAAATTAGTGGTCTTCTTAGTCAATTTTAACTACAAAATTTAAAATTTCCTAATTTTTAAGTAAATTATGTTTTAAATGGTAAAATGCTTTATCAAATCCCTTTATTTGGCCTACTTCCTATTATATTACGTCTCTGATTTTAAGAAATACTTCTATAAAGCAAAAAAAGTTTTCTGCTAGAACTCTAGTTTTTAAAGGTGTGATATATTGAAAGGTACATTTTATTTGTTTCCTTTAATATTATTATAGGTTATATTGTTAGTAATTAAATATAGTGAGGCTGAAAAACCACTTTAAATGTATTTACATCAATCATTTCTTTAGAAAGACAAATTACCACAGAACAAAAATGTCACTTTTGGTTCTGGAGATAACTATTCATTTAAATTGCCTGAGCCAACTTTTTTCATATCACAGACTAAACAACTATTAAATGTATTCAGTTATTTACAGAGTGCAAGTTACATTATTATTATTTTATGAAATGCCTGTTCTTCTGAGAGTAAAGGATAATACTTATTACTAATGGGCTTACTGTTCTGTGACTGTATTTATTTGTATATGGACCTACTTTCCCAATTGTATGCCCTGGAGTCTAGTAGTGTCCTCAGGATAAAGAGAAAAATTCTACTTAATCTTTACCACTAAACAGGGAAAAAAGTTTATTGTTATATTTTACCTGAAAAATACATCTTTCTGTAAAAATCACAATTGGCTGTACCTTTGAATTTAGTTATTTCTAAAGAAATCAGAAAAACCTTTTGAATTGAAAAATTCAAATATAAAGCAAGATTTATCTATGATTCAATATCATAAATATTTCAAATACTCATTGGGTATATTGTGAAACACCAATAATCTAAGTTAAAGGATATAGGGACATTTTATCCTTACCAAGTTAGACAATTAAATGAACCTTTAATATTCAAAGATTAGGTTTTTAAAAAGATCATGGATTTGATTGGTATTTTTGATAGGTGTTTTTTTTTTTAAATCTGCGCTTTGACTTGGATATGGGATAATATATAGCTTGCTGCAGAGCAGAGTGTGTTAGAGTTGAAAAGCAAAACAAATAATCATTTCATTATTATCATTATCATTATCATTTGTTTTACTTTTTGTTCCCAAGTTCAAGGCCTGCTTCTTGTCAAAATGTTTCTTATCCCTCTGAAATCTAGAATTTAGAATAAAATCTAACATAAGCTAGATTTTCAATCATATTTATTGATTAAACAAGTTAGAATGAGAATGATTTCTTTCCTTGTCATTGCACTAACAATACAGTCTTTATTTTTAATTGACTTTTAATTTTATTTATGTTGTCTTGGTGTATAAAAATGTATATTTTTTCCAGTTTTATGAGGCGAATATCACTAATGAACATAGATGTAAAAATCCTCAACAAAATACTAGCAAACTGAATCTAACACAACAAAAGGGTAATACACTGTAATCAAGTGTGATTTATCCCTGGAATGCAAGAATGTTACAACATATGCAAATCCATAAAGGTGATTCACTACATTGACAGACAGAAGGCTAAAAATCATATGACCATCTCAGTTGATGCAGAAAATTCAACATTGTTCATTTAAAAAATTCTCATTCAATTAGGTAATAAGGAAAATACCCAACATAATAAAGGTCGTATATGACAAACCAACAGCTCACATCATATTCAATGGTAAAAAGCTGAAGGCTTTTCCTGTAAGATCAGGAACAAGACAAAAATGCCTTCTCTTACCACTCCTACTCAGTATAGTACTGGAAGTTTAGGTCAGGGCAATTAGGCAAGGAAAAGAAATAAAAGATATCCAAGCAGGAAGGAAAATGTTAACTTGTCTCTGTTTTCAGATGACATGATCTTATATATATTGAAAACCCTAATGGTGCCACCAAAAAATCAATTAGAACTAATAAATAAATTCTGTAAAGTTCCAGGATACAAAATTAATATACAAAATCAGTTACATTTACATACACTAAGAATTAACTATCCAACCCCATTGATAATAGCATCAAAAATAATAAAATACTTAGAAATAAATTTGACCAAGGAAGTGAAAAATTTGTACACTGAAAACTTTAAGACATTGATGAAAGAAATTTAAAAAGGTAGACATAAATGAAAATGTTATCTATGTTCATGGATTGGGATTTGGAATTAATATCGTTAAAACGTTCATACTACACAATGCATTCTTTAGGGTAAACTATTGCAAATTCCTTTTTGGCACTCGAAAATTGATGCAGAATCCTAGTTTAAAAATTGCCCACACCCTGCAAACATTTTTTTCAGAGGAAAACAGGTCAGTGCTCAGCAATCCTGTAGGTCCTGTCCCAGGCACAGTGATATTTACTTTCTACAGCAAGACTTCTTAGAAATGGCATGACTAATAAATTGCATTCTACATTATTGATGATTCAGGGACTGATTGAGGCTGTGCCTACAAATGGAAATTCTTCAAAACATGTCATTGGGCAAGATTAGAATTGCCAAGGACTGAGAAGCTGAGGTACCTGGGCGGACAGCTAGGTAGGAAAATACATAGGTAAGAAACTCTAGAGTGAAGACTAACTACAGAAATATTTTAGATTGTTTAAGTGACTGGGTTGTATTAGATTATTGTTCATAGTAATGAGTCCTTTCCCCAACCTTATGAGAGAAATATATTTCCCTGCCCCATTGTATGGGTTTGGTCAAGTCACTTGCTTTGGCTGGTAGAATACAGTTGTCACAGTGAGACGGTTCTAATTCTGGCCTTAAGAGGCATCAAGTTTCTATTGCCATTTTTGCACTCCTGCCTCTTTCCAAGAACATACCTTGGAAGTTAATGGTCTAAAGGTGGGAGGGTGAAAGATGGAGCAGGCCTAAATGTAGCTTAGAACCAATAGAGCCAGGACGATCTAAATAAAGTAATTTCCGAGCACCCCATACATATGTGATGACGATAATAATTGTGGTTTTAAGCCACTCAGCTTGGGAATCATTTGTTTTTGCAACATTACTGTGGCAATAACTAACTTATTCAGTGCTCCTCATTTTATTTTTGAATTAATACTATCTTCCAATTGAATCTCCCTAGTCCCTCACATTTACTCCTTTCCTGCTATTATTTTGAATGGTTACTTTTATCATACCTTTGAGAACCAGAAATTGACAGCTGTGCAGAGGGATCATTAAATAGTGGTCCTGGCATTATCAAATAAAGAGAGAATCTCTAAGTGATGAAAAAAATGCAGAATTTAATTTAAGAATCTACTTAGCTGGGTGGGAAATATAATGCTTAAGGATTACTCATGAGAGAAACGTGCAAATAACTAGGAGATTACAATATGACAATTAGACTTGGGGTGAGTGTGTGAAAATAATGACAGAGAAAAACTGCTGGTAGAGCTTTTATTAGAGTATATATTCTCTTCTGACTCACTCTGAATTCTCATGTTTTACACATATCCCCGAATTATTTATAGGCATACCATTAAAGTAACTTACATTATTAACTATGATTGCACATTGCTTTTCCTTGAAAAATATGCAATTATATCTCCCTCTGCCTTTAACTTCTGCAAATTAGTTTGGTATAAGTTCAAAAAAGCACCAATACTCATGCATTATTAAATTTTAAAAGCCCTAAAATCAATTTCTAAATCCTTGAATATTGTTACTTTCAAAGGAAATATGATCTTCCTAGCTCTATTTCCTACAACAAAACTATTCTAAGAAATTATTTGACAAAACTAGTAAATGTAATTGGACTATGGTATAGATCTTTTGCCTTCTTGGTTAGATTTATTCCTAAGTATTTTATTCTTTTTGATGCTATTATCAATGGGATTGTTTTCTTTATTTCATTTTTGGATAGTTCATTCTTAGTGTATGTAAATGTAACTGATTTTTGTATATTAATTTTGTATCCTGTAACTTTACAGAATTTACTTATTAGTTCTAATCATTTTTTTGATGGCACCATTAGGGTTTTCAATATATATAAGATCATGTCATCTGAAAACAGAGACAGGTTAACATTTTCCTTCCTGTTTGGATGCCTTTTATTTATTTTCTTTGCCTAATTGCCCTGACCTAAACTTCCAGTACTATACATATATATATATACTTAAATAGATCTTTATTGATTTCAGAGAGAGGAAAGGAGAGGGAGAGAGAGATAGAAACATCAATGATGAGAGAGTCATTGATTGAGCCTGCAACCTGGGCATGTGCCCTGACTGGGAATCGAACCCCGATCTCCTGGATTCCAGGTCGACGCTCAACCACTGAGCCACGCCCGGCCGGGCATCCAGTACTATATTGAATAGGAGTGGTAAGAGAGGGCATTTTTGTCTTGTTCCTGATCTTAGAGGAAAAGCTTTCAGCTTTTTATCATTGAATATGATGTGAGCTGTTGGTTTGTCATATATGACCTTTATTGTGAATTGAAATTGAAATTTTCCTATGTTTATTACAGAGTAGTTTAAATAAGTTTTTTTCTAGTAAAAACCTGGAACACTTAAACTCTGTTAGACTTAGAACTTTTATTATAAGGGGCTCCATATTATAACAGAACTACTGTGTTCCCTAGAAGAAATGTCTTTAAAAACGCATTTAGCTTCCAGCTTGCTAGCACTTACTTGTCTTTTAAATTCTCTACTATTGTTAAGGGCAATTTGAATTGATTGATTATTCAAGCTTTGGCTAATAGTAAGCCTTTACACTCTTTTAGGAAACTAAATCTAATTAACCACAAGTCCTTTAGAACTGTCATTTTAGGTGTTTCTCAGAGGCATTCTTTTCTTTCCTAAAATTGTGCTATCTTAGACCTTCAGCACCTCTTCTCAGAACACGGCAAAAACTCTGTGGTGTTTGCATAGGCTTAGCATTTAGCAAATGTTTACTGAAGAGAATGAATGAATGAATGAATGATTACATCTTCCCCAAAAAACTCTTAGAATTTCCCATTTTTTTTATTGGCACTAAGCCATAAATCTTAGCACTATGATCAAGCAGAGATCCAGGAAGTTATTTAATTACCTTTGCAATCTCATCTCTTACTATAGCAAGCACATGCATCATTTCCTTCTCTGGACTAAAATGCACTCTCACAAACATATGCTTTTATTAATATAATTCTCTTAAACTAATATATATTTATCTGAAATATCTTTACCTAAATTTTCTATTTGGAAAATCCAATTTTTTTCCCCCCCTGCAAGGCCCACTTCAACTCTATATTGTATTAGTAAGAACACAGACTTTGAAGCCAGGTTTCTGGAAAAAGTTATCCAGTTTCCTATAAAATTAAGCATAAGCCTACCACACAGTACAGGAATGCTATTCTTAGGAATTTACCCAAGAGAAATAAAAATATACATCATTGAAAAGAAGTGTGAAACATGTTTATAGTAAATGTATTCATAATAGCTTAAGCTGGAAATAGCCCAGATATTAATCAATAGGAGTCTGAATAATCATTATGTATTTATACAGGGCGGCACATAAGTAGGTTTACAGTTGTTCATATGGAAAAACCCCACAATATTTAATTAGAATAAACTGTGTTTTGAGAACTCACAACTGTAAATCTGCTTTTACCCCACCCTGTATACGTACAGCAGAATTCTGCTCATTAATAGAAAAGAATGAATTACTTCTACAACACGGATGACTTTAAAAAATATTATCCTGAGTGAAAAAAGCCTTAATAAAAAAGCACTAATCTAATTAATTCATATATATGAGGTGTTAGAGAAATAAAAAAGAGCAAAATGCAGTGTTGAAACGTAGTTTGAGTAAAAAATGTTTGTTGTTGTAAGAAACTGAGATTCTTGGGTGGTAAGTTGTGCAGCAAGGCTGACTAACTTACAAGCATAGCTAGAAAACTGATTTTTTTTAGGTATTAAATAATAGTATGCAGAACTCTAGGTTTGAAATTGGGTTGAAATAAAGAATAATCTCTGGGGGGAGGGATCTAAAATGACTAAAGAGGAAGAAGAAAACATAAATAGGCAGAGTTTGTAGAGCCTCTTGGAAAAACGATGAAAAAATTACCTCTGAAAGATTAGTTGGCTCAAATGGTTTTACAAGCTAATTCATTTCAATCTTTCAAAGAAGAGATAATACCAAGAAGATATATAAACAGTATTCAATAATTCAGTAAAATGTAGTCTTCCAAATTCATTTTTAAAAATCAGCATAACCATAACAATACCCAACACAAATATCATGCTAAAAATTAAAAAAAAAACTCACTTTAAAAATTCAATATGGGTGGAAATGCTATGTGCTAGATTGGCTGTTGTCAATTTGATATCACCATTACTTCTCTCTCAGGTGGGCATGACATTCCCCATAATCTGACTCAAGGTTTACCAGTAAGAGGAATACATACGTGTTGGAAGACAGACGGGAAGTGGAAGCCACCACTCTCAGCAGCTCACAAAGCCAGATGCAATGGCTTCTTGGAATTTCCTGGGAGATGGGCATCTCCACCCCCTACACTGCTTGCGGCTGAAGTTGTTAGTGACCATTTCTCTGATTGTCTGGCTGTAGTATTCTAGACCTTTACTCCTGTGCCCCAATTCTTTTTATTATTATTATTATTAATTTTATCAATTATTTTTTTGTTAATCCTCACCTGAGGATATTTTTTCCATTGACTTTTTAGAGAGGTAGAAGGGAGAGGGAGAGACAGAGAGAGAGAAACATCAATGTGAGAGAGACACATCCATTGGTTCCCTCAGGCACCTGCCCCAATAGGGGCTGGGGATCGAGCCTACAACCGGGTTCATGCCCTTGACCAGGAATCGAACTGGAGACCTTTCAGTCCAAGGGTCGAATCTCCAACCACTGAGCCAAACTGGATAGGGCAATTTTGTTGATTTTTGAGAGATAGAGAGAAACTTCAATCGGTTGCCTCTGGCACATGACCAGACTGGAGATTGAATTGACAACCTGGGTATGTGCCCTGACCAGGAATCAAACCCACCACCTTTTGGTGTACAGGACAGCCCTCAACCATCTGAACCACATTGGCCAGTGCCCTAATTCTTTTCATATTTTTAAACTTATATTACCTATACTAAATATCTTATCTTGTAATATATATAATGGCCTGCTCTGCTAACCAAATCAAGACTAATACAAATGTTCATACCAGAATGCTTCTAGAGGAACAGAATATTAAGGAAAGGAGTCTGGAAATGATTCTAGAATTTAGTTATGTTTAAAGGCTTTAGTGAACCCCCTGAAACTGATAAAAGAGATTTTGATGGTCTTTCCAATATCAGCAGAGAATAAGTAATAATAGCAATATTAAGTGTGAGAAGTATGAGTTATCCTTAAGCAATAAGGGCTACAAATTTACAATATTTGAACCTTAAGTGTAGATACTTGATATAGATTTCAACTGTTTCTGCCCCTTACTTACTTAGTCATGAATGATGTAGCTCCTTTCTCACTACAATAAGCTCCCTCCCTTTATCTCTCATTCTCTTACTGTAACTTTGCATTTATTTATTTTGGGTTTTCTCATACAGCAGAGATCTTCAGAATCATTTTTTTTAATTTACAATGTTGTCATTTGAAGGCTTAGACATTATCTCATAGCAACTCGACTTACGTACTCTTCCTATCAGAGGGTATTTGAGGGCATCAAGAAATCTTTCCCAGAGGCTTTCATTCTCTAGGTGTCATGACTTTGTATGTGCTTCCCAGTGAAGGATATTGGCAGCACATGGGGGCTGTCAAAGATGGCACATTGGTATTTATATAATAGTTATCAAACTGCACATAAATTATACCCTTAATAGCTTTTGGCTTGGTATTAGCATCTGCTGTTAAAGAGGAAACAAGTAATTAGAAAAAACAACTGTAGGATTGGGAGAACCCTAGGCACAAGTTTCTCTGACTTAGCAAACTCCTGTGCCCCAAACTTTGAATAGAAGTAATAGTATTTCACAGAAACTGAAGGGATCATGGGAGCACACACAGTGAGCCTCTTAGTGATTACATCTGTAGACAGATACCCTAATAATCAAAAGATACCATAGTGGTAGCCTGGTTTGCATGGCGACAGGAAAAAGCTTGAGTTAGGCCAGACTCAAACCAAAGCATAGTTAGAAAACCCACTTGTACAGAGGGAGATAATATAATCAATTTTTCAATCCCTCACTGGTTGAGAACTCTGGTGGATGGCCCCAGACACCTTTGTCAGCTGCCTTGGGTGTTGTTTAGAATATACTATGTCACTATATTTCAAGGACAATCTGGCACCCTTGGTTATACGTCATCCAACCCTGGCACTAAAGTGGCTGCTCTTCCTACGCACTCAGTCCGCTGTATCTACTGAGGGATCATTTACTAGGGCTCCTGCCTGGGCTAGGCGATCAGCTTCTTGATTGCCAGGGGATATCAGCATCCCATTTTCCCATCCCCAGGTGCATTTTCCTGCCTCTCTCTTTCCTAAGCTCCAAGGGTCCTTCTTTTGCCTCTGTAACCTGTTTCCTGAGTCCATTTCTTCTATAGCTCACTTCTTCTACCTCTGTGACTTTCTGAATACTTACTCTTATAGTTTGTGTCTTGGCTCTGAATTTTTTCTTGGCCAGAAACCAAGTACTGAGGTTGCCGAACCCAGGTCCCATCTGATTCCACCTGTCTAACACCTGGTGCCATTTCGCCACCAGCATATGAGGTAGAAAGAAATGAGACGGCTGAGCTGAGGCAAACAAGTCACTGAGGCAAAAGAAGGATCCCTGGAGCTTAGAAGGAACTCAAAGGTAATGGGCCTAGGGGAAGAAGAGAGGGAAGGGGGTGGGCATGCTCCAGAGAGAGAAAGCGAGCTCCAGGAAAGAAGGGGATGGGGAAAGGCACAGGCATGCTTGAGAGAGGGAGCATCTTTTAAGCCACGATGTGAAAAATGTGAGAAATGCCTTAGGCTTTTGCAGTGGAACTCAAATGTCTTTCCACATATTCTGACCCCAAAGGGCTTATTCATGATTATCTACTCTTCCACGAGATGTTGTTCCTTAAAGCTATCTGGTCAGATCTGATTCTATGCACATCCTCAAAAGGGACATTACAGTTAAAGCCAATGTTTTTCGTTCTTTTGTTTTTTTAATCTTCACGCAAGGATATATATTTATTGATTTTTAGAAAGATTCAAGGGTGGGGGCAGAGAGACGTGTGAAACATCAATTGATTGCGTCCCATACAGGCCCTGACCAGGGATCAAACCTGGAACCTAGGTAGGTACCCCGACCACAACCTGTTGGGGTACCAGACGATGCTCCGACCAGCTCAGCCGCCCAGCCAGGTCAAAGCCAATGTTTTTAATTGTGTCTTATTACAAAGACAAAGGATTCTTACTGAACTGACGAAAATTACGCTATTGCAATGAAAATAAGAATACTTGCTAAGAGTTTCTGAATTCTGGATCAGGTACGGATAAAAGGGATAAATGTTTCATCTTTGTTCACAAATGTATAAGCCAGCAAATTGCTGCTGACTTAAGAGAAATGAGAAAAACATTTCCTTTAAATATGTAAGAAACAAAACATAAAAGAGCCAACGTTTCTAATAAAAAGTCTTACAAATTATAAACATCCTCATCAGTGCATTTACTTCGAAGATTCTATATAATTTTGATCTTTTGTTAGTAGTTTTATAAAGTCATCAGTTTCTTATTAGTTTTGTACATTTTTATTTAGTTCAGTGGTAATAATCTTAATCATCAAAAACATGTACTTTTCAGAGTTTTTTCCATGAATCTCCTTTAAAATGAGGTACTTTTTCAGGAACACTTAGCAAAACATCAGAATAAAACAATAACTGTCCATAAATGGAAAAAACACTTAAAAATGGCCATAGTTAAAGGTCTGATGAGAGTTTATTGCATAATGTAATTGACAAGAAAATTTGGTTATTTCTGTGACATTCTTTTAAAATGATAACTAGAATTATGATTGATATCATTATACCAGGATATATCAGATTTTTAGGAATTTCATATAATTTCTGGAGTGCTTATATTAATAACATATATCTATATTACTTTAACCTAAATAAAGCAACCTCTCACTACATAGAGGTTGATGGCCAACTCGGGATTTTCCCCTTAGATGCCCCTTTCCCAAGACCCATTCCTTGGATCTCCAGGCTGGCTCACCACTTGTGCGTTCACAACCTTGGGAGTTCCTTAGCTGAAATCTGAAACTGGCCCCCATACATGGAGGGCAAGGAGAGACTGAAAAGAGGTAAATCATTCCAAATTGTTAGATTGCAGTTTTAATAACTAAGGGAACTTATAGAAGAGGCTTGTCTTGGGCAGCAGCAAGCAGAGTAGAAATCTGCACCCCCCGCCAGAATCTTGTGAGTTTATATAAAGGTCTTAATGCGGTTCAGTCATGCATACAGTGCACATTGTCTCAACATGTTGCTTTCTCAAGACTGCATCCTTGAAATGGGTCTGGCGATGGGAAAGGTGGGCAGAATGTGCCTTCCAAGGATAGGAGAGGGGGTATTAGCCTGTGGTTGCCCCGGTCCAGCCCCAGGTAGGTGGAAGTCACGCCCTCTTGCTGACTAGTACTCCCAACTCCCAGTTCCTTGTATTCAATGTAGAATGTATTTGCATACAGTGCTTTTTGGGGTTCTTCTGTTAAATCATATTTTTGCCTACTTAATTTTTTTCTTCTCTCATGCCCTTTTTCTTAAAATAGTGCCTTCTTTCACTGGGAGAAGTTTGTTCTACTCCTTGTTATCTTTATGGAACTATGAATCTCATTTCCAAAGCCATATAAGTTGGTTCAGGTATAAAAACATGGCATAGCATAACCAAAGCCTTCCCTGGGAAGTAGAGAAGACAAAAACAAAACAAACAAAACACACATTTTATCTTTTAAAATCTAGTTGGAGTAGAATTATGTAATTATATGGGTCTGAAAAGCTCATGCTGTATATTTAAAGATTTAATATCCATAATTAATAAGCTTAACCCAACAAATAGAACATGTACACTCTTTTGAGTCCAATATAAAATATTTTTAAAAAATTGAATGAGTACCTCTCAACAATTCCAAAAGAATTGATATGATAAAGATCAAGCTATCTGACTAAAATCTGACTAAAGTGTCAATATAAATGATCAGCAGTAAAAATAAAACTAAAATATGCTTATAAATTATGCAAGTAAGAATTAAATTTAAAAGGTGCTCTTAATTAATTACAGAATTATAATAAAAATTTGTAGTTTGCAACTAAAGCTGTACTTACAGATTAAATTATAAACTTGAAGCAATGTACAAATTAAACTATAATAGTAGTTGTTCAAGTACAAAAGCTAGAAAAAGACAAGAAAAGAAATATATAAATAAGAAAAGAAATTTTTTAAAAAGCCAAAATTCATCACTAACAATAACAAAAGTTGATTCTTTGAAAAGACAACTAGGCAAATATTTAGGAAAACTGATTAGAAAAGAGAGTAAAGGTTGAAATAAACAACATTATGGAGAAGTACATATATTTACAAGTGTATTCTAGAATTTAAAATGAAAAGAAAAACAGTACTAACAAATTTATTGCAACACAATAAAAAATTAGATAAAATGAACAATTTAGAAGAAATCAATTACCAAAATTTACTCAATGAGAAATTATTAAATTAGAAAAATTAAAATAAGAAAGTCTATATTTGCCACCTACTTCCTACTTTCCTCAATTTCCCAAGCAAGTAATAAATAATTTTCATCTTATGAAAGAGTATGAGAGAGACTAGAATAGGAGTGTAAATTTGTTTTACACTGCTAGAATAACTTTGATAAACAAACAAACTTTGAAAGGGAAACATAAACAAATCAGAGATCAATTTCATTTATGTATGTAGATTTAAAATAACTCAAAATATGAAAAAGTTGGAAGCATCAAGTTATATAAAGAATAGTAGTGTATCATAGTCAAGTAGGATTTATTCCAGAATGCAAATATGGTTGAACAGAAAAATCTGTAAATATAAATTTTATAAAACAAATTAAAGTTTAAAAGTCATAAGCGCACCTTTATAGAGTAAGACAAGCCTTTGCTATATGTGGTCTTCTCTCTCTTCCTCAAACATGCCAGGTGAACTTTTCTTAGGGCCTTTTCACTGACTGACCCCTCTTCCTGGAACATACCCACCTCCCAATATCCACAAGGATAACTCTTCCAAGTCCTTCAAGTCATTGCTCCAATAAAATCTCAGAAAGATTTATTCTGACTATTCTATTTAAAACTGAAGTCCACCCTCCTTCCCCTGATCTTCCCCCGATCTTCCCCCGCACCCCCTCTTGGCCTACTTTAGTTTCTTTTTTTATTCTATAGCACTTGTCACATTCTAACTTATAATATGATTTAATTATTACTATACTTATTGTGATTGCTTGCCTTCTGTCACCCCACCCCACTAGATTGTAAATTCTATGAGGGCAGGGGTCTTTGTTTTGGTTACTGCTGTGTCTCAAGCACCTAGAAGTGTGCCTGTGTTTTGTAAGTGCTCAATAAATATTTGTTGAATAAAATAATTCATGATTTAAAAATGCAGTAAATTAGAAATGGAATTCTTTAGTATGGTAAATAGTATATGCCAAAACAAACAACACAGCAATATGAAGAATGGTTTTTAGTTATCACACATTGTTTAGCTGTACCAGTTGAAGAATATTGAAATATTTTTATATTGCTGTAAAAATACCAGTGCCCTGAGTCCCACAAGTGCCTTCTTTCTGCTACTTCAGTCACCCTGGCTCCCTTGTGGGACCCTGGTCCTCTCTATAATCAATTTCCTTCGGTTAGTGCCAATTATGGCTATTGGATACTAAAATTAAATATTTTTAATATCACCATTATTTGAATCAAATATGAAAGAATATGTAAGTGAATGATATCACTCAAGGAGGGTATGGAGAGAAAAAAGACACAAGGACCAAGGATAGAGCCCTAAAACTACCAACATTTAGAAGGAGGAGAAGATGGGTCGAATCTCAGAGGGAAGGTGGGGTGGGTGGGTGGGGAGAGATTAACCAAAGAATTTATATGCATATATGCATAACCCAAGGGCACAGACAATAGTGTGGTGAGGGACTGGGGAGGGGGTGGGTGTGGGGTGGAAGGGGTCAATGGGGAGCAAAGGGGACGGCTGTAATATTTTGAACAATTTAAAAAAAAGGTTAAGGAAAAAAGAAGATGGGTAAAGAGTTACCAAATACATCAGATATGTCAGAGGAAAACTGTAAGCGTTTACTTTTATAAACATTAAAAAAGAACCTTTTATCTGTCTTGTTTTCCTCAAATGATTGTTGAAATTGTTGAAACTATATTGTTGTGAGTTTGTAAACCATTCTGAATGATTTGTGTTGACCTTTGTCAGTTTAGTTAAGCCATCCTCTACCTGTAAAGAGGTCAGATAATCTAGTTTACTTGCCTTGCTTCTACCCCTCAGATCTTCATCAGTCATGAATATGTAGGCTGAACAGAATATTCACTAGATATTTTGGGATTGTGCAGACTTTGGTTTCATAAAAATTTTGAAACTATATATCAAGTAACATTGGGTATGGTGGATAATATAACAAAAATTTTGTTAGAATAAAAAAAGAATTTCCATAGTATATTCCATATTCCAATGTAGGAAAATGAATTAATATAACTTCATGATGAGAGTTCATTTTAGTATTTTCCTTTAGTATTGTGTTTTAAAATCTCTTTTTTTTTTTAAATCTTTGAATACTTTTAATATTGTAATTTTGAGGGATTTGGTGCTTACAAGTAAGTATCAAATTCAAAAAGTGATTTAGAAAGAGGTAGGTGATGTTTTTACAGTACGTAACAAATGCCTCTGACTGTGTGAACTCAGACAACCAAAGTGTCAGTGTTTTCTTTTGCAATGTGTGGCTAATAACTTTACCTACATCACAGGGTTGGTGTAAGGATTCAGAAAAATAAGGCATATAAATTATTCCACACATTGCAAAGGCACATACTTAACATGGAATCAATACCTGCTAATAATATAAAAAAAATACAGTGTGGCCAAAATACCAGTCTTCTTTTTCTTGCAGGTTGAAATCTTCCAAGTTCTGCTCTTCCCTCGGTGTGCTGCTTCCTCCTTCCACACCAACACCATGGGGTCATTTTTCCACTCTGTGACAGAGCAAGCTCTCAGTAATCGTTAGATAAAATATAGTAACTGAACATTAAAATTTTTGAAGGGTCTTTATTGTTAAAGTTTAAAAACGGATACTTTTTACCTTGGTGATGGGTTGTCAAACTCGCCTTTTGGGATCTTCTCTCCCCCCAACCCCTACACACTCCATTTTCCCCATGTTAAAATCTATACATTCACAAGATAGCATGAAAAACATGAATTTTGAAGCCTGTTGGATCTGGGTTTAAATCTCCATTCTGTCATTGAACTAGCTGGGTGATTTTTTGCATTTTTTTTCCCCCTGAGTATCACCTCTGTATAATCTCTAAATTAGGAAAAAACACCTCATTATTTAATTCAAAAGATTAAATAAGCCATTTTAAAGACCCAGGTACTTAGTGGGAAACTCAATAGCTACTTTCTCTTATTTTTCCTCATTGGCATCACAACAGAAATTAGTATTAGTAATGTTTGAGGGTATCATTCCACAAATATTTTGTGATTTGGAGCTTTGTACATGCATTTGAGATAGGTGTCAAATATCAGTGAAAAAGTGAGGGGGGAATACTTGTAGGCAAGTAGGCCTTCTTGTTACTACTGTAAACCATTCCTGCAAGCAGGCAGAAAACATTGTTTTCCACAGAAAATTCTAATCCTGATTATGGAGGACATACCTCTACTTATTTTCTTAAATTCTTCTCAACTGTTATCAGCATTATTTGCACTGTATCTCAATTTCAATATATATAAAATAATATATATGAACATAAATATTTTTCTGTCACCAATATGTGAAGCAAAAAGCAAATTACACATGATGTTTTATAAGAGGTTTATTGTAACTGTTATTTTTTTCCTGTGGGGCATCATTCAGAGTATTTTTTACTCATGGCAAGGTATCCACAGGATCAAATCTAATTAAAAAAACCAACAAAACTATTTTAAAGAGACTGAGAAAAAAAACTCTCTTGGCTGTCTTGAAAACTAAGGATTAGTAGCAATGTTCTGACCTGAAATTTAGGTTTTGTGATTTCTTTCCAGGAGATTTTTCACTGCATGAAAAACCTGTCTGCAATGGCCTTATTATTTAATTCAATCTTAATTCTATACAAACCATTAAAAATCTGTGGGATTGTTGGAAGGCCTAAAAGTGCAGAGGTATTTTTATTAATCATCTGGAAGTAAAAAATATCCTTCACCAGAGCACTGAACCTTTCCGCCATAACATGTTTTAGTTTCATTTTGCATTTACTTCAAATTTTGAAAGTTTCAAGGAACTAAAATTTAATCTCTAGAGCATATGCCACATTTAGGGGAAGATTTTACCATTGTCAAAAGGAGACTAAGCTTTGTGCTCAGTGATGTATATGTTAGGAATTCTCCACGTGGCTTAATTATGATTATGTCTTGATGTCTTGATTGCTACAAGGGGTAAGTCAGCCTTCGCCTTGTAATGAGACCCCTTGGAGAAGAGTTGGAAGCTAAGGGGCCAACATGGGCTGAGGACCAGCTCCAGAAACAGCCTTTCCTGACATGGCCAGAGTCACAGCTGGAGGGACGAATGCCCAGAGTGACTTTTTTTTCTTTTTTCTTTTTTTTTTTTTTAGTTGCAAAAGAGGTAAGTAGCTGGCTTGGAGAGAAAGCTAGAAAGAAGGGGTTCTTAGAGTCACCCTTTTCTTCTAGTCCCATTCCCGACTCTCAGAGAATACTCAGAGGGTGAGAGGTAGGGCCCTTTCTATGGTTTATACTCGGGCTGTGACAAAAGCGGAGGCGCGGGGCTGGTGCTTACCCTTTGGAGCGCCTTGGGGAGGCCAGGATGGCTGCGGGATGTGTTTGCTTGGGCTTTGGGCCCGCTCCCGGGTCCCTCCAGCCCCCTCTGCGCGCAGCCCGAGCGCCGGGAGAACAGGGCGGGGCAGCTGCGGCGGCCTCTGCGCCAAGGGAGGGGCGGCGGGGCGGGGCGGGGCGACCTGGCTCCCTCCCCCCGCCGCCCGCCGCCCGCAGCCGCCTCCCGCAGCCGCCTTCTCTCCCCGCAGCCCGTCGCGGCGGCAGCAAGGGCGGGTCCCGCACGCGGGCGCCTCCGTCACCGCCTCCCTCACGCTCACACTCACACTCACACGCGCGCACGGCAGCTCGGGCTCCTCACCCAGCGCACAGGGCGCCGAGCTCCCGCAGCTCACCCGCTGGACAGCGACTCCTCAGCCCGACCCGCGGCCCGCCCTCGGCCGGGAGCTGCCCCTCCCCGCCTGCGCCCCCGCGGCCTCCAGCGCCGCCGCCGGACCCCGCCCTTTGGCCCTGCAGCTCCTGTCGGACGTGGGAGCGGGCGGGAGGAGCCTGTTAACGGTAAGGGCGCGCTCCCACCGCCCAGGGCACGGCTTAGGCAGTGTGCGGCTTGCCGTCAGCCCCCCTGGGAGCCCCGCGACCCGGGACGTGAGCGGGAT
The DNA here is from genome assembly GCF_964146895.1 of Miniopterus schreibersii. Lineage (NCBI taxonomy): Eukaryota > Metazoa > Chordata > Mammalia > Chiroptera > Miniopteridae > Miniopterus > Miniopterus schreibersii. The sequence continues at coordinate 116,766,602 of NC_138102.1, forward strand.
CGGTGGCCGGACCCCGGGAAGGACTCCGGCTGTGTGTCCTGGGGTGAGCGCAGGGAGGGAGACTCCAAAAGCTGGGCTCCGCCGGAGACCCTCCAGGCTTTGCGTCCTGCACCCGTGCACCGCCGGACGGGGGGAAGCACGTGGGTCGAAACGTGCCGCCATCCTTTCCATCTCCTCGTGGACATCGCCCGAGAGACGGGTCGTTTCCCAGTGAAATCTGGGCTGGCTGAAGGGTGGGGTTCGACGGGGGCAGGTCCGAGAGGAAGGCTGGGAGGGGCGCCCGAGGTTCGGGGCGAGTTGGGAGCCCGTCCTGCGGGTGAGCGGGGAGGCGGGGAGAGGGGCGGCCTCGCTCCCCTCGCGCGCTGGCCGCGTGGGTAACCACTCCAGGCGACCTCCGACGGAGGTGTGTTTTCACGTGGCCCGTTGCCTTTTGCCGGAGGCATCCTGCGGCGACCGTTCCAAAGGGAGCGTCTCCCTGAGCTGGAGGCACGTGGCTACGGCGGCAAGCACAGCCCACGTGCTCCCGCGCCTCCGGGAACTGGAGAGGGTGGCGGTGAGGGTGGCGGTGCGGGGATTTTAAGGAGGCGATGGGCGGGGCGGGGCGGAGGGGGACTGGAACCCCAGACCATCTCTGGGTCTCCTCCACAGCGCTGGTCTGTGCGTGGCCTGGGCAGAGGACCATTTTGAGTATAGGAGAGCCTTTCGGTCGCTACTTGAAGGCGCTCCAGGCTTATAAATGTGAATGAATCTGAACGCCCGAGGTGTCCCTGAGACAGCTGTCACCCCCTCGGTCGCAGAGACCTCAGGGGCCGGAATTCTTTTCCTTTAAGCCGAGAAGCGGCATTTGCATCTGCGCGTTCGCGGGGAACGGAGCCCGGGGCTCGCGCTCGGCGGCGTCTGTCGGGCTCTCGCGTTCGGCTTTCCTCCCGGGTCCCTCGCGGGGACACGCTGGAGTAAGGCTGGGCGGGGCCCGCGCTCGGGCGTTGTGACGTCAGCAGTGTTTGGGTGCATATGCAAATGGCCCTGCGGCCGTTTCTGCGGGTCTCGGCCGTTTGCCTTCCAGGTCTTAAAGGTAGACCGTGTGTTTCGTCCGTGCCGTGTGTGTGGGTCTCTACGCGGAAAGCCAGAGGACTGGGTTCTTTGCTCTGTGGACCGCATTTGGACTCCTCACCGTGTTTAAGGCTGTTGGATGGCTTTTTAATTGCCTGGTTGCTGTCCCGGAATCCCAGGAGCGATGCGTTTGCTTTAGGAAAGATCACTCTCCGTCCAAGCAGCTCCGCCCAGAGCCTTCCCCCACCCAGCCAGCCCGTTTCTGCGGGAACCATGCAGGGACCGACCTACTTGTCTTCAGAGCCCAGTCCTGGACTTGTAATAGGTGCTTAACTAGTGGGTGATGGATGAATGTTCCTTGACGAGTTGGTGCACTGCTCTTATGAATTCAGAGTATTCGACCATCAGAGTCGCCTATTTTATCCTTGTGAGTATGAGTGCCGTTTCTACCCCCGTGACCGATGATGCGTGTGTATTTGTTGTAATATGTTATTCCACCAACTTTTAAAATGAATGCATTGATGATTTTTTTCTCCAAATGAAGCATTCAAAGTATTACTTTTTAAAAAATTTTTTTCCAGAAAGAAAATAAGTTTTGAAAGGAAGACAATCTTACCGTTTGTTGATCCTTCTTTTTATGATTGCAGTTGTATACCTGATTCAAGAATTACTTTATTCTTCCAATGTGTGCAACTCAAGATGTAGTATTCTAATGGCACTGTGAAAAGTTTTTATACATGTTTCTTGGAAATAAGTGCTCGATCACTTAATAAATAGGAAATACTATCTTAGTCCCTTCGGGCTGCCATAACAAAATACCATGAACTGGGTGGTTTGAGAACAATAGAAATGTAATTTCTCAACAGTTCTGGAGGCTGGAAGTCCAAGATCAAGGCAGCAGCAGGATCTAGGTGTCTGGTGGGAGCCAGCTTCCTGGTTCACAGATGGTGCCTCCTCATTGTGTCCTGACATGGTGCAAGGTCTAAGTTAGCTCTCTGGGGTTTCTTTTATTACTTCCCAAAGGCCCCACCTCCTTGTCACATGAGGTTAGAATTTCAACATTTGAATTTGAGGGGGGAAGACACAAACATTCAAACCACAGCAAATAGTGAAGAATTTTTAAATGTGATAATAGCTATTCAAGATGCCAATAATCAGATGAGATGCCTTACTTTTCAATTACTAAACATTTAAAATAAGTTGGAATAATTACTAAAACCTAAAATCTTACATTTATAATGGATTTATTCTGATCACAGTTCATATTTTACTGTGTGCGTGTTAGAAAATATACTTTCTGTCAAAAAGCAAAACCTGTTTATGAATAGGCAAAACATTTGTATCCTTTTGAACTCTGGAGTTGTCCTCCAAGTATTTAAAAAATCACTAAAGTGGAATGATAGACCTGAAAGGAACCTTGGTCATTATCGAAAGCTCTGAAAACTTTTACTTCCCAACTTCATTTGGAGAGGATTTTAATTCCTGTTACTACATACATATGCATGATTGGATATAACAACATATTCCTATTCAGAGCAGACTGCAAAATAGTTTCTGAGCAGATGACTTTATTAACAAAAATCATAGGCATAGTCTGATGTGCAAAAACATTTAAGGTTACGTGGAAGGTATCAGATTTATTTCCAGTTTTCCTTATAACATAAAACAAGTCCTATCTATTCTTCTAGACATATTTAGTGAATATATTTTAAGAAACAAATTTATCTGCTTATATATTAACTTTGACCTATAGTGATTGTCTCATATCTCTTGGTGTAAAACAAACTATATACTGGGATGCAGGGTGATTTTAAATGTACAGTATCACTTGATATAGGATAGAGCTATTTTCAGTAGTAAAGGTCACTTTATTTCTTTGTGATTACTGCACTAAGGTATCCTTTCACAGTTTCAGAACTGTTCTACCACTATAAGGTGCCCTTTTATAACCACAACCATTTCACTCTTGCTCCAACCCCTCAACTCCTGGTAACCACCAACTATTCTTTATGTTTATTATTTTGTCTTTTCAAGAATGTTATATAAATGGAATCATACAATATGCAGCCTTTTGGAATTGGCTTTTTCCACTCAGCATAATTGTAGATTCATCCAAGTTGTGTGTATCAGTAGTTTGTTTTTATTTCTGAGTAGTACTTCATGGTATGGGTTTACCAGTTTGTTTAAGCATTCACCCATTGAATGACATCTGGCTTGTTTCCAGTTTAGGGTTATTATGAATAAAGCTGCTTTGGACACTCATTTACATGTTTGATGGAACATAAGTTTTCATGTCTCTAGGATAAATGCCCAGGAGTGTAATTGATGTGTTAATTGGTAATGGCCTGTTTAATTTTCTTGAGAGCTATACCATTTTATAGTCTCATCACTAATGTATGAATGATCCAGTTTCTCTGTATCTTTGCTAGAATTTGTTTGTCACCATATTTTAGTCATTCTGATAAGTATGTAGTGACATCTCACTGTACATTTAATTAGCATTTCCCTAATGGCTAATAATGTCAAAACTCATTTCATATGCTCATTTGCCATCTAAACATATTCACTGAAATGTCCCTTTATGTTCTTTGCTCATTTTCTAAATTATTTTTAATTGCTGAGTTTTATGTGTTATTATTTATAGATCCTAAATACTGGTTCTCTGATATGTGGTCTGCAAATAATTTCTCTCAATTTTTATCTTATTTTTTCATGCTTTTAATATGTTCTTTCACAGAGAAAAAGTCTTTAATTTCAAAATCCACTTTACCAATTTTTGCTTTGATGGATTCTGTTGGTGTCATGTCTCAGAACTCTTTGCTTAGCTGTAAAATCTCAAAGATTTTCTCTGATGATTTCTTTTTAAAAGTTCTATAGTTTTATGTTTTACATTTAAGTACATGATTCATTTTGAGTTAAATTTGTATAAGGTGTGAGATTTAGATCAAGGTTATATTTTTGCCTAGTTCGGTTTTTCCAGACTGTTTGTTAAAGGGCTGTTCTTTCTCCATTGAAATTACTTATGCACCTTTCTCAAAAATCAGTTGGGCATATTTGTGTGAGTCTATTTATGGATATAAATGGACACACATTGAAGAGGAGGAGGCAACATAAATGTGGTGGTAGATTCCAAGATGGTAGCTGATTGAGTGGAAGCTACACTGACACTCTCCAAGAACCAAACTGGAATTACAACTAAAATATAGAAAACCATCCTGAATAATCAACTGACAACTGTTTGGCACCCTCATAACCAAGGACCTAAAGTGTAGACCACACCATCACCCCAGCTGTGACACTGCTGTACTCTACAAATGTCACCATGGGCAAAGTAGACTAGAGCTGTGTGAGGAGAATCTAGGGTTGTGGGGTCTGGAGATAGAGCTCAGAGGGCAGCCATCTGGATTCCTCTGCTAAGTCATTCTTCTATACAGCAGAGGACATCTTTCTCAGGCAGACATTTACCACCCAAGCAGCTTTTGCCTTGGGGAGGAAGCAATTGCTCCACCCTGTTAGAAAACATCCCTCCCCACCCCGTGGAGTTTCTACAGCCTGAGGCTCATTAAGAGACTAAATAGCAATCAGCGTCTGGGTGTTTTGAGTCTTTTCCTGATTTGCTTCTGGACCCAGGGCTTGGAAAAGCAGAGCTTAGTGCACATCTTCGTCCTTCCCAAAGGCACCCAGCCCCAGCAGAGGGAACCACAGGCTGTGGAGTGGAGCAATTTTCAAACAGAGTCCTCAAGGCCAGTTACAAACTGTGTTGACATTGGTCTGCCCCAAAGATTATCCAAAAGACTGGGAGTTGTGGCATATCTACTGACTACTTAGAAACAAACCCAAATAGGCAGCCAAAATGGGGAGACAAAAGCCCCAAATGAAAGAACAAAAGAATTCTCCAGAAGAAGAGCTAAATGAAATGGAGATAAGCAATCTGTCAGTTCAGAATACTGATCATAAGAATGCTCAGCAGCATGAGAAAAGATATGGAAACTGTGAAGGAAATTAAAAATGACATAGTAGTTAAAGAGCTAGAATTTCAACTTAGTCTGTTTCTAGAACCCAGATATAAAATTTTGGCACCATTACATATCTCTTCAGAGCAAGAAACATTAATTCCCACAAGATCCCATTAAAATTAAATAAGAATGATTACATGAAAACATGATGACATTGAGGTCATTTTCCTGTTTTAGACTATGAGTTTCATATTTAGACAGCATCCTAAATTTCTTCCCACTATAAGAGAAGAGACCTTCTCATGTTTTTATTTCTTTCTATTCCATTTCAATTCCTGATTTTGTTAGTCACGTTACTTTTGAGTGTTTATTTATTTATTTATTTATGAGTGTTAATTTATATAGTTTCCTCTCAACATAATTTCTACAGATTTTAAAGTTTATTTTCTTGTGTAAATTAATTTTCACTTCTATTCTCTAACATGGCTTCTCTGTTACTGAGATCTTTACTTTGTTTTCTGTCATGGTTGGCTAAATTTCATGATCAGGTAGCCTCTTCCTCTTCCTTCCCAGTAGGGTTTTTCAGATCTGTCATGGATAAAAATATTTGCCTGTGGCATTTATAGTTGGAGTACAAAGTAATTGAATGTGAAAATTGAAGATCAAGTACTTTTTTTGTCTTAGTCTTAATAATAGAGGTAATTGAATATCCTGAGAAGTCTTTATTTTCCCTCCCTACTTGTGCTTGAAATCCCTAGGAATCTTAACCCAGTAATTTTTCAGTATTGACACTTACATAGTAATTATATTATTTGAAAATAGAAGTCCAAGCAAAACCTCTGTTTATTTTGTCACTTAGTATTTTGTATTTTATTAATTCTATTATCTTGCCTGAGCACATCAATTTTAAGTTTATTGGATCACCTTTATCTAACTTTTCCCCAGTAGCTTTTTCTCTAAATTATATTAAGATATTTGTTACTTTTTGTTCTTTTTGAGATGTTTTGTTAAGCCTGTCCTCCATATCTCTGGATGTGGTTGCAGTAGCATTTATTCTAGTTTTACTTCTTTCTAATATGCCTCTTATTTCTATAATGAATTTTCTTATTATCTGTAGGCAGTATTCATCTATCTAACTTATTTTTTCCTGCTAATCTTTTATGTTTTCCTTGAGCTTTTTTTTTTTTTTTTTTTTTTATTAAGGGAAACTCTTTTATCTTTCCTTTGTTAAATCTCTGAGCTCTTTTCCCCCCTCTTTTTTAGTAAGTAATATCTTTGAAACTCTGGAGCACTCTTTCTTAATATATATTCTACATTTGTATGGTTATGTTTCTTCCCCTCTCAACTGCTACCCTTCCATCTCCCTGTGTCTATGTAAAACTCTTTTATACTTAGTAATTACTCCCTGAATGGGGAGATTTCTATCTTGTCATACTATTTGATAAAGAAATTAGTGACATACAAATGGAGCATAGGTGGAGTGAGCTGAGGCACTCTACACCTTTAATTCTGATTTATTCTCTGGATCAGTGGCTGCCAAATTTTTTTTTCAGTAGAGTCAGCAAGTATTTTCAGGCTTTGCAGTCAATACAAAGTGACTGCTGCAGCAGTACAAAATTAGCCATAGAAAATATGTAAATGTGTGGGTATGGCTCTGTTCTAATAAAATTTTATTTAAAATACCAGACTTAACCAAGGAACTTATATGCATAACCCATGGACACAGACAATACTGTGGTGAAGGTCTGGGGAGGGGGTGGGAGCGGGGTGGAGGGGGTCAATGGGGGGAAAAGGGGACATCTGTAATAGTTTCATCAATAAATATAAATAAAAAAATAAAAATCAGACGGTGGCTTGTATTTGACTCATGGGCAATATTTTGTTGACCCTTGCTCTTGAATGTCTGTTGTTCAGTTATAGATAGGAGGCCCTTACCAGGTAATGATGAGAGCAGCTAATGTACCTCCTAGGTGCAATTGATAACTTGTCCCGCTTGTAGAGTATTGATACTTTATCACCCTCTACCTCACATTCTTCCTGGACATTACTGGTTTATTTCTTCTATTCCCATAAGTATAAACAGTAGCACAGTTTTGGCAATCAATAGTCAACCTTGCCAACCTTGCTTTTATTCCCTTTTTAATTTATGTTTAAGACCTACTTTTATTGACTAAGCTTTTGGCATTCATTAAAAAACTTTATTTTTCAAAAAAATCAGGTCTTGAAAATTTGAAATTAATTAGGTTTATAAATTGGTGTCTCATACTAAGTGCTTACAAATGCATTCAGAAACTCATGTCATTGGCTCTGTACAGTCTGAAGGAATGTCTCTGACTCAATAGCGCCTTGGGGTTAAAAAAGATAAACATGTAATAATGTAAAATTCTTATAGTTATATAATATTCTGTCATACTTCCTTTAGTTCATTTGACAGACAAGTTTAAGAATACATTGAGAATGTTAGATAGATTCGTATGATAAAATTATTCTGCAGGCAGAGTTTATGGTCTAGTAAAGAAAAGAGATATTTTACCCCCAGACTTAACATGTTTTTGTGGAAATTTTAATGTTAAATGCAACCCTACCTCATATTTTCCTACAACCACCCCAGATAAGAGCAGGAGATAGAAGAGGGTAAGAAATAGAGGAAGAAAAGAGAGCTTAAGTTATTTTACTTGTAATATCATCATCAGTACATTGTTACTTAGTTAGAAAAGGAACCCTACATGCATGCAAATAAAAAATTAGTAGTGTTGCATTATGCAATCCACATATATAGTTATGTATATTTTAGGCATTTGTAATATAAAGTTGCATTTAAAGTTTGTTTACATTAGATGTTGATTTTTTTTTTTACAGAAAATACGAACTTTGGGTAGTTAATAGGAATATTTATTTATTTATTTTAAATATATCTTTATTGATTTCAGAGAGAGGAAAGGAGACGGAGAGAGAGAGAGAGAAACATCAATGATGAGAAAGTCATTGATCAGCTGCCTCCTGCATTCCCTCAATTGGGGATCGAGCCCACAACCCGGGCATGTGCCCTGATTGGGAGTCGAACCCCAATCTCCTGGATCCTAGGTCCACGCTCAACTGCTGAGCCACGCCCGGCCGGGCAATAGGTATTTTTAAATGTAGACTTTGCCAAAGGTTGTTCTATGTAAATCAGTGTTGTTATTCATTGGATATGTAAAAAACATGCAGCCCAGTCCAAAGGTATTATTTTTCATTTTGATTTTTTTGTTTGTGTATTTTTTCCTTCAAGCCCAGAAATGTATAGAAGAAATACAGCAATTTCTGAGATAATTAATATGGCAGAGGTTCATGAGTAACACTATCTTTTAATTTTTTCTTTATGAAATGGTGGGTGTATTTAATAGTATCTCTAAACTTTGATACGTTCCTTAGCTTTCTGTTTGTATGAATAAAAGCAAAAGGAATAACAGACTAATGTTTACTGAGGAAACAGCCTAAGTGTGATATAATTACTAGAAATTATACAACTCGTAAGTAAGAGAGCGAGAACACAACTCCAAGTTGGTCAGATTAAAACCAATGCTCTTATCCATGTATTAGTTAAATTACTATGCCAACAGCTTATCTTTAGATAATTCAATAAATGTAGAGCTTTAGATAATTCATGTCAGGCAAATCACAATTTCTTGTATGTCAGGTTGTGTTCTTCCAGTAAAAGTAATTTAGAAAATTAGCTTATTTCAGTTTTTCAATGGTTATATTTATTCATCTAGTCAGCTAGTATTTATTGAGCTCTAGAGGGAAATAATGCAAATTAAAACTATTTCCATATCAAAACCTTGTTGGCCAACTTAAAGTAGTCATCATGAGAAGTTTTGTACTTTTTCTAGAGATATGCCTATTATTCAAAATATTGGTAATGACTCCCTTTCAGAATTTCCTTCACAGCTTTCCTATTAACCTTCACCAAATTGTAAATGAATATTTGCTCTTAGGGTATATATTCTAGTTTTGGAAACAACTAAACATCTAATCTTAAAGGCAAAAATATAGATTACATGGTTAAGTTAAATGATTATTTTTTTCTTTGGGTTACGCTGCACCCTGTATTATTCATTAAGATTATAAATTAAAGTATGTTGGGCTGATTCCCTGACTTCTAATGTAAAAATAACAGCAATTCCATCAAAGAATTTCATTTTTTCTAGCAACGAATGGTAGAATTCTTGGGATATCATTTTTAAAGCCTTCTGATCCAACTTTGAAGAGAAGCACTTACCTTCTAAAGGTTTAGTCACCTTTTATATTTATTTATTTATTTATTTATTTATTTATTTTAAAGCCTAAGAACTGCTTTCTTTTTCTTTTTAAAAAATATATATTTGTATGTTATTGATTTCAGAGAGAAGAAGGGAGAGGGAGAGAGAGAGCTGAAACATCAGTGATGAGAGAGTCATTGACCGGCTGCCTCCTGCGCGCCCCCTCTGGGGATCCAGCCCGCAACCCGGGCCTGTGCCCTGCCCGGGAATCGAACTGCGGTCTCCTGGATCCTAGGCTGATGCTCAGCCGCTAAGCCCCACCAGGGGGTTTAGTCACCTTTTAAAATTGACATTCTCATTGGTTTGTAGTGAAGCCTTGTACACTTACTTGGTCTGTGGCTGAATAGAGAAAAGGATTGAGCTAAAGTATAACAGAAAAAGAACCAGAGGAAGGAAAACTGCCAAAGTGATGGTGACACCGCTGCAGTAACTGGTTATCAGTAACGAGAAGGGAGCAAGGGGAAGGCTGGATAATACAGGCAGGCCATCTTACAGCTTGGCCAGGAAGCTGCGGTGTGACACTCTCCGGGCCTGTTCCCCGCAGATCACTGGGGGAAGGGACTGGGCAATAGAGGCATCCGGCAAGGTCCGGGTGATGTGGGAAGGGGCTTGCCTGTCAGTCACTGGCCAGAGCAGGCGTGTAGGCCTGGCCGCTGGAAGCGTGGGAAGGTTTGATATTTAAGCTCCTGAACAAAGGAGTTTTCTGTCTCTTGGCTCTCTTGCTCCTCTTGCGCTCTTGGGACGCCTGTTGCAGGGGGTCCACTGCCCGGCATTCACCCACATGGCTCATGGCCACGTGGACCCCACACAGCGGACTGATGGATTACAGCCAGCCTGATGCTGTGCCTGGAATGGAAACGTTGGACACTGGCTTTGCTTCTAGCTCCGCTGAAGCCCCAGCTGCACCTTTTCCAGGACTGGTTTAAGGGAAATTGGACTTTGGAAACCAAAGGATATAACTATATGCAAATAAACCTTTCTGCCACATCTCATGCTCCCATGTGAGTCTTAGAAAATTCTTTTTCTCAAGATATTGTAAGACCTCCACTCTCACTAGCATCAGAGAAGTTCCACCCATGCAATTCTCTGATAACAATGGCAGTGCTTTTCTTGAGTTGTTTGAGAGAATGTTCACACAAATACTGTGAAATTTTTTTTTTTTACTACTTTCTGCGCCTGTTTATGCTGTTCCTCGTGTTTGGTGTGGTCTCACTTTCATTCTTCCCAACTGTAATGCCAGTTTTATCCAACATTCCTGATTTCTTTTACTGTAATGATGCTGGATTATTAAAATTATGCAATATAGTTTAATTATTTGAGATATGCCTTTCTCTCTTAGCTATAAGCAATTTAAAGCAGATATTGTATGTTCATTAATGTTTGTATCCCTTAATGTTCATAACAGTTAATATCAAATGAGTGAACAGCTGAATACATAACAGATTTATATAAGAGAAATTTACACTGGTGGCATGCAATTGTATATATATAATTGTATAAGTAATAAAATGAAGGCTATACTTAAGTCAGAAAGGAAAAAAGGAAGAATTAAGAAAAAGAGTCACAAAATTTTAATTACTAATGAACAGTATACATTATGCACTGGAGTATGTTAGATCAAAGTGGAATTTTAGAAGAAGGAAGATGTTAGCCAGAAGAAAATCTGTGTGAAGCTCATGTGTACTTTACAATTCTTACACTTGGGGAAATGTTAAGCTCTGAAAGGCCAACAATCATATGTTTTATACTCTGTAGAAAGAGGTTCCATCATAAAAATTAATAAAAAGGGTGTTTAGTATTTTTAATATTTTCCTCATTAAATATTATCATTTTTAACTTAAAATTTTACAGATACCTACAGAATATTGGACACACAGATCCAGGATACATAAGACTTTATCACCTTGAATCAAGGATTTATTTTGATACCTTCCTCTGTCTTTTCTTCATACCAACTAAATTATTTTTAAAAAGAATTAACAAATTTGCCATAAAGAAATTGTAAAAAAATAATACAACCCACACTTTCCAATGCCTAAGAATAGCAAGGTGGTAAAGAGAGAATTAGATGATGATGTTATTGAATCTGCCAAAGACCTTCTTTCCTATGAAGACCCAGCTGATGATGTTTTTAAGAAAACTGAACTAACTATTGATGTCCAAGAAGGGAAAAATACAGATGCTAAAAGGCAATCTGGAGTCGAAGATGAAAGACCAGCTTGGAACAATAAGCTACAATACATCCTGGCCCAAATTGGATTTTCTGTAGGTTTAGGGAATGTGTGGCGATTCCCATACCTATGTCAGAGAAATGGGGGTGGTAAGTTTTATTTTTTTAAGTGATACATTGCTGAGTAAATTTCATTTGATTATCTCAAACAGCTGCTGTTGTTACTGGAGTCTCATTATTTTAGAAAATATGAATTTAAAAGCTAGGGAGACTCATTTTTTGAAAGTGGGCTTAACTTTGTTTTCAGAATAGTTTTCTATAGGAGCAGATGGCTTGCTATTAATACACAAGGTTTGCTTTAAGGGGAATACATTCTCAGATTCTTTCTGTGGATGCTATGAAATACTCTAAATTACTGACTTTTCTAACAAAGGTTGCAGCCCTTGTGCCCACCAGTTATTCTCTTTGGAGAAAAACCTAGTTTCTGGCATGACAATATTGGTGAAGACAGACAATTTTCTCTCTATGACTTATTAACTCTGAATTTTAAGTTGTTTTACTCTTCATAAAAGCTAAAATTACATATAATTTAGAATGATTATAGTCTTCAAATGCTGACCAGAACTTTGCAGATTCCAGTAGAATTAATGGGATAAATAATATAACATCAAGCATTCTTCATCTTTAGATATGATATGTATTTGGTTCCCAATTCTGTAGTATTTGGGGACAATGTTTTATTTTAAAGAAAATTTTAAAGAAATTATAATCCTTAGTTTTAAACAAAAAATCTATGTCAGCATGATATTGTAATTTTTTGGGGGGGGGGGATTTGTGCGTATAATTACCATGGGTTATTTAGCAATCATTTCTTAAAAATTAAGGGGGGAATCACATACAAAGGAGTAGATTGTTTATGTAGGACATCATCTTTATAGTAAGTCCAAATGAATGTTAACTAACATTTGGTTTGAAGCTTTATTATTTATATACCCAGAAGTTGTTAAAATAAGGTGGTTAAAAGCTAAATATTCTATATACCTCATTTCAGTACCCAAAGGATAGAAAGAATATTTTGGTATTTGATTCTAGTTTGTGATAGTTTTGTTGACTGGACAAAAATATGGTTTTATTTTTGACGTAAGTGCAACCTACAAATCAAATGAAATAATATAACCAATGTGAAATCTCTTCTTAGCCACTAGGAGGTAAGAAGATAAAAGTGTTATAGTGACAACATGTTTAAAATCTCACTTAGTTTAGCCAGGCACAAAATAAACCGGTTTAAAAAAATTAGCCTGTTAGGCAATCTTTTTGAGAGGTAGAAATCAATACACGAAGTTGCCGTTGCGCTCCGTATATCATTCCACTGAACTTGTGAGCTCCTTAGCTGGTCAGTGACATCACATATGAATTATTTATCAAATCAGCTATAAACAGTCGTGTACTACCCTGTTTTTTGTTTCTCAAAAATCATTGCATGTGCCAGGACTTTGAGAAGATGAAATCTGATTTTCAGACTTCTCACCTTATGAGCCTTCCTGTCCATACTGTTAAGGAGAAGGTTGTCGTAGCTGCAGTCAGGTTGCCTTCCGTTTAATACAGTTTTTGTCTTGAGGGAGTACTCTAAAGAATTTCATATTTAGTTATGAGCAAAAGAGGCTCCTCTTTCTCATTTTCATGTAAAAGAAGTCCAAATGCCCTTCCTAATACTGTTTCCTTTCTTCTAATCACAAATACTACAGAATGATATTTTAAAACACCATGGCCTTTTATCGTGTGAAGATGGTGTCCGAGTGCAAAAGGTTGTCCTCGGCGTGCGGTTTAGCACGGAGCCTTCCAGGCACTCGAGGAGCGTCCTCTGCCTGCTGGGTCAAAGAGCCTCGCTACCTAAATCTTACTTATTCATCATTTGAGGCACTTTATGAGTAATAGAAATAAAAAGTAATAAACCTAATATAAGTTGATCTGTCTGAAGATATTACACTTAAAGCACAGCAGTTAAGGTTAATAAGCAGTGTAACGTAGATGCTGCCAGCTCAGATTTTGAAATCCATTTGACTGAAGCCTGGCTCTTTCGGACACTAGTCATGTGATCCTTTACAAGTTAACTTACTTCTTCTCGCCACACCTGTAAAATGAGGATAATAATGGTACTTACCCCATTGGGTTCTTGTAAGGAATAAATGAATAACTAACTATGTGTAACAGGCTTAGAAATGTAACTGACAAATGGTAAATAGTTGTATTTTAGCCATGATTATGTTTAATATGGAGAGGCTGAAGTGAAGAGTAATTTGAGTTAGAGGAAAAGGCTAAGTATCTAATAGCATGTCTTGCATACATAACTGAGGGAAGATTTCCAATGAATCCAGTGTTAATTCATAACCAACCCCGCCATTCCGTCATTCACACACACAAACCCATTCACATTCTAGGATTTGATGCAGGTGTTAAAATGCACTTTCAGTTCTTTGGGGAACATTTTCAGGTCACTAGTGCCTGAATGTTACAAATCATTTTAGAATTAGAAATTTGGTAGTTCTGTTTTTTAAGCTCATGCATCCGTGCTTTATATTACATACCCCTTTGTAGAATCAACCCAAGTCCAAAAGACTGAAAGTCAGCCATAAGACAGTAGAGATTTTTTACTGACCACTATATTAGGGGAAATTTCTGCATATGGTCATTATTTCAGTAATAGATATTGAGATAAATAATTAAAAAAAAATTTATTTAACTCTTCTGCAGAATGCCCGAACAATTTATATAGCTTCCAAAGCCTATTCAGTACCACTTAACACTTTTTAAAAATGGGAAAATATAATAAATGACCTCTTATTTAAAAAGGGATTTAGTACCATAGATTGCATAACCCACTGGACAGTGTCTGGTTGGACAAAACTCCAATAAGAAATTTGAATGTAGATCTTAGAGGTTATTTAATGAATGATTTGTATACATATTCTCATGTAGAAATGAGTATAGGTTTCATATTTAACTTTATCAATTAATAGTCTAATATTAACATTGTCAAACTAGTACATTTTAAAATCACTATTCATATATCTTAATTTGAGACTTAGCTGCAAAATGATTTTTTTAAAGCATGGAAACCTTACTACAAGGAAAATAGTACATATTTTATAATAGATATGAAATATCTTTGTTTCTGTCAATCTCACCACCCCATCACAGAATTTTGGAAAACAAAAAATTGCTTGTTCCTAAAGTATACATTTTATCTGAAGTATATATGGGAAAAATGTGATAGAGGTTATTTTATTTTTTAGTTGAAGCAGCTGTTTCTTCTCCCTTGTTGTTACTTAAGGAAAAAAAGTCAAATTTAGTTCCATAAAATCTCATTCATTTTAGTTTATCAGATTTGCAACACATGATTTATATCCATAGATGAGTTTGAATAAAATTTAATAAATGGCTTCATAAACATTGTGTGAATAAGATTTCCACGAGTTTATGAAACCTACTTGAGAAAATAATTTTAAGAAATCATTTATTTTTATGGAAAATGAAGTTGTTTACCCTTTCAATAAAATGAAACCAAAACTATTCATTGATATTCTTACTTTTATCATAATTATTTTTTATCAGAAACTTTGTAGCAGTCAAATTGAGGTTTCAAGTACTAGAAAGTTTAAAGTAATGAAATTGCATTTTCTTTCAAGTCCTTTATATTTATACCGTGTAAAATTTCAAATATCATCTTTTATGAGATAATCAGAATTAGTGCATTCTCTTCTGTACTTGGAAATATAATCTATTTTATTTGTTCTTGTCTCCGTAGGTGCATATCTTTTGCCATATTTTATACTGCTTATGGTAATAGGTATTCCACTTTTTTTTCTGGAACTTGCTGTGGGTCAAAGAATTCGACGAGGAAGCATCGGTGTGTGGAATTACATAAACCCTAAACTAAGTGGCATTGGATTTTCAAGTTGTGTAGTAAGTTTTCTGATATGGCATATGCCATATAATTTTTATAAGGTTTGGATTTATATTGTTTGTATTTAAATAAAACTTTTGAGTGTGTATTTCTACTCAACTCTTTAATCATCTTTTTTAAAAAAACACACTACAGGAGCTTGCACTAATATATAAAACAAGCTGAACTATATTAATATAGTTCAATCTTGTTAATACATGTTCTTAAGACCCATGAGAGACTTTTTTTTAGAAAAGATAATGTGTTTTAAATGAAAATAAAGTGAGTAGGATTTTTAAAATGTTAAATGGGGTCATAAACATATCGTCTCCTTTCAAAGGAAGGGGCATGAGAGGCTTACTGTAATCATTATTTTATTTTGCAGGTGTGCTTTTTTGTGGCCCTCTATTACAATGTCATCATCGGCTGGAGTTTGTTTTATTTTTCCCAGTCTTTTCAGCACCCTCTACCTTGGGATGAGTGTCCTTTGGTGAAAAATGTTTCACATACTTGTAAGACATGAACAATATAATGTTTTTATATTTAATGATTATAAAGTGGTAAAGGCATGCATGAGCTTTCAAGATTTTTTATAATGTAGAAAAATCTTTCAAGATTATTATAACAACTTTCCTCACTTTTAGGATCACTATACTCAGATAGAACTTTAGCACCATCTAAGTTTTCTAGCTCTTCCCAAGTTACTTTTTCCTAGTTAAGTATAGTTGGTATACATTATTATATTAGTTATATTAGTTTCAGGTATACAGTATGGTGACTTGACATCTCTACATGCTACAATGTAATAACCCCACTAATTCTAGTAACCATCTGTCACTATGCAAACTTTTCACAATATTGTTGACTATATTCTCCTTCCCAAGTTATTTTGTCATGCCCCATGACCTTAGGTTGAAATGTTATAAGCCTTTAATTGTTAACTTGGAAGTCTTTAATTTTGTACACCTCTTTTGATGCCTTACAGGTTTTTGTTAAAGGACAGAAAAAATGAATTTAGATTGTAGTCATTGTTTTTATGTCTTCTGTTTTGTTGTTTCATAGTTTTTCTATCATTTATTTTTATATCCTAGAGTATAAATAAGGAATATTTCCCTATAGCAATGGCCAGTAAATATAGACTATGTATAAAATGATCTAATAGCCACATTTCAAAAAAGAAAGAGGTGAAATATTTTATTTAATCCTATATATCCAAAATATTAACATTTCAACATATAATTAATGTAAAAATTATTAATGTAATAATTTGCCTTATTTTTCTCATACTAAGTCTCCAAAATTCCCTTTGTATTTTATGTTATAGCACATGTCATTTTGGATTAGCTTATTGCAAAATCTCATGGCCAGCTAGCCACTGGCATATTTGACAGCTGTGCCCCAGGAAGATAATTCTGGGAATGGAAGGGACTATACATTTGATATGTTTTAATTACTTTGATAAAAAGCTCACGTTTTTATTCATAAATGTGTAATAAGAAATATCAAAGAGGATATATATGTGTTGATTTCACATTTTTGCAGTTGAGTTTTTATTGTGAATTTAAATGCTTCTGTAGAATAGTAATATTTTTCTAGGAAATGTTGAGAATTGATTTATAGGCTCACTGGAAAAAATTTTTCTTATTACTCTTTAGAGTCTGAAATTATTGTGTTTCCTTTCTTTCTACAGTTGTAGAGCCAGAATGTGAAAAAACTTCCTCCACCACCTATTACTGGTTCAGAAAAGCACTGGATATTTCCAGTTCCATTTCTGATGGTGGTGGCTTAAACTGGAAGATGACCGTCTCCTTGTTGGTTGCCTGGCTCATGGTTTGCTTGGCTATGATCAAAGGCATTCAGTCTTCTGGAAAAGTTAGTATGTTAGAGCCCCTCCTGATTCTGTAATCTCTGTGGGCAAACTGCACATAGCACTTCATTCTAGGTAGTTAAAGATTGGTTAAAAGTGGTGCTTGTAAAATGTGTTTATATTAAGGCAACGACGTAAGTAAAGAGATAAATGTTTTATTCTGAAACCTAAAGTAATTTATAATTTTATTTCATCAAGAGTTTTGAAATTTTTTGTCAGTACAATTTTTTTTTAATTTTTTTGCTATTTATTTAGTTTACCCTAATATTTTAGTTTTCTGATTACCAGTCAGCTCCAGACATGGAAATTAGAGAAAGTGGTAGAATGAAGAATTTGTTCATTTTATTTGTCTTATACCATTCATCTTTCTCTCCTATAGTTGCTCTAAGGAATAGTTACATAAAATATTTTAATATGGTCTCTAGTGTGGAGGGTTTCTTAAAGATCTGAACACCATTAGGTAGTTACGATCATCTCAACTAGGAACTCAGTAAATGTAAAAGATTAAAGGGCATGCCTGCTAGGGCAAATGGAAATTTTAAAAAGGCTGTGGTTGAAAAAGACATTAAGTGAATTCTAGAAGTCTTGATTTTTTTGTTTTTTGTTTTAAAGAATGCATTAGGAAAGTGCTATTCACTTTTTTTCTTTCATATTGCATTTTTTCATTAATATTATCATTGTTTAATGTTCTTATGTCTCTTCGCTGGACCATAGCAAGAATTTTGGTTCTTCTTGTCTTTTTCTTTAACAATCCATCTCTACTATTTTTTTCTTTACAAAGCATAGATCTGATTATATATCTTTCCAGGTTAATATATGACCACTCACCATCATATACTGGTAGAAGTGGAGATAATAGTAGTAGTGGTAATAAATGATGGTGGTGAAGATGACTCTCACAGTAATCAGAGCAAGAACAGTAACAGAGGCTAATATTTATTGCATGTGTTTTTTGCTCTAGGAACTGTGATAGGTACTTTATATACGTTATCCCATTTAATTCTAAAGAAAACTCTAAGTAGTAATTACTATTCTCAGGCCTGTTTTACAGACATAAAACAATTTTGAGAAATTAGGTAACTTGCCAAAGACTTGTGGCTAGTAATTGCTGGTACCTGGAGTCAAACCCAGCTCTGCCTAAATCTAGAGCCCGTTATTTAATTGCTACACTATAATGCCTCTCACTGTAATATTTTTTCACACCATATAGTTAACTCTTTTAGGTCAGGAATCTATGTAATTCATCTTTGCTTCCTGTTATTTCATCTTTAATTAAAAATGTTTGATGATTGCCCTGGCTGGTGTGGCTCAGTGGACAGAACGTCAGCCTGTGCACCGAAGGGTTGGGGGTTCGATTCCCAGTCAAGGGCACTTACCTGGGTTGCAGGTTCCATCCCTGGCCTCAGTTGGGGTGATTGTGGGAGACAACCAATAGATATTTCCCTCCTTCCCTCCCTCCCTCCCTCCCTCCCTCCCTCCCTCCCTCCCTCCCTCCCTCCCTCCCTCCCTCCCTCCCTCCCTCCTTTCTTCCTTCCCTCCCATTCCCTAAAAATCAATGGAAAAAATATCCTCTGGTGCTGATTAACAACAACAACAAATGTTTGATGATTTTTTTTAACTTGTAAATCACAACTAATTTTATATTTACCTTCCTGCTGGAACTTCTACAGCATTTTTCCTTTGGAAAAATGAATATGATAGATAACACATCTGAATATCTTTTCGTATTTTCTGAATGTCGATGGTTTTTACAATTAAATAAGATCGATTAATTGGTTCAGTTTCTTCTACCATTCCGAGACACATTACAGTCATATTTTAAATAAAGGAATAGATTCTTAAATCACATCTAACCACATTTACGTGCTTCCCAAGATAATGTCATTTGGTAGAAAGAGAACCAGAGGTGGTGGTTAGCCAGAGAAGTCCAAAAATCTTTGTGCTTCAGTCTTACTGCCACATTTTGTTTCTTTTTAGTCTGAGTGTGTCTTATCATTATTTAAAGAAATACTCATCCTTTTCTTATCACAGAATTTTGCAGTTGTTTTTCTTATGTCATAAGATACAACTTTAGAAAAATTTAATACAACTTATATGCTACATACAGTTTATTATTTCAATGAGAAGGCTTCAGTGGCTTTTGGGCAATATTTGAAGAAAGAATTCAGTAGGCACCGATGAGGAGAAAGCTGTCATGTGAGCAAAGATATAAAAATCTAAACTGTCACAATTCCTCAGTTTGAAATGAGCTAAATTTAATAGGAAAATGTTTGTTAGAAGTAAATATAAAGCTCTCTGTTTGCCTGTCAGATAAAAAAGCCTCCAAATAAATAATCACACAAGGACAGTATAGAGAAATATGATTTAAGGGTAATATGGTTTATAGGTAGTGTATGAAAGACACTGTTTAGAGGATTTAGCAGTTAAGAGTCAACTTGTGGTATGCTTTGTCCACACACACACACACACACACATACATGCACGCACACGCATGAACACACTCACACTCACCCGTGCACGCACACCCCACAAGGGCTCCTTGGGAACTTTCTGAATTAAAAGAGGAGTGTGATAGTGTCGGGCTCCTTTGCACACCTCAGTCGGACCAGGCCTGCAGCCCTGGATCTTACTGAAATCTTTGTTTCCCCCTTTATGATGGAGAAGAGAAACCTCAGCCCTGCGGTCACAGTCCTCAGCCAGTTGAATGGAGGAAGGATAAGGCTTCCTCCGTGTGGCTGCGGGGGACAGAACTGCGGTCAGACATTGGGGGCTGTGGAGAGCGGTGGGGGGTAGATCTCCAAGGAAAGGAGGACCCTCGGGGAGCCAGCCTGGTAACAGCGAAGCTGGTCTCAGTGGGAGTGAGCTCGACATGATCGAAGCTGGCCAGACAGCCTGCACGTCCCTCTCTTACAGCCTCTGTTAAGGGGATACCTGCCCCAGGGTGAAGGCTACAAACGAGAAGCTCTAAGCTCTAAGCTTTCTAGGTTACTGTTGGTTTGGGAGCACTGCTTTGCCACTGTTCCTCCTGCATGCTAAGGACTGTGTGTATTAGCTTGTTTAAACCTTTCTGTCAGCCAGATGGTTTGCATGGTTTTACCCTCATTTTCCTGTGAAGTTAATAAACTTGGGGAGACTAAATAATTGGCCAGAATTGGCGGTGAAGTCCTCAAAGAAAATGGCTTTCTCAAAGTGCGTTTATAATAAGCATTTTAATGTAAAGAAAAAAACAACAAAATAATGTTTTATGTTCTTCAGTGGTTGAGTGGAATGAAAATATTTTCATGCAATGTTTTGATTGATAAACTAATCTCTTACTGAAAAGTGTTTCAGTTGTCAAGACCCAGAGGGTCTTAAAATTTGCCAAACAAACATATTTCATTGTTTCATTTCCCAGTTCTTAAAAGTGTATATTTTCTGGACAACGTAGTCGTTCATTAATTCATTTAATGCACATATATTGATTGAGCACCTACTATGTGCCAGGCACTGACCTTGTTTTGGAGGTAGAGCAATGAACAAGGCAGACAAAATGCCAGTCTTCATAGAATGTCCATTATAATGGCAGAAGAAGACAACAAACAAATTCGTAAAATAATTTCATTCAAGATAAAGTGTGGTAAAGAGAAAGTGTAGCATTTTATATATAGTCATGTAGAGTAACCTATTTTTAAAAACAATATGCAACTATTTTGGTATAAGATTATACCCATATGATTAAAGGTAAAGAATTTGAATTTAAAAACATCATATGGACTCCTCTGTAAAGAGCTGACTTAAGATTCATGTTAGATCTCAGAATTTAATAATTTTTTTTTTTTACCTGTCACCTACCTTTTTTTTTTTAAATATATCTTTATTGATGTCAGAGAGAGGAAGGGAGAGGGAGAGAGAGATAGAAACATCCATGATGAGAGAGTCATTGATCAGCCACCTCCTGCACGCCCCCGACTGGGGATCGAGCCCGCAGCCCGGGCATGTGCCCTGACCGGGAATCGAACCCCGATCGCCTGGATCCTAGGTCGACGCTCAACCACTGAGCCACGCCAGACCGGACACCTGTAACCTACTTAATACTACTTAAGTGTTTAAAATTTGGGTTATTTTTCTCCATGTTACATTAAATATAAAATTTTACTCTTTAGGAAGCTATGCTAGAGTCTTTTCATTGAATCCAAATCAGGGTCTTTATGAACTCAAATATTTGTTGAACTAATAAATGAAAATTGAAATGATTCTGATAATATAATTAGTCCATAATTTTAAAAATACTTCAGAATAAAGATGAGTTTATATTTTTTAGGGAATGTATGTACAAAGGAAAACTTAATTTTCTATAAGTTCTGTACAATATTTTTGATTAGGCCAGGAACTAACTTATATGCAAAGATGAACAGGGCACATTTTGTCCTTATGGGACCCATAATTTAATGGGTGAGACAGATAATTACAGTAGAATAAATGCAGTAATAGAGGCATATAAAAAATGCATGACAGGCCCTGGCTGGTACCTCAGCTGGTTAGAGCATTATCCCGCTTTGCCAAAGTTGCCAGTTTGATCCACTGTCAGGGGACATATAAGAATCAACCAATGGATGCATGAATAAGTGGAACAATTCAGTGTTTCTCTAAAATCAATAAGTAATTTTTTTAAATGCATGATAGCACAGAGGTAGCCACTGAAATGAACATGGATTTGAGGGAAGTTTACATAGAGGAGGTAACTTTTGGATTAGAGTATGTGTTTGAGGAGGAGTTCATCAGAAAGTTCAGAGAAAGAACAGTGGATGCGCAGAAAACGTACAAAGCCCAAAGATTGCTGAGTACCCCTTTGTGACTTTTACATACAACTGTGCAGCTCTTGGGAGATGAAACTTGAAATGTAAGTTGACTGCAGATATTAAAGTATCTGTGGGCACTGTTAGAATGATTGGCTGTTATCTAACAAATTATGTAGAACATTTGAGGATATTTGGCAGTTCATTGACACCATCGGGTCTTTAGTTTAGAAAGGTCATTCTGGTTGTAGTATGGATGATGGATTTCAGGGATGAAGGGAGAGCTGGCAGGGAGAATCAGGAGGTAAGATGACCAGGAAACTATTATAATAGTGACACATTACTAAGGATGGAAACAGACATATGTGAGATTTCTGTGGTAGAATCAATAGTTTGGCTTGATGAGTTGGTTATGGGACATGGCAAGAGGGACATATTAAGGGTGTGGTTAGCCTGGACAAATAAAAGTAAAGAAGAGCCATTTCTTCCCTGAGTCTCTAATTTGAAGTTATATTAAGAACATGCTGACAATATGTCACATTATTGGGAAAGTCATAATCAACCTATACAGACTAGTGTGTAGCCTTCATTTTTACTTTTAAAATAAGTGGGATTAATGAAATTAAGTCATTTATGAGGCAGCAAATTTGAGTTTTGTTTTTTTAAAAAAATGATAAGCTGTTTTGCAAAATTGAATTCTTGCCTCTGGCTAGCATCAAGATCTGTGAAGAAGAATCATAAAAAGAATTGCTTTAATTCAAATGAGATCAAGGCTACTCAGATACATAATGGACTGACAAATTTAAAGAATGCTGAAAGTAGGCAAGAAGAAGAATAAAAGCATTCCATCTGAAGGCATTCTGATAAAGGAAATGTGGGTGATTTGAAGTAATCAAGGAATTAAACCAATTTGAAATTATTGAAAAATTATGCTTTATTATAACTGCATTAAAATGTTTTAATTAAAATATTGATTTTAAGTATATTGAAATTTTTAGTTTTTCTTAGGGTGTTCCACATGCATTTAAATATAAGTGCAATTAAATGCAATTAATAAAAATTAATAAAATAATTAAAAAATAATAGAAATAAATGCAATTAAAAGTGGATGGAACTGTAGAAGTGCAAATTATAATGTTGACTTATATGTTGTTTGCCTATAGTTATTCTTGGATTCAATATCTCTTACCTGCCCTAAGCCATCCACTGCTGTGACAGTTTCTCATCCATTCTTCACACTTCCCCTATTTCTTCCCACCAGATACATGTTGTATACCTACTATATGCCAGCAACTGTGTTAGGTGTTTGGGATATGGTAGTGAATAGGAGAGAAGGCCTCTGCCCTCACAGAGCTTATATTCCAGTAGAGGAGACAGGAAATTAATAGATGAACATAAAAAATAATTTCAACCATGAGTGCTGTAACAAAACAAAAGATAATGTCATGGAGAGTTTATGGGGCATAGGAGAGGCTAGTTGAGGATATTGGATGGAAAAAAGCATAGCCTTGTTTTGGTTGGTCTGGGAAGACTTCCTGGAAAAGATAAAGATGAAAAGTAAATAAGAAAAGTCCTGTGCGAATGAGGGAGATGAATGCAGCCCTGCTCTGGCCCTGAAGCTGAAGAGCTTGGTCTACGGGCAGGTAACAAGGGTCTGGGGGCCTAGAGCTCAGCTGGGGAGTGAGTGGTGGGGCAGACAGGTAGAGCTCTGGTGCAAGGCTTTGCAGGTCAGAGGGAGGAATTGGGATTTTATTCCAACTGTATTCAAAGTCCCTGGGGTATATTAAGCAGTGAATGAGCTAATCCAAGTTATATCTGGTTAGCGTGGGAACTTAGGAACATAAAGTGCAGGGCTACTTTTGAATTGTTGACTTTAGCCACTGGATGGATGGCAGGCCATTTACTGAGGTGGAGATGAGTGGGCATGGCTCTGGGGGAAATTGAGGTTATCTGAACCGGAAAATTTGAGAGACCTAATAGGATTCCACATGGAGATGTCAGGGAGGCAGTAAATGTCTGGATAGGACAATTCTTTTTCTATAAAAATCATTTGCTGAAGTTTAATAGTGAAAACTGCTGAAGCAGAAAGTCAAACCTTTACATGGTTATTTGTTGAAGTTTTTTAGGAGACTTAAGAGGGACCGACCACTCACTACAGAAGCTCTACAAGATCAATAATGAAAGTTTGGTTAATGGAAAAAAATGGCTTTTTTAAAACCTAAAACAATAAAGAATTTGTTAGGGAGTTCGTGCCCATTTATTTCTCTTAAATATTGCCTGTTTGTGAATTATAAGTAATCAATCCTATTTAAGTTACACAATACCTCTTGACTTTTAAAGGAGATTAAGAAAACTTTCATATTTTTTAGTACATCTCAAAGAGGATTAAATAAGTCATATTAAATCAAGATTAATATGCCCATTTAAGATAGTTATACAAGTTATTTTATTAATCATATAAAAACTGTCCAAGTATAGAACAGAACATAGTATGAACGATAAAAAAGAATATAGTTGTTAGTGTGTCTCACCTATTTTTTTTTTTTTTCTTTGCAGATCGTATATTTTAGCTCTCTGTCCCCATATGTGGTACTTTTTTGCTTCCTAATCAGAGCACTCTTTCTACAGGGTTCAGTTAATGGCATCCTCTACATGTTCACCCCTAAGGTAGGTACTGCATTTCTATTTAAGGCTTATGATCATGAAAGCATTAAGTTTGTTGTTAAAGTGTTCCCATAGTTCGATTCAAGGGATAATTGTTCTAACATATACACTATGCTTTCAGATTATAGCTGTTATGTTATCTAGCCTAGATAAACCAGAGCTTTTATATATCTGTATTTATGTCCATCTATCTCCAATTTTAATTGTCCCATTTTAATTCTAGATTAAGGCTGTAGCTATTTAAACTTTAAAAATTTCTTTTTTATATTAAATTAACTTCCAATTAAAAAAAAAATCTATTGATTTCAAAGAGAGGAAGGGAGAGGGAGAGAGAGAAATATCAGTGATGAGAGAGTCACTGATCGGCTGCCTCCTGCACACCCCCAGCTGGGGATCGAGCTGTGATCTCCTGGATCCTAGGTTAATGCGCAACTGCTGAGGCCTGCTGGATGGCCTAACTGCCAATTTTTAAGCTTGTAAATTTTAGAACTTTTCAGTCTTTACTTTTCTTTCTCCTCTATTTCAGTGGTTCTTAACATTTTCTGTCATGGACCTCTTAAAAAACAGTAATAGGATCTTACCAGAAAAATATAATGAACATATTAATTTGCTTAGTGTCTCAGGAGGTAAACAAGTCATCTAAAATCCGTGGACCCAGGTTAAGTCCCTTCTCAGAGCGAATTGTTTTGAGATTTTGGACCTTCTAGAATAGTATGTACCTGGTGAATTTGAGTTCTGTAACTTTTACAGATACATGTACATTTGAGGAAAATTCTCATTTGACTTCATAAAAGGCTCAGAACTTGTGCCCTGTCATTCAGTTTAGAGTTGAACTCAATGCTGGGCACACTGAACACATATATCAGTCTTTGTGGATCTGTTATATTTACTTGACAGGAAAGGAAACCAAGTTTTGAGGCATGTATTTATTTGGTTAGTCACTGAAATGAAGTTATACCTCACTATTACTTTGCTAACACTGTTCAGGCAGACACTGAGTTATAAAAATACAATTTCAAAATTAGGTCAGAAATTGGAAGATATCTGAAGAATGATCATGGTGTGAGATTTGGACAGAAGGTGCTAACTTCGCAGGAATTCTTTGTCACTCCTGGCAGCTGCCTTGATACTATGTAAAAGAGGATATGTTCTTTGGGTATTTGGTTCCAACTTGGTATTCATTCTCTAGTAGCAAAAACGTTGACATTGGTATCTGGTGTTCTTGAATAGCTCATAAGTCCTGTTTAACATTTAGCATTGTTGGGACATGCCACTGAATAACTAGTTAAGATTCATAAATTTTAGCTACACTATAATATAAATCATTTTCAAATGGGACATACTTAATGACCAAAATTATTTATATCTGTAATATTGAAAAATAAACGTGTTCTGAGTTTAAAACAATTAGCTTTGGCATACATTTCTGGCATAGCACTTTTTTCTAAGTTGGCAATTGCTTGAGACATAATTTTAAATATTTGATTTAAATAGATATTTTAGAATGTAAACCCTTTGTTATGATATTTTTACATGGTTCCTATATTAAAAACCGCATTATTATCCTTTTAAACTAGGTCTATGGATCGCTTAAAATATAGTTAATTCTTTCTTCAGCTTACTTTTCATTGTAGATATGATTCTGTATTAGTTCACTGTAGGATGTGATAGTTGATATAATAACAATAAGAAGTTGTTAATTACTTTTAATTTACATTGTTTATATAAGAAAGTATCTGAACACAGGAAATATTCCCAAAACCCTGAATGTAGATTTAATTCCTGAATTAGAAGTACAGCAACCTGAATAATGTTCTTAGTAAATAGGTTCTTTCTGCCATCTAGTGGGCAAAGTAGAGACAGACAGTTGATTGTAGTGTTTGAGTAGATCAGTATTAACCATAGAATAGTAAGATAGCAGTGGTCAATAAACAATATACATATCTTAGTTAATTATACGTAAGTTATAAACATTAGTATTTCATGAAAAAAGTTCATACATTTCAATGATAATAACTGAAATGAATTGAGCAATACTGATATTTGAGAGAACCATAGATTTTGTAATCTACCTGTGTTCACATTTCAGTTCCACCCAGAACTGCTGTACAAGCTTAGACCGGTTACTTAACCTTTCTAAGATTTAGACAACAGTAGCAACAGTTTCATGGATTATTGTAAAGATTAAAGTAGGTAATCTATATGAAGTGCTTATCAATGTGCCTAACACTGTGGTCTACATATGCTAGCAATTTTTGAGCACTTAGAGTGTGGTAGGCGATGCAGTAAGTTGTATGTCTTATTACTCCCATGATTCAGCTGAGGAAGCAGAAAAAGAGAGTACAGGCCACTTACCCTAGATTGCACTATTTTTATTTAGATTATTAAGTGTCAGAATCAGGATCTGAAACTGTCTGTGGAACTCATGTTCTTACCTATGTTTGACATTGCTCCCAGTAAAGGCAGTTTCATCACAATTGTAAAAAAAAAAAAGATAAAATGCCAGTTTAAACACTACTGTTACTGAAATCAAACCTAACTGTTTATTGTGGTCTTTGTCATATATGACTAATATTAATTGTCCCATTTAAAAAGTTTGATAATTCTCTAAGAAGTAAAGCAGAATTACTTGAGATATGTTCAGCACAGATTCAGAACTTTAGTCCTTTGGATCTGAAATGGTCTTAGAAATGATACAAAGGGGTGGGCAGAAGTAGGTTTAAATTACCAGCCAGCATTACATAAAAAATAAATCAAGTAAGGATATGAAAGAACAGCAATCATCATAATAAGACAAGTAATACAAATAAATAATACAATAATTAATAAATAAGTAATAACACAAGAATAAACTGTTTTGTGTACTCACAGCTGTAAACCTACTTTTGCCCATCCCTGTAGTTGCATTTCTCTAATTTTAAAATAAAAGTCTCTCGGGAAAGCCTATTTGACTGAATGAATAACATATGGATTAGTAATACATATGTGAATATGCAAAATATAAAGTTTAACTGTACCATGCTTTTAATTATTATCTGCTCTATGACTTCCACCAGAAAACACAAAACATAGGGTATTAGTTAAGTAACTATTTAACTTTTATTGATATTGATTTATTTTGCTTTGGAAAGAACATAAAGACATAAATAGGAAATAATTGAAAATAGTTCACTTCTCTTTAAATAGTCCTTTGGTGATTTGTCTTAAAGATATTTAAAAAGTCCCATATAGGTAGAAAACCTCCAAGTAAGTAAAATCTCCATCTACAAACTTGATAGTCTATAGTATTTCTTTTTCATATTCTTTGTTTCATTTTCAAATAAAAATTTTATTTCAATTTAAGAACTGATTATCCCCGTGATTTAAATAACCTTTGGGTGCATAAATATTATTATGATAAATTTAAGCACTACAGCTAATCCCATGTAGATTATTCTGAAATATCATTTTGCAGCTGATTTCTATTATGTTTAATTTTATACAGCTTGAAATAATGCTGGATCCCCAAGTCTGGAGAGAGGCTGCTACTCAGGTGTTCTTTGCTCTAGGTCTGGGATTTGGTGGTGTCATTGCCTTTTCAAGCTACAACACGAAAGACAACAACTGCCAGTTTGATGCTGTACTGGTGTCCTTCATCAATTTTTTTACTTCTATCTTGGCAACATTGGTGGTGTTTGCAGTTCTGGGCTTCAAAGGAAATATCATAAATGAGAAATGCATTGCAAGGTATGTATATTAATTTCCTTTAGCTTTTGATAGCATGATTATATAAAAAATTTACCCCCCAAACTCTTAAGTGTTCATTAACATGTTGTTCTATTTTTCAGAAATTTGAAAATGATTATAACATATATAAAAATGGGCAACATTAGTCAAGATATTATTCCCCATCGCTTCAATTTATCAGCTAGTACTGCACTCGAATATCACGAAATTTATGACATCATTAAAAAAGTGAAAGATGAAGAGTTTCCTGCCCTTAATCTTGATTCCTGTAATATCGAAGATGAACTAAATAAAGTTAGTAAGCTATGTTTAAGCAATGAAATAAGTATCATTCCATTAAAATATTCATGTGCCAGGAGACTTTTTTGTTAGGAAAATGACCTTTTAAATGGCTGTGGAACAGTATGCTGTCTTAAAATTTACATTCTTTATTTCAGAGAACAACTTTCTTAAATCGTTAAAGGTTTGCTTTACTTTGAAAAACAATTTCAGTGATTAATCCCCAGTAATTTAAGATTGGAATATAAATTAAGTGATTTCCATCATATAAAATGAAATGAGTCTGATATCTTTCCTGGTATAATATTTACTATGAAAATTGTATTGTGTTTATCACCTACATATTTTATGATTATTTTGACACATGAATGATATTTGGCCATTTTAATAATTGTGTTCAACAAGTTTTGATTGTCATTTTTTTTAGCCACTGTAATATATTTTAATAAATATAAAATAGGTGAGCATGAATAAATATTCTTGTATTGCTTGTCACCTCCCTGGATTGCCAAAAATAAAATGTCATAGAGAAATTAGCCATTAATCACTTGCTTTAAGATATCTAACTATACTTGAGACTAAACATAAAGAATCATGTGCAGGAAATTATGGATAAAGCCATCATTAATATAAAGATCCTGAATTCTGTAAGGAAAGACAATTACTATCTCACTCTTAAAAGTTTTTTTGTTGTTTGTTTTTTTAATTCTGGCTTATTTGTTTTCTTTATTTTAACACAATCAACTTGAAGTTAGTTGAAAGGCACGGTTTCTTAGGAGACAACGTGATTCTGCATGTTTCTTTCCAGTCCATCCCAGGCATTATTCAGAGTTCTTCCTGTTCTTTGTACCATCATTTAAAATGGCTCTGTAGTCATGTTGCTCTTTTGTATATTTTACAGGCTGTTCAAGGAACTGGTTTAGCTTTTATTGCCTTTACAGAAGCGATATCACGTTTCCCTGCTTCTCCCTTCTGGTCGGTGATGTTCTTCCTCATGCTGATAAATCTAGGGCTCGGCAGCATGTTTGGAACCATGCAAGGGATCATCACACCTCTTGTGGACACCTTCAAAGTGAAGAAAGAAATTGTTACTGGTGAGTTTTTATGTATTTGACTTTCCATTGATTGATACAGGCCATTTTACTCTTGGTGAGAGATCAGTAGAAATACGAAAGTGTTATATTTGGGGGTTTATTAATGTCTTTTTATTAATATGTATTGCTATTATTTGTTAGTTTATTTAGTTCTATAATATGCAAATGGTAAATGTAATGCATCATATTATTAGTGATTATTTATTATATTGCTTTCTGTTAATAGTGATGCCATTGCAGATTACTGGCGTTAGAATAAAGTCATAGTGTTCATGAACAAGTTTGTATGCAAGTGAAATAATTAATTATAAAAACGTAGCTCAGATCCAATATTCCTTTCCCAAAAGGTGCATAGCTGAAATTGATAAATCTAAACTTCTCATATAAAATAGCGGTTGTGGTCTACTAGTAGTTAAAATCTCTAGGTAGGAAAGTAAATAAAACAACAATTGATGCTTGTTAATAAGTCCAATCTGCAAGCATTTATTAAAGTACCAGTCTTGTATTGCATTTGAG
Source organism: Miniopterus schreibersii (assembly GCF_964146895.1). Classification (NCBI taxonomy): domain Eukaryota; kingdom Metazoa; phylum Chordata; class Mammalia; order Chiroptera; family Miniopteridae; genus Miniopterus; species Miniopterus schreibersii. Next base: position 116,796,940 of record NC_138102.1, read on the forward strand.
GGTTGTCAGACATATGAGAAATTATAACAGAGAAACAAAGATAGAGGAGAGCCCCTTCTGCAAAATAATAGTACTGATAATCAAAATCAAGTTGGGTAGATAAAAGACTTGTACCACGTAATATACTGATAGATAGAATAATAGAGACTTTACATATTATACAAATTAAGAAGAAACAAAAGTCATCTAAATATGTGATTGAACTGATAATGAAAGAGATAGAAGTTGAATTGGAAAGAGGAGAGTCCTTCTTACAGGTCAGAGGATAGCTTTAGTAAGCGTATGTAAATAGATAAAAAGAGAGCGGTAAGGAAGCCAGCCAGACCAGGGTGCAGGAACAGTGTTGGTAAGTGATGCAAAAATAAATTGGATCATATGTGTGTGTGTGTATATGTATATGTACAATGTGTGTGTGTGTGTGTGTGTGTGTGTGTGTGTATGTATATATATGATCTTGAATGCTGGGCAGTGGTACATAAGCTTCCTGAGGATCTGTTTTTAGCGCTGAAAGATTTAGTAATAATTTATGTGTAAATAACTCTCAAATATACACCTTTTTTTCACTTACTGCTCTGCTAAGTGTGTGTGTGTATGTGCGTGTGTAAAACAATTTAAGCAGTTTGTTAAATATTGATACTAAATATCCTCAACTCAGCTGAACATAAATGAGAAACTTCTTTACCTTCTCCCAAAAGGCAGTCTCTACTTCTCCAGTTTCTATTTCATTTAAGGCTGTCAGTATCCTGCCTGATGTGCAGGCTAAATAACAGTCATCTTTGCTGCTTTCCTCATCTTTGACTCATATCCAAAACCCGTGAGGTAAGAGGGCTTGCAAAATTAAGGAAAAAGCAACAGTGTAGAGGGAAGAACACACAAGGCCGTGTTTGCTGCCTCCTATTTAGTCAGAGCAAAGGGGAATGTATTCTCTTTCCTTCCCCATTACCTGTCTTTGGGATCATACCTATATTTCAAGTTACATTTGACCCTGATGAAATGTTCCTGCATTAACTTTGTCAGATGTGTTTTTGTCTTCTCTGATAGGATAGTAGGACCTAGATAAGTGAATTACTTGCTATCTTTTCCTCTCACATCTCCAGCAAAACTCTGTTTGTACTACTTAGAATACACTTTCTTCATATTTACCTTACACTGCGGTGTAGTTAGGACACAGTGAAAGTGACACAGGGTATGGTTCATATTCAAGCTCTACTACTTCCATCCTGAGACTTTAAGTATACTGTGACAAGCATTTAAATATTTCAATATGTGATAGACTCAAAGTATAGTACGTGTTACTTTTCCTTTTCTATTCATGTTTATATGTATTTGTTTATGTATGTAACTCATAACACGAGCATAGTGCTTTAGAGATGGTGGTAATGGCCTAATTTGACCCACACCTATTGAGACTGTTAGGGAAACCCCATCTTCGAACCCAGGGATTTCTGTGTTCTCACCTTCTTTTGCTTTTACTCACCCCTGCTAAAAGGTGGTTGAACTACACATAGCCAACTTTCATTTTTGAGCGTTTCTCTACTAATGTGCATGAGAGAATAATCAGTTGAACCAAACTATTCATTATTATATGTATCCCAGAAATTTCTCTTAAGTTTTTATATTAATGGTCATAGGTTTCTGTATCTTTCTTAGATGCTACCGCAGAAACTTCTTTTAGGTAGTTCTTCTTTGTTAGTTGGATAATCAGATTGCCCGACCCTGTCGTAATTGTACTGCCAACTAATCAGTTCAGGCAATATCAAGGTCTAGATCTGAGTTGGTGCTAAGGCAAGGTCTGATCAAATTTTTTCAGTTATGCTTTAAAAATAACCATACTTTAATCAAATGTAAAAATGTATATTTTATCACAATCTTATTATAAGCTGCATTACTCTCATTATCAATGCAAAAATTCAGTAGAGCTTCCAAAACTATAAAACATTATTAAAAGTAGGAAAATGACCTATGAAAATTTGCTGCCTGAAAAGGTCACTTTGCTATTAATTAAGAGAAGAAAGGCGTGGAGATTTGTACTTTTAAAATCTTCACAGTTTTGCCTCATTTATTAATTGTACTCGGTAAGTAAGTTTGCACAGACTACGGAAGATGTGTTGAGTTACTGTCTTACAATGAATTTATATTAAATCTATGCTAAATCCAGGTAACAAACTCCCAACATGTAATATTCCACAATATCAGGAAAGATATTGCCTAGTTATATCATTGACAAGTTATAAAAGTGAAAACAAAATTATCATTTGAATATAATAATTCATAGTACAGTTTAAAATACTTGATTCTGAATAAGGGCTTAATTTTTCGTTTATTCCTTTTGTGCAGCTCTCTGTTGTCTTCTGGCATTTTCTGTTGGCCTGATATTTGTGCAACGCTCTGGAAATTACTTTGTTACGATGTTTGATGATTATACTGCTACGCTGCCTCTTTTAATTATAGTCATTTTTGAGGTTATTGCTGTATCCTTTGTCTATGGCACAGATAAGTAAGTATATTTTCATCTGTATTTTGGAAACACCAGTTGTCTTTATGTATTTCATTTAGAAGAGGAGGGAAATGACTAGAAGGAAAAATGCCAAAATGAAGTCTTTTGAAGACTTCTTTATTCAACAATTTTAATAAAGCATATTCTCCTATTAAGTAATTAAATAGAATTGTGTAGATGGTAATATAGTCTAGGATTCTCAAGTTTGGATTTAATTCTGGTTATCAAACAGTAACTTCCGAGATCTAGTGAGTATGTTAGCTGTATTCCACAAATCTTGCTGTTTTGAGTTATTACTGTTATCTGCATTTCACAGATGAGAAAACTCAGGATTAGTGAGATACTAAGTGACTCGCTCATCGCACCTGCACAGAGGGAGACCTGGGATTCATAGTCATTTCTGCCTAACTCTAAAGCCTATGCTCCTAATTACTTTGCTAACCTGTTTCATGAAAGGAATTTTATTTTTATGCTACACAATGCTGTATTTTATTATGCTACATAGTGCCTTATGTAACAGGCCAGTTTTGGGAAACTACAGGTTGTCCTCCCAAAAATGTATACACACTTTAGCAGCTGATAGCTCAAGTTTGAAAATGAAATGTATTTTAATAAACACTGCCTTTATAATTATTCAAAGTGTGTGTATACATTTTTGGGGGACACCCTGTATATATATACGTATGTATCCTGCTCTGAGATATATATGGCATTTGCTATACACAAACTTCATATTTATGTGGAGTCATTACTTGAATTCACTAGATGCCTTAAACCTCTGAATTATTTACCTGCTTAATGCGAAAAGTATATATACTTGCTATGAGATGAAGTGTTAGGGTAACCTCAGAAGAAAAGTGTCCCTGGAGGCCTTGGCCAATATTTTTTAAAGTTGTTGTCTTTAGTGAACATGTATGGACTAAGACAATAAGATCATCAAGCTTATTAGAGGCCTCTGTAAAGTAGGAATGAGCGTGTTGAATGAAGACCAGAGCCCTCTTGAACAACATAGAGAGGAACATAACTGGCATTGAGTGAACTTTGTGACAAAGCTTAGAGAATGTTTTTTATTACTGTCAAAAGCTCCAGATAAGGAAAAGTAGGGGAACTTCGTTTTATAATCTTGTACTAGATAGCAATAGTTAGCAGTAGCTGTCTGACATGCATTAATTCTTAATCCTCATAAAAATACTCTGTGCTAACTAATAGCACCCACATCGCACATGGAAAATTGGCCTTACTTGTTGAGGAGGCTTTACTGTGTTAGTTGTAGAGTCAGGACGTTAACTTAGATCTTAATTTCAAAACCAGCTATCTCTACACGCTGTCAAGCTACCCGCAAGTTCTAGCCAGCATCGTGTTGAAATTTGATAATGTATTGCAAATGCTGTGTTCATAGAGTAGAAAGTCAGACATTTCAGTAATTGGCTTAAGAGTGCTTTAGCTAAATAAAAGTTACAGTATGTAATTAACTGGTTCCATTGTAATTTATATATGTTCTTAATTTATAAGTCATCTTCCAGTGTGACTTTTTGATTCCGTATAAAATGTCATGTGGTATCATGTCTAACCCCCGGTCAAATCATTGATCTAATGCACACTTATAAGGTGGTACGTAAACTTGAGGAATAATTACTGTCTTTTTATTTAGGTTTATGGAAGACCTAAAAGATATGATGGGCTTTGCTCCCAGCATATATTACTACTATACGTGGAAATATATTTCCCCTCTAGTGCTATTGTCACTGCTAATAGCTTGTGTTGTGAATATGGTACTGACCCCTCCTGGCTATAACGCATGGATTGGAGAAACGGTAAAACACAAAATAAAGGAAATTTTGTCTTTTGCTTCCTTTACAGTATATTTTGCTATTTAATGAATGGTGTTGCATTTATGCAAGGATCTTGAGATTTATGTTTTGTTTGTTCCCAAACATGTATGATTTTTTTTAATACATTGTAGATTTTTAAAATACATCAGAAATACTAACTTGGTTCTCACTAAAGGAGCTTTATTCATGCCACCATAGATGAGACAATGAAATTCAGCCTTTAACTAGAAAACATGTTGCTCAAACCACCAGAAATATTTTTTCTATGTAAATTTATTAAATCATATACCAGATACTATATAATATGGAAAATATACATTAACCATGTAGATATAATTTAAAGAACTATCAAAGTAGAGTTTTGTTAGAACTATTTTATATTAGCAATTCTGTTGTCAAGCGGCATTACCCAGATCATAATGCAACCACCAGGTGTGCACGAGACCCGAGAAAACTAGAGGGCTTATTTTTCAGAGGAACCTTTATTCTACGGTCAGTAATTCTATACAGTAACAAGTGAATTCATGACTGGGGCATAAAAAAGTCTGCTATCCCTTACCAAAACCCTTGGGGCCAGAAGTGCTTCAGAGTTTAGATTTTAGGTTTTAGAAAGTTGATATGGCACGTGTAGTGGGTACCTGTCACTTAATAACAAGCTACCCCCCAATGTCACTGAAAGCAGTGCTGATTATTACTTCTTGAGTGCTATGGGTGAGGTGGGTGATTCTTCTCTTGCTCTTGCCTGAGCTAACTCATGCAGTTGATTGAACTTGGAGAGCCAGTGTCTCCCTATAATTTTTCATTCTTGGCTTCTTCCGACCAGTATGACCTCGGGCAGCATTCTATGAAACAAGCGGCAATTGCAGGGCCTTTTAGGTCTAACCTTGAAGTGGCTTATTGTCACTTCCACGTAATTCTATTGAACATAGCAAGTCACCAGACCAGCTCAGATTCTTTGCTTACAAACCTGAGTCAAATATAATACTTTTCCCATACTTGCAGGGAAAAATACATTATTAATACATATTTTTGGTGTTAACACAGGCATCTGAGGAATTTCTGAGATTTCCAACGTGGGCAATGGCTGTCTGTGTCTCTCTGATGTGCCTAGGACTACTCCCCATCCCGGTTGTCTTCATCTTTCGTCGCTGCAACTTTATAGAGGATAGTTCTGGTAATTTAGCCTCTGTGACCTATAAGAGAGGAAGGGTGCTAAAGGAGCCTGTAAACTTAGAGGGAGATGATGCAAGCCTCATTCATGGAAAGATACCAAGTGAGATGTCATCTCCGAATTTTGGTAAAAATATTTATCGGAAACAGAGTGGATCACCATCTTTGGATACTGCTCCAAACGGGCGATATGGAATAGGGTATTTGATGGCAGATATGCCAGATATGCCAGAATCTGACTTGTAGCTGGGGAGTGGGAAATCGGTGGGTTTTATTTGGTTCATTTTTATCAATGAACATTGGCTCCACGAAGAGAAGTTTATGCTTCACTTATCAGAGGGTGATCTCAGGTGTTCCATGGCTGTGATCTTTAATCCTAACAGCGTATGTAAATTCAGCTAGAGTATTCTTTTTTATTCTTCAGTTTACATTTGCACAGTAAGAGTTGTAGACAAAGCTTATAGTGACTGAGGTTCATGTTCATCAGAATTTTTAAAAAACACTTTTGGTGATTTTTCAAGTATTTCTATCTCTGAAAAAACACACACAGGTGTTACTTCAGTTTCTAATAATTTCTGGATGTAACAGTATTTGCAGTTCAATAATGGTATACTTTAAACTGCATAAGTTTGCCTTCAGGGTAACACTCCGTATTACAATGAACAGTTCTGTAAGTCGGCGCCTCAGCACATTTCCACGACTGTATTGTGTAGATAGGCTGTACTTATTTTGGTTGCATTGGTACCTTGTTAGGCAAATAGTTGAAGAAAACTGCAAAATATTTTCTTATGTAGTAGCTGTATAGAGAAATAGTATCAAAGAATAAGAAAGCACTAATGTTGGGATGAAAGGTTATATTCAGAGGTGACTAAGGATTATGTGTATGACGGCTGTATATTCTGTGTAAAATATGTGTGAAAATGATCTAAGTATGAGTCACTTGGCACTCTCAAGAATTATGCAGATTCTGCATTTTTCTATGCCATGTGCCTAAAAAACCTACTTGATATTTATTGTGGATTCAAGATTACTCATAGTATATTTATATAATATACTTGCAGTGTATATAGATGTATATTAGTACTCTAAGTACTGATTTGAAAACTTGAAGCAAGATAGCATTTTATTTCATATCTTTCTGTTTTGCTTCTGTTTTATGCAAATATAAATCCTTTTTTAAGTGATTGTTAAAATTGTATGGCATTACATTTTAATCTACAAATAAAATTTTAAAATGACATTTGTTTTCCACATTGATTTTTCCTGTATCATCTGAGTTGGATTACTTGGCATTTGAGTCAGCACTTAGGCATTTCATCATAATTAACCATCACCTTCCAAGTGATTAATATATTAATATATTAATATATTGATTAACAGAGTTACCAGTACTTTAGAGACAACAGCAAAGTATTGTGGTTAAATGGTGTTTTAATGTAGTCCCACAATTCTTGAAAAAATACTTGTAGTCTCCCAGGAAACCAAATGTACAGTTGACAGCTTGCTGGTCAGTATTGTCTCCTAAATATAAAAAATTATGATGATTTTTATGAAACTTGTATATATGAGATTGGATGAAGCAGAACTCCACTGAGTACCATCTCATTAAAAGGCTTTTATTTACACCTGTCCTACCACTATATTAGTTACATTTTTAAAAATAATGCTGGGTAAAGCAGCAAAATAGGGGAGGCAGGACTACACCATGTCCATTGATTTATTTTTGCCAAATATTCTTGGTCTGCTATAGAAATATATTACAGACTGCATCACACTATTTAAAATAGTTTCACCGGTGATTAAAATTTTTAGTTTTTTTTGGTTTTACATATTCAATGTATTTTGTATCTCTTTAAAAATATTTTATAGATTTTTTAAATATTTTAAAAATATTTTATAGATAGGCAATATATGCACATTATACAAAACTCAAAAATTACAGTAATACAGTGTCAAGTAAATTTCCCTCCTAAAATTTCTCTTAGCCTTCTAGTTCCCATCTTTGAAGGCAACCACCATTACCGGTTTACTATTATCCTTCGGGAGTAGCTCTATATACACACATTACGTAATTGACAGATTCTGTATTCTTTCTTCTGAATCTTATTTATTTCAATGAATAATTTATTTTGGACAGTGTTTCATATGAAGGCATAGAGATCTTCATTATTTCAGAAGTTGAAGTAATCTACATTTTATTTATTGTTGTGTTGAAGCAATATTTTTATAAGCTACCCCAATATTTAAAAGTTTGTAGCAAATACTTTATCTGTCAGCCTTTAGCTTATCATGATACATTGCCAAATGGCACCATTTCCCCCCTCCTTCTCTTTCCACAAGGGCTTTTAATTACAGTTTGGATACCTGCCTTCTGTAGGGAATAGGTCCCCACCTTTCTGTTCACAGAGCGTTATGAAGAATGCAGGAATCCGATTTTTGAGAAAGAAGAGAATCTAAACTGTTTCTAATGCCCTCACTTGGCAGATGAAACCAAGCCATAGAAGTTAAAGCTGAATAGACAAGGTCTCTCCTTTTGTTTTTTGTTTTTATTTTATTTTTTCATGAGTCAGTCCTTCAGCTATCCATTTATTTATTTATTTGCTGATCTTTCTTTTAGCATCTATTCACCAAGAATCTACCTTATTCTTAGTGGTAAGTCAACGCACCATTGTAAGTAGAGTATGAAGTGTTTGTCTTTTCCCTAGGTTCTCCCCTTCCTCAGGCATGTGGTATTTAATCAGTGAATGACAGTTTGAAGTGTTCTTCCCTGTACTCTAAAATTTGAGGCTGCTTGTTTTTGTATTACATTCCACTACTTCTGTAAACTCTAGTCTGAACTTGTCCCTAGATGTAAGATAGCCAAGTATTGTGTGTCTTCAAATGGAAGGCAGGCTGGGGAGTGTGACAGGACAGCTGATCGTGTGTTTAGAATGGAGTAAAAGACACTGGAGGGGGGAAAAGTACCATGAAGGAGTCTAATATATTGGTTGCATTGACGTCTTAGGATGTAATTTTATGAAATATTTGCATTTCCATGTGTCTGCATTTATGTGCATTTTTTGGGGCCGAAATTACTTTTTTTGTCAAATCTTCAAATGTGTACGTGATTGCAGAAAGTTTAAGATCAAGATGCAGTGCTTATTAATTATAATTATGCTTTTGAGTTACCTGTGTCCTTTTAAAAGACATTTTCAGTATACTGAATATGAATCCGTTTGGGATTGGATGCAGGACATGAATGTTTTAAAAAACCATATTGTAATGTTCATTTTTAGTTAGGTACCATATGTATGAAGAAGATAAAAGGAAGTATAAGTAAAGTATGAACCCCAATTGTCTTCAAAGAGAATGAAAATAAAGATGCGATAATTGTGATAACGGGTGAAAATAATTTGGTGGATAGAAGCTGAAATTTATAATAAAGCCTTTGAAAGTAAAATATCTTTCTCTTTTTGATTTTGTTCTGGTTACTGTGTTTCCTGAACACTACCAAAGAGTGAACTCATATTTATCTTGTTTGAATTATGAATGAAATCAATAGCAATTACATGGATTTTTTTCCATAAACTTTAGTTGTAAATTTTTTGAGCCATAATGTTTTGACAAAAAGGGAAAAACCATAAAACTCTAGAAGACTGTTGGAAATATTAAAGATAACACTTCCCATAAGCTACCCATTACTGAGCATAGCATATTTTTACCTTCATAACTTAGAACTGAAGTAAAAACGTTCCATATGTTATTTTGCCTCAAATGACTGACTCCAAAATTGGCTGATTTGCTAGTTATTCTAATATGCATTCCCACATATCCTGTGGAGGTAAAAAGAGAAAAGGGGCTGGGACATTATCTTGTCCTAAAAACAATGTCTCCTGGATTCTACTAATGTTTTAACACACCGCAGTGATTCCTGGCACCACCATCAAAACACACGGATGTATGTCCTACCACACCACCGCCGCCCAAAACAAAACACCTGATTTATACGAACGGCAAGAAATGTGCCATGTGGTGCCTATGCAATGTCATGTGTGTGACATGTAAAGAAAAGGAACCGTGCCCTATAGATTAATGGTGATATCGCAGCTGCTGTTCTGTTTCCACTGGTGGCCTTATCTGGGCATATTCAGTTGCATACTAAGGAAGATAAAGATTCTTTAGAAGAGACTGACATATTTCAGTAATACAATTTTCTCAGTAAAAAAGCCATTAAAAGGGCTGCAAAAAATATGTCCTTTCACTGTTCTTCAAAGGAATGCTTAGACCTGCCATTTGACCCAGTGGTCCCACTTCTAGGAATATATTCTAAGGAACCCAAAACACCAATCACAAAGAACTTATGCACCCCTATGTTCATAGCAGCACAATTTACAATAGCTAAGATCTGGAAACAGCCCAAGTGCCCATCAGTAGGTGAGTGGATAAAGCTGTGGCACATTCACACCATGGAATACTACGCAGCTGTAAAGAGGAAGGATCTTTTATCCTTTGGCACAGCATGGAGGGAACTAGAAAGTATTATGCTGGGTGAAATAAGCCAGTCAGAAAAAGACAAGTACCAAATAACCTCATTTATATGTGGAATCGAATAAAAGAACTGATGAACAAAGTGGGTCTAGAGACATAGAAGCATGGAACAGACTGAGGGATCTCAGAGGAAAGGCGGGGAGGGGTGTGTGGGTGGGGAGAGACTAATCAGGGAACTTACATGTTTATAAGCATAACCCATGGACACAGACATTGGTGTAGGGAAGACCTGGGGGTGGGATGGATGTGGGGTGGAGGGGGTCAGTGGGGAAAATAAATAAATAAAGGAATGCTTATAAAACAAAGCAAAACAAAAAGCAGAACGTGATGTCCCAGTGTACAACAACCTGAAAAGACTGAGTAAACCTTAAAATTTGGAAGCATGGTAGCAATGGTGGCATTTATTTTATCTGCTCCTCGCTAGCAGTTACCTACATTATTAACCAGGTCCACCAAATTCATAGATGCAGAAGCCTGGCCTATATTTATTCCTCTAGAGAACTCTCTCTTTTGTCAGTAATATGCTCTTTTCCCCTTTATTTTAAGGTTTGCTTTGTTTTGGGTAAATATTAAAAGGCTCAAAATGGGAGATTTGAAGTCAGATCAATAACTGGTAGAATTAAACAATGAAGATAGCCTTTCTGAGCAAAAGAGGATCTGGATGGTCCAATCTCTGGAAAAAAAAACAAAAAAACAAAAAAAAACAGTAGAAGTTTATTAGCTGTGTGCTTCCTTAATAGACTTTGGGGTAGAATTGTTTTAATTAAGCCTTTTTGTAAATGGTCCTGTAAGAGATTTAATTATCTCAGTCCTTTTGTCTGAGTTGCTGTATAAAGTAATGCAGTGTCCACGTAGAATGCCAGCCCGCAAGCCATTTTTATAGGGGAGGGTCATGTAATAGAAATAGAATCCCAGTTGTTTTATAGCTATTCACAGAGAAAAGAGATTTTTCTTACAGACCCTGGGAAACGGAAGAAGGATGTGTCGCAAGAAGGAAAAAAGGACCTAAAGATAAGGCAGCCCCAAGACGGTGGGAAACCGAAGCAGGCGGTGCAGGAAGAGCAGGGCCTGCAGCAAAGGAAGCCTCAAAGCCCAGAGGAGCCGGGCGCTCCGAAGGCCCCCCTTCAGAGCGGATCAAGGACAGAACCTTCCTGAAGGAGATGGCGATCCAGGCCAAGCTGTGCAAGGACCATGATAGAGAGCAGATCCTGGGAACTCGCTGGTTTTACGTTTCCCCCCACCCTCTAACCCTGTGTAAGGACTGGCTTGAAATGAAACGTCAGAGCGGTCTTTCCAGGGCGTTACACCTGCTGCTCTGTCAAATCGCCCGTCATCTGAATAATAAAAGGCGCCACAAAGACTCAACCTCTTCTCTAATTATTTGACTGGTCTCCAAGGGCAACAGGAGCCTTTCGTGTCTGATTTCAATGTGAAATAAACCTCTATTCTCCATTGTTTTTTTTTAGCCAAGTGAGGTCACCAATAAACATTCTAGGACTTAGATTCAGTAGAGTAAGTCTAATTATTTATATAATGTACACTTTATTATCATATGAAATTTATTGTCTATTTTATTTGCACTTTTCAAGTTGTTGTCATAACTGATATCCGTGCAGTACTGAGTATTTTTTCATTCAAAACTTTTTCACTTTGATTTTCCCTCACTTCTTCACAAAATATTTATATTCACACAAATCCCAATTTAAACAAGTACATTAAGCTACTTTCCTGTTGGAATTTATGGATGAATTACAGTAAGAAAAACAACATGCATTTTTGTCATCATTTTGTGGTTAATTTGCCTTTTTTTTCTTCTTTTAGAAACTATAGTAGTCCATATCCTAAACTTGAATTTTTTAAAGATTTTAATTTTTCAAATTCAATTTATTTAAATTACACTGTTAAAACTAGTTCTGTATTTTCAGGCAGAGCCAGTCAGACACCTCTGGGATGAGGTTGATTGATAGAGACATCACTTTTTGGGGCATTCTCCCCACAAAAGTACACTTTATAATACACACAATGATGACAAGCGCTAGTTTAGAGATTTTTCCTTGATTTGCCATGATTAAATAAAAAAATACTTGACATTTCACAAGTAGTTGGTTTCATAGGAACTCAGTTGTATATGATTAAGGTATAAGTATGTCCTTTTTCATGATAGAATAATTTCAGGTAATGTTAAAGCCATAAAGGATATATTTAAAAAATAATTTTTTAAATATATATCTTTATTGATTTCAGAGAGAGGAAGGAGAGGGAGAGAGAGATAGAAACATCAATGATGAGAGAGTCATTGATCGGCTGCCTCCTGCATGCCCCTGACTGGGGATCCAGCCTGGAACCCGGGCATGTGCCCTGACCGTCCCTGATCTCCTGGATCCTAGGTCAATGCTCAACCGCTGGGCCACACTCGGCCGGGCCTAAAGGATATTTTTGAAAAAGGGAGAACATACTTTTGCATTAAATGATGCTATTTCTGAGTGAAAATGATGATTATTTGACAATAGTATGAGTAGAATTCAAAATCTTTGTCTTTACATTATTCAGGTAGTGGAAGAGGAAAGTAATTTATATGTTTATGAGCCTATTTTTAAAGTATTGCCTGTATGTCATTAACAAAAAACAAAGCAGCCAGTTTATTCTGTTCAGAGAAAATAGGGAGATATTTTTAGCCAAAGAGCTCACCTGTGTGAACAGACAGAGGAATGGACTGTGGGACCTAGCTTTCCTTTCCCAGGCTGCGATAGCCTTCACTGGCCAGCCAGGATTGGCAGCCCTCTCTGCTCTTATTGATTAGCTCTCAGGGTTGACCTGGAGCTTGTGCTGTCGAGGTTTCAGATTTGTCCAGTTGGTTTCACACGAAAATACTAGGACCTGTCACCTTAGAATATAGCCAGCCCTAACCGCAGCTCCATCTTCAAAAGCACAAGGGAACACGTTGAGAGAGGTTTATTGCTGAGCATAAGCTATGGAAGCTAAAGAAAAGAGAAAAAAAATACCTCTCACTTGCTATTCACATTTAAGGAAGCATAGTATGTTTCAGGTAACATGGATTTGAAAATCTAGAGACTTGGCTACTGAAAATTGTAGTCCAAACATTTGAAACAGTGACATGTAAACATTTCATTTAAGAGCTCTAATACTGAGGCCTGGGCAGCTAGGTATAGAGAAGTTAGTTATTGCATCCCTAATTCTTTGACACCCTTTAAGCTAGGTATTTATATGCTTCATCTGGTTAGCCCTGAACTTAAGTCACCTCCATTTCCCTCAGCTCTTTCCTCTGTCCTTGCCCACGTTCAGGCTGCAATGTTCTGCTCTTTGGTGTCCTTAATCCACACCTACTAGTCAAGGCATAGGTGACTAGTACAAGTGTTAGGTTTTAGCTCCACTCCCAGGGACAACTGCCATTCGATAGAGTACAGTCTCAAATCAGTGTCCCTTTAATCAGAGAGCCCTAGTGGGGGGCAGCAGGGGAAGGGCTCCTGTTCTACTCCATGCCCCTCTATTCAACTCAAAGCGGCCTCACTTTGTTCAGTCTTTAGATTGGCTAACATTTCTTTAAAAATGAATTCCAAGTTTACAAAAGGCTACATGCAAATGTTCTTATTTTACTTATGTAAAAAATGAAAATTAAAAAAAAACGTTGACCCTGAATTCAGATTTATATTTTTCTTAGTATGAGCGCTACCATTTATTAGTACGTAACTCTGGACAATTTATCAAGCCAATCTGAGCCTCAGTTTCCTTATCCGTAAAGTGGAATTACTAATAGTATCTACCACCTATGTCTGTTATTGAGAATTAAAGAAGATAGTGAGACAAAATGCTCAGCACAGTTGCTGGTCCATATTAAGTGGCAATTATATTTAGGCATCCTTCAAAAGCTGCAGGTGATCCTTTTCAGGCTGGGAGCTTTCCAAAATCCTTAAAAATCAAACCACATATAAGTATTTCTCCTATATGTAAGACTAATTGTGAGTTGCTAAGACAAATTAAGCCTCTTGATTTATAAGTGGCCAAGGCATTATATACTCCTTTTCCATTTCAAAGACATTTCCTAAGCCAATGCCACGTGTAAAATACAGCCAAATTACAGAAGCCAAATATGTTATAGGACCTAACCAGTGACTGCAGGGCTCATGACAGAAGGTGTAGCCCAGAAGTCAAGAGTCAGAGGGTCAGGAAAGAAATGGGAACAAAGAAACAAAGGAAAGAATGAGGTTTGAAGAACCAGAACTTTGTGGACAGAAATACTGGAATCTCCCTCATATGGGGATAGAAATCGTTTGTTGTATTGGCTTAAATGAACCAGATCAATGCTGACCATCGTTGCCCTTTATAAGCATAATATAGCCCTGCTGACAGGTACATATATTCAAAGCAAGGTGGCTAATATATGTTGACCAACTCACATCCTTTAAATTAAATAAATTTGAGAATCTAGAGAGCACTAGGGAATGTTGGAGACTAGGCTACATTTCTAAATTCATTCAAAATGCCTGTTAAAACACTAAGAAACACATGCTAATGAAATAACACGCAGCCAAGGGCCAAATTCTGCTAACAGGCTGCCAGCTTACAATCAGCTTACAATACAATATCTCATTTGTTCTTACTATCATCATGGAGTCGATATAAAATCTTGGGAATCAATCACCTGGCCAGGGAGAATTTCTCGATGCACTGTTATCTCAGTAGGCAAATAAGACATGAGACTTGACCTATGAAATTTTAGACAGCTTAGACAACTATATTTACCTAAACACACAATCATATAGACAATTCAGAAAGGGGAAAACGTGTAAAAATGTCTTGCAAAATATGATGGCCTTTTTTCATAAGCCAACTGCCTGTCACTTGGTCAATTTTGGAGTGCTCCGGAGTGCTCCTGATGTGAAATCCTAAAGACAGAACAAGGGGGGAGGGTGTATTTGTTTTCTAAGGCTGCCATAATGAAGTCTCACAGGCTGGGTGGCTTAACAAAACCAGAAATCTATTCTGTCACAGCCTGGAGGCTTGGAGTCTGAAATCATGCTATGCTCTCTCCAAAGGTTCTAGAGGAAAGTCTGTTCCATGCCTCTTTCTTTGTCCTGGTGCTCTTGGACAGTCTTTGGTGTTCCTTGACCTGTAGATGCGTCACACCAATCTCTGCCTTCATTGTCACACTGTGTTCTCTCTTTACATGCCCATGTCTCTTCTTTTCTTTCAAGGGCAGCAGTCCTTTGGATTAGGACCCACCCGGATCCAGTATGACCTTATCTTAGTTTGATCTGCAAAAACCCTATTTCCAAATAAGGTCACATTCAGAGGTACCAGGAGTTAGGACTTCAATATATTTTTGGGGGGACACAATTCAACCCACTGAAGAGGAGGCTGCAGCTGTGTTCCTGTATGTTCAGCTTCCTTGTTGAAATAATAAATTATAGATTTCACTAGTTTCTTTAATTTCTAGAGAAAATGAAAATAACTGGAACATTTAAAAGTGTAATTATGGTCTTACCATTTTCTTAAATAACCTTCTAAGGCTCTGCATTTCTCTCAGGGTAAAGTTCAAAGTGCTGATGATGGTAGAACTGGTTTTTCCACAATAGCTTTCTGCCTTCCCTCTGGCTCATCTCTTCCCTAGCATATTCCACTCCCTGCCATATGCGAGTGCTGTATTTACACTTCTTTGAAGCTTAAATTCCTTCTAATCCGTTTCTTTGCACATACTGTCCAGAATGACTGCCATTCCTCGCCACCCCTTTCTTTGCCTTAAGCTAGAATCAACACACCTTTCAGCTCTCAGTTTAGATGGCATTTCCTTTGTGAGGCTGTTTGCCCTGTTTCTGTCCTCTGATTGTACTTGGAGCAGCAGCACTCATCCCACTATATTCAAATTCTCTGTTCCACACATTTGCCCATAAACTCCTCAAAATTAGATGTCTTGTTTTATTTAGAATTGTATTTTCAGGTCTTAGATATTGCTTGGCACAGAATGGACATGCAACTTATGGTGGGGGGGGGGGGTGAGGAGGGAGGAAGAGGAGAGAAGGAGGTGTTGGAAAGAATCAGAGAATAAAATGGCCATATCTGATGCTCACACTATAAAATATATATATATGTCTTTATTGATTTCAGAGAGAGGAAGGGAGAGGGAGAGAGAGAGAGAGACAGAAACATCAGTGATGAGAGAGTCATTGATCGGCTGCCTCCCGCACGGCCCGGACTGGGGATCGAGCCAGCAACCCGGGCATGTGCCCTGGCCGGGAATCAAACCCCTATCGCCTGGATCCTAAGTCAATGCCCAACTGCTGAGCCACACCGGCTGAGCTAATGCCCACACTCTTATTAAGTAGGATCAGGCTAGTCTACTGATTCAATTTGTTCAAACTCATTAAAATGATCTAACAAAAGATGAGCTGACAAGATTTGGGTTCCTTTTAGGAATAGATATATCAGATGATCAGATGTTTTTATAAATTATCTTGATCATAGAGTACCAGTAGGCTTTTGGACTGAGAAACAGGGAACCAGGTAGCCTGGGGTCAAATACCAGCTTTGTCTGCCCCGAATTGTCCAAGTGACCTTGAGTAGTGCATATACTCCTCCACGCCACCTTTTTTTATCTATACATTAGGGATGATAAAAGGACCTACCTCATGTGACTGATGTGAGAATACAGAGGGTTAATATATGCAAAGTGCTTTTGACCTAGAACAATGCATATCAAATAGTACATGTTATATAGTGCTATTATTTCAACATTTTCTTATTTTATTCAGTTTTTTTCCCATATGGATTAACCAGCCATGGTAATCAGCCATGGTTTAATATTAAAATGAGTATTTTTACCCAGCATAAACTCAACTATTACATTTCAGTTTTTCATTAAATATACTACCCTAATTCTTGTTCAAATTCAAAGAACACTATGTGAGAAATAAATTTGTAGAAATTTTTATATTAAGGGAAAAATTATACAAATAAAAATTTCTTTAATGTTGTCTTGTATTAAGGAAATTAGCTAATGAAAAATAAAATAATAAGTGGACAGAATAGAATATAATGAATTAAAATCATATTTAAAAAATCTTTTCTCTCCACTTCAAAAGAGATGTGCAAAAACCACTGTCATTCAAGTACCTCCCATTAGAGGGCAGTCGCACATTTCGATAACTGAAAGGTTTTCAAGTATTTTCATTAACATTATGACTAAGTGACAGTATAATTGTTTTGGATGTTATATAGTTATGTAAAAATTTTGTTTTCATGGCTTAAAGATTTTACACCTTTATTATGATGTAACTTTAAAAGAAAAATTATTTGTATGCAGAAATAAAACGTATAAAATATAAAAAGACCAACATAATTGATTCTTAAAAACAAAATACAGACAAACAATAATTCCAAATCTTATTTTCTTAAATGAAAACAACCATAAAAAATTAACATAATGTACTGATAGTCCAGTAACAATTCTGGACATTAGTAAAATATCTTGAGAACACTTTTCCCATGTTAAAATATAAGTAGTTAAAATATATTAGGCAATTTTTCATCCCTGTATAGACATTTATGGTGTGTGTGTGTGTGTCTTAGTGTGTGTAGAATGCCATGAATCATCTTTGAAAATAAAGAGTACCTCTTTGTAATAGACAATCTAGGAAAATAACTGTACTCACATTATTTTGTATAATATGCTCACTATTACGCAATATTTTTCATTGATGTAAATCCATAATGTTTCTTAAGAAGAACCTTCAGGTAGTTTAATGACAGTTATATAATATATGATTATGATTTTGGGGATATGTAAATTTTTGCAGAACTTAAATCTGAGAAATGGAAGTGCTAGAATTAACATGAATTGAATTTCATATCAATAATACTCCCCAAGATATATTTCATCAGCAACTAAAATTTTTTTTGACTAAGTGGCTACTACATGCCAAATAAAGTTCACAGCAAGAACTTTACATTTCTGATCTCATTTATCCTTCCCAACATCCATATGAGTTAGTTATCTTAATATTATGAGCCCCTTTTTAAACTTGATGATTCAAATCTGTTGACCAAGTTCACAAGCTAGTAAGTGGCAAAGTCACATCTCCAGGAGCCTGAGATCTTAACAATTTTGCTGAAATAAAACATCAAAATTTGACAAATTTTTTAAACTAGGTAGTCAATCTTATATTTTTACTTATGATCTATATGTCACTGTGTAAAAAAGGATCCATTTTAAAACACAGTTGCATTTGAGCTAGGACCCAAGATTGAAATTGAAGACATGGTGAGGTCTCCTTTTTTCTCCCTTTTCCTCTTTTACCCCCCCCCCCATAGGTAGTGAGCTTTTCGCAAAACTGCTGGAATATTGATATATATGATTGAGGAAGGTGGAGAAAATAGGCAAATAAATTTATGAAAATGACAGGCAAGTTTCTCACTGTTAACAAACGGAGTTACAAACATAGAAAGGGAGACTAGAATTGGAGTAAGCAGTGTCAAATTATTTTTAAAATAAATTGTAGAATAAGTATAGAAATAGATATACTTCTAACAAAAAATAAAACAATAAGTGGACAGAATAGAATATAATGAATTAAATCATATTTTAAAAATTTGATTTAACCTAGAACAATGCATATCAAATGTACATGTTATATAGTGATAGTGTCTATGTGTCTATGTATGCATGCAAATGTGTATTTTCCAGGTCTCCCCACTGACCAGCCAATGAGTACTGACCTACCATTTAGCACAACTAGCACCGAGAGCTTGGTTTACAAGCTCTATTCTCCACTAAAATGTACCAGGACTTCTTGAAGAAGTGGTCATCTCCAGGGCTTGGGCAAGGAAAATACAGGATGAGTTTGGGACAATTCTGGGAACAAGGAAGTGCTCAGAGAATGATGGAATTGTGTCAAAAGGATACAGCAACAATTTTGAAAAGGCTCCTACTGACCAAACTTGGGAGAATTTGAACATCGATAGTAACAACTATTAACACTTTGAGTAAAACCGATATTCAAAACCCATGTATACAAAAATAAATAAGTATACATTAGATTGAATAGACAATAAGTTCTACTTTAAGTAGAATGCCAACTAATGTATGTAAAAGGAATGCTGAAGTTGGAAAATCAGCATCTTTCATACCTATAATTTATGCAAGCATCTTAAATAAATATGAAAATTGATGAGGAACAGAATATTTAGAGTATCCAAGTATATTTCCACCAAATACTTTTAAATTATTATTGATAAATGCATTAGGCAATTAATTCTGCAATGCAAAAACCAGGCACTGCCTTAACCAAATGATAAAGGTTAACATCACCAGTGAGATGACAACCATGGTGTACATTCTAATATGATGTAATGACATCATAAATCCATACAAAACATCAATAAGGTAACTGGTCTGTAGTCTTTAAACCTGCCAAAGACATGAGCTACAAGGAGAACCTGAGGAACACGTTTGGCTTAAAAGCGGCTAACGAGACATGTCAATTAAGTGCATCATGAAATTCTGGATTGGGTCTTTCGTAATTCTTTACAGCACATTATTATGACAGTCACTGGATTTTTTGGATTAGGTGGTAATATTTAATGAAATTTGGTCAATAGTAGTTTCCTGGTTGTGATTTTCCTATGGTTATGAAAGCAAGTGCTTTGATCCTGACAAAGGATATATTGGAGGCTTTAATATTATCTGACAACTTTTATGTAAATTATACATTATTTCAAAATATAGAGGTTTCATAAAAGCGAGAGGGAGGAGTGTACTCGGGAGAGAGAAGAGCGAATGCCAGAGTGCTAAAGCTGAGAAGGGAAGTGGAGACAGAAGGGCAGATGGCGAGGCAAGGGGTGCGGTGTGCACCGGATAAGGCCTCAGAAGTGTGCGGGGGCCCTATCTTGCAGGGCTTTGCTCGCCAAAGCCATTGACTTTTCTCATAGAAGAAAGAAGCAGCCCTGAAAGTTTTATAACAGGTAATTAACATGCTACGATTTATATTTTAAAGCTGTACTCTGCGTGCCAAGTGTAAATTGGGTTGGTGGCGGTGGAGTGAGGAGGAAGCGTAGAGCAGGGGCGAGGGGCCGGTCAGTGGGAGCTGATCGTTGCCTAGTCAGCACCTGCAGTGCAGATGAAAAGCAATAGGTACCTTTGAGATATATTTTGGAGTTAGAACCCACAGCCCCAGGCCGATGGATTGAATGGAGGAATTAAGGATGACTCTGAAGTACTCTGTAAAACAAGGGAGTGAGTAAATTATACTCTTTGGTATGTCTCAAAGTACATGCATAGTATAAGGTCTTATATATGAAATATTCCATGTATACAGTATATATGTTGATTGCTAGTTTTTATATCAGTTGGAAATAATTAGAAGTGAGGACATACTTATAGAATAATGCTTCTACAGTGAATGCTTTATGAGGAAATTGTACCTTGAAGCATTTTAAAGTGCTAATGTAAGCTATCAGTGTGATTACCGCTATTATCCTATCACATTTTAGATAATTTAATAGCAATGCCACAGTGGTTCTGAATGCCCACTCCTTAGCTACTACCTGATGGTGCATGGAATTACAATATTTTAGCATCAAAAGTAATTTTAGAAGTGACTAGTAAACTCCTGAAACAATACTGTATTTCAGTATTTTCTGACAAACATTTATCTGACCCTTCTCCAAGGATCCTGGGGACTAGGAAACCTTTGCATTAATTTTAAAGACGAATCAACAAATATTTATCCCTTCCACCTTCTCTTTTGCCTCTTTCTGTTTCATCCATCTCTATCATGTTACTTATGAGGAAAAGAATATGGGATAGAATGGTGTATTATTCAGAGGTGATTCCTTCTAGATTAATCTGAGACGGAAAGGACATTCAAATAGGTAACTAGAGGCTTTCCAAACGGTTGCAAGAGCTGAGGACGTGGTGGTCAAGAAAGCACTTTCAGGAAATGGAAAAATAAAGACAGAACAGGGAAATCCTCACCGGTGAGCTCAGCTGCCTGCAGCCCCAGTGTGGGTTATTGTTAGGAGGAGCCCAGAATGCCTCAGGAAGCTTCCACTAATAATCTTACAGGCAAGAACACTGAGGTGGATCATGCTCAGGAGGAATTCCAGGGGCTGCTAAAAATACCCTTCATGTGCTGCTTGCCTGCGGATGCCCACGCCTCCGGCTGCAGCTGCCACAGGATACCCACGCCTCCTCCTCTCCACCTTCCAGCTGGTGAAGGAGTCTTGAAAATGTGGCTTTTAGTATCCTCCCCCTGAAATCTCTGAGAAAGATTGGAAGGGCAGGGATGATACTGAGAATCAATAAATACTATCTATCATAGGAGACAGGTGTTCTTCTTTTCTTGAGCTCAGTATCCAAATTAATGGCTTACTTCTTTGCAACTTAAAGTCAGTTGAAGGTGAGTGTGTTTTATCTTTAGTTCTCCAGGACCCATTGTAGTTGTGTAATGAAAAGCAAAGTGAGGGATTTGGGAATATCTGACTAGGATTATTCATAGCAGCAACCACAACTGATTCTTGCTAATCACGATCCCCCACCCTGGCCGATAGAGCATCCTCCTTGGCTCTCGCCTGAGTGACACGAGGAGT
Organism: Miniopterus schreibersii; assembly: GCF_964146895.1. Lineage (NCBI taxonomy): Eukaryota > Metazoa > Chordata > Mammalia > Chiroptera > Miniopteridae > Miniopterus > Miniopterus schreibersii. Next base: position 116,818,567 of record NC_138102.1, read on the forward strand.
GTGCACTGGCAGCCGCCCTTTTAAGGGCCAGTGCCCTGAACGCAGCGGTGCACCGGGGCGGGCACATACGGACTCCCACGCGCGGTTATGTGAGTTATTTCTCAACTCTGTGTTTAGTGACATCACCTTGGAAGCTTAAATCAGCCTCTGGAAGTAGTTATACTACAGAAATCAGCAAATTCTACAAGGCAGGGCCTGTATCAACTGTGGCTTCATGACTGATTACAAAAACAAGCCCTATAGCAGCTATGCATGTTTTCTCCAGCGTGTGTGTGTGTGTGTGTGTGCAGATTACTTTGCCCTCCACTCTTACCCTCATCTTTATTATTTTATTAAGAACTGTCGTGAGCAGTTAACTTTACAAGTTTGTCTTTAGATTATAGAATATTCAGGTGGGACCAGGACTGAAGATGGGGAGTGCAGTAATTAACCATATCCAGTGATGGATTCTCTGACCAATTGGGTTTTGTGTTGCCCTTTTTAGGGTGTAGATGAGAACATCTTCATGTGTGAAAAGGATCGTTAAATAATTTTAGGTGAAAGCTTGAAACTGTTATAGTCGCTATGTGGTATTCTAACGGGCACTCTAATAAGAATGTATATAGGGGATGAGTAGCCGAAGGGATTCACCCTGCTGGTAATTGATCTAGTCTCTGCTCTGTGATCCCAGTGTTGTTCCCGACAGTCCTGCCTCAGCAGTAGCTACACACTCTGGGAACAGCACTTAGTTCCAGTTTCCAGCCTTTTTAAAGCACATTTCCCCAAACAGCCTCATTATGTCCCCTCAGGCGAACCAGTTTCAGCTGAGTAGAAGTTTCTCCTTAGAGATCTGGGCTCATCTCTGCAAAGCTCTGAGTTCCTGAGGTGCCAGCATCAGCCAGGCAGCGTCTTCTATTCCACAGGCTAGGCCTCAGCTCTGCTGAGCCCCTTCTCCCTTTCTAAGAGGACTGAGAGCTCCACAGAAATCCCTCTTCAAGCTTCTAGGTTCTAATTCTCTCATTCACTTTTTCTTTCCCTAAGTTAATGATAGTAGCTGGTAGCTGCTTCCTCCCTTTATTATTATTGTGAAGTCTTTAAAAAAAAATTCTTTTGAGTTCACCAATACCTCTTTAACCAATTCTCTATATTAAATTCTCACCACTAAAATAGCTAGTATGGTTTCTGTTTTCATCGACTTTTATTAATAATATCATCAGTAAACAGATTTCTGGAAAAATGCTGGATATACATGGTTAAAAATACGTGTTTTTAAGAATACTCCATCATTCTTTGTTATTATAAAATGAAAGATCAAGTTATTACTCCTACATATTATGTATCTTTCTGTTGCACAAGTTTATTGCGTGCCCCTAGGGGTCTTACACAGGGACCACAGTCAATAGCGATAAAAGAGAATAAGAAAAATATATGCAATAGAATAAATTGCTCAGCATAATCAAGCTTTACAGAGTAGAGAAGAGAATAATTACAGAAGTAAAGAAATTGGAGAAGCAGATGATTAGAGAAAGGAGATGAAGAGAGGGAAATAGACAAAATGGAGATTTAAAAAAAGTTAGTGATTTTTAAAAAGTTAGTTACATTTTTAATTTAATTTTGGAAACAATTTCAGAACTATTATGAAAAATAAAAAATAAACGTTAAACTATTTTTCCATGCACCACCACTTCATAAAGAAAATACATTTTAATACAATGGGAAAATAACAAACTATAAGAATATAAGTCAGTCTTTCCCTAGAAAAGACAGTAACTATCCCTATTTAACATGGGCACATGCAGACATGTCACAGATATCCCATAAAGCTCATTCTCCCCTGCTATATTTGGGAACGAAAGCAATTATATCTTCAGCTAAGTAGATAAATTAAAAGCAGATTTCTTTAGTGTTGTTTCCCAAGTCTCCCACTTCTGAAATGTTCTGCAACTCCCTGCAACTTCTCTGCTGATTATGGTCTAAAGTTTCAGGATCACTACCCTCCTAGGATAATGCTCCCATGTTTTCAACAGAGATGTGCACATGCAAAAGGTCAAACTTTACTGTGTAGCACCTTTCTAGTCCCCCATTGAAGGCTATATACGTTTATAAGACTTTACTGAGAAATGGCAGTAGCTAGGAAATTTAAGGATAGAAGAAAAAATACAGAACCTGCACACTGAATACGGCTTCTTCCATAGCTCAGTATGGGAAAAAAAAAGAACTTTTATGAGGTGACTGTTTTAGAGCTGGCTAAAGCAGAGATGGCACCATTTTCTGGGATAGAACACACTGATTTTTTTTATTATATAATTTTCAAACATATACAGGGAAGAGATAATGATCTGATAAACTATCATGTACTCTGTTCACCCACTTGAATAATTGTAAAGGGTTGACTTACCTGTTTAAATCTATTTCAAAACTACCCCCCCCCCCCACCAGAGTATTTTAAAGCAAATCTGAGACATAGGATAACTTTAATTTGGTTCTCCTAAAATAAACAAAGGTTACACAGAGGCAGAGGCCAATCCACTGTGTCTCTTTATTATTTACAAACAAACATATTAAACACATTCGGGTTCTATCTTAACGTGTTTCAGCAAATTAAAGTGACTCCTCTTCCTCTTTCTTTTCTGAAGCTATGAGCAGTTCTGGGCTTTCTGTAGTGGGTTTAACTTGCAATCATGTGACTGTTGGTTGCAAGGTAGAGAGGGATTTTTGCTACTTTTATTACTTCCTCTTGGGCAGAAACAATGGGTTGTGATTAAAAGCAATCATAATTTGATCACCTAATTTGAGATAAGGGTCAATCAACAGATGGTTCTTCTCTTTTTTTTACAAGCAACATTAAAATTGTGAGAAATTGTGCAGCTGGCATGTCTCAGTAGCTGAGCATCTCCCTCTGATCCAGGAGATCGGGGTTCGATTCCTGGTCAGGGCACATGTCCGGGTGTGGGAGGCAGCCAATCAACGGCTCTCTCTCATCATTGATGTTTCTCTCTCTCTCTCCCTCTCCCTTCCCCTCTCTGACATCAATAAAAACATATTTTAAAAAAGTTGCAAGGAATTAATACATGTTCCTTTCATTATGATTAATTTAGCTTCTTTTGTGACCATTCACACAGATATTTCGGTCAATTGTCAACAATTAAAAGTTCCGAATTGCATATATACTCCCTGATAATAAGGGAATAAATGTCTTTCCTTTTATGATAAGGGTAAGAAAACATTCATGCTATTATAAACTGTTTAACCAAGGGATTTTCAGAAGAATCCATTTCCCCATGAGTGGCTCCCAGACCCTACCTAGTCATGCTTCCCTATGTCAAAGCTGCTTCTTTCTCCATCTCCTGAGAAACACTTCCATCTACACCACCACAGTTCCATTTCCTCCCCCTTAGAAAACTCCACTCACAGCTGTAGAGTCTGGTCTCGTTTTAGCATCACTTCTTCCCCCTCTATTAGCACAATCTGAGGGATGCAATAAAAGTAATTGAGTAAATAACATAGATCTAAGTTCTTCTGTTTGAAACAAACTGTGCATAGGGAGTGCACGAGAGGGTCTAACAGAGCTGCTGCAGATGAGATGTGAGAATTTAGGGGTAGCTCACAGGTCTGGGTCAGATCTGGGTACTCCAATTTTCAGTCCTTTCTAAGCCTCTCCAATAAGGTATATTGAAGACATCTGGTTGTTAGTAGGTAATTCATGCAAAATGTTTACATGGACATAGACCCACACCCAACAAACAATAATTCAGGGTCATTGTGGTTCAGATTCATATTAAATATACTGTATTCTTGATAAGATACTTTACCTATCATGTAGATACCAAAGTGGTCTCGCTCACACCCCTGCTTCTCCTCTCAATTCCAAAATCATATACAAAGGGTTATGGGTCAATGAAAAATAGTGCTAATTGCTGTGCATTCTCCAAGCATCTGTCCCTTGTGAGTATCTTCTTCTACAAAAGGTCCTTTTGGAAGAAAAATAAAATATCACATTTACTTTCTTTACATTATATGGAAGCAAATTAATGTAGGTGAATGGGGGTAATGTAAGGATTTGTTATTCCCCTGCTCATAGCAATCAGTTTTCCAACGGGTCAAGAGTGAGGAGAGAGAGAGGCTGGTGACTCAGTCACGTACATACTCACTGCATTATCTTTATTTTCCCATCTCATTGTGAACAGAGAAGACATCCTCTTAGACTGAGTAATGCATGAAAGGTTTGCCCCTAGTACAAATGATGATGTGATGAGTGATGACATGATAAATGTTTATTTCTGAGTATAAAAGTTTTTATTTTTTTAATCTTCACCAGAGGATATTTTTTCCATTGCTTTTCAGAGAGAGTGGAAGAGAGAGAGAGAGAAACATCGATGTGAGAGAGACATGGATTGGTTGTCTCCCGCACGAGCCCCAAGTGGGGCTGGGGCAAGTCTGCAACCAGGGAATGCCTTTGACCGGGAATCGAACCAGGGAGCCTCCAGTCCATGGGCTGATGCTCTCACCAGTGAGCCAAGCTGGCTAGGGCTCAATATAAAAGTGTTTAATAAATATAATTTTATGTCTTTATAACAAGTTTTCAGACTTTACTGTGAGTAAAATTACTTAGGAAGCTTATAAATGATAACTTTCATATCCTAAGAAAGGATGATTTAATAAGCCTGAGATAGACTCAGCAACCGGCATTTTTCACTAATATCTTTGAGGGTGTGAATGCAAAAATATGTATAATCTACTGTGAGAAATATTCTTCCACAGGTTGGAAACATATTAAACTTTAACTCATAATTGAGTAGAAAAAACAGTGTAGGGGGTATGTATTATTTTTCACTAACTCAGGTGCACAAATTATTTCACTCCACGTAAACAATGCTTTTAGCTCCAGCATCCTGTGAGATACCTGGGTCTAAAGAATCTTGCTTCCTTAGATCTACCACACAGGAATCTACTGAGGACATTTTTCTTCCTTCCTTTCCCCTCAGACTCTTAGTCTTTATACTCAATGAGCTAAAAGTTCTGCTTGAGAGAAAAGTATGGCAGGCTGGCTGCCCTTAAGGCAGAAGAGCCCAAAGCCGAGACTTGATAAAAGGTATTTAACAAAATTGAAAACACACAAATTATCAACTTGATAAATTATCTTGCCACCTGAGTAACTCTACTGGTATTAATATCCTTGATCATTACAATATTCATGCCATTTACAATTCCCATTTGGTATAATTTTGAAAATTTTTCTAATTATGAAAGTAATTCATAGACATCATATACTGGAAATTTGTAAAAGCAAATAAAATTATTCATAATCTCAGCAACCAGAAAATAATCTGGAAAAATAATTTTTTATGAGCTTTTTCTAAGCAGTCCTAAAATCTCTACACCAGACATTTCATTTTTATGTTTCTCAAGCAGAATCCTGAAAAAATCATAGATCAAATAATCTCATAGGAAAAAGTAGTGAGAATAAACATGACATAATGGAGTCTGGAAAATAATAATTGCAGAGATATTTAGGTGCGGTTTTCTTCTTGCCTGAAATCATTTGGCTTACCACAGGACACTGGCATGAGTGCCCAGTTGCACTTAGTGGTTAATACGGTTGATCTCTGAGATAATAAATGGTTTAAAGCAAGTTAGATTTAAGAGTTTATTTTTTTTTAAGTGCAATTTATCTCCATTTTCAAGAAGTACCAGCACTTAAATATAATATTGGTAGATTTTTAGGCAATTGTTACATATTACCTTTTTTTTAATTTGTTTGTTTATTATTTTTTTAGCATGATCCTGTATTTTTGGCATTGATCCTAAATCCTTATATCTATACTAACCCCCTTCAAGTCTGTTAATGTCTTTAAAAATTTTTCCACTTCTGGAATTTTGCTGAATCAAAATCTGCAGGGATTAATTTTTGAAATCTGCATTTTTATTAAATAACATGAGTAACTTTAGTGTTTGGGAACCACTGAAATAGGGACAAAAAGATGTGTGTGTGTCACTAGGAAGTTGTTTCTCTTTAAAAATAGTTTTCAAAATGTTTAAACTTTCTTGTAAGTGACCCAGATTTGTGTATTTCTGGTCTTACAATGGCTACATTTTGAAGAAAAATTTGATAACACTGTTTAGAATTGCTAAAAATAAGTCATCACTAATCAGTTAGTTTCTTATCTCTCCAATTTCCATGCAACTCAAGAAAACAAATTCAACTCATTTTTTTTCCCTCAAGATAATTCCCTAAAAGGTTTTTTTGTCTGTATTATTCAAACTACTTTAATACCAGATGGAAAACTGTTCATTTTATTTTCATTTCTACCATCTTGGCTGTGTATTAGACCTTTGGATGGTTTTAGTTAAAATAAGGGCAATTGAATTTAGCTATAATGAAAATTTTCTGTAGTTGTAAAAATGGAGGAATAGGAGCATTTCCTTTTGAATCTTGTGTACACCAACGAATAAAATTACCAGTGTCATGCATTCTCATCGTCCTTCCATGCCTCTTGTAACACTGAATATTTAGAAAAGTTGGAAGGGGCAAAAAAAGAGTTATTTCAGAAGTATGCACATATAGATGGAAGATGGTTTAAAAAATGGTTAAAGAATATGTGTTTTCTGAGAGGCAATTTTAAAATTTTGTCTTTTTAAATTCATAGAATTATAGTGTGGTTGAAATAAAAAATTGAACATAAAAACTTCCTAAAATGTAGAAAAATTATGAATTATTTTTAAATAACATTTTTGTTACATGCAGTAAGTTTTATCTGATAAGTTTAAGTCAAGTTTGAATTTCAAAGGTGCAGGTCAGTTTGTAAACCCTATGAGAGCATTTTGATGTTTTTTGCAAAGTATTTTGCTTACTTTGTACTCCTGAACTGATTGTTTTTTTGACTTGTGGCTCAGTTGATGATCTTTCATTATTAGAGGTTATTCCTACCAGCAAGTGATAGTCTTTAGTGTACCATACAAAATTGGACTAATATCATTTAACAAATCAGCTTTCTCCTTTTCAAATAAAATTTCTCTCAAGGCACATGGACTTTTGATGGAGAAACACCTTTAGCTTCAAAATTAGATATTGAATAGACTAACCAGTTTTTCACCCATCTGCCAATGCAGAAAAAGATGTGAGCATTGGGGACTCTCTCATCATTGATGTTTCTCTCATCTCCCTCTCCCTTCCTCTCTCTGAAATCAATAAAGATATATTAAAAAAAAAAGTTGTGAGTCATTGGGAATGGCTTCAATTCATCGTCAACCACAGCCAATCTCGCAAGTTGCTATATCTGCAACATATGCGCTTTCAGGTGTGATGTTTGAATCAGAATTATATCTTCTTTGTCATAAACCTAAAGAGAACAATATTCTCTGACATATTTATTTTGTCCCTTGGTGATGGTTTAGGGGTTTATGAGATATTACTCTGAGAGCTGCCAAAATTATGTGGGCATAATTACATACTGTTTTGAAGTCTATTATTTTTGCTGGATATCAGTGCATTTAACACTATGTGTAGTCAATATATACACATATATATTCTATATACATATATTCTGAAAATGCCCTAAATACTTCCAATTTATTTTTTAATTAAAATTATTTTATTTGATTATAAGCTATTATGTATTTTTTTTAAATTATGTATAGGAAGGAATTTAGAGCCCATAAGTATAATACTGATGTCTACTCATTGAAAACAAAAAGAGAAAAATAACAAAATGAAAAAAAAGATTACATTTATTGCCAGACCTTGAGAGATATACTCCCTACACATTTTTTTCTGTATGAATTTGATCATATTCAAATTTTATACATGCAGAAGTGCCTGATCATATTTCAAACTAGGAGAAGAGAAATTTTTAATTTCAAGAATGCTTCAGAGAAATATTTTTGAAATGTCTTACCAATGAATTAAAAAAATAATAATGTTATTATGGTATCAAATTGCATAGAATTAGCATGATGGATTTCTGGTCACTATACACTATTTTACAAATTGTTTCCAGGTTGTAAAAATACTGTGAGAAAGCAGAACAGATTTACATAAGAAGTCCCATGAAGAGTTTCTGTTGGAGGCACCGATGCCCAGATTTATACCAGTGATCTACATTTACTTCCAGCTAAGAAGCAGGTTTGAAGTACTGGGGTACATCTACACAGACCAAATGTAAAGAATTGATAAGGCAGTGATGCTCGAATATGCATACAAGTCACCTGAAGTGTTCGTTAAAATATAGATTCTGATTCCACACTTCTTGGGTGAGTCCTGCGCTTCTGCATTGCTAACAAGCTCCGGGGCAATGCTCATGTTGCTCAGGCCACGTGCTGAGTACCCAGGATTTGAGCAGAGGATCCTGCGAACCCTCAGTCGCAGGATCATGCTCCACCCACTGAGCCACAACGGCCAGGGCCAGGGCTTGTTATGTTTACTGGTTAGTTTTTGTTTCTTACTCCTCTCCTCCACTGTTATTAGAAAGTGGTGATGGTAGGAATCTTTGTTTACAGATATCACCAAACTGACAGAAAAATTTCTAACCCATAGTACATGCTTCATTAACAAATAAATACATATGAACTCAGGCATCATTTCAGAGAGATCTGCAACTGTCCCAGGAAAAGAAGCACTTACCTTCAAACTTCCTATCGTCATCACTCTTTATTATAGTAGCCTACTTACTTTATTAGGTATTTTCAAGCTTTCTCTCTACACACAACATACACATATATAATTTGTATTTGTTTTTGAGCTTATTATAAGAACATAAATTCTTTAAGGATAGTGACAGTTTTTCAGAGGTATTGCTAAGTAAATGTAACACCTCCTAGCACAGAGTAGAGGGGTAATAAATATTTGTTGACTCTTAAAAAACAGCAGAGGAGGGTTAAAGCTATCCTTGCATTGCTATAATGTAGTGAATAATTTGTTTTACATTTCTCTGGGTATAAAACACTGTCTGAAGGCTGATTTAGTGCTCTTTTATTCAAGTGAGCAAGGGCAAACAAATCAGTTAGACATTTATTCCCAACATTTATGCTATGATCTTTTCAACAAGCAAAATTTAGAGTGTAATTGTGTCCAGTTGGTTTGCTTGCCAAAAAGCACCCAGGTATTTAGATTCTTCCTCCCCCACCATCCCATGTTCTTGGCTCCAAAAGATGCTTATTCAGAGTTCTAATGAAGAATTGGCACTGCAAAAAGCCTGGTTCAGCTCAAGGCAAATTCACACAGCTGGCTAAAGTAATCACATGGTGAGATGTTATTTTACTACTTAAATATACTTGTGGTCTATCAAGAGCTCACTGTTTCATAGTTGTTTACTTTGACCCAATGGAGGAGTCCATATTTTCCATTATACAGCACTTCGGCAACCCTGTAGCTGCCACACTGAGATGGCACACATAGGCACCGATGCCCAGATTTGCTAAACAGACTTGAAGCTACTATCTGTGTGTTCTTTCCTGACCTAGGTCATCCAATTGTGCTGATTTACTTACATAATTCATGGCTCAGAAGACCATACTCAAAAGATCCAAAAATGGTTGTGCATTTGTTGTTCCTCTTGATTTAACTACAAACACAAGTAGGTGGAAAAAAGGAAAAAACCCTCCCATTTCAAATTGAAAATTCAATGGCATTAGCTTCTAAAATTACAATAACGTTTAAAATAAAAAATAATCATTTTAGAGTCCACAGGAGCTAAAAGCAGATCATTTTGGACCTCTTGCTAAACCCCTTGCTTAAAAATTAGTAGTCACTTTATTCAGCCATTCATTTACTAATTTACTCAAGAATATTTACTGAATTCTAAAATGGACTCAGTTTTGTACAAGGCACTTATGAACAAAACTTCAGCAGTTCTGATTATGCAGAATCTAAAAAAGGGGGGAAAAAAGAAAAAAAACCCATGAATGTGGCGATTGTAATGATCTTAAATCCAGTTTAACCAATACTTATTAAAGTTCCTATTCTGTGCTCAAAATGTAATACCTGCACATGCACGCAGGTCATTATTAGTTGGTTTGATCAATTATTAGCTGCATACTGTGTACACATGAATTTTAAAGGTATAAACAGTATAAATTTAGAAAAATCCCAGAATATTTAAGAGATAATGCTGTAAAACCACACTCTATACAACCATTTTATTTATTTTATTAAAAATTTTTTTTTTTCAAAGAGGGAGTAAATAGTGAAAAAGAAGTAGGAGAAAGAATCAATTAAAAATTTGTGTTTGAAATCTACTCTTTGCCAAAGTGTGTTTGGATTTTGTGGTGCTTCTGGTAGAGGAGGTGGTTACGGAAAGGGAGGTTAGTGACTCCACCCCACCTCTCGATTGACTCACTAGCACTCTCACCGCAAAGGCAGATGTGGAGCTCGCGTCTCTTTCGAATTGTGCTGCTAGGTGTTCAGAAGCGCTTTTTAGACTGACATGCATTCCAATGCACTGTGGTTTTGTACTCAGGGGGAGCCACCCAAGGGTCAGAGCAAAATCTCCTGGCCTCCCAGTTGCGCAGTCATCAGGGAGACGGTGGTTTAGAAGGAGAGCAGTTAGCTCCTGTGGTCAGCTTAGCAGAGGCAACTGAAATGTCTTATGACCTCCATCATTTGGATAGCAGGTCAGAATAAACTTGGCCTCTAAATTTAAAACAAACAAACAAACAAATAAAAGCAAGCCCCATTCACCTTACACTTCCTCAACGGTGGGACTCTACCTCTCTCCCTTTTTTGGAGGGGAACATAGTTTAGAAAACTTTGTTGGGGTTCTGTCCATGGTCTTTTTATCCCTCCACAGGAATATTCTTTTTTTTCTTTCAAAATAGACCTTGATGGTTCATAAAACATTGTCTAAATATTTAGTTCCTAGAGAACAGGAAGGGGACAGTCTTCAAATACTTTCCCATTACTAAGAAATATTTCAGTCATTCTGGATGCTGATGGTGTTGATAGGATGCTTCTCCCAGTTTAAAATTAATCTTATGATTGGGTCTTTAAATAATCATATTAACTCCTGAGAGCTGGGTAGGACTGGAATTCTGTGAAGTAAGTTTTTGGTTGCACTATCATTTTCTACTGCCAGCATTCAGGGTGTTAGAAATGCAGGAATGCAAGAGTCCAATTCAAAAATAATTTACTGTGTCCTAATGACTTTTAAACATTTACATTGTCAGTCTTGCAGATGAAAAACTCAATCATTTGAGACTAGGATCTCCCTTTATTTTACGTATAAACACAAAGGATATTTTTTTGCATAATGTTAATGTACATTGAATTTTATAGAGATATAGCTATTGAGTAAATCAAGGGGAAATTATACACTGTTCTGTTTGGGAATTTACCAAGGGTATTTAATATTGTGGGAAGCAAGATAAATAATAGTAACTCCAATAATAATAGTTAAGGACAATATAATATACACAGTATGGGTCAGCATTTGTGGTTCTGAATCCACTGTTATTATCCTCCATAAAGGCATGAGCCTCTGACCACTTTGCGTCATGTAGTGTAGACCTGCCAGAGCATTGACAAAGGGAGAGAAAGCAGTGCTTTATTAGAACTTTAAAAATATTTATTTCACAAATGCCAAAATTCAGGCATTAGATTAACTTTAACTCTGTACAGGTAATTTTATTTTATGTTTTTCTATGTATTTCATTACAGAAAAGTCATGGAGTATTAGAAAATTATAAAAAGGAAATTTTTATATGTCTGAAAGGTTTAAAAATTCACAGTACTGATTCAACAAAAATATTTTTTAAGTTCCATTTTTCTGTTAAAATCACTGGAAAGTTCACTCCTGCTACACATAAAATCTGATAAAGAATGCACAACAATGGATACAGGTAACAATAAGTTATGACAAAATACAATATGTGGCTTCATAAAGAAGGAAAAACAGGGCTAGTAGAAGCACAAAGAAAAGAGAACCAGGCCTTGAAGGATGAATAGAATTAACCTGCAGGTCTGTAGACAGGATGAGGAAACAGTGGGGAAAGGGCACACATATGACAAGTATAGGAGGTAATTTAGTAAATGGTATTTAGGAAGCATAAGGTAAATGGACTTAATTTGTGGGGTAAATGATTTTGGTAGATAAAGACTCATTTTTTTGCTTTTAAATGTTTGGATGAACACAGATCACAAACAGGAATAACATTTGCAGCTTCTCATGTAAAATAGAAATGAATAAATACAGAGAAAAAGATTGAGAAAAACTACTGGAAGCAAGTGAGATAATTTCCAATAGAACTAAACTAAGTGAAAAGAGAGCATAAATTAGATTTTTTAAAATTAAGAATATGTGAGCATTTTTGCAACATAGGAATAATGAAGTTGTGTTTCAAATTCTATATCATTAAAATCCCAGGACAATTGAATGAGTAGCACTTCTGCTTTCTATATTTCAGCTCAGTACCTACTGAGTTTATGACTGGACTAAAGACATATTTCAGAAATACAAATCTGTCTGGCTTTAATCATCTGGGTGCCCTGGACTACGCAGAGGCTGTGAGGCTGAGTCTGGCTGACCAACAGAAGCCAACTGTGCTATGGCCATGTTTACAAGGGCAGAGTCATTTCGTGGTCAAGAGTCCAGAGCCGGAGCCTGTGCTAGGCAGAATAACCTCTCCCTCCCCCGAAACATGATGATTCCCAAACCCCAGAACTTGCAAATTTGTTGTTACATGTCAAAAAAGAAATAAGGTTACAGATAGAATTAACGTTGTTAATCAGCTGACTTTGGGAATAGAGAAATTATTCTGAATTATCTAGATGGGCCCAATATAATCATAAGGGTCCTTATAATTGGAAGCAGAAGACAGAAGAGACAGAGACAGAAGAAAATGTGGCGTGGAAGATCAGATGGGTTGTAATGTGTGAAGGACTGAAGACGAATACAGAGCCAGAATGTTTGGGTTCAAACCCCAGAAATACCCTGTGGTAGCTGTGTAACTTTGGACGAATTGCTGAAGTTCTATTTTCCTTAATTCCCCATCTATAAAATAGAGAATGATAATAGTATATACCTTATAGGATGGTTGTTAGGATTCAGTGAGTTATTCAAGTGCATTTCCGTAAATCTCTAAGAACTGCACCTAGTACTCAGTAAGTGCTCCCTCAGCCACTATTAGGATTATTCCCTAGTGATGTCCACCTAAGTAATCTGGGACTCAAGAGGAAATCTTTGGAGTCAGGGTCCTGGATTTCTTCTTGTCTGCCTGGCACGTCTCTAAGAATCCTCTTGCTTTCTCTCTCTCTTTTATTTTGGCTCCCTGTTTAAATGCCACACTGCCACTGAAACATGCTCGACTGACCACTCCCAGCATTTTCCAACCCCCTTATCTCACATTTCCCCCCATAGCATTTATCATTTATTTGCCATGCTAAAGATGTATTTGTTTTTATCAGTCTTCTCCAATAGAATGAGGGCAAGGGCTTTTTGTTCACTGCTGTATCCCTAGTGTCTAGAACAGTGTCTAGAACAGAGTAGGGGCTCAAGCAATATTTATAAACTTGTGAAATACAGCAACCTAATTCGGCTAATGCCCAAGCTTTTAGATGGTCTGCAGCGATTTTTAGATTTCAATTCCAATTTGTTTGGCATCAGATTGCCACAGTGCAAGACTTGCTAAACTGAATCACAAAATCCCTTCCTCACTCCCATCGCTGCTCCTTTGCTAGGGGTGCTGCCATATGCTCTCTTCATTAAAAACTTTGCATTACTTTCGCTTGCCTTAAATTACCTCACACTGCACTCTACACCTGCTGTTTAATAAGAATTGCATTGCTTTTTGGCCACCTGGTCTTCTGAAACGTCTCAGGCTTTTCCTTTTGATCTTGTCACCATCTCTGTAAGTCTCAGCGGCCACACATGAACCCTGCGGCTTGGGCAGGACGGCCTGTACACACACAGGGACACCGTCTTAGTTTCCCCAACTTCGTAACCTGTCCTACCTGCTTTTTTTTGATGTCTACTCAGTGAGAGACTTTTTACCTCACTCTGATAGTTTTGACTGGGACAAAATAGTTGCCATGTAGAATTCTGCTAGAAATGGTTTCCCCTCAAATAAATAACGATTTGTTTTCCATAGTCTCTTTCTGAATCTCACTTTTCAGGGTGAAGGAGAGTGACCATGACCTGTGGGTCCAACATTTTGGATGAGATGTCAGGCTCTGACAGGTTAGGTCAGACAACTGCAGCTTATCTTCACTGGTAAAGGTGCTTTCTTGCCTTGGGCCTGCTTCTTACGACCCCACGGTTCATCTCTCTGCACTAGTAAACTCCAGATAAATCCCTTGCTTCTCAGCCAATCATCATTTACTCCAGGATGCCTTCCCTAAGTCCCCACCTTCAGTCAGTTAACCCCTTAGGCGCTTCCACATGATACACCATGCTCTCCCTTTGTGGCTTGTGCCAGTTTGCACATGTGTGTACTTATTTGACTGGCATCTCTTCCTCAGCTGTGAAGGCAGGAAGCCAGCCTGCTTTACTCGCCATTGTATCTGGGCACGCATGGCAGGTACTGAAGAAATATTAGGTTCATCTATTTTCCTTTCCTGTCACAGAACTTGTCACAATTTACAAATATACTTTGTCTGGCTCCTTTGCTAAACTATAAACTCTGGGAGGGTAGACATTGGGTTTGTTTTATGACGGTTAGCATGGTTCTATATATATTACAGGCACTCAAACTAGGAAATTACTGGATGAACGGGATCTACTGATTTTCCTCAGTTAATGACCTTGATCAACACCAAGATTCTTTCTACCTGCTTTGTTTATTCAAAAGAAACAGTTTCTTTTCTTTTTTACTCTATTGAAATTGTCATAGCTATTGTCTATACAGTGCCCTAAAAATCAGAAGATAATATTCCCTCATAATATTAGGCTTCTCTTTTCAGTATCCTCTCTTCATTTTAGATTTTAACCTGAAATTCCCAATTCCTAATTGATCCCTATATTCAAGCAAGCTAGCTTGAGAGTTGCCTTCCATTCTTTTGCTAATGTTTATGCTTTCTCCCCAGTGATTTTCAGCCTTTCCCCCCAGTGATACAGAGGATAAGAACTGTACATTATTCTTGTTTGTTTTGCCAGGTAATAATAGGCTCATAATTATTTTGTTGAATAAATAGGTGAAGGACTCATAAATAGCCACACAACTAGAGAGAACTCAGTCACCAAATTAACAAAGAAGCAAATGGAACTAACATTTCAGAAATCATTATGTCCATCTAGGGGTACCTAGTACTATCTTAGTTATGGTCAGTTCCAAGTAATGTGTTTGTTACAGATTGGGAAAATCATAAATTGCATCTAAATATAAACAATTTTTATTTAGTGATGTCTCTCAGTGCATGTACTGAATATTGATAGAAGTTTTGGATCTCTAGCTAAGGTCAAAGATTCCATTTAACAAGTCTTCTAAATGCACAGAATACACAACTTGCTATAAAATTCAGTGTATCATTAAGGTTGGTTACACAGGTTACTTACAAGCAGGCAAATACACTAAGGCAAAACTTGATGACAAAAATTTAGTGTGGATTATTTTTAAAACAAAAAATTGCATTTGAATATTATTAACAACATTTTTAAGAAGACAATATACGTGCCTTCTCTTAACCACATCGTTAGTTTCAAATTTTCAGCATTTCAATATTTTTGTTGTTAAAATTCTTTTACCACTTTCTCAGAACAAGAACAAAGCATCTTACTCACCTTTAAAATTGACTAATCTTTTTATTATTGTTTATTTTTTTAAAATCTGAAGCTAGCTTTCTCTGGCTGACTTATTTCCCTTAGCATAGTGCCCTCTAGGCCCATCCTTGCTGTCACAAATGGTAAGGCTTCATTATTTTTTATGGAAGGATGAGCTTCTTTTATCAGACTCTTCACAAATGGAGTAGAAACAACATAAGCAAAGAAAGTTCAAGCAAATAAAAAAGTAGACTTTTATATGCATCAAAACACCATACACTACAATGTCAGAAAAACATAAAACATATTCAAGACCATGAGAAAAGTTCAAGCAAGAAAAAAGTCAAAAGAAGGAGCCCAGAGTAAACTGTCAAAGGCAAAGAGGCTCCATTCCCCTTGCCCCGCACCTCTGGAGGAAAGGGCTCCATCCACTAGTCGGGGCTATGCCCTGGCTCTTGCCTTCTATAGGAAGAGGGAAGAGTAGGATGGCAATATTCTATTTCTAATGTGGCTTGAGGTTTCTTTTAATTCTTTCTAACAGTTGCCTCATTGTGTGTGTAAAAAAAAAAAAAAAAAGTAAACCCTGAAGCCAGCAACTGAAATGCACAGCTTTGCCATTCCTTTGATCTTGTAACAATAACAATAATGTGCTCACTGTTCTTTTAAAAAATAGAGTCACAGAGTTCTAAATCATGACAGTTAGGTAAGACTTTGGTGAGGCAAAGGACACAGAGAAAAGGGACATGAACTATTACATTTTTCTTCTCTTTGTCTCTCTAGAGAAGAGAATAAGTGAAACTTTGTCACCCCTTGTTCTTTGGGATTCCTTACTGAGAAACAGGAAAGGAGGGTTGCAGGGGTTAAGCATTGGTCAATAGCTGGGTGAATCCTTCTGGATCTAGATCCTGGAAGGATGGCTTTCAAAGGTTGCTGATGAGAAAGTGACACACACGACTTATCTCTCCTCTTTGCTTCACCCCACCCCCAGTTTTTAATTCAGTAGGCTTTAATATGGATTCTAGGCAAGTGCATCTTGAAAAGAATTCTCCTCTGTTGCTTGCTATTCCACCACACGCCGCATCCTTCACTCTCGGGTTGAAAGATCCCATGCTCACAGTGAGAACAGAAAAGGTTCACAGGTGAGTACTCAATACTTTATCATATTTATAGTTTTTAATTTCAAGTTCCATTTCCTAGTGTATTATATATTAATATCTGTAATAGTGATACTACATGAAACACTGTTTTAAGCACTTTATACATACTAACTTTACAACAAACCTACGAGGTAACATTATTATCCCCAAAGTACAGATATAAAGCTGTGGCATAAGGAAGTTAAATAATTTGCCAAGGCATTTGGAGACAAGAGTTGAACTCAAAAAGTGTGGTCCTAGAACTCACCCCCTTTGCTGCATAATATACTATATATATATATATATATATTTTACTATACAGGTAACAGAATCTGTTAGACTAGTTACTAATTTAAATGCAAACACTTTTTCTAAATTTTAATAATAGTAATGACTTATTTTAGTTATTACTAAAAAGAAAAAGAACATTTAGAATTACTATAATAATTTTTATTTTTGTCTTTAAAAGTTTTTACCCTGACATCTTTCTATGCTATATTTTCTTATCTAAAAATCACACTGATGAATAAAGTGAAACCATTTATTACATAGTTTATCTACTCTAGGTAATGGGCTCTGAGGCAGGTCCATAAATCAAATATACACAGTACTTACTTGGACATTTTAGGAACACGTATTAAAAGCCAATAATTTTTTTTTTTTTTTTCCTGTGAGAACCAAATCCCTCTAAAGGTCTTTCAAAATGGAACACTTTTTGTTTTATTGTTTTCATTATTCGACTAGGTTTATTCACTTTTACAAGTCAAGATAGAAAATTCCATTCCATTCTCCTAGGATTGGGAATGAGGACTTCTTTAATGTCACAGGCTAAAAAAGTACTGTATAATATAACTTCATTCCAAATACATCTTAACCACAAGTTTTCATAGAAAAAATTTTAAAAGTGTGTTTTTTTCATTTACGTTTTATACATGAGACCAGGAAAATAAATGTTATACTAAAGATAAACTTTGAAAAGCAACAAATGTCAAATGATAGTCTCTCATGTCTATAGTGAGAGCATATCTTTACACTGAGAAATTCCAATTTGTATTTTTTGGAAGAGGTATATTTCAAGCACCATTTATTTCAACTTGTTATAAACCATTTACCTTTGATTTCATCTGATAGATATCTTTCAAACTTATAGTCTAACCAACTTAACCTTAATTATTTTTCCAATTTTAACTACAGGTATCTGTTTACTAAGCACTTACGTCAACTGAACTTCACATTTAAGGGGACTGTGATGGGCCTTTGGGTTTTTAGAAACATGTTCTGTAATGTTTTTTCCTCTTACAAACTATATTTCATTTCATTCTGACCAAGCTGGTTCTGATTTGTATTTCATTTATTTGTATTTCATTTTTTTTGCCCTTTAAACTTTTTAATCTCATAACTTCCCATTTTCTAATTCTTTCCAAATGCCAGCTTTAATTGTTTTTGTTTTTTTAATGTCATTTTGTTTTTCTTTCTGATGGTTGTGCTCTGTCTGTTTCTCTGTGTATTTCATTATTTAGTTTTTTTTTCTTCATTTTTAGTATTTCTTTGTATAGTGCCTGCGCAGGTAGGTACTCAAAAAATACTGACTGCTGCCCAGCTGGGGGTGGCTCAGAGTTTGAGCGTCAACCTAGGATCCAGGCGATCGGGGTTCGATTCCCAGTCAGGGCACATGCCCTGTTGCGGGCTTGATCAATGACTCCTTTCCTCTCTCTGAAATCAATAAAGATATATTTTAAAAAAAAAATACTGACTGCTTGATAGCATTGCTGTCAAGACTAATCCAAAACAACTTTTGTATAATATGTTAAATCATTCAGGCACTTATTTTAGCTATATGTGGGGAATCACTTTGTGAAGTATATGATTATCTAACCACTATGCTATACATCTGAAACTAATACAAAATATTGAATGTAAACTGTAATTGAAAAATATTTTTTTTAAACTGGGGAAAAAAAGATAGGTGCAAAAACTCATTCATAGTAATGTTCTCACAATGTTGTTTTCATTTTAAAAGTTGGAAACAACATACATGTCCAACAATTGAGGTCTGGTTGAAGAACTCGTGTTAGAATTCCATGATGGAATAATTTTAAACACTTAAAAGTAATGTTGAAAATCCTTATTTTGTTTGACATGTGAAAATGTTCACTATATTTTAAAAATCAGGTTCAAAACAATAAAAGAAATTACTTTAAGAAACTTCTAACAAATGATGCAAAGAGAATAATAAATTACTGAATTAAATGTGCATATGTTCCTCCTATTCTTCTAATAAATGATTCAAAAATTTATAACTGAGTTGATTTTTTTTCAAGTGAAAAGTAGTCAAAGGGGGACTGTATTAAAATTATTTACATGATATTACTTCAGTTAAATTAAGGTATTACTTAACATAAGATTTTTTAACACATGTGAGTAAAAAGGTGAGACGGGTTTTAGAGAAAAGAAGATAACTGGGATTGCAGCCTGCAAGACGAAATGGATTGGAAACAAAATATGTATCAAAACTAGGTTGGGTAAAGGAAGCTGATAAAAAGTGTGAACTACACATTTTGTGTGTGACTGCACACCATCTCTGATCCCTTTGAGAGAAGGAATGAAATAGTCATTATCTTTTTGTCCCTGGAACTAGCAGAGAGTGTCACACATAGTTGTCCAAAAGATGTTAAATTGAAATGTTCTTATTTGGTTTATTTGGGTCCTCTCTCTTTGTTTCTTGATGAGTCTGGCTAAAGGTTCATCAATCTTGTTTATTTTTTCAAAGAACCAGCTCTTGGTTTCACTGATGTTTTGTATTGTTTTTTTAGTCTCTATGTCATTTATTTCTGTTCTGATCTTTATTATTTCCTTCCTTCTACTTACACTGGGCTTTTCTTGTTGTTCTCTTTCTAAGTCTTTAAGTTGTGGTGTTAGGTAGTTTATTAAGAGTTTTTCTTGCTTTTTGAGGTAGGCTTGTAGTACTATGAAATTCCCTCTCAGAACTGCTTTTGCTGTGTTTCATAGATTTTGGGTTGTTGTGTGTTCATTTTATTTGTTTCCAGGAAGTTTTTTATTTCTTCCTTGATCTCATTGTTAAGCCATTCATTGTTAAATAACACGTTATTTAGCCTCCATGTGTTTAAATGTTTTTGAGTGTTTTTAGTGTTGTTGATTTCTAATTTCATGCCATTGTGATCTGAGAAGATGCTTGATATGATTTCAATCTTCTTGAACTTGTAGAGACTTGTTTTGTGTCCTAACAGGTGGTCTGTCTTTATGAATGTCCCATGTGCTCTTGAGAAGAATGTATATTCTGCAGCTCTGGGGTGAAAAGTTTTGTAAATGTCAATTAAATCCATCTAATCTAGTGTGTCATTTAGGGTCACTGTTTCCTTGATTTTTTTTGTCTGGAAGAACTATCCAGTGAAGTAAGTGGGGTGTTAAAGTCCCCTACAATGATTGTAAAGTCCCTTACTATTGCTGGTGATCTCTCAAAGTTCTCCAGAAGTATTTTTATATATTTAGGTGCTCCTCTATTGGGTACATATATGTTTATCAGGGTTATAGCCTCTTGTTGGATCCATCCCTTTAGTACTATGTAGTTACCTTTATTGTCTCTTGTTATGGCCTTCAGTTTGAAGTCTATTTTGTCAGTTTTTTAAAAATTTCCATTTGCATGGAAAATGAAAGAGTTGACATAACAACTGACACTCTAGAAATACAAAGGGTTGTAAAAAAATACTATGAACAACTATATGCCAGCATGATGGACAATATGGATGAAACGGACAAATTCCTAGGAAAATACAATCTTCCAAAGTTGAAGAATCAGGCTTGGTAAGAATCAGAGAACTTGAATGGATTAATAACAGCTTTTTCCAATAAAAAAAATAGTTTAAAAGACAGCTAACTTACTGTTTTAGTCAACGAGAGCCTGTTTTCACACTATAGAAACTTATAATATACATGTTAGGGGCATAGATATCTTCCTGGAAATTATCTTTTGAAATGTACTATTTAAATAGATAAAATATTATAAGGAAATCTATGCCCTTGCTACCAATATACTTAATGAAAGTAACAACTATATTGATAGCATAGACTGAACACATCAATGGTTTCTATAGAAGAAAACATTGTAAAACAGTTATCTGTTAAAGAAAAGGGTTATCAAAGAATAGCCTTATAAAATTTATTTTACCAATTTATATGTACTAGTGAAAAATACTTTGCAACATCATAATTTCAGTTTTCTTTCATAAAGCATAATGAAATGTTTTATTTATGTGACATTTCAAATTTTGATAACACAAAATCTCTATTTATATACGTATATGCAAATTTTGCTGACCTTTTCTATGATAAATCTCCATTCTTAAATTAAAAGATACAATGTGGAAACTGGTTAACACTAAGAAAAAGATAACTTCTTTAAACTTACAGTTACAGATTGTATTTTATCACACATAACATTAAAATCTCCAAGAATGTGTGGAATATATTCACTCTCACAGTGCTAGTGTCTAGATCGTTTTGTACACAGTAGGCATTACATTTATAAAAAGTGGAATGAATAAATGAATGAAGATATCACTCTTTGTTTAAGTCGTATTTTTATTAAAGCAGATGTGGACTGGAACCACATGTGCGCAGAGATGATGAAATAACTGCTCCGTCTCTAGCACTAGCTTTGTGTCCTAGTTCCCTGACACTGATGTGCACATTCCTAAGCAAACTTAATACTTCCTTGAAGCCTAGGATTCCCCTTTCTCAGTAGTGCTTGAACCTAATATCTTCCAGTATATATTTTTTTAAAACCATGCTTTATAATCCACATATTTTTTCTGCCCACATCTAGGTGTACCTGTGATACTAAACAAAATTAAGAACAGAAGAGGGTCTTAATATTCTTAATATGAGATAATCTTGTACATATCCCAAGATAGTTGGTTTTTTTTCTTGTACTCAATCAAAACCTCCTCACTCCCAGCCCACTCATATATATATTTCTTGTTTTATCAGCTTCAATTTCTTCTTCCAGTTTTTTTTATAGCTCATATCAATCAGGATTTGGTCAGGAAAGCAGATGCCATACCATATAATCCAAAATAAAAGGTATAGCATAGTATTAGAGGCATGCGCAAACACTGGCAGATTTGGAGTCAAGCTTAAGAACCTCACTTCTGAAGGTCAGGGACAGGGAAGATGGCACTCTAAAGCTCAGCCTTGAGCAAATTGGATAATTTTCAAGAGCTTTCCTGGAAGATCCTGCTATACTCAAGAATCTCTGAGAAGCATTTATTTATTGTATTAGTCTCCAACAGTAAAATGAGTAATTCTCATATTTTTATCTGGAAGCTACTGTGAGTCAGATTCACATCTCCCAGCGCATCAAGTCCAGCTTCCTCTGGAGGATAAGGGCCTCCCTTCCTTAGTATTGCTGAGCTCTAAGCCAGAGCACTCAGGGAAAGAAATTCTGGGAAATTTAGTTCCTGGATCATGTAAGTAATGTAAGGGAGACCTTAAAAAATGAATAAAGTGTGCCCTGGCTGGTGTTCTCAGTGGTTAGAGCATCAGCCCATGCACCAAAAGGTAGCAGGTTTGATTCCTGGTCAAGGGCATGTACCTGGGTTGCAGTTTCCATCCTGGCTGGCCTGTGCAATGTGTTAATGTTTCTCTCTCTTTCTCTCTCTCTCTCCCTCCCTTCCTCCCTCCTTTCCAACCTCTTGAAAAGTCAATGGAAAAAAATATTCTTGGGTGAGAAATAACAAAAATAATAAATAAATAAATAAATAAATAAATAAATAAATAAATAATCTTTTCTTCATTCTGGTTGGCAATATAGGGGCCCTAAAAAATCTCCAAACTCATCATATTTCTAATTCTAGAATATATTCTTCTTTAATTATTTTTTTATAATCTTCCCAATTGTATTTGTTCTCTCTTCTTTGAATTTTTAACTCCCAAATTGTTGCTTTAAAGTGATAACCTGTTTCTGTTTTATGGGAACAAAGTATTTTGACCTGAATATTCCTGAGGATGCTTGATTTTTGAAAAAGTTACAGTGGTACCTTGGTTTTTGACAGTCTCCGTTGACGAACATTTCGGTTTACGTAAACTCTAAAGTAAATGCTTCGGTTTTCGAACATGCTTCGGAAGTCGAACATGCCACACGGCTTCCGGGGAGGGCAAGATCCTGAGGCCTCGCTGTCGGCTGCTGATTCCTCATTTTTGAACGTTTCAGAACTCGAAGGGCCTTCCGGAACAGTGCACATTTGAAAACCAAGGTGCCACTGTACTTTTGTTTCCTGAATTATTTATTTTGTATATCACAAATTATTATATTATTTCAATCCTTTATACTTGTGATTTTCTTCATATGTCTAGTGATCTTTAATACTTCTGTTATATTTTAGAAGAGCTTGAGTTGGTTATTCTTGGTGACTGGCATGCGTTTCCATTGCACGTGTGTATTTGTCATTTATTTTCTTTAGAGTTTTTCCTCCAGACGACTGGAGCCTCCTGGGAGCATAGTGAATATTGGAGGCCGATCTGCTTGGAGGCCTCACTCTAGGTTATGAAATGCAGAGCTAGGCTTTTATGTGATGTAGACCTGACTGGGGGGGGGGGGGGGTTGCCCTGTGGCATAAATTTTCTGCTCTGGTTTCCTCAAGCAGTTTGTTTCATTTGTTTAGAGGACTCTTTTTTGGACTGAGAGCAAATAGTCAACTACTTGCACCCAAGAAGCAAGGCAGTAGAGTAGATGGATTAGGAAAAGAAAAAAAGTAGGAACACCACTTGCCTTTTAAACATACTTTCAATTTACCCTCTTATTGTTTTATTTCTTCTAATTCTCCAATGATTTCAAGCTCAGAGTTCTTGAAGGGTGACAGGTTTACTCCTGCTTTTTCTAAAGGTCTCCCCTGTACATTTTTTCTCTGTAACTTCATTCACTTTATTAAGTTATCAGTAGGGTTCTTTTTGCTTTTGATTCCCTAGAATTAAAAACAAAATCTCTTAGCTACTGATGACTTGTGTTGTCTTTATTACTATAGAAGGAGTTATTTTTTTATACATATATAGAAGAGGGTGTCAGTTCTTATCATGGTTAAGTTGCTCAAGGTTACCAGTGTCTTTTTGTCTGCCTACCGTCTTTTCCTTTTGGGAATTGCCTCCTTAACCTATTGGGGTTTCAATCTGGAGTTTGTGTCTATGTCACACAAGTCACACATCATTCCCTTTCATTTAACTACAGCCATTCACTTCAGAGAAGAACATGTAACAAGTTTCAAGCCAATCAGAGTCATTCCCAAGAAATACCCTTTCCCTTAGTTGTAGACACAGTGTTGGCCTCGAGCAGCTAGTGGCCACTTTTGGTAAATATAATGAGAGAAACTGCCTGAAAATAGACTTTGCAGGAAAAAGGAAAGCTGGAGCATGGAGCAAGACAGAGCTCTGGTGATTTTGCTTGTGCCCCTGAATACAGTGATGTCTCAATCTACATTTTGCCTTTTACAGCTCTAGGAGTCAATTATTTCTCTCTGTTTCTTGTAAGAGAGTATAAGTTGGGTTTTGTCATTTGTGCCATATGAGTTCTGACTACCACAGTTACACATGTAACAAATAAACATTAAGACCCAGGTAAACTTGCTGAAAACCTGTATTTTTATTCACTATTGAATATGATTTTCCCTGAACAAATAAAGACTCAAAGATAGCAGAAAATTAAGAAAGCTGATTGGTTAATTTGTCTTAAAAATTTCAATTAATCACACTTAAAAATTTGTTGCACATGTATATTTGTTCAAATAATACAAAAAGAAAGTCTTCTCTTTTCCTGAACTACTTGATTTATTCATACTTTTTTTTTTTTAATGTACCCAAGATATTGATTTCAACAACCCAAACTAATAAAAAAGAAAGAAAGAAACAAGACTCAAAGTCATTCTGTATTTCATAACTGGGTACAGATGAGCTGATGGAAAGCAGCTAAAACACTTGCCTGGTAGCAGAGTGTTCCCATAGGAAAGTGATATTGAAAAATCATTCTGTGATATATTCTAAAATACATGCACACTTGCCCCCCATTGATTCAATTTTAAACTAAAATGAAAATATTTCTAGCTAGCCATAATAACTTGGAAAAAATTGGGTATCTTGCCATTTAAATAAATAAATACATAAATGTTTGGCAATTGGTCTATACCGGTATATTGAGGGATAATAAAAGCTGTAAGTAAAATCTCTAACTTTTAGTTTCTTTGGACTTTTTCTTATTTGTTGACTCAAAACATTATAAATAATAAAAAGAAAATTGATTTTTTAAATAAATGCATTGGGTACCAGGAGGAAAAAAACCCCACACCTATATAACCTAATGATTAATAAAATAAACTTTCTATAGGGAGCAATTGGCTTCTAAACCACAGACATACAGGTAATCAAATAAAGAAAATTTCTTTGATTTTTTGAACGTTCTGACTTTTGGCATGAAAGGTATCTCCTGGGGAAACATATCATTTAATTAACCAAGTTACCAAGAGAAATAAAATGAATTAATTTTTAAGTATTCTTGTGAACTAAAAGGGAAAACTAATTAAGCATCATCCCTGCACCATCCTGAGAAACTGAACTACTATATAGTAAAATTGCTTCTGCTTTACCAACTTAGGATAAATGTTTGCATAATTATATGTAGCTGAAGTAATTGCAAATTAATGCTCTGGGTTCATGCTCAATTTATATGACTGAGTCTTATTTCATATTGTGTAATAAAATTCTCATTTTATTCCTCATCAAAATTTAAATATGTTCTAGCTTAGAGCAAATGTAAGAATCACGTTGTCAAAAGCTGAGCCCATCTGTCACCACCGGAGGTCATCTGGCTTCATTTTTTATTCTGCTGGAATGGGTGAGCAAAAAGGCAGGCTTTTAAGACTTAAAATATTTCATATATATTTACTGTTGGGACCGTATTTATAGTTTTCTTCATTCTTACGTTAAAACACAACCCTAATGCTGGTAACAAAAGGGTATCTCCTCCCTGAAGTACAGATGTATATTTTTAATATTTTGGAAAAATAAGTTAAATAAGAGGGTATCAAGAGTGCATATGATACATGATCCAGAATTTTGTTTTTTTCTTTGATTTTTTTTTTTTTCCTTTAAAGAGGCTTTTTCCTTAAGTAAAATGTCCCCCTCCATCCACTCTATTTATTTTTCTTAAATTCATGTGCTGGCCCTGTAGCATCAAAGGTATAGTTTTTAAGATAGGTTTCAGTAAATGATTATATTATTACAAGGTTATAGTGTTGTATATTTATTAATTCATGAATATGTCATAATGAGAAATACCCCGAGTCATATGTAGTCACCATAGTTCGACATTTTTGTGATGATTTTCTAAGATTCCAGTGATAGTATTTATCCTTACAAGTTCAGAAACCTTCCTGGGTCAGCATTTACTAAGCAAGTCTAAAATGCTTATGAAAAGATGTTCTTG
Source organism: Miniopterus schreibersii (assembly GCF_964146895.1). Lineage (NCBI taxonomy): Eukaryota > Metazoa > Chordata > Mammalia > Chiroptera > Miniopteridae > Miniopterus > Miniopterus schreibersii. Next base: position 116,844,855 of record NC_138102.1, read on the forward strand.
GCTGGGCGGGCGTGGCTCAGCAGTTGAACATCAACCTAGGATCCAGGAGATCGGGGTTCGATTCCCAGTCTGGGCACCTGCCCGATTTGTGGGATCGACTCCCAGTTGGGGGCATGCAGGAGGCAGCCGATCAATGACTCTCTCATCAGTGATGTTTCTCTCTCTCTCCCTCTCCCTTCTTCTCTCTGAAATCAGTAAAGACATATTTTTTTTAAAAAAAGAAACAAAAGAAAAGATATTAACCTACTCCATAAGTCCAAGTGTAAAAGAAATGTTACTTTCTAAATCTATGAACTTAACATTTATCTGAGCTGCAGTTCACCTATACTGGATGAAAATCCCATCTCAGTCGTTATAGGGGTTTCCTTCCTTTTCCAGTTTCACTCAGAAATAAGAATATAGGCATCACCCCCACCCCATGAGGTAATAACTTGTAATCTCTGTTTACTGTTTACCACTAGTATATATATTGTTTTTGGTATAAGTCTGCAGCGTTCCCTAGATCTCCCGCAGATTGCTGCTTTCAAGCTAGATTTAAGATATGAAAACTTTGCATCCAGGATCTATGTATTCTGTTTTTGGAAACCAAGCTTGTTTTTGAAAACTCTCACTTCTTTCCATCTAATTCTCTGTGGTTTGAACAAAGCTGATTTTATTCTCCAGAACCAGAAATAGGTGTATTGCCTTGGTCTGGGCAATCAGCGCAGCACATTCCTCTGGCTACACTAATTGGTTCATAGACGAACATGTGACAAACCGAAAACTAATGGGGGTGTACTGAATAGCAGAATATTGCTATTTCTTTTAAAATATGAAGCTCGTAGCACCTATAGTTTGGAGCTGCTTTATCTTAAAACCAAGAGGAGAGAGCTTGCTGGAGAACAACACTGATATTATTGTGGGTAGAATTAAAAGTCTGAGAACCTAAAACTGAATCCTGGGACGTGTATTTCAACGCTGATCAAATAACTCCTTAACTTTTCAGTCACATACGACAATAGATTGTCTTTCTGTTTAAGCTTTTGAATCTGTTTTTCTGTCTTTTTGTAACAGATACGGCACCTCCCTATACAACCATATCTACAAATATGGAGCCACCTCCCTCTGGTTCAACAGTGCTTAGATTCTCATTGCCTACAGAACTAAGAACCCATTCTCCCGGCTCATAATCCATTTTCTCTGACTCCTTGATTCTGAAAGATACTCTTTCTTCCGAACTCTGCCCATACTATTTAACATAATCTTTTTTATTGGCTTAAGGCTTAGGGATTTTAAACTGATTTGTTTCCTGGAATCAAACTGAATATATTTGGAAATGGTGAAGTTTGTTGTGAACTTTATATTTTTAACTATGTCAACATTCCTAGAGACCTATTTCAGCCCCCAGTTAAAATTTCTTTTAAAGACAAAAAGGTATCTATGATATCACTTAATTTCGAAAGCTTTCCACTCCACCAGAAAGTCCCTGGGCTTTCACAGCCTCACTACCTAGTTTGGCAGAAGGCAGTAAGGGTGCAGAAAAATGAAGAGAGAAAAGGTAGAAGCAGATGTTAATATTTTGATACAGTGGCATGATTCATTAATGTTCTTGCATGTCAATGAATTAATTAAAAGTTGAAATATTTTACTGGCATGCAGAATTAAATACTTAGTGTTCATTAATAAATTTATTATATCTGAGAAAGACAACCTATGTCTTGACCCAAGAAGGTCAATATATGGGTCAACCCCCGTGATTTCTTGTGCCAACTGGATAAAGGTTTCTTTCTACTTTTAACTGAGGATTGTTACAGAAAAATTTCCAAGAAACTTTGGAAGGTTAGCTGAAACAGTTAATAATTAGTTCTACCATAATGTAGAGAAAATTTAGAAATTAGAACCCCAGGGAGATCAGGGAACAGATCCACAAGTACCCTCTGGAAGAGTTAGGTTCATGGAAACTAGATAGGGACCTCCTTGCTGGAAGTAGGTGATGATGGCACAAAATGACCTTGGGGGAAGTGGAACATCTACCGTCCGCCGCCCTTCCGCTTTCTCTTTCTTTCCATATTCGTTTAATAGGGGCATAGCAGATATAAATCCTACCTATATTTATTGAGATTACATTCACACGACAGAATAAAAAATATATATATTTCTGGACCACTTCTGTGAAGGTTTAACAATTTGGATTTATAGATGAATTAATCTCTTTTTATTTGTGATAAAATGGTTATCACAAATATATATGATACTACTTCATAGAACACACACAGTAGAGTGTATCAAAATTTAGTAATGACCACAAATCTAGTGTACAGGATTACAGCTAGACTCTTACAACGTAGACTGCCACTGTTTGAAAAGTGTGTACTATTGTATAAATTCTGGCCTGAATTTGATGCTTTTTTTTTTTACTTCAGTTTTCTCATCCATAGAATGGAAGCAGTATTTTTATCTCATATGGCTGTAGTGAGAATTGACTAAGTCAATATATGTAAAGTGCTTAGAATAACTAGCAGATATTAAATAAAAATTAGTTATTGGCTACTACTGCATTCAACTGACTACAAACTTCTTTCTTGATCACAGAAATGCTTTTAATTGGAGCTCTTTTTTCAGTATCTATGTCACTTCATTACTATAAGGCAATATATTATTAGTTAGGAACTTTGTAATAGCTTCCTAACCGGTGTTCTGGCCAATGACATCTCTTCATGGCTTCCAGGAACAGTCATATTTTGTTGAATGTCATTAGACAGATATGTTCTACATGTATGTAATTATATGAATTGCTATAAGTCTGGAAAATGTTTAAATGATTTAAGTATTTCTGATTTTGCACATGTTGAGAAATGGACAGTATATGAGACACCATGATACATGAATTGAGATTGTGTTATAAAATTGATTTGGGTGTAGATTTAGGTTTTATTTTTATATTCGTTATAAATTTGTTATAAAATCAATAATTTTGTGATATATAAGAACATTTATTGATGAGTCAAATTATTAGGAAATTTACCCCTGTGACATGGATTACTATATATACAGCAACAATGTTTTTTAAAATTTACAATCAATCTCTCTTTTTTCCTTCCCAAACCCAACATTTTATGTCTAAGTCTCTTTTAGAAACTTAATCAAGCACATTTGTTACCTCAGATGTAACATATGGAGAACACACTGAATTTCTTTGAATCTATTATTTTCTATGTGAATGAACAACACATAATTCATCTTGTATCACAAGCTAGAAATTTGAAAATCATCATGGACTTTTCCCTCCTTTTAATTCTTTTTATGCAATTGCATAAATAGTAACTAAAATCTTTATTTTCCTCACACTCCTGTGCTCTTCTTTTCTGGAATTTTATCAACCTGGGACAGATATTTCCACCTCCAGTTCCACCCTTTTCAAAATTCCTCAATGACTCCCCATTATCTACAAAATCAAATTTAAATTTTTTGGCACAACATCCAAGGCTGTTTAGGATTAAGACTCTACAAGTTTTGTGCTTATACTTCAGGAATACTAAATAGTTTTTGCTTCTCAAACATGCCACCCATACCTGGTCATCTTATTGCTGTTATAATTCTTTCTGCTAGGGATGTAATTTTCCTTATTTTCTTAGCAAGTTACCATTCATTTATGAAAAGTAAGTTCTGACATTAACTTTTGAACATTTTCTGCTTCACTAAGCTGACAATGCTGCTAGTGCTCCCTGTCTATACTCCATCTCCCCCAGGGGAGTTTTCATTCAATACTGTAAATGGTGACTCACATATGTATATTTCCACACTAGACTTGGGAGCTGGGATGACACACTTATATCCATGTATCATCAGAGTGCATATTGCAGTTCCTGACAAAGATATTCAATTCTACAGCTAATTGATGGGCTACCTTTCTAAAATGAGTTAAAGAAGATGTTAAACTCTAAATGATTTCTTATATACCTTCTGCCAGAACTCCAATGAGACTTATCTTGAGAAAGTTCCTCCAGCATTGTTGTCATGTTCTGGTAAACTCCACACCAACTTTACAACCATGACAAACTGAACAGGAACATTTAAAGGAAGGCATGCATATTGAGACCCACAAGAATATATACATTCACACTAAAATTGATATTGCAACACACATATGTAAAACCAAAGTCCTAAAGAAAGTAAAGGAGGTACACACATGTCCAGTAAAGTTGGGAAGGTATTTGTCTGTCAGTCACACCTGGGCACACAGATCATTAGGCAGAATTGGAGTGGCAATTGTCATCAGTTTGGCTCAAATAAACTTATAAAAATTGTTATAGGTTTGAACGTTTCTTATGTCGACACTATCCATTCAACGTTTATTTTACCTTTATTAAATCATAAACTTTTAAAGCCACAACCAAGTAAACATTTCCCACTTGAACAACAAAGTAAAAAGAAATAGCATTTTAACACAGTGGTACCTCAGTTTTCAAATATAATCCATTCCGGGAGACCGTTCAAGTTCTGAAACTTTTGAAAACGGAGGGATCAACAGCTGACAGCTAGGCCTCAGGATCTTGCACTCAGCGGAAGTGTGTGGCATGTTCGGCTTTCGAAGCATGTTCGAAAACCGAAGCATTTACCTCCCGGTTTACGGTGTTCCTAAACCAAAATATTTGTCAATGGAGAAATTCAAAAACAGAAATACAACTGTACTATTGAAGACACTTATTTATAATAATACCCCATGGGTTTTCTTACCTCAGTGTTTTATAAAGAAAACACCTAAATACTTGAGGATGTCTAATGCCACATTATGAACTGAAGTAATTATCTAGTTAATAAGCATATGTACAGGATTTAACCTATGACACATTGCAAGGTTTTCATATTAATTTTTAGTTTCCGCCTTGACAATACATTTGAAAGGAGAAAATAACTTTCTTATTCTAATCTCATCCTTTAGGGGTTTAATTTTTACCCTTAGGAATAGAACTTTTAGATGACTTTCTCTCTGCTTCATCTTCCCAATTCATCTTCTTAGCCAAGTTCCTTGGGTGTGAATGTATTTCATTAGTAAGATTGTCCTCTCTAATAAAAACCCCAAGGCTTTTACCTCTTCATACAAAGACTATATAGATAACATCCCACTATCAAACTCCTGTCAGTGTTTTCTTCCCTCTCTTTTATTTTTTTATTATTATTTTTGCCCCCTCCCTGCCAAATGCTTTAGCCTTTATAATTTGTGGTCTGAATGGCAATCCTACTACTGCTACTATGTTGCATTACACAGAATGCTGAATTGTCCCAGCAGACTCAATTACATAATAGATCTCTCACACCTAAATTTGCTAATGCTTATTTGTTTCTTAAGGCTACCTTAACAAAGGTTGCTTAGAACAACAAAAATTTATTCACAGTTTTGGAGGATAGAAGTCTGAACTCACAGTATCTGTAGAGCTTAGAAAAAGTAGAACCATTTTCTCTTAAGGCTCTGGGGAGATCTGTTCCATATCAGTTTCTAGTATTTTTTTCTTTTCCTTATCTTTCCTTCTTTTTCTTTTTCTTTCTTTTTTTTTTAATATCAGCTTCTGATATTTCCAACAATTCTTGGTGTCCCCAGGCTTGCAGCTGAATAACTTCAATCTCTGCTTTGATGGTCACAAAGCATTCTTCCTCTGACTCTTCACATAATCTTCTAATAAAGATACACATCATAATGAATCTCAGGCCTACCCTATTCCAGTTTAACCTTATTTTAACTGCATGCTTCTGCAATGATTTTATCTCTAAAAAAATTCATATTCTGCAGTACTGGAGTTTGGACTCAAACATATCTTTTTGGTGGATACAATTCAACCCATAACATGTATCAAATGCTATAAACAAAAACTAGGAACAACTTCAGCATTCTTTTCTGTAGGGATTCCCAAATTATCAGACATGACCTTTTAATAATCTCTTTTGCCATGGAAGAACCTTTTAATTTCAGAGAAATAGCTGAATGCTAAAATGCCGGTAGTATATTTAAGGTCAGCGGAAGCTTTTAAGTTTGGACATTCTTAGTTTTTATACTTGATGAGTCATGCAGGAGTAGGGAGACTGTGTGTTAACTTCCATTACCTAGCCACATGTGTCTCAATTGATAAATTCCAGATTTTCAATAATCAATCTCAACAAATCAAACATAACATGAAAACATTCTTAGATGAGAATTCCCCCAGGTATATCACAGTTAATAAAAATACCATTAGCATATTTACAAAAGGAACTGATTTTTGTCAACACTGTCTCTAGATATCCTCTAGGAAGAAAGAGATGAGTTATAAGCCCTCCATGTAACAACCAGACTTCAAAGAGGCTCCAGTTGTTAGCAACAATTTGGAACCTCAGTTCTTGAGTTTAGGAAAGAACTCTAGCACAAGAAGTTTATTTAGCATGCAAAGCAAAAGTATACTTGAAAAGAAGATTCAAGCCTTTTAGAAAGAAAGTCACAGAGGCAGAAGAAGTGAGCCAGCTAGGCTGTGTGAACTCAGAAAACAAGTTTCAGAGGTAAAAGAAGGGACATTGGAGACAGGTTCAGGAGGTTAGCCCAGGATGAGCTGCCAGTACCCACTGCTCCCCTGGTTGCGAATCTCAAGGGGGCCCTTAGGAAAAAGAAAGCAAAGCTACATGCCTAAAGAAAGAAGGCATGGAAGTACTCTAGAGAGAGTGCACACTGGGTACTTTGTCTTAAGGGTTTTTATCTTTTTTTCTAAAGGCTGGAATTTTAGGGAAGGTCCCAGGGGAGGATCTCAATAGAATATGTGGTCTCTACTGATTGGTTGGAGTTAAGGTAGAGGGTCATTGGTCATTGCATTTTGTCCTAATGCCAGCTGTGGCATCACTTTATCTGGTTTTGCTGATTTTCTAGGCCTGGCGCTGAAACACAGCTGAGGCTTAAATATTATCTCTAGTTTGACCAAAACTCTGTCTCTGTGGTCAACAGACCCAAGGCTTTGTTCCTAAGACTCTTTGATGCTCATCAGAACCTCCTTGTCCTCAGGGATTAAGGGAGTGGTCATGTGAAGGAGAAGGGGGCAGGTGAGTCAGGGTGCTGGATGAGGCCAGTTTGAATCAGCTATCTGTTCCAGTATCCCCATTTCACTTGCCAAGGAATTTTCCTGGCTTCTTACTATTCTGCCTCACAATGATCCCTGTCTCCAGGTTTACAAGTCTTTGTATAGTTCCCCCTTACATCGCATCAGGATTGGTTTGTATTCCATTGGTTTGACCAAGGGAATACAACAGAAAATATTTTATGTGACTTCAGAGAATGGGATGTAAAAGAAAGTGTGGCTTCTGCCTTGATCTTTCTCTCTCTGGCACACACAGGGAAAGCTAGATTTCATATCATGGGAACATTTAACAAGTCCTATGAGTTCTCTTGCCCAAAGCATTGCGAGTGAGCCATCTTGGAAGCAAATTTTTCAGCCCTGGTTAAGCCTTCTGATGATTACAGTCCTAACTGACATCTTGAATTCAGCCTCATGAGAGACTCAGTTTACACTACCTAGCTAAGCCATTCTTCATTCCCTGGCCCACCGAATTTTTACAGCAATAATCTTGCTTTAAGTTGATATATTTGGGGAATTTTTTAATGCAGCAATACATAACTCCTACATGTTGTTAACCTTCATGGCATCTTATAACTCTTTCTCCTAATTTTATGTGTGCTGGGAATCTGTTTCTTTACTTCCAGAATGTATTTCAGAATTGGTGGGAAATTCTCAGGTTTTAATAGTTAAAATTTAAAACTGTCCCTTTTAAGCTTTTTTTTCTTTGGAAAGATTTTTCTCTCTCTGCATTTCATGCTCCTTTAACTCTGTGCATATCATCTGAATGCTGTGTTGTCTGGTTAACTGCTCCCAATTCAGCCTGATTCACTTTCTGCTTTATATATATGATAATGTGACTAATAAATTAGTTCAAGGTTTTTCTTGGGGGGGTCGGAGTGGAAAGACAAGAAATTCCTATTTGGGGTTTGAAAAAGGGGTGATTTCCCTCATTTGGAAGAGACAGGAATATCATGCGCCTCCTAAATTTGTGTTATTAAACATGCCCTGGGTTTCAGTTCTTCTGAGATAACACCCTTTAACAATTTTATATTCAATATTTATGTCATTTTCATGAACACATAGTTGAATAGTCTAACCAATACTGACTAATATACTTACTTGTTTCTTAGCTTCCTTTATATATTGGGTGGGGGAGCTAAAAGATATTTCCCCTACCATCTCAGTTCTTCTAGCTGGACTAATAATCAAAATAATATAGATTAAAGGAGAAATATCCAAGGTTTATTATTATGGATGTGTTATTAGTGGAAATAGAATTCTTGGGGTGCTGTGAACAAATAAATTTCCTAAGGCCCCCACCGGAAGATGGGGTTTCATGGAAAGATTTATTGATGATGTAAAATTAAGGGAGTTCCCCTCCAAGGTCCCATCTCTGTCCATCTCGCCTTGGAAGAAGCCTAGTCTTGTCTTTGGTAAGGCCAAGACAAAGGCCACTGCCCATAGTTTCTGCTCCATATTAAAGTCCAGTCCAGTCCAGCCCAGCATTCTGTGTGTGAACTCCAAATGGACCGTGGGCCATGCTGCTGCTAAGGCCGCTTGGCTATGGAGAAAGAATGAGTGAATGCACAGGGAAAGAGTGGGTTACCAAGCAAGAAAGACAAGAGGGAGGGAACTCTTTGGGGATTTTAACCAAGAGCTTCTTCAAACTAACCAATTAACTTTCCAAGATTTTGTGTGCTTCTGATGGGGTCCACCCCCTAGCCAATCCATTGTTCCCCAGGCTGGACTGAGGGACAAGCACCTCCCCTGTGCCACCCTGACTTCTACTGCACATGTGCCTACCTTCCCTTTTCTCCCCCAACAATCCAGTACTGGTTGTGGGAAGAGAGTAGTGTTACTCCCCTTGAAGGAACAATGCTGTGTGAAGCTGTAGCATCCTGGTGAAGCTGCTCAGATAACCATGTTTATAATATCTGACTTCCCTTTGCTTTCTTTTCTTTATTAATATTAACTTACTAATTATGATGACAACAGATGGACATGGGGGTGTCATAATAATGAGACCCATAAGGCCTTGGACAGTGAGAATTATATATCACTATGCTCAAAGGAGTAAAGGGGGCTGGAGTCTGAGATTTTGAATGGGAAATAAGAAATTTACAGGTATATGAGAAAAAGAAAAACATATAGGCAAACAACTTTTTGCTAGGCAAACCAGAAATGATACACTGGGGGGAATCTAGCTAAGAGGCCCCTACTTGGATCCTTCCTGACTACCACACTTAATTCAAATTAAGATTAGGTTAAAATTCTTAAGGTGATTATGCTGATTCCTTTCCTGAAACAGGCCTTTCAATATGAATTACCTCAGGCAGCAAATGGGGAAAGTCAAAGGTTCTTTCAGAGTCTTTTGTTTCTTAATAACCAGCTTAAAATCAACATCCCAAAGGGCACATTTTTGGGGTGTCAAAATTTTGGTCCCCTCAACATGAAAATAATTCTTTTTTGTTGTTGTTATTGATTTTTGTTTAAAATGTTACAGATGTCCCTTTTTCTCCCCAATGACCCATTCTACCCCATCCCATCCCCCTTCCCAGTCCCTCTCCCCATCATTGTCCCTGTCCTTGGGTTGTGCATATATGCATAAAAATTCTTTGCTTAATCTCTCCCCCTCCACCCACCTGACACCTCCATCCTTCTGACATTCATCAGTCTCATCTATGCTTCCATGTCATTGAATCTATTCTGTTCTTCAGTTCATTAAGTTCTTTAGATTCCACATATAAGTGAGATCATGTGATGTTTGTCTTTCTCAGCCTGGATTATTTCACTTAGCATAATATTCTCCAGGTCCATCCATACTGTCCCAAAGGGTACGAGATCCTTCTTCTTTACAGCTGCATAGTATTCCATGGTGTAAATGTCCCACAGCTTTTTTATCCACTCATCTACTGATGGGCACTTGGGCTGTTTCCAGATCTTAGCTGTTGTAAATTGCACTGCTATGAACATGGGGGTGCATATATTCTTTCTGATTAGTGTTTCAGGATTCTTAGGATATATTCCTAGAAGTGGGATCACTGGGTCAAAAGGTAGCTCCATTTTTAACTTTTTGAGGAACCTCCATACTGTTTTCCATAGTGGCTGCACCAGTCTGCATTCCCACCAGCAGTGTACTAGGGCTCCCCTTTCTCCACACCCTCGCCAGCATATGTCATTTGTTCATTTGTTGATGGTAGCCATTCTGACAGTTGTGAAGTTATATCTCATTGTGGTTTTAATTTGAATCTCTCTGATGATTAGTGACGTTGAGCATTTTCTCTTGTGTCTCTTGGCCATCTGTATGTCTTCTTTGGAGAAGTGTCTATTTAAGTCCTTTGCCCATTTATTAATTGGGTTGTTTGTCTTCCTCTTGCTGAGTAGTATGAGTTCTTTGTACACTTTGGAAATTAGCCCCTTATCAGATACATCCTTGGAAAATATGTTTTCCCAGACCGTGGGGTTCCTTTGTATTTTGAGGCTGTTTTCTTTTGCTGTGCAGAAGTTTTGTAGATAATGTAGCCCCATATGTTTATTTTTTCTTTTGTTTCTCTTGCCCTAGGAGATGTATCAGTGAAAATTCCACTCTGTGGGATGTCTGTGACTTTACTGCTTATGTTTTCTTCCAGGATTTTTATGGTTTCATGACTTACATTTAAGCCTTTTATCCATTTTGAGTTTATTTTTGTGTATGGTGAAAGTTGGTGGTCGAGTTTCATTTTTTTGCATGTAGCTGTCCAATTTTCCCCGCACTACTTATTGAAGAGACTGTCTTTACTCCATTTTATGCTATTACCTCCTTTGTCAAATATTAACTGATCATAATGGTGTGGGTCTATTTCTGCGGTCTCTGTTCTGTTCCAATGATCTATATGCCTGTTCTTGTACCAATACCAGTCTGTTTTGATTACAGTGGCTTTGTAGTACAGTTTGATGTCCAGCAAAGTGATCCTTCCCACTCTGTTCTTTTTTCTCAAGATGGCTGCAGCTATTCGGGGTCTTTTTTGGTTCCACATAAATTTTTGAAATGTTTGTTCTAGATCTGTGAAATATGCTGTTGGATTTTAATAGGGATTGCATTGAATTTATAAATTGCTTTGGGTAGTATGAACATTTTAATGATATCAATTCTTCTAATCCATGAGCTTGGTATATTCTTCCACTTGTTTATATCTTCCTCTATTTCTTTTTTCAGTGTCCCGTAGTTTTCCAAGTACAGGTCTTTTATGAAAATAATTCTTAAATGATAAATCCTCAGGGTTGTATTTTATAGAACTGCTTGCCTGTACAACATACCAGGTCCTTTTAATGTCTGTGTCATAGCTTTATAGTCATTGGGGATGCTAACAATGTTGTTAGTGGAAATTAAACTCTTCCACTGGATTGCTAGGAAAGAATTCCAAGGACCCACACAAGGCAGATTGTGGTGTGGTGGTATGGTTTATTTGTGATGTAATATCAAAAGAGTTCTCCTTCTGGCTTCCCAATGTCCCATCTCTATCTTTCAAGCCATGGAAAAAGTACAACCACATCTTCAACAAGGCCAAGGCAAAGATCAGTGCCCAGAGTTTCTGCTTCATAATCCTTCAGAGCCTGTGCAGTCAGTGGCTGAGAGAGAGAGAGAAAGTGAGAGTGAGAGTGAGCAAGAGAGAGAGAAAGAGAGAGAGAGAGAAGGCTTGAGAAGAACCAGAAGCTTTTTCAAAATAACCAACTAGCCTCCCAAACTTTCGTGGCCTTGCATTGGCCCTACCCCCCTAGATCAATGATCTTTTTCCCAGGTTAGACTGGCAGCCCTCTATGACCCAGCAGCTCTCCCTGTGCCATTTTGACTTCATCGTTCATGTGCTTACCTCTCCTTTGTTCTACTCCTTCCCCCAGTGATATGTAGGGAAATCTACTGGTGGTTTCCTGGGAGGAGTGTGAAGCTGTAGTTTCCTGGTTAAGCAAATAGGACTCTGCTTCCCAGCTGAATATGCTCAACAATGTCTTACTTTCCATTGCTCTTTTTTCTTTATTAATAACTAGCCACCTATGGTAACAACTTCACTTAAGAGTAAAATAAAAATTTTGATGCAGAAAAAGATTCTAAACTTAGAAAGTTTAAAAAAATCCAGTGATATTCCATATCAAAAAATTCTTATTTTTGCAGAGATGACAACTTATATTAGAAACTTATACCTTAGCTCACATTTCAAGTTTAAAATTCTGCACAAGTTTAACCTGCTTTCATTGGGATTTTTTTTCTTTCTATTATGCAGTTTTCATTATATTTTCCATTAGTGAAGAAAAGCAATGACCCGAAGAATCCACGCGTCTAAGACATATAATTTCAGAAGGCAGCAACTACATCATTGATTTTTCTCTCCCAAATGATGTGCTATAAAAGAGAGAAAAAGATATAGAGATTCAGAATAAAATAAAGACATGTTTTAGTGCATGCAACAATTTGATCTCTGCTTCCCACTGAAAATAGCTAATTTATTTTGAAGCAAATCTACCTCACCAACACCTCTCTCTCTCTCTCTATTTCATACACACACATACACACACATTGTTCATTCTTTGTAAGGGAGGGCAGGTTGTTTCCTTTTCAAATCCTATGGTTTCCTCAATTTGTAGATTCTTTCTAGTCCCTTAAAATTAGCCAATGTTTTTCTGGGCTCATCTCTTTTTGTAAAAAAGAAACCTACACAGTACAAACTTTTTATTATCCAATCTCTTCCCTTAAGGTATAGCACAGTATCTGTTTCTAAGTTACCTCAGGTATCAGAGTTTACCAAATATTTTGCCTCTGAAGGATATAGAACACTATCTTTTCAGCCTTTGATAACAGTTTCTTAATACTGACCAAGTGACCACTAAATCAATGTAGTAGTTTAAGCTTTTGTTACATAGCACTGAACATTTATGTACCATTCCCTAGACTAGTCAAAATGAGGTAGGTGAAAATGTTGCAAAAGAACCCCCAAATCTCAGTGGTTTCATATATCTACATGCACTCCTACATACAAACTTGCCCCCCCACCCCCACAGGCACACAAACAAGTAACATACATAAAGTTGACCACATATGCCAGCTGACCTCACAGGCATGAGATAGTAATTGTGGGACCATCATCTGTATGTGTTCATCTGGGACATAAGGTGAAGCAGCTTTCATAATCTTGGCACCACCAATTGCCATGGTAGATGGTAAACAGCACAGTAAGGCATATATACTGGCTTGAGAAATATAGCCATAATTTGTGTCTTTTTTTTCTTTCTTTCCTACATGTGTTGACTATCAATGGGTATTAGCATTTGTAAGAGTCAATAAATATCACTCTAAAATTGAGTTTGGAAACAATTGAGAAATAAGACATAGGAGCATGACTGGAAGAAATGGTTCAACATAGGGCTAAAAGTCACGCTCCTTAATATGTGTCCCTGAATTGAATATATTCCTCTGAACTATAGGTTTCCTCACTGAAAGGTCTGTCTTCCCTGATAAGCTTATAACATGGGTTAACAGAAATGCAGAGGGAGGTATTCTCTCCTAAGAGTAGAGAAATATGTTGTTGTTTTCATTGTTTTGTTTTTAATATTCTATGTTAGTGTATAATCCCAAAAATTGTCCTTTTCAAAACTTTGTAGAAGCTCATGGTTAAGGCTATTTATTTGCTTTAAAAACTATATTACTTTAACATGACCCTTTCTCCCTTCTGTCCAGCTACTCCCTTCCTTAATCATTAAGCCTTTAGGACATCAGATTCTGCTCAGCATCAAATTGTTTTAAGAACAAAACCTTAGGTCTATTGAAACAGAGTTTCATCAAACTAGAGATAACGTCTTGACATCATTTGTGCTTCAGCCCCAGGCTTATGAAAGGGGAAAGGCCCTACGAACCACACTCTCATGAAACAAGACAGAACTATGCCATAGTTGACATCAGGTCCTGATACAATGATCAACTACTCCCTACCCTGGCCCCAACAAATAAGTAGAGTCCACAACCCCAACTCCCTTAACCACCATGATTAATATTTTTTCTCATATATAGCCCATGCCCTAGAAGTCATCAGGAAGGCAGGTTTTAGAACACTAGTTTACCTGTGCCTCTGGGTTTGGCACCATTTCCTTAAATAAACCTTTACTTTCTTGGCTTCAAACTCCTGTTTAATTTTTTATTGGGCTTTGATGCATGCAAGCGAACAAACCCCTTTAGTTTGGTAACAGAAGACCTGGCTTTCAATATATGCAGCAACTAGTTCCTTAGTGACTATGAATGAGTGGGAAGTCTTAACTGCTGTGAGGTGTGGACTGGCCTTTAGTCTACCAGCAGAGGCTAATTGGGCTGTTCTTAAATGTGGGAATTTTGGGGTGCTGCTAGGGTCAACAGTCCTGGATTTTGTGGAGGAGGGACAAACTTTCCTCTATTCTCAAGATTCTTCTGGCTGGTCTAATAATATAATAGACATGCGACAGATTAGCAAAAGAAAATAACCAAATTTAATACATACATATGTATGGAACCTGCATACATGAGAGTGCTGAAACCCCACATGCACAAGAGATTCAGAAATAGGAAGAGGGATTGAGGTATATAAGACATCCTGAGCTAGGAATGAGGTTTGGGGCTTCAAAAGATCATTGCTGAATGATGGAAGAGCAGACCTTTAGTAAATAAAAGTTTGCTCTGCTCTATAGATAGGTCAAAAGAAATTATCTCTGATAATCTCTTTTGGGCAAGGCTTCTAAACAAAATTATTCTAGGTAGTTAATGAAGGTGGGGGTGGGCAGAAGTTTCTCTTGAGCCTGAGGCTAAAGTTGCCTTTAACTCAAAACAATCTGCCATACCAAAGAGGCACATCCTTGGGGTGACTCCTCCTGGACCTCCAGAGCTAAATCTCTTATGTCACTGATTGATTGTGAACCTTAGGCAAGCTATGCTATTTAATTTCCCTTGAAAACAATCAGCTGTGAAGATTAATTGCCTATTATATATTGTGCTGTGCTTTATGTCCTATGAACATTATCTCGCTTACAACCCTATAAAATATATCCATTTTTGCAGATGAAAAAATTAAGGTTTATTGAGGGTAAGTTATCTACATGAGGCCAAAATCTTAGTAAATTTCAGGACTATGATTTAAACTAAAGATGATCTGACACCAATCCCAGTGTTATCTATCACACTAAAAAGAGTCACATTTTTCTTCCTTGAAAAGTGGAAGAAGTGATTGTAAGCAGAAAAAACCAAGGTTAAAATAAGAATACCTTTGGAAAACTGAAAGGATATGACAAAAACACTGGCTGGAGCAAATGCTTGGTGACTGGAAATATTTATAAACTGCTTTTGTTACTGGTGAGACCATGAGACCTTGGCTCTTGTCTTTTTGAAGGAAAGAGTTCACTTGAGACAAAGTGTAGAATAGAAAGCACAAATTTATTGACCACAGCAAAAACACACCTAAAACAGTGAAACTAGGAAGGACATAGAAAAAGTAGCGAGAGAGCCTAGGCTGAGCTACTTTGACTTACTGCGAAGTGAGAGAAAAGGGGGCCTTGGAGACAGGTTCAGGGGTTAGCCTGGGATGAGCTGCCACTGCCCATTGCTCCCCAGGTTGCAAGTCTCATGAGGTTTAAGGCGTTTGTAAACTGAAATGTTCATCAACGGAGACATTTGAAAAACCAAGGTACCACTGTATGTCTAATACTCCCAGTCACCCTTTGGAACAGATCTGCTTTCCAGACCCATTATTACATTTGGGGGAACTGATGTAATTAGGAGGATAGCCTGGGGTGATTGAGAGCAAAAATACATTTAACCCAACTAACTTCACTGGATTATGACAACATTATGCTGTTTGTTTTATACATCAAATTGCCTTTATCTCATTTTGAAAGAAACTCCAATCAAAGAAACTCACTAAGCCATTGAAATCCACTAACCCCAGCTTTCTATCCTAAATTCTACATGTAACACTTATAAACTGAATGGTCTGCCATCAAGTGAAGAAAGAGGAGAATGGTTTTCTTTCAAAGCTATGCAAGTGGGTGATATACACACTTTAAGTGAGGAATAGAATTAGAATATGTAATTCTAATTTAGAGAAAATTTCCAATAATGACTTAAAAGGACATTTTAATGGATGATACACCTAGCTCTTCTTCCAAATTAAGATATAAAGCACATAATTAAAATGCAAAATTGCCTCACTAGAAAGCCACTGATTTAAAGCATTCACTTAACATGGTATGTGTTTTTAATCTAAATTTCTGAAAGAGTTTTCTTCCAAAATTCTATGTCCTTAGGGCAATATACATACCTCATATAAATGTAACAATCATGGAGAGAGACCCCACCCCTAAAAGTCATGTAAAAGTGGACCTGATATCTGCCAATTCTGTCTTTTAAAGAGATGGAAGAGGTAGTGATTGCATAATTCAGATCAGTGGAGGAAACAAAAATATTTTTACTCATAGATCCTGGTTGTCATAGAGCATAGTTGTCAGAGGAGATTAGAGGTCTGACATTTTAGTGTCTTTGCCAGTTTGGGATGCTCAAGGTTGGCACCTGGTATAGGTGGCCCATAGTTTAATAGGACCCATTAGTGAGTCTGTGGATCCACAAAGGCAGGACTGCATGTAGCTCTAGGAGGTGGAGAACCAAATTTCTCCTTTAAGTGAGAGAATTAAGTGTGTGTGCACATAGCAGAATTGGTCAATGGGACAGACCCAGAGAAATGGACAGTACACAGTAGAGAGGAAAGAGTGCTGAGCCACAGGGCAAATAGTTGGAGCTCAGGTACAAGGTGAACTAGAAAGAAATCCTTATTGGTGAAGTGGCAGAGTTTTAATTTTTAAAAATTAAAAAATCACATTTTTATTATGGAAAATATCAAACATATGCAAAATATAGAGAATAACTTAATGAACTCCCTGTGCCTGTCACCCAGCTTCAACAATGACCAATCAGTGACCAATCTTGTTTCCTCTACAAACCTGTACATTTTTCTTTCCACACTCCTCTGAATCCTTTTAAATCAAATCTCAGTCATCATATAATTTAATTCATTCATATTTTAGTTCTAAAACATGGCTTTTCTAAAATTTATAACCATACCATTATTATGCTCCCTAAATGAACAATAAATCCTCAAAATTATTGAATATCCAGTTGCTCACTTTTCCCAACTGTCTCATAATTTCACCTTTTAACAGTTTAAAATTGGTTATATGTCCCAAGTTTTATATGTTTTTCAATCTTTCTCTTTTCCTTTACTATTTGTTGAAGACAAGTCCATTTTTCCTTAGAGTTCACCACATGACGGATTTGGCTGGTTGTATATCTGCGGTGTTATGTACTTCTGTTCCTTCTATTTCCTATAAATGAAAGTTAGATGCAGAGGCTTCATGAGATATAGGTTTGATATTTTTGTCAAGAATAGTTCATAAGTGGTATTATGTTCTTCTATCAGCTGACAACTATTCTACTGTTGACTATATTTTTATGTTAGCAGACATTCATGTGTGCATTTCCTACATTCACTATTAGAAGTTGTGAAATGGTGATATTCTAATTCTATCATTACTTCTTAATTTATTATCAGGAATATTTCTTTAAAGAGAAACTTGGGAAACTTAAGAACTGTCATTATGGAGATTCAATTTTTCTTGTACATTTAATACATTTAATAACATGTAGTGAATTTAGTATCAGTTAGTAAGTACTATTTCTGCAAGGGAGGTCAAAGAAAGTTTACCATGTTCTATCTTTGTACAATAGAACCTAATAAGAAAGATAGTGACAAAAGGAGGAGCTTGGAGACAAAAAAAGGCTAATGAAAATTTAAGTCAACCTTAAGAGTCCTCTAAGAAACCCAAAGGGTAGTGAATACAGTATGTTGTTTGATGTAACATGATTTGGAATGTAAATTACATGATATCTTGGTAAGAAAGTCCAAAATCAAGAAGAATATTTTCCAAAGAGTAACTATTGATAGGAACTTTTATATTTTCATATAATAGTGTTAATTTGTATTTATAATTTAAATCTTCAAGGCACATAAAAGTAATCAATTGCTTTTGGGGTTCTAAAGAAATATAAAACTGTACTAATTTGTTAGTTGATTTATTAATGAAGCAAATATACTAAGTTCTTAACATAATAACATGGTGCAGCTTTATCTCTATGCTTTTAAATGTATTAATATTAAAATTCTTACAAGTTGCTGATTTGTAACAGCTATATTTTTTCTTTTAGAGAAATTCAACTACACTTTGACTGTTGATACTTTCAGCTGTGATACCAAAGCAGAAAATGAAGAAAGAATGTTTCTTCAATTTGGCTGGTTCAACTGAAAGCCCATAATAAAAAATTCAGAGAGATGTGGGATTTTATAGGAGTACATTTATTTTCAACTTATTTTTTAAAATTTCCCTTTAGAAGACACCTGTGTCTTTAGGCCAACTCAAATAAAACTTTCATTATAATCTTGAGAGATCATGTCCCTATCACAATTCCCTTTATGGAGAAAATGAACTGATTATTGATTATATGAGTAAAAAGGGGGCTTTATAATATCTTTACTGCTCAATTTAACACTTTATTTGTAATGGGCTGTATAAGCCAGAGGAAGGTGAAACTTCTTTTGTCTATTTTTTCCCCTTTACCACAAGGCATTGTCTCCTCCAGTGAAGTTGAAGTCTCCACGGCTGCTGAAAGAAGGGGAGAATCTACATCTATCTGTAAGTTGCAAATTTCTTATCCAAAATTCTATCATTATATACCATTTCCTGTATAGTGCTAACATTAGTTCAATCCATCTCCCCATCATTGATCATATTATATTTTGCAATGTGCCTGTCAAATGGTAAAGTAAAATATCATCAATTTATTCATTGAGCTAAATGTTTTAGTATCTACCATGTGCCAAGCACTGTATTAAGACTGATTTCTTTCCTAAAAGGGATTGTATGAATGCAAGTCATTGGGTTAATTATCAAAAAAGAATTATATGTAGAGATATAAAAATGTAAATATGTGTGTGTGTGTGTGTGTGTGTGTGTGTGTGTGTGTATGTAAGGCACTTACCCATGATGAGGAGATAACCAGATGAAGAAAGGGAAGAGAAAAAGGCAAGCTATTCTAGGAAGAGAAAGTAGCATGTACAAAGTCAAAAAAGTGTTCTTCAGAGAATCCTAGATATTCTTGTTTGGGCACTCAATATATTGGTCATTTGTAATATGACCAGTGCTTACTCCTTACAGGACTACAGGGACTCAATAAAATGCAACCATAGAGGATGGGACCACATGGATTGGGCTATTACATTCCTAAGAGACAAATTATAGAATTTCTAAGTGGAAGAATCAGAAAGCGTGTTAGATGATATAGTATTTTTATCTTGTGCTATATCATGTATTATATATACATGCTAATTAGTTTTCATATCTCTATGAGAGAAACTAATATAATTGAATATTCTTATATTATCAATCATCTTCGGTATAAAAGGGAAAGGGAGGTCACCTCATCAATAGAAAGACAATGGCAACTTTATTACTGTGGAGCTTTCTCTGTCTACCCTTATAAAATAGTGGATAACCTTACTTCTCTGAAATATATAAGGTCTACTATTAATTGAGAAAACAGTGTCCAGAAGATATATGTGATAATCTGATATTTTGTGTCTTCAATATAGAATAAAGAAATATTAAAAACAAACAAATAGGACTTTCAGTTAAGTAGGTAAATGTATACTCACATCCTCCAACAACCACATCAAAATTACAGCTCAACAACAGAACAACCGTCACTCAGAACCACCTGAAATCTAGCCAAACGGAGGTCCTATAATTAAGGCTATAAAGAAGAAGCCACGTTGAAATTGGTAGGAAGGGCAGAGACTTGGAATGTTCTGGTCCCACACCTAGGTGTGGCGGTTAAAAATTGGGAGGGATATTTCCACTGTGGAGGTTCCCCCCTGAGGAGCCAGGGGTCCCAACCTCAGACTAGGCCCCACAGCCCAGGGTTCCAGAGCCAGGAAGAGAAGATTGGCTGTGTAAACCAGCAATGATTGTGGCTGAGTAAGACAGAGGGCTGCTGGAATCCCAGGGGATTCTGTTAAAGGGGCCACACGGACTTACTCGGACTCACTTGCTCTGAACTCCAGTGCTTGTGCAGCAGCTTGAAAGGTGCCAGGAACATATGGGGATGAGCTACGCTGTCTGGCTTTGGGGTGAAAGTTGGGGGCAGCTTTTTCCCAAGTAGAAGTGCTGATAGAGGCCATTGTTTCTTTGCTGAGCTCTCCCCTCACAGAGCTGGCTGGTGGTTGCCATATCTGAGTCTCCATCAACCTGGCTAACACTGTTCCCCCTGCCCTGGTGATTTCCTGAGACCCGCCCACCCAACTTGGGGGCCCACCCAAGCAGTTTCCAGTAGCTTTTTCATGCAAACAGCCTGTCTTGGCTCATGCTTCAGGCTTTCCTAAAATCTGCCGAAGGTTCACAAACCCTAAACAAACACATCTGGCCTCTGTGTGACCCATGCCTCTTGCTAAGTGGCTTCAGGCCCAGCACTAGTGGCAGCCAGGCTCACTTCACAGCTTGGCCTGTCCCAAGCACCTCTAAGCCCAGCACAAGTAGCAGCCACCTGCAGAACATTTTGTAGTTCATGCAGGTGGCCCTGAGCAGGCACAGGTGTTGACTGACCATAGCCTGTACCTCTTGGGAGGCTCCAGAGCCAGTGTACTTAGTGGTCAGCTTCAGACCACATTGAAGCACCACCCAACTACCTCCACAAGTGACACGTTCAAGTGGCACACTCATCAGGCACCAGAGCCCCTCTGATGCAAGTCCTGCTCCATGGGGTCAGCTGCTGCCAGCACCTTCCCAGGTGTAGTTACCATAAATTCCCCAAAAAGCTATTCATGGAATTGCATTTGTTCAATATTGTTAAAGATGTAAGGTGTTTCGATGGAGAAAATGAACACTTATGGGACACCCAAAGGGGGAGGTCTGGTAGGCAGTTTTAACTTTATGATTTTTATTACCTCTGAAGCAGGATGTGGAGAAAGAAGTGAGTCAATCAGTAAGATTAATCACACAGTTTGCAAAAGTGGGATGTGGGCCTCCCACAAACCCCTTTTACCTTTTGAATTTGCAGTCATTTGACTGTACTCTTACCATAGAAAACATACCAGATGGAAAGGTTTGCTCCTGCAGTTAAGAAAACATATACTGTATAGTAGACATGAGATTGTGAGAGATTTGGAAACATAGAGCATTTTATCATCTAGCAATAGCCTTTATGTGCAATAGTCAAAGTTTTCCCTATTTTTCTTTCTGAAATACTTTTTAGGTTGTTTTTTTTTTTTTTTTTTGGTTTCATTTTAAGTTAGAGTTGCTGGTATATATACTTTTGGGAATTTTGTTGTTCCATAAGAAACTATTTCTGATATAGTTAAGTATTCTTAAGTATTAAGATGTTTACTAGTGTTAAAAGGGTGACGTGCACAAGCCTCCCTTCATTTCAACAATATTCACTGAAGACCTAATATTTGCCAGGTCTTATTCTAAGTACTGGAAATAGAGAAATAAACAATTGGGAGAAAATCTCAGCTTCCTTAACATTTGCCTATAGGAGACTATCAATAAACCTTGGACTCAATCTAGAGGTTACACTTCCCAGCAAAAGGATAGAATTTAAGTGTTACCATACATTGCAATAGACTCCGGCAGATGAGAGAAACAGCTGAATTATAGGCATATACAAAGGGACATAAGATGGAGCACAAACATTTGTTGGATGTCCTTAGGGTTATATAAGTGAGTAAAAAATAGCCCTTATCTTGAAGCATTTATAGTCTAATGAGGTCACATGAGACACAAAACAGTTTCAAAATTATATAATAAATGTTACCCTAGACATAATTTGAAAAGACCTGTGCAGACATGTCCATAGAAATATGTCATACCTTCCCATTAAGTAACTAGTAGGTGGCACATTTCAGATTTCTTGTAATATTTTCAATAAACAAGTTAAACTTAACTTTTAGGAAATATAAGTATGTGGCAGGCTTTATACAAAGCCATTTACATGTTATTTCATTGAGTTTTACATCAGACTTTCAATTATATGTATATGCATAGTATATATAAAACTTTTTTTAATGATGAGAAAACTAAGACAGAATGGTTTAGTCACTACTTCGACATTAAATAACATATTTAGAAGGTCCATTTGACTCTTGGATTCCTCTTTTTCTACTGGAAAAATCTGACTCTCTGTAAGGAGAGACTTTTTAATTCCTAGGCTAAATTTTACTACTTTATTTACTGAGGAAGATAATACAAAGGAATAGATGAGAATCTTTCCTACGGAGTTCACTAATACTTATGCTTAAGAGTTAACAGTTTAGTAACTTATATATTATTTTCATTCTATAACAGGAGTTTAATCATTATTAAACAAACATGTTTGTTGTTTTTATAAAATTCTATAAATCACAGGAAATAGTATAGTCTGATATTTGGTCTGAAGGGTCCCCACTGAGTATTTCAATGAAAATTTTGGTGTTCCTTTGGGCAGGTGACAGTAAGAGTCCTTCTGAAAGAATACTGACTTAGCATGGTGTGATTCTGTCTCTGAATGCTCCATTTCACACTGAGAACCTAAAATAAACATATCACTTAAGACTGCACTGATAGCAGAAATATTTACTCCAGTGCAATCAACTTATTTGGTGACTGATGGATATATCTGCTAGTTGAACTTCTTACATGTAAGTTTTTTTCTGCTAGAAAAACAAATGCTTATCAGTTTCTAAAGGACTGAATTCCTTTGAAGATGTATAGCCTGTTTACAAAAAAAAAAAAAAGCTAGAAAAATTTTAGGCACCGTTATGTTAATATAGTTCTTGGTATTTCCTTCTCCTGGTAGAAACTGAACGGATAATTTTTTTTTTGTTTGCTTTAGTTTTTCACTAAAATACATTATAATGCAACATTAAGGTAGTTTGACTTACACTAAAATACATTATAATGCAACATTAAGGTAGTTTGAGAAATATGCCATGACCCATACTGCTTATTAGTCAATGTTTTTCTTTTGCCTTTCCATTTTTCATGCTAGCAAAAATAAATTTTATAAATAAATTAATAGTCTATCTCTATCCAATATACTTTAATAGAAGACTAATTTTGGTATACAACTCAAGTGCCAATTTAGGGGGCATGGAATTTAGAGAAGTAGGAAGAAATATTCCACTGACCAAGTCCTAAAATTGAGAAAATTGTGAGAAGTCAGTTGTTCATGCAAAGTTTGTACATTAGTGACCACTATTTATTTCAACCTGCTTCTGGCAAATTTTTGTGACAGAGTCATTGGTATTCTGCCTACCATAGAAGTATATATTTAAAGTTAAAAAACAACAACATGATAGCTACATTTCATGTGGTTTATATTTTTAATCTTGTCAATATATATCACACAGAGATCTTTTTTAAGAAGAATTTTTCAGGAATTTTGATTAAACTCAGAAATACAAAAATATCAATATTCCACAAATGACACTACTTAATTGTAAAAGTAAATCATAGAAATTTAAATCACTCTCATAAACAGAGCATTTCAAAGGAAGGCGAAATTAGATGAAATACTTAAATTGAGACCACAAAAGAAAAGCTGATTGTAACAGGTGAGTTTTGGGTTAGGGGGTAGAGATGTCATTCGTGAAAAACAATAATATAATCCCACATTTAAAAAGGCAAAAAACATGATGTCCTTGGAATTTTTTAACTGTCCATAGAAGACTTCACTTTAAGTAAAAACACAGATGAGCGCAAATATACTCACCACCTAGGATGTTCCACATGGTTTTCATGTTCCGTCTTCTGTAGCTCCCACAATGTCTTTTACTAGAAGTCACTGCTGTTCCCATTTTATTGGCTCCCTACACATAATAGGCAGTTGGTAGGAACTGAAGATTCAGGAAACAATGAGAGAGTCCCACGGCCTGCCCTCACAGGGTTTAAGGTTGGGAAGAAATTAGGAAATATAGAAGGCCAAGTTGCCAGAAGCAGGTTGAAATAAATAGTGGTCACTAATGTACAAATTTTGAACAACACTGGTCACTAATGAACAACTGACTTCTCACAATTTTCGGGGGTGACTGAAAGACCATAGAGGATGAGTATTGTATATAAGACCTAATAGGAAAAAGGAGAAGCCAGGAGAAAAGTGTGAATGAACATTGCTTATTCCAGGCAGAGAAGACATGTGAAAAAGCCTGTAAGAAAGACCAGGCATGGAGTGTTTTAAAGAATAAATAGATCTATTATTTGCCCCGAGACAAAACAAAAAAACATTTTCCTTTGTTTGGCCTCCTCTCATCCTCCTGCTTTTGCGTCTTTTTGCTACTCCCTGAGAGTGGAAAAAACCCTCAAAGTCTCAGATGTATGGCCTGTGGTTATCATTGTCTTTATTTTCTCTCTTTTTATTCTCTTGTCAACCCATGAAAATTGGGTCTCTGTCCCTACCAAACCACTGAAATTGCCCCTGCCAAGGCCACCAACATTGAGACCGAAAATAAATTGGTCATTTCTTTGCCCTCATTAATTGGCTATTATTTAACCACCCCTGCTTTCTTTGCAGTCTTGTCCTCTGGATTTCTAAGACTACACACTCTCACTAGACTCCTTTTTAAGCCTACCTTTGATGATGCTTCTTTCTCTTTCCCAACTCTAGTGTCCCAGTGCTGGGTTTGTCTAGCTATATTTTCTTCCTGTGTGATCCTAGTCAGTTTTAAGTTTTAGAAATCATTTGTAAGCAAATGATTCCTAAATTCGCATATCTTTTCCTGACAACTTCTCTGAGTTCCAGACTTGTATAACTAACTGTACACCAGTGGTTTGAAAAATATATTTCTCTCTCATCCATACTGAAGATGATTTCTCAGTAACCCAGGTTTTTTTGTACCATGTTGCTTCACCACCCTCAATAAATGGACTCATATGGCTACTCCAGTTCCTACAAGCATCTCCATATTTTACCCAGAAGGACTGAGAACTGTGAAAGAAAAATTTGCTTGCCTTTAAGCATACTTCTGGATGTTACATGCACCTCTCCTTCTATGTTCCATTGTTCAGAACTTGGTCTGCTTTTCTCCCCATAAGGAAATGTAGTCTTTATTCTAGGCAACCACATGCTCAGTGAAATCTCAACTAGTTCTACTAGTAAGAAAGAAGGAAAGAACAATATCAGAGAAAGCTAACAGTATCTTCCATGATGTGTAAATAGGTCTTGATGTTACCCTCCAAATCTGTTTTTCATCTGGTCTTTTGCATCATCCAGCTAGTTTCTCAGAGCCAAGAACTTGGAAATGACCCTTGATTTCTCTCTTTGGGATTCTTTCTCATTGAATGCACAAGGAAGTCAAGTTTCTGATGTACATGTTGTGCAAACCTGCCCACATCTCTGTATCTCCCTTGTTAGCACCCTCCTCAAGGGACTATCATTACTCCTCACCTGGACTATCATTATTACCCTCTAACTGGTCTCCATAATTATACTCTTCTAATCAATTCTCAAAAAAAAAAAGCAGTTTTCCATAGCAGCTGCACCAGTCTACATTCCCACCAGCAGTGTACTAGGGTGCCCTTTTCTCCACATGTTCACCACCACTTGTTGTTTGTTGATTTATTGATGTTAGCCTTTCTGGCAGGTATGAGGTGGTACCTCATTGTGGTTTTAATTTGCATCTCTCTGGTGATTAGTGACTGAACATTTTTTTACATGTCTCTTGGCCATCTGTTTGTGGGTTATTGTTAAGCTGATTTGTTTAATATTTTATGTAGGACAAAATTAATCCTATTTTACTTTAATAATTTTTTTTATTAGAACCTAGGTTCTTTTATAGATATATAGAAAGAATACTGCTAATCATGCTTCCCCCCCATCTATTTCTAAATACATTTTTTGTGAGTTTACATTTCTACAGTGTGTAGAATGTTCAAAGGCACATTTTTGGCATCTACAGTAGCATGACTACAGTAACTGCTGAAAAACAAAAAAAATCCATAACATAGAGAGAAATCCAGAGTAGTATTTTAAAAAGTAAAATTTTATCATAAGCACAAGTTAGATTTCTCCACGACAATATAGAATAATAGAGAAGTAGTATGAAGATTAGTGTATTTTCCATAAGAAAAGTACGCATAGCTGACATTTATTATTCTCTCCTGCCTTTTCCCTTTCTGTTTGGTATGAAGTTTTGCTCTAACTGTGAGCCTAAAACTCCTCACCTTACTGAGGCTTAATTGCCTCTTGCAGTTAAGATTAATTACCTATTTAATACCTGAAATGATGAACCCCTGCTGCTAAGTTTTATGATTTCTTCCTTCACCATAGCATTGCACCCTCCTCTGGGAGTGTGGACATTTAAGCCCTTAATAAACTGCCTTATTACAATCTATTTCAGCTAATGCCTATTTTTCTCTCCTTTTAAATCAAAGCTTATCTCAGTGGGATTTTTTTTTTTTTTTAAGGTGTGTGTCTACTGGCATAGGAGAGGACATTATCTATCCCTTTTGTGTAAAACAGCTGTAGTCTACTAGGGTCTAATTAGCTGCTTTCTGTTCTCCATTGATGCTAGTCAGATAAAATGAAATTTCTTCAGAGCATAAAGTTATATGGTCCACTTTAGGTCTTTTAAAAAATTGTCAAATACCACCCACCTAACATGCATTACTCTGTGTCTTCCCATTTTGACATCTCATAAATTGACTCAGCCACCAACAAAGAGACAACATATATTGAGCTCTTTTAATGTCCCACACAATATGCTAGGGCTTAATATCCAAAGATGATTGAGACATGGCTTCTGACCTTGAGCAGTTCATGGCAGACTAACAAATAATTTCTCTTTTCACAATCTCCAAATAACTTTAATGATAGAACTTTTTAATTATGAATGTACAGCAACCTCCCACCTCGCTCCATTTTCTGTGATACATGACATTTCCTTAAATCAAGCAACAGCTGGACATTTGATATTTATGGCTTTAGATGAAGCTTACTCTCCCTTCAGAAAAGCAAGGAAAAGGCAATTATATTTCAAAAGTCTAGACATTAGGGTCGGTGAAACAAACTCAAGGTAGAAGACATAAATTTGGAAGAATTTAGAAGACAGAAATTTAGAAAGGCCATATCCCAGCTAGGATGGAGGGAAAGCAGGTGAAAATTGATGGTTCTGATACTGAGGAAGCATGGGTTAAGGCTTGAATATGAATCTGAATACATACAAGAACTGCAAAGACCATAGCAGAAAAGGGGGCAGTTTTGAGGCTACCCAACCTCAATAGGATCATCTACAGAAGATAACATCTGTTGGACAGGCAATCATGACCTATTAATTAGCCCCAATTTTAAGTTAATATAGCTTGTCATAACTGACATCAGATGTCTTCTCAAGTTCAAATGAGAAGAAAATTCCATATAGGGTAGCATATTTTTAATTTATTGATTGATTTTTAGAGAGAGAGAAGAAGGAAAAAAGAGAAACATTGATTTGTTGTTCCACTTATTTATGCTTTCATTGGTTGCTTCTTGTATGTGCCCTGACCAAGGATCGAACCCCTATCAGGACAACACTCTAACCAGCTAAGCCACCTGGCCAGGGCAGAGGAGAATAATTTTGTTAGAAACTTACTTAATGATCATGAAGACAAACGATAGATATTCAGATTTGGAATTTGGACATTCATAGTTTTTCACATTGAATCTCTAATAAGCAGTAATTTGGAAATTTGTCCAAGCCCAATTTGAGTCACATGTTAGTGTTGGTTTGCAAACTAAGGGAATGATTATAAAGGGGATTTTGTGTCAAGAGATGGAGTAGAATTACTTATTGTTATGTGTGGTTATAGCAGACTATTGAGGCATGAGTGGACTAGGGGACAGAGAGGTCAGCAGACAGGTCATTTGTCTTCCAGGAAGCAAGGTTTTCTTAGAAACATTAGGTCAAGAAATAGAGGCAGAGAGAGAGAGGTAGGTCAGAATTTTGCTTTCTAATACGGCAATCTAGCTTCTACGTATCAATTCAGTTTTATTAATGACAATAGTGATCATGTTCTAAGTGCTTTGCATATTATACAAATTCCTCTTCATAACAACTCTATATGGTTGGGAAGATTGTAATATTCATTCTACAGATGAGGATATTTAGGTATAAAGAGATTAAATGGCATTGCTAAGGTGGAATGAGAATTGGGAAAGTCTGACTCTGGAGTCTGTGCTCTCAACTATTATTTGTTTAATTATTATTTTTTAGTTTTATTTTTTAGCAGTTCATAAGCCAAAGGTAATGTAATTTACCTATTGAGGGGTTACTGAATATATTTTTTGATATTTCAAAAGTCCAGTGTATGTTACTCTGTTTCTGTCTCAGTTTCAGTTCTTTCAGAAATACGCTCTGAAACTAGGATTCCAATGCACTCCCAGTAGGGCACTGAGACCATAAAATAGTGAAGGGATGGCCACCGATAAACCATATGTGACTAGACCTTAATAAAAACAGAGAAATTCTAGTAAAAGTGTAAAACACACATCCTAGAATTACTTCCTTGATGGGCAGGGTTTTTATACACTAACTCCTGTCCAGTCATTGGTCAAGAGCTGCCCCAGGGCTGGGGTGTGAGTGGAGGGGAGGGTTGTTCATTCCCTAGTTTTTTTTTTTAATCTTTATTGTTGAGAGTATTACAGATGTTCCCCTTTTCTTTTCCCCCTTGCCCCCTACCACCCAGTTCCTGCCCCTCCCCAGGCCTTCACCACGCTATTGTCTGTGTTCACGGGCAGTGCATATAAGTTCTTTGGCTAATCTCTTCCTGCACTTAGCCCACACCCTTTCCCTCTGAGCTTCTTCAGTCTGTCCCATGTTTCCATGCTTCTGGTTCTATTTTATTCATTAGTTTTTTGTGTTCATTAGATTCCACATATAATTGATATGTGACATTTGTCTTTCTCTGACTGGCTTATTTTGCTTAGCATAATCATCTCCAGGTCCCTCCATGTTGTCTCAAAGGGTAAGAGATCCTTCCTTTTTACAGCTGCATAGTATTCCATGGTGTAAATGTACCAGTTTTTTAAATCCATTCATCTACTGATGGGCACATGGGCTGTTTCCAGATCTTAGTTATTGTAAATAATGCTGCTATGAGCATAGAGATCATATTTTCTTTCTGATTGGTGTTTTGGGATTCTTAGGTTTTAAAGTCTTCTTTAGAAAAAGCCATGAGGAGGATGCTGGAGTAATTGGAAGTGTAAATGTCCAGGGAATATGGTAGGACATCTACAAGGTTTGCTACAATGTCATTATTAGTGGAATAAAGCACCTTACTGATCTAGAAAATAACAGAAACTAATTATTTTCTGCTTTAGAAACTAGATAGCTCAATTGATTAGAATGATAATTATAATAATATCAGCCGACATCTATTGAGCTCTTACACCATGCTAGGTTCATTGCTAAGAACATTAAAGTTATGAATGCATTAAATCCTCATTAAAATATATAGCATAAGTATTATTATTATTTTTATTCTACGGAGAATGGCCTAATTTACAGAGCTAATAGTGGAAGAAAAAGGGGGACATCTGTAATACTCCTAACAATAAAGATAAATAAAAAATAAATAAAAACTAAGGAACTAACAACTCTCCCCTACATCTACACCCCAGACCTGAGGTGACCTCAACCAATGACTGGACAATGTCTTATTGGACATGAAAATTAGATTTACTTATTCTACTTGCACTTTGGATGCAAAGGAAGATATAAAGATTCTGATAAAATATATTCGTTTGTCTTTCCAGCAGCTTCCCATGGGCTTGAAACTCTGAAATAATCAGACAACTGTCTGCTTGGTTTTTCTAGAGTAGCCTCAGTTATGGAATAACGCAGACTCTCGGACTTTGAAGGGAACATTCTTTTGTTCTGTCGTTTATTGTACTGATTGGTTTGAGCACCAAAAATGGAAATTTTTTGTCAGAAATAGAAAAGATAGAATGGGGAAAACATAATTATTTCTGTCATCATGTGTTGAATAATGAAGTAGTTAAGGAAAGACTAAAATATTCCATGATTTGATTTATATCTTTAAGATAACAAACCCTAGCCATACTAAAATAACAGATATCTACTTAGGTTGGTACACATTGACTTCCATGTCCTTTTATGTTTTAAAGAATAACCAGCTTTCATTTTCTTTTTCTCTGCACCTACCCTGTCCATATGAATAACCTAGGATGGAGTCCTTCATAGTTTGCATTTTTATCAAAATCATATATATGTGTATATATATAGTTTATACACAGGAAGGAATTATTTTCCATGTTATTGATATGCAATAATGTCTTTAACTATTCCTCTATTAATAGATATTAACATTATTTTATTTATTTATTTATTTATTTATTTATTTATTTATTTATTTATTTATTTAAATATATCTTTATTGATTTCAGAGAGAGGAAGGGAAAGGGAGAGAGAGAGACAGAAACATCAATGGTGAGAGGGTCATCATTGATCGGCTGCCTCCTGCACGCTCCCGACTGGGGATCGAGCCCACAACCCGGGCATGTGCCCTGACCGGGAATCGAACTGCAGTCTCCTGGTTCCTAGGCCAACGCTCAACCACTGTAGATTTTAGGACATTTTCTATAATATTGAACAGGACCACTTAGGAAAACTTTTATACCAGGGTTCAGCAACAAGAGAAGGCACAGATCCTTGATCCTTAATATCTCTGCTAGATTCCTGCCAGGGATAGAACAACTTCCTTAATACACTGTATAAGTATTCTAAGAGAGGAACTCAATTCACTGTTTATTGCCTGGTCAGTGAAGGAATAAGTATTCTAATTCTTGATGGGTAAGGTAGATTTTCATTATCAGATGTTTACACTTGTTTGGGAAAACCAGCTGCCCAGCACCTGGAGAGCCTGAAGCCATTTGATATTTCTTTTGCCAGTGTTTGAAGGTAGCTACTTTTTCTGTGGGAAGCAGGATTTGGGTGCTGGCATCGTCTTACCATTAATCAGAGTGACAATTCAGATTCATTTACAAACAATTCTGTTTGTTGCTTCCCTGTTTGCTTTTCCCCAACATCTCAGCCAGCTGTAGATGTTCTTGTTCTCTGAAACATTTATTTGCCTGTCAGATGAGTACAAACATGTTCTGTTATCTTCTGCTCTGTAACAAGCCTCCCCCAAACTTAGCAGCTTAAAATAATGAGAGTTTGCTGAGAAATACGCAGTATGGCTAGGACTTGATAGGGATTGCCCATCTCTGCCTCACTCAGCTTCATTTGCGCTTGTTCAAAGGCCGTGGTCTGGAATCATCCAAAGCCATGCTCACTTACAAGCTGTCAAGTTGTTGGTGGTTGTTGGCTGAGATTTCAGCTGGGGCAGTGGCCAGAACACATATATGTAGCTTTTCCAAGGGCTGTTTGGCTTCCTCATAGTATGGTGGCTAAGTTCCAAGGGCAAGCATTCAAAGAGAGAAAACTCGACACTCCAGGAGAGTCATTTAGCATCACTTCCACCTCATTATATTCATTAAACGTCAGTCACTAAGGCTGGTTTATACTCATGGACTGTTAGACTTCACCTTTGGTTGGAAGAAATTTCAAAGAAATTTTAGTCACGTTTTAAAACTATCACAATGAAAAGAACTCATTTTTAAAAAAATTTCCATTTTCCTCACTACATATTTTGAGCATCTTTTTGATTGTTCCTGTATTAGTTTTCTACTGTAGCATAACAATTTACCACAAACTTTGCAGCTGAAAACAATGCCCATCTCACAGATTCCATAGGTCAGAAGTTCAGACATGGTCTAGAAGAGGTCTCTGCTTAGGGTCTCATAAGGCTGTAATCAGGGTTTTGGCTGGGCTGCAATTTTATCTGCAGACTTGACTAAGGAAGGATCTGTTTTAAGCATCCTCTGGTTGTTGGCAGAATTTATTTCATGGCTGTATAATTCATGGTGGCTCCCACCTGCCCCCCCCCAAAACTAGCAATGGAGAAAGTCAGATTCTACTGCATCAAGTCTCTAACTTCAGGGAAGTGCTACATGCTCTTAGACTATGTGATTAGGTCTGGTCCAGCCAAGATAATCTTTCATTTCATGAACTCAGTCAGCTATTTAAGAACCTTATGTAAAGATGTAAAAAACTTCTTTATCTTAGAGATATTCTGTTGTTTAGAAAAAGTTACAGTTCCACCTACACTCAAAAGAAGGGCTGGATGCCAAGGACTTATGAGAGCCATCTTAGACATATGACCACCACAGTTGGCCTTAAGTATTTATTCTTTGCAAATAATTTCTTCACATCTTTTTTTCTTACTGTATCATTGTTTACCCCCTTTTGGCCAATTTGTGAAAACTCCTTTATAATACAGATATCACCCTCAGTCTTTATTCTGCATCAAAGATATTCCTTTCCCAAATATATTATTTTTACATTGAATTTGTGTAGATTTTTTAATCCATAAATGTTTAAAATTTTTGAGCTAGCCTTATATAAGAATTAGCCAATTGAATCATTGCTGTCTACTATTTATCAACTAGACACAAATCCTTCAAGTTTAAATTTATCTTAATTAAAATTAAATATATTTGGAAATTTTAGTTCCCAAGTTTTACTGACCACAGTTCAAGTGTCACATGCAGTTAGGGGCTACTCTGGTAAGGAGCAGAAATATATTACATTTCTATCATCACATGATGTTCTATTGAACAGTACTAGTCTAATTGCTATTTATGAAGAACTCCTTTAGACACTTTATTTTTTTCTATTTTGGTTTTCATTTCTTAATTTTACATTTTAATCATATTAATTCCCTCCTTTAATTTATTTTATACTTTGCAAATTATTTATAAACTGAGTAAGAACTTCCTTTTTTATTTTCTTCTATTAATTGTTATCAAAGTCATTAAGGCTATACATTTACTTTTGAGTTCAGTTTTTCTAAGTCTCAAAATACAGTTTTCTGATAGAAAGATTATATAGGTATGAATTTCATCATTCTTAAGTTTTTAAAATAATTTTATGATTATTTTCAATTTTACTGGTTCATTGTCAGGTACCATAGAACTGCATAAAAATTGTTTTAAATATGTAAAATTTTTGTGATAATCAATTATAAATATTCTATATTTATACCAAAATAATGCATATTATTTATTTACTTAATAATAAATGCTAGATAGATTCAGTAATTTTTATTTTATTATTCAATTCTTATATGATTTTATTTATTATACTTTTCTCTATATTTTCCAATCTGGAAAAAATTGTGTCTTAGTAAAACTATATTGTTATAAAGAATTTTTTAGTAATTTTTGTGTGATTTATTAGCTTACATGTTATTTGATACATAAAAGTAAAGATCTATTATATACTTTATTAGACAATTGCATCACATTTGGATTTATTTATTCTATTATTATTATACTTAAATTCAACTTTAGCTAATATTAATAATATATTTTTCATTTGCTTATTATTGATTTATCTATTGTTCCTTGGTTTCAAACTTTTTAATTAGTTTTTAAGTTGTTACTCTGTTGTTACTAGTGAAGAATCTAGACTTAATTGTACTGTACTATTTTTTAAACCTAACGTAACTACATATATAACTATACATATAGTCTTGTTTTCTGCATATGTCTCTTGCTCTTAAACCACCATATTCTTTTGGTCATCTTCACATGTGTGTCCATATATAGTTATGCACAGTTACGCACCACAGGCTACCATTTCAGTCTTGCTGTCCTGTCATGGCAGTTATCTTCACCTTGCTTGCAACTGGCCTCTGCTATTCAGAGATTTAATTGCTCCATTGTTACTTGTCCCATAACAGCATCTTCTAACAATAATTCTAGTCAAAAAAGGAGAGTCATGACTGAATATTTTATCAGTGCTGCTGCCCAATCACAGTGCATTTCTTTTTGTCTTTAAGTGACAAGCCGCAGGCCCCCTAAGGAATAGACGCCTGGTTCAGTTTATGTTCTTTCATAATAGAACCGTTCCAGCAGGCCCACGTCAGGCATGACCACTTTTCTCCACAATCCACCATGGCAGCTCTGGCATCTTCTTTACTTAGCGTGGGCAATCTGTATCCAAGTGTACAAACTCCATCCCAGCAACATATTAGAACTGGCTGCTGGGCCCAAGTCAAGGTTTAAATTTTATGTCATGAGAGAGTTTACTCATATTGACAATCTCACTCGTTCTCCCCTTGATATTCTGTCCCCTTTGATTCACTTCCTTCAGGGTCTGCTCCTAGTTATATTCTCCCAGTTCTCCATGCTACATGCTAAGCAGGTATGGCAGCTCCTTTGCCATGTAAACTTTTCTCTCAGCAGGCCTAGCACCCAGATGGTTATGTTGTGATTTGATTTGTTAAGCAAAAGGGGTTGTAGGAGCAGCTTGAAGACAAACATTGCTTAGTAAAGCACCAGCCACATTTGAGGGTTTCCCACAGTCCTGAAGGAAAAGGGGTATGATATCCTTTAATAAAAGCTATGTGTCACTTTTTTAGGCCCAGAAATTTCTGGGGGATCTGGGCCCTCAAGATTTTCTAGTTCATCTACTTAATGTTTCCATCTCAAGTTTCAGGATCTCATGTCTTTCATAATTGGACCCAAGTTTCATATAGGAGATTTGACAAGATGAGTTATCAACATTCTTCTATATTTTGCTATTTTTAAAATATACTTATATACTTGATTTTCAACATGATCAGCCTTCTCATTACAGAAAATTATTGTTTTTTTAAATGTTGCTAAGGAAGCCTCTGCTTTCTCATTTTTATTTGAATTTTTGGAAATAGTGGAACAGAACAGAGAACCCAGAATTGACCCATGCCAGTATGGTCAATTAATATTTGATAAAGGAGGCAAGAACATACAATGGAGTAAAGACAGTCTTTTCAATAAATGATCTTCCTGAGTCTGCCATTTTCTCTTTTCATAGTACCAATGTTGCCCATCAACAGCTATCTAATTACCCAATTAATATTATTACTGTAATATTCTTACTTACTTCTTACAGGCCAGATATATTATACCAAATATCTAATGCCAGTGCACCCCTTCCCAACTATAGTTTAGCCAAATTCATGGTAGGTGAAAGCCTTAAAAATTGCAGTTTCACAGAATACCAGAGAGACTGTCAATTTTCCACTTACTACCCAAGTAAGATGGGATATTGGGTAGTATCCAGCTGGTCACCATATGAGATTCCACTCCAGAATCTCATTCTAGGGTTGGCTTCCTCCTTAGGTCACTTCCCTAGAAGTAGTGATTGAGACAGAGATTTAGATACAAGTGATTTATTGAATGAGTGCTCTCCAGGAAAATCTTGTAAGGAGATGAGGAAAGCAGAGTAAGGGACAGGAAAACCATCTGAGCAAGGACGTACACTAGTCTTGGTCTGATAGATGGAATGGGGATATTCCTGAAGAGCAAATGACACCACTGAGTTATACTACCTTAAGGCACAGGGACATGATTTGGCATCTTTTTATAAGTCAGCAAATGGGGCAGAGTGGTATAAATGCCCAAGTGTCTCCAGGCAAGTTGGTTTCCTTCAGCCAAGGGCAATTCTCCTGAGAAAATCACAGTTATAAGCCATTAGCTTCAGTCCTCAGAGCAGCTAGAGGATGGCTGTGTGATGAGCTGGCAAAGGGAAGCTGGATGAGGCATTAAGAACGGTCATATACCTGCAGTGTAGTTAAGAATCACGAGTGTCAACAAACTATGAGAGTGGAATTATTCAGACAGAGAACTGCGTCATAAAGAGAAATTCATTAAATTTTAAACATTTGATGTAAACTTTAGGTCCTTTAATATATGTGTCATGATAATCTGACTTAATCACTAATTGGAGACCCACTATATGTTATGAATCTATTATGTACACAGAGTTACAAAAGCAACACAAGTCTGCTCTCATGAACTATATAAGAAGTTGCCAACATTTCAAACTACCATGTACAAATTCCTATAGAAGCCTGATAATAATTACTATTGAATGCCGAGGGACAGAAAAGTCAAAGTAATGTCAATTTTTTTTTTTTTTTAATTTAAATAAAGCACCTCAAGCATTCGGGAGAATCAAAGCTTGAAATATTTTAGCTGTGTCTTTTTAATCCATAAAATTAAAAAATATCTCTGTTTTCTAAAGAATCAGTTTGAGTTTTTAATGTAATCTACCCTCACAGAGATATATAAAGGGAACAGCGAGATTGGATATTTGTTATGGCTTTGGAAAAGAATGGCAATCTTTGTAGTTTTAGTCTAAACAAATAACGATTACATCGCCATTACACGTCACTTTCTCTTATTACAGCAGTTAGTGTTGATTTTTTCAGCGAGGCTCCCTCTGCAATGCCTCCTCACAGATGTTATTAGACAACAACATTTCTATTTAAATCATCTTTGGATGAGAGAGAGGCTCATCGGACCTCAGTTAGAAATTTATTTTTGATCAAGAGCGAGTGTCATAACAAATTAAGTGAACAATATCACACATGCTGAAGATTAGAATGAGATAACAAACCTCTTTTCCTCCCAGCTATTCACAACTTAAAGATCTATTTTAAAATAAATGAATGGGACTATATCAAACTGAAAAACTTCTGCACAGCAAAAGAAACTGATAGCAAAACAAAGAGGCAGTCAAGCAGATGGGAGATGGTATTTACAAACAGTAACTCTGACAAAGGTTTAATTTCCAAAATATATAAAGAACTCATAAAATTCAACACCAAACAAACAAACAACCTAATCAGAAAGTGAGCAGAGGACCTGAACAGATACCTCTCCCAAGAAGACATATGAACAGCTAATAGATATATGAAAAGATGTTCAACCTCACTAGCAAATAGGGCAATGCAAATCAAAACTACAATGAGGTACCATCTCATACCTGTTAGAGTGGCTGTTATCAACAAGACAGGTAATAACAAGTGTTGGAGAGGTTGTGTTAAAAAGGGAACCCTCATTCAGTGCTGATGGGAATGTAGACTATGGAAAGCAACCACTATGGAAAGCAGTCTGGTGATTCCTCAAAAAATTAAGAATAGAGCTACCATATGACCCAGCAATCCCTCTTCTGGGTATATACATGAAAAACCCAAAAACGTGTATTCACAAAGATATATGCACCCTTGTGTTCACTGCAGCATTATTCAAGGTGGCCAAGACATGGAAACAACCAAAGTGTCCCTTGATAGAGGGCCGGATAAAGAAGATGTGGTACATGTACACAATGGAACACTACTCAGCCATAAGAAAGAATGAAATACTGCCATTTGCAACAACAGGGATGGACCTGGAGAATATTATGTTAAGTGAAATAATTTAGTCAGAAAAAGCTAAGAACCATATGATTTCACTCATATGTGGGATATAAAACTGAAACTTGTGAACACACACAGCAGTGTGGTTGTCTGCCAGAGGGAAGGGGGTGGAGTGTTAACATGGTGACGAGAGAAGATATGACTTTGGGTGGTGGGCACACAGATCACTATACAGATCTTGTAACATAGAAACTCACACCTGAAGCCTATATGTTCCTATTAACCATTGACACCTCAATAAATTTAATAAAATGTTAAAAAATAAAATAATAATGTCAGATCATATGCAACATAAATAGTAATACATTTATGTAAAAATAGGAACCCTTCTTGGTTTCAAATTTTTAATGATATTTGCAAAAGAAGAGTCTAAGAAATGACACAAAAGTTCAGGAAGATACATTCTTCATGCTCTTCAAAAGCTTTTTTGTTTTTGTTGACAGAGTAGTATATTACACTGATATTTTAAGAAAACATTTTCCAAGATTTGTTTCCCACCCTAAACAAGTTGCTACAGTTGTTTTTGTTTAATAAACTGTTTTTAAGCTCAGATAAAGTCAGGAGTTGGTAGCTTAAATAAAATTCAATAGATTATATTTTCCAAAAATTCTCTGGGGTAATTTAATATGCTCATAGACACTATGCCTTTCTAATTGAAAGAGAATTTCTTAAGTTATTGGACCGTGAAACCCATTTTCTTGGAACACATCACATGACAGATTCTGAGAAACATTTTTAAAAGGAGCTGCTTTAAGAAATATTATACAATTACTTTTTGTTTGTTTGTTTTAATTTTTTAAATTTAATTCTCACCTGAGGACATGCTTTTATTGATTTTAGAGAGAGAGGAAGGGAAAGGGAGAGAGAGAGAGAGGAACATCAATGTGAGAGTGAAACATCAACTGGTTGCTTTCCTCACATGCCTGGACTGGGGGTCAAACCTGCAACCTGGGTATGTACCTTGACCAGGAATCAAACCTGTAACCTTTCAGTGCACAGGACAAAGCTCCAACCAACTGAACCACACTGGCCAGGACAACAATTACTTCTTAAATGTCATTGTAACTTTATAAACAGTACTTTAAAGACTGAATCAGTCAGGGTCTGATCAGGAGAGAGAGACACACAGTAATTTGAGCAGGGGAGGTTTAATATAAAGAGTTGTAAACTACAGCAGGGATTAGATTAATGATGGATAAACTGAGAGAATGCTAAAGAATATGAGAATAGCAGATATAAGGCTCAGCCATTACCTCCAGGCTAAGAGAGAGCGTTCCTGGAAGAGTCCCTGCCCTCCACCCTGCCAGGGCTGAAAGCTACACCTTGTTGGGGAGAACATGGCCATTTCTCACTGAATGGCAGAGGAGTCACTGGGATGAGACAGTGGTGGAACTTGCTGGCAATCTTCCCTCTGGAACTTGCTGGAAATTCATTCTCTAGGGTGCAGAAGAAAGCTGTTCACAGAGAGGTGTGTCATGGAAACATTCTGCTGTGGGATTATCTAAGGAGGCCTCTGGGGGGAGCTGCTGAAATTGCTAGATGCTGTGCATGGCAGGAACTAGAGAAGTTGTGCATGCACTGCAGGAGCCTGGTGATGGAGAAGCTGTGTGTGCTCCAAGAACTGGACACTAGAAACTGAGACGCCATCCACACTGTGGTTACTCGGTGCCAGAACAGCCAAGTGTGTTGCACGAGCCTGCCAAGTGAGCTCACCTGGTCCACGGAGAAAAAAGTTTTTCTCCTGCAAAACCTCTCCAGCCCAGCTATTGACAAAGCCTACTGCCATCTGGCAAAGAAAAAGTATGCTTAAAGTGTCAGATCCATTTTTACAGAGCAAGCAAGAAAGGGCAAATATTAAGGTTAGAGGCATTCCTTTGATAATAAAACATACCTTGAATGTTTAGAAGAAAACAAATTCTTAATGTCTTGTTATTCTTTCTCTGTTTACTTTCATGGAGTTCTAAAGATAGTAGGACTTGGTCCCCAAATGCTTTTATTTTAACAATAAAAATAATCAGAAGTAATTAATAACATTTAGGGTTGTTGTTTTGTGTGTTTGTGTGTGTGTGTGTGTGTGTTTGTTTTTGTTTTTTTCAGAAACAGTCTTGAAATGTTGCTTCCAGATTCAAGGTAAATTTGATATGAGTACTTGTGCTTAATAATTGCACAATACTCAAATTGGCTGCAAATAACAGAATCAATTGCCAATGGACACATAAACAAATAAATGTTAATTGTTCTCACATGAACAAAAGTCTTGAGGTAAAGCTTCAGGCGTTAGTTTGGTGATCACCCACTTCAGGGCTGGCATATTGTGATTCTTTTGGCCTTTTCCTCATATATGAAACATGGCTGTTCCATTTCTAGGAATCTTATCTGCAACCAAGGTAGAAAGAAAGAATAATGTATGAGAGCATCTAGGTCTGACCCTTTTAAAAGCAAAGGGAGGGGAGAAACAAGATGGAGACGTAGGTAACAGCTGCACCCGCTGCCTCCCGCAACCACATCAAAATGACAACTAAAATACAGAACCACCGTCACTCAGAGCCTCCTGAGATCTGGCTGAACAGAAGCACTACTACCAGGGAGCTGAAGGAGCATTGAGACCAGCAGGAGGGGCGGAGGCGCGGGCGGACTGGAGACATGCCGGGGGCCCACACCCGGCACTGCACGTGAAACCCCCGAGGGAATCTCGGCGGTGGGGGTTTCCCAGAGGAGTGAGGGGTC
Organism: Miniopterus schreibersii; assembly: GCF_964146895.1. NCBI lineage: Eukaryota > Metazoa > Chordata > Mammalia > Chiroptera > Miniopteridae > Miniopterus > Miniopterus schreibersii. The sequence goes on from NC_138102.1 coordinate 116,885,045, forward strand.
CCAGCCCCACAGCAGGCCCCCAGCCCAGGGCTCCAGGGCCGGGAAGGGACATCCCCAAAATCCGGGCTGTGAAGCCAGCGGGGACTGTCCCTGAGGGTCACAGAGGCTGCAGGAGCCCCAGAAGCTCCTCCTAAAGGGCCCGGCACGGACTCATTCGGACGCTCCCTCTGAGCCCAGCGCCGGACAGCAGCCTGAAAGGACCCGGGACACTCGGGGAGGAACTAACCTGCCTGAGATCCGGGCGAGAGGTGGAGGGGTGGCTTCCTCCCAGGCAGAAGAGCTGGCAGAGGCCCTGGCTCCTTTGGCGAGTCCTCCCCGCACACAGCCGGCAGGCAGGCGTCATGTTTGAATCGCCAGCACCTGACTCCCACCTTTGGCCCCGCCCCGTGATTCCCGGAGGCCCCGCCCCTCCTCACCTGCAGCTCATCCAGGCCATTTCCAGGGGCTTTTCTGTGCAAGGGGCCTCACAAGCCTCATGTTTAGGACTTTCCTAAAATCTCTCAAATTAGCAGCAGTGGGCCCCATACCTCTTGATAAATGGCCCCAGGTCTGGCACTAGCAGCAGCCTGCATTGGCTCATAGCTGGGCCTCTCCTGGACACCTCCAAGCCCAGCACAAGTAGCAGCCAACTACGGTTTGCTGTGTAGCTCATGCGGGGTGGCCCTGGCCAAGGCACTGGCACAGGCTGACTTTGCACCTCCCCAGAGGCCCCAGAGACAGTGTACCTGGTGGTCAGACTTGACCATGCTGGATTACAACCCTACCACATCTACGAGTGACACACTCAAGGGGCACACTTGGTGAACACCAAAGCTCCACTGAAGTAAATCCTGCTCCATAGGGGTGTCTTCAGCACAGCAGCTCTTTGGCCGTAGTTGCAGCTGGTCCTCACAACCGATTGGCCGGAGGGTCAATTCCTCCCAGTGACAACAACAGCAACTAAGGCTCAGCTACAACAGAACAGTGCACACAGCCCACAGGGGAGCACCTAGAAGGCCTAGCTCAGGTGACTGGGGAGGCTGAGCCACTGGACCCTACAGGACACCTACTATAAAAATCCACTCTACAAACTCCAGGAGACATAGCAGCTCTACCTAATACATAGAAACAAATACCTGAAAGCAGCCAAAATGTGGAGGCAAAGAAACATGTCAGAAAGGAAAGAACAGAAGAAATTTCTAGAAGAGGAACTAAATGAAATAGATCCAAGCAAGCTAACAGATACAGAGTTCAGAATTTTAGTTATAAGGATGTTTAAGCAGACTATTAGGAAAATAACAGAAAATCGATAACATAATAAAGTACCAATTTGAAATGAAGGCTACATGAGCTGAAATGAAGAATAATTTACAGGGATTCAACAGTAGAGGACGCTGAGAATCAAATCAGCAATTTGGAACATGAGGAAACACAAAACACCCAACCAGAAGAGCAAAAACAAAAAAGAATCCAGAAATATGAAAATAGTATAAGGAGCCTCTGGGACAACTTCAAGAGGCACAACATTCGCATTATTGGGGTGTCAGAAGAGGCAGAAAGAGACCAAGAAATTGAAAACCTATTTAAAAAAATAATTACAGAAAACTTCCCCTACCTGGGGAAAGAAATCCACTTACAAAGTCCAGGAAGCACAGAGGGTCCCAAACAAGAGGAACCCAAAGAGGCCCACAGCAAGACACATCATAATTAAAATGCCAAAGGTTAAAGACAAAGAGAGAATCTTAAAAGCAGCAAGAGAAAAGCAGTTAGTTACCTACAAGGGAGCCCCCATACGACTGTCAGCTGATTTCTCAACTGAGACTTTGCAGGCCAGAAGGGAGTGGCAAGAAATATTCAAAGTGATGAAAAACATGGAACTACAACCAAGATTGCTCTACCCTGCAAAGCCCTCATTTAGAATTGAAGGTCAAATAAAGAGCTTCACAGATAAGAAAAAGCTGAAGGAGTTCATCACCACCAGACCAGCACGACAGGAAATGTTGAAGGGTCTTCTTTAAGAAGAAGCTAATGAACAAAAGAATCTGATGAACTAAATAGATCCAGAGACATTGACGCATGCAACAGACGATCATATTTCAGAGGGAAGAGGGAAGGGGGGTGGGAGGTGGGAAGAGATTAACCAAAGAAGTTATATGCATAACCCATGGACACAGTTAATAATGGGATGAAGGCCTGGGGAGGGGGTGGGAGCGAAGTGGAGGGGATCAATTGGGGGGGAAAATGGGATACCTGTAGTACTCTCGACAATAAAGATAAATTTAAAAATAAATAAATAAATAAAAGCAAAGGGAAACTAGCTTTCAGAAGCTCACAGCAGACTCATTAACCAGAACTATGTCACATAGCTACTCCGACCCAGGATTCTGGCTGGGAAAGCAAGTTTTAACCATATCAGTCTTCACAGTGAAGCCTGCAAGAAGATTGGAGTTTGGTTACCCAAAGAACAGTACCTTATTCACAACTTCTTTACTATTAATCATAATTAAAATAAATAATACAAGCTCCCAATATTTTTGTGTGATTACAACCTAGTGGGCTCTATTCTAAGTGCTTAATGTGTATTACTAACTCATTTTAACCTAATAACAGTGCCATTAACATCTCACCACACAGATGAGGAAAGTGAAGCATGAGGAGTATAAATAATTTGCTTAAGATGACAATTAATATACATAGTAAGTGGAAGAGATGGGGTATAATAATGTATGATGGTACATTTTTTGTATTTATCATTTAATTATATGAATAGTTGAGTTGGGGATAATGTGAATGTACTATTAAATATAAACTGTTTAAAAAATTTAATTCAAATATTTTATGTGCTCCTTCATATAATTGATAATATACGAACTGATTTGTACTAATGCATTTTCTATATTTATTGTTAAAAGTTTAGCAATATTTTTATTAAATCAAATGTTGCTGAAGAACAATTAAATAAATGCATTTATATTTGAAAATTATTTATGTAAATATATGGCAATTAGTTGGCATTATTTATATGTTGCTAACTTTTTTTTTTTACTTTTTAAATTTATCTTTATTGTTGAGAGTATTACAGGTATCCCATTTCCCCCCCCAAATGACCCCCTCCACTTCGCTCCCACCCCCTCCCCAGGCCTTCACCCTGTTATTGACTGTGTCCATAGGTTATGCATATATGCATATAACTTCTTTGGTTAATCTCTTCCCATCCTCCACCCCCCTTCCCTCTTCCCTCTGAAATATGATCATCTGTTGCATGCGTCAATGTCTCTGGATCTATTTAGTTCATCAGATTCTTTTGTTCATTAGCTTCTTCTTAAAGAAGACCCTTCAACATTTCCTGTCGTGCTGGTCTGGTGGTGATGAACTCCTTCAGCTTTTTCTTATCTGTGAAGCTCTTTATTTGACCCTCAATTCTAAATGAGGGCTTTGCAGGGTAGAGCAATCTTGGTTGTAGTTCCATGTTTTTCATCACTTTGAATATTTCTTGCCACTCCCTTCTGGCCTGCAAAGTCTCGGTTGAGAAATCAGCTGACAGTCGTATGGGGGCTCCCTTGTAGGTAACTAACTGTTTTTCTTTTGCTGCTTTTAAGATTCTCTCTTTGTCTTTAACCTTTGGCATTTTAATTATGATGTGTCTTGCTGTGGGCCTCTTTGGGTTCCTCTTGTTTGGGACCCTCTGTGCTTCCTGGACTTGAAAGTCGATTTCTTTCCCCAGGTAGGGGAAGTTTTCTCTAATCATTTTTTCAAACAGGTTTTCAATTTCTTGGTCTCTTTCTGCCTCTTCTGACACCCCAATAATATGAATGTTTGCCTCTTGAAGTTGTCCCAGAGGCTCCTTATACTATTTTCATATTTCTGGATTCTTTTTTGTTTTTGCTCTTCTGGTTGGGTGTTTTGTGTTTCCTCATGTTCCAAATTGCTGATTTGATTCTCAGCGTCCTCTACTGTTGACTCCCTCTAAATTATTCTTTATTTCAGTTCCTGTAGCCTTCATTTCAAATTGGTACTTTATTATGTTATCGATTTTCTCAGTTATTTTCCTAATAGTCTGCTTAAACATCCTTATAACTAAAATTCTGAACTCCGTATCTGTTAGCTTGCTTGGATCTATTTCATTTAGTTCCTCTTCTAGAAAGTTCTTCTGTTCTTTCCTTTGTGATATGTTTCTTTGCCTCCGCATTTTGGCTGCTTCCAGGTGTTTGTTTCTATGTATTAGGTAGAGCTGCTATGTCTCCTGGAGTTTGTAAAGTGGCTTTGTGTAGTAGGTGTCCTGTAGAGTCCAGTGGCTCAGCCTCCCCAGTCACCTGAGCTGGGCCTTCTAGGTGCTCGCCTGTGTGGGCTGTGTGCACTGTCCTGTTGTAGTTGAGCCTTGGTTGCTGTTGGTGTCACTGGGAGGAACTGACCCCCAGGCCAATCAGCTGTGAGGACCAGCTGCAACTACAGCCAAAGAGCTGCTGTGCTGGAGACACCCCTATGGAGCAGGATTTACTTCAGTGGAGCTTTGGTTCACCAAGTGCGCCCCTTGAGTGTGCCACTCGTGGCTGTGGTAGGGTTGTAATCCAGCGTGGTCGAGTCTGACCACCAGGTGCACTGTCTCTGGGGCCTCTGGAGAGGTGCAAAGTCAGCCTGTGCCAGTGCCTTGGCCAGGGCCACCCCGCATGAGCTACACAGCAAACCGTAGTTGGCTGCTACTTGTGCTGGGCTTGGCAGTGTCCAGGAGAGGCCAAGCCATGAACCAATGCAGGCTGCCACTAGAGCCAGGCCTGGGGCAGCTTACCAAGCTGTATGGGACCCGCTGCTGCTTGTTTGAGAGATTTTAGGAAAGTTCTAAGCATGAGGCTCGAGAAGCCACTTGCACAGAAAAGCCCCTGGAAATGGCCTGGATGAGCTGCAGGTGGGGAGGGGCGGGGCCTCCGGGAATCACGGGGCGGGGCCAAAGATGTGAGTCAGGTGCTGGGGATTCAAATATGGCGCCTGCCTGCGGGCTGTGTGCGGGGAGGACTCGCCAAAGGAGCCAGGGCCTCTGCCAGCCCTTCTGCCCGGGAGGAAGCCGCCCCTCCAGCTCTCGCCCGGATCTCAGGCAGGTTAGTTCCTCCCCGTGTCCCAGGTCCTTTCAGGCTGCTGCCCGGCGCTGGGCTCAGAGGGAGCGTCCGAGTGAGTCCGTGCCGGGCCCTTTAGGAGGAGCTGCTGGGGCTCCTGCAGCCTCTGTCACCCTCAGGGACAGTCCGCTGGTTTTACGGCCCGGAGTTGTGGGGACGTCTCTTCCCGGCCCTGGAGCCCTGGGCTGGGGGCCTGCTGTGGGGCTGGGACCCCTCACTCCTCTGGGAAACCCCCACCGCTGAGATTCCCTCCCGGGTTTAACCCGTGGCACCGGGTGTGGGCCCGAGGCTGGGTGTCCAGGATTCAGCCCTGATCCGCCCGTGTCTCCGCCCCTCCTCCCGGTCTCGATGCTCCTTCAGCTCCCTGGTTGTGGGGCTTCTGTGCAGCCAGATCTCAGGAGGCTCTGAGTGACGGTGGTTCTGTATTTTAGTTGTAATGTTGATGTGGTTGCAGAAGGCAGCGGGTGCAGCTGTTACCTACGCCGCCATCTTGTTTTCCCCCCATATATGTTGCTAACTTTTCTAAGGCTTTTTATTTTATTAAAGAGTTACCTTTTGCCTAGCCAGTGTGGCTCAGTGGTTGAGCATCAACCCATGAACCAGGAGATCCCCGTTTCGATTCCCAGTCAGAGCACATGCCTGGGTTTTGGACTCAATCACCAGTAAGGGGCATGGAGGAGGCAACCTATCAATGACTTTCATCATTGATGTTTTTATCTCCCTCTCCCTTTCCCTTCCTCTCTCTGAAATTCATAAAAACATTTTAAAAATTAGAAAAAGAAATTACTTTTCAAGTATGATTGTTAGATGCTTGCATTCTCAAATTTTACTTGCTTTCAAATTGTGTTTGCTTTTCTGTTGGACAAGTAAATATTTGAATGATCCTGTGAATAAAGAGCTATTTTGTCCTAGGAATAAAATACTAAAAATGTTTTATAAAACCTATTGACGATAACACAATACTTTTCAAATAAGTGATGGTGTGTTTTAAAATGCACATGCTCATGAATGTTCATGGATGGTCAGATTCCTGTGCTGAGAGTGGTATTGCAATGATTTAAAATGGGCCTTCAGTGGAGTGAAAACAAGAATATACAAGAGAAAAACTACTTCCTGACATGGAACAACCCAATTAAATTCATGGATTTCTGCTCCATGCATGCTGAATCTTGTATCCCGATGTGTCAGGTTGATACTGAGTGATTTTCCGTAGAGGCAAACCTCTAAGGGAAATTTCAACAATTAAAGAAAAAAATGGCATTAGTGAATAAAATTGATTTTTAAAAAGTAAAGTTATTCATATCCTCATTTTAACCTTCTTTTATTCTCAGTACTTGAATTGAATATGTGCTATTCTAAATTGAGTGCTATTTGCATTTGAGTTAATGTTGTCTTAAAATCTATGCTTGCATTTGACAAAAACAATATGTTCCTATCTATAAAAATATCCTTGTTCTTTCTTAGTGTCTCAGTTAAGTTTTAAAGAGAAAAAAAACCTTAAACTGTTAACCTAATGATAATTCTCTACAGAAATTCTTTTTGTGTTTTGCTTTTCTATGTTAAGAAAAATTATCCAAACTTAAAATAAAACAGGTGGGTGGCCTTTTCTTCTTTCAAATCTTGCATATATTTTCAGGTCTTTTTAATAAGCTCACTCAAAATGTATTTATTTATATGGGAGAAAGCACTTGTGCCTGACAAAGTAGTTAATATTTTATTCAAGCCCTGAAAACTGTTAACTGTTTCATGTGAACATTTAGATTTTTGGTAGAAAAGATAACTGCAAAAGTTACAACTTTATGGTCTTATAGGACATTAACCAGCTTTGTATAAGCAATTTCATTTCAGCATTCTGTTGACTGACTGACTGTATAGACCCATTGGTTCTCAAATTCTCCTTTTAATTAGCCTTATCATCTTACTGGTTACCTCTTGAATTATAAAATTTAGTAGCATCTTTGGCAAATATTAATTTTAGACTTGTGTGAAAGTCATATTTTAACTCTTCAAAAAGTGTACTTTAATATTTTTATTAGTATTTAAATATTTCCAAAGTTTACTCATTGAATGAGTTTTTCTAGCTCTTGGGGTGTTAAGCATTCTTGTTTTTGATAAAATTTTCTGTCTTTATGAGGCGTGACTACAAAGTAGAAATCTTTATAAAAGCAAATATACCAGGACTACAGACATAAAAATACTGTCAGAACCAATTTATTAGTTAATCAGTTCTTGATTTAGAGTTAAAGATCATTTTATTTATTTATGTTTATCATAGTAAAATACAAATAACATAAAACTTGATATATCAACTATTTTTGAGTGTATAGTTCAAAATGCAATCATATTGTTGAACAAACATCACCATCATTCATTTTCAGAATAGAATTACAGATCGTTTTAAACCAAAATCAGTATTATACAGCTCAAATATTCCTCCCATGCAATATACTTGATTACAAATGAGTTTTGGTTATTACCAAAAATGAAAACCAATTTCAAATGTAGCAAAAGCCTCATCAGAAAATACCTTTCCCATTTTGTTTGTTTGTTTGTTTTTTACCTGCCAAGATGCCAAGCAAACAAGCAAATAAAATCAAAGTACTATAGCTAAAAATAAACCACTTTTTAACTCTAAAGGAGATGGAAAACTTACAAATTTCTCTTACTAGCATATATAATCTTTGAATTCTTGATATTAGCTCCCTCAGATGGGCATGAGAAGGAATCCCTGTCATTAGCAGTATTCTTTTCTTCTATCATTTCCAATAAAGGCTTTATGATTCTTACACTTCTACTCTGAGTTTTTGTTGACGTTCCTTGTATTGCTGATGCCCAGGTCAAGTCCTTTCTAACTTTTGATCTTCACATTTGCCACTCCACCTTCTACTTTCCTCAGACATATTTCTCAGGGAAGTGGGTGTATACATTTACTTCTACTTTATTAAAATCCAGTAGGCTGCAAGGAAGAGATATACACTATTTGCAGAGGCTTGGGTGATAAGTTATTTTGTTATTCACTTTTTACTGTATCCCTTTTTGTAGCCCCTCAAGAGGTGAGTGAATAGCCCTTTTGTCTAGGGGAAAAAGGTGTAATACTATATTTTTCTTAAAAGCTTACAAATGTCATGTGAAGTCCCCAGGAGAACTAGAATATGGTGGTTTAGGATTTCTTAGGTGTATGAACTTGAAAGAAGTCAATAAGAAGCACTAAAAACATGTAAGCACAAGGAAGGAACATCTTTGGCCAAGTTGAGATTGAGGAATGACCTCACTCTCTGTCAAAGAACCACAAGGCCTGTATAGGGATCTGGGTGGACTTGCGCTCATCTCAGCAACAGAGTGTAATCAACTGAATGTCAGTTTCAATTCAGTGAAGAGGGAGCTGGTCAAAGGAGCATCATCCCAAACTAATAGCCTCCCACTTGGATCTAGAAGTCAGAACTAAGTCCTTTATAGACAACTAGCCCTTAGGTTCTTCGATAATTAGAGAGAGGAGAAAAATCAAGAGGGAGATGGAGGATTTCTTCTAAGAAAGCATGTGAGAGCCTAAACAATTACCTAAAAACAAATTGTGCCCTGAGATTCACAAAGAAACACATTCCAAAAATTGGGTCCCATGCTCTGAAGGTTAATATTTCTAGTAGTATCTATTGCATAGTCCTCAAAGGTTTTAAGTAAGTGGCACTCACTTTTATACATGACTTGGGTATTTTTGCTAAATCTTGTATAATCTTTTAATGTCATACTTAATTCTTGTGTTTGTACTCATTTTTTACCTACATTTCATCAAAATCCTTCTAGAATTTCCATGTGTTTCCTATACTTGTTCTCTGCATTATGAGGCTTGACACAGCAAGGCGAAGAGAGAAAAGAAAAAGAGAAAAAGGGGTACGTCAAACTGGAGAGAGAGTGAGTGTAACAGGAGCAAATCTTGACATCTCAGGAACCTTCTCCCATCCTAGGATCATTTTTTTTTTCATCTTTAAGTTTTCTTATATTTTAGTACCATTATTTTTTTTCCCTGTTTTAGGTATTTTTGGTTTTTCTTCCATTTCTCTCTCTAATTTAAATATGTTAGTTCAGAACAGCCTATAGTTTAATATCATAATGAAAAGTGAAAAACCATAACTTTAAAATAATCCAAGTTCATTTGAAAATAACACTTGAGGCCGATGGTGTGGAGAAGGGTGGCATGCTCTCCTCTTTCTAGAGACACTAGCCTTGCCTTTGTTTGTATAGTCTAAAAGCAGGGATGGGAACCTGCTTTCTGTCAACGGCCATTTGGATATTTATAACATTCACTAGCCTTACAAAATTATCAACTTAGAAATAAGACTGCTATATTTTGCCAAACATTTAATTAACTCACCCCTAATGTGATGGTGGAACTGCCTCTGTTTGGTGAGGCCTTGGCAGGGCCAGACCAAATGATTTCTTGGGCCATATACTGCCAGTGGGCCAGACGTTCCCCACCCCTGTAAGGTAAAGCATCTACAATAAAAATTCTAGATTGATGAGATAATATGAACAGAATTTCAAAAGCTTTGGAGAATTATTTTGGGTATGTTGGTCTTATTTATAGTTACAGATTCAGATAGTTTTTCTGTAGTGAGAGAGTAAGGGAAACTTACGAAACTATGACCAATGACAGACTGAGTTACTTTTGCAAAACTACTTTATTGTTTTAAATCTCAGATTCCTTACCTTAAAAAAAAAAAAAGAAAAGAAAGCAAAGAGGATGAATTTTGGTGATCTAAAAACAAAGTATTGGAAACTCTCTGAGCAGAGACATTAACTTGCATTAAGGCTGCAATATGTTTGGAAAGCAGTAAAACACATTATATTTTAACCAATTTATAACTCTTATAAACATGCAAGGACAGTGGGACTCCTTTATTTCACCCCTATTATGTAAATTTAAAAATAGGTTTGCAATACATAAGGGCATCTTCAGGAAAACCTGAGAATGTGTCTTTGTGGAAGTAAATTGAGAAATGTCAGAAAATTTATCCCTATATAAATGACATTGCAGCACCATTTGACGCGACCTAAACAAAGGACTTATTCTGAAGAATATGTGCCTCCTTTGTGTTCTGTAATATTGTCATTCACCTAACTTGAAGCTACCAATTTTATACTATCTTTGTGAAGTGGATAAGCGACCTCCTAGGACCAAACTCATTCAACAGTTTGAAGTGTGAGCCTCTATTTCCAACACTAAAATGCTAGTGCATGAACCTGCTAGAGCTGCTTTCTTCTTTTTCTTTAAACACACTTGTAATGGTGTTGCACAAAAATAATGTGCCAATATCCCTCAAAGAACATTTTTTAAGGGAAGAAATATGAAACACCACATAAAGATCAACCAAACAGAAATATTTTTGAGGTGAAAATCTAGCGAAAGCATACCATTTGAAGTTTATCCTAAAATGTAATCTGAAGCTTACATTTAAGCAATGATTTTTTAACCTGTGCTAGTTTTCTACCTAAAATGTTTTTCTTTAAAAATGCTCTAGCCCGGCTGGGTGTGGCTCAGCGGTTGACCGTCGACCTAGGATCTAGGCGATCAGGGTTCGATTCCCGGTCAGGGCACATGCCCGGGTTGTGGGCTGCAGCCGATCAATGACTCTCTCATCATTGATGTTTCTATCTTTCTCTCTCTCTTTTCCTCTCTCTGAAGTCAATAAAGATATATTTTAAAAAAATTAAAAAAATGCTCTATAATAAATAAATAAATAAATACTCTATAAATAAGAAAAAAAAACCTTCCACTGTAGAAACTTGAAGGAATTTTATATGTATTATTTGTTACATATATTCTATCATCTGAGAAATTTTAAAGGAAGCTTTTCATGACTAGAAATCTGGACTGCTGTGGAAAACAAAGGTTAAAGCTTAAGCTGTGTGAGCTAAAGAGTATTTTATGAGACTTCTCAGATGTAATAAAAAATAAGAATAATTCTGGTTATCAATTGCTAAAGGAATCATGAGCAATAAGGACTTGAATAAAACCTTTTAAAATAAGGTTTGGAATAAATGGATCATTATCCATTTTTTAAAAATAATTTATTTTCCCTGTGTTCAGTACCGGGTTATATGACCTTCCTCCTTTGTTATAATGCTTACTGCTCTGATTAGGTAAATTATGCACTTGTCCTAAGGATAAAAGAAGCACCATGATTCATGACACCGTTTCTAAGAGAGGCTTCCAACATGAGGAGTAGGAAAGAAAGCCAGCCTCTGTCCTTATGAAACTCACATTCATATTGAGAAAACCTGGACTTTTTTACTAGGCCAGGAGAATAGAAATTTTATTTTCTAATTTAAACCTAGGGTGGGATCACTGTGAGAATTCATTAGTTCATGGTTTCTGCTGACACCTCTTTTAGTGATCAGTTCTCCGTTTGGTAAGAATGTTTATTTCTCTGCTACACACTGATAACTTTTTGAAAGTTAATTTTTATTTGAGCCAAGTATGTTTCAGTTATGTTTTCCTTTTAATCCTAATTTTATCTTCAGAAATAGCACAAAATTAGCCAATTAGCAAATTTTTAAAATCAATAATATACCCCTATCCCTTATCCAACAATATCTCCATCTCTAAATCACACCTGGCCAGATGCCTTGTTAGCACTCGGTGCCTTCAGCCATGATTATGTTATATTACAGTATTTTTAAAAAACAATTCTGGATGTCTTTTCAAATTACTTATTGTTTGATCCAAAATTAGACAAAGCCCTGTGAAGCCTGCATAAATTACGATGTTAATATAGATATCCTCATCATACTGTTAGTTTATATTAAACTTGTGGCTAAATAAGGACCCATACATTTTGTATCTAAACTACTACATCTCCATCATGCTACCTTTGCATTGAATTTTGAAGCTTATAATGTAATACTTTAGGATTTTGCTAAAGCTCTTGTTGATTTCAACCCAGTGACCCTGCATAGATTCTTGAACCAATACTCTGTGTTATTGCTCTTTATCCTAGCTTTATTTACCTGAAAATTTAAAACTCTTTTTTCCTAGTTACGAAAATTAAGCGTCTGGATCTGTACAAGGAGTATTGTTGATTAGCATGGGTAATGGTTTAAATATTGTGTTAGATTGTAGTTTAAGTAATGGTAGTCAGAGATAAAGGTGGTCCCTTCAAATATCTCTCCTTGTCTTGGACTGGAAGAGACTGTGAAGTTGCTAAAAGCTAACAGCTGCTGGAAGGGTAAGATGTAATATCAAGAACAGGAGACATTAGCCAGAGAGCTGCTCTCACTATTGAGTGAGAGCAGACTGTATAGAGCTGGTGAACCTCGGAGACAAGTTAAGCCAAGGATCACTTGATAATCCCATCCAAAGCGACAGCCCACCATGTTGAGTTACTTCTTTGGCTCTTCAGAGGGAATTCACCAGAAGGAGGCCAAAGAGTTCTGTTCCTGCTCTGCCCAAAAAGCTGTTCTCCAGATTTAGAAGAGATACTTTAGCTCTGATGAAGTGACAAGCTTGGATACAGAACAACAGACGCCAAAGCTGTAAATGGCTGGCCTGGGCCCTGTATGGCAAGGGTCTGGCTCCTTTGAAAGTTAAAGATTTTCTACGGAAGCATAAGAAAAGCCAAGTTTTTGTCAAACTTATTAAAATTGGGAGTGGTAAGTTGAGACTAGTTCTTTTAGATCTTATTTCAAACCATCTTCTTATATGTATATGCTCTAAGCAGTGTTTAATTTACATTGTATAAATTTATGATACCTCTCTAAAAATCTATCTTAGGAATTCAGAAAGCTATGCCTATTAAAGAAATCTGGAGTTTGATAATGTTTTAAACCTATCAAGTAACACCGCTCTCTAGTGTCAATTAAATTGCAGTGAGTAGTAGTATGATTTCTCAGAGGGTATAAGTAATTAAGCAATACAAGTTTATAGAGAGCCTAAAGACTACATCTGGGATTAGGAAATTGGACTGGGGAAGTAGTTTAAATTCTATAAATAATTTTAATATAGTTTCTTCATGAAAATATGTGCAAACCCAATTTGTCCTTCATCTTTTTTCTTTTTCAGGGATAAAGCGTATGTATATTCACTGCCTTCAAAAGAAAATTGCTTAAGAAATGTGGTACAAAAAACTATGTTTTTTAAAATACAATTTTTGAGGTGGAAAAGAAGGGCAATGCAGAGCATCTGGCCTATTTTATATTTCAGACGAGAAAAGTGAAGCCAAGAGAACAAAGTTCCTTGTACAAGACCTCATAAAACAGATAATTACAGGAGTGTCCAGGATTTTAGTTCAGTAATAGGCCCAATGAAGAACATAGAAGTTTATCCAAAATATTTAACAACCACAACAAAAAGCTTGCTAAACTTTCTAAAATGCTTGTGATAAAGTATTCGAATTTGAGGCACTTAAATATTTGATAAAATATGCTGTAAGTGTCTACTGAGATTTGAAGGTCATTGTAAACCCAAGTTGCCGGCAGGTTAAAGACACCATGTGACTGAGTCCCAGAACTGCAATCTCAGGTTTTGTTAACTCCCAGTCACATGGAGTAAAATTTCTTTTAGGGATTGAAACAGTATGGTACTTCTTAATTTTTACTTTTGCTCAACACCATATAAAATAGTGGAAAGCTTTCCAGCAATTAAGGACAGGCCAAACATCCAATGAAAGACAGGTGTGGAAAAGCTAGATTTGGAGTGATAGTTGTGAGGATGAAAAGAGCTGACACTGCTTCTCAAAATTGGATTCTTTTGGAGAGATTTATTTAGTTTTCCAGACATGATGCTCTAATGAGCATGTCAACAGCTGTATATTTTCTCTAAGATATGTGCTTTGATGATATTAGTCTTCTAATTTTTGCTTAATCTACAAATATATGGTGCAAAATAATCTAAAAATGTAATTTAAAAATTCAAGGCAAATCTAAAACAAGCAAACAAAATATCTTACATTCTGTATTATATATAGATATATATAGAGAGAGATGAAAAGAGTTAATGTGATCAGATTCTCACTACCAAGTTTTTCTTTATTGGAAAACAAAAGAATAATTTCACTTAAAGGGTGTTGTTGAAAATGTGGTTCTGGTACAGGCTGCATTAGCATTGTCACATTGTTTTTAAAAACAAAACCCAAAAAACAAATTCTCTGGTCCCAACCCAGATCTACTAAATCAGAATCTCTGGGATTCAGGAACCTCTTGTTTGTTTGTTTGTTTGTTTTTAATATATCTTTATTGATTTTGGAGAAAGAGGAAGGGAGAGGGAGAGAGAGTTGAACCATCAATGATGAGAGAGTCATTGATCAGCCGCCTCCTGCGCGCCCCCAACTGAGGATCGAGCCCACAACCCGGGCATGTGCCCTGACCGGGAATCGAACTGCGATCTCCTGGATCTTAGGTCGATGCTCAACAGCTGAGCCACACCCAGCCGGGCCAGGAACCTGTTTTAACAACCTCTACACATGATTCATATGCATGCTCAGGGTTGAGCACCTGACACATTTATTTTGTCTTCTGTAGGAGTATATTTATCTGGGTCAGGAGAAAAAACAGGAGTAAAATAAAAAAACCTGTTGCTAGAAATGGTAATTTTATGAAATGGATAGATAAAATTGTTCTTTGTGGGGTATTTCTGATACCAACACATATAGAATTATAACCTAATATAATATGAGAAATATATTTTTAAGAGCAGGTAAATTGCAGCATTAATTTATCTGGGAGGGAATTTTAAGTGTATTAATATATGTTTCATTCAAATAAAGCTCATTTTTGTTTTAATAGAAGGATTTTCGTAATTACAGAACAAAAACTAAATCAAAATTTATTTTTATTATAATTTTGTACATTTCAAAAATATTCATTTATGTTAAAACAATAACTTATTTTGATTTCAAAGTATGATACAGCCTCTGCCATCTGCTCTACTTGTATCATTATGACTGACAATTTAGTTTGAATGTAATTCTTTCATTCACACATGGTCCCTATGCCCTCTTCTTCTTCTCTGTAATAAGATTATAATGTAATTACATTTAGGTGAAATAATTTGGAAATGCTTCAAATATTCTACCATCTGCTATGATAATTAAATTCTGAAAAACCCCACACATATTAATATAAGGATATTTTACTTCTAGGGTTTTAAACAGTGGCTGTAAATATCTTTTAAAGTACTTGGTTAGGATAAACCTTAACACATACATTAAGCTATTATCCATTTGGTATCTAATAAGAGTCAAATGCTGTTTTCATTAAGGAAAAATTCCCATAACAGTAATGCTATCTACATGGCTGTTTGCATGCCCCATGCTCATGCTCAGGGAGGGAGAATGGGTGGACAGGGTTTCCTTTCTTCAGCACAAAGACAGCCATTTTACCTGTAGTGTAGACCTTCAGCAGCACAGCTGCTGTCCAGTTGCCTGTATTCTTATAAAGTGACGATTTCTTTTGAAAGGGAGGTGGAGAATCAATATGAGAGTGACAGTGCCTTTCTCATTATGACTATGCTGGGTTGCAGCTCAATTCTGAATTGACTGCCTTAAGTCAATTCCCCAGAGCTAGATATAGACAGGGTTCTGTGTATAAGTGATTTATTTCAAAAGGTGTTTGCAGTATAACCCAGCAAAAGAGTGGGAGAAACAGGGCGGAGAAGGGGAAGAAGTCATGAAATGGGGCAATTTCAGGAAGAGCCTCACCCTGTGCTCATACAGGGTGTCTCTGCAGTGTAAATGATGTCTTACAGTTTGTCATGCCTTAAAGAACAAGATTTGGACTTTCATGTTCTACATGAGTCAATGTTGACTAAAGACACTACAATTGGATGGCAAGGAGTGCTTGGTCAAACTTCTAAGCATTTCCAGTTGTTTGCATGTGTGGACAGGAAAAGCTGCCCCAGTAGACTAGAGAAATCCTTCAAAAAGATTTGCAAGTATAAGCTCTAAGAAGCAAAGGACAGAGGCTGGGCAGAGGGTGAGGGCTACAGAGACAGTTAAAGAGACTCAGAAGACCTGGGCAGGACACCCACAGTGTCTGCCACATTGGCTCTATACTTGAATTTCAAAATATTGTGGGACTAAAGTGGCTAGTATTCCTGAGAGGGTAGAATCACAAAGAGATAAACTGATGATAGCACCTGCTTTTCCACGGGTGTCACTAGCTATTTGTGGAAACAAGCAAGTATCTGAGAGTGAAAGTACTTTCCACGTAGATGAACCATGCTGGGGAACAGATGACCTAAGAGAAAGAGGTCATTGACATTAACATCTATTTTAAAAAATAGGAAATAGAATCAAATCTGGACCCAGTCTCAATCTAGCAACAACTTGTAATCATCCAAGGATACTTAAAACAACTAAGAAAAAACAACAACTCTTCTATCACATTGAAAGGTAATTCCTTAAATTATTCATCAAAATGTGCTGTACTAATAGTGTTTTAATCAATAGGGGGTCAGTAAGACTTGTAATAATAACTTAATCCAGAAGAAAATGAGTATTTTTGGATCATTGGAGAATGTCAAATACTGATTTATAATTTTGTGTCAGAGAAATATTATAGGTGATCAATAAAATCTTTCCAGGCATAAAAACTTATTTTAGGATATTAAATCAGAGAATTGGACTGGAAATGTGAGATTAAGAGAAAATAACAACATAAAAGCTAAGAATGATAAAAATAGCTTACTTTTTTTCATGCATTTTAAAAATGTGTGATTATAGGAATTAACTACCTATGGTATTTGGGAACCATTGAGCTCATATTTTATTTTTATTTTATTATTATTATTATTTTTTCTTTTTTTTCTTTTTAAATTTATCTTTATTGTTGAGAACATCACAGGTATACCATTTCCCCCCGCAACTGAACCCCTCCCCAGGGCCCCACCTTGTTACTGACTGTGTGCATGGGTCATGCATATATGCATATAACCTCCCTGGCCAATCTCCTCCCACCCTCCACCATCCCTCCCTCCCCCCTCTGAAACATGACCATCTGCCACAAGCATCAATGTCCCTGGATCCATTCAGTTCATCAGATTCTTTTGTTCATTAGCTTCTTCCCAAAGAAGACCCTTCAACATTTCCTATAGCGCTGGTCTGGTGGTGATGAACTCCTTTAGCTTTTTCTTATCTGTGAAGCTCTTTATTTGACCTTCAATTCTAAATGAGAGCTTTGCTGGGTAGAGCAATCTTGGTTGTAGTTCCATGTTTTTCATCACTTTGAATATTTCTTGCCACTCCCTTCTGGCCTGCAAAGTCTCTGTTGAGAAATCAGCTGACAGTTGTATGGGGGCTCCCTTGTAGGTAACTAACTGCTTTTCTCTTGCTGCTTTTAAGATTCTCTCTTTGTCTTTAACCTTTGGCATTTTAATTATGATGTGTCTTGCTGTGGGCCTCTTTGGGTTCCTCTTGTTTGGGACCCTCTGTGCTTCCTGGACTTGAAAGTCGATTTCTTTGCTCAGGTAGTGGAAATTTTCTGTAATTATTTTTTTCAAATAGGTTTTCAATTCCTTGGTCTCTTTCTGCCTCTTCTGACAGCCCAATAATATGAATGTTGGGCCTCTTGAAGTTGTCCCAGAGGCTCCTTATACTATTTTCATATTTCTGGATTCTTTTTTCTTTTTGTTCTTCTGGTTGGGTGTTTTGTGTTTCCTCATGTTCCAAATTGCTGATTTGATTCTCAGAGTCCTCTACTCTACTGTTGACTCCCTCTAAATTATTCTTCATTTCAGTTCCTGTAGCCTTCATTTCAAATTGGCACTTTATTATGTTATCAATTTTCTCAGTTATTTCCCTAACCATCTGCTTAAACATTCTTATAACCAAAATTCTGAACTCTGTATCTGTTAGCTTGCTTGGATCTATTTCATTTAGTTCCTCTTCTAGAGATTTCTTCTGTTCTTTCCTTTGTGACATGTTTCTTTGCCTCCACATTTTGGCTGCTTCCAGGTGTTTGTTTCTATGTATTAAATAGAGCTGCTATGTCTCCTGGAATATGTAGAGTGGTTTTGTGTAGTAGGTGTCCTGTAGAGTCCAGTAGCTCAGCCTCCCCATTCACCTGAGCTGGGCCTTCTAGGTGCTCCCCTGTGTGGGCTGTGTGCACTGTCCTGTTGTAGTTGAGCCTTGGTTGCTGTTGGCGTCCCTTGGAGGAACTGACCCCCAGGCCAATCAGCTGTGTGGACCAGCTGCAACTACAGCCAAAGAGCTGCTGTGCTGGAGACACCCCTATGGAGCAGGATTTACTTCAGTGGAGCTTTGGTTCACCAAGTGCGCCACTTGAGTGTGTCTTTCGTGGCTGTGGTAGGGTTGTAATCAAGTGTGGTCGAGTCTGAGCACCAGGTGCACTGTCTCTGGGGCCTCCCAGGAAGTGCAAAGTCAGCCTGTGCCAGTGCCTTGCCCAGGGCCACCCAGCATGAGCTACACAGCAAACCGTAGTTGGCTGCTACTTGTGCTGGGCTTTGCGCATCGAGCTCATATTTTAAAAGTATTGCAACTAATCTCAGAGGGGAGAGGAGTAGGGAGACAGGAAGAGAGTAACCAAATAATTTATATTCATATATGCATAGCCCATGGACACAGACAATACTGTGGTGAAGACCTGGGGTAAGACAGGGAATTGGTGGAGTACAGCAAAGGGGTACATCTGTAATACAGTCAACAATAAAATATATATATATATATTAAAAAAAGTATTGCAACTATTATCTTTTAAAAAGTTAATCAATATTTACCACATTCAGAAATCTCTTCCTTTGCTAGAATTTACATTTATGAAATATTTAAGCTAAAATTTGTTATGAAATATATTGTTTTAGAAATTCCCTTAAGAAGTACTTGACTGAAAAAATGTCGAGAAATCCTTTCCTAATAAAGTTGGTATTATTTAACTAAATAGAGTAGCTAAATTCTTAACCTTTCCTCACAATTTGGTATTTATTTGACTTAATTGGATTTCATGAGAAATATGTAACCTGGAAGTTTGCAAATCCCATTTAAATTACTCTTTGAGTTTAAAAAAAAAATTATCTCTATTGTTGAAAGTATTACAGCTGTCTTTTTTTTCCGATTGACCCCCCTCTACCCCTCACCTACCATTTCCCCCTCCCCCCAGGCCTTGAGGGTTTTGTTATGGGCTAAAACCTTTTGCTTTATAGACCTAAATTTGAATTTAATGTAGTGATTATGTTAAGCTTTTAGTGAAAGACTATTTATTGTCTCTTCCCAAACATGAGGTTGTACCAGCTGGATCACTACTCTCAAGCTACCTGATTCTGCTGTAACTAAAGACACTGTCCAGGAGAAGCTGTATCTTTAGTGTTAATCTCTTTCAATTCTGTGGATTTTATATACTGATAGAAATAAAGAACTTTTTCTTCAGAGTCATTTGAACAGTTTTTCTTTTAATATAAAGTGTATTAGAATCATTATAGAGTTTAGAGGCTGGCTCGCATTGTTTTAAGCACTTAGCACTGGTGCTCAATATATAATAGGGATCATTATGAAGATTTAACTTCAGCTCAAGTGCCCATCAGTAGATGAGTGATAAAAAATCTGTGGGACATTTACACCATGGACTTCTACCCAGCTGTAAAGAAGAAGGATCTCGTACCCTTTGGGACAGTATGGATGGACCTGGAGAATATTATGCTAAGCAAAATAAGCCAGGCAGAGGAGGGCAAATGTCACATGATCTCACTTATATGTGGAATCTAAAGAACATAATAAACTGATGAACAAAAGAGATTTAGTGACACCGATGCATGGAACAGACTCATGAATCTCAGAGGAAAGGTGAGGATGGGTGGGTGGGGAGAGATTAACCCAAGAATTTATATGCATATACACACAACCCATGGACACAGACAATAGTGTGGTGAGGGCCTGGGACGGGGGTGGGTGGAGATTGGAAGGGGTTAATGGGGAAAAAAGGGTACATCTGTAATAGTTTCAACAATAAAGATAAATAAAAAATTTTTTAAAAATTAACTTAGGTGTTTAAGGGTTAATATGTCCAAGGCAAAAACTTTACAGGCCAGCCTCCCAGAAAAGAGTTGAGTTCCCTCCCAAGGTTCGTGGAAATCAACAGTGGCCTGGTGTTTAAGGTAACCAATTTTGGGTTACTGTAAGACTTGGATGCCAGTACCCCCTTTACATCATTCACACCAGGGGAGGCTGCTTCCTCTCCAAAGTGTGGCTTAAGAGTCACGCAGTCCAAATTTGAAGTCTCTCTTCCAGAATCTGACTTCTGGATCTGCAAGATCACTGAGCTTAATGGGAACCTGAACACTTGTTTTTGTTCTAGACTTTGAGTTTCCCCCAATAAATGTTGTTCCATCAGGCCTGATGGGTGTACGCCCTCTGGCCAAGTGCCTTTGTTCACTCAACACCTATATTCACTTCATGTGCTATAAATGCAAAAATGTGTGAGTGAAAGAGAAGAAAATAGGCAAAGAAAAATGCCCAATATACAAATTATAATGCTGATGTCACCACAGAATAATTCTTAACGTCTCAGCCTCAGAAAATGTATTTGTGAAATTTTACTTCATATGGCTATTGGGAGGATTTCATAATATATTTCTTCTAAAGTACTTACCAGAGAGCTCAGTATTTATTCATTCATTTATTGACACATTTATTCATTTATTACTAGTGTATAAAGTATGTATAAGAGCCAATAAATAGTTTAAACACTTAGTAATGGTGCTAGTAAATTCTCCAGTAAATACTAGCCATTATTTTATTAGCAGAATTTTAATTGTTTACATTTTTATTATTAAGTTATTATTTTAAGGTACACCTACATTATAATTAGCCATGATTTTATTATTTATAATTTTTAAAATCTACTGCAGTATAAACTATGTATGTATGTATGTACATGTGTGAGTGTGTATACTAGTTTTAATCTTTATTATACTATATGAACAATTGTCAGATATTGAAGTCCCTTAATTTGCAGTGGACATACCAGGGGTCATTTGCATTAATCTGAAAGATCTACTCAGAAGCCCATACTCCAGAAATCTAATACAAACATGTAAAGTCGTCTAGTTTTATATCTCATAAACAAAAGAGGCTGGTTAATTATAAGCCTAATAAATGTTAGAAATAATTTTTTAATGAAATAAGTGGCATGTAAGTACTAGACTTGGTGAGGAATGCCCACCCTTGTTTAAAGAGGGTTATTAAGATTCTAGAAAGCTAAATAGTATATATTCTTTAGAATAGTGTCTTTGGTTTAGGATTCTGCCCTAATTTATAATTTGTCAGAACATTGCTGCCACCTTACACAAACTAGATAAACATTTAACCAAATCTTGTCACAAAATTATTGTTGCAACTGCCTTATGCTGTTTGAACACTTAAAAGGGACTTAGAAGTTCACCAAACCTACATAATGAATGTGTCTGTACCTTTATGTTTATTTGTAGTTGTGAAAGAACTTAATCAGAGACTTGCCATTGCTATAACATACTGACATGTGAAATTACCTCACCTACTTCTCTCTATTACAGGCTTATTTAGCAAAGAATTTTGATGAACAAATTAGCTTAATGTAAATCTACCATGTAAATCAATGCATAAATAAAAATGAATTATAATTCTCACATTGTGTCATGCACATTGAAGGGTGCTTCCAAAATTCTTGAAGAAATGTAAAATGTGTTTGGTTTGTATTATTATGGTTACACTATGAGCCCCCTCCCAGGTTCATTGAGGTATAATTTACAACTAAAAATTATATATATGTAAGATTCACAACTTGATGATTTTATATATGTATATACTGTAAAATATTCACCACAATTAAGCTAATATCCATCATATCACATAATTACCATTTTATTTATATTTCTTTTTTATTTTATTTTTTGTAGTGAAAACACAAGATTTATCTCCTTAGCAAAATTCAAGTATACAATAAAATATTGTTAACCTAAGTCACACTGCTGTACATTAGATATCCAGATATTCATTTCACATAAGTGAAAATTTCTACCCCTTGACAAATATCTCCTCATTTACCTCTCACTGAACCCCTGGTAATCACCATTCTTCTCTCTATTTCTGTGAGTTAGACTATTTTAAATTTTACATGTAAGTGATATCCTGTAGTACTTGTCTTTCTGTGTCTGACTTATTTCACTTAGCATAATGGCCTCTAGTTTTATCCACATTGTTGCAAATATCAGGATTTCCTTCTTTTTAAGGCTGAATAATATTCCATTGTGTGATATATCTATTGATTGATATGGATAAAAAGATATAAATGTAGATATCACACATCACATTTTCTTTACAATTTATCCATTCCATGAACATGATAGTGCAGATATCTCTCTGAGATCTTGCTTCTGTTTCTTTGGATATATACCCAGAAGTAGGATTGCTGTACTATAAAACAGTTCTCTTCATAAATTTTTGAGGAACCTTGATGCTGTTTCCATAATGGCCATACTAACTATATATTTTTTATTTGCTCTTTATAGCAAGAATGGGCACTCAATCAGCAAATCCCTACTCTGCTAAAATAAACTGAATCTTAATCTAAAAAATCATTCTTTAAAATGTAAAGGTAAATGTTTCCTTTTTATCTTATTTTCTGATTTTAAAAGCAGCTTATGGATATTTTAGAGAACTTAGAATATAGATGTAAATAGTAGGACACGTATATAATTAAACAAAATTCCATAATTCAAACTTCATTAATTTTAAATATTTTTTCCTGCTAATACATTAAATATACTTTAGTTTTTGTCATAGACTCTTCATTTTTTATATAGTTTAACACCTGCAATTTCTAAAGAAAAACAATGTTAATACTACTGTTTATAGCTGTGAGGACAGAAAAATAGTGTAAAATATTCTTTACTTGGATTCCAAAATGATTAGATGTATGGCAGTTATGATTTAAAAAGTTAAAGGGTGCCCTAGAAATTGACTTAATTACCAGGGTTCAACAAAAATTTATTTAATGCATTCCTAGGCACTATCTTAGGTGCTATGAAGACGGCATACTAATTATAGCATGCTCCTAATTTTATTTAATTTTAAAGGACCTCAAAGCCTAATGAAAGGGAAAGCAAAGCATAAATACAGAAATGTTTCTCTGTGAAAATACTGTTATAATAGACACAATAAAATGTATAGTTGAGACATAACTGAAAGGAGTGAATTTGGGAGGACATGGATTCACTCAGGCAAATGGAGCTTGGAAAGCAAAGTTGTAGAAAATTCCTGCTAGATTTTGTAGCATATGCAAAGACATGGACACATGAAAGGGCATCTTGAAGAACTTAGGCAGGTTAGCATGGCTCTCATGTGGGTGTACGTTTTGCCAGGACTGGATGCTTTAGGAGAGGTGGGAAACATAAATAAGTGAAGACAGCTGGATGAAGGCAGGAAGAAGTGGCCGAGGTTGTGGCAAACTGGAAAGCATCTGAAACATCCAAAAGGAGCAGGCCATCAACTAAAACACATGTGCTTGCCAGATGTTTCCCTTAGGCTACAAGTTTGTATCCTATGCAAAACAGGTAGGGAGAGTGGTAAGAATATTTCATTTGGGATGTATACCAATTTGGACTCCATCCTTTGGTTAGAGTTTCCCAACCACAACACTATTGACTTTTTGGTCCTGACAATTCTTTTTTGGGGGGTGGGGGGGAGCTCTCTTGTGCATTGTAAAATGTTTAGCAGCCTCCTTGGCCTCTACCCACTAGATTCAAGTTCTCCTCCTCCCTCCGGCAGTTATGGCAACCAAAAATATTTCCAGACATGGCCAAGAGTTCCCTGGGAGAGAGAAATTGCTCCCCAGTTGAGAATCACTGGGTTTGTTAATTATAAAGGAGTTCCGTGAAATGGAATTATATGGTGAGATTTAGGCTCTGGAGAGCAGGACATGGGGCAGGACACACAGGTAGTGTGTGAAGAGTGGAGGAGTCCAAGAGAAAAGAGGCTAATGGTCTAGCTTAGAAGTTACTGCAGTAGATTTTCCCATTCCTGTGAATGAGGCTACTTTGATAAGCAAACAATAATGTAACCAAAGCAATCATTTAACATTTCCTAAAAGGCCAACCCACAGGCTTCTTGACTATTGCCTCACATCTTGATTACAAATATTATTGCCAATTAGATTATATTATTAATCATGTTGTAGTGCTTAACAAGCAGCTCTGGCTTATGCATCAATATTTTATATATTGTATCTGGCTTTTCTTTTTTAGGCACAATTGTCCTAAATGTTGTGCTTCTTATTTTCCATTAGTAATTGTAAAAACAAAGGTTTGGTTACATTGGAAATAGAACATTGACACACATAGAAATGTATCTCAGTTAGGATTGTGGATATCATAAAGAAAACATGTATCATTGGTACCTGGGAGCATTTATTTCTTTACACTTATTTCTTTAACAAATATATAGGATCAGCTATGTGCCAGGCACAGAGTTAGGCTCTGAGGAGACAATAATGGGTAATGGTGACGTACTTGCCCTTATGAGCTTGGAGCCCAGTGGAAGGGTCAAATTTGATCGACTAATCATACAACTGTGAAACTGCAGCTACAGAAAGTACTGTGAAAGAGAAAGTAGTACAGAGCTTTTAGAATAATTATAGTGATCATATTAACTCTCACAGTTACAATCACATTTCAATGTAATTGCCCAGAGTGACATCTTCAGAGCTATGGTGTGGCACAGGGATAAACTCTCGCTCTGTGTGAATGCATTTAGACTATATCTGAGCTGATTCATTACTCTATAAACTTTTGTTTATTATTTTATATATTCTCAGAAAAACAAATTCGATATACATTCAATTTCATGAAATGAGTAATTCCTTATAAATGCAACCGACAAAACTTTGGGAATTAATTAGCTAAACAGCTATAGATAGAGTGGAGATTTAATGCTATTATATGGGGAGATTTTACATAAAACAAGACCAAATCTGTTCTTTAACTAATTCCAAGAGCCATGATGCAAAGTTATGTATCTAATCAATCACTTATTCTTTAGCACATGGTAGGTAACCAGTAAGGTTTGCTGGAAAAAATAGAAAAATGGATTAAAAAAAAACCCTCACCTATATAAAAGGTACTGTGAAAAGTGTAACTCTGCTTCCAAGAATCTCACAAAATAAGAGAAAGACAACTATATTCATGCTAAAATTTACAATACTGCAAGTATGTAAGAGTGATTTTAAAAACTTCCCAATGATCTGAGGGGCAGAGAAAGATGACTTTCTATGTAAGGCAGCAGATGTGGCCAAGAAGAGGTTCTGAAGCATTTGAATGGATCTTGCAACATGGAGAGGATTTAAGGCCCAATGGCGGGGAAAGGGCATTTCTGGCGGAGGTAAACATTCAAAGGCACAGAGATGACGTGGCCAAGCAGCCGAGGGGGAGGGCCACTGACCTTTGGGGACCCACAAAAGTGATGTGATCAGAGTCTTCAGGGGATTGTCTGGCAGGGGCATTACAAATCAACATCAAATGAGAAATACAATCCCAGGAGGTGAGGCAAAGTGTTTAAACGTACAAGACAGTGATTCTCTGTCAAGACCCCTGTGTAGGGGTAAGAGTGTAAAGGAGTTTATTATTGAAGACAACAAAGAACTCTTCTTTATAATTTATATTTATCAATATTAGACATTGAGGTGAGGAAATGTTGAAACACTTAACTCATTTAAGAATGTTAAAATAATGTTAAAATAAATAACATGTTTTATATACCAAGCAAAAATAGTGAGAATATTGACATTACTTTACATTTTTGCAAAGCTAATGCCTGGCTTAATCGAAGACTCCACTAGATACTCACATATTTGCTTCTGCATTCAACTATTGCTCTATGTTGCTTTGATTGAGATATATAAAGAAAACCTTCTGATCATGAGGGGGGGATAGGACAGGGTGGAACAGGTCATTGGGGAGGAAAAGAGACATCTGTAGTATTTTAAACAAAAATAAAATTTAAAAAATAAGTATAAAAAAAAGAAAAAGAAAATTTTGCCTTTTACCTATATGTAGTTAGAAAAGGGAGAATCATTGTAATATTATTTTCAGTTAATTATGGATATTGTCCTTTAATACCAAAGCAAAACTTGACAAGTGGTCGTTTCTTCAATGTCAGTGGCAATGTGGAATATGAAACTATATTAATGACTATTTTGCATTAAAATTCCTTGGCCTCTCTTATACTTTAAATGAATCTTTTACCTGTACGTTATTTTGTAACCTTTTATATTGGTCCATTAGAAAATATTAATTCATTGAGTTATGCAGATCTTACAAATTTTGACACACTTTATTATAAATATTAAAATGTCATATTTGCTAATATCACCAGGCTGTTCTCAGAAAAGTCTCTATGTGTTGGGGCACTGTCAAGCTCATGGTGGTGGGTATAATTTTTCTAAAACTTCAATTTTTATAAAATTACAATTTGTACTTGAAAGTTCACATTTTATCACTCTCCATAAATACTGTAATCTCTTTTCCTGAGAATAACAGATTCACTTTGTTCTTTTTTGAGAAAATATCCACCAAATACACAAGCCTGAATATCCAGTTTGTCAGTTGTTCTTTCAAGTACAGGTGTCCCATGGAAAATCAGCTCCCCACTCAAGCACAAAGGTGCCACTCCCGGAGAAATCCATTGTACTTCAGGAAAAATAAGCATTAGGCAGGATATTAAAAAGATGCATACTCAAGGGTTAATATTCAATACAAATTACTATTTATTTACTACTTAGTCAAGGATATTCTTAAATAAATCTGAATTTTTTAAACTATGAGGGCAAGGTGGGAAGTAAATATTAGATTGACTGTTGCAGTTTGGTTCCACTGCCTTGTTTTATGATCAAGTGCCAGAAGTTTCACCCACCATCAGTGTAGTGTCAACATGTGAAAAAGGCAAAGGCAAAACATGTCTTATAAAAATAATTTTGACTGATGACCTTGTGAAAATGTCATAGGGACCCTCCAAGGTCCACAGACTACATTATAAGGTTCTAGTCTATGACATCAATATAGTAGGTACTTGATTTTATAAATTCTGATTTGATAATGTTCTCTATTAAGCTCAATTTATGTTATTTCTTTTGTTGACTTGAGGTTGACTTCCCTACTCTGATTGATTTTTCTATGCACGAATGACTGAGAGTACACACACACACATATTCTATATACATACATACATATCTTAATATATATGCTCATATTTGTTATTATCCTGCTGATCCAAGATATTGATCTTATCTATTGGCTAATGTATTGTGTCCACAATACCCTCTCCATTTCCAGGACATGATTTTAAGAGTGGATTAACCTGTCTAAAATAGTAGTTTATATTCAGCATTATGATTTGACAATGATGGGATTCAGGGCATGCTATCCAAAAATACGGCACTTTGGTGTACTGAATGTTTTAAACAGAAAGAGTTTGCGAAAACAGCCTGAAACAGTATAAAACTGTCACTTGAGAGGTGACTTCTTCATATCCAGAGGAAAGGAGAATCCTTATCTCTGCAGACAAAGGGGCGTTGACAAGAATCCAAACAAACAGTGCTTGCAACCGCCTCCCTCCCCCGTTTACTCTACTTACAGCCTATTCCTTCCCCATGAGCCTGCATCAAACCGAGCATAACAATCTCAGGTCTGCTTCTATGGGTTCTCATTTCCTATGAGGCCTCCTGTGCCACATAAAATGTATGCTAAATAAACCTGTATGTTTTGCTCCTGTTAATTTGTCAGTGTTAGGTTAAGTTTCAGACCCAGCCAGGTCCCCAAGAAAGTCAAGGAAAATGTTTCCTTCCCTTTAACAGCAAATATCATAAAGCAAATGTCACATATAATCACAACTGGACTCGAAATTTTATACTTTTTTTGCTTACAGTATAATGCGTTATGATGAGCAATTAAATAATGAGAAAATATCAAGTTATCAAAATTCTTTAAACAATGTGATATAAGAATTTAAGATGGAGAACAACCAGATAAGTTTATTTTGAAAAGGGCTTAAGTATCACTCTGATGTAAGGAGCAAGAGGGAGAAAACCTGACATTTGGCAGTTGTTTAGTTGCCATTTTTTTTTCTTATCTACCTGGGAAAAAATCATCTTTTTTACTCTAAGTAAACTTTTAAGTTCTATAGTCTTAAACTATATTGTTGTTAAAACAATTAAAAATAGCCTTTTTAAGTTCATATATAATTTTATCACTTTATGGCTTAGAGCTGTTTTTATTTTTATTTTTATTTTGGTGGTTTGGTTTTTATTCCCTCATTAATTAAAAAAATTAAATTTCTGATGATTTACTTCCAAATAGCTTTATGCTCCTAAATTAGCTGTCAGTGTGAAACACATGGTTAAGCACAGATAAATTAAAATGCAATTGCTGATGTTGACAAAAATGAATATAGTAAATAAATATTTGGGGAAGAAATAACTACACAAGGTCACCTCATGGTAGTGTTTGATATGATCATTATATGCAAACGAGTTTGTGATGTGTGGCTTTTCTTAACTTTCACTAAAAATAGAGAATATAGTGAAATTTAAAAAAATGATAATGTTTGGGTCTTTTTTTTCCTCTTCTGCAAAATGAAATGTTCATTTTTGGAATTAAAAAAAGTAATAATTTCAGGCCCATTGTAATCTATTTTAAAATTATGAACACTATTATGACTCTATCTTTAAAGAATATTTTAATTGTATGCAGCTTTTTAAACACCATTTTATTTGCTTCAAATTTAGTTACATTTATCGAGCATTTAATGAACACCTACTATATGCTAAGATCTTTGTTGAAAAGATGGTGTCCTGTTAAAGGGAATGCAAAGTCAAGGAAGTAAAAACAGACAAACAATTGAATTAAAATATACAACTATATCTTAGGAGATAGGTCTATCTAGATTTATATACAGATTGATTCTACAAACATTTCAGATTAGATGTTTAATTTTAAAATCTTAGCAGGACTTTTTGATTTTCAGGTAGGAAAATTGGATTAAGGGCCAGAACCAGTGTAGTCTTCATTTCAGTTTCTTACTAACTTTGTGATCTTGGGTAAAATCACTCCTCAGCTTGTTAAAATGTCAATAAAATGGGGATAAAAATATTTCATCCTTTCAAGGGATTGTGCAGAGAGGCTTTGGTTATATCTGTATTGTTTGGCTATATCTATATCATTTTATCTATAAAAACAAAATGTGGCAAAACACTTGAATACAATAGAGCTTCTAGAGGTATATAGTAGTTCAATATTCTTTCTTTGGACTTTCCTCTGTGTTTCAAATATATGTTTTATGCCCTGTATAATTTCACAAAGATGAATATTTACGTAACAGTGTTCTCATTTATTAGATCATGGGTTTCTTTGTTCCTGGAATATCACATGGTAATAATATTCTACAGTGTACAATTTGGTAAACACTACAATATCAAATCAATAAAAAATTAAAATAAAGATTGACAGGCACTGTTACATGTAAAAATTAGATTAGATGGCAGTACTTTGTAGTACAACTCATTGGCATATTTTGCTTTTTCAGATTATTATTAGCAGCCTAGGATTGAGTACATGAAACACTTTTTTAAAAAGAAAAAAAAAATAGTAAGTTTGTTATGAACTATTAGGTCAGTTACCAGAAGGGACTTCAAACTCCCCCAAGAAATGACCATATGGAATAAGAATTTCTTCCTCCAGAATGTCCCTTAAATTGAAGCTTGCAAACTTTAAATAAAAAGCAGACTGAAGTAATTTAATTTTAATGGCTAGTTTGAATTTATCTCAAATGAGATGTTTGTAATGATAGAGTTGGATTTGGCACACAAAAAGTCATTTCGTATGCCATGGACAAGGGAAGTCAGATGCCTAAGCCCAATATCTATGGGATGGGAAAGTATACACTTCCCACAAAAAGTTACTCTTGGATACATAGCAATTGGCAAAGATATATGATCCTCTTACAAGGAGGAAGAATAAATAGTTAGAAACCATGGTAATTCTCTCTCTCTTACACAAATATTTACTTCCTTTTTGTGTGCAAAATTCACTCTCTCTCCTAAGGAAAGCACAGCAAGTTTTCCTCCAATCATAGCATCAGGCTCCAGGTCCAGGATCTCATGATAAGCTCCATCTCAGATTAGAAGTGGCTTCTCTTCTATTAGATAACAGTGAACCCAAAAGTTAAAAAAAATAAATGAATTAAAAAGTTGCCTTCCTCCCACTTAAACAACATACAATGGGACACAGATACATAGCAACTGCAATATACTCTCTAGAGTTTAGTGAATAAAGGGAAAGGCGAGAGGCACATAGTAGTCGCTGGTTAACAGCAATTTGAAATCCTCTGGTCAAATATTCTGCAGTCCCCTACCCTGATGATAGACGAATATTTCTGGATGAGGCCTCCCTTGGGAGTAGTTTCTTTATGGTTTTTGGACTTCCCCTCTGTAAAGACTGTCTTACTTCTTTTGAGGTGCTGTAACAAAATACCACAGACAGGCCAACTTACAAACAACAGAAATTTATTGCTCACAGTTCTGCAGTCTGGAAAGTCTAAGATCAAGGCGCAGCTTAGTCGCCTCCTGGCAAAGGTGCTCTTCCTGTTCATAGCCAGTGCCTTCCCACTGGGTCTTCCCTGGTGGAAAGGCGAGGGGTCTCTCTGGAGCTTCTTTTATAAAAAACTAATCAATTCATGGGGGCTCAACCCTCATGACTGAAACACCTCCCAAAGGCCCCACTTACTGATACCATCACACAGGCATTAGGATTTCGACATAAATTCTGGGGGGGACACAGACATTCTGGCCATAGCAAGGACTATCCTTGGCCATATCTGTGAAGAACATTTAGAAATACACTGTCCTGGGAGTTGCATAGCATTTTCACTCTGCTTCTTCTCTGTCAGTATTTGAGATCCTAAAGGTTATCTCTTAATTCATACCATTGGCTGTTTTAGTGGTACAGCTCTGAAATTCTGTTTGTGCTTTATGTACCAATTATTCACATCCACAATTCATTGGAAAAATACTTTTTTCTTTAGATTGAACATAATAACAAGAATCTGCCTCTAGAGACCACTCACAGTTTGTAAAAAAACAACAACAGTGAAAAAGGTAATCCTTTCCTACTCCTCTGCTGGAGATCTTCTCCCTTCTTCCCTTGTATGTTTCCAGACAATGGGAATATGCCATTAATGCTTCCTTTAATTCCCTTACACAGTGTGATCCTATGTTTCCTGTGTAAAGGCCCTACTATTTAACTTTTGTAACTATACAATTAGTTTTAGACTCTGGTGGGTGGAAGGGGTTTGGGTCCAAAGTAGTTATAATAGGCAGAAACTTTTAGCGCACTAAACAGGCATGGTTGACATGATTGATGTTAAAATCCACATTAGATAAGAGTAAAATTTAAAAAAAAGAAGAATAATACAATAGCAAAATAGCAAAAGGTGAGAGACTGACTACTTCAATGAAGATAAAGACATGGTTGTGTTGGAGTGAGGGAATCAGAGAGGTTGGAATAATAGATGGTGGTAGTTAGAATAAGAATTTTGGAACTCAGAATCAGTAATATTATAATTAATCTGTACTCTGAAGAAAGGAAAAGAGACTTGGAGCGGTGCCTTAAGTTTTCCTATTTAACTTTATTTAGAATATATTATAGCTAAAAGACTGAATACAATAATAAAAATCTACCTCACCAAAATGTTATTTCCTACACATTTTCTTAAAATATCTTTGGCATGCATACCATCTCTAACATGTAAAAATGGGGATGCAAAAAAATCACTTTATTGAATTCACATATCATTTCAGAGATAAACAGTAAAAGATTCAATGTAATATGCCATCACAGAAAAAGACAGTGCTAATACATGCCCTTTTCAGCACAAAAGTCATTTGATAGAAAATATGGTCTCAGTTTGAATTAAAGTGGCATATAAAAACTTACTAATATAGTTTCTTTCTGACTAAAGCACTTGGGTATCAAAATCTGAATCAGTGGAAACAATGGGTAAGTGATTAAATTCTTGGATAGAAGAATTACATTTACCATCAACTTGACTTACCTTGGAGGTTTGTCTTTAGTCAAAGTTAAATTTACATAGCTAAGCATTATTGTAGAAATATACTGTTCACTACTTTTTCAGGCCAATACAAAGGATTTTCTAAAAATATATCACTAGATGATTAGATTCTCTCTTTGGAACTTACAAGGGATTGTATTTGATCTTACACAACTCTGTTACCAAAAACAATGGTAAGATTAATGAGAATAATAAAATCTACTATCACTTAGTGAGAAAATCTTTATGAAGTACTTGGTCTTTTTGTAGAACAAAAGGTCCTTTGTTGAATGCATAGAAAAGCTTTGGGAATGAGTGTTCTGAAATGAGCACTGTAATTTGGCGATTTATATTCAATATCCCAATTGTACTGAGACATTTATTCATTCTTTCAAAAGACACTTGATGGAGATTGGAAATACAAGGCTAAATACAACTATGTCCTTTTCTGACCTTTTGGAAACTGAAGCACTGTCTTCATCGATAAAACCTCAGGAGTTTTAATGCTCACATCATTATTTTTTATAATCTGCTGAGCTAGAAAGGCTACCTGACATGGGAAAAGGGGTTTTTATTAAGCTCTTCTACGGTCTTCCCTGAGGTTATAAAAAAATGTGGAACTTATTGAAATGCATTGAGAAAACTCATGTTATTAATTGTCTAAACTACTTTAAAATCAATGGATATGATGAGAGTATCTTTCAGAAATATATTAATAATTTAAAATTTGCATTGAACATCTAGAAATGCAAATATTTATTTGGACTGTAAGTTGATTTAGGAGTGATTGATGATATGTTTCTACTTAATATTTAGTAGATATGATTTAAAAATTTTTTACTAAAAGAATATTACTGTATTTCATTGAGTCTAAGAGGCCATTAATGGCAAATACATTTTTAATTTATGTGCAATTAAAAAACATGCAAATAATGACATATAAATATTGGTAAAACAATCTTTATTTCAAAGCTCTTAAAATGGAAAAATTAATATTGAAATAAAAATATAAAATATTTATATATACATACACACAAATACACATTTTTTATTTTTCTCCATTTTGGGGGTAATTGTAGATTCACATGCAGCTGTAAGAAATAATATAGACAGATCCTATGTAGCCTTGATCCACTTTAACCAAATGAGCATCTCTCAAAACCACAGTACAATATCCCATCCAAGAAACTGACATAGCTGCAATCCACTATCTTATTTAGATTTCCCCAATTTTACATGTACTGATTCGTGTGTGTGTCTGTGTGTATTTTGGGATATGAAAATTTTCACATGTACCTATTTGTGCATCCACCATCACATTCAAGATATGGAGCAATTCCATTACAGCAGTGACATCTCTTTCTGCCCTGTTGTACCTTCCAACCCTGAACATCAAACCTACCCCCTGATGACTACTAATCTGTTCTTCATTTATATATATATATGTTCTTCACTTATAAATATATATATTTATTTATTGCAAGAAGGTTATATAAATGTAATCATATAGTATATAATCTTTTGGTATTGGCTTTTTTCAGTCAGCATAATTCCCTGGAGGTTCATCCAAGTTGTAGCATGTGCAAAGGATTCTTTCCTTTTTATTGCTAAATAATATTCCATGGTATAATGTACCACAGTTTCAACATTCACCTGGTGAAGAATATCTGGGTTGTTCTGAGTTTGGGGCTACAATAAAGAAAGCTGCTCTGAAAAATCATGTACAGATGAATGTCATTTTTTGGTAAACATATTTTAATTTCTATGGCATAAATGTCCAAGAGTGCAATTGCTAGGTCTTATGGTAATTATATGTTTAGTTTTATAAGAAACTTTCAAACTGTTGTTCAGCATGAAAAACATTTATCCTTTTACAAAAACATTTACCATACAATCTCACCAGCATTTTGTGTTATCACTATTTTTTTAAAAAAATTTTAGCCATTCTGATAGTTATATAGTGATATATTATTGTTTTAATTTGTATTTCCTTAATGGTTAATGATATGGAACATTTTTACGTGCTGATTTTCTACCTGTGCATTCTCTTCAGTGAAATATTTTTTTCTTTTGCCCATTTGCAGTTGAATTGTTTGCTTATTTAAATGTTGAGCACTAAAAGTTCTGTCTATACTCTAGATACTAGTCCTTTATTAAATATGCAGTTTTCAAATATTTTCTCCCTGTGTGTAGCTTTTCTTTTCATCACTTCACACTGTATTTCACTAAACAAAAGTTATAAATTTGATAAAGTCCAATTTATCAATTTTCCCTTTTATGGACTTTTATTTTGTGGTCAAGTATAAGAGCATTCTGCCTAGCCCTAGATTCAAAAGATTTTCATGTTTTTCCCCTAAAAGTTTTGTGGTTTTACACAAAGCAAATAAATATTTAGGACTAATAGATGGATTAATTTTCTCATCTCTTTGCAAATTCCAGTTTGAATTAATTTTTATACTAAGTGTAAAGTTTAGGTTGAGATTTTTTTGTTTTTTGTTTTTTTTTGCCTATGGGTGCCCAGTTGCTTTAGTAACATTTATTTAAAAAGCTGTCTTTTCTCTTTGCAATTGCTTTTGTAACTCTATTGAAAAATTTTTTTGATGTAAGTATATATCTTTCAACTTCAAAATAGAATAACACTGGTCTTTTGGCCAGGCCTTAGTGCTATTTCTTATGTCTGACACAAATTTAGCAATTTAATTTGTAAGTTACTTAACTTTCTATATTTCAATTTTATTTTCTATAAAGATAAAGGCTTAGACTTTATGCTCTCTACATTGTTGTTGGTTTGTTTTTTTTAAAAAACTTTATACAAGTGAAATGGAAACAATTACAAGTTTGAAAAATGCATACTTTGGTCACAAGATTGCATGTACTAAATAAATAATAAATACCTCATAATTCTTGGCATATCAGAGTCACATGAAGATGTCAAACTACACATATAATATTAAGGCATTTACATCATAAGAATGAGATACTAGCATCACTTTATTCATGCTTAATACATTTTTATTTTTCCAAGCGATGGCTATTTTTAGAGCAATGTGATAGCTAAAAACTCACTTGATAAAGTCTCTAATTTCTACTGTAAAAGATTCAAGCTCAAATTCTCCTCCCAGAGCTGACCAATCATGGCAGACATCAGACTGCACTCATTTAGAAAGGAAGAAGGCTACTAAACGTGAAAAGGATATTGATATAAACTTGTGCTTATATATGAAATATTCAACTTCTGAAAAAGGTGTGGTCAAAATTTCATTTGTTTGCCAAGATTAAGTCCTCATGAGAACATATTAAGTAATTTATAAAATAACTGTCCCACCTACAGTATACAGCAAGTTGGCTTTGGAGGCCATTCTATTGAATGACTAAAATTTAAAGCATGTGTATTCCCATCTGTCATAACTTTTGTGGGTCCTGAAATTACTCATACAAGGTCTACTATAAAATATTTTATGCATACAAAACCAACAGATTCCATTTAGAGTGAGCAGTGAACATGTATAGCTTGTTACAAAGAGTTATATCTTACCCAGGAGACAGAAATCACTTCTCCACAATGTTTAGCAGAAAGGAAATTTTTGATGATCATGTTTTCTAGGCTTGTATATTTTGTATGATATCCATGTCAAATAGCATCCTCATATGTTTTCTTACCTTTTCAGATTTTCATGAGTCAAAGTAAAATCTTAAACCCATCTAACCTTTAGTAATGATAATAACAATAATAATATCTAATTACTGAGCTTTTACTATGTGCTAAACATGGTTCTAAGTTTTCATATGTTTTAACTCAATTAATGCTCATAACTACACCATGTGATCAAATTGTTACTATTCTCAGTTTGTAGACAGGATATAAAATGTAATTTCTACCAGGTTGTGCAAATAATAAATAAGAGAGAAGAAAATAGATCCTTATCAGTGATTAAAGAAGAACTGATTTCCTTTAGTCTCATGGACCTCTTGGGAAGGTTTCCTCCTATGTATTTATTCCAATCAGACACAAAGGGAATAAATATTTAAGACCAATATGTGGATTAATTTTCTCATCTCTTTGGAAATTCCATTTCCATCCCAAGCAATTCTTTCCATTCTGAAGTCAACTTAACATGAATATAGTCATGTTCTCCAGGTCTATCCATGCTGTCACAAAGGGTATTTTTCCTTTTTTATGGCACAGTAGTATTCCATGGTGTAAATGTACCCCAGCTTTTTTATCTGCTAAGTGAAAAAAGCCAGTCAGAGAAAGACAATTACCATATGTGAAATTTAATGAACAAACTGAACTACCAAGCAAAATAGAGACAGATTCATACATAGAGAGCAGGTAGACAGCTCTGGTGGTGGTGGTAGAGGGTATAGGAGGGATGGAGGGATTGAGCAAAAAAAGGGAAAAAAGAGAAAGAGGACTCATGGACATGGACAACAGTGTGGTGATTGCAGGGGGTTAGGAGGGAGTCGGAAGAGGGCAACAAAGGAATAAATGGTGATGGGGAAAAAGAAATACTGTCTTTTCAAAGGAAAATGTGATAAATATTTAAATCAACATTACAAATACTTTTTTTTCTTAATGTACTTTAATCAACTCTGAAGGTGACATTGAAGATTTTCTATTTCTCTAGTTTTTACCCAAACTCGGTTCTAAACCAAAACTAAAATTCAGCCAAAAATGGGAGAAGTTGCAATTGTAGCCACCACCCAAATTTAATTAATTTCAATTAAATTTAATGCACTTCAATAAATGCTTATTAATGCACCAAAAATAATTTAATATTTACATGACATATTTTAAAAATCGTTTTACTGATCATACCTGTGGTACTACTGTATTTGAAGTGAATATTTTGTAGAGAGCACGTTTCTGGCTATGAATTTTGTTCACTCTATCAATAGTATTAATTGGTGGCCCCTCCAGGAGTGGCTCAGTGGTTGAGCATCAACCTAGGATCCAGGAGATCGTGGTTTGATTCTGGGTCAGGGCACATGCCCGGGTTGCAGGCTCGATCCCCAGCAGGGGGTGTGCAGGAGGCAGCCGATCAATGACTCTCATCATTGATGTTTCTATCTCTCTCCCTCTTCCTTCCTCTCTCTGAAATCAATAAAGATATGTTAAAAAAAAAGTCTTAATTGGTATACATACACCATTTAAATTTAAGCTAATCATTGATATACTAGGGCTTAAAACCTGCCCTTTTATTATTTCCTTTCTGTTTCTCATTCCTGTTTTTCTTAACAACTAGTGAGTTATGTGAATATTCATTAAGATTCCATCTTGATTTATTTATAGTGTGTTTGAGTATATCACTTTGTATAGTTTTCTTAGCAGTTGTTCTAGTGGTTACATACATAACTTTACAGTTTGCTGATACTGACATTTTATACGG
Source organism: Miniopterus schreibersii (assembly GCF_964146895.1). NCBI lineage: Eukaryota > Metazoa > Chordata > Mammalia > Chiroptera > Miniopteridae > Miniopterus > Miniopterus schreibersii. The sequence continues at coordinate 116,922,596 of NC_138102.1, forward strand.
CCTTGAAAAGAAATCTAGGAAACTTATTTCCATTTAGGTCCTGTTACCTTTGTCACTTTTTAGATATAATTGTCTTAAGTATTTCCTCTATATACCTTGAGTACCACATGAGATGATGTTATGACTTTGCTTTCAACTATCAAATGAGGTTTAAAAGACTCATGAAAAGTAGTTTTTTAAAAAATAATTTTAATATTTTTTTCTTTCTTTTTTGATGTCCCAAGTCTTTTGCTATTGTTTCCTTTCCAGTTTGAGAATTCCCTTTGGTCACATTTTAAGGGTAGGTTTGCTAAGCAATAAATTTTCTATTTTTCTTCATCTGAGCATGTCCCTATTCTGCCTCCTATGACACTCAGGAAGTTGTTTTCACCAGTGTGAATATTAACCTGTAAATAACCCTATGAGGATGAAATGGACTTTTCATCTCACCTCAACCCTACACATGCTTATATTTTCTATTGTCTTACTTAAAAAAATGTGTGATTATCCACTATGTATGGAGGAAACAGCATAAGAATCTAAGTCAGAAGATTTGGAGACTTAGCAGAGTTTTGTGACTTAATTTCTTTGGGCCTCAGTCTTCTCATTTCAAGAAAGAAAAAAGAAAAAGAGAGCGAGAGTGAAAGAAAAGAAAGAAAGAAAAAGAAAGAAGAAAGAAAGAAAGAAAGAAAGAAAGAAAGAAAGAAAGAAAGAAAGAAAGAAAGAAAGAAAGAAAGAAAGAAAGAAAGAAAGAAAGAAGAGAGAAAGAAAGAGAGGAAAGAAAGAAAGAGAGAAAGAAAGAGAGAAAGGGAGGGAGGGAGAGAGGAGGGAGGGAGGGAGGAAGGAAGGAAAGGTATGAGCTCCTTCCAAGTTTGTGATTTTTTGTAGCATTTCCAACAGAATATTATGATGGCATGCTTTTACTGCTTAATACTTTAAGATATTTTAATGATAAACCTATTAAATATTTTGGGGAAAAAATTCTTGTTTTAACTTTTTTAAGCACTAGAATACAAATTTATTTTATTTTTCCCTGATGTTTCAGGAAAATTATAATATGATATTCCCATTGAAAATCCTAGTTATACATACCTAAAAGAAATACTCCATCAGAATTGAATCTATAATTGTTGAAATTTGGATTAAACCAAATTATTTCCTCAAATACTCATCATAATTTACAAAGCTATGTTTGGGGTAACAACATAATTCTTCTGCTCCTATTGTAGGTACATGAGTACTAGTAATTAATTTTCTTTGTTTTCTTCTTTATTTTTATTTTACCCCTGCTTATTGATCATAGGAATTTTTACTTGAGTAAACTATACATCAGTTTACATTGGTAACTACTGATGCATCTTAGTTCAAGCAATTTTAAGAATTTTTTGGATCATGACTATTTTCAATCATCATATTGATATTTTTATTTTATTGATATATTTTAAAAATATTTAAAAAACAAAACCCCCATTTTAATACAGTCATAAAATAAATGAACATAATTATCTGAAAAAAAAAACATGTTTTAAATATAAAGCAATATATAAAACTAAGAGACGGAGTAGGAAGCATGAAAGAAATGATTGAAAAAGAATCAGAGAATGTTACCTTGCTCAGAAAGACCTTATTTTCAAGCCAAATATTGAAAATTCATTCAGACCAACGCATGTATTTATTTGCCTTTAAAATTGCAATGCCTCTTCCAAAGCTTTGAATGAAAAATGAAGATTGTAAAGAACCATTCTTCAGTTATGTGAAAGCTAAGTCCATTGTTAAATTTGCTGAATTACTCAATTATTGCAAAAAAAATCCTACAAAGATTGCCAAGGGTGATGGTAATGAATGAAATTGATCTAATCTTGCAATATGAAAAGAATTTCTTGGAGTGAAACACTTGTTTCACAGATAAATCTTAGGGGAAATAACTGGCTAAAGAATCCTTTTTTTTTTTTTTTTATGGAAGAAAACTTATTAAAATGACATAAGAGAAAGCATGGACATTTTAAATCCTAAAGCAAGATTGTCTATTAAAGTCTCACTATAATACAGGCTTCGAGGGAGCTTGCAACTATCCTGAGAAATGAAAGTGTCACAGTTCTTGGCCCAGTTATATATGTACATTCTTGGCCAGGTTCTTTTAATTCTTTCTCATGTCGTAATGTGAATTTTAATTTCCTTTATGATCTGTCAGGTACAGGATTCAAGACTTGCGAGACTACTAGGTGTATTTGATCTCCTTTAAAGACTGGCACCAATAAATGACACTTTGCCTTTCATTTAGAAAGAAAAGCTACTACATGGACAGTGCTAGAGCCAGTGATGAAGTATAGTCCTATGGTACTTGACAGCTTTCAAAGTTCTTTCCTATATATTTGGTTACTTGAATACTGTAGCAACCTCAGCAACTGTTGTAGCAACTGTGATAATTCTTTAATTCACTTTGTCACCTACTCCATTCCATGACAGAAACTGACTATAGCTAAACTAACAAACAAACAAACAAACATGCTGCCTAATTACACTTAAAATTTATGACCAAGAATCTCAAGTGAGTCCTTAGTACTATCAGGGGATTTTATTATATTTCCCCAGTCCATTTACTTTCCCACTTTTTACACAACAATTTCACAACTTTTTCCTCTCTTTCCTCTCAGCTAATAACTTTGCTTCTCAATTATTGAGATAATAGACCCAATTTGAAGAGAATTTCTGAAAATCCTATCATTAAATCTATCATTCCACCTGAGTCCGTACCTACATATTTTACCTTCCTTTCAATAATGGATGAGCCTTTGTTGCTCTCAGATCAACTCCTCCACTTGTCCATCCTATCCACTCTCACCTCCTCAGATATATCACTTCCAATTTCCTTCACGTTCTCTTGTAACATCAATATTCCCTCTCAGAACACAAACATATTATGTTAGCTCTCTTCTTAAAATATTTCTCTCTTAAACTCACATCTCCTTCCTCTAACACACCGATTCTGTAAACTTCTCTAGTGATTTTTAATAGCTCCATTTTCTCTTCTCTTGTCCTATTACATTATATATATATGTGTGTGTGTGTGTGTGTATATATATATATATATATATTTTTTTTTTTTTCTCTCCTATTATCCTTCCACTAAAACCACTCTGTTCTAGGGGACCAGTGATTTGTACATTGTGAAATCCAAGGCTCAACTCCTGTTTCACATCTTGTTTGACCACTCAGCAGCTCCCAACTCCTCTAACCACAACACTAGTGAGAATCCTTTTGTCTCTTGAATACAAGATTATCAACCTTAGCTGGTTCTCTGACTTTACTAGTTATTTCCTCTTTGCATTTTTCTTCTTTTCTTGACTTCTAAATACTGCAGTACCACAGAGCTCAGTCCTTGTACCATTCTTCATCTATAATTAATCTATTTTGACCTCATACAGAGTGTAGATTTAAATGCTATCTAAATGCTGATTATTTCAAATTTACGTCTTCAGCTGAGTCAACTCTTTTTTTAGACAGCTCCATATTTAAATATTCCAACTGCCTATTTAACATTTTTTCCCTGAATATACCATTTGGCACACCTAGTGTTAATGGATCTGAAGCTGAACTTCCCCAAACCCTCATTCCTGAGTATGGGGTAACTCCTTTCATTTGCTTAGACCACATTTGATCGCTGTATCAAGTACATCCCTTGATGTTTCTTTTTCTCATTCTTCACATTCAGTTTGTCAGTAAATCCTGTTGAGTCTATCTCTGAAAATCATCTAGAGTGTGACCAAGCCACCTTTATCTCCTACCAGCGCTATTTCAGTCATACCTAACTCCTTTCTCTGTTTCTACTCTCTCTCTCTCCTATCTCTTTCAATGCAGCAACTGGGTTATGCAAAATAATAAATTTGATCCAGTCATTTCTGTGCTCAAAACCCTCCAATATGTCCCTATTTTACTCCATTGGCTAATGAGGAACTTATAATCATGGCCCCAGATAATTCTCTGAATTTAGTTCCTCTGATTTCCTCCCTCCCATGTAATTTCTCCAGCCACATTATCCATAGGATTTTCTGGTTCACAACAAAGATACTTCAGTTCTGGGTTTCTTCCACCATGCTATTTTTCCTCTTTTTCCTTACCTTTTTAAGGCCTGGATGCTTTGCTTTTTCTAATTGCATATGAAAATTTCACTTATCTTTCAAGATCCAATTCAAATGTCAACTCAAATGTCTTCTTTTCTTCAGGTGTTCCCTGATGAGTCTATTAAAAATAACTAACTCTTCAAAACAAGCTTTAGTAAGCCTCATATCCTGCTTTGTATGTGTGTCGTAACAGATTTTTATCTAACATAAATTTACAGTGCAAGAATTTTTGTGAGTTTTAAATGATGATCGTCACACAGGGGTGCTCAATAAATATTTGTTAATTAAATAAATATTATAGGCTTTTGGTACATTTGCCTGTTTCTATCTCTAGCCATCTGTGATGCTCTAGGCTATATTCTCCATGTAAAATGAACTTTTGTCTTTTGTTTCAGGGAGTGCCTCAGTGATTAGATCAGTGCCTAACTCATAGTAAGACTTTATCAATACACGCCATGAATGAAAACATTAAAAAAAAAGGTCAGGCGTTTAAGCCCCCAAAATAATTTACATTGTTATGTAAATTAAAACTGACTTCAGTTCAGATAATTAGCTATAACTGAGTTCAATTTATATTTTTACATCATTTTCTAAAGCAGACCTCTCAATTTCTTTATACAACCTATAGCTCAGTAAAACCAGATCAAATATTATCCCTTAGTATAATAAGAAACTGCATCTGTTTTGCATGTGGTTGCTTCTGGCCTGGATACTTTGCTTTTTCTAATTGCATGTGAAAATTTCACTTACCTTTCAAGACCCAATTCAAATGCCAACTCTTTTTTGGAAACCTTTCCAGATCGCCCCATTCAGAATTAATTATTCTCTTTTCTGGTATTTTACAATTTATTTATGCATTTATTAAACAATTATTTATTGAATTTTCTAGGAGGCATGCTAGGTACTATGGAGAAAGGAATCTAGATGAATATTTTACTGTGAATACCCCAGAGTAGATTTTCTAGAGCAGTCGAGAAATTGCATATTGTTATTAATTATCATTTTATATATGTACTACCACTATGTTTCTATGAACAGGTTTCATGGATTATCCTATTTGTGGTTGTTGTGGTTTGGAATACTATGCTTCCTATATAACCAACTGAGAAACAATTTGTTGAAATTAAGTTAAAATATCCATTCATTTCTGAGCCATTTCTACATGTAATTTTTTCTCTGTATTTCATGGAGCTGCATGCTAAAACTTCCAGACTTTCTCTGTTTTGTACATTATTCTCTTTTATAAACAGTATCTGATCTCTCTACACTCAAATAAAATGAAACACAATTTCGGCCAATTATAACTCAAGCTTTATCTCTGCTTTCTTCATTTGAAGACTTCTACTATGATTATTTTTATATAAATTATATGCCTATAGATTTAATGAGATTCCGTATAATATTCTTGGTATAGAAAAGAGAAAGTATGATTTTCTTAAACGTGGTTAAACATTTTGAAATTTATGAAAAATATAATTAATTTATTAATTTTATATAATATGTAAACCAAAAAAGTATTTTTTAACTTTGGCTTTTTAATCTTTTTAAATTAGAAAATTAATAACTACAGATTTAAAAATGTCTTTTTGAGCTCCTGGTTCTCAAGGCTTCTCTGAGTCCAAGGGTTTCCACAGCCCTCCTGCCCTTGCCCCAGCCCAGGACCCCCCTCTGTCCCCTCCCTCCCCTCACTAAAGATCTGTTTAGTGAGAAGGCTCCTGTGTCTGGCAGAGCCAGCGTGACAGGAAGAGACAATCTTTCCCTGCCACGGGATAATCAGACCTTTGAACACACGCTGAGATTGTGAGGAGGCGCCGGACAAAAAGCACAGACTATGCCCCTGAAACGGATTAATGAGTTTAGAAATTTGGCCCATGACCCTCCAGCACAATGTTCTGCAGGTCCAGTTGGGAATGATGTGCTTCATTGGCAAGTCACAATTATGGGACCTAATGACAGCCCAAATCAAGGCTGTGCGTTCTTTTTGACAACAAATTTTCCTACAGACTACCCCTTCAAACCACCCAAGGCTGCATTTACAAGAGTTTATCATCCAAATATTAACAGTAGTGGCAGCATTTGTCTTGATATTCTAAGATCACAGTGGTCTCCTGCATCAACTATTTCTAAAGTTCCTTTATCCATTTGTTCACTGCTATGTGATCCAAACCCAGATGATCCCCTAGTGCCAGGGATTGTACAGATCTATAAACCAGGCAGAGATAAGTACAACGGAATATCTCGGCAATGGACTCAAAGTATGCCATGTGATGCTACCTTAAAGTCAGAGTAACTTGCATTATAACTGAAATAAGCTTTAAATTACTGTTCCTCTTTTGGTTTTCTTATCCAGCTGCTCCCCTATCAGACTTCATTTTTTAATTTTATTTTTTGTTTACCTTCCTCCATTCATTCACATGCTCATCTAAGAAGAGGTAAGTTCTTCCAGCTTTGGACAATAACTGCTTTTAGAAACTGTAAAATATCCCGGCCAGGCGTGGCTCAGAGGTTGAGCATCGGCCTAGGATCCAGGCGATCGGGGTTCGATTCCCGGTCAGGGCACATGCCCGGGTTGCGGGCTCGATCAATGACTCTCTCATCATTGATGTTTCTATCTCTCTCTTTTCCTCTCTCTGAAATCCATAAAGATATATTTAAAAACGACAACAAAAAAAAAAAACTGTAAAATAGTTACAAGAGAATAGTTGCTCATGATTCAGAATTTTTTTTAAAAAAATAGAGCATGTGTATTATGTAGCCAATGTCTTTACTCTAATTTGGTTATGAGACTAAAATCATTCCTCTCTGCTCTAACATGCTGAAGAAATCATCTGAGGGGGCAGGAGATGGATGCTCAGTTGTCACATCAAAGGAAACAATATTATTCTAGCAGCATCCATTCTTGTTTAAGCCTTCCCCTGTTAGAGATCTAAGATTATATGATATACTTTATGTTTATAGCTGATGTGGCTGGAGAATTGGTATTGAATTTATAGCATCAGCTGAACAGAGAATGTGATGTATTTTATGCATGTCAGTAAAGGAATGATCTGTTTTTGTTCTACAGAGAATGGAAATTGGAAGTCATACACCCTTTGTATTCCAAAATAGGGTCTCAACGTTTTGTGATTTTCATTTAAATTGTTAGGAGGCTTGGAACCATTAGTTAATCTATCTTCCAATACACTGTTTAATATAGCACTGAATAAATGATGCAAGTTGTCAATGGATGAGTGATCAACTAAGACCTTTGCTAGTAATTGATTTATTTTTCCTCAATAAAGCTGCATAAACCAAAATAATAATAATAATAATAATAATAATAATAATGTCTTTCTGAGACTGCTAAAATACATATTATTTTTATTAGTATATTTTAACTTTATATATTAAACTTTCATATAGTCATAATAAACAGTTGAAGATTTAAAATGAAACGGCCTAACACTGAATTCTTCAATCTTATTTTGATCTCTGAACCATTTTCTTGATAATAATTTTATAAATGTACATAACCTAATAAATGTAGTACATATGTTTTTGATTTAATAATGTACAAATTTGCTCAATGTATCTTAAATTTACTTCATTTAGTTAAACCTTACTATCCAGTACTAGTTAAGACACTGGAAAGAAAGACAAATTGGAATAAATACATTTCCTGGCTTCAAGGACATTTGGCATAATCTTTCTGATGTGAATCTTTTTTTCTCTAGGAATTAGGTCATCTGACTTTCCCATAGCACTAGTATAGTGAATTTCAAATTAAATGAAATAACATTAATTGGGCTTCTGTGTGAACAGAAGTTATTTAATGAATGCCTTTGGTTAGATTATACCAATCTCTGTAATGCTAAAATGCTGCTTAATTTACTTCAGAGACTCTTTTCAGTGACTTTACACCTTTCTACACCATAATAACAGTATGATTAATAAAAAATGAGAGTTAAAGATTTTTAAATATCAGGAGCCCTTCAAACAGCTTTTGATTCTCCCAAAGATGTAGAAAGAGTTATCATCACTGTGTGGTAATTGGAAAATGAAGTACAGAGTGTTTACACAGCACATAATTAGTAGAGCTAAGATTCAAGACCAGACAGCAATGGGCAAAGACACATTTCTCTCCATAATTAAAACTTCAATTAAGCTATTATTTTAGTACTCACAGACCTCAGCTTCAAGTTCCCTCAAGAACCACGTGGTTGCCAACAACTTTCTATTGAACTGTTCAGGTCAGAATTGTGAATTCACAGTTTTGCCATTTCATAAATGTTTATCACCTACTCTTTGACAGGTACCCTTCTGCACTAAGAAGACAAATAAGATTTTTGTCTTCATGAAACTTATACATAGGAACAGTAGAAATTTAAAAATAAACACACAAGATCATTTCAGAGAAAGTGTTATTTTATAAAAAAGAGTTTTGCTGGTCTTTGCCTCAGTTCCTGGGAGACAGTCTCTAAATCCTTGGAATATGATGAGTTACGGAAGTATCTCTTTTATTTGTAGTGGATCATGATTGTTTATGCTCGGGAGATGATTTATGATGAGTTTCTAGATAGTTTATACTAATTAGAAGACTCAGAATGAGGGATGGCCATACCAGAAAAACTAACCATGAGATTAAAGAGTTGAGCTTTGAGTCAAGTTATAGCAGCTGACCTCTGAGCTACTGAGGAGGCAACTTAAACATTTCAGTTCAGTCACATGGCTAAAGATTCAATCAATGACTCTCCAATAAATGTAACAAAACCTCAATAAAAATTGGACACTACAGAGGGTTGGTAATACACATTAATGTGCGGAGAGGGAACTAGTAACTTTGCATCTGGGACCTACTGAGATTGTATCCTATGTGTCTCTTCTTTTGACTGTTTTTTATTTGTATCCTTTTTGCTATAACAAAAGTATAGCATTTTCTGAGTTGTATAATTTGTCCTAGTGATTATCAAACTTTAGGAGGTAGTGGGAACCCCCAATTGGTATACAGTTTGACAGGAATTATATATGGCCTAGGAGCCCCCAAGCTTGGGGCTGATGTCTAAAGTAATGGTAGTTTTGTGAAGGTCTGTACCCTAATGTAGTTTGGCATAACTCTGGGTAGTTTGCCTGAGAAATCATTGCAGAAAGGTAATTATTTTCAGGACAGTTAAACAAGGTGGTATAAATGAATATGTTTGTGAATTAGTACTTAGAATGAGAAATCAAAGAAGATGGCTCCCAAGGGTGACACTGGAGCTAAACTCCAAAAGATTAGAAAGATTGAGGAATGAGTAATCTAGAGGTAGAACACTTCAGGCAAAAGGAAGCAGCAACTCCAATGTTATAAAAGTGTTTTGGGCAAATAAAACAGCTTACAAGTCTAGAGCAGAAGTAAGCTGATAGAGGGCAAAGATAGATGATAGACGGATCATTAAAAGATAGATTTAACAATTGTGCTAAAGATTGTTTCTGTTCACCAAAATCAATACTCTCCTTTTCTCTATGGACTCACAGCTAAATTATGTTTCTTAGCACCCCTTGCAGTAAGGAGGAGCCACGTGACTGAATTCTAGTTAAGGTGAAACAAATGGAAGTGATGTGTATTGATACTGAGGGTTGAGAGTAGGCTATTCTTAACCAGAATTTTACAAAGAAACTCCTTAGCCATACATTTCAATGAGTGCTAGAAATCACATCAGTAAGAGACTCATCAGAGATAAATGCAATGAGTAATGTGGCAGCAAAAAATAAAATACAATCTAGAGGCCAGGAGTTTGATAAATAAACTAAGGAGCACGGGCAGGGAGTGAGTCATTGGCAATTGTCACAATTGTTAAAATGTCTTTATTTTGTTATTCTTGTGATTCTAGCTGTAGAGTTCTATTATATGCTAGACATGAAAGCATAGGTTTTCGGTAAACCATAATAATAACTATATTAAATATCAAATATGATTTAGACAATGATTCTATATATAGTATCTCAAAACATACAAATCATCCAAAATATACTATGTGGAATAGACTATGGAGAGTTAAGGTAATAAGATTTGGGAAGGTTGAGGTAAATAATTTGCTTACTGTCCAGCTATTATGTAGTAAATCCTACATTAGAACTCAGCTTGACTGACTTCATCAACTTCACTCCTACAGAGCAACTGCTTCTGAACACTGAACTTAATCAGAAATAAGCACTTGTGAGTGATTAGACTAATCAATCAGGATGACTGACTGATCTTGGCACTTTAAAGATAGATATCTTAGCATCAGAAAAACATAATCATAATTGTATTTCTCTGCATAACTCCTTTTCTACTTGCTTATCTCAAATTTAATTAAAAACTTCACTAATGGAAAAGAGAAAGTGGAGAGTTTTTTTTTTTAATTTTACATTTTTATTTATTTTTATTGAATTTATTGAGGTGACGATTAATAAAATTATATAGGTTTCAGGTGTACAATTCTGTAATTCATCATCTGTATATTGTATTGTGTGCTCACCACCACAAGTCAAGTCTCCTCCCATCACCACTTATCCCTCCTTTACCCTCTCTTACCTCTTCCCATCCCATTTTTCTTCTGGTAACCACCATACTGTTATTTGTGTCTATGTTTTTCGTTGTTGTTTGTTTTGTTTTGTTGTGGTGGTTTTTTTGCTTAATCCCTTCACTTTTTTCAGTGACACCCCCTCCCCTCTGACAGCTGTCAGTGTGTTCTCTATATCTATGAGTCTATTTCTATTTTGTTTGTTAGTTTATTTTGTTCATTAGACTTCACATACAATGGTGCCTCGGTTTTCGAACGTCTCCGTTGATGAACATTTCGGGTTACGAATGCCTTAAACCCTGAAGTCAATGTTTTGGTTTTCGAACATGCCTCGGAAGTCGAACATGCCACGTGGCTTCCGCTGAGGGCAAGATCCTGAGGCCCCGCTGTCTGCTGTGGATCCCTCAGCTTTGGAAAGTTTCAGAGCTCAAACAATCTTCCAGAACAGATTCCATTAGAAAACCCAGGTGCCACTGTATAAGTGAAAGAGTATCATGTGACTCTTGGTCTTTATTTTACATCACCTTAAGAAAAGCTGTCTAAAAGCACTCTTCCCACTTTGGTATAATAATAGATTAATGTGCTCTGACAGTAGGCATAATACTTCTATTGCTATAATTCAACAAGAAACAAAGTTTAAAGTGAAACCATATCAATTACACAGTAGGTGTACTGTTTTGCAGACACATGGAGTAGGTTGATTTAAGAAGATGACAGCTTGCCCGGCCTGCATGGCTCAGGGGTTGAGCATCTACCTATGATTGAGGTTCAATTCCTGATCAGGGCACATGCCTGGGTAGGGGCCTCAATCCCCGGTAAGGGGGTTCAGGAGGCAGCAAATCAATGATTCTCACTGAAATCAATAAAGACATATTTAAGTAAAAAAAAAGAAGATAGCTTAATTTTTGCATGGGGTGTGGAGATACATAACTTCTCAGCTACTTCAGGGATGTCAGTATTAGCAGAACCTGCCATAAAATAATATTGTGTTTCCATTTGTCATTCACAAGTAGTTTTGTTTCCTTTAAGTGAGTTCCCAACATTTCTGAAAAAGAATGAAAATAATTTTTACTTGACCATCTACTTTTTGTCAGGTGCTTTTGTAGATGCCATATTTTCCAGACAAGGAAATAAAAACTAAGAGGGGTTACGTTACTTGCTAGAAATTACAGAAAGACTGTGGCAAAATCCAAGATTTATACTCAAATCAATCTGGCCCTGGCCAGTGTGGCTCAGTTGGTTGAACTTTGTCCTGTGCATCGATAGGTCACCGGTTTGATTCCCTGTCAGGGCACCTACCCTGGTTGCAGGTTCTGTTCCTGGTCAGGGTGCCTTTTTCTTCATCTCCCTTCCTCTCCCTCCTCAAAAAACAATAAAAAACAAACAAACAAATGTATTCAGATCAATCTGAATATAAAAATCGGTGTTTAAGAAAAGTTGGGTTTATAATCAAAATTGTTTTCATGTTAGATTTTGGCATTTAATTTTTTTTTTAAATGAGGGCAAACTTTTTTTTCCTGGAATCATATTTAAGTAGACTTTATTCACTCACTCACTCACTCACTCACTCACTCACTCACTCACTCACTCCTCAGCAAATGCTTACTGTATGCCAAATATATTCCAGGCATTTTGCTATGAGGCTTACAATAATGAACATAGATAAAACTCAGGAACATCATGGAATTTAAATTTTAGGGGAGACAGATAAAATAAATAAACTAAAGCTATTACACGAGAGATAGTTTAAAGATTGAAATATACAATAATGAAGTTTTCAAAAATGTTAAAATGAACTTTTAAATTTTTATCTTCAATTGAATATGAAGTTATATGACTATTAATACAGGATGATGAATTAATGTTTTATATATTTGTAAGCTTGTTTTACCTTACCGTGAGTTACTGTAGTTGTTGTTAGGATATACATAATAGTTGTTAAATGATAAAGAAGAAAGTAAGTCCTGTAACAATGTTCTTCTAAAAAGGAAAGGTGTTTTAATAATCCAGCAAAGTTGTTTTGACTACTAAGGGAATTCCCTAGAGATGCTTAAAATCACAAACAGTTACACCTAATTTTTATCTATATTTTAGATACTCTTCTATATTTATAGTTATAACTGCCATGCTAATTAAAGTTACATACTTTTTAAAAATCCAACTCACAGCAAATGAAAACTAAGACAATTTTTAATAAGGAGAAAAAGATGCTTTATCAAAAATCTAAATTGATTCCCAAGGGATGAATTCAAGCTGTTTGAACATCTGGTTAAAATGGCCCTTGAGGACGTGGGACCTGTTGGATTAAATGAAGACACTTCAGTTTGGAAAATGATAGCTTCAAGAGGGCAATGCACACTCTCATCTCCATTTCCAACCCGTGCTTGTTTTAAGGAGTCCAAACCAGATGCAAACAATTTAATGGCATGTAAGTGAAATCTTGGTTTAGAGACCCACAGTGGGATAGTGTCCACTGGTCATTATTCAGGCTTCCCTGGAATTTTATTTATTTTCACCTTTGCTTCTAAATATAGAAAATATAATAATCAATGTGTCATAATCGCAGTTTCTCAACACATGGTGCTTTCTAAAAATTTTTATTTTTCCTATCTTACAGACTAGGTTTCTTTTATTTTCTCATTTTTATTTAGGTAAAAGAGAATGACTTTAAGTCATCATCCTTCATCTGTTTTCTCCATTACAGGAGACATAGCTGCACATGCAAAATTACTCTGCCCAGGGAATTGCTACTGGAAAGCTCTTTAAATCCCCTGTGAGAAAACAATCCAGTGGACATATAAATTGATTGAAAAATTCCAAATCATGACCTTTAAAGCTACATTTATAAGATAAATAAAAATTGCTACATTTTCATTTATTTTGTGTTTTTTTTCCCTTTTTTGAGACCATAATAAATATTTTTGTACCTTTATTTAAATGAGAAAGCTCAAAATTGCCTGGATTTTACTGAATACTTTTATATCACAGTATGCTTATTTTGATTTAATTTTCTAAGAAATCATTTTAGTTGTTATCGCAAAGAAACAAAACAATGTTAGTATAACCTACTTGTTAAGAGTAACTACATAATAGTTAACAAAATTCTTTGGCTATTTGGAATTTATTATGATGTGAGAAAAATTAAAACATTTTTTTCCTGATGTATTTTTATCTTTCACACTATGCATGGTAAATCTATTTTTCATGAAGAAAGGCTCATCAGATGAGTTTGATCAGAAATATAAAATCATATTCCGTTCTTGCTGGAAGGAGCCAGGAACTGGCAGACTTCAACCTACATCCAGACATGAAGAGCAAGGAAGGACTTGCCTTTACTGAGAAAGAAATGGAAAGATTGTTATTTTTTATCATATAACAGTTGTACAAATCAGTTAAAATAGTCAATTTGAAACATTTTTAGTTTCTCAGGAAAATGTTTAAAATGTGACTATTTTTCGGCAGATTTGAGATAATTCCATATCACTAATGTCAGTGGTTCCCAATCAGGGCAGTTCCCTTACTCCGCACCTCTCCACCCTGGGAACAGTTAGCAATGCCTGGAGACATTTTAGATTGCCATGTCTGTTACTGGCATCTAGTGGGCAGAGGACATATGTGCTACACACACAATGCACAAGACAGCCCCACGGCAACAAAAAAATCATTTAGCGTAAAATGTCAGTGATGTGGATGTTGAGAAACTCTGGCTAAGGTAAAGGCAATCTTGCTATTGCCAGCCACTAAGGCTAACTGAAGGGTTCTATACAATTTGTCCTTCTGGATGAAAGGAAGCAGTAATAAAATAATACTCTGTTATTTGTGTTTATATACAAAGGTCAAAGAAAAGCAATTTGTCATATATTTAACATTTTATGTCAACTATTCTAGAAAAAATAATTCTGCAGAAAATAAAAAAAACACCTGTGTGATTAAGCACAGTTTTTTAAAAAAAGTTAAGAAAGGCATTTGCATGTTTCTCTTATCCTATGCAATTTTCCCTGCATCAAATAACTATGAACATTTCCAGTCCAACAATTTTTATTGGGCTAAATGATCAAACCCTGGTACATGATAAAAAGTTTTGACATTTCTGCTTAGAAAATAAAATTAATCACATGGCATTTACTCATATATATTTGACCAAGAACTAAGTAATAAGAAACTCACCCAAAGTTTATCATGAGAAAGATTATTTTCAGAGAGACTATCCTCTAGAAATGTATGAAGGAAACAATGATGTATTTATTTGCTAATTGTTTTCTGTTACATATACATTGTTAATTTCAATCAAATGGTCAACAAATATTACAAGAACATAAGAGGAAAACAAAATATAGCGAGTTTGGTATTATGGGTTATATAAAAAAGTAAAAGACACAACCCTGTCTCTAGAATCTTTACACATCAACACTCAAAATATTTCAACATTTAAAAGGTAAAGTTTTTATGATTCATCTGTTAACTAATTCATCAAATAAACATTTATTACAAAACCCTTATATGACAATTCCTGTGCAATATATAGATACACAGTGTACACACACTGGCACCACAGTTGGACATAAATGTTCCATGAAAGCAAAGAATCACACTTGGTGGTTTGTTCAATGTTGTATTTTCAATTAGTTACTATGGAGGCTGAACACATAAGGCTCACTACATATTTGCTGCATCAGCAAAAAATTAATAAATGTATTAATGTATATCAATACATGGCAAGTATACACCAGGTATAAAGGCAGCAAAGAGAAGAAAATAACACACATAGCCACGCATGTCATAAGGGTCCTCACAAGGGAGGTAGCATTTCACCTGGGCCTAACCCAATGATAAATCTTTGAAAAATTAAGGGACCATTTGAGAAGAGTGAATGATCCTACAGAAGATGATAGACTTGCTTTTTGTACAGTTAGTTTTGAGAAGATAAAACATTCTCTCTGAAATATCAACTGGACTAATACAAACGTGGGTCTGCTCCTGGAGAGAGAAGTGAGGGTTTAGCAATATCAACTGAGATGGCGGCTACACAGTGGTAAAAGAAGCAGCTTGAGAGCAGAATATCTGAATGAGAAAACAGAGAGAGGGACAGAGAGAGAAGGGGAGAGAGAGAGAGAAAGATTCAAGGACTGAATGTCTGTAGAAGTGAAGGATACAGATAAAAATTAATCTCCCTACTGCAGAGTAGTACCAAGAGAACCAAGGGAAAAATGATTTTTTAAAAGAAATGAGTGGTTCACTGTGACAAATAATGAAAAGAAGTCAAAGAAGCTGAGGTGTCAGAGAGGTCATTGGGTTTTTCATTAGGAGGCCCAATATTTCACACACACATGCCAGGTAGTAGAAAGGAGAAGGGACAGAGGTCAAGGGAAAGTTACATAAAAGAGACGTGTAAATTTCTCTCCTCTTTCCAGCACCGCTTTCCTGGTTCATGGCCTCATTGTATTTTACTTGGAGCGCAGCCATAGCCTCCTAAACAGCCCTTTCCTGGCACAATGCCGTTTATGCGCAGCTGCAATATGAATCTTTTAAAATCTCAAATTTGAGCATACAACTCCCTTGCTCAGAAGCCATCACTGACCAGTCATTATTTATAGTCCCAAACTTTTATCCTGGCATTCAAAGCCCTACATTTTTTTACTTTCAATCAGTCTTCCTTATCTTATTCTTTTTATGTTACATCACAGTTTGATAACTATATAATAGGTAGTTTTCTGGTTCTACTCCATTATTTCTTGCCTCAGTGTCTTTTCTCATGTTTTAATTTTACCCATCTGGGAATCTCCCCCCTGCCCCCCTTTTTTTTAGTTTCACAATGTCAAGATCCTAGGCATCTTTCATGCCATAGATTAAATGCTACCTATTTATTTAGACATTTCCTTATTCTCCTCACCTGCAGACAGTTTCTGTTTTCCACTCTTCTGAAGCATCTTCAGACCTCCCTCCTGGCACTTATACACTTTTTTCTTTATTATGTTATTTACTTTAGCACATACAAATTGTGCAAATAATTGCAAAAGTAGGTTTGCAGTTATAAGTATGTGAAACAGTTTATTTTTATATTATTCATTAATTATTGTATTATCTGTCTTCTTCTTATTGTTATTGTTATTATTTAGGTAATGATGGATGGTAATTTAGCCTACTTTTGCCCACCCTGTATTGCTTGCCGACTCAGCATGCAAGTGATACACTTTGGTTAATGGCAACCTAGTTTAAGTTAGATAAATACTCAGGTCATGTATTTCACATAGTATCATTCCTATTCCCAAAGCCATAGTGAACTGGGCTGTGATCCACATGACCAGGGCAGAGTAATCAAGCATCAATATGGGGACTTTTCTGATACTATAAATAATGATGTGTTTGTGTTCTACTGGAGTCACTTAAGTGATAGAATTAAAGTCATGTAGAGGACTGATTGAGAACCAAGTCAATACAGATTAAAATGGAATTGAGAAGAAATGAGAGATGAAGAGAGAAAGGTCAAATTCTAATGAACATGTTTTGACACTTTGGATTTAGGAATTCTGTACTTTATAACTCCAGGGGGTACCATTCATTCATGTCCTGTATGAATGATGCCTGACATTTTAGCTATTTGGGCCAATAAATTCCCATTCTCAGGTTAATTCAATTTAATTTTGTTCCTGCCACTGTCATTTGCCAATGAAACAGGTAATGCATTTATATGTAGTTTTAAAAAACATTTATTCTACCAGAAAATACATTTTCAAATACTGTATTTGCTTATTCATTTTGAATTCAAATGATTTCTAACAGCGCTTTCTCCATAATAAAAAAAATGTATTTATTTTTAATGTATTCTATTAAGTTGGCCTATGCTAAGTTTGATAAGTGAATATCAATAGAGAAAAAAACTGAAGAATATAAACCATAGAGAAGGGGTTTATGTAATATGTACAGGACTAGCAATTAATATCAGACAAAGTTTTATTTGAGGAAAAGTCATTTGGGTGTTTTTTCAATTAAATTTAAAACTCAAAATAATTATAATTTACATTTTATGACTGGTTATTTTAACTTATGGATTATTTTTATAGCTCATTGTTAATGCCATTATTTTTATTACAATATTTTTATTTGTATAACTGACAAGCTGGGCACTATAGAGGACTTCTGATAGATCTGGAACAATCACTGTATCTATCTGTCAACTAAATCTTTGAATGTGAACTCATTCTAAGTACTTGAGAAAGTAAAATAGTGATATACACACATAACACACAAACACACATACACAAACTCTAGTAGAGTCATAATAATTAGTGACATTCTGTGTTTTGCAAGAAATCTAAAGAAAACAACTATCATAATTTTCCTTCCTCTTAGACTTGATTGCTAATTTTCAAAATTCTTCAATCCAGAGCTCAGCTTCACTCAGTCCTCACTTTTTTTCCTATATGTTTTAAACACATTAGTAAGTGTTCTTACATTGTAACAAAATATACATGATCTTGAACAGTGTTGTACTGGTTTTAAAAGAACAGTGAAAAGAAGCAGGACTTGGGGAAGAAAGAGTGCAGGCCAAATTATTTTGCTAGTTTTTATGCAGTTGAAAAGAGCAAACACAAGCATAGGACACAAACATTAATGAGTTTCTAAAATCTCAAAAAGTATTTAAGTTAAAATGGGTAAAATTTTACTATTTTAATGCTTGGAATGCTAGAGAGGATGACTATGCTTAGGTGTGGAATCATTTTCTCTGACATTATTAATAGTAAATCATTCCTTTTTTTATTTTAAATTATGCTAAGTGAAATAAGCCAGGCAGAGAAAGACAAACATCACATGATCTCGCTTATACGTGGAATCTAAAGAACTTAAACTGATGAACAGAATAGATTCAATGACATGGAAGCATAGATGAGACTGACGAATGTCAGAGGGAGGGAGGAGGGCGGGTGGGTGGAGGGGGAGAGAGTAACCAAAGAATTTATATGCATATATGCACAACCCAAGGACATGGACAATGGTGGGGACAGGGCCTGGGGAGGGGGTGGGACGGGGTGGAATGGGTCATTGGGGAGAAAAAGGGACATTTGTAATATTTTAAACAAAAATAAACAAAAATAAAAAAACACACAAAAAAACCCAAATCATTCTTTTTCTGGCCTTTTCCCAAGGCAATTATGCCTGGAGATGTGAGGATGGACCAGACTACTTCTTGAAATGCTTCCCTTGATTTATAACTATCAAAATGAGTATATGTATACATGAATACACATGTACTCAGTTTGAGAAATAACAGTGCTCCAGATAGTGTGGGCATAACAGATGTGTGCTCCCTGAAGAAACCAATGGAAAAATCTCTGTAGACAAAAACGTACAACAGAAAGTCAAAGCTTCTCAAGATTTCTTTTACCCTCACAATGCATATCTACTTAAGGCATAATTTAGTGAAAGTTCTACATTAAAGTCTTAAAATTTTCTATCTAGTATTCGTTTTCCTACATAGAGAAAAAAATAATGTGATGCGAATTAGTACAGTTATGAATACTCCTAGAATGAGCTTTGCTAACAGGAACAGGAAACAACCTAATGTCTTTTAATTACATTTACATAGTTACTAGTCAAACAGAGCAAAACATTTACATTTCTCTTCCTGTGTTACTTCAGACTCGAGAATATATATATATATATAAATACACACACACACATATATATATAAATGCAGCTTCAATATTTCCTTTAAAAATGTCAAACATACTTCCAATTATCTAAGAAAAAAATAAAATTATGGGTTTATACTTGGAAAATTTTAGCTTCATCCATGGCTATTTATTCTCAGTGGATTTAAATGCTGTTATTCACTTTTCACTTTGCTTACATAGTAGAAAACCAGTCTGTGACAAACCAATATTATTTCTGGGCAATTTAGGCTTGGAAAATTCTGAATGTTGATAATGTAAGGTAATGAGAACGGATATCGTAATTTTTATGTAAATATAAAGAACTTTTCTATAATTTTCAGCAGATCTTGAGTTAAGGTTAAAAAATATTGCTAAATTCCTTTATAAAGTACAACCTTAAATAATAAATTCAAAAAATAATAAATAAAATTATTAATCATTATAATAAAATTTGTCACAAAGACTCTGCCCACTAGAAATAGACCCATTTTGAAACTAATATATAACTATGTAAGATAATAATTCTGTTGAGATTTTTAATCAAAATTCTAAAAAGAGCTTTCCTGGATATTTCTGGTGTAATATTATCTATGATCAAATATTATAAGGTTCAGG
The DNA here is from genome assembly GCF_964146895.1 of Miniopterus schreibersii. Classification (NCBI taxonomy): domain Eukaryota; kingdom Metazoa; phylum Chordata; class Mammalia; order Chiroptera; family Miniopteridae; genus Miniopterus; species Miniopterus schreibersii. Next base: position 116,942,486 of record NC_138102.1, read on the forward strand.
GTGTAGCAGAGAAAGCTATATACTCCTTTATCTTATATGATGGTGTAGCTTACTTTCCCAATTCTTAAGGCAATGTTCTAACAGTGCTCTTGGTTAGATGATTTACTTTCCTCTTTTATTTAAATAATATATATTCTTTATTAACTTCGATTGCAATGTAGTCTAAACCCTTTCAGTAAAATCTGCCCTTTCCCCACCATCAACAACATTCTCATTTTATGGCTGTTCTGCCATATACACTAAAATCTGGGACTCATGACTCAAGTTCAAGCTATGTCCCAAGACAACTTCAATTCCTAACAACACTTCTCAGACTAGGTACCTGAAGGATGGCCTGTTGTTTCTGAGAACTAAGCCACGGAGCTATCCATTCTCAAGGAAACTTTGGAACCTCTAAAAATGTACAAAACTAGGTGAGCTCTCTGGACTGAATCCAGCTATTGTAATTCTAGTTCTTTTTGTGACTGATTTCCAAATTACTTGCCTGGTATTTAAATAATGTGTAAATCTGTTTCTTTAGTAATTCTCTCTACCTTCTGGCCAGCTATTACTATCGTTACTCTAGCTATCCCTTGATTTGCAGGTATCTGCATATTTTTCTATGATTATTTCACTTTCAAAATGTGTCCTTATGTTTGATGTGTCATTGTAAACATAATAGCTGGGGCAGGTTTATTAATAAATTTGGATTGAATTCTATGATTTTATTTTGGATTTTGCCTCTATCCTAGTTTTTACATCCACTGTCCCTCCACCCGCTCCTTTTTGACTGAGAGATGTATTTACATATTTCACCTAAACGTGTAAGGATCTTTGAAGATATTAATTCCAGTTAGAAAGCTCATGACTCATATGATTGTACAGTATTTTAATTGTGATCTCACAAAACAAATATTATTAAATTTATTTTGTATACTTAAGGTTTATTTAGATTTATCTTTCAATTTTGCATTTTCTTTACTCACCATTGTTGATTTTTACATTTTAGACTTTTCTTTTGGGATTATTTGCTAATTTCTGCTGTATAATCTAAAAAAAAAAAAAATCTTTTAGTGTGGCTCTACTTATTGTACCCTCTCAGTTTTTAGTTTTGTTAAAACTGTTTTTAATATACTCTCATGGATAATAGTTTTTCTAGGTGTATGATTTTAAATTGCCTTTTTTTCCAATTATAAGGATATAATTCGATTTCCATTGTGGTGGCAGCTGAAAATGTCAGCTGCCAGTTTAATTTTTGTCTTTTTTTTTTTTTTTGGCAAGGGGAGATAATTTGTCTTTGTCTTCCAGTGGTTTCTTTTATGTTGATATTCTCTTAATCTTCACTCACCTGAAGTTTCATGATAATGTATCTTTGTTCAAATTTGTTTTTATTTATCATAGTAAGGTTGTTTTGATCCCCTAAATCTGATTATTTGTATTTTTGGTCAGTCTGGACATCTCATCCAATAGCCATTTGAATTGCACTTCTCACTCGTACTCCATTTTCTCTTTCTGAATACCTTCATTCTATTTTTCTCATGTCTTAATCTCTTTTTTTTTTCTCTCTCTTTCTGCTTTATGGAGAAGTCTTCAGATACATTTTCTAGCTCACAAAGTTCTCACTTAGGCTCTTCTAATGTACTATTTAGTTCTTGAAAGAATATTTCATCTTAATTGTTATATATTTCCTTATTTCTAAAAGATCTATTTGGTCGGTTTAAACATTTTTATAGCTTCTTGTTCCTTTGTCACATTTTAAATACCTTCTTTTTAATTTTGAACCTATTGAATAATTCCTATTTTATACTCTATTTTATATAATATGCAGAATCTTTATGAATGTGTTTCTGTTTGTTCTTATTTCTTAGTCTCATGCTGGCTTATTTCATTGTTTATTTTATGACTTTTACTGTAAGCTCAATTTCCATGGGACTTTCTCTATGGTAAGACATTGAACTCTGAAGTGAAGTTGATTTCTTCCAGGGACAGGTTATATTTCCTTCTGCCAAGCATCTGGGACACTACCAATCTGGAACTATTTTAAATTCAATTTTGGTTTGTGATCAGAAATTCTTAGGGGTAGATTTTTTCCCCCTCCACCTATTCAGAATCAAAACAGACAATCTTCCACAACCTCTCCTTTTCAGCCACTGAATAATGTGAAGGCCAACTTCCATCTAACTTCCCTTGTCACACATGCCCTAGACTTTTCTTTCCATCTCACAGTTATGTGCACCTTTAAATGGAAAGCTGCAGATAAGGAACGGCAGATATCTTAAGGACAGCTGTTGGCTTTGGTCCTGGATGGCTTTCTTCAGAGTCATGGTTTCTTATAATTCTGTTCTCTGAGAATTACTCTCCCTTTATTGCTAGTTCAGTTATAAACTGAAGGTGTGTGAATAAATATTGTACTCAGTTTTTTAAATTTTCCAGTTTTGAATAGATTTCTTCAGTTTTCTAATTTATCATATTTCCAGAAATGAAAGTGCCTAGATGAATTCTACATATTTAATATGGACAGATAAATAAGCCTAGTTTTACAGTGAGTGCATGTGGGCCATCCACCTCATGAATCTAATTGTATATTATACTGAGCTGAAAGTGCCTCCCTCCTCAAAAATAAATAAATTCATGTCCACCTGGAACTTGTGAATGTGACCTTATTTGGAAAGTTCTTTGCAGTGTAATCAAGTTAAATGAGGCCATACTAGATTAAAGAAGACCTTATATTAGTATGACTGGTGTTATTTCTAAAAAGAGGAGAAGAAACACGGAGATTAACACACACAGGGAGCATGCCATGTGACAAAAGAAACAAAGATTGGAGTGAGGCATCCACAAGCCAAGGAACCCCAAGGATTGCAGTCAACAAGCAGAAGCTAGGAGAGAGGTGTAGAATAGATTCTCCCTCAGAACTTCCAGAAGAAACCAACATTGTGGACAATTTGATTTCAGACTTCTAGCTACCAGAACTGTGAGAGACTAAATCTCTGTTGTTTTAAGCCACCAAGTTTCTGGTAATGTGTTACAATAGCCTTAGAAAATGAATACATATTAATCATGGGACCCCTGATTTCTTCTAATGTATTCATCTTGTTTTATTTGCATCTGTGGATGTGCATAGTCACTTATTCTATGTACAGAAAGTATTTTTAAGGCTAAAGACATGATGTATTATTGTAGAAACTTTACTTTCATGATTCAGCAAGAGTAAAATAATATAAATTTCATAATGTCATCTATAGAGAGTAAAGTCCACTTGGCCATTTTTTAAAAATATGTTTTTTATTGATTTTAGAGAGAGAGGAAGGGGGAAGGAGAGAGAGAAAGAAACATCAATGAGAGAGAACATTGATCGGGTGCCTCCTGTATGTCCCTTGCTGGGGATAGAGCCTGCAACCCAGGCATGTGCCCTCACCAGGAATCTGATGGGTGAATGCTCAGCCACTAAGTCACACCGGCTGGGCTCCACTTGGTCATTTTGATGTATTAATCAGTAGTGGGTTATGGAAACAGAGCCTAAGCTGTTTAAATCAGAAATCTTGTGAAAGCCTTTTAAAAATAAGACAAACTAAAATGTTCTCTTTATCTATATCTATCTATCATCTATCTATATCTATCTATATCTATATAATTGAGATATTTTCAGATGGAATCTGCCAGGATCATTTTCAAAATTCTTTAATGCTATTAAATCTATGACACATGTACAATGATATATGATATCATAGATATATGTTATATTGGTTTCTTGCCTGGAGGAAATATTAAGATGTATTGTTGCTCAAGGTAAATATTTACTTGACAGTTTGGACACTCAGTATTTGACTCATCCATCAACATATTTTGAGAGTCTCTTCAGAGTTCAATATTTTCTTAGTGTTAAATGATATGACAGGAGTAAAAGCAGTTTATCTTTGTGTTCCCTCTAGCAGATTTTATAGAGGATTTATTTGGAACTAGAAACAAACTAGTCCAATGTGTGTGTGTGTGGGTGTGAGAGAGAGAGGAAGAAAGAAAGAGAGAGAGAGAGAGACTGTAATGTGGACTTTACTGAATTGAAAACAAAAGATTTAGGGAAGAATCATGTAGTTATGATGTCATGATAAATTCCCAAGGATCATTTACTTTCATTGTCAAAATAATTGTTTTGGTTATGTAATAAATATATCTCTAATTGTACTGTATATTTTTAACTCACAAAGATAACATATATTCTATATAAATGTACATAACTATACATGTATATTTTTATGTTACATGTATGTGATTTATGTATAGCTCACTTATATGATAAAAACAGAAAACTGCTACATCTGAAAATAGCAAACAAGTTTCAACCCCTGGTGTGAGCCAACCTTATTTAAGCTATCTACTTATATGTTAGTAGATACATCCATTGACTCTGAAGGCTTCTAGGATAATTTTTTGGTTTGAATATTCATTTCTATTGGAGACTCTTCTTTTACCACATAAAGTCAATGACAAAGTTTGCCTATTTACCATATACATAATCTCCATATCATGTCACAACCATTAATCCACAATTGATACCTGATAAGAGCAGCATATAACTACACCCCTGTGAATATCCACAACTTCCTTGAGGCATACTCCTACTGCAGTCATCTGATAACACCCTTCTCTTGGCTTTATCCAAATATTCACTGCAATTGCACCTGCTCTCAAGCAGCTGCAAGTTATCAGAGAAAGCACACACCTGGGTTGACTCTTATACTTTAAACTAATCACCACAAACCTCAGCTAAGTACTCAAAATGTTTTAAAATTATACTGTATTTTCATAGTGTGTTTGAGTAATAATTACTCCTCTCCTTGTGTTTGAAGCTATTTCTCTACTGAAAGAAAACAAAATATCACGAAGCCCCAAGTTTAAGTATGTCATGAGACCAGATTGGGGCATTTTAGTCTGAAATTATATTGACTAATAGAAAGTAAAGAGATGCAACTTCTTTCAAATGTGGTCTGTGGCCCTATGATTTCTATTTACTATAGTATTAAGTGACTTGTCTTTGAGAGAAACTGCCTTATAATTTTTTCTTGGTCTCATTCTTATTTCATGACCATATTTCATTCTTCCTTTAGAAATTGATTCTTTTGAAAGAGAACTTTTTAAATGTGCATGTGTGCTCATGTGCTCATTCTAGGAGCAAATAAATCTAAAAGCATTAATACATATTCCCTCTGATATTGATTTTCATTTGTGCAGCATTATCTTTTATATCCTGAAATAATCTACATGGTCTACAGTGATGTCATTTGTCCTCTTCGTCAGTTTTCATAGCAACTAACCTCCTCTCTGAAGTTGTTGAATATCAAGCACATTTTTAGCATCAAGCTCGTAATTTAAACAGCACTCAGATGATATTATTATAAGAAGACAACATGTTAAATTATATAATGGTATAGAAATAATAGCATAAGAACAAACAATGACTTACAAAAGAACTGATGCCCATAAATAACAGCAGGGCAGAATCTGTAGTTCTTTCTTGAAAGTAATTCAACTATAGTGCACATAGTTTACAGATCACTTGTTCTGTGATATTTAAAATTACTCAAATCCTGTACAGTGTTTAGGAATTGAAGGATTTGCATAATTAAAGAATGTGCACACAAAGTGAGATTTATTAATGTTTTATTGTATAATTTAAAGTTCACATCATTCATATATGCAAAAATTCACTCTATGTTGTATTTAATCATTGGCGATCATTCACCTTTCTCTTGGTTACTGAACTCCAGATTCCCACCGGAGTTCCTAATCATCATCTCAATACCCAGCAATGCAACTGGGTAGAACTGACCCCAACCCAATATAGGGGAAGGACATAATTGGCTTAAACCATTTAGTTTATGCTCTTCTTAAATAAAGATGATCTAAAAAAGAATATGTCATCCACTAAAAACAGTGAAATGGTAGGTTTTTCTTTGTGATGATATGGGGAAGGAGTGGCTTTCAGTTTCTTTCAGCTTACATGGTACGCAGGTATAAGAGTTGGAAATGCTGCCGTTAATCCAATGCCACAGTCTAGTACGGACAATGAATGTGCAGACAGGGGCAGAGCTGAGAGCAGCAGGTGGCACATTAAAATTTCACAGGTGCATTCCATTAAAAAATGGAAACGTTACTTTACAAAAGCCGTAAAATGTTCGAAACATGGTCATACATGAACTTTTAAAAGACACTCTGGGTTATCTTAATAAAATGGATCAGAGGAAGAAAGAGGGTCTATAAAATGAACAGAGGGAGCATAATGTAGTGTTTCAGATGCCAGGTAGTGGTGGACAACCAGGTATAATTATACCGTGTGAATAACCGATTCAGACTCTTAAAACTAGATTTTCCCTTGGGCTTTCAGTTTATATGCGATAATAAATTCCAAGCTTTTAATTAAACACTTTGAATTGTATTTTCTGTTATTTGCAACTGAAAATCGTATATTCCAATACCAAATCTTCAAATTTTCTTTTATTTGCTTCTATTTGCTCTATCTTCACCTCTATTATAAAGAAATAAATGTCCCTCCTTCTATCAAATAACAAACCCTCCACTTGTTCTGTGGGTCACATATGTCTCAGTTTCACAAGAAGTTTTTTAGTTATTCCCTCTCTCAGTTACATTATTGTTTTTTCCCTTTCTATAATTGCTGTCACGAAAACCTCTGTATTCTCCCAGCTTAAAGACTAATAACCCCAAACCAAATCTTCCCTTTTCCTCACATCACCACCCCCCAAAGCCATTCAATTGCTGTGCTCGTGTCTTAGCAAAAAGTGGAGGTATTGTCTACAGTCACAAATTACTTCTCTTTTCAGAATATAATCTGGCTCTCACTGTTGCCACTTTACTTAGAAGAACCATGTTCCAAATTAACACCAATCCTCCTCCTCTCTTTCCTCAATTCATGGTTTCAGCATAAAGTACTATAGACAAGTTTTTCTTCCTCTTACTTTACAGGCTTCTTCTCTTTGTAACTATATTTTGTTACCACATTTCTACATTTTAACATGCTTCTGAGATTCCATTCTAGTCCCCTTTCCTTGTTTCCTTTTGTTGTTTTTTCTCTTACATCTCTCCTCTCTTTTCTTCTTTTCATTCACGTGGCATTTTAGGCAATTTTTATTTAACCCAATGATGAACATGCTGATGCTTTCAAAATGTATATTTCTACCCAAGACCTGACCTCTGACCTCCAAGTACTAAACCTAACTGTCCACTTGACATTTATTCTGCTACACATATTTATTAAACGTCTAAAAATTGTCAGGCAAGGCACTCTTTTTGGTGGTTGGGATAAGTCACAGAAAAAAATCTATAACAGAGCCAGAAAACTTTTTCTGTAAAGGGCTAGACAAAAAATATTTTAGACTTTCTAGACCATATGCTTGCTAATGTAATTCTGCTGAGGGAGCATAGAAGCAAAGACAATATGTAAACAAATAGGAGTGTCTGTGTTCTAATAAAACTTTACTTACAAAAACAAGGGGTGGATCATATTTGGCCCATGGGCCTATAGTCAAATGACTCTGGCCTATAACATCTCTTATTCAATTGCCCATGAGTATCTCAAATAAGTCATATTCAAGACAAAATGCTTGTTTTTCCTTGTCATACCTTTTTTTAAGTCTTTACAAACAAAAAATGATATCACCTTTAATTCATTTACTCAAGCAAAAATTAAAAAGTAGCATTAACTTTTATATGCCTTTTTCTCTTACCATCAATATCCACTTTCTCAACAAATTATGTAAGTTATATCTCCAAAATGTACTTCATATCCATCCATTTCTTTGTATTTCTAGATTAGCATTATTTTTCCTGGCCTGCTGCATACAATGCCTTATTTTTCTCCCTAACTTACCTCTTTACCTCTCATAGCAGGTGGCATGACATTTTAAAAATGTAAATCAAATTATGTTGTTCTTCTACTGCAAACCATTCGTTAAGTTCCATTTGCCCTTTGAAATAATTTTAAATGTGTATAATCCAACTCTGCTGGAATCCTTTAAATTTCCTGAATACAACAATGCCTTTCCCATCTAGTGGAATTTGGGTCCATAATTTCTACACCTGGAGTATTCTCCTCCCAGCTCTTTGCAAGACTGGCCCCTTGTATATTCTTGTTATAAAGTGCTGCCAGTTTCTATCATATTATTCTGTTTATTTTCTAACACATCACCACAATCTAATTATTTATTCATTTATCATCTTTCTCTTTCTCAGGTATATATGATCCTTGAGTACTGGGTCCTGGTTTACCATAGAATTGATACCACCTAAGCACAGTGCCTAACAGTCAATAAATACTTAATAGCTGAGTGAATAAATAAATCTATATTAAAGGAATTATAAAGGCAAATAATGTACTAATAGAAACAAAAAAATTTTTAATATTCTTGAATTTTGCATTTTTATAATATAATTAGTTTATTCATTAGTTATTTGACTTATACATTCAATAAATATTACTATGTATGTAGAGTGAAGTTTCTCAATCTCAGTATTATTGAGATTTTGACCTAGATAATTCTTTGTTGTGAGTGATGTTCAGTGAAAGTCAGGATGCATAACAACATACTTAATCTTTTTCCACTAGCTATTTGTAGCAATTTTCCTTTTCCCTACTCTTTACCCAGTTGTGACAACCAAAAATGTTTCCAAACATTGCCCAGTGTCTCCTGGCTGGGAAAAGTTCCCCTTCTTTCCCCACTGAGAACCACTGATGAATAATCTGTTGCAGCCTACACATTTTGCTAACTGCTGAAATTACAAATACGAGGCTTTTTTGCTGTCCTTAAAAAGCTATAATCTATTAGGGAATAGAAATACTGAACTAGTAATTTTAATTAAGTCCTGTGAAGATGTATAGGGTAAAATTAAAGTATGCAACATGAAAATTTAACCTAGACTAGAGGTTGGGAAAAGCTTCCCTTCAAGAAGTGATTGTGAGCTGAGATATTAGTGTTCTAAAAGGACAGGCTAATTAAAGGAGATTGAGAATGGGGGTGCTTTTAGAAGAAAAGAGCACTTCACACAGAGTAAGAAGCTTGTAGAAGAACAAAGTGTGGCCCATTTGAAGAACTAAAAACAAAATGCCAGTCTGTCTAAAGTGTAGAGGCAATTCATCATATGAAACCTGGAGAGGTCAACAGGTGCCACATTATATTTACACAGGTGCATTCCATTAAAATTTTGGAACTTCATTTTACAAAAGCCATGAAATGTTAGAAACATGATCATACTTGAATTTTTAAAATTCACTCTGGATTATCTGAATAAAATGGATCAGAGGGAGAGAGAAGGCCCATAAAATGAACAGAGATGGCATAATGTAGTGTTTTAGGTAATGGTGAAAGCAGAGAGAAAGAAGAGAGGTGGGTGGAAATGAGAACGTTTTTAAGTGTGAATCAATTGGCTTAGCGATTAAATTGATGTTCGGGGCCAGGGATAAAAGAACCATGAGGTAAGCAAATAGTGGTATTTTCTTATTGATGCTAAGTCTACACACCCAAACTAATACAGAGAATATCTCAGAAGATAAAGATGTACTTTTGGAGACAAAGAAACTCTTCACATTGACAATTTATGACATTTAATATTTTTCTCTTTTGATTTCTATCGCTATATTATTCTCTGTGTTTGCTATCTGTTGTGGCTTAACAAATAGCCACAAATTCAGTGATTTAAAACTATGCATATACACTTTTTTCTAGTTCCTGTTAGGATTGTGAGCATAACTTATTTTGGTGGTCTGAGCCATAATCTCTCGCAGGCTGAAAACAAGCCTGGGCTGGGGCCTCATCCGAGGTCATGGGTGCAGTCCACTGTGCTACCAAGCTGGCTCAGCAGCTGACAGGATTCAGTTGCTTGTGGAGTGTTTAACTGAGGCCCTCGGTTTCTTGCTGGACATTGGTTGGAGTTTTCCCTCAGTTCCTTGGGCAGAGATCTTTCCGCATGGCATGTTGCTTCATCAAAGCCAACAAGAGAGAGAATCTGTTAGCAAAACCAAAGTCATAATCTCTTGGTTAGAACAAATTACTCAGCGGAAGAGATTCCACAAGGACAGGGACGCCAGGAGGTTGGGCTCTTTTGGTGCCATCTTTGAAGTCTGTCTACCCTAATTTATATATTATATCAAGCATGTAGATGAAAATAAAAATATTCTGATAATGTGAACATGCTACCATTTAGACATATTGAATCTAAAAGAAATATAAAAAAATAAATAAATGTTTTACTTAAAGTTAGTTTTTCCCAGAAATAAATTTACACAAAATTTGGAAGCTGATATGTAGCACGTACAAGGAAATATATATTATATATAGAATATGTAAGTTGAATAGAAATAATAAATTGGGAATATTTTTTGTTTTTGTTTTTAATTCTACAACTCTTTATAGTATGGGATGGGACTAGGCAGGAACTATGGAGAGAAGGCTTAATGATAAGTGGCAGGAACTATAAACTTAAAAGCATAAACTACTTTTATTTTCTTTAAAAATGCTGAATCATTTATTTTAAGAAACATCTGATTTTTTACTAATCCTAAGGCTTGATATCATAATGACTTTGTAAAAGTTGGGACACTCATCATTGCATATTTTGCCCAGTAATTTATTTTACATAAATTCCTGCATATTGTTTGAAATTGATCTTGACAGGCCTTAATCAGGTTTATGAAACTCTGTAAAATTTCAAGCATAAAATATAATGCTTGGTCTACTTATTTTAGAGGACTCTTAAAATGAATATTATTAATCTGTGAGAATGAAATCTGTCAGATATTTTGTTTATCTTAACATGACACTTTAGAATGATGATATTTTCAGTTTGTTGATGCTGTATGCATATGTGATTTAAATTTTTTATTAATATTTTCCCATTTTATTTCAAGCTGATATGTGAGTGCTCTAAATATTGCTTTTATCATTTCCAGCATAGCACACATCTTTAAGCTTTAAAAATAGTTCAGTTTTATTTCATAATTTATTTTAGTAAGAATTTTCCATGCTAGTTACTCAGGAAAAGGCTTTTATTTTTAAGTATCAGTTTCTATGTTCTGTAGTATTCCTGAACGTCAGGGCAGGATTGCCAATTTTGTGATTTAATTACTTGATCCATGATGTCAGACACTTGTTATAAATAATGAACAGTACTTCCTTTCATCTAGAGCAAATGTTATTCATATGGAAATTGGCCAATTTGGAATTTAACAAGAAGGGAAGTAAGATAATTTATTAGATTTCTTCTAACTTTGATTACATTCAATAATATGCAATGCACACCATTAATGCTGTCTGCTGTAAGTCAGTCAGATAATAGTCTCAGGTTAATAGGCTTGGTGAAATAGTTCTAAGTTCCAAGGCTATTTCTTTAGATGCACAAACTAAAATATTAACAAATCAAACCACCTATTTAAAAAAAAATGTTTAAAAAATGCATGTGCTACTTTAATATAGCAAACAGATCTAGAAAGAAAAAAATTGGATTTCAGGATTTTTTAACCTTTTTTCAAACAATAGGAAAAAGAGACCAACATTGGGTTTCTAAAGGTTCTTTGAAGGGAAATTATGAGAGATCCAGGCTTTCACCACCAAAGAGAGGGTATGGAGCAAAGGGTTTGTAGGGGAGCAGTGGAAGCTAGTGTCACTTTGGGATGGTAGTGGGACCTCAGAAAGGAGTGGATTCATGGTCATGGACTATGGTGTACCTGGGAAGTTGGCTGTATAACATGGGCTTCTTGCTATGGCAAAGATTCCCAACAGACACTAAAGCAATGGAAGTGTACACTGTCTGGGGACCATACAAACTTACACAGTATAATGAATTGATCAAACTAGGGGACCTAACTTTACACCTTTACATGAATTAACATAGGAAGGAGCTTTAAGACCCTTTCAGGAACCAAAGAGAGGGTGTATCAATGAGAGAGTTTTTTGTTTTAATAAGTTTTGTTTGCATGCATTTGAGGAATATAGAAAAGTATAAAATGATCTTTGCCAATATGGAATACATATGCAAGTAGAGAATATAATAATAACACATAAAATATATAGCTCTATGTAAGAGGTATTGTATCATAAAAAACAATGGAATAATACTGAAAATTATGTCTACAGTAGTTGAAATGAAAATAAAGTACTTCAAACTGGTGAAGGGATACTTCACCAGAGGCTGGAAGGGATACTTTTTGATATGGGATTTAAAAGGTTTCCTCCAATGAGGAGGATTGAAAAGATATAACAGTGATTGTTTGTATTTTTTTATTTAATTTTATTTAAAATATTAAAGATGTCCCTTTTTCTCCTCAGTGACCCGTTCCACCCTGTGCCATACCTCTCCCCAGTCCCTCTCCCCACCATTGCCCATGTTCTTGGGTTGTTCGTATATGCATATAAAGTCTTTGGTTACTCTCTCCCCCTCCACCCACCCATCCTCCTCCATCCCTCTGACATTTGTCAGTCTCATCTATGCTTCCATGTCATTGAATCTATTCTGTTCATCAGTTTAAGTTCTTTAGATTCCACATAAAAGCAAGATCATGTGATATTTGTCTTTCTCTGTCTGGCTTATTTCACTTAGCATAATATTCTCCAGGACCATCTATACTGTCCCAAAGGTTACAAGATTCTTCTTCTTTACAGCTGCATAGTATTCCATGGTGTAAATGTCCCACAGCTTTTTTATCCACTCATCTACTGATGGGCACTTGGGCTGATGCCAGATCTTAGCTATTGTAAACTGTGCTGCTACGAACATTGAGGTGCATATATTCTTTCAGATTAATGTTTGAGGATTCTTAGGATACATTCCTAGGAGTGGAATCACTGGGTCAAATGGCAGCTCCATTTCTAACTTTCTGAGGAACCTCCATACTGTTTTCCATAGTGGTTGCACCAGTCTGCATTCCCACCAGCAGTGGACTAGGGTTCCTCTCTCTCCACACCCTCACCAGCACATGTCGTTTGTTGATTTGTTGATGGCAGCCATTCTGACAGGTGTGAAGTGATACCTCATTGTGGTTTTAATTTGCATCTCTCTGATGATTAGCGATGTTGAGCATTTTCTCATTTGTCTCTTTGTCATCCGTATGTCCTCTTCGGAGAAGTGTCTATTCAAGTCCTTTGCCCATTTCTTAATTGGGTGGTTTGTCTTCTTCTTGCTGAGTAATATGAGTTCTTTGTACACTTTGGAAATTAGCCTCTTATCAGATATGTCCTTGGCAAATATGTTTTCCAAGACTGTGGGGTTCCTTTGTATTTTGAGGCTGTTTCCTTTTGCTGTGCAGAAGCCTTTTAGTTTGATGTAGTCCCATATGTCTATATTTTCTTTTGTTTCTCTTGCCCGAGGAGATGTATCAGTGAAAAGTCCACTACATGGGATGTCTGACTTTACTGCCTATGTTTTCTTCCAGGATTTTATGGTTTCGTGACTTACATTTAAGTCTTTTATTCATTTTGAGTTTATTTTTGTGTATGGTGAAAGTTGGTAGTCTAGTTTCATTTTTTTGTATGTGTCTGTCCAATTTTCCCAACACTATTTACTGAAGATTCTGTCTTTACTCCATTGTATGCTCTTGCCTCCTTTGTCAAATATTAACTGACCATAATGGCGTGGGTCTATTTCTGGGGTCTCTGCTCTGTTCCATTGATCTGTATGTCTGGTGTTGTACCAATACCAGGCTGTTTTGATTACAGTGGTTTTGCACTACAGTTTGATGTTCAGTATAGTGATCCCTCCCACTCTGTTATTCTTTCTCAAGATGTCTGGGGCTACTCGGGGTCTTTTTTGGTTCCATATACATTTTTGGAATATTTGTTCTAGCTCTGTGAAATATGCTGTTGGTATTTTAATAAGAATTGCATTGAATTTATAAATTGCTTTGGGTAGTATGGACATTTTAATGATATTAATTCTTCTAAGCCATGAACATAGTATATTCTTCCCCTTGTTTATATCTTCCTCTATTCCTTTTTTCAGTGACCTGTAGTTTTCTGAGTACAGGTCTTTTACATGCTTGGTTAAGTTTATTCCTGGGTGTCTTATTTTTTTAGTTGCAATGGTAAATGGTATTTTTTTTTAGTTTCTCTTTCTGAGAGTTTGTTGTTGGTGTGTAAAAATGCCATCAATTTCCGGATGTTGATTTTGTATCCAGCTACCTCGCCAAATTCATTTATCAAATCTAGTAGTACTTTGATGGAGCCTTTAGGGTTTTCTATGTACAATATCATGTCATCTGCAAATAATGACAGTTTTACTTCCTCCTTTCCAATTTGGATACCTTTCATGTTTTCTTCCTGTCTGATGGCTATGGCGAGGACTTCCAGTACTATATTGAATAAGAGTGGTGAAAGTGGACATCCCTGTCTTGTTCCTATTTGTAATGGAAATGGTTTTAGTTTTTGCCCATTGAGTATGATGTTGGCTGTAGGTATGTCGTATATGGCCTTTATTATGTTGAGGTATGATCCCTCTCTTCCCACTTTGCTGAGAGTTTTTATGAGAAATGGGTGCTGGATTTTGTCAAATGCTTTTTCTGGGTCTATTGATATGATCATATGATTTTTGTCCTTCATTTTGCTTATGTGATGTATCACATTTATTGATTCGCAGATGTTGTACCAGCCTTGCATCCCCAGAATAAATCCCACCTGGTCTTGATGTATGATCTTTTAAATGTATTGCTGGATCCGGTTTTCTAGTATTTTAGTGAGGATTTTAACATCTATGTTCATCAGGGATATTGGCCTGTAATTTTCTTTCTTTGTAGCATCTTTATCAGGTTTTGGGATTAGGATGATGCTGGCCTCATAAAAGGAGTTTGGGAGTTTTCCTTCCTCTTGAATTTTTTGGAATAGTTTGAATAGAATAGGTGTTATTTTTTCTTTGACTGTTTGGTAAAACTCACCATCTGGTCCATCTGTAAATCCATCTGGTCCAGGACTTTTATTTGCTGGGAGTTTTTTGATTACTGCTTCAATTTCATTAGTTGTCATCGGCCTATTCAGGTTCTCTGCCTCTTCCTGATTCAGCTTTGGAAGTTTGTATATTTCTAGGAATTTGTCCATTTCCCCCATGTTGTCCAATTTGTTGGCATATAGTTGCTCATAATATTTTCTTACAATCCTTTGTATTTCTTTTGGGTCAGTTGTTATATCACCTCATTCATTTCTCATTTTACTTATTTGGTTCCTCTCTCTTTGTTTCTTAGTGAGTCTGGCTAAAGGTGTGTCAATCTTATTTATCTTTTCAAAGAACCAGCTCTTGGTTTCATTGATTTTTGGTATTGTTTTTTAGTATCTATGTCATTAATTTCTGCTCTGATTATTATTATTTCCTTTCTTCTACTTCCTCAGGGCTTTTCTTGCTATTCTCGTTCTAGTCCTTGTAGTTGTTGTGTTAAATGGTTCATTAGATCTTTTTCTTGTTTCTTGAGATAGGCCTCTAATGCTATGAATTTTCCTCTCAGGACTGCTTTTGCTGTGTCCCATAGGTTTTGGATTGTTGTCTGTTCATTTTCATTACTTCCCATAAAGTTTTTGATTTCTTCCTTGATCTCATTGGTTACCCATTCATTGTTTAATAACATGCTATTTAGCCTCCATGTGTTTGAATATTTTTGAGTTTTTTTATAGTGGTTGATTTCTAGTTTCATGGCATTGTGATCAGAGAAGATGCTTGATATGGTTTAAATCTTCTTATATTTGTAGAGACTTGCCTTGTGCCCTAACATGTGGTCTATATTTGAGAATGTTCCATGTGCACTTGAGAAGAATGTGTATTCTGCTGCTTTGGGGTGAAATATTCTGTAAATGTCAATTAAATCCATTAGGTCTAGTGAGTCATTTAAGGTCTGAGTTTCCCTGTTGATTTTTTGTCTTGATGATCTGCCCAATGCTGACAGTGGGGTGTTAAAGTCCCCATTGTGTTGCTGTCAATCTCCCCTTTAAAGTCCCCCAAGAAATTTTTTATATATTTAGGTGCTCCTATATTATGTGCATAAATGTTTATAAGGGTTATTACCTCCTGTTGGATTGATCCCTTTAGTACTATGTAGTGACCATCTTTGTCTCTTTTTTTTGGTCTTTATTTTGAAGTCTGTTTTTTCAGAAATAAGAATCGCTACTCCAGCTTTTTTTTCCTTTTCATTTGCATGGAATATTTTACTCCATCCCTTCACTTTTAGCCTGTGTGAGTCTTTTGCTCTGAGGTGGGTCTCTTGTAGACAGCATATATTTGGGTCCTGTTTTCTTATCCATTCAAGTACCCTTTGTCTTTTGATTGGACCAATTATTCCATTTACATTTAAGGTTACTATTGATATCAACTTATTTAATGCCATTTCCCCCCTTTATGTTGATGTACCTTTCTCTCACTATTCCTTCTTTTTCTTAAAGCAGTCCTTTTAGTATTTCTTGCAATGCTGGTTTAGTGGTACTGAATGCCTTTAGCCTTTTTTTGTCTGAGAAGCTTTTTATTTCACCTTTAATTTTAAATGATAGCCTTGCTGGATAAAGCAATATTGGTTGCATGTTCTTGCTTTTCATTACTTGTAGAACTTCATGCCACTCCCTTCTGGCCTGAAGTCTCTGTTGAGAAATCAGCTGTCAGCCTTATGGGGGTTCCCTTGTAGGTCACTGCTTGTGTCCCTCTTGCAGCCCTTAATATTTTCTCTTTGTCCCTGACATTTGCCATTTTAATTATGATGTGTCTTGGAGTGGGTCTCTTTGGGTCCCTCTTGTTTGGAACCCTCCGTGCTTCCTGAACTTCTGTGGCTTTCTCCTTCTCCAGCCTAGGGAAGTTTTCTATCATTATTTCCTCCACCAAGTTCTCTATCCATTGGTCTCTTTCCTCCCCCTCTGGCACTCCTATGATGAGAATGTTGTTTCACTTCATGTTGTCCCAAAGCTCCCTTAGACTGTCCTCATGCTTTTTAAGTGTTTTTCTTTTTGCTGCTCTGAATGTGTGATTTTTTTTCTACCTTGCCTTCTAAGTCACTTATTCTATCCTCTGCTTGATTGAGCCTGCTTTTAATTCCTTCCAGTGCATTCTTGATATCAGATACAGCATTCTTTATCTCTGTCTGAGTTTTATTTATGGTATGTGTCTCTTTTTTCATGTTTTCACTAAGGTTCTTGATCTTATCATCTAGTGTCTTCTTAAGTTCCTTGAACATCTTCATCATCCATACTCTGAACTCCATTTCTGATAACTTGCTTAACTCCATCTAACCAAAATCTTTTTCTGGCGATGTTTCCTTTTCTTTAATTTGGGAGTTGTTTCTTTGTCTCCCCATTTTGGTAGGTCTTAGTGTTTGTATCTATATATTAGATATATTTGCTGTGTCCCAGTCTTGTGGGATGGGATTTTGTCTTGTGGGTCCAGTGGAGCCCAGAGCTGTGTTTTCTTTATACTTCTGAGCTCTTTGCTCTAGGCATGTCCCTCTTGTGGCTGTCCCTTTTGTGGTTTCCTTATGTTCTCCTGTCGTGGTTGAGTCTAGATTGTCATTGATCAGTCCTTGGGAGGACCCTCCTCTCAGGTTGGCTAACTGTGTTTAAGCCACAACCTCGTCGAGTACGCTATTGTATGGGTGTTGGCAAAGCAGGACAATACACAACTAAACTTCCAAGAAACAAGAGGTATCTTACGAAATATCTTGATAGTCACAATGAAAACAACCCACGTGAAAATAGAACTGGGGAAGTGAAGGGAGAACACACACACACAAAAAAAGTGCTTAAATAAAAGAGAGAAAGAAAAGAAACGCTTAGAGAGATGTCTATTGTTGTTAATACTGGTGAAACTTTAGAAAATAATAATAAACTAAAATGTAAAAAATAGAGAAGTTACTGGGAAATAACAGAAGCAGAGAAAAGATTCTGATAGAAGGGCCAGCAAAAAATTCAGGGAGAGAATAGATATTGGATAATAGTTGAAAATGAGAAAACAAAAGTACAATAAAAAGAATAATAGAAATAAACAATCAATCAAAAAGACAGGAAGACAGAAGGGAGGATAATGAAAGAATGGAAGAAAAGTAGAAAAAGAAAAAAGAAAAAGAAAAAAAGTTATGCCAATGGATCAAGAGGAGAGAGAGAGATAATGCCCAGGCAGGGAGGGAGTCCGGTAAGAGATTTGGGGGAAACTATAGAGGAAAGCAGTAAACTTGGATATAATGATAAAGTCCCAGTCATTAAGCAGGGAATATCAAGAAAGTCTTGATATTAGAAGCAAGGATAAAACAAAACAAAGCAAATAACCAAAACAAAAGTCAAAACAATCTAAGCAAGACAAAATTCTTTTATAAAAAAGAGGGGGGAAAAATTTAGTTAAAAAAATGTTTAATAAAAAAAATTATCATAAAATTTAAAAAAGAAGAAAAAACAAATTTTCTCCCCTTTCTCTTCTTCCTAAGGAAAAGAGAAAAAAATAAACAAACCCACAAACCAAAAACAAAAAAACAACAACCCAAAACCAAAAAAACCGAAACCCAAATCAAAACCAAACAAAAGAAAAAAACAGAAGAAAAAAAGGTAGTCAATCAGGTGAGTTTCTTCTGGGCAACTTATGCCGTCTGAGGGTCACTGTTTTGTGTGCTGATTTCAGTTCTCCTGGGAGGTACTTGTGTATCACCCAATGTGAGGAGCCGTCTAGGTTTGGCTCTGGTGCCCTTAGGTAGATGGTTGATCTGAGGCTCTCTGTGGACCACCTCCTCTTGTCAGATATTTTGCAACCTTGTAGTTGCCTGGTATTGCTCCAGAGTCTTCTGTAGTCATTAGGGTGCAGGGTTGCTAGTGTAGCTCAGGGTATCACTCCCCTTAGAGGTGTCGCTGTCAGGCGCTCACTCTGTGGGAGTTAGTCTCTGCTCCACCACCAGCTCCTCAGTCCCTACCCTGTCCTCTGATTCTAGTTCCCCAGGCTCTGACCTGCTGCAGCTTCAGATTGATTTCAGCCTGTTGCCTTTTCTGTCTGGGTCTTTTCAGCAGCCTGGGCTCAGAGGGTTCTATTAAAAACACATTCTGGTGGGCCCTTTGCCTGCCCAGCCCCCAGCAGGGTTTTTAGTGTTTCCTCCAGTTCCCAAACCACAGTCCCTGAGAGTCTTATTCTTATAATGTCCCCCTGTGAGCTGCTCTCCCTTCTCCCTCAGGACTGTGCCCTGGGGGGTGTCTGGGGCCTCAGTGAGCAGGACCCGCCCCTTTCCTGTTGGGGGCGGTGCTCCTGGCTGCAGGAGAGGCCAGCAGGCTCCACCCCTCCCTGCTCAGCTCTGGTTGGCTGGTCGCACCAGGCCCGCCCCTCAGATCGTCAACTGCTCAGACCCCAATCCCAGCCTCCGCTGGTCTGTCCCCCAGTGCATGCTGGGAAGGTGGGAGCCAGTTCTGCAATCAAACTTGCAAATGCACAAAGCAACACACAGGCAGAGAGTCCACCCTGCAAGGTCCTGCGGCCCAGGCACCAAGGCCCCCAGCGGGAGGGGACCCAAAGTCAGCTCCACGCAGCTCCTCACCCCACTGGTCTCAGCAAAGCTGGGGAGGCTTCATGCACCACCACGGGGCCCCTCAGGGCTGGTCACAGATCCCAGCCTCCGGGCACCCGGAGCTCAGGGCGGGAGGGCTCCTCCCCTCCCCCACGCCACACAGATTCAGCGCTTCCTGGGGCTCAACACAGTGTCCCACAGGGAGGCAGAGGGTCCCCGTGTTCGGGTGCTCAGCGCAGTCCTCTGATCCATTACCGCTCAGTGCCACACACTGTGGGACAACCTTCCCTATGCTCGACACCCTGAGCACTAGAAGCCGGTCAGTTGCAGCCCCCCACTAGAGGCTTTGTTTCCTAGGAAGGCGCCGTCCCCTCCGGGACTCACCGCTCCCCTGGGTCCCTCTGCCCTGTGTGTGGGGTGCTCCTTCCCCTCTGGTCGCTCTGAGTGTGGGGTCCCCGCTTTTGGAGGTGGGTCCGCATTCCCAAGGGGAGGGAGCTTTGCAGCCTCCAGCCTCTGGGCTCGGTGCCCAGCACAGGCTTCAGGGGGCCTCCCCCTTCCAAGGGCCCCCCCCCCTTACCGGACTCCGTGATGTGTCTTCAGTGCTCCCCACTCACACTCCGTCCACTCAGGTATGTTCTCTGGGTTTTCCAAGCTGGCTGCATAGGATTTTAGGAGTAAAGCGAGTCCTTGGCTGGGAGCGGGGGGCGCTCTGCTGCTTCTCACAGGGCCTCCATCTTCCCCCCTGGTTGTTTGTATTTAATAGAGGGTAATAAGAATCACTTAAAAAAAATGTCTTCTTAGTTAACTTGCAATTCCTGGAGTATATCATTGAAAATTTGTCTTAAGATTGTATATATACAGAGTGTACCAAAATAATGTATATATACTTCGAATAACTATGAAGGCAGTGTTTATTAAAGTACATTTCATTTTCAAAACATAATAGACTCTACAGACATTGTGTGTATACATTTTTCGGAGCACCCTGTTTATATATATATATATATATAGAGAGAGAGAGAGAGAGAGAGAGAGAGAGAGAGGGAACTGAATCTGAAAACAGGGAAAATCTATTAGATCATTTTATTGTTGTCAATTATTAATTTAATTAATTAGTTTAAAGTCTCTTGCTGTCATTAAAGATAGTAAATGTGAACACTCCTCAAAATGTGAATTCCACATTCACCTACAAATTGATCACAAAAATAGTTTTAAAATGAATACACATATCTCTTGTTCCAAACTTGTTCTTCAATGAGCCATTTTAAAAAATTTGCCCTGCCCATAGGGCCTGAAATGAGTCATCCTTCTTTTAATCATAATCACCAAAAGTTCATAGTTTATATTAGGGTTTACATTCTAGGTGTTTGGATGAACATGTAATGACACGTATCCATTATTTTAGTGTCACACTGAAGAGTTTCGCTGCCCTAAAAATCCTTTCTGCTTGTCTATTCCTCTCCTTCCACCCCAAGCCCTGCCAACCTGATCTTACTCTTTCTGTAGTTTTACCTTTTCCAGAATGTCACATAGTTGGAATTATACATCATGTAGCCTTTTCAGATTTGCTTCTGTTAATAATAAGCATTTATGTTTTCTCCATTTATTTTCATGGCTCAATAACTTGTTTTTAGCACTGAAGAATATTTCATTGTCTGTATGTATCACAGTTTATTTAGCCATTCATCTAACTGAAGGACATCTTGATTGCTTCCAAGTTTTGCCAATTATAAATAAAGCTGCTATAAACATCCAAGGGCAGGTTTTTGTGGAAACATGGTTTCAACTCCTTTGGGTAAGTAACAAGGAGCACGATTGCTGGCTCCTATAGTAAAAGTTTGTTTAGTTTTATAAGAATATGCCAAACTGTCAAAGTAGCTGTACATTTTTGCATTCCCACCAGCGATAAATGAGAGTTTCTGCTGTTTCACATCCTCCCAGCTTTTGGCATTGTCAGTATTTTAAATTTTTGGTCCTCCTAAGTGTGTAGTGATATCTCATTGTTGTTTCAATTTGCATTTTCCTGATGGCATATGAGGTGGAACATTTTTTTTATATGCTTTTTTGCCATCTGTATCTCTTCTTTGCTGAGGTGTTTGTTAAGGTCTTTGGACCATTTGTTATTCAAGTTATAATTTTTTATTGTTGAGTTTTAATAGTTCTTTGCATTTTTGATTAACAATCCTCTATCAGATGTGTTAGGAACATCTTTTTTAATCCTATGGTCTCCTGGAAATGATTGTTTGAATCAACCAGTTCCAATCTACCAACTGTTAGGAAACAGGAACTAAACAGATTATCTTTCCTTATCTCTATCTTTAAAAGACATCAAGATTAGTTAGCGAATTTCACAGTAGGAGGCTGACATGGACTATGGATAAGTTAGCACAATAGCCTGCTCAGGTCATACTCAATGCCAAGTTATATTGTGTGCAGAAATCTTAATTAAGCTGCATATGACACTTTTCAAAGAGAGAAATCTAGTAAATTTGCACAGAGAAGTGACTACAGGAGCCTTAGAAATAAAGAAATACAAAGAGAGTAGCTTCTTCAGAAACTGGCACCTTCCTGGTTATTCTGAAGACCTGGCTGTGCACTATTTCCTTTCATGATTCTTGCCAGCTTCCTATAAGCTAGCCTGAGAGAGTTTTGTTGCTTATGACCAAAATAACTTTGACTAGAATATTTAAACAATGGATTCTGATTATAAATACATGGTTCACACTTTTATAAAAACAACAACAGCAACACTTAGGCTTTGGAACAGAGGCTTACAAAAGAAAAGAAAATAGATCCAGGCAAAAAATTTACCTATGGCTATAATTTTCCTTCAGGTTTCTGGTCCAAAACAGATTCCCCTTTGTGCACTTCTAGTCTGGTTCTGGATTTCAGACGTTCTTCCAGGAATTGTTTTTCCCCCCAATTGTATAGTTGGAGTAAAAAAAATAAAAAAAGAATTCATTGGAAAGGTGCTATGGTATCTCTGGGAATTCAAGGCCTAAGATGCATGTCAGAAACAAATAGATACCAGCAAAAAAGAGTCCTGGGGAAATTGATGAAGTTCTCTCTCTCTCCTCTCTCTTTCCTTTTCTCTCTCTCTCTCCCCCTACCTTCCTCTGTTCCCGCCTTCCTCCCTGCTGCTCTATTTTGTACTACCATCCCCACTCAGATTCACTTTCTTTTACTTTACTCTGCATATCTGCTTTATTCTTCTTTCTAGTTGTCAATTCTTTTTGCTTGTTTGTCTACATGACAAAATATGGCCAAGAAGAGCTTTTGGATTTACCTATGCTCTGGTTCAGCTACCTGGGGGGAGGAGGAGGTCTCTTTATAAGTCCCAGCAAGACAGGAAATCAGATAAATAACCTGTATTTTTGTACCCACGTTACCAGTCTTTCTATAGCAAAAGGCTGTCATTGCACATATTTCTTGTTTTGTGGCTTGTTTGTGAAATATCTTACATGATACTTGCTGTATTCTAAATATATTATGAATGCAATCTCATAAAATAAATTTCTGAACATTGTAGAGTTAAGTTTTTGAAGGTGGACAGTCGGTTTTATTAATCTTATTTGTTCAATCGAAAGTAATAATTGTAAAAACTTAGAAACCACCCAATGCATTTTTTTTCAAACAATGAATAATATAATGAAAAAAATAACAGTTAATTACCTGGTTCAAATCACTTAATCTTGCTTCCTATCTTGCTTTTGCAAATTACACCCTCCTCTTGAAGGTTGGGGCTGCTCTGGGAAACCAACTTTATGCCTGGGGCAGTGTTAGCTTTGGAAAGATTTCTTTGCTTACATACGTGTCACAGATTGCCGGCTACATCTGCCTGCTCTCCGTGCTCTATGTGTTAAGCCACCATACTTACACTTCCCCTTTTTCGCTCCTTACCAGAACTCTAATTTTATTGTCAGTGGCCTTTCCAATTCTATGTATACAGTTAAGATAAATAACTTGTATTGAATAAAATAATAAGTCAATCAATAAATGGAAGATTGTAGATGAGTTACACCTGTGAAAACAAACTATTATGTTCCTAAATATGGCTTGGTGGAGTTACATTGATTTTTCTGATTTAAGTATTTTAGGTTTTAAAAGCACTTGTTCAACATTTTCTTGTGCCTTTCACCCATGATACTTTTTTTTAATCTTCGCCTGGGGATATTTTTTCCATTGAATTTTAGGGAGAGTGGAGGGAAGGGAGAAGGCAGAGGGGAGAGAGAGCGAAACATAAATCTGAGAGAGACACATCAGCTGGCTGCCTCCTGCACGTGGCCTCGTGTCCGGCATGAAGCCTGCAACTGACGTACTCGCACTTAACTGGGAATCGAACCCCCGACCCTTTCGGTCCACAGGCAGACGCTCTAACCACTGAGTCAAACCAGCCAGGGCCACCCTTGATGCTTTTAACTGCTTTTAAGAAAAGTGAGAGTACCATCAAATACACACACACACACACACACACAGATATATGCATATACTCACACATTTGCTGGCACATGTGCAAATAGGTATATATACATACATGTGTAAACACATGCACGTGCACTCTTTTTCTACAGGATTCTAAAATTTTCTTGTGGAAAAAAAGTAGTGGATATTTGATTTTTTTGCCAACGGTTCTCTACTTTTTCTCGGGGGGAACACCCCTTCTTCCTACTTGCCATTTGTTCACATTTGTTTGATTCATAAGTGCCATCGGCGTTATCATATATTATCAAATAACTGGGCTTATTAAAAATATAAAAATTTGATTAACTGGAAATACAGGTGGCTTTTATTTATTGCTTCTTTAAACAGTGTTTAGGAAACACGGCTGGCATAGTCTTTCTCCTTTAAACTCATTTTATGAACTAGAACTAATACAGCTGCACTGAAAACCCTTACAGTCAGTGGTTCAAACTGTCCTTTAGATTTTAATTCTCAACATTCACAGAAGCCCCCAGAGGAAGACTAAACTCAGGGGAAAAGACAACAGTAGAGAACCGACAATGAAGTGAGGTCTCTTGCTCTAGCAATGCCCAGGGCAACTGGTTATCAAATTTGGACTGTTTCCTCTGGTGGAGAAAGCGAAAAGCTTGCAGCCTGCTTGGGTATGCTTGCAGCGTGCTGAGCTTAGCCAAGCTCTGTGTGCTGTTTTCAGTACTAAGATCCCTGTAAATCTTACAACTGTTTTACTACCTAGCCGAGCCATGTCAGAAGTGCTCCTGGACTCATTTCAAATTCCTCTGAATTCCTAGCTACCCACCACCAGTCAAGGTTTTTCTAACCTTCCTTTGAAATAAAAAGTAGTTTGAGATGTTTCCCTACACGTAACAACAGTGAAAAAGTAAAAAAGTAAAAACTGACAATAACCAAAATTGTTTTAACAAAAGGAAGGAGCACACAATTATCTCAGCCATTTGTGAATTATAGCTATAGAACTTTGATTTTATCACTTATAGGTTATAGGAGACAGTGAGGGGCATCACCTGATGCCTAAAATCAGGTTTACAAACTTGGAACTGGTCCCAAATGTTTCTTTTCCTCCAAATCACTGGTGAAACAATGGAAAAATGTTTTGCTGACCCCCCTGCCCCACAATGGCCTTTTACGGTGCTAGAATTTCCATCTCTATGAAGGTGAAAGTAATTATTAATCTGTGTTAATTTACTATTATTTCAGATCACTTGTAGCTCCAGTTAGTCACAAGTGCCTAATATTTTATCATTAGTCACAAGTGCCTAATATTTTATTGTTTACTGATAACTGTAAACTGTTGTTGAGAAGGAAAATTAGTTTTACTTCTTCCTTTCTGGGTTCTTAGCTGGGAATCCCTGTAATAAAAGACAGATTAATAGGAGAAAGATAAATAGAAGTTTTATAACATGTATAGCTTCTGTATACATAAGAGATGCCCAGGAAACCTTAGTAATTCCCTGGACATGGCCCAACCGCCACCTGAAATACTATCTCCAGCTAAAAACAAAGGAAAATATTGGGGGTGAGAGAAAGGCAGTTATGGGGAGTTTCCAGGAAAAGCCCAGTAAACAAGGGAATGGTTTTTACACATATTTATTTCCATGCATTTTCTGTTGATAAATTTCTAGAGATTTAGTCTTCCCCCTCTTTTTGGTACAGAGAGGGAGACACTTTCAGAAATGGAGATTTATAAATATTAATATCTCCTACAAAAGGTAAACTTCTACTGGTCTTCAGGGTTTCACCTGTGTGTGTTCTCTTATTTCTTAAAATTATCCAGCTCAGGATAATACTTATGCCAAAGAGGCACTTACTAAATAGCAGTTTAAAAATATCAATCAAACCATTTCAGATGGTGTTTTAGTAACTGGCCCAAAATGAATTTAATTTGATAGTTTAAAAGACATAGGGGTCTTCATGAATCTTCAATCTCTGTCCATGGGCAGAAAAACTTAGAAGTAAGCAAATAAAAGCATAAAATTATGCAGTTAATACATGAAAGACATAGAAGGTCATTCAACATAAAAAGTCATCTTATTGAGTTAAAATGTTAGCTATCATTTATATCATTTATTTAGAGTCTACCATATGCCAGGCATTGCTATAAATGTGAAAGGTTTAATGTGCAATCTGTTGTTAGTAGTAAACTATAGTGCAAGCCAAGGGCAAATCTAGGAATTTTGGAAGATGACGAAGTATGGCACCATTTGTAGTGTTGACAAAAGACTACCCAGCCTATAAAAAAGTCTTATAAGAGTTTATTAGAGCCACTTTTAAGGACATACTTGGAAGCAAAATCTCAATGGATTGAGAAAATGCTCCAGAGAATGGCAGTTTTGCAGCTTATTTAATACACTAGAATCTAAGGAATGTTACATTAAATACATTGGTTATAGACTAAGAGTTGGGAGAAAACAAAGTGGGGAAATTTCTAGGACTGGATAAAAAGAAAAAAAGAGAGACATACTTTTGTTACATTGGTGGGTACAGAATAGTTAATAATTAACATTAAAGTCCATAGAGATCGTATGCGGGTAAGAAGATAACAACAGGGGGTTCTGTGGCCTTGTGCTCTGTGGCCTTGTGCTCTGTGGCCTTGTGCTCTGGAGCTGGCACCTCTGCCTCCTGGGGGTAGAAAAGAAAATTACTCTGTTATTTCAAAGGTATGTCATCCTGAATGCACAAAGACAGACAGGTTCGTAAAGTAAAGATTGGCCTTTGTCAGGCCTGGGATGAGAGTGCCCACCATGACCCAGTTTACATAGGAATTTTTATGTTCAGACAAACCTCTGTGGTGGCTTTCAGTCACTAAGTGTGTAAGGACTACCATTCCGGCACCTCCTCCCGTCAGAGTTAGCATGTGACTCTTTGTTTCTTCACAATAGTTCAATTTAATAGTTTGGAATTTTGTGCAAATTTTTGTGGCAGAAAAGGTTTTAGATACTTATCAAGAAGTCAACTTCTAGAAATTCCTGTTAAACTGTGACTTTTTGGCAACAATTAGGCTGCTGTGAAAACTTTCCATTTACCTTGGGATAGGGAAATATGTCCAAGAACAAAATTATCACTCAGCTTTGTATTTCAAAATTACACGTCTTCTAAAATACTTAGAATAAGCAATAATCATGAAAGCCAGAATTGCAGTTGTAGAATTGGGACTCTTTGAGAGAAAAATATGTGTTGAGCTTCTTACAAAACCTAGAGTAGAGTGTTTAATTAATTCCACAAATTAGATAAGGGAGAGTCATAAAAGGTCCCTTGACTAGAGACAAATGTGATGATTTTCTCACCCCCTGACTCTACGGTATACATTTTGAACTAGAGCCTTAAGAACTCCTAACCACTTCTGAGGATTTAAACATGGATTATCTTTTGGTAAAGTTAACCTATTTGGGGGGAACTATAAAATAATAAGGAAATCAGAGCATCTGGGAAAGTGCTGGTTTTGATATTTTAAACTTCTAGCCCTTACAGAATAAAGCTATACTGTTATTATTACTTTTTTTCTTTAGAAAATAAAGAACAGACTTTCACAAGGTTGCACACTTAATTCTGACAAGTCCTGTGAATATAGGTGTTATTTTCTTCATCTGTAATTGAAGGAATTGATATTTAAAGTGCTTAAGTAATTTTCTGAAGGTTCAATACTCTGTGACAGAACCAGGTGTGAGAAATGACATAAATAGATCCATTTTGAAATGGAACCAGAGCAGCCATTACAGATAAACTGCCTTACACATCTTACTCTTTGAACCTGTGGGATTTTTGAACTTGGTAAAATAGCCTTTGGATTGGGCCCAACCAACATTGTCTTGCAAACAACTGTTTGTAAAGCTAACAGGAAAGTCGACATCCTGACCACAATGGCTCATGATTATGGACTCTCTTTCTGAAGATAGAATCGGAAATCAGCCATGTATAGCTAAAGATTTACTCAGCGTTTACCACCAATAGAAATTTCTTTTATCAATGTAATCATTTTCCTTCCTTTTCTCTTAAAAACCCTTTTCCTTCACCCCTCAGTGAAACACTATTTGGTTTTCGGCCTGAATCTGTCCCCCTCCCCCCCAAGAATTGCAATTCTTTTTGATCCCATATAAACACTTTCGCCTCGAATTTTGGCTTTTTCTTTTTAGGTTAACACAGGATTCAGAGAAACCTAAGTTTTTTGGATTCTTCAGCATGTTTTGTTACCATGAAACACTAACGTTGCCACAACTTAACACGTGAAACTCAGCTCTGTACATCGGTGGACAGTAAATACCACCCATGTTTGTGTCCACTGTGTAAAGTGATTGACAAATTATTCTTTTTAGATCATGTATTCTGAGCATATGCCTTTTTCATCTTAAAAATACACAGTGCCTTAATTTTTAAAGCAAAAATCCACTTAGCATGGAAAGGAGAAAGGAGAGGAGCACTTTTAAGTTCTACCTGGGTTGAGAAGCAGAAAGAAAGTCTCACATTAGCCTATGATAACAGGGCTTATTTTAAGTGAAAAACAAAAACAAAAACAAAATCTCTGTTAAATAAAAGACATATACTTCTGATCAGGAACCAATGCTTTCTTCTGAAATAGGGAAGGTTTCTTGTTTAGTGGAAAAAATTCAGGTGTTTGTGTCTCTCCAAAATCTTTTTGAACATGCATTTAACAAAATTTTTATTGAATACATATTGTAATCTTGACTTTGTAATAAGCATTGGAAATAAGTTTAATAAGACACTTCTTGTCCATAAAGAGATGATGATTGTATGTGAAGAAAGATAAGCTCATATCCCATGCCTAAGGATATGCTATTTAAATAATTTATTTTATACAATAACTATTTATTGCTGGCCTACCTGACATGAGACATTGTGCTAGTAGACGGTGGTTTTTGCCCTCATGGACATTTTATGAAAAACAAAAACAAGTAAACAGGCAAAAATAACGTGTACCCCAAGATCTTAGACATAATGAAGGATCTGTTAACATACGAAAGGTACATCTAACTCATATCTGAGGATCTCTTCTGGAGGAAGTTATATCTAAGCTGAGGGCTCAAACATATGTAGAAATTTCGGTGGAATACTTTGCAGAGTTGCAGGCATCAGAGGATTAAGAACATCTGAGAGAGCATGGTCTGTTTGAGGGCTAAACAAATGACTAGCTAGAGTGAAAAAGAAAAACTTCATCTTCAGTTTTGGAATCTTAACTAAAAAAATAAAAAGAAAAAAATTCACTATCATTAGTTTTTATTGATCACTTTTTCAATGTAAATCACAGCCATAACTGCTTTTAAATATAATTCAAAACTTAAATTTATGTCTCTTCTTAAACTTCTATGACATTATCAGCTTCAGCAGGGATGACATATTCTTAGTAGTTTTCATTGTTTTATTTCAATATTTTACATTCTAACTTGTTGCACAGAATACAAGTTGTGATATGTTTCTTTCAAGAAGTTCCAATAGGGTTTTATTATGTTGCATCATGTAATTGGATTTTTATGAATGCAAATTAATAAAACTTATACAACATCTTATAAAAAAAGAATAATGTTCATATTTACAATTCAGAAAATGAAAAGTAGTTGAAAAGTTTCTATAACTTCATGACATTATAATTGGCTCACTTTCACATTTCTTTCTTCCTGCTGCATTCTCAATATTTTAAAAATTAATTTGTGTCCCTATTTGCATAAGCCCACAATCTGCTAGAGTTTCTTTTTCTGAAGTTCAAAGAGTTCGCCTGTCAATTTTCATTCCCACTGTCATCAGAGAAGCAATGTTATATGTCAGTGCATATGCTTTGCTTAACTTCTATCAATCTTACACTGCAGGAAATAAGCCTAGTCACCCTTAAACTTATGCTGTCAATCAGAAAATCAGAAAGCTGGATACAAGTATCATGTGCTTGTAGCATTGTAGAATCCACATGTGGTCGACATGTTGAATGATTCATAAATATATATCTTTTACCCCAGAAAAGAAGCAGAATTTGAATGAATAAGAGGCCAAAGTGATCTGAAACATTCAGGTTATTTCCAGAAATCAGAAAAGGGAAAATAAATGTTTCATTAATAGAGACAGAGTGAATATAATATAGGCCATTTATTATAAATGGCTAGGTAAATTTTACATTAAACATAAATATAAATGCTGACTTCATATATATATTTCTAAAGGGAAAATGGATATAACTAGTCTATGATCAAGACTATATTAACAAAAGCCTATTTTAAGAATTGGTGGCCAGTTTTAGTCTATTCGTAGTTGGAAGGAAACCTTTTATTTTAAGGTTACTTGTCCACATACTGTATCTACCTTGTTTTTGAATGAATATTATGTTTTTTAATTATTTACTTTGGTTGACTTTGATTTGGGTATTAACTTGTTGAATGGTTGTATTAGAGATTTATGACAAATTCTTATAGTAGCACTTGAATATGACCATTAGAAAGAGTTTAAAAAACAATTTCAAACATTGTCAATATTGTTTGTTCTCATTCATTCAAGGTTAGAGAATGTCTATAGCTGGCATTCATTTTAGGAACTTTGGTTAAAATTCAGTTTTTTTTGGTAGTTGAACTTTTAAAAATCATTTTATGTGTACACTTTGAGTGTTCATTTTGTTAAATTATTGCAATTCATGATTTTTTTTAAAGCTAGAGAGATTGCTTTTGCAATAATGTTGCCATGGAGATTAATATTTACTTTTTCTTCTGGGAATATATGGAATATATCAAGCAATTCCATTAAGATCTTTTAAAAAATCTGCCTAGTTTCTTTTTTTAAAAAATTAGTGATTATCTAAAGTAACTAATTTGTATCAACTGGTTCACATGACTAAATACATTATCCTTAAGGAAAGGGATTTTTTAAAAGATATGTTATTTGTGCATACTGACAGTGTGCTCTGTTAAGAAGAGCAACATCCTATAGAAAAATTTATAGAATTTTAGAGTGTAAACTAACTACAGTATTGGAGGGTACATGCTGAAAATAGTATATCAAAGTGGCTAGGAGGGGTGACTATGAAGTCAGCTTCTTTAGTTCAAATCTTCACCCTACCTAGCTCAAAATGTATAGTTAATAAAAATTATTTCTTCATATTATGGAACATGATAATATATTCATTTCATAGGAACCTAATGTATAATCAGAAATCATTGTCAAATGAAAAAAATCCCAGAGGTCAATAAATATGAAAATCTTTCCACATAAGCAGACTTATAGAGAAATAAGATTTTTAATTTCTTTTCTAAGCATGGACTTGGAATAAGGAGAATTATATTACTAAAAGATTCTGAAAGTTTTAGTATAGATTGCAGAAAACTTATTACTTGAAACACTATTTACATTTCAAAAGGCATGGTCTGTTATTGGGAGACAAAATATCTGGAATTATTTACTATACCTCTTGATCTAAATTTCTATATTTCAAATAAATTACCATGAATATCAGAGATATTCAAAGTCCAAAGATTAATACTGTCTTCAAGAAAATGTTGATATTCAATAATCAATCTTTCAACATACATTTGCTGAGCACCCTCTGTGACTACATGTAATGCTCAGTGGTCAGCATATGGCTCTCAAAAAATGTACTTTGGAAGAAACAAAGAGAAGAAGTTGGTCTTTCTAGCTATCGAATAAAGATGTTAACTTTCCAATTCTCAAATTAAATAATAAAATTGAAAAAGAAAATTAAAAGTGAATTGTCTTTTCCTTATTTCTGATATTTAAGAAAATTTTCAGCTTTTCTTAAACATGTCACTGCAAATTCTGTTATATGTTGAATGCTTTTTATTAGAATATTTTTAGATGTTAATAATATATATTCCAAATTTAATATAGTAACCCAGATCACCAAAACATCACAAATCTAAAATTGCTTATGGATCATAAATACTTACAAATCTTGATTTTATTATTTCATTTTAATAGGTTATTAAACAAAGAGTATACATGTCTTTATAAATAAAATCAAGAGATTATATGTGTTCCCTTTTCTTTCAAACTTATCTTGTTTAACTCTAATGTATTTTCTGGGGTCTGTCAATCATAACTGTTTTGGACTTTCCATAATTGGTGAAGTAATTGCTTCTCATGCTTTTAAATCACAAATGCATTTTGTAACATTAATCAATTTCCTTCTGTGCCCTGAGTTAAATTAAATTATAATACTAATACCAGAAGGGTTCCCAATAGCTCTTTCTCTGTGCTTTAATAAAGCAATCATCAGTGTAGGAGCAGATTTTTATATTTTATAACTAGAATATACAGAACAACTGTTTTGCTAGAGCTGACAGCTGACACCTACTTTCCTTTAGTCTTGCTGTTCTGCAATAGCAGAACTGTGAATAATATATTGTAAACAGTTGATGTGGGACAACTGTTTAGTGACTCCAAACAGCAGCAATTGCTTTTTTCTTCTGCAGTTGCCTGCCCCTTGCTCTCTCATTTGATGAAAATGAATGCAGAGTGAATGTAAATACATTTATGCTCTATCCTCACTTTCATGGCTACAATGCTCTACTCAAGCAGTTAATTTAAACCAGTACATTGAGAACTTCCAGGTTATAGCAAAATGGATTTCATGCCTCAAGTAGTTCTAATTGGAGCTGTACCCCAAACTTAAACCGACAGAGCTTCATGACACCTATGTGGATACATCCTGGTTGTGTTATGGAGAAAGATAATTATGCAGGGATCTGATACATGTAGTTCAAAGTTAATGGGCAACTGTTTAGGCTATTAATTCATCAGACCTTAACATTAATAATGTTATGATTGGACACATTTAAAAATTAAACTATGCTGAAGTTTGACATGAAACAGATTATAAAACATAAGCAAGAATTAATTTCAATATCTAAAAAGGAAAATGATTGTCACATTTTATTATGATTGGCTCATGGTTTCTTGCAATTAAACAGAATTTAGCCTTCCATCTTGTTTAAAAATGGACTCTTGAAATAAGATCTTAAAATAAAATGTATGTGATTTGATTTTCTAAAATGTCATAGGTAAAGTGTGATAAGAAAAAATATTTTTACAAGAATTAAAATATACTTTAATGTTGAGGTTCTTGAATGTTTTCTGGTAAATACATTCTTTTTTCAAAAATATGTTTTTATTGATTTTTAGAGAGAGGAAGGGAGAGGGAGAGAAAGACAGAAACATCCATGATGAGAGAGAAACATGCACCAGCTGCCCCCTGCACGCCCCTGACTGGGAATCAAGCAGGCAACCGGGGCATGTGCTCAGGCTAGGAACCAAACCAGTAACCTCTTGGTGCATGGGACAACACTCAGCCCACTGAGCCACACCGGCCGGGCAGGTAAATGCATTCTTATAGAGGCATAAAATTAGAGTTATTATGTGAGCTGTTACAATTTAATGTGTTATTGAACTATTAAGAGAAAAATTTAAAGAAGATGTTTATAGCAATTGCACCATAAAGCAAAAGTAATATTAAAATGGAGAATGTAAAGTGAATGAAGAAATAAAACAGATTATAATATATAATTTGAAGAAGAAGCTATAATAAATGCTGATGTTTCAAAATGTCAAATGAAATGACACAATTAATCATGCTAAGGAAAACTTCTAATGAGTTAAGAAAATATTTTTCTACCTTTTCCTTTATAACTCTTTTGTTGTAGGAGACTTGATAAAGTAATTTAAATTTAAAAAAATTTCTTTTATGAATGAAGTTTTCTTCTCTTACCAGTCATGTACAGTATCGTATCATTTTTCCTTTCTTAATAAAATTGTGTCATTTTATACCATAACAATTGAAACAAAAATATGGGAAAGTAGGATAACAATGCTTCAGACCTAATTCATGGACAAATCTCTGTGCTCATGAACTGTTTCTAGGGGAGGGTAGAGGGCTGTTAAGAGACAGATATCACACAGGCCTGTCAATCACATTTAATAGGCAGTGGTGGAAGGTAATCTCCTTCTCTCCATCAGTCTCTAGCACACTAGTAGACAGAACTCATTACTGTGCAAATGAACCTGCCAGAGGCTTCAGCCATTTGCCTCACTAGGGGTCACAAAGAGTTGACACCAGTTAAAACTGGTTAAATGTGGCCAGGGAAGGAATGGGAGACAGAGGAGCTTTGTAGGTTGAAATAAGCAGTATCATATTGATATAACCTTAAGGGAGTTAAAAACATTCTTCTGGAATTGTAGGGGGAAATAAATTTGCATCATGTGTTTAAAATTAATTCATCCATCATTTAATATATATGAAAAATATGCATCTAAGTTTTCCATTATGATGGTAACAAAATGTCATCTCAGCATCCTTTATCATATAAAGATCTTTAGATTTTTAAAAAGTTCACTCCACATTCAGTTTTTTATGGGGACAATCTTTTTCTTTTTCTTTTAAAATATATCTTTATTGATTTCAGAGGGAGAAAAGGAAAGGGTGAGAGAGAAATAGAAACATCAATGATGGGAGAGTCACTGATCAGCTGCCTCCTGCACGGCCCAACTCGGGATTGAGCCCGCAACCCGGGCATGTGCCCTGACTGGGAATCGAACCCCGATCGCCTGGATCCTAGGTCGACACTCAACCGCTGAGCCATGCCCGGCCAGGCTGGGGACAATCTTTTGACTTAAAAATATTCAGAGCCCGCTGGAGTGGGTCAGTTGGTTGAGCATAGTCATGTGCACCAAACGGTTGCTGGTTGGATTCCTGGTCAGGGCACATGCCTGGGCTGGGGGTCAGATCCTGTTGGGAGTGTATGGAAGGCAACTGACTGATGTTTCTCTCTCACATCTCTCTGTCTTTCTCTTTCTCTTCCCCTCTCTAAGCATGTCCTCAGGGGAGGATTAAAAATAAAAAATAAGAATACTCAGAAAGCACCATCTTATTAATAGTGATGATGCCCAGCCAGCATGGCTCAGCAGTTAAACATCAGGGGGTCACTGTTTCATTCCCGGTCAGGGCCCATGCTCAGGTTGCGGGCTCGATCCCCAGCAGGGGGTGTGCAGGAGGCAGCCGATCAATGACTCACTCTCGTTGATGTTTCTATCTGTCTCTCCCTCTCCCCCTTCCTCTCTCTGAAATCAATAAAAATATATTAAAAAAATAATCATAGTAATACTAATTATTTTTAGCCCAGTTGATGATTAGTTTCTTTGAGGGGTTCTGCTAAACATCATCTTGTTTAATTTTCAAAGTGGCTTACTGAGTTAGACATCATCTTTATTTTACAATTGAGGACACTAGAGCTATAAGAAGTAATTTTCATAAAATCATCAGCTTAAAATGTTTTAATTTAGACTCAGGTGTTGGACTTCAAAGCCTAGTCTACTAGAGTCTCACTATTTTCTTATTATTTCTCACTATATTCTATTTCTCTTTAATAATATGTATATATAGGTATAATGAGAACATACTTATTTAAATATAAAATATTCTAAAATTCCTCTCCTGAGGAAGCCAATTATAATTTATAAATATAATTTTAGGTTATTACTGAATAAATACCTTATAAATCAATAATTTCAGCACAATAGCTTAATATTCAATTTAAGGAAAGGAAAATGAACAGTAATTTTAATACTACTCTCAATAATGACTAACATTTAACCTTTTTTAGGCCCTTTCTTCAGTAGTATTCTACTTACACTGAATTCTTACAATAATTATATACAATAGGTACTATTTCCCCCATTACACTAATCAGAAAATTAAGGTTTAAGAATTAATTTATTTTCACAAATATAGAAGGTCAATGAGAGCTAGAGATCTGAATTTATTTGATATCTAATTCTTATTTCATAAACTGAGCCTCTCCTGCAGCAAGCCTTTTAAATATGTTCTAGTTATAACACAGCAGACACAAGCCTTTAGATTAAAATTGGCTAAATGGAAAAACAACCTAAGTTTTTCCATGTTTTGCTATGAATTTTAAAACATCTCTAACAATAAGTGATCTATACTGGAACTCATTCATGAAATTTTGAATATCACTGTGTCATGAGGCTATGGAGAATGAAATTATCATGGAGAACAACCAGGAGTTTCTTTTCTTTCTCCAGTATCTTTGCTAGTTCTCAATTCAGTCTGACATCCATGTAGCTCTTTCCTCCAAGTCTTAGATTCTCCAGTGAAATGGTAAATTAAATTCATGGTATCTAAATGTCTCTAGTTTTCTTTATTTCTCTGTTCAGAGACAGAAAAACTGAAATGAAGCCAATTATGGCTCCAATTTCTTGCTCTAATAAAATACCATGTTATGAAAATAATGTTTTCAGTTATTTCATTTATATAAGAGAATCGGTTTTAAACTTGGTACAATAAAGTTACTGACTGTAAGTACTTGATAGTGACAAATATTTTGCTTCAATACTACCTTACTTGTAATATCTATGCAAATAACTGAATGTTGGACTGATATTTTTCTAAAAAGAGAAAACTCATAAAATTAACTAACGTGTCTATCTAATATATTTTCCTAGTGGACTTTCCAATGTTTCTCTAGCTATGATTCCAAAGTTAACCTTTCAAAGATGAAAGAGCTGAAAATAAACAAATCAATGTGAGAGGAATACCGGAAAGATTTTATCTTTGAAAGGCAGAGGAAGAAAGAGAATGAGACAGAGACAGAGGGAAAGATCATAGATACATTAATCATAACAAATATTCTAGCCCAGAAGGGAACACTGGAAATTACAAACTAGCGATGGGCAAGCCTTTCAAGGTTTAAAGATGGGGTCCAGATAAGAAACTCAACATTCTTGTGATTATCCTAACCTTTCTGAGGGAGGTTGAAATCAGATTGGAAATATAAGAAAAAGCTTTCTTGTAAAAATTGTTCCTTCCAGAGTCAGTCCAGCTGGAAATGCATAGAAGCATGAAAATGAAAAAGAAAAACAAATAGAAATAAGCTAACCAAAATTTGAACCATAGGAAAGGTTCATTTGGGGTTGAGTAGGCATAGGTCACTTCGTTTTTTCATCCGAATTGATTGTTCCCTTGTTTCTAATGAGAGAACTTTGTTGTTTTTTGTAAATGAGCCTTCATGGAAATAGTTCATCATGTCTTCACAAAAATCTGGGATTATTATTATTTCCCTGAGAAAGAGTTTAAAACATCATGGCAAAACTGTTGAAGAAAAGGACATGGTTTTAGATCAGGGCATAGTGGTTGAAATTGAAAATAATTAATGAGAACATTCTTGCAAATGGTGCAGATAGCAAAATGACTGAATTATGCTATATTATAATAGACTCAGGAAACCTTTGAAGGCTAGACGTTTGACAGAATGATATAAAGGGATCAGTGTACAAATTGCAGTATTAGTGCTCTGATTCCATTTTTCTAAAGAGAAACATTATAATTACAGAACGAATTGTCTCAATCTGTAACAATGCACTGAATACATGTCTACATATTCATATCTAAACTTATTTTATGGCTCAAGGAAGAAAACCACAAGTTAGGAAAGCAAAACTGATGAGTATTTTAATTTGATGAGAAGGATAAGAGTTTTAGGCTGTGCTAGAGAAGAGAAATAACTTTATATATTATAACAATCTCTCTCAAATTTAAAAAATAATAAACTTCGTGTTTTCAAATTCCAAATTGTATATCACACACACACACACATTTTGTCCTTATAAAGTACAAACTAACTCGTGCTTTAACAGTGGAAAATATCAATTGATTTATGCAACTGAAAAGCCCAGGGATAAGTCTGGTGGCAGACATGACCCAAGCAGGAATTTAGCTTCATTTTTTTGTGACTTTTTCAGCAATGTCACCTTCCCAGGTTGGCTTAGGCCTCTGACTTCCCTAGTTTGTGTAGAGAATGGCTGCCACTAACAACTAGGGCTACAAGTTTTTTGGTTAATATTAAGGAGGAAGCCATTAAAGTTTCAACTCTGATTATTACCATATAAACCCCTGAATTTGGCCATCGAATGCTAGCTTTTATTTATTGAGGCTACTACTCATTCTTAAACCAAGCTTTCAACAAAGGGATAAGATTATGTTGATTAGACAATGCCACTGGGCCCCATCCATGGAGCTTGGTGGGGTTTAATACTATCAAAATCATAAAGATAAAATTGGAAGAAAGCTGGTTCCCCAAAGGAAAATCTGGATGCTGTTATAAAAAAGCAGGATGGCTGATGAATAGAAAAACAATGACTACTAGATACAGTAATAAATATGAATATAGAGAAAACAGTCAATGTATAAGAAAGACCACTTTATCATGACCACATAATAAAGCTGTTTTATTTCTATATATAATTATTATTGATTGAATCATTATACTTTCAAAATCTATGCTTTTATACAGTACCTTAATCTTATAAAAGTAACCTAAATCTGTTTATGTTAAAGAAAAGTCAAGATTATCTGCCTTTAGCTATGTACCACCTCTTAGCATTTCGCCCTCACTCCTTCCTTTTCAGTCCCTATCATTCATCACCTTCAAAAGTTTTTCAAGCAAAGCACCTCGAAAAAAACATTATGCATTTAAAGACAATTTTATTTCAAATTGGCACTTTATATCTTTATTTAAACTATTAAGATTAGCCAAAGTAAACTTGACAAAAAAAGATCAAAGTTGGAAGTATGCTCCCTGATTTCAAAATATACTACAAAGCTATAGCAATCAAAACAATTTGCTACACACACACACACACACACACACACACACACACAACAAATAAAGAGCCTAGAAAAAGAATAAAATAAAAAACCTAGAATTAAACCCATGCTTATATGGTCAGTTAATCTATGACAAAGGAGACAGAAATACGCCCTGGGGAAAAGACAGTTTCTTCAATAAGTAGTGTTGGGAAAACTGGACAAATACATGCAGAAAATGAAACTAGACCACTTTCTTACACCATATACAAAAATAAACTCGAAATGAAATAGACTTCAATTTAAGATTCGAAACGGTAAAACTCCTAGGAAAGAACATAAGCAGTAAATTCCTTGTCAGTTTTCCTTAGCAGTATTTTTTTCAATATATCTCCTTGAGCAAAGGCAAACATACAAATAGGACTGTATTAAACTAAAAAGATTTTTGCACAGAGAAGAAAACCATCAACAAGATGGAATGTCAACCTTAACTCCAAACATCTTGTTGGGAGAAAAAATTTACAAATGATATCTCTAATGAGGGATCAAAGTTCAATATATAAAGAACTCATATAACTCAATGTCAAAACAAACAACCAAAAATTCAGTTAAAAATGGACAGAGGATCTGAATAGACATTTTTTCAAAAAAGATATACAGATGGCTAACAGACACATGAAAAGATTCTCAACACCATTAATCATCAGAAAATGCAAATCAAAACACAATGAGATATTACCTCACACCTGTCAGAATAACTATTATCAAAAAGACAGCAAATAATAAGTGTTGACGAAGATGTGGAGGAAAGGGAACCTTTGTGTACAGTTGGTGGGATTGTAAACTGATGTGATCAGTAGGAAAACAGTATGGATATTCCTCAAAAAATTAAAAAATAGAATTATGTTGTGACCCAACAATTCTACTTCTGAAAAAAACAAAAACAATAATTAAAAATATATATGCACCCCTATGTTCATTCAAGATTGTTCACAATAGCCAAGATCTATAAATATTTTAGCTATTATTTTCATTATGTCTAATTTTATTCTGCACAAAATGATCTGCATTATTTCTACATTTTGGTATTTGTCAGAATTGCCTTTATGCTCATTTTTTAAAAAGAATTTTTACTGATTTTTAGAGAGAGAGGCATGAAAGGGAGAGAAAAGAGAAACATGGATGTAAGAGGTAGACATAGATTGGCTACCTCCTGCTCGCTCCCTGCCAGGAATCGATCCCACAACCCGGGTATGTGCCCTGACTGGGAATCGAACTGGCAACCTGTCGGTGCATGGGGCGATGCCCAACCAACTGAGCCACACCAGCCAGGGCTATGCTCACTTTTTTGTGTGTGCATTGGACACTCCACATGGGTTTGAAAGCAATGTACATCCTTGCTCTTGGGGGTTCGAAAGCTAATTATATCTGTGCAGACAGAATAATGATCCTCAAAAGATGTTCATGCCCTGATTCCCAGAACCTGTGAATATGTAACTTTACATGATAAAAGGGACTTTGCAGATGTAATTAAGGTTAAGGACCATCAATTAGGAAGATTTTTCTAAACTATCTGGGAGGGCCTAATCTAAACATATGGTTCCTTAAAGGGGTGCAGATAAACTTTCCCAGCTGTGGTTGAGGGAGAGGTAGGACAATTGAAGAACTTGCACATGATGTGATTTTGCGGACTTGACTATGGCAGAGGGGAGCTGAGTTGAGGAATACGAGTAGTTTAGATCTGATATATATTCTTTTTTTTTTTTTTTAATTTTATTTATTTTTTTTAATTTTATTTTTGTTTAAAATATTACAGATGTCCCTTTTTCTCCCCAGTGACCCGTTCCACCCCGTCCCTTCCCCCTCCCCAGTCCCTCTCCCCACCATTGTCCGTGTCCTTGGGTTGTGCATATATGCATATAAATTCTTTGGTTACTCTCTCCCCCTCCACCCACCCGCCCTCCTCCATCCCTCTGACCTTCATCAGTCTCATCTATGCTTCCATGTCATTGAATCTATTCTGTTCATCAGTTTATTAAGTTCTTTAGATTCCACGTATAAGCGAGATCATGTGATGTTTGTCTTTCTCTGCCTGGCTTATTTCACCTAGCATAATATTCTCCAGGTTCATCCATACTGTCTCAAAGGGTACGAGATTCTTCTTCTTTATAGCTAGGCCTGATATGTATTCTTAATATCTCCCATGAAAGGAAACAAGGATATTATTCCAACAGCCCTGGTATTTTTTTTAAAAAAATATATCTTTATTGATTTCAGAGAGAGGAAGGGAGAGGGAGAGAGAGAGATGGAAACATCAAGGATGAGAGTCATCACTGATTGGCTGCCTCCTGCACGCCCCCAACTGGGGATCGAGCCCCCAACCCGGGCATGTGCCCTGACTGGGAATCGAACCCCAATCACCTGGATCCTAGGTTGATGCTCAACCACTGAACCACGCCCAGCCAGGCAGCCCTGGTAAGTATTAATGAGGGCATGTATTAAGACAGAGATATTCAGCTCAGCCAGTGTGGCTAAGCTGTTGAGCATTGATCTATGATCCAGGAGATTGCAGTTGGATCCCCAGTCAGGGCACATGCCCGGCTCGATCCCCAGTAGGGGGTGAGGAGGAGTCAGCTGATCAATGATTCTCTCATCATTGATGTTTCTATCTCTCTCTCCCCTCCTCTCTCTGAAATCCATAATGACATATATTGTTTTAAAAAGACAGAGATATTCAGAATGCAAATAAGACATTGATGTTAAAAACATTTAAACTTGATAAGACATGGCAGTACATTGAATAAGTGGGATGAAAGGGTACATATTTAAGGCTGAACTTTAGGTTTTTTATGTTTAGTGACTATAAAGATGATAATACAAAAAATATTATGTAATACACCTTTGTAGTAAACATTTTTCACTTTTGCACTATAAAAATATCTGAATATTCACTGTTTGAAGGGAAACCCATAAAGGTGGTAAGTCCCCTGTGGCTTCCCTAGGTGGCTAAAGAGGCCAGACTTTCCTTTCCACTCCCAGTCAGGAGTGATCAAAGTTGCAGTGTGGCATTGTAATACAGCCAGTAGTAGTAGTGGCAGTGTTCTCACAGGACTGTCATGTGCTCCTGACAGTGTTTTCTGCTGCTTAGCCCAAACAGGTTTTGGACATTTCCCAAGCCTTTTCTCCAGACTTCCTATTGATTCTATCATATGCATAAGTTCCTTTGAATAAACTAAATTTTTCATAATTATTCCAAAATCAGTTCTGTTACTTCCATGCAAGATCCACATTTAATATAACCTTGTCAGCTCTAGTAGCAATGCTCTATACAAAACAAAAACAATTGCCCTGGCTAGTGTGGCTCAGTTGGTTGGGTGTAATCCCATGCACCAAGAGTTGGATTCTGGGTCAGGGCACATGGCCCGTTGCCGGCTTGATCCCCAGTAGGGGGCACTCAGGGGACAGCTAATAGATGTTTCTCTCTCATCAATGTTTCTCTCTCTCTCTCCCTCTCTCTCTAAAAAAATTAATAAATACATTAAAAAAT
This sequence comes from Miniopterus schreibersii, assembly GCF_964146895.1. NCBI lineage: Eukaryota > Metazoa > Chordata > Mammalia > Chiroptera > Miniopteridae > Miniopterus > Miniopterus schreibersii. The sequence continues at coordinate 116,984,585 of NC_138102.1, forward strand.
AAATAAGAACAATTTACAAAGAATTTAACATACATTACAATATAAACTACAGAGAAATAATAACAAAGCCAAACATTGTAGCTTCTAATTGAATCTAGTGTTTTACTTAGGAGCATCTTGAACCTTGAACTGTTCTTCAATTATGAATTAGTCATAGTTGAGACTGCTTTTAAAAAATGTTTGTAAGCTATATGTCCACATGTATCTTTTGTCTAATTATTCAAAAAGGTAAAACTATTAATTACTTTAATTTAGATTGTCAAATTAATTTACATTTTAAATGCACAAATCATTTTATAGTGCCATATGTTAAAATTAAAATAAAAGCTTTATTACAAAATATATTCATATAAAAATGCCATGAGTATAGATATTTTATAAAATATAGAGAAATGTATTCAGAAAAATATTATAACCCCATTGATTATTCAGTACAATATAACCTTGTAAGTATGTTTCTGCCTTTTCTCTCATTTTTCTATGCATAGTTTATTTTTTATATTTATGACTATGGAAAATCTTGTACTTACCTTTTCATATCTAACAGCTGTATAACACCTAGTCTTATCTCATTGTGATCATTTACTCTTTATTCCAATTTTTGCATAATATATTATAAATGGTACCATATTTTTAGATTGCTTTTCTATAGTAGATTATCAGAAGTGGAAACTGCAAGCCAAAACACATAGTCTTTTTAAATTTCTTGAAGCCTCCCTAGTGGTGTATTTGCATTATGTTACATTATTTTGAGTTGTTACTGCTGTGAAGGAACTGCAAAGTATGTCAAGGAGACAATAACAAAATATATATACTTATATCTGCTCTTAGAAGGTAAATTGGGGAATTTTTTTAATGGAATCTCCAAAGCCACTTCAATGTATACATTAACTAAAAATCTCCTATTGCCAAGGAGTCTTGAACATACATGAATATCACTTAAGACTGTCAGCTAGTATATAATAACAAAATTTGGTCAGGAGGCATTCTAAGAACAGATGTAGGTGACAGAGACAAAGATTGAGAATTCATTATTATATATGTATATAAAAAAAGGAAAAGGCTTGATTTCTCTGTATCCAAGTAACTAGATCTACATTTGATAAAAATAGTATATTTAAAAACAGAAAAGTATTCCTTATTCTTAAAACTATTATATTAAGATAACTACTATATCTATGCATAAACTATATTCAAAAAAACAAACTAAATTATGACCCAAGTTTTCCCTTTCATGTTTTTGGTTAGATCAGGCAGTCTTGCAATACTTATGGGGTAATTGAAAATTGTCAAAAAGGATCTATTAAAATGATAAAAGTATCGATTACTGATTATTAAAGAAAAGCTTGTATAATTGGTTTTATTGGGCCTACAGTAGAGAAGATAAAGAAGCTCTAATAAAGGCCTTCAAACAAGAAGTAATGCAAGGCAATGAATCACCCATATTCCCTGAGATAAAATGGTATATATTAGAGCAAAACTTAATAATCCTAGACAAAAAATTCCTAATGTTAGGATTTTTAAAGATTTCAGCTGTACTTTATACGTTTTCTATTGAGATATTTAAAAATAAATTTGAAGGTCTAGTAGTTGTCTACAAGTTTGCTTATAAGAGTTTACCTTTAGAACAGACTAGTATTTTATGAATATCCTATCAACCTTGCTACTTTCAGTGCTCTTCAGCCAAAATCACCAGGAACACACTGGTAGTTAAACAAGTTGAGTTTATTACTGGTTTCAGCAAAGAGAACACTCACCTTGGGAACCCTGGTGCAACTCAGTAGGAGGGTGTCAGAAAGAACTTGTACAATTGGGGCACTGGTTGAGGTTTAGTAATTTAGCGAGATGTCAAAAGAGTGGAGGAGGTTTGTTTTCAATTGGGTGTCATCAGGGAGCGGGGACAATTTTGTGATTGGGCATAACAATAAATCTTATCATTTATAGGGAGCACAGACTAGAGTAAGGATGAAGATATAGTAAGGAAAGAAATGAGAATCACTCATTTAATAAGAGAAATGATGTTTGATATTTTGTGGGTTGCTCAGTGACTCTGTCTTAGGTAAAAGTTTTATGAGATTATGTCCAATGGGAATGCAGCGTGGCTTACTTTTAAGCAGCAGATAAATGTATCATAACATGGAGGCTTAGCTGTAAGTATCAGATTGGTTGCTCAAGATCCAATGTCCAGGGATGCCTTTTTCTCTTCAAATTTATTATTATTATTATTATTATTATTATTATTATTATTATTATTATTTTATTGTTTGAAGAAACTGGAAAGGAGAGAGGGGAGAGAGCAGGAGAGAGAGAACGAGAGAGAGAGGGAGAGGGAGAAGGAGACAGGGAGAGACATTAATTCGTCACTATACTTATTTATGCATTCACTGGCTGATTTTTGTATGTGCCCTGACAGGGCATCCAACTGGCAACCTTACAGTATCTACATGATGCTCTAACCAACTGAGCTACATGGCCAGGGCGGGCTGTTTTTTTGCCCTGCTAAATAGTATTTTAAAAAAGGGAGAAGAGGAAGAGATTTGGTTTTAACAAAATCTCTTTTTAGAGTTAACAATGTAATATTGGGTAGCTTTGCACATTTTTGAGAAAATTGTATAGTTGCTATGTTTTTCATTAGCTAAAATATTAGTGACATATTTTCTGAAGCCAATTAAAAGATTTTTGAAATTTATTAAAAAAATTTTAAAGTATGAACTGTGGTTACATTAAAATTTTTTTCTAGTAATTTTTTCGGTATTACATAGTATTTCATAAGGATCATAGAGAATTTACCCTGAAGACTCATCAGAAAATTGGGCCAACCTCCTTAAACTGATTTGTTGGTGTATTAGCCTGCATGAGAATTTACAGCTGGATGAAACAGAGCATGAAAAAAGGTAAAGATTCATTGTAATCAAATAAGAGCAAAAAAGTCAGTGCTTGAGCACATTCTTTAAGAAAATTATTACCAACTCTGACCTTTGGGGAGCCATTATAAAAGCTATAAGGAATAGCAAGTGGATTTGATTTTAAAAACAACTCATCTTTGAATTCACAATATAAAGAATAGTTATAAAGGATTATGTTCCTTCAGTACATATTAGGGTAAGGCAGGGCTAAGGAATTTTGCTTTGTTAGCAAAAAGTGAAGCCAAAGTAATTCAGTTTAATTACCTAGTGAAATATTTTATGTGAGCTTTTACCTGAGCAATGCTTCAGAAACTTTGATTCTATGAGGTAAGTGAATTCAGCTATTTTTGATAGAGTAAGAAGGTATTCAGTGCTTTTTAAAGAAAATTTTAAGACTAAAGTTACAATCAATTTACAAGAAAGGTAATTTAAATTACTAAAATGCCACGTAAATCTGGGTTAAATTAGGTGGCTTTACACCAAAATTCCTCCACTTCTAACTTGTAGAGATATTTCTTTTCAAATCTGTATATATATGTTTTTTAAAAAGCACAGATTAATCAGAAATTATTCTCTTAATAAAAAATTTAAACTTCTGAATCTAAGGTAAATTTTATTTTGACAAATTTATTGCTCTTGTGTGAAATTAGTGCCATTCATAGTAGCCGAATTAGTTTGTAAGGTTTTGGTAGTTTAGTTTTTCTTCAAAATTAGAAATTTAAAAAATTACACTGAAATACTTAAACCCAAAAAATCATGTATTAGTAAGAAATAATCTGATTTTTACTTTAGCAGATTCCAAACTTATAAAAAATTATTTCCATTATTCATATATCTATCATAAAAAGGAAAAATACCTATTTTCACAACTGGTCAACCTTCTTCCAGGACAAAGGCCTTTAGGGGTTCCTGTCCTCATAGTCTATTTCTTCACAGTTCCTTCAGGGAGTGCTCAATGGATTGCCCTCTTTCTGAGGCTTATACTAGACTTAGCTACCAAGCTGGTCACTTAATTCCGAAATTTGTTATCATTTCAACTGTTCCCTTCCATTGGTTGTTATTACTGTTGTCTGAATGCTTCTAGTGGTAAGAACCATTCAAGTAGAACAAAACAAAACAAAAACAAACAATATTTCACAGGCTGGGTTTCCCAGAAAACCAACTCTTGCTATGGAGCTTAGAATGCAAGAGTTTTACTAAGGAGCTTTAAAGATCTTGTTAAAGGGAAGTAATGAAACTCAAGAGGGCAGAGGAAGATAATGAACTTTGACAAGGACTCAAGGAGGCTGAGGCTGAGATATCCCTTCAGAATTTTCCCCAGTGGGGCCAAGGGGTCTGACTTTGACACCCTCTTTTGTACAGGCATTGCACTTAATATGGGGGTGTGGCCTTGAGCTCAGGCCGTCCTCAAAGAGGGCAGTCCTTGTTTCCAGAAGGTGATTTGGGTGGTCCACCACAGTGTATATCTGGAACACTATGCATCTATCCTTTATACTTGGTTCTGCAGACAGAAAGAGTCATTATTCTTCTGATCAAAACTGCTTCACTAAAAAGAAAAAATCTGCTACGTTCCTTTTAAAAAACAAAATTGTTTTAAAAAATATTTCTGTAATAAATATTAAACATCTATATATTATTGTCTTCCTGTCATAGGTGTTCAGAGTGTATTTTGTCTACTGTGTATTTTTGAAGTGACTACACACACACACATACAAAAAGGAATAAAATTTCCTCAAAATGTGTAAGAAAAAATCAGTATTTATGTAATGACATTCTATTTTCCCACTATATTGAGCTGTATAGAATGTATGCATTCAGGATTATAGAAGATTCTAGTTTTGTAGAATGTTAAAAAACAGTTTTTTGAGGTCATGAAAAAACCTTAGTAATCATCATGGAACATATAAGGAACTCCACTGGAAAGTGTGGAAAACTTTGAGGTGTAAATTATACAACTATAGCAATTTTCAACTGCTAAATATTTTAGGATTCTGCAATGAAAAACTATTTTTTATTAATATAAAGACCCCAAGCTGTATATGTCATAATATGCAATAGCTGGATGTTATATGGATCTCAAAAATAGGCAGAAATTAGATTTTAAATATTTTCTTAGAAAAAAATTAGTAATTTTTATGCAAAAATACTAATGTCTACTATTTCCATGAGCAAGAATGACTTTTCTCATTTATAAAGTGAGGGCATTAGTAACAGTCCTGTTGGGTTATTGTGAGATTCAATTACATAATGCATGCAAACTGCTGAACACCATGCTAGATATATTGTAAATATCCAATAAACATTAATGCTTATTTTTGTTCTTGTTGTTAATGTGAAAGTTTTATTACAGTATTATAAAAAATAGCTAATATACACTGAAGCATTCTATGACATATTTGGCAATAACATCTAAAGTTCACATTCTCCTATCTTAAAGTGGTTAGTTCAAAACCACATTTTAAAATGTTTGTACTTTTATTTCTCAATATGGAAACACTTCACAAAATGTGTATTTAGCTATCACAATTCACTAACATATTTTAGATATATTATTTGCAATGTTTTCTGATGTAACCAGAGTTATGCTTTTTTGAGGTGACTATTCTGCTAAGGTTATCTATTGAAATTACCAAAAGGTTTGTTGACTAATAAAGTTATAGTATGTCTAAATACATTTTAGAAAATGAGTATATTATTTTCTAACTGTATTTGATTGAAAAAAGAAATTGAGCATATCCCTACTTTAGCTATGTCTTTTAAAACGAGAAGTGAGAACAGAATATAAGTTAAATTCATTTTATAATAAAAGATGGCTGTTTGAGTCAAAGCGAATATAATTATTAATTATGCACCTCAGAATTAGGAATTATAAAACATCTGCTTAGGCTCTCTAAATTGCACTATTTGTATATGGCCTCCCTCTCTTAATAGGCATCAGCCATGTTGTGCCCTTCTCTTTCTTAGAGAAATCCTTTTTCTAGACAATGTCTGTGTTCTTTTCATATTTTTGCATTAGGCTTTATGTTGTTAGATTTCTTTTTCTTTTCTTTTTTAAATTTATCTTTATTGTTGAAAGTATTACAGGTATCCCATTCCCCCTCCCCAATTGATCCCCTCCACTTCGCTCCCACCCCCTTCCCAGGCCTTCACCCCATTATTAACTGTGTCCATGGGTTATGCATATATGCATATAACTTCTTTGGTTAATCTCTTCCCACCCTCCACCCCCCTTCCCTCTTTCCTCTGAGATATGATCGTCTGTTGCATGTGTCAATGTCTCTGGATCTATTTAGTTCATCAGATTCTTTTGTTCATTAGCTTCTTCTTAAAGAAGACCCTTCAACATTTCCTGTCGTGCTGGTCTGGTGGTGATGAACTCCTTCAGCTTTTTCTTATCTGTGAAGCTCTTTATTTGACCTTCAATTCTAAATGAGGGCTTTGCAGGATAGAGCAATCTTGGTTGTAGTTCCATGTTTTATCACTTTGAATATTTCTTGCCACTCCCTTCTGGCCTGCAAAGTCTCAGTTGAGAAATCAGCTGACAGTCGTATGGGGGCTCCCTTGTAGGTAACTAACTGCTTTTCTCTTGCTGCTTTTAAGATTCTCTCTTTGTCTTTAACCTTTGGCATTTTAATTATGATGTGTCTTGCTGTGGGCCTCTTTGGGTTCCTCTTGTTTGGGACCCTCTGTGCTTCCTGGACTTGAAAGTCAATTTCTTTGCCCAGGTAGTGGAAGTTTTCTATAATCATTTTTTCAAATAGGTTTTCAATTCCTTGGTCTCTTTCTGCCTCTTCTGGCACCCCAATAATATGAATGTTGGGCCTCTTGAAGTTGTCCCAGAGGCTCCTTATACTATTTTCATATTTCTGGATTCTTTTTTCTTTTTGCTCTTCTGGTTGGGTGTTTTGTGTTTCCTCATGTTCCAAATTGCTGATTTGATTCTCAGTGTCCTCTACTCTACTGTTGATCCATGTAAATTATTCTTCATTTCAGTTCCTAAAGACTTCATTTCAAATTGGTACTTTATTATGTTATCGATTTTCTCAGTTATTTCCCTAACAGTCTGCTTAAACATCCTTATAACCAAAATTCTGAACTCTGTATCTGTTAGCTTGCTTAGATCTATTTCATTTAGTTCCTCTTCTAGAGATTTCTTCTGTTCTTTCTTTTGTGACATGTTTCTTTGTGTCCACATTTTGGCTGCTTCCAGGTGTTTGTTTCTATGTATTAGGTGGAGCTGCTATGTCTTCTGGAATTGGTGGAGTGGCTTTGTGTAATAGGTGTCCTGTAGGGTCCAGTGGCTCAGCCTCCCCAGTCACCTGAGCTGGGCCTTCCAGGTGCTCCCCTGTGTGGGCTGTGTGCTCTGTCCTGTTGTAGTTGAACCTTGGTTGCTGTTGATGTCCCTGGGAGGAACTTATCCCCAGGTCAATCAGCTGTGAGGACCAGCTGCAACTATAGCCAAAGAACTGCTGTGCTGGAGACATCCCTATGGAGCAGGATTTACTTCAGCGGAGCTTTGGTGTTCACCAAGTGTGCCCCTTGAGTGTGTCACTTGTGGCTGTGGTAGGGCTGTAATCCAGTGTGGTCGAGTCTGACCACCAGGTGCACTCTCTCTGGGGCCTCCCAGGAGGTGCAAAGTCAGCCTGTGCCAGTGCCTTGCCCAGGGCCACCCAGCATGAGCTACACAGCAAGCCGTAGTTGGCTGCCACTTGTGCTGGCCTTGGAGGTGTCCAAGAGAGGCCAAATTATCAGCCATGCAGGCTGCCACTAGTGCCAGGCCTGGGGCCACTTATTAAGCCATAGGGGGCGGGCTGCTGCTCGTTTGAGAGATTTTAGGAAAGTCCTAAGCATGAGGCTGGAGAGGCCACTTGCACAGAAAAGCCCCTGGAAATGGCCTGGATGAGCTGCAGGTGGGGAGGGGCGGGGCCTCCGGGAATCACGGGGCGGGGCCAAAGGTGTGAGTCAGGTGCTGGCCATTCAAACATGGCGCCTGCCTGCCGGCTGTGTGCGCGGAGGACTCGCCAAAGGAGCCATGGCCTCCACCAGCCCTTCTGCCCGGGAGGAAGCCGCCCCTCCAGCTCTCGCCCGGATCTCAGGCAGGTTAGTTTCTCCCCGAGTGTCCCAGGTCCTTTCAGGCTGCCGCCCGGCGCTGGGCTCAGAGGGAGCGTCCGAGTGAGTCCGTGCCGGGCCCTTTAGAGGAGCTGCTGGGGCTCCCGCAGCCTCCACGACCCTCAGGGACAGTCCCCGCTGGTTTCACAGCCCGGAGTTGTGGGGACGTCTCTTCCCAGCCCTGGAGCCCTGGGCTGGGGGCCTGCTGTGGGGCTGGGACCCCTCCCTCCTCCCTCCTCCGGGAAACCCCCATCGGCGAGATTCCCTCCTGGGTTTAAACCGCGGCACCAAGTTTGGGCTGGCAGCAGCGTCTCCAATTTAGTCCCGATCCGCCCGCGTCTCCGCCCCTCCTCCCAGTGTCTATGCTTCTTCAGCTCCCTGGTTGTGGGGCTTCTGTGCAGCCAGATCTCAGGAGGCTCTGAGCGATGGTGGTTCTGTATTTTAGTGGTGATTTTGATGTGGTTGCGGGAGGCGGCGGGTGCAGCTGTGACCTACGCGCCATCTTGTTTCCTCCCTATGTTGTTAGATTTCTTAATTCAAGGAAGGATTGCTCTGCAGATTAGACATCCAAAGTGAAATATGAGTTATCATCACTGTCAGGAAAACAGCTGAGTTAGATATATTGACTCAAATTTACTTTGAATGCAAATGACTGATGGGGATGGTGGTGGAGGAAAGCGCTTGTTACACATTTGTAGAGCACAAGCAATTTGATGAGGGGTTTATCTATCTGTTCATTTGCTGGAAGAGGAGGGAATGACTTGTTAGGTTTCATTTTATTTCAGTAGAAAATGAATGTTCAAGCAGAGAAGGAGCTCTGATCTTCAAAATGTCATTGTGATTGCCAATGTAAACAAAACCATCTATGATGCACACATATCTTCTATGGAAAATAAGATAAAGATTGTCAAGAAGAGAACTTTTACTTATTTGATGATGTTTAGGGTGGTTTACCTCAATGCAAATAACTTACCAGTGTATTACAGTCAGCCCTATTGTGTGCACTGTTTACTGCATTATGTTCCCTCACTAGCCTGATGTTCTCTCTAGTCTGAACGCACATCTAATTAAAGGATTTTACATGCCCTCTTAAAATCATCAAATATCTTCATATAAAATATAAAATTAGCCTGATTGGGAATTGTTTTGTGTAAAATCTGTGGCTTTGAAGATACTAGGTTATTATTTGTGGCTACATGAGTTGTTCTTCCTGAAGTCTATTATTTTTCATAATTGATTTATCTTAAAAACATTAATATTTCTGTAAAACTTATCCATCAACAATAGTTAGCATTGAATTGACAATGAAACAGATGGTATGTAATTTATATACTTTTGCGTTGGTCTCAAGAATGGGGGTGGGGGAGGGAGAGAAAAGAGCTGGTCAAATGGGAACCGAGGAAAACCATGGAACAAAAGAAAAAAGATATTCTGTTAAAAGTTTTGTCCTTAATTCCACCATTCTCATTTCTTCAGTTATCAAGGTAGCTCTCTTTTAATTATGTTCTTATATTGCTACTCCCACCGTCCTTCTCTGTGTGTATGTATATAAACATCATCTCCATGTTGATATTCTAAGAGGATGCTCTATGAAGGATGGGCCCAGGTATATCTGTGTATGTTCTACTTGAATATTAGAAAGAATAAATTCACGTCATATACCATTTTTTAAAATATTGCTCGTTTATCTTGATTATAATTTAGCTGGTTTTATTGTAAAATACTGCTTTGCTACAGTTTTCCAGTATTTTGGAAAATTCTGTACCCTTACTAACACTATCTTTTCCCAAAGATGTAGCAATGCTTCAGGTTTGGTTTTAGGTCATTTTATTGTATATCATTCAATAATGTAGAGGAAAGTGTGCATAGAAAATAATTTCCAATATCCTCAGAGTAAGGTGTGTTGGCTTCTGTAGGGTGCATAAAGAAAACACTGTCTTTGGAAAACTAGAAAAATTTGACCTCAGGAAATTATAATTTTCTGTAATTGTCTTTTTTCTTTACTTGCTGCCTTTGTTTACATATCTTTGAACAAAGGACTTAAAATTGGGCTTTAATTCTTTAGTCACATGTTATTTTTAATTTCCCAAACCCAAGTAACTCTAGGTGAGAAAGTGTACTTAAGAGTGACAATTTAATATTTAAATTAATTCTGTTGACTAGAACAACCTCTTGCTTTTGTGAAATGTTTCCATGTAGAAAAGACTTTAGTAATGTTCCAGTTGTCCTGTTTCAATGCTGACATGCTGCCAATACAGAGATGAAAATCTATTTTGTAAATATAATTGATCTTAAATGGTGTCAAACTGTTTATTTCATTCAGATATGTTACTATATTAACTTGTTAATGTGTTTACCGGACCTAAACAAACATCTCAAATACTGTTTATATTCATAAAATTGATGTATTAATGAATTTTCTTCAACAGGGTTCCATCACACAAATCCCTTTGGGTTCATTATCTGAAACTCCTAATCTGTCAGGAACTGTTTTGGCAGGTGGGGGTTGGAGGGTAACAAAATATTAGAATTATTGGTTCCATAGTACTATCCTTTGAGTGTTGACATTTTTCCTTCAAGGCACAAAGTATCTTAGCTGGAAATGTGCTTAAATATTACTAAGACAAGGACTTTTAAAAAAACATTAGATTGGGTACATTTGAGGGCATAAGTAAAATAAAAAGCTGGCAAATTTAGTGCAAACTACACAGAAATCAATACTATAAGAATTTGTTTCATTCAGTAAAAAATGTAACTTTACAGAAATATTTTGACATTTTTATTCAAAAATAGAAAAATAAACTGAGCTAGAAAATAACTGTCAGATTTAATTATTGTTTTAATAACACTTTTTGAAAATCTTTGTAGCTCAACACTTATTATTTGAATTGTTTTACTAGTACTCGATATCTCTTTATATGAAAGAAAATCCATTTGCATTTTTACTGATTTCCATGGGGGTTAATACATTTTTTTCTCCATGTCAAAATATGTTGTAGTATAGCCAGATTTATGCTTAGAGAATTACTTATTCACTGTGATAATTGGACTAAAAAAATCAAAAGGCAGAGTTTAAGGTATGCAATTAATCAGTTGCTCAATGAAATTCAGAGAAAACAACATGCAAATCAGAAAGTTTAATAACAATCAAACCTATATAAAAATTAATTTCTTGGGAACTTGAACCATAAACATGAAAAGGTATGATATTTCAGTAACTGTGATTGCCTTTGTCCTGTTTTTCCTCTCTCATCCTACCCGTTGGTGGACTCCCTTAATGACACCTCAGTCTGATTTCATAATTCGTGTTTATGTTTGGTTGTAATAGCTGTCAGCTGTTATTCATTTCCTAGGCGGGGTCGAGGCAGGAGAACAACCTCATTCATTTCCTCGGCCTCTGCGAGGCTGCCTGGTGACAAATCCTTCTCAGCCGTTCAGCACTGTAGAATGTCAAGTCACTTTTCTTTTGTTTTTTGTGTGTGGTAAATCTATATAACATTTTACCCTCTCTCATAACCAGAGGCAGAAAGGCATATTAGAACAAGAAACAAGACTTTTAAAAACTTGGCCTCAGAGAATTTAGTAACTTTGTTCTCAGTAGGGCGCTCAGTGCCTGTCCCATACCCTGCCTTCTCTGGCAGGTTCTGCAGACAGAGCCGTATGTCCATCAGGACCTCATACAAGCTGCACCTCATAAACTTATTATACTTGGGGAAATGTATTGTGAAGGAAATAGTTGTTAATAAGTGTGAAACTGTACTCCTGCCAAGTAAACACAATGCATTTGGAAATCATTTGAAAAGGAGTCAATAAGTCAGAAAACTTAGATTCAAAGGCATTCATCAGTTCATTGAATCAGGTAGTCATTCATCCCGTTACATGCAAGGCCCGTTGATGGAAGCACGGAGTTTACAACAGGTAGCTCTTTATAGCAACCAACAGCAGGTGCAGAAGTGGACGGAGTTATCTTAGCATCTCAGTGTAAGCTGTTAGTGTAAAAAGAAGAACAAAATAGAAAAATGATACATTATACATTATAGCTTGTAAAAAGATAATTTACCCTGCTGCTGGAAAATAATGGCTTGAGAATGTACACTTATAATTGTTCTTTTTGAAACAACTTCTTGTAAACATATTACAAAAACATACACATGTCCTTGAAAGCAAAGTTAAACAAGCATAGATGATAAGTAATATCCTATAAAGGTATTTTTTTTTTTATTACATCAGTTTATGGAGCAATTAAGGAATTTGGACGTCAGTTATATATTAGACACAATAGAGAAATAATTCTAATATAAGCTGTCATCATATATTTATGCTAAAATGAATTGTTTAATATAAGTTTTAATTTTAAGAATTTAAATTTCAAAAATTATAACACTATAATACAATAATTAAAATTAAAATTTTAAGAATTGTAATACTATATTAAGCAAAAACATGAATTAACTGTAATTGAGCATTACATATATTCTAGATATTTCCACACATAGCAACATAAGTAAAAGGTCCAATTTAAAGTGTGGTATATAATATGGCCTCCATAATAAGTTAGTGAAGGCCATTATAAACAAACAAAACAAAAAATTCTACAAAATAACTATTTAAAAAAAGGACATACTAGCTTCAAAGGCACAATAATAGGAGCTACTGCTTACTTTTCAAAAGTAATAATGAGATCAAGAAGATAATGAAATACTATTCCACAATACAAAAAGAAAATTGCCAATGCAGAATTTTGTCTACAAAATGAAAATTACTTCAAAAAATTAAGACAAAATAAAGAGATTTTCAGCAAATAAAACCTAAAAAATAAATCAGCAGAGCTTCAACAAAAAATATCATAAAATGGAACTTTTTAGATAGAAAGAAGAGAATCTCATAGGGAAACAAGAAATGCAAGAAGGAATGAGAGACAGCAAGGAGGGCAAATAAATAGATAAATGTAAATAAATATTACCTCTACAAAATAGTATCACCTTGTGGAATTTAAAATATATGTACAATCAAAATGCACAAAATAAATAAACACAAAGGTGGACACAATATAAATATAATTAAAGAGTTCTAATCTTAAAGTGTTATTGAAGGAGGAGATAGACAAAATTTGTATTAAATTCTAATAAATCTAGGAGTCCTAATCTATAGATAATTAATGTTAATAAAGGAAAAACAGGATAAGAAAAGATATTTCCTTCAAAAGAAGGAAAGAGAGAAGAAAAAAAGTACTTTATTTGTTCATTCAACAAAAAGTAATTAATATTATGTAGGTCAAATAGAACACAAATAGGAAAATGATCTTGATAGTTCATATGTTTCAGTAATCACTCTAAGTTAACTAAATAGTCTGTTTAAAACGATAAGATTTTAAGACTTGGTAAAACTTAAAACCAAATATGTGCCTGTTTACTAGAGACACACTTTAAGACCAAAGACACAAATGTTAAAGTGAAAGGATGGAAAAAAGTAAACGACATCAACTTAGCCAATGAAGGTGGTATAGTTATACTAACATCACACACAGTGGACTTTGGGGTGAGACATTTTTTTAAGAGAAAACAGGGATGGACCTTTCATAATGATAAAATAGTTTTCCAGGAAAATGTCACAAGTCTATTTTCTAACTACATCTAATTACATAGCTTCAAACTATATTAAAAGACAAATAAACAACGACAACAAAAAACACCTGATGCAGCCATAGGGGAAAAAGAGATAAATCCACAATTATAGTAGAATATTCTCAAAAGCTGATAGGAATAGCAGAAAACCATTAGTTAGGATTCAGAAGGCATGACATTCCAATTAATAAACTTGACCTGTTTGACATTATTTACCATGCAAATCTGAAGCCAACAATGACAGAGTACACATTCTTTCCATGAAATATTTCATGGAGCATCGTCATGAAACATTGTGCATATGGTATTTATTGACATTGTACGCAAGCCTCATCAAATTTCATAGGGTTGCCATATATTCTCTGGCCATTCTTAAATAAAGCTACTAATCAGTAAGTAAAAGATAACAAAGAAATGAATAGCCCATTTAAGACATTGATTATAGCTCATTTAATACATTAATTATATCATATTTTATCATATTTTTAAAAGTATATCTTTTATTTTTTAATAGCAGATCAAATTTAAAACTAAAAAACTAGTTTTATATAATATTTTCTAAACTATTTTTAAATGTCAACATTTATAACATATCTTGATTTACCTTAAAGTTCCTGGGCAGTGATTAAACAAAGGAGATCAATATGCGTACTTGAGATCCTGACTCAGTCTCTTGCTGGCTGTGTGATCTTAGACAAGGCACTTAACCCCACTAAATTCCAGTCTGCTCATCTGTAATATGGGGATAATGACAGTATTTACATCATAGTCTGGGTGTAAGGGTTAATAAAATGCCGATGAAGTGCTTTATACATAGCAGAAAAATATTTTCAGAAAATTTACTGGAGTGCATCTGACACACAGTGTTTTCCTGTTATTCAGTCTCTCCAAATCCACAAAATGTTTTGGAATTCAGGAGAAGTTCCTTGGGCAAATATTTTTCACAACAGCACTGTAGTAATTCATTAACCTCCTATTTAACATGTTTGTTTGCCTTTGGGAAAGTTATGTTTATAAATCTGTAGCAGAACTAATGTACTATGATTCTGAACATGGTCCACTTGGTAGTAAGAGTAGCTTAAAAATTATTTTCTTTTTGCTTTTCATGTCTGAAACAAACACCAGGATAGCTAGGTGAGACTCAGAGTCTTCTGTTCCTTTTCAAAGGTTCAAAACTGAAACTATTAGGAATATTCATGGTAAGCTATACTGTTTTTTGGGGGTTGAAAACATTGAACTATAATGTAGTCTCATAAAATGAAATGAAATTTGCTGCAAAAATTTTGATTGACTTTACCTATGGACTTATTTTGAAATCTTTATATTTGACTATCATTATTGCAAAGTTGAAAACATAGAAAATTTACAAAAGAGAAGGTTATAAAATCATAGGTATGTTTATTATTTCTCTGCTTGAGAAACTTTAAAATCTATTTTGAAAGATCTGCTTCATTTTAAGTGTAACATTATTTCTGTTCAGATCATTGTACTAAGTTCCTTTTGGCCTAGTACAGCAATTTTCAACTGGTGTGCCGCAAGAATTTTTAAAATATGCAGTACCTGATTCTTTAGTAAGGGGTACTGACCTCTCTTCCCTTACACTATCATATTAATAATAATAATAATAAAAGAGAACAGCCCTCTGGTATAAATAAATCAAAATTATACCTATTTTTTTGTCAGATTGGCAAAAAATATATTTTTTGGTGTGCTGCAGAATTTTAGTAATTATTTTATCCTTGCCATGAGATGAAAAAAGGTTGAAAATAGCTGAACAAAATTGACAAACTTAAAATGTTCTAAATAAAATGCCCAAATATGAGAAATTTTACATTTTAAAAATATGAGTTTGCATTAGTTTTCTATTGCTGAGTAACAATTACCTCAACTTAGCAGCTTAAAACAACATCAATTAGCTCACAGTGTGTAGGTCAGAAGTTCATGCATGCCATGGCTGAGTGTACCTCTGCCTGGTGTCTCACAGGCTAAAATTAGATTGTCAGAAGAGCTGAGTGTCAGGCCACAATTTCTGGGGAATAATCTTGCAACCTCATTCAGATTTTTGGCAGAATTTAGTTCCTTGTGGTTGTAGGACTAGGATTCTTGTTTTCTTGCAAGCTGTCATCAGGGGCCAGTCTTCGATTCTGGTTGCCACCCACATTCCTTGTCATATGACCCCTACTATCCTCAAAGCAAATCAAAAATTTTTCATGTGTAGAATTCCTCTCATTTTGAATTTCTCACTTCTTCTGTCTCTGACTTTAGGTAATTTGGTAAGATCCACTGAATAATCTCCATATTGTATGATCAATTGATTTGAGACCTTAATTACATCTTCAAAATATGCATCTTCACCATGGTACTTATATTAGTTTTTGATTGAATAACTGGGAGAAGGTATGTGTGCACCAGCGTGGGAATCTTGGGTGTCATCTTAGAATTCTACCTACCACACAGTTTAAATAATATTCTTAGTTATACAAATTAAGCTTTTCAACTTTATTATGTTATTTAAAAAGTAACCAAAACAAACAAAACCCCCCTAAAATAGCAGAAGTGGAGACATACTATTTTAGCTGTCATCAATTAACTATCAAATTAGTCACTTCAATTAATTGACAAAATGGATTCCAATAATTTTTTCCATGTTTTGCTCAATTTTTGTTTATTTGAGTTGACCATTTGTGGAATACTTTAATATTTATTATACTTCACAAAATGGAGCTGAATAAACTCATAAAACTGTCTTAAAGCAAGGCCTACTACACTTAAACAGAAATTTCATTCATATTATTCAAAACAAGGGTCTAACTTGTTTTCCATCTATTTTCTTTTTATCATATATCTAAAATAATCTATTAAGCAAATCTGAGGTTATTATCTGATTATTGAATTATTTTCTTTATTTTCAGGTAGATAAAGTGGGCACACCTAAGCACTGATTAAATACAAAATTAAATAAATGCTTTAAATGCATATAACTTAAAAACTGGCCAGCAATGTTTTCTGTCAAGGCCAGAGAGTTAATATTTTCAGATTTGCCGACCAAAAGATCTCTTCTGTATTTCTTCAAATATTTTTGGCTTGTTTGTTTGTTTGTTTTTCTTACAGCCTTTTAGAAATGTAAAAGACATTCGTGTATCATGAGCCATTTCAAATCAGGCCATGAATTGAATTTGGCTGAGGGGACAATAGTTAGCCAACCATTTTTAAAAAGAAACAGAAACAGTGAAGAATCAACAGGCCTCCTCCTCCTCCATCTTCTCCTTTTATTATTATTATTATCATTTAAAATTGATTTAGTGTTTATTATGTGCCATATTTTGATTTATATGTATTATATTAGTAAGAAAACATAATGACTGTGTTCACATTACTTATGAGGATAGTTAGGCTAAAAGAGATTGAAGAAGTTGTCCAAAAACACAAAAATCTACTAAATAGTGTTGCCAATATTTGACAACTGACTTCATACTCTTCATTTTTATTCTATTCCTGACATTGTACTTTACATAAGGAGATGAATACACATTTTAAACAGCAAGATAAGTAATAAAATAATTACAGAAAAGGTATTACTTGTATAAACCCTGAAGGTGAATTATTAACTTCTTAACAATTTTGATTATATGAGATTTTTATTCCTGAAGCAGTTGTTTCTGTGAGACAAAAGCAGATTTTCCTATTTTAACAATGAGAAAATACAAAATTCCAAACAATAAATATTTGAAGTTAAAATAACTGGTTATTTTTGTTCTATACTGAAGACCAGCACCTGCTTTAAAAATGTTAATCCATTATTTTCTGATGCTTTGAAAAAACACTAGTGCCTATAATTTACATTCAAAGCAGTGAAATTTGGAGCTGTTTTAAGTGTGGGTACTATGAAACAATAGCTTTCTTTTTCTTCAGGATCTTCCAAATAATATTTCTGAATATACTTAATAAAAATGTTATGTTCTAAATATTTCTTCACATTAAGAATTATTTACATTATTGGTGAAAGTTGTATAAAATAATCATATTCATTAGACATAAATTTTCTGCAAGAATTATTGACTCTAGGTATTGAAACTATTTTGAAAGTTCCTAAGACAACCTTGTGCAGAGGAGCACAAGACATATACTTTTGGTGCTCTAAAATAGCAGAATACAAATTCAGCCTTTTTTCTTTTTTGCTTTTTTTAATTTCCTGTGAGTCCCTGAGTTTTAAATTGCAAAGACTTGAGAGGAGCTAATCGGGACACTATAAATTTAAAACTTATACAACTTATACAGTGATGAGTTACACAATTTAGATTAAGTGGATAAATTCCATGAAAGACACACTATTAAAATAGCCCTAGCCAGTGTTGCTCAGTGGCTAGAGTGTTGGCCCACAGGCTGAAGGGTCTTAGGTTTGATTCTGGTCAAGGGCACATACCTCCGTTTCAGGCTTGATCCCTGCCTCAGCAGGGATGCATGTGGGAGGCAACCAATCAGCGTGTCTCTCTCACATCGACATTTCTCTCTCTCTCTCTCTCTTTCTCTCTCTCTCTCTCTCTCTCTCTCTCTCTCTCTCTCTCCCCCCCCGCCCTTCACTCTCTCTGAAAAGCTCCCTTTTGCTGTCTCTGAAAAGCAATGGAAAAAATATCCTTAGGTAAGGATTAAAAATAATAATAATAACAACAACAACAGAAAAAGAAAATCCACTGGCCTTAAAAAAAGAAAAAAGAAGAAAAAAAGGAAACTTTAATTGAAAGTTTATTTCCTTAAGAAAAATTCTAATCACAGATGCCTTTATTGGTAGATTCTCTCAAACATTTAATACTGCACAATCTTGTTCATAAAATAAAGGATGTTAGGAACATTTTCCAGTTCATTTTATGAAGCTAATGTTACTTGATATGAAAATCTTATAAAGTCATTATATTAAAAAAACAATAACAACAACAACTATAGACCAATATCCTTCAGGAATGTAAAAGCAAAAATTCCCCCAATATAGTAGAAAATAGAACCCACCTCTAACTAAAATTAAAACATTATAAGCAGGTGTAATTTACTCAAGAAATGCAAAGTAGGTTTAAAATGTAAACATCAGTTAATAAGACTCATTAAATAACCAACACAAAGCAGAAAACTAGATGTGCAAAAAGAAAAACAAGTCATGATAGAAATTCTCAGCAAAATAAGAATAAAAGAGAACGTTCTCAGCCTTTTAAAACATTATGGTAGAGACATGGACACAGGGAACAGACTGACAACTATCAGAGCTGAGGGGTGTTGGGGACTGGATGAAAGAAGATAAAGGAATTAAGCAAAAATATATGTATATTATATATCTATATCTTTTATCTCTCTCTCTCTCTCTCTCTCTCTCTCTCTCTATATATATATATATGTATATATATACACACATATATTTCACAAAGACACAGACAATAGAGTGGTGATAACTAGAGGAAAAGGGAAGGGTTGGGGGATAGGTAGAGGAGGGCAAAGGGGAGAAAATGGGGACAGAAAGAAACTTTATTTAGAGCAATGGGCACACAATGCAGTGTGCAGGGGAAGTTTTATTGAGTTATGTATTTGAAACCTGTATGGTTTTGAGAACCAATGTCACCCCAATAAATTTAATTTCAAAAATAAATCAATAAAAATAATAAAAGACATTATCATAAACTTGTAGTCATTATCAGACTTGATGTCCACCTAAGATTAAGAAAAAGGATATGAATTTCAGTCTCACTACTTCTACTTAACATTTGCTTTGGAAACCTATCAGTATAGTATGAAAAGTAAAAAACCCAAAAGGCAGGTAAATTAGCAAGGTGATTGTATATGTAGAAAATCCTAAATAATCTTTCAAATAGCTACCAGCATTGATAAGGTAGCAAGAAGCAAGGTCAAAACATAAAACTCAATTATATGTCTGTACCCTAGCAATCAAAAGCAGGAAAATAAAATTAGAATGGATTATCTACAATAACACTCAAGAACATGAAGTCCTTAGGAATAAATTTAACAAAGATTTTTACAGAATGTTGCAAAAGACAAAGAGCTAAATAGATGAAGAGATATATTTATGTCCTAAAAGACTCAACATTGCTGAAATGTCAATTATCCCCAATGTGATCTATAGATCCAATGCATTCCCAATAAACAATCCCATCTGGCTTTTTTTGGGAAATCAGGAATTGATTAACTGATTTACAAATTTGAAAGAGTATGAAGAGGGTTAGAATAGCCAAAACAATTTTTGAAAAATAACTAATTTGAAGGATTTACATGATTTGATAATAAAACTTATTATAAAGCTACAGTATTCAATAAAGTGTGATGTAGCATAAGAATAGACAAATGGACCAACTGAATGTGGAAGTGGATAGTGGACTCAGAAATAGAATTACACTTACCCAGTTAGTTAAGGAAAATGTAAATGTATGTCATAATTAAACCCTTCATGACATTAATGAACTTCTCATGACAATGACATTAATGGCAGCTTTATTTGTATTTGCCCAAGACTGGAAAAAATACAATTGTCTATCACCAGTGAATAGATAAACAAATTATGGTATGTCCATATATTCAGAAATAGAAAGGAACAAATGATTGATTCATGAAATAATAGGTTGAATCTGAAAAATGTTAGGATGAGCAAAAGCATCCAGACACAGAGAGTATTTATTGTATGACTCTATTTATATAAAGTTCTAGGAAAGGCAAAATTAACTTCTAATGATATACAGCAGGTCGGTGGTTTCCTGGGAATAGTAGTATGCTTATTTGACAGTAAGGGAGTCACAAGGAAATTTTTGGAGTGAAAGTTAATTATTTTTATCTTGATTGTGATGGTCAATACATTGGTGAATATGGTTGTTAAATCTGATCAAATTGTACACTCATCAGGGGAGTATTTTATATTATGTAAATTGTACTTCAGTGAAAGTAGAATAACAACAAGTTTCAAAAATAATATACCTAACTAGAGCCTAGATTTGTTTGCTTCTCTGTACTTCATTTATTTAAAACTTCTGATTATATTACTATTTTTCTTCATATTTTCCCAAAAGTTTTAGTGCCACTCTTTTATTATAATTTAAAAAAATGTTCTTGTCATTCTGGTCAATGTTTTATTTTTTATATTTAGTACATTTTATCTTTATTCTCTAGAACAGAGTTTATAAATAAATATGATGCCTCTTACTTAAGCCTTATTTATTTATACTTACCTCGGTGTGTAGTATGCATTATAGATGACTATGGTTTCTACTGACATAGCTCAATTTATAATATGACAAATTCCAGGGAACCCAAAAGTTAGAGTAGAATGATGTCTATCCATGTACGCTGAAGCCTGCATTCAAACAAATGCATTATTATTTTTTAAATCAACTTATTAAAAGAAGATTAAGCCAGTAGGTGCTATATCTTTTTCCCTACTAAACTTACATTTTCAAACTAGGTAAGAATTTATTTTCTCACTTCCTTTCAGCTATCTGACTTTAAGTACCATCAATCACAACCACCACCATCACTACCATCAGAGCTCATATCACCATCACGCTTTGCCAGGCACATTGAAAGTGCATTCTTTTGGCATTCTTTAGTACTTTCACATTCGCTTCACATTTGTTATTCATAGTGCAAATTAGTGAGACTTATTATCTAATCGTTCCCTGTCATGTAAGAATATCCTTATTATGGCTACTTTTTTCACCAGTGATTATAAGATTAAAAGGAAATTTCTTAGAGTTGATCATCATAAAAATAAGATGTCTTGGTCTAAACCTTAATATCATATTTGAATATAGTTGGATTCCACTGCATAAAGTAAAGGACTTTTGTATTGGCTTAGGAAGTGTTTTTGCACAGAAGATGTGTTTGTACAGAATTTTAACTTAAAATACAAGTAAATCGGGTTCTTTAAGAATCCCTCATGACGTGCTTTTCTACAATTTTTCTGTATTGCTCTCTCCTAAGCTGACTTGTAAGGCACATTGGGGAAATGCTGAGAAATTAATCTTGGACTTAAAGCAGTGATTTTGATGTATAAGCTTTCACGAAAGCATTTATGTGTTTGTGCCCCAGGCTCAAAAACTCATCTAAAAAGTCAGCCAAAGTTTTTGTTAGCCAGCAAAATAAAATGTGCTTTTTGTTTACAGTCATCAGAGTAGACAGCCTATACTGCTCTAAGTGTGGGAGTGTATGTGTATCCCAATGTCTGTCAAGGGAGCTTAGAGAGGAGTAGCCAGTTTATCAGAGGAGACACTGTTGACCCTTTAAAGGTGGCAGCAGCAAATAGATTGGGGAAATGGTAAGCTCTTCCTCAGGGGAGGGAGTGCAAGTGGTCAAGCATCAACATATATGGATGCAAAAGGATTCTGGAATATCTGAAAGAAATTCATGTCTGTGCCTAAAGCTAAAAACATATAGAGAGTGCTATTGTTACTGGGAAGATGATGGGGAGACCTCAGTTCTTGTCTTCTTGAGGGAAAGATTTCAATCAAGAGACAAAGTATAGAAAAGCAAGCAAAAATTTATTGGTCACAGCAAAAACATACTTAGGACAGTGAAACAAGCAAGGTAAATAGAACAGGAGAGCCCAGGTTGGGCTTCTCTGGCTCACTGAGAAGTCAGAGAGATAAGGGGAAAGGTTAGGGGGCCTTGGAGACAGGTTCAGGGGGTAAGCTCCAGACAAGCTGCCACTGCCCATTGCTTCCCTGGTTGCGAGTCTCCTGGGCCCCCCTTGGAGGGGAGAAGGAAATGGAGCTGTTGTGCTCCCCTGAGGGTAAGGGGGAGAGAGCATGAGATAGGTCCTTTGTCCTGAGTGTACTTATCTCTTTCTTGCAGGAGGCAAATCTTAGGAGAGGTCTCAGGGGAGGGTCTCAGTAGAATATTCATCAGCTTTCCAGGTGTACTCTTGCAGTCATGGTCTCCACTGATTGGTCAGAGCCAAGGCAGGAGGTCATTAGTCAATGTAGCTGGTCCTGAGGCAGTCCTGGTGTCATTTGTCTGGTTGTGCTGTTTTTCTGGGCCTGGAGCTGAAATACAACTGAGGCCCAGATGTTATCTTTAGGGAGGAAAGCTCAGTGGGTCTAAACTGCATGACCAGCAATATGCTAGGGGAGGAGAGATTACCCTGGGAACAAAGCTCTTTTTCCCCAGTTTCACCCCTTGTAGGCATCCGGGGCTTCCTGCCCTGATTTCTGTACCCTAGTTTCCATTCCTGGCCCATCTAACATAAAACATTTACTCTTAAGTGTCCTCGATTTAGGGAAGATAGGACTTACTAAGTGGCTGCAAACTGCTCTTTAACTGTCTTAGTTCCCTATTCCACTTGTCCTGGAACCTTCCTAGCTTTTACTATGGCGTAGCACTATATCCACAAGCCTTTGCTTCTCCAGTCTTTCAAGTGGCTTAAAAATCAACTTGAGTTACATAAAGCTAACTTACTCTAAACCCAATTTAATTTTACTAAGCTTCAATCGAGGACTATCTATAAAATGTATGGCACAAAATTCCTAATTTAGTGTATAAGTAAGATAGTCACCATAGGAGAAACATAGAATTGACTTGAAATGTATTTTACACTGATTTATTTAAATAATAATGGCCTCTGAAAATGGACGATTATGAACTTTATAATAGGTCTTGAAAAGTCTTGAATTTGTTTTTTCCATATGCAATCCACATTCCTGACAGGATATATTTACTATTGTAGTTTCGGTCTCAGCTGTGAGTGCAAGAGTCAATGAAAACACAATTATTTCCATTCTGGAAAGATGGAATTGCCAGGGGGCATAATTAAGGGAAACATCAAACTAATTGCTTTCTCAAAGAAAGTAAAATGGTATGAGGGGTGTCAAGAGTGCATATGGTTCTCCAGGAAGAAGAATCATCCACCCTTGATAAAGAAAGAAAGGGGGAGAGAGACAAGGAAGAAAGAAGAAAGAAAGAAAAAGAAAGAAAGAAGAAAGGTAGAAGAAAAAGAAGGAAGGAAGGAAGGAAGGAAGGAAGGAAGGAAGGAAGGAAGGAAGGAAGGAAGGAAGGAAGGAAGGAAGGAAGGAAGGGAGGGAGGAAGGGAGGGAGGGAGGGAGGGAATGAGGGAGGGAGGGAGGGAGGGAATGAGGGAGGGAGGGAGGGAGGGAGGGAGAAAAAGAAAAAGAAAGAAAGAAAGAAAGAAAGAAAGAAAGAAAGAAGGAAGGAAGGAAGGA
This sequence comes from Miniopterus schreibersii, assembly GCF_964146895.1. NCBI lineage: Eukaryota > Metazoa > Chordata > Mammalia > Chiroptera > Miniopteridae > Miniopterus > Miniopterus schreibersii. The sequence goes on from NC_138102.1 coordinate 117,008,426, forward strand.
AGGAAGGAAGGAAGGAAGGAAGGAAGGAAGGAAGGAAGGAAGAAAGAAAAAGAGAAAAAGGTGTAACGAGAAAGAAAAAAATCACGGTACTTATGGCACATGTGTGCGTGGGACAAAACTGCAGGCCGATGGAAATAAAAGAGAAATGGAAGGAAAGGAATATTTGACACAGGCAGTAATCCCTGAGTGGCACTTGCCAAAACACATATCCTGAGAAATGTTCTTTGAACAGGTTTTCTCTAGTTAAATGTGTTTGGTGAACATACTGCGCAATATGCTCCTCTTGATTCAAGATATCCTAAGGCTTTGAGAAGCTCTAAAGTAAAGAAATGTTTAACAGTTCATTGGACTAACACTGAGAACATATTTTGGGACCCCATAGGATATATGTTCGACAATGAAGTTCTTCTAGGGGATCTCTAGCTGAAAGGTTTTAATATTTCTGATCTTTAAGAACCCTACTGCATGAGAGTACATAAATAAATGGAATAGTCTTACAAAGGAATGTTACACATCTGTGAAAATAAATTATAGGTACATATACCAATATAAATAAATATTACAAATTAAGCTGTATACCTATGTTATAAAAATACATATAGTATATGTTTCTACACAGTTAAAACAGGCAAAACTAGTAATTATATTATTTAAAGATATAAATAGATGATAAATATTAAAAAGTGAAATGATTATCACAAAAGTCTAAATAATGATCGTCTGTGGGCACAAGGAAGATAAGTGTGCTAGAGGCATATCTGGAAGAAATTGAGGAACTTCTTAGGTAGGAGCAATGGTCCAGTCTCAACTTGGATGGTAGTTATGTTGCCAGAGAATCAAATTCTTCCCTTGCTCATGGGAGTGGGATTAAGATTCTCGGGGTACTGCTGAAATAAGAATTTTAGAAGCCCCCATGGGAGAATGAGGTGTGGTAAAAGGCTTTATTTGCTTGGAGTTACACTCCTTGGGTTCCGAAGTCCCATGCCCCTTAAACCAGCCCTTAAAGAAGTACAGCTTGAGGTCCAGCAGAGCCAAAAGCAAAGTTAGTGTTCAGAACTTCCTTTCCATGTTGCAACCGGGTCCAGTTCAGCATTCAAACTAATTAAAGTCCATTAGTCCATTGTGTGGGGCCCCACATGGCCAAGAGGCATGTGGGCACATGGGAGCACTCCCCCTGCAAGAAGAGTCAGTAGTGCAGGTGAGCCTACAGGAGAAGAGAGCATTCTCTTTTGTGTAGAAGTTTAAATATTCAGGTTTCCTGCCCTTGCAGTGGCCGTGCCTATTCTGGCCACTAATTTGTTCCCAAGTGTGACTGATGGGCAAGTACCTTCCCATGTCATTCAGACCATACTGAACATGTGTCCAAACTGCCTTAGGCCAGTCCTTTCCCTCATCAATCTACAGTTAACAGACTTAGAGAGTGTTAAATTAGCAAAGCTGTATAACTGGCATGCCTATATTATCTAGTCTCCCCTTTTATGCCTTTCCTGTTAAATAATAACCAGATTATTACAACGGTATCAGTTACATGGTATTCAGAATTATTCTTTATACTGCATATATATGTACATATATGCACATATACAGCTTTAGTTTATGTAAATGCATGGGAGTGTGTGTGCATGCATTCATGCCCACACCTGCACACATATATGCACACACATTCCACAGGACAGGAACAATAAGGCATTACTGAGCAGCAAAAGGTGACTTTTCTGAGTTGATAACAGGGAAAAGTAAATTCCTTAAATAAAGTTTCTGGATTTTTATCATAGGTTTTGAGAATAAGTACAGATGAAGTTATTCAAATATAAAACACTATAATTTAAAGTCTAAATTTGAAACTGAATAGCTGGCCAGTGGTTATATCAAGCAATATACAGATTTGTATGGAAGAGTATAGAATACAGATCTGCGTGTGACAAAGACTATCATGCAACAAAATACAGCCAGGGTAAAAGTACAGCCAGGACAGAGATGTGAAGCTTTCTGTAAATTATATACTGAAGAATTATGTAGACATACATATATTTATATATCCTTTTATTGTGATCCAAGCTATCATCTTCCTTCACCTAGATTATTTCAATAGCCTCTTAAATTTATTGCCTACTTCTGCCTCCTTTGGCTCTAATAAACCAAAATGATCATTTAAAAATATGTCAGATCATATCACTCTTCTGTTCAAAACCCTCAATGTCTTTCCATCTGTCTCATAATAAAGTCAAAACATTTTCCAGGACTATAAAATCTTATATGATCTTGAACTCACTTTTTCTCTGAACTCATTGCATACGTTCTCCTCATGGGTAATTCTCACCCACACACTAGCCTTCTTCCTATTATTGGAATACTAATGGCAATAACTTTGTATATGCTATTCCATTTGCCTAGAGAGCTTGCTCTTTTTCTAGATGCCTATAGGCAGACTGTCACTTTCTTCTGGTTTTTACCAAAACATCATCTTTATATTGAAATCTTCCATAGCCTCCCTATCTACAATTGCAAGTTCACCCATTCTGTACTTCATATGTGTTTTTTCAGCTCGACCTTTTTCCTCTTTATCAGTTAGGTTTTGTAAATATGCTGTATATTTAATTTAATTGTATGTTTCTTCCCCGCAAACTATAAGCTTCATGAGGGTAGGGACTTTATTCATTTTGCTTGGTGCTGTACCCTGAGTGTCCTGAGTAGTTCCTGACTCCATAATATTTGATGAGAAGTGAATCTTTGATTTCAAATCACTTTTGAGTCCAATATACCTGATGAGTAATTTGTTTTTGATCATAGGTGAACAATGCAAGTCCCAAGTTGAGGAAGAACTATACAGGGCCCATCAAAGAAATCTATACCATCTCTTTCTTTCTTTCTTTCTTTCTTTCTTTCTTTCTTTCTTTCTTTCTTTCTTTCTTTCTTTCTTTCTTTCTTTCTTTCTTTCTTTCTTTCTTTTCTTTCTTTCTTTCTTTCTTTCTTTCTTTCTTTCTTTCTTTCTTTCTTTCTTTCTTTCTCTTTCTTTCTTTCTTTCTTTCTTTCTTTCTTTCTTTCTTTCTTTCTCTTTCTTTCTTTCTTTCTTTCTTTCTTTCTTCTTTCTTTCTTTCTTTCTTTCTTTCTTTTTTCTTTCTTTCTTTCTTTCTTTCTTTCTTTCTTTCTTTCTTTCTTTCTTTCTTTCTTTCTTTCTTTCTCTTTCTTTCTTTCTTTCTTTCTTTCTTTCTTTCTTTCTTTCTTTCTTTCTTTCTTTCTTTCTTTCTTTCTTTCTTTCTTTCTTTCTTTCTTTCTTTCTTTCTTTCTTTCTTTCTTTCTTTCTCTTTCCCTTCCTTCCTTCCTTCCTTCCTTCCTTCCTTCCTTCCTTCCTTCCTTCCTTCCTTCCTTCCTCCCTCCCTCCCTCCCTCCCTCCCTCCCTCCCTCCCTCCCTCCCTCCTTCCTTCCTTCCTTCCTTCCTTCCTTCCTTCCTTCCTTCCTTCCTTCCTTCCTTCCTTCCTTCCTTCCTTCTTTTTCTTTCTTTCTTCTTTTTCTTTTTAATGTTTTTATAGATTTCAGAGAGAGGAAGGGAGAGGGAGGGAGAGAAACATCAATGATGAGAAAGTCATTGATCGGCTGCCTCCTGCACGCCTCCTACTGGGGATCGAGCCCGCAACCGGGACCTGTGCCCTGACCGGAAAGAGAACAGTGATCGCCTGGTTCATGGGTCGACACTCAACCACTGAGCCACGCCAGCCGGGCTGCACCATCTTTCAATGTAAATGCACTGAGAGGTGGCTTCCAAATCCTAAAAAAAAAATCTACAAGAGCCTGAGCTAATTCCAGAGCAAGTTCACTACAAACATCTCCCAGCAGCTGAGATAAGTAGTGTGAGCTCACGAGGAAAGTTCTCTCCCTCTCTTTTCCCACTCTTCAACCTGGAGGGACCAGCAATTTTCCCATCCCAGGCTTTCTACCTACAGCAGGCTCAAGCTGGGAGGGGAGAGACACACTTACTTTAAAAGAAGTCTAAGTTATTGTCTCCCAAGATATAAAACTTTTCTTTTTTAAATGAACAGGAGCATTTCAGTCGCCATCATGTTTGACCATTAGAATAAGTAGCTGGCAGTGAGGAAGGTGATGATTAAAATAAATAAGTAAAAAATAAATAAATAAATGGAACCACAAATAATAATGTAAGAATCTGCAGGGTGTTAAAACTTTGGAAAAGGGCTGCTTTCTCCATTAGTAAAAGTTAGCAAGAGTAGACAATTACCCACCCTGATTTATTGATTTTTTTTAATACTTTTGAGAAGGGGTAGTTGTGTTTATCTCTTAGTCGATAATTTAAAAAAAAAAATCCAACTTCGCAGCAGTTTCACTCTTCCTTCCAGACTTTTTTCACCCTTTTTTAAAATACTGAGAACTGTATTCAGACTGCCTAGTTCTTAGCATAACTAAATTGTTATTTGATTTTTAAATATACAAACTCTTTTTCTGACTCAATTTATATTAAACTCCAGTTGAAATATTTTATTATGTGCACATTTCCAGTAAGTGATTTCCTCAGTTATGTCTGTGGTTTAATTTAAGCCATCAGAATGTAAACCCTTTCCAAAGAGTGCATAAAAATATAATTAAATCATGGGGAAATGTGAAGTCGGTGGACAAAAGAAAGAAGAAAACAAATAGGACACAGGAAGAGTGTCTGGTATGCCATTTGTTTAGTTAAACCAAGTTCAGCTTTGGTAGCTTTGCTCTTAAAGTGCACAGAAAACATCTTATTTTTTTAGTTATATTCTTGCTCATGGGTACCATTAAGAAAGTCTTTAGACTATAGTTTGAAAGCATTCCAGCAGAGTAAAATAAAGTACATCATTTACAGTTCTGAAGGCCATTATCATCCTGGCGTTACCTACTGATACAAGCAGGCAGCTATTTGAACAGATTTTTTTTTCTTTCTTCCCAGGGCCTTTCATTACTCAGATACATATTATTTTGTTGAAGCAGTAAGTGATGAATAATTTTATACATGTCTTTTCAATTTTACTATATTTTCAGGAGCTTTAGATGCCCTCAACAAATAAAACAGTAGGCCCTCTCTACATTACTCAAATTGCCAGAGTTACACAGCCTTAGCCCTTACATAGCTGCCTGTATACTAAATAAATCAGTCATATCCATTTCCCCCCTAACACACATATATAGAAGTAACCCGAATGTCCACAATTTGCATCCTGTCAAATGAAAGCAAAGTTCTAGAAGAAAGGGCATTTATAAATAGGTAACAGTGTCCAGAACAAAAAAGACCAGTAAACAGACATTACAATACAATGCACTATATAATGAATGCCATTACCAGAGCATTATGTAGGTACCTTAAACAGTGCCATTAACTTTCTTATTGGAAACAGGTAATTTTTTCCAAATGTGTGTAACATTTGAAAGAGACACAAAAATATAAGCAGGTCATTTTCAAATGGAGAAGAAAAGATATTTCAGATGAGGGTTGTAATGGGAATGAGAGGTTCGGGAGTGAGGCTGTATCTGCCAGATGGCCCACAGTGAGCCGGGACGAAAAGGGATGACAGGAGACAAGGCTGCCTTGGGTCTAGATGTTAAAGGACCATGAGTGAAAATATTTTTCTATTTCAGTTTTGATGTAGGTAATATTTTTAAAAAACAATATATCTGGAGTTCATTTAAAATGTTGTAAATGTTTGCTGCAAAGTTGGGGCTCTATCTTATTCTTTGCTTTTCCAGCCCTGAGCCACACCTACACCTCATTCTAGTTACATCTTCGTGTGGTCGTCTTTAATAGAAATGCTGTTTAGGATACCCTTGGTTAGCAAAGCTTCGGTGTGCAGTTTCAACATTTTGTGAGCTGACCTGACTGTGAATTGTGGAACAATTTATACCTATTTGCATGTATAGGTGGAGAAATGGATGAGAGGTAACAAGTCACTTAACTGTTTGTGAATAGAATTTTTGCCCAGCACACAATCATCAGCAACATGGTTCTGTTATTTTTTACTCGTCATTGGAGACATAGTAGCTGAGGCATAAAAATAGCTTTTCTGAAGAGAGGGAGACCATAGTGAATGGGGTGCTTTTTAGGGAGTATTATTATTATTATTATTATTATTATTATTAACTGTTGGGCACACTCTGCAACACCTAAGCATTAATGGCATTTTCCAAAAGCTGCCCATCTCATTCTCTTAGAAGAGAAGCTGCCTTTTTGTAATCAGATAATTGCCCACATTGGTGTCTTAGCACTTAAATGAGAGCCTTCCCTTGAACTGTTTCAAAACCTGTACAGATTTGAGAAGTTTCTTCTTCTCTTTTGTGTTAAGAAGGGCCTAAAAACAAGAGATTTTATCCACAGTCTTTCTCTGTGAATCTAACCCTATAAATTCTCCCCCTTGCAAGGTGACTTACCTTGCTCTTTTGTAATGAGGAAGACTGGCAATAATGTCATTATTAATTCATAGCATTTCCTTCTTCATTTAGACACTGCATTTTCAAACAGAAAGATCACAACTTAGTGTGTAGTCAGATAGCAAGGTATAAAGACTTAGAGCACACCCTGCTGCGGATCCTTCCCTCTTACGTAACAAACCACGCTTTTCTAGTGATAGTTTATCAAGTCTGTAATTATTTGCACAGGTGAAGAAAGGATTATACAGGACAACTGGACAAAAACAACCTCTGAGGGAGAAATAGTGTAGGTTCCACTCACACAATGTTCCACTAAACTCTTTTTTAAAATTATTTTTAATTTTTCAATTCCAGTTGACATTCCATATTGCATTAGTTTCAGGTGTACAGCTTAGTGGCTAGACATTTATATAACTTACAAAGTGATCCCCTAATAACTCTTGCTCCCACCTGACATGATACCATGTGTAGTTATTGCTATATTATTGACTATATTTTACATCCCCATAACTGTTTTGTAACTGCCAATTTGTACTTCTTGATTCCTTCACTTTTTTTACCCCACCCTCAACTCCCTTTCATCTGGCAACCATGAGTTTATTCTCTGCATCTATGAGTTTTTTCTGTCTTGCTTTTATGTTTATTTTAACTTTTTAGATTTCACATGTAAGTGAAGTTATATGGCATTTCTCTTTCTCTGTCCAACCTATTTCACTTAGCAAAATTCCCTCTAGGTCCATCCATGTTGCCACAAATGCTAAGACTTCATTATTTTATATGGCGGAGTAATATTGCATTATATATATGTTCCTTCTCTTTATTTTTTGTATATCTTGTATACTTTTGTTTGTGGTTACCATGTGCTTCATATGGTAACTTCATATGGTAACGGTGTAAGCTATATTTATAGCAATCTATTTTAAGTTGATGGTCATTTCAATTTGAACACATTCTATAATCACTATTGTACTTTCTAGTGCTACCTGACTTATCTTTGGGCTTTGCTACACTGTGAGGCAAGTTAAGTTTACTCTGCATCATGTAGCCTGGTTCTCCATCTCCATAGTCTACCTTAAAGATAGGGTGATGTGTAATCCATCCTCAGTGTAGCAATGACACCTCATATACATTAATCATGATCTTGTAACATACCTGTGAGGATTTATGGCAAAAACAAGTTGTTCCAGTCCACTGCCCTGAAGTGTCCATTTTTGGATTTTACTACACAGTAATTGATGAAAAGACATGGATGGAGTCAGGGATCCAGATCTTAACCACACATCACACAGTTAAGAGTAACCTGCCCTGTTTATACAACTGTCCAGTTAACATGTTCATTTGGATTTCTAATAGGCATATCAAATCTAAGAAGTCCCAAATGACCTGCATATGCTATTCTCTACTTCTGCTTTCTCACAGATTTTCCCATTTCTACAAATGTTGATTCCATTCTTTTTGCTCAGACCAAAAAACTTGGATACCACCTTGTCCTCATAATCCATATGTAATTCACTAACAAATTCTGCCTAACTCTACTCTTCAGAATATATCTAGAGTTTAATAAAATGTTACCACTTCTCTGCCACCATCTTTTCTCAAATTGTTATCATGTCTTTCACCTGCATTATTTTAATAGCTTTTCAATATGTCCTTCTGTTTCTGGGGTTGCCCATCTTTGACCTGTTCTTAATCTGGCAGCAAAATGATCTCATAAAATAAGCCTGATCATTTTTATTCTCAGTTCAAACTCTCCAAGAGCTTGCTGACTTGAAGCGAAAGCCAAAGTGCTTGTCATGGCCCACTAGTCCTTACATAATTTATTCCCTTCTACTCTCTCACATTTCACTTCCTAACTCTTACTCTTCCCTCCGTTTGCTACAGCAATATTGGTTGCCTAGCTGTTCTTTGAATAGACTGGTCATGCTCCTTCCTGAATGCCTGTATTCTTAGCAGTCCTTCTGCCTGAAATCTTGCCCCAGATATTGACACAGCTAGTATCTACATTTCAGGTCTTTCCTCACATGGTACCTTCTCAGTGCCTCATCCCTGGCTGCCTTCTCCTTGTCTAAAATAACATCTTTCTGCTCCATTCCTGCCTGCAACAGTTCCTATTCTTAATTCTTGGCTTTAATTTGCTTTCCTTTGTGTGTATGACTAACATACTATAATACTATAATAGTATATAACGTACTATAATAATTTTTTCTCAACTCTCTTTACTAGAATGTAGACTCTAGAGAACTTTATTTTATTTTGTTTTTCAAAGTTGTATTTATAGCACCTAGAACAGTTCCTGACACATGGCAGATATTCCATAAATACATTTTGAATAACTATCTAAACTTTAATAATGTATCTTTAAATGTATTAAGAATTCTACATTTACATTTAAAATATTGTTTTGTACAATGTTCACCTAAAAATGTAGTGCCTTATGTAAGAGTAAAATGAGGAATTAGATACATAGCATGATATCATGTCCATAAATTATTTTTACATATAAAAATAAAAATAAACATTTTATAGGAACTCATGCAAACAGAAAGGTGCACATATTAAACAGGCTAGAATGGTAGACTGTGGAAGAACAGAATAGCGAGGTAAGAGGATAATAGGACATAACTAGAAAAAATAAGAGAGGAATGTTGTAGAGTTTGATACTAGCGATTAACTCAGTCCTCAGCACCTGAAGACCAGTGTATATGAGAAAGAGAGCTCCAGCTGACTTGCGACGACATTGCAGTTTGGCCAGTGAGACCTTGATGTTCAGCTCTCTTCTTCATTGACTGATTCTACCGCAGAGACTGTAAGACTGCAAACGTTAAAAATCCAAACAAAACACCTTGAACTGAGCTTTTTTTTTAATCTAGTGGTGGAATAGTTACATACATCAAAATAATATATAAGTGAAAGTTCATGGGAGGACAACACTTCCTAAATAAAAAGGAGAAGCCAGAATGGGAGGAAGTCTTTCACTTTTGCACATGGACCTTCCCTGTTCTTGAGGAATACGGTAATAATACCTCTATGCATGCAGCCAGATTGCAAACTTGAGGACAAAAGCCAGACAATAGAGATTGCATAGTAGAGAGATAGAAGGAGCACTATTTATCATCTCTAGTCATTTTTTGTTTTGTTTTGTTTTGTTTTTACCTTCTTAAACAGCTGTACAATCACTGGGCTGCTTACATGTGGAGTTCTTGTTATATGAAATAATAAACCTTTTTTGTTTTTGTACAATAATTTTTCTATCACTTGATGCTTTTATTCATCTAGTTAATCTATTGAATATCAGTACTTCTTATTAAGATCTAATACTTACATCATTCACAGTGAGTTAAAATGAGAATTTATTTTGGCTCAGAGTCTCAAAAATAGTATCTCTATTCATCAGATGGTGGAAGGAATCCTGATTGAAATTATTTGAATGACTGAGATAACCAGGAAAAACAAAATATAAATAACTTTAAAATATAAAATAATACAACTTCATGGCTAATGATTTTTAAATATAAATAGATATTTAATAAATTTTGCAAAATTGCTTTCATGAAGAATAAATTAGGTTGGATTATTTCTCTATAGCAGACTAATACAGGCGCAGGTTCTTTTTCTTTGTAACCATCATAGATGTTAACATATGTTGAAAGCTGTAAAGTGAAGAAAATGTGTCCTGTGAACTATTTTTCTTGTCAAACTGTTTGAATATGTAGCTACTACAAAACCATTCGATTAAACTTGTCCAGTGTATCTTAATTATACTTTACTCGCTCATTGTGGAGAGTGTATGGTTATTTTTAAAAATCTGTTACCACATTGTCTATAACTTAGAACATCTTTGAAGAAAAGATGCAAATATTTTTAGCTTTAGTTTTATTGTTTACACTATTACAGATGTCCCCATGCCCCTTTGCCCACCTCCACCCAACTTTACCCACCTCCCTTCCTGCTGGCCAACACCACACTGTTTTCTGTGTCTATGTGTTATGTGTACATGTTCTTGGGCAAATCCCTTTCCTCACCTTCTTTCATCCAGTCCCTGCTCTCCCCTCTCCTCTGACAGCTGCCAGTCCGTACCATATATCCATGCTTCTGGTTCTATTTTGTTCATGAGATTCCACATATAAGTGAGATCATACTGTGCTTGTCTTTCTCTGACTGGCTTATTTCACTTGGCATAATATTCTCCAGGTCCACCCATGCTGTTAAAAAAGTTAAGAGTTCCTTCTTTGTGATGGCTGTGTAGTATTCCATTGTGTAACTGTATCACAGCTCTTTTATCCACTCATAAAAAAGATGCAAATCTTATCAAAATGTTAGTTTAGAACAGAAGATTCAATAAGGATGCAATCTTCATATGCTCAATGTCAACCTTTTAGTTTGTTCTAAATGCTTTGCATGTAGATGTGGATGTTATGCCTTTGAATGTGTTAAGGGCTCCAATATATTTTTGACCACTAAGAAAAAAGAAGCAATAGGAAAAATTGTTTTGATTTTTAAAATATTAATGGAACCAAAAAGACATACTAGAATTGTTTTTTGTTCTTATTTAGTTTAAAAAACGACTTAGGTGCAATCCAGGACTTATGTACAGTCTAGAGAAAAACTGTTACATACTCACTTTCATTCCATAAAATTTTATAGATATTTATTTGATTTCTGTAATAGACTGTGAACATTTAAAGAAAAAGGGCACTCTAGCTCATCTCTCTTTTGTATACTGAGTTCAAAAATTCATAAGAATTTCTATTCTTACTAAAATTATAATTATGATTCATTGTGAAAGTGGGAGCAGATTAACATTCATTCATCTAAACAATGTGCTAAATGCAGTGAAATGCTTATGAACCTGACATATATACTACCTGTCTTCATGGAGTTTACCGTATGGTCAAGAAGCAGCCTTGTAAAATGGATATTATTAGATAAAATAAATAATTAAGTAATTAAAGTCATGAGAGGTATTTTAGGCAGTTTAAGACGTGGGACCTAATGTAGTTTAGAATGAAAGAAGGCTTCCTAGGGGAAATGTTTATAAGTTAAATCCTGAAAAACAAATAGGACCACCCTGGCCAGGTAGTTTGATTGGTTAGAATGCCATCCCAATATGCCAGGTTGTGGGCTCAACCTCCTGTCAGGGCATATACAAGAATAAACCAACGAATGCATCAATAAGTGGAACAACAAATCAATGTGTGTCTCTCTCTCTAAAACCAATTAAAAAATAAGTAGGAATTAACAAGGTGAAGGGGGGGGAATGTGAAGAAATGGATTCCATGTAAATGTGCACAATAAGTAAATTGTCAGAAGCAGGAGAGAACGTTGATTTTTTTCAGAAAAGGAAAATAACTGAGCATGGGTGGAAAGTAGAATATTGAAAGTGGGCTGCACAGCAAAGGATAAAGTCTGATCATTCCTCTAGGAAGCAAGATTTCTGTAGCCTGTCCCCCTTTCTCTTCACTAGTGATCTTTAGTCTTCTATTTATTTTGGTCTTTTTTTAAAAGACATTTAGCATTTCCTCATTAACCTGTTTTTCCTTTTGAAATGGACAACATTATAACTTCATGCCAAATTTGGGTATATGGGTCTTTGCCAAGTCTGGAAACCCTAGTCCTACCATTCAGCGTTGTACAAAGAATCTGTCTAAATTCTGGCTTCCACAAATCTGGATTGTCATTTTGGTATCTGCCCCCAATCTGCCTTTAGATAAACAAAGAAAATAAATGCTGTCCTTTTCCTGGGGATGCTGACACATCCAATTGTTCCTAATAATTCACCCTGTTGACACTAGTAGAAGAACAAAGTTTAGAACGAGACTGATCTGAGATAAAGTCTCATTTTTACTACTTGAAAGCTGTATAAACATAGTCAAGCTACTCATTTTTCAAAGGTTTAGTTGTTTCATCTGTAACATTGGAGACATAAAACCTACATCTTTGTGTTACCATCAGGGTTAAAAATAATTATTTTCAGAAAGATTTGAGAAGAGTATCTGGCAACCAGAAAGAGCTCAATACATGAAATACATTATTCTTATTTTTTTCTGAACTTTTGTTTTTTCATCTTTAAAATAAATGTAATGTCCACACAAAAGGACTATTGTGAGGAATAAAAGAGATTAAGACCACAAAAGCACATAGGGGATACCTGCTGCACTGTAGACACTCAACTAACACAAATCTCCCACTCTTTAGCTTGGGGTGTAAAAAAGATGGTTGCATTCAAGGCTGTCCATATTTCTCAAATGTCAAGTTGTCCTGGAGTAGGGGAAATGGTAGATGTAAACAAATGGAGAAAGCGAAATGCCCCAGGGAATTCACAGAAGTGAATACCGATGCTTCCTTTACTACTATTAATTATAATAGTGGGTATAGCTGTAATTTCTCATTTGTCCAAGCTATTGAGTGAAATACTAGGATGTTTAAGTCATTTGGGAACCCTGAAACCATTTGTATGAATTTTCGTGCAAATTAGGGAAATCAGCCTGACTGATTTTAAAATGTATACTAATATATAGAGTGTTATGTTGACAAGATAACTAGAAAATTGACTGAATAACATGTTTATTAATATTTTGTATTAAAATATTAAAACTATCAACTGAAATTTCATTTACATTCTAAAATGTATGAAAATTTTTAATTTTCCTCTGATGCTACAATCCTCCAAACTTTATGATTTCATCCTCAAACTACACATAGAAAACATACAGAAGACTTGCCAAAACACAAAGATTAAATAATTCTCTGTGACTTTTTACAGATGATTGTTTATACAATTTGGATCACATTAATAATATAGCATTGCCAAATAAAATATTATTATCTGGCATTTGGTATTCAACAATGATTCTTGATCGTTAGTGTTCCTTTTTAGATATTAAAAACCAGAAAGCTATTTGTAATCACTCAATTTTGCTGTCATTCACTTTTCAGTAAAAGCATGATAAAAAAGGTGATGCTAGTTGGTTCTGAGAGGCATTCATAGAATTTCTCATAGTATAAACTGAGCTATGGTCCCAATTTGAATGTATTCTAATTTAAAAGTCATGGGTTCACCATAGAAAATTAAAACAATGCTATGTGATATCCTCCATCATATCTTTTCAATGCGTAAAATCTATTGGTCAATATCGGCCATTGGTAGATAAAGAATAGTTATCCTCAATTCTTTTGATGAATATGTATTGTTGAATTTAAAGTTCAATTTCAAAAGGCCTTCCCTAAAATGATTTTCCAAACTTAGTTTAAACTTTTCTTTTGGCTCAAATCCCCTCTGTTGATCCTTCACAGACTCTGCATTTTCTTTTTTGAATAGTTGCATATCTCCTTAATATCTCATCCTTATTTACATTTAAAAAAAATTCCATCAGTAGGAGTAGCAGGAGGCTTTTGATTCAGCTCCTTTTACTTGGCACTAACCAACTGCTCTAATCACAAAACAAATCACATGTTTCAGTGTGTCAGAGGCTAGGAGATTCAGAGAAGGCACCCAATATGCATACATTGCTTCACACAGACACCCAGGAGAAAACATGGAACTCACAGTATTAGAAAGGGCAGCCAACAATCTAACTGGCTGAACATCTGAAATCTGGAGATGAATTTATGCAAATGAGATGTCCTGTCTACAGTCAAGAAGAAAGGGAGGAGGAGCTGTTTAACCTGAGGTGAATAAAAGTAGGAAAAAATGTTGCATTTTATGTCTTTAGGGTGAGCTGACATCTGGTTCTAATTTACTTTTCAAGCTAAATATTTTTGTACCCTCTTCATACTGCTCTAAGGTTGTCATTTTTAAAAGCTTGCATCTTTAAAACAATTATATAATTTAGAAAATGAAATCTATTGTTAATTTCTGCACACTAGAGGGCAATAAAATATATTAAGAGAATGTACTGAATATTTTACCTTAGATGACTTTTGAGAGAATAATTATCATATTTTTAAAACCTTTAAATGAAACAAAGGGGCAATAATAAGATTAATACATCATTGTAAATATTAACTTTGGAAACATAAGATTGCAATACTATTTTTTAGTGACAACTGCATCAGATTTTCCTAGTAAAGAATGTGTCTCTGAATACCCGTGTCTCTGAATATCTATACAAACCTCTTAAATCCCATCTTATAACTAATCTTATTCTGAAGTTGCTATTGCCAAAAAGATCTTTAATAGATTTTTCCCTTGACCTATAATAGTAACTTTTTCAATCATATAGATATAATCATATCAATGTATTATAATGTCACTGAATGTTCAACAATTTACCATTTTTAGGTCTGAGAAAACCTTGCCATCTATTGGCTTGATGAATAATATTCGGAGCCAGTAAATACATGTTTTTATGTTATACTTTTGGAAATGTGCTTAAATACGAGGTTTTCAAACAGCCAATCACATGTTTTAAATAAACAGTTTTATCAAAGTCTGTCTTTTTGTATTTTGTAGTCTTTCTCTTCTTTATTCATTGCATTTCTCCTCAGCACTTTGATATTCAGTCTTAAGTAGCTTTTTATGAATGTTAAAAATAAAACAACAGGCCCAAAATGGAGTCACTTATGCTAAGCTCCCCATCACCAATCCAAGACTTATTATCATTTTGGCTTTCCCAGGAATGGAATCTTAAGCCAGTCAATACTGAATGGCCTGATGAACACTAGTTAGGTCATCTGCCTGATAGACGCCCCTTGTCATCCCCTAAGGGAAGTAACTTAGCAATAACCAACCCACTTATTTGCCTAGTATAACTTGCTCGTTCCTGTTTCCTTCTGCCTATAAAAGACTTTCTTTGTACAGCTCCTTGGAGTTCCTTTCTATCTGCTAAAATTGGAAGCTGCCCAATTCAAATGGATTTTTGCTCAAATAAATTCTTAAAGTTTTTAATATGCCTCAGTTTATCTTTTAACATGAGTCAATAGAAACACATGCAAACCATTTTCCCTTTACCTTGTAGTCATGGGAATCAACTAATAAAAAAGATGGCAATAAGCACTTTGCGTGTTATAGGTTAGAAGCCATTTTCAACTCCGTCTCACTTTCGGAACCACTACTTTTAATATCTATCTTTGAAGTGTGCATATGAAAGTGTTAAAGGAGCAGAACTTAAAAATCGATTTAAATGCAAGCAAGTAGAAAGACAACAAAAAAGGATAACAGGAAAACAAAGAGGTAAAAGTATTGATTCCATAATTTATTAGTACTTAGAGTTGTAACAGTCTATGGTAGGAGGTAACACTGTAAAATAATGAATATATATAAAGATATGAAAAAATAGTTTATAACCGGAAAAGTGAATGTGAAAGCAATACCCAATTAGTCAGATCAACTCAAATAGCAGATGTGACATACGGGGAACAGCAGTGGCATATTCTGGTTGAATTAAGTTTGTTAATTTGGGGATTTGTCCATTTTTCTCTTAGCTTTGTGTTCCCTATTTTCAATGTTAGGTATATTTAAACATCAGAAGGAGCACACAGTGGTGTTTTAGAGTTTGTACTTTGGAGCCAAGCTGTCTGGATAGACTCTTGGCTCTCCCATTTATTGGTGGTATGAGCTTCAGCAGGCTGCTTAACTTCCCTGTGGCCTAATTTCCTCACCTGTAAAATGGTAATAATAGTGGAAGTGGTGTTTTGAGAACAGAATGAAATAATTCATCTAAGGAGTTTAGATCAGTGCTTGAACATCAGTTTATAAGTGTACATTAAATATTTAAAGAGTAGGGCAATCTGAACTAATGACATGCTGAGTTATTTATGATATTTAGAGAAATGAAAATTGATATTTTTCAATTTTACATACCTCTTTGAATTAAAATCCTATTTATTGAATAGATAGCAGCTTATTAAAACACTTTAGAAAAGTAAGATCCTAAGCACCACTTGGCTCTGCTTATCTATTTGATTATAAGTGCATTTCCAAAAGTGCTTAAAGCATTTTATTCTTAGTGTTACCTCTTTAAAGCTAGTTTACACTGTTGATTTCAACAGTTAATCATTTGATTATATACCATACAAATATAAATTTCAACTCAATCTATTAGAATATAAGAATATTTCTCAAATCTTCCAATCCTCTTTGTTGGCCTCTATTTTATATAGCACATAACAGGTTGCCTTTAGTTGAAATTATTTGTATATATTTCCTTTTATGTATTCTATGAACTCCAGGCATTTGTAACCAGAGGATCAAATAAGTGAGGTGTTTTTTATTCTGATTTTCAGTATTTTTGTGTGTGTATGTGTGATAATTTTGAATTTTCTATTTATTTTACCTCTTATGTCTGGATTCAATTGAAATTAAAAAACAGAACTTGTGCAGTCATACCAACACAGCACTAGGCTGAATGCCATGGACAATATAGATTAAAAAAACCCCTGAAGGATGCAAGAGGTCATAGGATACATAGGTAGAAAGACATACAACTACATAATTTTAACTCATCACAATATATATGCACTAAGTGTTACATTTCATAGAGGCCAAAAACAGGCTAGGGAAATCGCAAGATATGAGAAGTATTTTTAGGGTAATGATGTTGAAGATGGACTTTAGATACAGAGAAAAAAGGAATTCCTACAGAACAAACCAACTTGGTCAAAAGTAAAGAAAAAGAGATATTTAAGACAGACTTCTAGCACAGATCATACTGACATATCTTGGTGGGGGTACAGGGGAGAGGGGTGAGATGAGATAAACCAAAGAATGTATGTACTTATATGCGTAGGCCACGGACACAGACAGTAGAGTGGTTAAGGCCTGGGGGAGGGGGAGGGTCTGGGCAGAAGTGGGTAAAGGGGGGAAATGGAGGACATCTGTAATACTGTCAACAATAAAAATATATATTTAAAAAAATTCTCTGTCAATTCAAAAAAATGTAAAAATAATAATAATAATACCAGTGATAATTAGTCAAAAAGGAATCAGGTGCTTCCTTAAGAAGATTCTGTGTGTTAACCCAGTTAATCCACATTAAATCTGTGAGGTAGACACTCTCATTATTTTAGTTTTATACGTAAGAAAATGAGCTATTTGGAATATTTCCAGTATATCAGATGTTGTAACGTTTATGTTACTAGAGAGGAGAAAGAATTCTTCGAGGTGTAATGAGGAATGAGTATTGACAAGACTCACCAAAAAGCCACATTTAGGACATTTAAACGTCCTTTAGTACCCCATCCTCCTGAACTCTCTAACATCATCCCCATGGGACCCCCTTATATTTTAGGCCGTGATCTTGCTACATTGAACTTCTTCCAATTCCTTAAGTGACCATTTTACTCTTAATTCTGAACTGTAGTTTCCTTTATCTGTGGCACTTTCTGCAGACACTAATGTAATTCCTTGTCATCAAGCTAGACTCAATTTAGATGTTGCTTTCTCTGGGAAGCTACTACCAATATACCCTTTCACTTTCTGGCCTGTATATATACCCTGGTCCTGAGCTAGCATAGCCCTCCCTAGTCTCTTTTTCTGGAAATTATTACATTTTTGCTTCAATCACATGGTAAATTGTGCCCTTCCCTGGACTTAATTTATCCATTACAGTAGTCTCTGTGTGAATACAGTTATCTAGCTCTTAGTAGACCCTTGAATAAATGGTTAAATAAAAACCCTTTTGTTTTCTGTATGTAATAATGAATGTAGTTTTTGTGATAGTAATATATTCAGATCTGTTTTATGGAAGAATCACTTTTCTTGGTGCAAAAAAAGAAATACTTGAGTTGACAGAAATATTAAAGAAGGGGTGAGTGCATTATATTAGAGCAGCACCATTTTTAAAATTGTACATGTGGGAAAAAGTGTGTGAGTATTAGGGGCTAAGCACTATGTAGGCATTTTTTCTTCATTAGTTGCTTTGTGCCCAGAATTCATTTATCTTTATTTTGGTGGTTGTACTTGGTTTTCTTTTGAGAACTATTTTTCAGGGATATGCATACATTGTGTCTAAAGGCCTATGGGAATTGGATCTGGGAACTTCTCCAGAACTATTGGAAAGAATGCCTTCACTTTTTATCAAATTCACCAAGCTGAAAGAATATAAGCCTGGATCTAACTTTCTGCCAGTAGTCATCATCCTCACTCTGTAGGTAGAGATGGCCGCTATTTTCCCAAACAGGGTAAAGCCGAATCAAGGGACAGAGAGGCCTGATACCCTTCCGGCATTGTTTAATGCTTTTTGTTTGTTTGTTTATTTTTAAAATAATGTTAATTGATTGTTTTCACACTTGCAATCAGTAAACATCTGTCTAAGGTGAGTACAAGGTGGGGAGGGATGGAGAAAGTCCAATTCATTTTCTAAAATAAGAAAAAAGGAAACATAAATGACAATAGAGAAAAGTTTTTGAGAACCCATGCATCATTTATATTTTGCAATGTTATATCTAGCACAATGCAATGTACTTTAATACATGATTTACAGCAATTCATCAAATTCAATTTTATTTTTAAAATACACTGTATGTTAACAATTTCACACCATTTTTATTTGCATTAGAAAGCTGAATATTCTACATATATGAAAAGTAATTTTCCCTAGCATTGCTTCATCCAATTATATTTTTATCAATTCAATGTTATTTTTGTCTCAACATTAACTCTGTATTGTATGAATACATAACTTATATATCTTAATAATTGTATTAAATTATATATTGTAGTTTATAGTTGTCATTTCTTGGTAACCTATGTAAATTGTTGATTTTGTTTAATTGCTTAAATTGAACACTACTAAGTACTTTTTGTTTCCTTTTGGTATGCTGTACTTATCCAGGGGAAAATGTGTACACATACAATTGTTAATTTCATATTTAGAGACGAGGATGGTCACAAATAATAATTAAATTATTTCTTAAATAAGTTGTTTTTAAAATAATTTTAAATTCCCTTTAAATTTAAATTTCCTTTAAATTTATCTATAAATAAAATAAATGGGCATTTTCTTTTAGTCAAAATAAACAAATAGCATATCTTCATCATGTACCATTTTTGAAGTTTGTAGACAATCATCCACTGATTTCTTCTAAATTGTCAGGAACAATATCTTGATTAGAGAATATGTAGAAATTTCATATACAAAAATTAAAATTTCATTTCTCCTCAGAAAACAAATCTGAAAAATGTTTCTTCGAAGGTGCTTTCAGCAAGATACTATTAAAATTGAAAATAGTTCCACATAATTAGCATTTATAAGTAGTTTTGACTACATTTTGTGCCTAAAAATGACTGTGCTTATTAATATTTGTTACATAATAGTATATCTGGGGTTTATGATTCTTTACATATTGAATTCAACTCTAGATTTTAAAATAGCATAATAAGAAAACAAGAAAAAGGTTTCCTGTTGACTTTTGGAAATCTGAAAAATAGCAAAATTTTTAAATATTGAAAAATTTAGTACTTTACTACGTTATGTTGCTTATGGATCTTCTTTGGCAAATTTAATAGGCATACAGTTTCTAGTTTAGAAATAACATTTCCCCCCAATTTTACAAATTCCTGAGTGTATAAACTGATTGAAGTTAAAAGTAATCTTAGATTTTTAATCTAACAATGTGTTCTGTTTTGGCTGCCATAGTCACTCAAATGAACCATTCCAGTTTGACAGTGGAGAGTTCAAACACCCATGAATCTAAAAAGAAATCTGCAAAATGTATAAAAGTTGAAAATAATATGGAGTCTTTTTAGCTCTGATTTTCATTTTAGGATTATTTATGTTACTCTGAAGAAATGTACAAAGGATCTGATAGCCCTTAGAGCATAGCTTTATTACTTTCCAGTTATTTGGATTGTGGAAAATATTTTCTTGATTACTCCCAAGTCATCAAGGGAAAATGTTATTCTATTACATAATAACATCATTAATTCAGTCAACAGATACTTTATTCAAAAAATATTTATTGAGCCCATGCTCTGTTACAGGCTCTAGTCCAGGTACTGGCAACCTACCATTGAATAAGACAAATTTTCTGCCCCGTGGAGCATCAAGAAACCAACTGATCATTATTTTTAAAATTTACTATTAAAACAGTAATGTAAATTCCAATTATAAAACATAATATTTCTTTTAATTTTTTGTTTAAATGATTGATATTTTATTTACAAAGTCTAAAATTACCTCTATTAAAGGAAAATGATTACTTTTGAAATCATTAAATTATTTATGAAGTAATGCATTTGAGAAGAAGCCATGGCTTTAGGATAGTAAAGAAATAGGTTTAGGGTAGAGACTGTCCAATTCAAGATATGTGAATTAACATAGATTCATTCTGAAAACATAGGTCTTTATTAGGCCCATTTGAGATACCAATATTAATCAATTGAAATATTAATATTATAACTTAATTTTCTTGCTTATATGGTAGAATTATACTTCTTTCTAGCATTGAGATTAAGGAAAATTTTATTTCCTACACATATTTAAAGGATTAATAATTATGTTCTGTAGAACTGCACTGAAAGGAAGTAGATTTTTATATTTACTTGTACTTTACATTCTGGTTTTCATAATTTTTTGAATTTCCATGGAGGTAAAAGTATATTATCACCCAGTTAGTCCTATGGCTTTACTTCTCATTGGAAAGGTGGCTGACAAATTGAAGGATCCTTACTATTTTATCACACAACCTTTGTACATTGTTTGAAATAATAAAAACTATACAAGATTCAATAGGTGAAGTTAAATTTGTTGATGCTCAGCTCACTGTGCCAGTACTGGTAAAATGTGGTCAAAACAATCAAAATAGATTTTTTTTTCCTTTTCTGTTGGGAAATAGCACTCATAGTAGCTTCATAGTTCAGAAATACAAAGCAGATAAAAGCATTAGTTAATTGTTATAGAATAAATCATGCATATAGATTTTTTGATTGGCTAATGACTATAAGAGGAATTTACTATAAAGCATAAAAAATCATAGATTCTAAAAATGGTCACAATCCTTTACTTTTTCTTGCATGTACACCCTTTAATTATGTGACTTTGCAGTCCTTGTAACAATAGAGGCAGAGCTTTTCCCACAGGGTGAAATTGACCTGCCCTTCTAATTTGTTTTGCTAAGAGAATGCTGTGGACCCAGATGGATGTTGTGGAACGGATTCCCACTCCATACCTCAAAGGCTATGTGTGCTTTTGTTGACTCTCCTGTGTCTCTAACATGGTGCCACCATGAGAACATTGCCAGGCTATCCTGATACAGAATGAGATACCTGGTGCAGTGCAGACTCCCCCTAGTCGCCCAGCAGGTTTCAACAGCTATCCAACATGCAAAGGCATGATGGGCCCATCTGAGGTCAAAGGCATTGCCTAGCTCATGACTTCTGATAAGTAAGCAATATACCCTTTTTGTATATTCTGTAAGAGCTTTGTAGCCATTTGTTATGCATGATTGCTGTGGCCTTAGAGAATTGATTTAAAAAAAAAACTATTTAAAATGTTTTAATATCTACTTTAAATTGTTTGAGGGTTAAAATATGAACAAATAAATTAATTTATAGTGTTCATATAATAGATCTAAAGGTCAAATCAATTGTTAGTTTCCTTTTCCTAATGTCAAAGATTTGCACTTGAATAACTTAGCAATAACTCATTAGAAAAGGGTGGAATGAATTATTGATATGAAAATAAATAAAAAAACTTACAGATTTTTCTATGACCTCATTCCTCTGTATTTGAATGAAATAAATAGTTTCACTAAAGCCCAGAACAATTAATTCCTAATTTACTTTTACTAAAATATTTTCCTATTCTAGGCAGAATTTAATAGATTTAAGTATATTTTAATAAGAATTATTTTAGTTAGGGGAAACCTGGATTTGATATGTCTATTATTTTAGATTTTCTTCAAAAATCACAAGTGCAGCTGCCCTGGTTGGTGTGGCTCAGTTGGCTGAGCATTGTCCCTAGCACTGAAAGGCTGAGGGTTCGACTCCTGGACAGGGAACATGCCCGGGTTGTGGGCTCGATCCCAGGTTGGAGGTGTATAGGAGGCAGTGAATCGATTTTGGGCTCTTACATTGATGTTACTCTCTCTCCTTTTCCCTTCCTCTCTCTCTAAAAAATCAATAAAAAAATCTTTAAAAAAAATCACAGTGCAACTATCATGAAAATAAATTAAATTCACTATATCCATATATGAAAAGATAAAAATGTAATCATAGAGACATATAAATGATAGAATAAAAATGGCATAAAATGCAATTAGATTTTTATGAACCAATAATTTATGAGGGTTTCATATCTGCACTTCTTAACTTTGGATTCAACCTTCTCAATGTCATATTAAATCCGTAATCATAAGCTAGGTTCTTATAATATTTCAGTAAAATATTCATAGTTAATCATTTGGAGGTCCTTCCTTTAAACCCTAAATCACAAATTGATGATGGTTAATCAGTATAAACTCCTCTAAATCTATGGTGGTGTAAATAAGATGCATACTTTCCACTTAGCTCAACTGATTGAGAAAATCACATTATTACAACAAAATTGACTCGGTAATAAGTTTCAAATCTCACTGGAGAAACTTGTCTTCTTTTTAATTCAAAATCTCTTCCAGGCCATTATTTTGGTAAGAAGGTTGATGCTTAAGGGTTGATGTTAGTTCGGTGATGAAAGTAGATGATAAAAATTCTTTACTTTCAGAGATAAAAAAGTGAAAACTATATTTCCTTTTTATTTCTCTTATTTTTAATTTATCTTATTTTTTAACTTTTGTGTATGAAAATGTTTTTTCCCCTTCAAAAAGAGCCATCTCATATGTCTTTGTTTTTGAGCACTTTTAAGGCATTTTTCAATCTTTGTATTTCTTCCTGATTACTCCCTCTGAAAACTGCTTATTTTCCCACTAGAGTCTACTGAATCCTTATGCTTTGCTCTGCCAACCTAGGAATAATCTAGAATAATTCAAAAACGACATCACTTTTCTTTGTATGTTAGCAAAAAATAGAAAACTTAATATGAATGTTAATGTCTGGAGTTTAGAGCAACAATTATCGTTATTGATTGTCTCAAAATTATTTGCTTATTTAAACAAAGCTATTTTAATAACTTGTATTATTTGCAGTCATGTCTTATAAGGTACTTAGCTCTCTAATTATAGTCAGCAATAAAAGCTATTATTTATTATTTGCTAAATCTATTCCTGGAAGAGTGTTAAATCAATTATTCCATAAAACTGGTCTTAGGAATTTATCCTTATTTTAGGAATGTGGCAGCTGAGGCTTAGAAAGGAAGAGTGACTTTCAAAAAAATTGTAGAACTACTAAGTAGTAGAGCCACTAAGTAGTAGAGCCAAGATGTCACCAAACTGTTTCTGATTCTAGAACTTTTTTATAATGAAATCGGTCATTATTGAGTTTCTAAGACATTTTTTTCTGATAAATTTAACTATCACCTCCACAACCCTCCCCCATCAGCATTTGTATTTGTTTTTCTAATAAATTAATCTTATTAAGTAAAAGCCAGATAATCTTTATTTTTGTAGCTATTTTCATACAATAATATAGCAACAATCTCAATTTTAAGACTATGCAGAACCAACATATTTGGGGATGGCAATATTCACTGGAAAGATACCAAATGGACATTGTAAAATTAAGGAAAGGATTAGGTAATACACATTGTCAAGATGTGTGAGGATGTAGGAGAAAGTCTTTGAATGTTGACATTTAAAGAAAAACAAACACCACACAATAAACACAATGTCATTCAAATGGCTAGTGTTTAGTTTTCAAATTAATGATTTCCATGCAAGAACAGACCCACAGCCTTATTGAGCTTATTTTAATAAAATTGAACCAGAAATCAAAAAGGTTCCTCTAATCATAATTTCATCATGAACAAGATTTTGAAAAAGTCATTTGATTTTGTTAAGAGCTTCAGGATTTCCATCCATAAAATGGAGGTTGTACCTAATTAGCTGTCACAGCAACACAATCTAGTCTAATCAGTGACATGAAGTGATCAACCACCACGTGCAAGGTTTAGAAACTACATAAATAAAAAAGCCTTTACTTTCATTTTAAAGATTTTAACAACTCTCATTTGAAGACATTTCAATACATATTATGTGATAAGTGCAGTGACATTCTTATGATTAAGATATAAAAAATAAAATAACTGATTGTTTGTTTAGGCAATTTGAAGTTTTCATAAAAGTGGCTTCTTTGAGAGACTACTGATCATACCCCAAATCTGTTTTCTTTTTTTCCCAAGGATAAGGCCTCCCAGCTGCCTGTTACAGGCACCAGTCTCCCTTGTAGCTGTGGGTGGCCAGGTTGGCAAGAGTCATTTGTGCAGCTTCCTCACTTGAGCAAATATAACCTGCTGCCTTGAATTTGATCTAATTTTCCTCTTTCTGCAGACTGGAATGCATATGGTTTGCATCTTAGCTTGGACGATTCAGAAGAGCCCTATGTCTAAGGAAAGGCAGAGCAAATGAAGTCAAGAACCTGGATCCCTGAATGACTTCAGGGAGCATAGCTGCCCCTCTAACCTAAACTAGCTGGACTGTTCCATGGGAAGAAATGCCCTATTTGTGTCTCTTTGTTATAATTATCTAGCTTAGCCTTCACCTCAATTGATACAACATTTGTACTAGGTCTTGTACTACCAGATGGCAGAGGGTGAGGAGCAGAGTAGTTGGGACTGAAGTTGAGAAGATATTAAAAAGCCAGATCTTTAAGAGGCTTAAATTTCATTAAAAATATTCTGAAGGCAAATAAGATCAAAAAACAAAAAATAATTTGACTGTGAAATAAAAGTGTTGTGGTGGTGTTGTTTGATTGAAATTTGCTTAAAATGGCATAAAAATGTTCATTAGGAGGACAAGTGATAGCTAAGGTACTTAACAGGATGACAGCACCATGAAGTATTCACCATGACTCAGGCCAGGACATTCCGTCTAACCAGTTCCCACAGAAAGCATTAATATTTTAAGTTGACATGCTCTAGCTGAACTTACAAACCTAGTTAAATATCTTTCAATAGTGAGAAAGGGGCTAGCCATCCATAATGTAGTAACTAGTATACTCTTTACCTGTACTAATGATTCCAATGTTAATCTGATTCAGGATGTGTTACATTCAGTTCCAGAAAACTCTCTGAGTTTTAGCACATAGTGATATATCAGTGTATGACTTTTTAGTAGGTGGACAAATTAGTTCCAACTATCAGTCATTTAGTAACGATTTGCACCATTTCACTTAACTAAGAGCAGAGTTAAAACTTTTCCTCTCCTCCTCCTACACTACACCACCAGTTTTTTTATGGTCCTCTGCAAGTAATCATAATAAAAAAGTAACAAGCAGGGCAGGGGATACACTTAACTTACAAATCTATAGACCTGTTTACAACAAAACATGTTTTTCTTCCTCCTTCCAATCTGTCAATTTCCCCTTGCCCTTATAATATAGAAACTAGAAAGTTAAGTACTAATTTCTGGGGAAAGGTGGCCAACCATCCTAGTTTTCCCAGGACTGGGGGGTTTCTTGAGGTGCAGGGTGAACAGTACTAAAACCAGGAAAGTTCTGAAGAAAGTGGAAAGAATTGTTCACCCCATTTCATGGGAAGATGAGAGGGAAGGAGAGAGAGGGAGAGAGAGAGAGAGGAAAAGAGAGAGAGAGGAGGAGAGAAACAGATCCATGAAGTCATTAGCATTGGAGATATTTTAATTTATAATTTTCATTTCTAAGCTTATTTTCATTATAAAGTCTTTGTTTGCTCCTCTATTCTGAGACTGGGAATCCCAAAAATTGCATTTCTCTTTTACCAGTCCTGTCACTAGAAGGTCTGTAGGGAGAGAGATTTTGTAAGCAGGAGGAAGAGAGAAGGGATTTCTCCTTCCTATTTATTGCTGTTCCTGTAAAATAGTCCAAGCAGTGACACTTCACCTGGGCAGCAACAGCTTGTTCTAGGTTTGTTGACACTCTCAGCAGGAGACCCTCCTCACGCCCTGGCATAGGTATCCACATAAGCTGGGTAATGCTACCTCCTCAACAGTTTTAGCCTCGACTCTATACCGCCCTTCTGGGCTCTTGTGTTACTAGAATCGACCAGGCAACACCACCTCCTCAGAAATATGTTACCTCAATGTTTCTTTTTGCTTTTGCAGATCTCCAAATATTAAATTTCCTGTTGGAATATGCAGTGTGAATTCTATTTCTCTGTCCAAACCTTGACTGATGCAAGCATTAATTTAAAATTAAAAACTCCTATAAAAGTGTTATTAAATAGCTTCTGTAACCAAAAAATAAATTTGCTACCAGCCAGTTAGCTTTTAAATAAGATAGTTTACCATAGATTTCTTTCAAACATGATTGTGATTGTATAATAACTAAAAACGAGGTCCCAGGTTAAGACCGAACCACGGTCAAGACCAACCATGGCAGAGGCAGCTTTGAAGCGCTCAGTTCCACGGCCAAAGTCAGCAAGCAGAGCTCGGCGGCGCCCCCGGCGGGCGGAGGAGGAACTGCAGGGCTAGGCCTAGGCCCCTCAGCCCCACGCACACCCACACAGGATATGAAGACCAAAACCCCACGGGCAAACCCCGGGCCTTGACCTTCAAATGGCCTCTCCACAAAGTTTTATAAAATGATTTCCATTTGTATTTGTGTTGATAATGGACCACTCGACCACACACTTCAGTATTCACAGATTGTCATCTTTTAAAATGTCCTGATTTGAGCAGGCACAGAATTGGTCATGACCCTTCTCTTTGTGTAATTCAAACATATTTTTCAAACATGAGCTATTAAGTATTTGCTTTGATTTTTGCTTGGACGCCATTACCGTGTGCATGCCCTTGAAGGCTGAGTGAGCACCCCTTTTCAGTTCAGTCTGTCCACTGGATGGAGCTCTTTCTGTCTCCAGCAATGGGGTGACACACTGAAAGTTTCATCAAACCGCTTGTGGTCCCCCTCACCTACATGAATTACATATGTTTATTTAAGCAATTAAAATAATTTATTTTAATGATGAAAAAAATGATGTCACTTTAAAATTTCACCAGGTATTAGTATAAGGAACAAAAATAAATTTATAAAAATATTTTTACCTGACTAATAGAAATGCAATTTGCTTACTTCTTAGAAAATGTAAGAAAACACAGAAGTTTTATACTCTGTAACTGTAAAAGTAAGCAATTCTTATTGCTGCTAGAACATTTGGTATACCCAAGAATGTGAGGTGGCATGGCACACAGAATACAAATGAGGAATTGCCCATCCAATCGGTTTCCTTTATATTCCTGGCTATCCCAGAAAAATGTGTGTGAGAAGTGTGACTCATAGTTTCCTCTTCTGCAAATGATAAATGCATGAAACAGTTAAAGTCATTTATGTCACAAGTTCTTTTAAATGATGATGGTTATTTTATTGTTATGAATATCTGAGGCTAGGAGCAGCGGAGAAAGAGAGATAGAATGTTCTCACTTTGTAACCTGAGAACATAGACCTTGAGTTGAGAAGAAATAAATGGTAGGAGACTGTGATTTTGGTCCAAAATCCCATTCCCCATCCACCTAGAGCAGAGTTCTGACTTTATGTGCTATGCGTAAAGGAGATGTTTTATTTCATGAATAATTTTAGAGCAGCACTGTCAAATAAAACTTTCTGCTCTGATGGAAATCTATACCCTGAGTTGTGGCTATTGAGCATTGGAAATGTGGCTGGTAAAACTGAGAATGTGAATTTTTTACTTTATTTAATCTTATTAATTTAAATTTAAATATTCACCTGTGGCTAGTGGTTATCACATTAGACACTTCAGCTTTGAAGGACTTATTTGTGGGTAGAAAATACAAGTCATAGTAGGGAAGATAGCAGGAAATTTTGGGAATCTTTTACCTCAAACAAAATTTTATGTATTAAATATAAAGGCTGGTTTTAAGCAGAGAACAGATCATCTGCTACAGCAACAAATGACCACAGAGAGGTGGGTTATAGCCTCATGAAATCATACAATGAAAGGGGCTTGAGGGACCATTTATATCAAGCATATCATTAAAGATTTAAATATAAATTAAGTCTTAGACATTAGTTAATGCATCTGTGGTCACACTGAAACAGAATTATAAAGAGATATCACTCATTTAATTAAAATTTAAGTAAACACTAATAACTAAATGTCAGCTGATAAGCACAACATCAGCTACCTTACATGGTAAGCATTATTATTGTCCTGTTTTACATAAAACTCAGAGAGATTAAGTAATGTTCCAAGGTCTGATATTGTGATATAATAAGAAATATATATTTTGGTCTTAATCCACAATTCCTGGCCAAAGCTCCTAAAGCCCTCGTAATTTCCTAAGTGATAAGAGCAATAGGAGAATCTTTTGCTTCACATATATATAGATAGATATAGATATAGATAGATATAGATATATCCCTAAATCCTGAAACAGCTCCAGAGCAATAAAGTTGAAACTAGTGTCTTTTATTATCTTTAAGAAGCCCCTTTCAGCCATACCTGAGTTTATGTTAATTAGATGACTTTTGGAAAGACCCTAAAGATGAAGGACTGGTTGCCAGGGGAACGAACAATATGATTAGAGGATTGGATTTCTGAGTCTTCTCCCTGTCCTTAGCAAGAAAGAGGGGCTGGAGGTTGAGTTAACCAATAGCCAATGATTTAGTCAATCAGGCCTCTAGTATAACTCCTTAAAAATAACCAAAGGGGTACAGAGAGCTTCTAAGTTGAACAAATCCATATTCTTAAAGGATGACACCTCCTAACTCCCCAGGGACAGAAGCACGTGCATCAGGACCATTTTGAACCTCACCTTTTAAATTTAAAGTTTAAATTTAAATGTCTTCATCTGTCTGTTCTCTGGTATGTTTTAAAATAATAGCAAGTTAGCTGTTTCCCTGGGTTCTAGGAGATGTTCTAACAAATTATCAAACCTGAGAAAGGGTTCATGGGAACCTCTGATTTGTAGCCAAGTTGGATGGAAGTTGTGAGTAACCTGGGGACACACTACTTGAAATTGACACCTGGCAAGGGGAGCAGTTGTGTGGGACTTAGCCTTTAACCTATGGGATCTAAGCTGACTGGGCAGTTAGTATCAGAATTGAGTTAAATTGTAGGATGCCCAGTCAGCATCTGTTGAGAACTGGAAAATTGCTGTGGTAAATTAAACTCACACATCTGGTGTCAGCAGTGTTGTGAGTAGAGGAAGCAGCAAGTGTACTTTAACAAGGTTACAGAGATGATAAATGGGTAACTCATAAGCAAACTCCAGTCTGACTCCAAAGTCTGTTTCTTTCCCAGCCTCCCAGGACACTGAATTCCACAAGGTTAGGAATGGAACACTTGGGGTCAACCTGAACTCCTCCTTATGGAACTGTGAGCCGCATTAGATTGTTCACTAGTGAAAGATCAACAATCCATCCTCAAGGACAGCTCCAGGAGTCGCTGCACTACAGAGAACAGATCTGAATGTTATCAGTACTTCCTCATAACAGTGAGGAAAAGAAGACCAATTGCATATAATTGAGCACCTTAGTCATCTTAGCTTTTTAGAAATGTCCCTGGATTGAATAAAAACTAATCATTTTCCAGGTGACCTAAAAGGGTTAATACCCCAGGATGCAATGTTTCCAAAGTGACAAAGATATTTCTGTGCTAGTTGTAAGAATATCTATCAGTGATGTGCTGCACCTGGTAGTTACTGGCCAGCAAGACATGATTGCTTAATTTTAGGAATTCTGAAGTTGGTTGCACCATATTGGTAGCTTCAAATTGGCAATTAGCAGAATTTACACTATGGAAAACAGCAATTGTTACAAACACCAAGTCACTCCAATTTTGAAAAGCCAGTTGTTAAGTATTTACCAGCATACCACTGTGTTTTGATGGCCTGTGATTGGTGGGAGTTAATCAGTCTAATAATCAACTTTAATTGCATCATCCAGCTCTTGTTCCAGTTTATTTAATTCTATCCTACTTCCTCTATGCCTCTGTGAAAGCTCTTTTCTACTTCTTTCCTTCTCTACCAACAAAAATCCTACTTATCATTTGCCAGAAATTTTCTCCAGCTTTCTTTAATTTATGGTTTTCATTATCTTGTTATTTCTTTGAATCTTATAGTTTGTACCATGCAATTTTTCATTTAATCCATTTCACTTGGTTCATATATGTTGATCTCTTTTTCAAATAGATGGAAATTATTTTATATTTACTTATTTATTTTTATATTTCACAGCATCAAGCTTGGGTTTGTAGGTCATAATTATTGCTTGACTAAGAAATGTAAAATGTAGGGTATACACTTGTGGGGTCACACAAGGATATAAGTCCATTTCCCCTCCCGGTCAGTTGAATGGTGTCCACCTGGCCAGCAGCCACAAAGAGCAGAATAGCTCATACCCGGGTTTCTTCCCATGTTCTTGACAGCCAGCAAGGCTTATCAGACTCTTTGTTTGTCCTTGGCCTGCACCCCAGCTGTTCCAAGCACGGCACCCCTTCCCCTCCCCTCTGCTAGATAAGCTCCTGCCCAACCCTGGCCAAGTGAGGAAATTTACCCAACCCGGGGCCATCGGGTCTTTCCCATGTGTAAGTAATAAAGGCTATGCCCTTCCTCTCTGGTCTCCTCATGGTTTTTTTCAGACTATCAAAGAACAGTGTGGTGCTCCCAGGATTGGAGCTCTTACAACACTGAAAGACCCCGAATTTTTTGTTTATTTGCTTTGTTTGATTTTCATTTACTTTGGCTTGCCAGCATTCAATATCTCAACATCTAAGAGATATCTAGCTCTCTGCCTCTTCATCTTCTATATCCGCACAAGTGGAGAAAAACAAACATCCTAACTAGTTGCTAATCTTTTTAAAAAATTATTTATTGAGAAAGAGAGAGAGAAACATCGAGGTGAGAGCCAACATCCGTTGCCTGCCTCCTGCACTCCCCCTACCAGGGATCAAGCCTGCAATCTGGGCACGTGCACTAACTGGGAATCAAACCAGCAACCTTTTGGTGCTGAGGACAACACCCAGCCAATGGAGCCACGCCTGCCAGGGCCTAGTTACTGACCTTAATGGAGTCCTTAAGCCTGCCTGCTTATTGTACTATATTTCCCTTGTTCATTTCTTCCACTTGGATACATAATAGACATCTGACTTTTACTATGTCCAAAAATAAGATTCTAGTCTTCATCTTTAAAACTAAACTCTCACAAAATCATCCCCATCAAAGTTAATAGTAGCTTAACTGTATCAAAATAGCTTTTCCTGTGTAACAACCTCCCCACCTCCCAATGTAGCAGCTAAAAATATAAATCAATTATTTAGCTAACATTTCACGTGTCTTGGAAGTTTGGGCTAGAATCAGCTGAGTACTTATTCTACTACTCTCAGCTAGGCTCACTCACGCATTTGAGGTTAGCTGCCTCTGAGCTAGTTGGTTCTGCTTTGAGGAATTGACTGGTATTGTCTGAAACAGGGTGTGCATGTTTCTCATCGGCTGGACTCCTGCTTGGGCTTCTTTACCTTGAGGTTTAGGATTCCCGGTGAGCAAGAGGACAAGCTCCAAAGCAGCAGCACTTAAGTCTTATATATTACTACTACGTTGGCTAAAGCGAGTCACATGGCCAAACACGGATTCAGCATAGGAAAATTTAAAGGAATACCCTTATACTCAAAATATGTGGATAAAGGAAGGTGAGAACAAATTGGATGCATTGGTGCAGATAATCCACCTGGTCAGTTCTTTATTTACACAGGTAAAATCTTAGGATTATCTTTGATGCCTCTTTGTCTCATACTCCACATCTCATCCAGAAGAAAATCCTACAGATTTTACCTCTAAAATATATGCATTTCTTACCACCAGCCCTGCTTCCTCATAGTGTAAATCATTGTCATCCCTCATCTGGTTTGTTACAGGCTCATAGTCTTTCTCCCGCTCACCAGCCCCGGGTCAATCTGTTCTTAACATTGTAGCCAGAACCATCCATTAAAACGTAATGAGTGACTTCCTACTCATAGAAAAGATAAATATGTGAAACGGCCCACATTCCCTAAAATGTTGGCGCACCTATATCTTTTTTATTTTTCTTATCATATGTCCTCTCTGCTCAGTTCTAGTTACACTAGTCTCTTAGCTATTCCTCAGACTCACTGGGCACATTGTATTCGGGGACTTTTCACCTACGTTCTCTCTCCCTGTAACACTCTTGCCACCAGATTTCCACACTGTTCTCTCTCATTTCATTTGGCCTTTTTATAACTTTCCCAGTGAGACCTTCCTTGACCCGTCTATTTAAAACTACAGCCCCTAACTCATCTAATTTTTCTCATAGAAATCACCACCTAACTGCTGTCCATTTAACTTACTTTGTTTATTGTCTCTCCCCTATCGTTAGAATATGAGCTCTATGATTCCAGAAACTGTTGTTTATTTGCTTACCGCAGAATCTCAAGTACCTGGTGCATTTCAGGTGCATAGTAATAAATTAACAAATGAATGTTTGAATAACCATTGAATGAATGAAATGCTACTAAATGGCCAAAACAGTCTTCTGAACAAGGCATGTATCAGACTAAGTTCCACTGTTGACTGAATTATTGTTCCCAATTATTTGACCTACTCCCTCTAAGGGGAATATAATCTTTATTCATTGTCATATGACTTGCAGCGCAGGTCCACGTAGAAAGATACCCTTTCCTGTTCAGTGCCATCAAGCTTGGCCACACTATTGAACGTCAGCAAGTGTGATGGCGTTGCCAAGAAGAGGTTTTAAGACAGCATGTAGTTAGTTTTCTGCCATTATTTTTTTCTCTGTGCCATGAGAGTGACACGACTTAGGTAGCGGCTGCTTCTTCAGTCTGGGTCCCAGGATGAACAGAGTGGAGCAGAGCCTCAGCTGACATATCATATGAACAAACATAAACCTCTGTTTCTTTAAGCCAGTTAAATTATGGGGTTATTTGTTGATATAAAACGACTCAGGAAAAGCAGACTAATATTGTTTCTAACCGCATGAAGTTTACAGACGCAAAAGGAAAACCATCCAACCTACTGTAATATTTCTTATATTCTACTTAATTAAGTTTTTAAATCATAAGGGAATTGACTGGACATGGGAACTTTACATATTGCAAAGAAAACAGAATTCAGGTGTGTCTGAAGAATTCTGGGCAACCTGCCCATATTTCTTACAATATGTCTTCATTCTGGCCAAACTCACACTTTCTCACATCTGTTTATTTGGTGTCTTTCTGTTCTTCAGAGACACTCTGTGCAGGAGCAAGTCACTGAGATGAGGAGGAAGAGGTAAATTTGACCAAGTTGTCACAGTTTAATGGGGTTCAGAATTCCTATTACATTGAGTCATTTAAAACCTTTAAAATACTCGTTTTATAGATTTTGATGTAAGTTGCTTATTGAGAAAAAATGCAACTTTTCATGTATTCAAGAGTCATGGTTTGAGCCTAATAGCCCCGCTGAATTTCTGTGAATAGAGGCCCACAAAGATTCCCAAGTACAAGCAAGTGCAGAGGGTAAAACGGCAGGAGGGAAAGCATAGGACTTCCAGCCAGAAAGAATCTCTATAAGCTTGTACCTCGAAGTCCTTCCTCGGGGACCAGTGCAGAACTGTATCCAACAACATGCTCCTTTGTTCTTTGTTTGCCTGTGTGTGCCAAGTCCTACATTTAAACTAAAAGCAATGTGTAACGTATTGTGGCAAAAAATATATATATATGTATATTCATTCTTGACATTCATAGTTACCTTGTTTCTCAGGTAATTCTTTATTATGTTACTGTGTGACTGAGTGTTAAAGTGAAAAAAAAAAAAAAGAGTATAATTATGTCCCTGGGAATGAGCAAGTGAACAAAAATTTGGGTAAAACCCAGTGAAAGGAATAAATACACTGTGGAGAGCAGTTAGAAAATTCAGTTTCAGATGTAAGCTGAAAGGAAGAGGAGTGTGATGTTGACATGGATTTTACCACATAGAAGTGATATTCTTTTTCAAAAATGTTTTTATTGATTTTTTTTTTTTTAGAGAGACAGGAAGTGGGAAGGATAGAGAGATAGAAACATTGATGAGAGAAACATCGATTGGCTGCCTCCTGCACGCCCCCTACTGGGGATTGAGCCCAAACCTTGGGCATGTGTGCTGACCGGGAATCGATCCACTGACCTCTTGGTTCATGGGTCAACACTCAACCTCAGCTATAGCAGCCGGGCTACATTAATTTTTAAGTGTTTTGTAAAAATGTGTTTGCAAAATATTCCTTAATATCAAGATTTGTGTTTCTTCTTTCTCTTCAAACATAAAATACCTCATATATTTCACATATACATAGGAATTAGAAAATATTTAGTCAGGAACTATTTATGGCTTTTAGAATTTTACATAATATTTGAAACTTAAAATAAAATGTATGTAACATATATGTAAATTATGAAGTGGAATCAAAACAATAAATTCCTGAGGCCTGACTACCTAACACGAGCTAGTTGTTCCAAGATAATGCTGTCCCTACCATTTTGGTTCTTTCTCACGAATCTATTCTCCCCCGAGGTAAGCACATTCTTGGATTTTGCTTTACTATTTCTTAATTACTAACTCTTTGCTAAACACTTACTATTTATTCCCCCAGTGTGCTTGAGACAATGGCATGTGAAAACTCATTACATAGAGACATTTTCTTTTTCCATTTTGTGCCCTGCCCTCTAACACATCTGTCTCAGTCTATTCAGGCTGCTATAATAAGTTACCAAGTGACAACAACAGACATTTATTTCTCATGATTCTTGAGGCTAGGAAGTGGAAGGTCAGGGTGCCAGCATGGTGAGTTCTGGTGAAGGCTTTCTTCCTGGTTCACAGATGGCTATGTCCTCATATGGG
This sequence comes from Miniopterus schreibersii, assembly GCF_964146895.1. Taxonomy (NCBI): domain Eukaryota; kingdom Metazoa; phylum Chordata; class Mammalia; order Chiroptera; family Miniopteridae; genus Miniopterus; species Miniopterus schreibersii. The sequence continues at coordinate 117,043,676 of NC_138102.1, forward strand.
AGAGAAAAAAGGAAGCAAGCTCTTTCTTGACTCCTCTTGCAAGGGCACTGTCCCATCATGAGGGCTCCATCCTCATGATTTAATTACCTCCCAAAGTCTTCATCTTCGGAGACCATCATATTGGGGCTTAGGGTTTTAACATGTAGATTTAGGGGGGGAAACTAACATTCAGTCCATAACAGCACCTGGACTAATTATTGTAGTGAAAATTTATATAAATGTGCAAAGATAATAATGTTGGGGTTAAATGATTGGCTTTTGATATATTTACTAATCTTCACAATTATGAACCAGACTGAAATGTACAATTTAATCTCCAATTTAGAATTGATGATGTTTATAATCAAAGAGGATAAGTGAGCTTTTTAGAGTCATGTTGCTAGAGGCATAGCCATTTCCTGGCCCCAAGATACCTGACTAATATCCTGGTGGTGAAGAGTCAATGAATTCCTACTATGTACCAAAATTATCTTCACCTTTAACTAACAAAGCTATAAGACATGAACAGTTACTATCCTCAGTTTTCTGTTTAAGAAACTTTGACTCAGAGAGGTTAAGTAATTCATTGGTGATCATACAGCAGGAAAATGGCAATGCTGATATTTATGGTGAAGTCTGTATGATTAGAAAACACATTCTCTTAACCACCTAACTTTGTGACTCAAGCTATTTTGTCAAGTTATTTTTTATATACTCAATATTGATGTGACAAGCTTTCAACAAAGGAGGGCGCAATATAGGTTCATGAAGTAGGGAAAAAAATTCAAGGAGAAAGAATAATATTTAAAGAGATTGGAAAAAGTGACAAAAGAGGGAATATCATAAGAGAAGCAAAAAGTTGAAAAGCGGAGCAACAAAGAACAAATCATATGAGGTGATAACTAAGTAGCTTAGTTATCACATCTACAAACCTGCAGCTATAGATCCAGATATGAAACTTGATCAATTTTGAATAATTTTATCTATTACTTGTCTAGTTGTGTGTATGCATCAGGAATCAGATCTTCATTCAGATAATCTATGCGGTTGTTCTAACTATGTGACAAAACTCAGCCTCAGCTGTGATTATCGGCTCCCTTTATTCGCACAGCACTTCATTTCATACAGATAAAACATAGTCTTTCCTAGCCATCTATACTTGAATGACAGTCACTGTAAATGTCTTCTTTAAAATTCATACAAACATCCTTTTTAAAATTCAGACAACTCAAACTCATTTCCTCTTTAGCCCAAGGATTCAGTTTTGAGCTGGCGGTGATATAAGCTGTATCATGAGTTAAAGCTCTGCAAGTTCTAGAAGTAAGAGGATAACATTATGAGCCAAGGTAATGACGGTAGAAATAGAGAGGCAGAGAAAGGTGGAGAAGAGTATTGCAGAGGGTGAAGACTGGTAGAAATAAAGATGTTAAATGATCTGGTAATTATTCTGAAAGGTAGAATAAAGGAATATGTCATTATTTATCAATAGAAGTGTGAAATGACCCAATTTCTATGTTAGAAAGGACTTTTGTTACCAAGTGATAGATCTTATAGAGAGATGGGCTGTTAAAATCACAACTTCTCTTTGTTTGCAAATTTTTAAGTGTATTCATTAATCAACTAATATTTAGTAAGTACCTAGTATAGGTCAGACACTTCTATGCCAAAATATAAAAGGTAGATAAGATTCCAGCCCTTGAAAATCCCATAGTATAATAAAAAAAATAGAAACTAAATAATATAATTTGAAGGAGTGTTGTAAAAGAGGTTCAAAACTGTATGGGATTATAAGGCAAGGTAATATTTTCTCACTGGAAAGTTACAAAACAACCTCAGTATTAAATATCTCCTGTTTCATTGTAGTCATGCTTTGTGGAACTTTTGACAAAATCATTAGTTATGTTTTTATTCCAAATATCAATTCATTCATTTTATCAAAGTAAGTTTGTAAGAATCAATTACCAAATGCATAAAACCAAAGTATTTTTAATGGTACCATTTATAAAAATCAATGTTAAAAGGGTTTAGAAATCTCATATGTGAAGCCATTGAAAATAACTGAAATAGAGACAGGAAAATATTGTCTGATGGGGCAAGATAGAACATTTGGATTAATGAAAGGAGAGAGAAAAAAATGCAGAGGACTTTGAGTCTTCTTTCCTTTCTTATGAACAGGAAAAGCTTTGAGGTGCTTGGAACGTAGGGCATGGTATAAGAATACGTGGAAGAATTATGTAAATGAGTGAATGCATTATTTCTCTGAACTTTAAAAATCCTTCATCCTTCATATTTTCTTATATGTAAAACTTAGGATGGTATTATATTACTTTATATATTTATCAATTATTGCCCAAATTGTAGGCCTGTGATATCAAAAAACAAGTTAATATATGTGCAGTTTAAAAACCACATTCATAAAAACACATCCTTAGTGTGAGAGAGTTAGGAATAAAAACAGGACTCCTTCTCAATCTTTGTAGTTATGAGGCAAAGAGACTCTATTCTAAAAGAGAAAATTAGATGTCCTTATATAAAGGACATGAGTTTTTAAGTTATTTTTTCAGCGCTTTAATAATCATAATGCTCAATGATAAAACCTTTTGACCTAGTAATTAATCTGTATTTCTACCAGGAAATGTCACCTTCAGTTTTTAACCCAGCTGATTTTTCAAAAAGCTTAGAGAATTGTACCTTCAATAAATAAATCTTTACTGATATGTTAACTCATTAATAATTGACAAAGTGGGGGAACAGCGTGGCATCTTTGAGGCTTAGAGAGAAGGACCCTGTCCCTGGAATTGAATGGACGGGAGGGTTGGGAGGGAAAAAAAAATTGACAAAGTGAACTTGCTCAAAGTTGTCTTAAGGGAGGTGAGAGAAATATATTAATAATTCATAAAATTTATAAGTATTATAATTAATATTGATAATAAGTATTGATAAATGAAGGCTGACATTCTATGTTGGGATGATCGGATACAGTTTATTGTTACTTTTATTGAACCTTTTGCCTGTCTGAATATAGCCGTACATTTAGACATGATTTGAAAACTGGAACACTGAAAATACTAGGTAACTATTTAGTGAGTAGCTACTATTCTTCCACAACTCCAGGTGGGAAAGTTATTGGTGCTCTTAGAGTAGATCCTTTTGGCAGGCACACTTGAGATTTCAATTTAGAAAATAGAAGGAAGTATTGGCAGAATTAAATACAGTAGGGAGAATGACATCCATGAAAATGAGTGAAGATTTAATTTCAATTTTAAAATCTAAGATTTAGAGAAAGAATGCATAGAAGAATAAATTTGTTTCACCGTGCACTTTTGTGTCAAAATGCCATTGTTTTAGCGTTTTCTTCTTATGATTGTCCTTTCTTTCCCCTCTACTTTACAAATTAATACTCTATCTTTAAGATGGAATCATAATTGCCTTCAATATTACTGTGCTATATATATTTGTTATCCCTCCTGGAGAGGTAGTTCTTATTACACCCATTTCATAAATAAGAAAACAAAAGCCTAGACTTACCAAAGTCAGATAGCAAGCGGCAGGATTAGGACCAACTCAGATGTTGCCCTCACTACGCCTCTGTGAATCCTTCAACCGCAGTGTTCACTTCTCCCAGTTACCTTACATTTATATATATATATATATATCTTTATTGATTTCAGAGAGAGGAAGGGAGAGAGAGAGATAGAAACATCGATGATGAGAGTCATTGATCGGCCGCCTCCTGCACGCCCCCAACTGGGGATGGAGCCCTCAGCCCGGGCCTGTCCCTGGCGGGGATCTCCTGGACCCTAGGTTCATGCTCAACCACTGAGCCACGCCCGGTTGGGCGCAATTAGAGTAAGAATTGACCTTTCGGGTTTGAATTCCTGTTACATTACTTTTAGTTCACACAGTGTTTTCCCAACTTCCTCCCATGCCCCATCTCTATCTTGTAGACTTTTTAACTATATTCTTTCATGGAGATAGACTTTCACTCATATGTTCTCACCTGCAGGTTCCTTTAATATTATGCTGTTTTATTATAAAAAATTAGTATTTGATTTTCATGGAACCTGAGATTAATGAATTCTTTGCTCTGATAATTTTGGAAGTGAGAAAGCTGGAATATGAAATGTATTTCAATTAGGGGATAATCTGAAACATACAGTGAGCTTTGACATGCGTATGTGAATACGCAAGATAAGCACACTATTGACAGCTTCATGGTTTGGGTTTTATCTTAAAATCTTTGGAGAAAAAAGAACATATATAATAAAGATGACAAAATGCCTTTCAATTAGAGAAATAAATCTTGTGGAGTTTCATTGAATAACATTTTTTCTTGTTTATGTGTCCAAAATGGTAAGAGTAGAGGCTATAAATGTGATCATCTATGTTTTCACCAATGCCTTTCTGGTTATGTGATTTACAGTGAACATGTGTGTACAACTGTGTGTGTGTTTCCACATATTCTTAATCTGGTAACTATATGATATGTTTTTTAACTTTCTTTTGAGAGAGTCTCTGTACAGATACTTCACCTAAGATTTCACCCCTAACGTCAAGGTTAGGACAGGCAGGTGGTAGATGTCAGTCTGACCAAATGAAATAGAACATCTTTTTGCACATGGTGATGGCTTAGTGATAGTACCTAAACAAAACCATTGAGATAGAACGTGATACTTCCTGTGGCTGCTGAAAAAGAGGCACAGACTCTTCCCTGCTGGCCTAAAACCTGAAAGGCTGGTGGGTTGAGAACAAAGACAGTATATTGTATTTAGAGCCAAGACATGTAGAGAAAATAAATCATGTTATAGCATTTGAAGCTCTGGATCAAACTGCACCTGAAAACTTAACAGCTGGACATTTCAGTTACATGAGGCAATAAAATTTTTTGTGTTGTTTTTTAAGCCAGTTTGAATTGCATTTCCTGTCATCTGCATGAAATAATATTAACCAATACAAAACAGATGACTTGGATACAGTGACCTAGCAAAACCCGGTTTATATTATTAGCTTTAAAACTCACAATTTCTAAGAAAAGGAGTTCTGTTTTGCATAGAAAATGAAAAATAGTTTGGAGATGGTGGGAAGAAAAAGATCTGAAAGAATATTCAGGCCTGTACTGACATTTGGACATCAATAACAATACTTACAAAGCGGATTACTGTTTACAATGACAATCAAGTCAGATGTGGTCTCTGCACTCAAGCAGCTTATTGGAGCAAAAGGCAATAAGCAATTTTGATAAATAAGTAGAGTTTTGATGATTTAGTTAAGCATACTTTTGGTGAGTTCTAGGATGGTTAAATTATACAATGAAAACATATGGAAAGCTTACCTGAAGCATGGTATTCAAGCTGCCACCAGAAGATTTTAGGAGTAAATGAAAGTGAATGGGGATGGAAGGAGGTCATAAAGGTTGGAGCTTGAGCCAAAAAAGGATGGGGAAGACTGTGCCACATAGTAAAGGCCAACTTTAAAGGATTTAAAATCTCCATGTAGCTGAAATATAGTGGCAGAAAATGAAGTGAAAGGTGCTTGCAAAGGACAACCTAACCTGCTGGACTAAAGTATCTATACAAGGAGGTAAGAAAAGTCAGGAGGCTGCTTGTGCCTGGAGAAGGAAAGGAGGAATCAAAGGCTAAGAGGTTCAAAGGAAGTTGTAGAATGGGATGTAGTAACTGAGGACTGATAAGAGAGGAAAATGTGAAATTATGATTCTTTTTAAAAATTTTTAAAAAATATATCTTTATTGATTTCAGAGAGAGGAAAGGAGAGGGAGAGAGAGAGATAGAAACATCAGTGATGGGAGAGTCATTGATTAGCTGCCTCCTGCACGCCCCCGACTGGGGATGGGCCCGCAACCCGGGCATGTGCCCTGGCAGGGAATCGAATCCCGATTGCCTGGATCCTAGGTAGACGCTCAACTGCTGAGCCACGCCCGGCCGGGCTGAAATTATGATTCTTGATAAAGAAAATTTGTGGGAATGACAGTTCAACATATGGCTGGGAAAAGCAGTTGCCAAGGTAGACAGGAAAGAAAGTTTCTTGGAAATAATAAAAGTTCAGGTCTCAGTGGTGTCAGATGAGTCTTTCACAGTGTTTTTTATATCACCCAGTTTGATGGTGGTGTTACTGTCCTCAGCTAGTTATTAAAAGGAAGCGAGCAAGGGTAGTCAGACATTGTTAAACACGGTCAGAAGGGGACCCTGAGCCTGTTTGCTTCATCGGGAAGCTAGAGCTGCGCACACCTTTCATTCCCCTCAGATCACAGGGGAGGTAAGGACATGTGCAATAAAGTCAGAATGGCCAGGGCCAGGTACTGAACCCTAGAGGGCTGTCAGTCTAACCTGGGAAAAAGACAGTTGCCTAGGGGGTGGACCCCGATGCAAGCCTGTGAAAACTTGGAAAGCTAACTGGTTATTTTGAAAAAGCTCCTGGTTGTAATCCCAGGAGACAAAGATCTCTCTGTCTCACCCATGACCCACACTTGTCCCATTCCGGGAGCATGTGACCATGCAGGTCCAGTGGTCACCTGGGGTCTGCGCAGACTGTGTGGGCTGCAAAGGAATACGAAGCAGAAACTCTGGACACTGGCTTTTATTTTGGCCCCGCTAAAGACACCGTTGGACTTTTCCAGGCACAGGATGGAGGGAGATGCAACATTGCAAAGCCAGGAGCAGGGGCAGACTTCCCCAATAAATCTTGTCACTAGACCACAGTGTCCCTTGCGTGGGTCCTTGGAATTCTTTCTTCGAAATCCCGTGGAAGAACCTGCTTCCCACCCACAACAGTAGAAATTGAAGTGTAACAAAAACAAGTCAACTAATGACAAATTTTCAAAGAATTGGGAACATTTGTATATGACATATCACAGAAGGCAAATAAAATCTTGAGAGTTACTTATTAGTGAATGCATAGACTATTAAGCAGATGCTAAGTATTTTATTTATATATATTATGTTAACTGATTCACTTTATCCCTATCGGGTAGATACTTGATACTTTTGATTTTATAGATAAGAAAATAAAACTGTAGAGTGAAGCAATGAAGTTACTTGCCAAAAGTTACACAGTCAGGATTTGAACTCATGTATTTTGATTCCAGAGCACATACTCTTAACATATATACTCCATGTTAAAAGAGTCCTGGCCAGTGTGGCTCAGTCAGTTGAGTATTGTCCTGTGCCCTGGAGGGGGGCGGGCAGGCAGTTTGCAGGCTCGTTCCCTGGTAGGGGGTGTGTGTGCAGGAGGCAGCCGATCATTGATATTATCTCACAACTATGTTTTTCTCTCTCTCTTTCTTTCTCCCTTCCTCTCTCTCTAAAAATCAATTAAAAAAGTCTTTTTTAAGAAAAGTAAATTCCATGAGTGTCAAAGAAATAGAGGAAGTGGCAGTGGGAAAACAAAAGATACCCCAACAGGAGTTTTTAAAGTCAAGAAATATAGTGAGAAAAAAGGTGGGTATTTACCAGGCAGTATAAGATGTCAATAAGCTAGATGAATCATTTGATTTCATTTAAGTTCTGAGAGGTAATAATCGTTACATTTTCTTCTGCTTTGCAGATGTAGGCCTTGTGGAGGATAGAATGCAGGAATCTCAGAGGGAAGACAGGGTGAGTGGGAAGAGATTAACCAAAGAATTAATATGCATATATGTATAACTCATGAACACAGGCCTTGGGGGGGGGGATGAGGGGTGAAGGGGCTCAATGAGGGAAAAATGGGGGATATCTATAATATTTTCAACAATAAAGATAAATTTAAAAAGTTAAAAGAATTAAACAATAGTTGATAAGCTATTTTGGGTTCTATTTAGAGTATCTTAACATTTTATATTTTTAAAATATAATATAAATATTTTAAATTTAATTTATTTCTTAAACTTTTTTAAAAGATTTTTTCTTAATTTTTAGAAAGAGAGGGAAGGAGAGGGAGAGAGAAATATCTATGTGAGAGGGAAACAATGATGGGCTACCTCCTGCACATCTGATAGCGGGGATAGAGCCGGCAACCCAGGAGTGTGCCCTGACCAGGAGTCTAATTGGCAACCTTTCAGTGCACAGGGTGGTGGCCAACCAACCGAGCCACTCCAGCCGGGGCAAATTTTTGTATTTTAAATATTAAAAGTAATCAACTGTGTTTAAATTACTACAAAACCATCCATGCTATTCAGAGATGTAGAACATCTAAATGTCATGTTTATAAAATGCTAAAATATTTTTTAAACCACATCAACTTTTCCAAATAGCATACAACAAATACAACCATGCATTTCGAAGTGTTTTTTATATATTAATGGATAAAATACGTATCTTTTGTTTTAATATTAAGAAGGGGAAACATCAGTGAAAAGGCATAGCATTAACTCCAGAAAGGAGCAGGAATACAGCTACTTGATTCAATTTTGTGAACTTGGGCAAATTTATTAACTTTAGTTAATAAATAGATGAGAACGAAAATAATGCAAATGATTTAATAGCATTTTTGATAGATTAAAAGGGGTAAAATATACATAAAGCTTTTCATAAGTTACAAATTAAATTTGAAAAAATTAATTAAAAATTAAAAATTAAAAATTAATTAACTTATTTTTATTTAAAATTAAATAAAAATTAGCAACAGGGCAAATGAAAGTGCAGTCTTTAGATTCAGACATTTGTGCCTGAATACTAGCACTACAACTTAATAGCAATGAGACTTTGAAAAGTTTATTGAAATTTTCTTAAACTGTATTTTCATATTTGTACAATTGGGATAATAATGCCTAGCTCACATGACTTATGATTATTAGGTGAGCATAATATATATGCCAAGTACCCATGATGATCTTTAGGACATCATAGATACTCACTAAGAAATAGTCATTATTATTATTATCCTTATTACAGTTTTTAGCTTTATTATTTAATAAAGTCATAATATAAAAATAACTTTAGAATACTGTTAAAAGTTAATAAATATAAAATAAACAAAAATAAAGGTTAATAAACTAATGATCTAGTTTAAATTGTGCCTATAGAATTTTTTCTCTAATTACTTTTTATCAGTACAAATTAGGATTTGTTATTTTTTTTCTATACAGTCAATGCATCTTAATTGATATATTTATATTCTCTATAATCAACCTGATCACCAATAACATATTTAGTGAAATATCATGATAAACTTTACTATATTGTATTTATTTAAGTATAACATTGAAAAAACTTGATTAGTTAATATTAATCACTTTACCATTATTGTCAGTGCTTTAACAAGTTGAGCTAAATAGCATAACTGTGTCTTAGCCAGTTTGGCTAAGTGGTTAGATAGTCAGCCTGTGGACTGTAGGGTCCTGGTTCGATTCCAGCCAGGGACACATATCTCAGTTGTAGGCTTGAGCTCCAGCCCTGGTTGGGGCACATGCGGGAGGCAACCAATCGGTTTGTTTCTTTGACATCTCTCTCTCTCTCTCTCTCCCCCTTCCACTCTCTCTGAAAAGCAATGGGAAAAAATGTTTTCAGGTGAGGATTAAAAAATAAATAAATAAAAATAATATAGCTATAAAAGTTTAGGAGAATTTACAGATTATTTGGATGAATAGCTAAAAGAAATTTAGAATGTAGTTGAATCACAAAATTTGTTTGAAAATACATATCTATTGCTTAGCAATATGATTCCTCTTAGACATTCATGAAAAAATTACATAGTTATAAGTGCATGTATGTCAGATTTAGAGAAGACAGCAATAACTGCTTCAGTTTTTGACTTCAGGATGGCAAGCTGAACGTGTTTTATATTTCTTGTCTTTATAGAATAGAATATCTATTACTTTATTTTGACAGTTATTACATAGTCCACATTTAATTAAGTCCCTCTTTGGGCTAAGCATAAAGATTTTTAATTATGTGAAGCTAGGTCATTTTAAGCTTTGGATTATTAATCATTCAGGAACAAAGTTAGCTCCATCTCTTGTGTTAATCTTATACACTGGCATTTATTCATGGTATTTTTACATTTTTATGGATCATTTCCTCATATTTTCAGATGAGAAATCAAGATGAACTGTTTGCTATCTTGTCCCAGCACTGAGGGGTAGGAACCAGAAAAGAGAATAGTTCTGAAGAATAATCAGAAGAAATGCACATTAAAATGTTTCATAAGCTACAAAAGTGGCTTCATCATTTCGTGCTTTTAAAATATGGACGTGGGAGAGATATAAGGACTTTCTTTCCCTCTTCCATAATTCACAGGGCATTTGGACTGTGATCATTGCAATACAACCAGAAGAAGAACAAACTGGTGCCAAGGAAAATAGAATGACAAACTATGATTAATTATAAAAAAACACATCATCATGGTAAAAGAAGTTCAATTAAATGGACAGAGAAATAGACCAACTATGAACAATGGGTAATATTTCATTTTGTGTTTTTATTCTTTTTTTCCTATAAAATGGAGACTGAGGATATAGGTGTGATCCTCTACATTTAGTGTGCCTTTCTCCCTCTGTTTAAAAAGGGACAATGCGAATGAACATACAGACTAAAACCAACATATCTACAATGTTCAGGGCTTCGTTCTGAATAATCTTTTTTTGCTTCCAAGATGTGTGAAAGTGGCATGTCATTTGGTGCCTAAAGTGTATATTTAATGGAACATAAGTCCTAGAATGTGCTCTGAGACCAAAAGAGCCAAGGAGGAAAAATGATTCCGTGGTTGACTGCAGCTCTATTCTTGAATAGTCACTGTTACATTAGCTCACTGAAGAAATCTTTTGATTTGATAAAGATGCTTATTTAGCTTTGTTAACCCAATGATTCTCAATCTTATTTCTCTTTGTATTCTTTTCTATATATCGCTTTCTTCATAGTTGGCATTACTTGACAGACAGTAAAGTGGACCATGGGGTCAGGGTGCCTGGGTTTAAATACTGACTCTGCTATAGATGCATTATCTAAGACAAGTTATATCACATTTATTTTATTTTATTTTATTTTATTTTATTTTATTTTATTTTATTTTATTTTTTTGAAGTTAAATTTTGGTGTCATTTATTTTATTATTTTTTAAATTTATCTTTATTGTTGAAAGAATTACAGATATCCCCTTTTTTCCCCATTGACCCCTTCTACCTTGCCCCTACCCCCTGCCCCAGGCCTTCACTAAGCTATTGTCTGTGTCCGTGGGTTATGCATTTATGCACATAAATTTTTTGGTTAATCTCTCCCCTCCCACTTACCCACCTCTGTCTTCCCTCTGAGATTCATCTTTTTTATTTTAAGAATAGTTTTAGATTTACAGAAAAATTGTGAAAATGATACCCTGAGTTCCCATATACTCTGCATCCAATTTTCTCTATTAACATTTTATATTGGTATGGTATATTTGTTACAAATAAATGAACTGCTATTGATACATTATTTACTAAAGTCTATATTTTATTCAGATATCCTTAAGTCTATTTTTCTGTTTGCAGAGCCTTTGAAGATTAACACATTTTATTTAGTGATTAGGCTCTCCTTGACTGTGTCCTTGCCAGTGCCCCCGAATGGCCACCCAGAATCTTGATCTGGGCTCCGCCAGCATTGCCATGGCCTGTAAAGAAGCCAAGTTCAGTCCAGGAGCTTCAGGTTTAGGGGAGTGGTAGGGAGATGTAGGCAATAAGTGAGTGGTGGTGGAGGTTACAGCAGGAGCTGATGACCCTCCTGATGTCTGGCAACAAAAGAATTTCTGCCTTCCCGAACCACACAACCTTTTCAAATGGATGGGACCATCCATGGAGCAGTGTGCAAAGTATATGAAGACCTGGGGTATAAGCTCTCCCTAGAGCTCCCCATTGCCTACCTACCCACACAACACATCCTCTGGGAATTTCCTCAGGCCCTGCTCCCACCCCAACGTGGACACCCTGGTAACATCTGCCTGGACTCCTGAAGGACAAGCGGTCTGCCCTGTATGACATCAGGACCATCCTGCTCACCGTCCAGTGCTTGCTGGGAGAACCCAACAATGATAGCCCGTTAAACACACGCTGCTGAGCTCTGGAAAAACCCCACAGCCTTTTAAAAAAACCTTTGCAAAGCAGGTCTCCAGACAACAGCCCTGGCCTATACTACCCAGCCTCTCTCTTTGTGTTGTCTTTTTATTTTTTCTTTAATGGTCTATCTTTGCCTTGATTTCTGTATAGGACTCTGTATTTTCAGCTGTGGTGTCATATTTGTTTTGTTTATTTCTTTATTTTTTATTAAGTCTCGGTTGAGCCTCTGTAATGAATATATTAAATAAATACAGATAAAAAGTCAAGGCTCCCCTTCACTTTGACAGTTTCTCAGACTTTCCTTGTTTTTATGACCTGTTTTGATTATATTAAGGAATACTAGTCAGGCATTTTTAGTGTCCCTCAGTTGGGATATATCTGATTTTTTTTTTTCATGGTTAGATTAGGGTTATGGGTGTTTAGTAGAAAGACCAAAGAAATAAAATATGTATTCATCACATCACATTAAAAATACATACAGTCTGCCCTCCAAACCAGTGGATTCATCCAACAGGAAATAGAAAGCATTAGAGCCCTGACCAGGTAGCTCAGTTGGATAGAGTATCCTCCGGGATAGCCAAGGTTGCTGGTTCATCCCTGATCAGGCATATACTACAATCAGCCAATGAATGCATAAATAAGTAGAACAACAAATTAATGTTTCTCTCTCCCTCCTTTCATCTCTCTCTAAAATCAATTTTTAAAAATTTATAAAAAATGTATTAGGAAAAAAAAGGGTTACCTTGTCGCTGATGTGAGTCATATAGTTAGGTTTACAATGGTTGCATCGATACTAAACATGTAAACATGTACAGATTTTTTTCTTATGATTATTTTCTAAACAGTATATCATAACAACTACGTACATAGCATTTACATTGCATTAAGTATTATAAGCAACCTAGACATTAAAGTATATGGGGGGATTGCATTGGTTATATGGAAATACTACACCATTTTATTTTATTTTTAAAAACTATTTGTTGGCCACTATTCCTTAATACAATCAAAATAGTTCATAAAAAACAAGGAAAGTTTTTCATTTAATGTGAACAAATAAAATATTAAGGATGGTTGACTGGTTGATTCCATTGTATGTTGGTAAAGGATATTGGTAATTATCTTAATGTATACAAAGCTCTAAAGAAAACTTTCAGACTTGGTTTCTTCTTTCATGGAAATGAGAACACTTAGAGCAATCAAATGAAATGAGATGATTAATTGGTTTGAACTTTATGAATTATAATGCAGTCTAGGAAAGAAAATAGATATTTAATTATACGTTTAGAAAAGGAAGTACATATGTAAAATATAAATAAGTTGAATGGAGAAGATCTCAGCATTCTTGAATTCTAGACTTCAAAAGGGTATGTGTTAAAGGGGAAACCATGGCCTATTTATTATAAAGATATAGTTTATAAAAATTGTAGTTTCTTATCAAATATTCCTTAGCATTTCAGAGGATTTTGAAAAATGTTGGCCTTTGGGACTACTAAAGGTATGACATTTTGTATTCTGCAAAGCAATATTGGTCTTAAATTGAACCATTTATTTTATCCTTGTTAAATGTCACAGTTGTCCTTTCCCTTGATTTATTAGTTTTATCACCTACAAGTTCTTTTTAGGAAAAACTGGTGGATATCATAATGGACTAAAATAGAGAACTGATTTAGTCTGAGGTCTGAACAACTAGTAATTGGAGACCAATAAAATACCTTTGCCCCTAAAAGAGCTATTTAAATCTAGAATTCTGAACTTACATACAACAGATACTATTGAGTCAGAAGATATATTGAAACAAGAAAACAGGCTTCTCACTTCATTGCAGAGGCCAAAAACCCACCAAAGAATTTTTCTACAATCATGGTTGTTAATATTCCCTCATCCTTTAAAGATTCATAAAAACAAGTTATTCTCCAGAAATAAAAGACTATTCTCTGAAAGCATCATTATCTCTCCTCATTGATGGTCAAAAGCTGCAACAGTACAGAAGACACTTGTGTGGTTTGTAGGACAAATTCACTAATCACAGATTAATACTTATTATATTTTTACATCTTCTTTCCTTTGGCCCAAGATTTGTTGTATTTGAATGCAAAACTCTTAAACCTTTGTTATATAAATAAATTTATTGAATCCTTTTTCATAGTGATTTTTGAGAAAGGAATAAATAAATAAATTTGGTCACTAGGAAAAGAGTACGAAGGAAGGATAGGACTGAGGCATGGACAACCATGGAAAGCACAAAGACAGGAAGCTAGAAAATAAAAATCCAGTATATGCACACTTTTTTTTTTTTTTAAGTTTCTTAATATTTATTGTTGAAAATATTACAGATGTCCCCTTTTAACCCCACTGAATTGATCCCCTTCACCCCACATCCATCCCATCCCAAGGCTTTCCCCATATCAATGTCTGTGTCCATGGGTTATGCTTATAAACATATAAATTCTTTGATTAATCTCTCCCACCCCCTCCCCCCTCCCCACCTTCCCTCTGAGATCCCTCAGTCTGTTCCATGCTTCTATGTCTCTGGATCCATTTTGCTCATCAGTTTGTTTACTATATTCCACATATAAGTGAGATCATGTGGTATTTGTCATCTTTCTCTGACTGGCTCATTTCACTTAGCATAATACTCTCCAGTTCCCTCCATGCTGTGCCAAAGGATAAGAGATCCTTCTTTTTTATACCTGCATAGTATTCCATTGTGTAAATGTGCCACAGGTTTTTATCCACTCATCTACTGATGGGCACTTGGTCTGTTTCCAGATATTAGGTATTGTAAATTGTGCTGCTATGAACATAGGGGTGCATAAGTTCTTTGCGATTGGTGTTTCGGGTTCTTTAGGATATATTCCCAGAATTGGGATCACTGGGTCAAATGGCAGGTCAATGTTTAATATTTGGGGAAATTCCATGCTGCTTTCCATAGTAGCTGCACGAGTTTGCACTCCCACCAGCAATGTACTAGGGTTCCCTTTTCTCCACACCCTCGCCAGCACTTGCCTTTCATTGATTTGTTGATGGCAGCCATTCTGACAGGTGTGAAGTGATACCTCACTGTGATTAGTGGCATTGAGCACTTTCTCATATGTCTCTTGGCCATTTGTATGTCCTCTTTGGAGAAGTGCCTATTTAGGTCCTTTGTCCATTTTTTAATTGGATTGTTTGTCTTCCTTTTGTTAAGTTATATGAGTTCCTTATATATTTTGGATATTAACCTTTGTCAAATATGTCATTGGCAAATATGTTCTCCCATACAGTGGGTTCCTTTTTCATTTTGTTGATGGTTTCTTTTGCTATGCAGAAGCTTTTTATTTTGATGCAGTCCCATTTGTTTATTTTCTCGTTAGTTTCTCTTGCCCTAGGAGATGTATCAGCAAATATATTGCTACGAGAGATGTCTGAGATTTTACAGCCTATGTTTTCCTCTAGGGTTTTCATGTCTTACATTTAAGTCTTTTTTCCATTTTGAATTTACTTTTGTGTATGGTGTAAGTTTGTGGTCTGGTTTCATTTTTTTTGCATGTATCTGTCCAATTTTCCCAACACTATTTATTAAAGAGACTGTCTTTACTCCATGGTATGTTCTTGCCTCCTTTGTCAAATATTTTAATTGACCATAACAGCATGGGTCAATTTCTCGGTTCTCTGTTCTATTCCACTGATCTATATGTCTGTTCTTGTGTCAGTACCAGGCTGTTTTGATTACAGTGGCTTTGTAGTACAATTTGATATCTGGTATTGTGGTCCCTCCAGCTTTGTTCTTTCTCAAGATTGCTGTGGCTATTCAGGGTGTTTTTTGGTTCCATATAAATTTTTGAAGTGTTTGTTCTAGATTTCTGAAATATGCTGTGGGTATTTTAATAGGGATTGCATTGAATTTATACATTGCTTTGGGTTGTATGAACATTTTAATAATGTTAATTCTTCCAATCCATGAACATGGTATATTTTCACATTTATTTATATCTTCCTCTTGTTTTTTTTTCAGTGTCCTGTAGTTTTCCAAGTACAGGTCTTTTACATTTCTGGTTAAGTTTATTCCTAGGTATCTTATTTTTTTAGTTGCAATGGTAAATGGGATTTTTTTTTTTTTTTTTAGTTTCTCTTTCTGAAAGTTCATTACTAGTGTATAAAAATGCCATCAATTTCTGGGTGTTAATTTTGTATCCTGCTACCTTGCTGAATTCATTTATTAAATCTAATAGTTTTTTGGTGGAGTCTATAGAATTTCCTATGTACAATATTTTGTCATCTGCAAATAAAGAGTTTTACTTCCTCCTTTCCAATTTGGATGCCTTTTATGCTTTTTTCTTGTCTGACTGCTGTGGCAAGGACTTCCAGTACTGTGTTGAATGAGAGTTGTGAAAGTGGACACCTCTCTCTTGTTCCTGTTCTTAGGGGAAATGGTTTTAGTTTTTCCCCATTAAATATGATGTTGGCTGTAGGTTTGTCATATATGGCCTCTATTATGTTGAGTTATGATCCCTCTCTTCCCACTTTGCTGAGCGTTTTTATCAGAAATGGATGTTGGATTTTATCGAATGCTTTTTCTGCATTTATTTATATGATCATGTGATTTTTATCTTTCAATTGGTTTATGTGATGTATCATGTTTATTGATTTGCGAATATTGTACCAGCCTTGCATCCCTGGAATAAATCCCACTTGATCATGGTGTATGATCTTTTTAATATATTGCTGGATCTGATTTGCTAATATTTTGTTGAGGATTTTAGCATCTATGTTCATTAGGACTGTAATTCTTTGTTTTTAGTGCTTTTATCTAGCTTTGGAATTAGGCTAATGCTGGTCTCGTAAAATGAACTTGGAAGTATTCCTTCTTCTTGGATTTTTTTGAAATAGTTTGAGGAGTGTAGGCATTAATTCTTCTTTGAATGTTTGGTAAAACTCCCTTGTGAAGTCATCTGGGATAGGGCTTTTGTGTGCTGGGAGCCCTTTGATTACTGCTGCAACTTCATCAGTAGTTACCAGCCTATTCAGGTTTTCTGACTCTTACTGATTGAGTTTAGGAAGGTTGTATTTTTCTAGAAATTTATCCATTTCATCCAGGTTGTCCAGCTTGATGGCATATAGTTGTTCATAGTATTTTCTTACAATCCTTTGTATTTCTTTTGGCTAAATTGTCATTTCACCTCTTTCATTTCTAATTTTGTTTATTTGGGTCCTCTCTCTTTGTTTCTTGATGAGTCTGGCTAAAGGTTCATCAATCTTGTTTATATTTTCAAAGAACCAGCTCTTGGTCTTATTGATCTTTTGTATTGATTTTTTAGTTTCTATGTCCTTTATTTCTGCTCTGATCTTTACTATTTCTTTCCTTCTACTTACTCTGGGCTTTTCTTGTTGCTCTCTTTCTAAGTTTTTAAGTTGTAGGGTTAGAGAGCCTATTAGAAGCTTTTCTTGTTTTTTGAGGTAGGCTTGCTGTGCTATGAACTTCCCTCTCAGGATTGCTTTCAACGTGTTCCATAGATTTGGAGTTGTTTTGTGTTCATTTTCATTTATTTCCAGGAAGTTTTTGATTTCTTCCTTGATCTCTTTGGTAACCCATTCATTGTTTAAAAACATGATTTTCAGCCTCCATATATTTAAATATTTTTTAGTGTTTTTATTGTAGTTGATTTCTAATTTCATGCCACTGTGGTCCAAGAAGATGCTTGATATGATTTCAATCTTCTTGAACTTATAGAGACTTGTTTTGTGTCTTCATATATAGTCTGTCTTTGAGAACGTCCCATGTGCACTTGAGAAGAATGTATATTCTGCAGCTTTGGGGTAGAATGTTCTGTAAATGTCAGTTAAATCCATCTGATCTAGTATGTCATTTAGGGTCACTGTTTTCTTGTTGATTTTTTGTCTGGAAGACCTATCCAGTGAAGTCAGTGGGGTGTTAAAGTCCCCTAGTTTGACTGTATTGTCGATTTCTCCCTTAAAGTCCCGTAGAAGTTTTTCATAAATTTAGGTGCTCCTATATTGCATGCATATATGTTTATCAGGGTTATATCCTGTTGTTGGATTGATCCCTTTAGTATATAATGACCTTTCTTGTCTCTGGTTATAGTCTTAATTTTGAAGCCTATTTTGTCTGATATGAGTATTGCTACCCCAGCTTTTTTTTTCATTTCCATTTGCATGAAAAAATTTTTTCCATCCCTTCACTCTCATCCTCTATGAGTCTTTTGTTCTGAGGTGGGTCTCTTGTAGACAGCATATATTTGGGTCATGTTTTCTTATCCATTCAGCCACCTTATATATTTTTATTGGGGCATTTAATCTATTTACATTTAAGGTTATTATTGAAAGATACTTATCTACTGCCATTTTATTTCTTTATGCCTATATTTCTCATTCTTTTTATTTCTAATTATATAATTATTTCACTTCTAATTATAGTATCCCTTCAACATTTCCTGTAATGACGGTTTTGTAGTGATAAAGCCTTTTAGCCTTATTTTGTCTGGGAAGCTCTTTATTTCACCATCTATCTTGATTGATAATCTTAGTGGATAGAGTAGTCTTGGTTTCAGATCCTTGTTTTGCATTACCTTGAGTAATTCATGCCATTCCCTTCTGGCCTGTAGAGTTTCTGATGAGAAGTCAGATGACAGCCTTATGTGGGCTCCTTTGTAGGTAACAGATTGCTTTTTTTCTAGCTTTCTTTAAGATTCTCTCTTTGTCTTGAATTCTTGGCATTTTAATTATAATATGTCTAGGTGTGGGCCTCTTTGGGTTCTTCTTGCTTGGGACTCTCTGTGCCTCCAGAACTTGTGTGACTTTTTCCTTTACCAGGTTAAGGAAGTTTTCTGCCATTATTTCATCAAACAGGTTCTCTTATCCCTGCTTACTTTCGACCTCCTTTGGCACTCCAATAATACGAATATTGTTATGTTTCATGCTGTCCTATAGTTCCCTTAGACTATCCTCCTTTTTTTAAATTGTTTTCTGTTTTTGGTTCTCTGATTGAGTGATTTTTTTCTACCCTCTTTTCTAATCCACTGATCCGATCCTCAGCTTCCTCTAATCTGCTGTTTATTCCTTCCAACATATTCTTTATTTCTGCTATATCATTCTTCTTTTCTGCCTGGTCATTTTTTATAGTTTTCATATCTTTTTCATGCTGTTGAGCATCCTTACAAGCAGTATTCTGAACTCTATATCTGAAAGATTGCTCATCTCCATTTCATTTAGCTCTTTTCCTGGGGACTTCTCTGGTTCTCTCATTTGGGGCTTGTTTTTTGGTCTCTCCATTTTGGCTATTTTTTTGGGTTTGTTTTTAAGCATTAGGTAGATCTGCTAGGACTCTCAGTCTTTTTGGAGGGTATCTGGTACAGGCCAATGTCAGATGCAGTTTGTGACTGGCCCTGAGTACCCTGTTTGGAGCTATCAACAACCCTAGGCTTGATGTCTCCACTTCTGGGGCTGGGTGCATTTGGACAGGACCGAGATGCACACCAAAGTCTGCTTTTCTAAGGCCTGGGTCTTGAAACGGATCAGGCAAAGACTCAAAGCACCCTGAGGTCTGCCTCTGCCTGCAGACTGATTAATCTGATTCTCTTAATGAGCCTCAGGCTGTAGAAGCTCCCCAGGGTGGGGCAGCTGGTTGTTATCAGTCTCTTAACAAGCCTCAGGCAGTAGAAACTCCTCTGGGCAGAGCAAGAGGCTTTCCAGCAGGGTGGGGCAATTGCTTGCTCCCTCAGGCAAAAGCCAAAAATTCAGTCCTTGAGGAAGATGTCCTCCACAGTCTGGGAAAATGACTCCGCACGGGACTCCAGATGGGCATCTCATGATCTCACTCCCCAGAGCCCACAACCCCAGACTTTTCCCATACAGCTCCAGTCCACTCCACTCCACTCCCCCTCAGTCAGAGCTCAAGGTATGTGGCTGCACAGGAAACATTGTGCAATGGCTCCTTAAAAGGGTGACTGCATTTCCAGCCATCTCTCCCTGGCAGACAGAAATCCTACTGCTTTTCAAGCCAGATGTTACGTGGGCACCTTTCTCAGTTCTGGTGCTCTTGGCTGGGAAGCCCAGCCTGGGGTTTAGGCCCCAGAGTCCTCAGTGGGAACCCCCCACAGCTGAGATATTCCTCTGGACCTTCAGCTGCTGCCTGTGGGAGCCCAGCCAGCCCTCTCACATCCGCACTTCCTATCAGTCTCTCTGTGATCCCCACTTTCCTGCTTGGTTATGAGGATGCTCTCCAGCTAGTCTTCAGTTGGTTTTCAGGATGTTTTTCTGTTTAAGTTGTAAATCCAGATTGGTCCTGGGAGAGGGTCAGTGTAGCACCCACTCAGTCTGCCGCCATCCTGGATCCCTTTGCACTTTTGGATAGAGAAGCCAAAGGAGAAGAATGAATAAGAGGAAAAGAAAAAAAAGCCGATATAGACTGAGACACTTTTTAATATGAAACCTAGAATAAGTAATGAAATTGTTTAGGAAATGTTGTAAAAGGCCCATATAATTGATGCAAGGTATTATGTTGCACAGCATGTGTTCATTACTGAGGATACTAGAAGCAGAGTCTGACCCTGAGAAGTGCTGGCAGACTCTGCGAGGAGCTCAGAGCTCTCAGTTGGCTGTGCAGAATCTACGGCTGAGTGAAACCCTGGTTGGGAATGGACAGGGTGATGTGTCAGTGATTTCAACAGATTGGTTGCACCCAAGAGATGGGAAAGCTGCAACCCAGAGCTCTTCGGAGCTGAGGAAACTAAATTTATCTTATTTCTCTTTGAATTCCATTGGATACCTAAAAGTGGAAGGAGAAGTTTAGTTTCAAATTTCACCTTACACAGATGAGAAAGTAAGTCTTAAACTACAATGAAGCAGTGCTCAGTTTGAAAACTTTTAGTACCCATGGCTGGCATGTAAAGAAAAGGTAATATCTGAGAAAATCTCTGACTTCTAATAATATCTCACCTTGATTTCTGTGAAACTACTAATCTTGTCAGGGTTTTATGTAATCCTTAGTACAATAAGTATGATGCAGAGACTTGGACAGTTAATATGGATAAAGAATATGTGAAAAGAATTGCCTTAAATAGAAGTGGAAAATCATCTAAGAATCGTCAGCAGATTAATGATGAAAAACAAAATAATAATAGCTGTAGAAAAACTCATTTAATAGAAGTTTTTAAAGATATTATACAGGAAAAATATTTACAGAGATTATTTTAATATATAAAGGATAGAAATAGACTTTTTAAATTATTTTTTAAAATTTATTTTCAAAGTACTCACAAACATATTTTTCGCCATTCAGGCTGGCAACATATGTTAAATATTTTTTAGGAAAATAAAATAGATTACTTAAATTTAAGACAATTCACACAACTTGAAGAGAAAAATGATGCTAGTTATCTACCTAGATTTCAATTTGGAGAAAAAATGAGTAACACAAAAAGAAAATATAAAAACCATAATAGTGAATCACAGATTTTGTAAATTAATATCAAGGAAGTGAGTGGGAATTTATTGAATCTTTAGAATAATTTCTGAATGCTCTGAAGAGAGTGGAGTGTAGAGTAACTAGAAGATTCAGAATTTCAAATAGGGCCGCTGCATGACCTTTGTTGAATTGTTTATCTTAATCACTCACTTTCTTCTTTCCTGTAAATAGGGACAATATCTACATCTAAGCATTTTGAATATTAACACAATGTATACTGGAAACCAAATCTTGAGCTATATTTCTGAATATAACCAGGATGCTTGGTCTATTGGGTAGACAACCCCCCCCCCCCCCCGGAAGTGTAGTCGCATAAAGACCTTTATAGGGTAGATATTATTTTGTAGAAAGAAAAAGTCACATAGATTTGATCTACTAATAATGCCTTCCTTGTTGCAGAGCAATAAGAGTGAAGGCTACTCTGCAAGTTGTCTGTATTTCCTAAATTAGAACAGCATTGTTTCCTGTCCCAGAGAAGGGAACCAGCTGAGAGTTTTCTGTTAAAAAACAACTTCCCAAAAGGATACTCTGGAGTGACATCGCAATTCCAACAAAGAGATGACTCAGAAGAAGCCAGAGCAATAGAGAGGATTCAAAAGTTACTGGCAGGGAGAGGCCAAGCCCGCAGTTTGCGTTAAGCACACTGCAGTGGATGATGATAAGAGGTGAAACTTTGAGGGCTTTGCAACAGCACCTGGAGTGGAGATGGCGGATCAGCCCCCCTTGGGTGGTATGCTTCCTTGTATTTTGGAGGCTGAACAGCTAACATTTACATTTTCTACACTCCTTCGGAACTCGGTTGCAGATAAAGTTTAGATTTGGTTAACCGGGTGTGTTTGTGGGGATAGTGAATGCAGAGGTAAGATGGAGTTGATTCTTCTGCTGTTTCTGTGGTTTTGACCGATATGCACAATTCCAGAAGTCATTGTTTTTCTGTTAATATTAGCAAAGTATAAGTCACTAACAGGGATGTCAGGAGGGAAGATATGGGGCACCAGTTTTTCTGATGTCACACATTTCTGGAGCATACACAGCTTCCTGAATATGATAGGCTTCTGAGACTGTGATTCCTGATTGAAGCCACAATGCCAACATCCTCTGAATTATGGATAAGGTAGTGACAATTTGGTGTCTTGCTTCTATGGTTTAGGAGTTTGGGAGATATTCCTAAAAGCTAATTTAAAAATTTACTCCTTTTGCTCCCTTTATCCTGCTAAAATATTTGATACCAGAAGTTCACGGGCAACAGGCACTCAGGAACATGGCAGTCTGAGATTGGCTATTTTTCTAGCTGAGTTTGAAGTCACTGATGTCCTCACGAACATTAGAAAATGGAAACTGCTGTTTTTATGGCACATTATGCAAAACAGTTATTTTAACTAATCTGAGGTGCTGAAATAAAATAGTTCTTAAAGAAAATTTTGATAGATTGAGGGTACGGCAAAAATGAGAAATATAAAGATATTACAATAATCTGACAAGTTCTAAGTGTGCTGGAAAACTTAAACATTAAAAAGGGGGGGGGCGGTATGGTCAAAAGCCTGAGGGAGCTCCAGTGGCTGACATTATTCTTTTCTCTGAGCATGTGAGTCACCAGATTCGCACACTTTTATCTTTTGTGTGAGCATTAGGCTTTGCTGGGGAAAGACAAGGGCACAGTATCATCTTCAGTATTCCCAATCATAGGGACAAACCACACAAATGCAAAGTGAGAAAAATGCTACAAAATAATTGGCCTTCACTCTTCTAAAATGGCAAATCTGCTCTGGCCAGTGTGGCTCAGTTGGTTGGGCATTGTCCCATGCAATGTAGGGGACAATTGTTTCCATTCCTGGCCAGGACACATGCCTGGATTGTGGGTTTGATCCCCATAGGGGACATGCAGGAGCCAGCCGATGGATGTTCCGCTCTGGATGTTCTCTTTCCCTTTCCCTTCCTCTCTTTCTAAAAATCAATACAAATATTTTAAAAAGTAATAAAATACCAAATTCATGAATGTCAATGACTAATGAACT
Source organism: Miniopterus schreibersii (assembly GCF_964146895.1). NCBI lineage: Eukaryota > Metazoa > Chordata > Mammalia > Chiroptera > Miniopteridae > Miniopterus > Miniopterus schreibersii. The sequence goes on from NC_138102.1 coordinate 117,067,152, forward strand.
GTACCTGATTTAAGGAGGGAATAAAGACTTGAAAACTAAATACAATGTATGCTCCTTATTGGACAGATAATCATCTTATATATAAAAAAAATTATTGGAAAAATTGCAAAATGTCTATGATCTGTGAACATATCATTGTATCTGATTAAATTTTATAAATTAATTAATTGTATTTAGATTAAATTCAGTTAAATAATTAGTTTTATACTTATACTAGTGTTATGCGCAAGATGGTCTTGTTCTAGTCAATAAAATTGACTGTTGCAATCTTGAATAATAATATGTAACATTTTTAGTTAACCAGCATAAGTAGTTATAATATGGGTGGAATAATTTTAATAATATTCCTAGGCAATGCCCTAAAAATATACAAACATAGTCTAAAATGCCTATTATTCATGCCACAAATTAATGAAAGAAGAAAATAGGGGATACGAATTCCAAAAATTTTAAAGCATTCCACTAGGAAAAAAAACTTCCCTTAGCTTATTGTTAGTGTTTTAAAAATTAGAATGAATCAATAAATCTTTCATTAATCCATATTTTTATAATTTTAATCCATATGCAATAAAACATTTTACATCGTACTATTTATTTAAATTTTTTCTACTCATAATATTGTGGTTAGAGAATATTATTACTCAGTATTTTAAGTATGTAACTGTAAAAATAGTGAATATGTAGTATATAAAATATGTTCACCATATTTGGGAAATACCAAAAGTTGGCTTTTATTAGCTTAAAATATTTCAAACACAAAAACAGACTATGCAAGATGCAGGGGACAACATTATTGACATGGGACAGAAAATAATGTCTTATGTAAAATCATCATGCCTTAGAATAATTCCTTCTTATTAAAATTCTACATTAGTAACTCTACCAAGGAAAGAAAGAGGTATAAAGAGTTCAAGATGCTGATCATTTCATGCATTTGACTTCCAAGATTTATTGCAGCATTTATCACAATTTGTATGTGATTTTAATTTCCTCAATACTAACAGTTTTATGCCACATATTGCACCATCTAGTTGGAAAATGTACTCAAGCAAATATTCCTCCAAATCTCAAAAAAGTAACTAGTTAGTGCATAAAAATTTAATGCTTTTTGCAGTTAAATAAAATAACCTAAAAAAAATGAAGAAACATAATATTTAGCTTTGCACGTTATGAATATTGTGTGTATACTGGAATTTTTAAGGCAAAATCAATAAAGTGGAATTTATTTTTGATGTTCTGGGGACTGTTAAAAGTCATTAGGGATTATAACAAAGGGGTGTCGATAGAATGTATAGGGCTAGAGAAAAAAAAAAAAAAAAGTCTTTCTAGACTTCATTCCAGTGAGCTGATCTTAAAGCTCTAACAAGAAACGTCAAATTTAAGAAAAACAGATGCACACTGTTTGTTTTATTTTCCAGTACCAAGTATATCTGAAACCAGGTCTCTTTCTCTTTCTTACTCTGTTTCTAAATATAATTATAAATAAAATAACATACACATTTACTCCCACCTTGTCCCCTCTCCCTTTTCGAGTTTCAGATATAAAATATATCATTTTGTGAAAAATATTCTCCATGGATGAGGTTTCCTGAAAGGATATTTTATTATTACAAAAGGGCAAATATATTAGCTTTAGCCTTATAATTTACAGTTTTATGTTTCTTTACACAGTGCCCTGAAAATGCAGTGACAAATGTAACAATTTCGTAAGAAATATCAGGGAAAATGTCAAGGAAATGTTCTGTTTCCTTTTACACAAAGAACATATGTATGTTTTCTATGTGATGGAAGTTTGATTAAGTACATTGGGAACAAAACAAAGTTTCTGTGTTTCAGATTCAAAATAAGTTTTAGAAGTAGGAATACTGTATAGATTTTTATAATTAAAAGAAAGTCATGTAGCCCTCACAGCCCTGTTTTCTCTTCTTCAAGGATACATGTATGCATGGGTATACATGCATGTATGTGTATGTATGAGTACCTAAATGATCGTATACGTGTATATATGTAAATGGACAAGTAAATACCCATGCATATGTATGTGCATGTGAATGTGTCAGTGTATTTCTTCTCCAGTAAAAGCAACTTGCTAGACAAAGTGGGTGTTTCTCCTTTGGTCAGCCCATTTCTTCACATGGAAAGCCTTTCTTCCCCATCATTCTCCATCCGTGGAAACACACGGCGGTCCATCTCCTAATTTAATGATGGCATCTGGTGGAGCTATTTCTACCTGTTGTATCTTGATGCTATATGTTGCTTCTTGGAAGATAAGAACTTGATTTCTCTCATCTCATTTACTTCAGTGTCTCATAACTGGCAGTTGCTCAAACACTGTTTCCTACATGGATGAGCGCATTTCGCCCGCATCATCTGAAGTGCTGCATTTCCTCTATCACCTCTGCTTAGAGCGGGTCTGTAGTTAGTTTGATACAGTGTCCCCACAGATGTGAGGCAAGTGCTCTATAAAGCCCCCATGGAAGCAAGATTTAGCACTGTTTTCATTTCATCTGCTGCTTTAGTGGCTTAGTTAGGGAGGCATATAATATAGCTGGGAGTGCTGGGAGACACTAGAACATCACAATGAAGACTTGGAGCTTCATCTCAATTTTGTTTTGTTTTTTTTTTTTGTTTTTTTTTAATGAGCAAAATAATAGTAATGTCTATTCCATGGGTTTTATTTTATAAAAGAAAATGAAATGATGAATGCAAAATACTTAGCAAAGGACAAGCACATAATAAGCAGGTAATAATGCCAGAATAATAATAAAGAACCTTGTTTCGTAATGAATAAGAAAATAGCCTGAGAATTCCTTCTGCAACATCCCTTCTTACACTTAGAGTGATTTTGTGGCTCTTTAAGTCCTGGATTGTATGGTTTATACTTGTTGTCATTAGAACATTAATAATATTCCTTTTTAATTTCAAGAAATTTCCTAGTTTGGAAAATAAATTATATGATCATCCTACTCCAAGTCCTTTTTTATGCCCCTCTTATATTAAAAGTATTATTGAGCCATCTACAAATTTTACAATTGGAAAATGTATGTAATTCAAATAAGCAAAGTGGTCAAGCATTACTGCTCTCTTTTTCCATCTTTAGGAAAAAAAAAAAATAGGTTATGCCATAGAAAAATATCTTTCTGTGGTTTAAGAATAATTGCATTCCTCTGTTTTTATGAAAAAGTAATTTTAAAATACATGCATGCCTCCTTGTTTTAATGTTGAAAATTGCATCATTTCACTATATATTTTGCTTGTTACAAAAATTGAAGCTAAAATTATTTTGTACCTAAAACTTTTCAAGCTTGATTTTTCAGAAAACTAGAAAATGTTAAATAAAAAAAGGGAGAAAATATTATTAAATAAACAAAAATATAACTATGTAAGAAATGTAAAAAAAAAGACAAACCAAAAAAACTACACCAAAAAACATTTCTACAAAATTTACATGAATATTAATTAATTTTAAGATGAAACTTGACAATGTGTATATTTTTTAAATTATTCATAACTCCTCTTAAACATCTTACAAAGATATAAAAGGATATTTATATATTTAATTAATAATTACCAGAAACATTACCTTTACATGAAATCAGGCATTTACATAAAATAGCTCAGAAAATTAGAATGCAGTGACTGTACAAATAGGAAGAACCTTTCTGAGAGGAACTGTCTTAAATAAGAAATAGATGGGGCTTTATCTATTAATTTGCTGATTCCTTTTTTGTTTGCCTCTCCTGTTACTCCCAACCAGGGATCACAACATTTGCTCATCTGTACCTGCAAAATCTAGCATCAGTAAAATAGATACGAAGCTGAATAGATAGTTGCTATAGGGGCAATCCTTTGACAGTGATGGTAAAATGTTTATGCCTTACTGGGTTATCTGCATGCTTGCTCTTCACAAAACTGTATTGCTTTAAAACTTAACAAGTAGGTCCAAGTAATTATTTCCCATTCTGTGTGTTTTTTTTTCATGTTCCACAAATTTCAAGTAAAATACCTCTAGTTTGTTCAGAGAATGGAAGAATTACATTTTTTAAAAAGAATGGCCTAGAAGACTGACCCAAACTGACCCTCAGAAAAAACTCACTTGTGTAGTGGTAGTCACTTCTGTAACAAAACATTTCCTTACATGCTCGATTTTTGTTATAATTGTTTGTATTACTAGGCACCAAATAAATATTTACTTGGCTAGAAATCACCTTATTTTTAAAATGCTGTGTTGTGATGGCCTAATAATCCTTCAGACGTAATCCTTTACTTTCTCACTTACGCTGAGCTAATGCATGTGGCTTCCCTTGTCAAGAATCTAGACTGTTGTAATTTCAGAGCATTTCTGAACTTCAAGGTAGAGTACAATCTGAATGACATCCACATTGAGGATCTTATAATAGCGGGGGACATAGGATGGAAGTAGGTGCTAGGAAAGTTACTAAAAGGAAAGCAGAGAGAAGATAAAGACAAGTCACTTTACCATGCTTTGGCTCTAATTATGGGATATTGTTGAATACATGCCTAGTAACTATTTCTCAACCTTACTGGCTCACAGAAACCTATATAACAGTCTTCCAGCTCCAGGAAGTAAATTATGATATATGTAAGTGAGTATTAATCAAGCTATGGAATATGACCCAATTCTGAGTTATAAAATTAATGGATCAAACTCAATTTAAACTGTAGAGAAAATACCAAAGTGCTTTTTTCCCACTGTATGGTAAATATAATTTTATATAATTTATATTTTTATTATAAATGTAAATTGCATATACTTTTTGATGTAAAAATTATCTTTTTTAAAAATCTATCTTTATTGTGAAAGTATTACAAATGTCCTGCTTTTTCCACCATTGATCCCCCCATCCTATACCCCTCCCCAAAGGTCTTCACCTCACTATTGTCTGTGTCAATGGGTTATGCATATATGCATATAAATTCTTATGTTAATCTCTTCCCACCCATCCACCCCTGCCTTTCCCCTGAGATTCATCAGTCTGTTCCATGCTTTTATGTCTCTGGATCTATTTTGTTCATCTGTTTATTTTGTTCATTAGATTCCACATATGAGTAAGATCATGTGACACTTGTCTTTGGCTGGCTTATTTCACTCAGCATAATACTCTCTAGGTCCCAGCATGCTGTTTTAAAGGATAAGGGGTTCTTCTTTTGTACAGTTGTATAGTATTCCATTGTGTAAATGTCCAAGGAGATGTTTGCTATGATTTCAATCCTCTAGAACTTGTAGATACTTGTTTTGTGTGGTCTTTCTTTGAGAATGTCCCATGTGCACTTGAGGAGAAAGCCTATTCTGCAGCTTTGGAGTGGAATGTCTGTAAATGTCAATTAAATCCATCGAATCTATTGTGTCCTTTAGAGTCACTGTTTCCTTGTTGATTTTTTGTCTGAAAGATCTATCCAGTAAAGTCTGTGGGGTATTAAAGTCCCCTGCAATGACTGTATTGCTCTTGATCTCTCCTTTAAAGTCCTCCAGAAGTTGTTTTTTTTTCAGCCTGTGTGATTCTTTTGTTCTGAGATGTGTCTCTTGTAGACAGCATATATTTGGGTCTTGTCTTCTTACCCATTCAGCTACCCTATGTCTTTTGATTGGGACATTTAATCCAATTATAGCAGTCCCTTTAACATTTCTTAAAATCCTGGTTTGGTGATGATAAACTCCTTTAGCTTTTTTTTCGTCTGGAAAGCTCGTTATTAGACCATCTATTCTGAATGATAGCTTTCCTGGATAGAGTATTCTTGGTTTCAGATCCTTGTTTTGCATGACCTTGAATACTTCATGCCATTCCCTTCTGGCCTATAGAGTTTCTGATGAGAAATCAGCTGACAGCCTTATGAGAGCTCCTTTGTAGGTAACAGCTTGCTTTTTTCTTGCTGCCTTTAAGATCCTTTCTTTGTCTTGAATGTTTGGTATTTTAATTATGATGTGTCTGGGTGTGGGCCTTTTCAGTTCTTCTTGCTTGGGACTCTCTGTGTCTCCTGAAGTTGTGTAACTTTTTCCTTGACCAGGTTAGGAAAGTTTTCTGCCATTATTTCTTCAAACAGGTTACCTTGCTTACTTTTTACCTCTTCTGGCACTCCTATGATGCAAATATTTTTATGTTTTATGTTGTCTCACAGCTCCCTTAAACTGTCTTCCTGTTTTTTTAACTGTTTTTTTCTTTCTGGTTCTCTGATTGAGTGATTTTTTTACTACCCTGTCTTCTAATTCACTGATCCAATCCTCACCTTCCCGTAATCTGCTGTACATTCTTTCCAATGTTTTTCAATTTTATTTCTACTATGTCATTCTTAATTTCCTTCATAATTTCTATATCTTTTTTCATGCTGTTGAGCATCTTTATGATCAGTATTCTGGACTCTATATCTGATAGGTTGTTTATCTCTATTTCAGTTAGCTCTTCTTCTGGAGAATTCTTTTGTTCTTTCATTTGGGGCTTATTTTTTTGTCTCCCCATTTTGGCTGCCTGTTTGGATTTTTTTCAATGTATTAGGTAGATCTTCTAGGACTCCCAGTCTTTTGAATGGTCTCTAGTGTAGGCCAAAGTCAGAGGCTGTTTGTGACTGGCCTTGAATACCCTGTTTGAAGTTTTCCACACTCCACAACTTGTGGTTTCTTCTGCTGGGGCCATGTGTGTTTGGATAGGACCAAGATGTGAACAAGGTCTGCTTTTCCAAGCCCTGGGTCCAGAAGCAAATCAGGCAAAGACTTAAAGCACGTAGAGGCTCTTATTCAGTCTCTTAATGAGCCTCAGGCAGTAGAAACTCCATGGGGTGGGGCCAGAGGTTATCCAGCAGGGTGGGGCAATTGCTTCCCCCACACAAAAGCTGCTTAGAAGGTAAATGTCTGCCCGAGAAAGAGGTCCTCTGCTGTATGGGAGAATGACTCAGCACTGGGGTCCAGATGGATGCCCTCTGATATCTGTTTCCCCAGCCTGCCCCCTGGATTCTCCTCACAAAGCTCTGGTCCACTCTTTGCCTCCATTAGAGTAGAAGGTGAGTGGCTGCATACCAATCTTTGTGTGTTGGCCCTTTAAGCGGGTGCCTGCATTTCCAGCTGTCTCTCCCTGGCAGACAAAAACCCTGCTGCTTTGTACAGCCAGATGTTAGGTGGACATCTTTCTCAGTTCTGGTGCTCTGGGCTGGGGAGCCCAGCTTGGGGTTTCAACCTCAGTAGGAACTCCCTACAGCTGAGATATCCCTCCAGACCTTCGGCTGCTGCCTGTGGGAGCCCAGCCCGCCCTCTCATGCCTCTGCGCTTCCTACCAGTCTCTATGAAGCCTCCGATTTAGGTCCATGGTTATGAGGGTGCTCCCCAGCTGGTCTTCAGTTGCTGTTGATTATTCAGGGTGGTTTTCCTGTATTTTAGTTGTAATTCCAGTTTGGTCCTGAGAGACTGTCAGTGTAGCTTCCACTGAACTTGCTGCCATCTTGAAATCTCCAAAATGATCTTCTTTGGGATACTCTTGAAGCCATGGAGATAAGCCAACCATAGAAACTCTGACCTTGTTGTCATTGACTTGTCTCTTTAAAGAAAATGGTTATATCCTGATCATCAGTCCTCAAGAGGCTGTTTGCCAGATGTTTATTGGAGAAAAATTTATTCGCTCACAGAAAAGAGAGTAGAGGAAGGATACAGCTTTTTAAAGTCATCTACCTCTCTCATTGTTACACTATCCCATGTTAATTGGTGCTTAGATTCACTGCAACTCTCATGTGAATATTATTCTTATGCTGATGATGACAGGAAAAAATGATAAGAAAAACCTGGACCCTTAATGATATTATTAAGTCACTGTACTAACTATGAGGTGGTCCAACTCCGGACTTCTTAATTTCTGTGATAAATATCTGATTTGTTTAAGCCATAATTTTATTGGTATTCTTTAATATACAGTGAAAACTGAATAGCTATAACTCTAAAACAGTCTTGCTGTAAACAATTTCTAAATGGTTTCATTATTTCTCTCCATTTTCATTGTTTTATCTTTTACCATTTGCCTCTCTATTCTTTATTATTATTATTTAATATGTTTTTTTATTGATTTCAGAGAGAGGAAGGGAGAGAGAGAGAGAAACATCAATGATGAGAGAGTCACGGATCAGCTGCCTCCCCCACACCCCCCACTGGGGATTGATCCCGAAACTTGGGCATGTGCCCCGACCTCTAATTGAGCTGTGACCTCCTGATTCATAGGTCAGTGCTCGACCCCTGAGCCAAGCAGGCTGGGGAACCTCTATTAAATCTCAGATCTTAAGTTAATATTTGCATTACTTAATGTATTAACCAAAGTCATCAATGATGTTTACATCAATTTATGCTCTTTATTAAATGATAAAAATACAAAGATCTAATTATACATTATACAAAAGGACAATATTAAAACTAGGACTTTAGTTCCTGGGAGTTCCTCTCTGAAAAAAATCAGGCAAGCCCTGGCCTGATTGCTCAGCTGGTTGGAGCATTGTCCCACACACCAAACATCAGAATTACAGCAGACTTCGCATTAGAAGTATATGCTAGAAGTCAATGGATTAATATATGATCAGTGGAAAAATGTTATTCAAGAATTCCTTATTCATTAAAAATATCTTTCAAAAAGAAAGTAAAATAAGGATATATATATACACATACACATATATAATGTATGTATGCAAATTTGTTACCAACAGATCTACATTTCAAAAAATGTTAAGGAAAAACATTTTTAATGTATTTTTTATTGGTTTCAGAAAAGAAGGGGGAGGGAGAGAGAGACAGAAACATCAATGATGAGAGAGTCATAATTGATTGGTTACCTACTGGGGATCAAGCCCACAACCCTGGCATGTGCCCTGATGGCTCATGGGTCGACACTCAACTACTGAGCAACACTGGCCAGGCACTAGGGGAAACTTTTAAGCTGAAGGGAAACCCTTATGGAAATTTGAATGTACATAAATGAAGAACAGAAATAAATAATTGTTTTTAATTTTTCTAAATTATTTAAAATAAAACTGGCCATTTAAACAAAATTATATTTTATTAGGGGGAGGTTATAACATGTAGAACAAAATCTATGACAAAATATGATCAATGATAGGAGGGACTAAATAAAATTATACTGTTGTATGATTCTTACATTAAATATTAAGTGGTATATAATCAATTCAAGAGAGCTTGTGATAGCATAATTGATAAAGCAGCTACTTAAAATAAAATGTCATAGCAACAAGGAAAATGAGATGCATATAAAATACTTCATGTTGAAATAAGAGAAGAAAGGAGAAACAAACAAAAAAAAACATGCAACAAAAATAGAAAATAAGTAGAAAGATGGTAGATTTAAATAGACCCTGCTATATATAATTACATTAAATGTAAATGTAAACAGCCCAATTAAAAGGTAGAGATTCTCAGACTGAGTAAGAAAGTGGGACCCAAGTGTATGCTACTCACAAGAAACACACTTCACATATAACTCAAAAACAGAGTAGAAGTAAAAGATGGAAATATTTGATTTCTTTCACACATAAAAAGAAAAGACATCAGAGAAAAAAATCAGTGGAGGAAGAATTGGAACAATTATTTACATAGAAAAATATATGTACATTAACACCTCGTACTATATACAGGCTAGAATGTGATTAGTTAAAAGTAAATACTGTAACCCCTAAAACAACCACAAAAATAACAAAATGAATGCCAAATAAGACTTTAAAAGAGCTAAAATAAAATAAAATTATCAAATAAAAAAGACAAAAAATGGAATAAAAAACATGGAACACAGAAAAATAGAAAGCTGATCTGTCTATTTAATCATAACCATACCAATGAACATATTTAGTTTGAATAACTCACTAAAGATCCATTTTCAGAATAATGAAAAATAATAGAAGACTCAACTATATGCTGCTTATAAGAAAGAAACTTCAACTATAAAGTCACAAATATGTTAAAAGTAAAAAGGTAGAAAATTATATACCATAATAACACTAATCAAAAGAAATATGAAATGTCTATTTACATCAGGTAAAATATATTTCAAAATAAAGAATACTACCAAGGATAAAAATGTCACTTTATTATGATAAAGAAACCAATTCTTTGAGATGGTATAATAATCCTAAACTATTACTAACCTAACAACAACGCCCCTGAAAGTATGAATCGCAACCTGATAGAACTGTGAGGAAAAATAAACATGTTTTAAATTATAGGCAGAAATGTATATACGACTCTGCGAATAATTGATAAAACAAAAAAATCAATTAAGAAAATAAAAAATTTTGACAGTATTAATCTATACGGTGACAATTACATTTATGGGACATTCTACCAATACCCAACACATCCCCATTATTTATTTACTTTCAGTAGGGGTCAGCAGGAAAAGAGCCAGTAATAGGTTCGATTGAGATATTTATTTTGTGTATTTAATATATTGTTAAAATTTTCAAGTGATGTTACAAAGAAACATTTGAGAAAAGTTTACTAATGTTTACTAAGTCAACATTAATCTTCAACAATAGCTTTAAACATTTTGAGCAATGTAGGTTTTATGCTTACAAATGGAATCTTGTTTCTATTCACCAAAAAAAGGGCATGTGACTTCTTATCTCTAAATAATATTGCAAGTAAAATTCAAGGGTTACAAAACTTAAAGATCCAATTGGCTATCCAATTTTTGCTTTTAGTACAATTACCTCCAATCAGACACACAGTGGTGATAAATAAACCATTAATTACCTCTGTAAGATTTATCTTTATGGTTTTCATTAATAACATAGTAAACTTTGATTCCCCTTCACCTCAATCATTATATATCTCTAAGTGGCATTACAAATAAATTAAAATTCTTGAAAAAAATCCAAGTACCTCACTTTCAACTTGATTACTGTGTTTATACCAAAACTTTTGAAATTACTATGGTGCTGGAGAACATAAATAATGGACAAATCAAAATACAAAATACGTACTCAAATTGTTTAAGTCAAATTTGATTTCATTATATATATAAATCAAATATGTTTGATTATAAATTTCCCTTGTTTGAATAGATATTATAGTATAAACACATAATAATTCCATAGGAAAATACTGTTGGTTTGCTCTTAAGGCAATCAATTCTACCAAAAAAAAAAAAAAAAATTTTACATGCTTAAAACAGCATCTCAAACTTTTCAACAAAGGCTATAAAATTATATCTTAGTTTTGATGCTAAAATTTTTATCCACTTTTTATCAGAAATGTACTCATTTGCTAAACTGTCTATTCTTTCCAAAATGAAATCTTACACTGCCAATAAATGTGATAAATGTGATGTGTTAGACACAAACAAGATGAGAACAGAATGAGAATGAAAGAGAAAAGGTAGCAAAACACATAACATTGCACAAAACTTTGAAAATGAGTTTTGTATTTTGCAAATCTATTTTCAGTTGTATTATAGTCAGTTGAGAATATAAAATATCACTCCTAATAAGCTTTTAGTACTACCTGTCCTAGCAGAGCCTTTTCTGTTAGAACTGATGCCTTGGAAAAGCAATTTGCTTTGCAGAATAAAAAGGAATCAGCAGAACCCAGACAGAGAAATCCAATTTTATCTTCAGACAGGCAGAAAGCTGAATGCCTTCCATTTTAATGACTAACAGCCTCTATTTCTTTTAAAATATATCTTTATTGATTTCAGAGAGAGGAAGGGAGTGGGAGAGAGAGAGATAGAAACACCAATGATGAGGGAGTTGTCATTGATCGGCTGCCTCCTGCACGCCCCCCGACTGGTAGATTGTCTTTCTTTTGTTTAGCTCTTATTCTGAGTTTTTTTTTTCTTTTTGTTATTATTTTTTGTTGGGACATATTCACTTATCTTTGCATTTCCCCTAATTCTCTCTGTTTGTTGCTATGTATTAAGTAGATCAGCTGCACCTCCCAATAGTGAAAAAGTGGCCTTATGTAGAGATGTCCTGTGGGGCCCAGCAGTGCAGTCCCCCTCCCCCAGCCACCATAGCCAGGCGCTCCAGGGGTGCGCCCTGTGTGGGGTGCATGTGCCCTCTGTTATGGTGGGGCTGGGGCTGCTGCAGGCACACTGGTGGGCAGGATTATTGTCCACCTGCCCTGGGAAAAAGGTAGGAGTGGCTGGGGCTCTCAAGCAAGGTGTTCCCTCTGGCATTCACAGCAGGAGAAGGCATTCCCAAAGGGCACCTGGCAGGATCAGTGTTAGAGGGCAGAGCAAGATTGCAAAAATGATTGCTCCCAGGGTCTCACTTTCCGGGGGAAGTTCAAGCTGCCTCCCACCTTTCTGGAAGATGCTCCAAGTTTAGTAAGTGGGTCTCCTTCACCTATGGCATATTCACTTTTTTATTTGGTAATTTACTGCTGTTTTCCAAGTTGAGTGAATTCATGTGTGAGCCCTTTAATAGCCGTTTTCCCTTTCCTCACAATTCTCTTGCTTTGCTAGTTGAAAAGTGATCTTCTTTGCCCATCAGTGTGACAGACCAAGGGAACAAAGCACGATTCATCTAGTCCAATTCTAACCCTTTATCCTTAATACTCTGCCTCTTTTCTGCAATTGAGTCTTCTCATGTGATTTGATTCTAACCAATGAATAATGAGAATGTCATAGTGGTCTCTTGAAAATATTTCCTCCATGGCCAAAGGGAAATGGTATATTAAGAAATATCTTGCCAGTCTAGTTATATTAAGAACGGCCGGGCGTGGTTCAGCGGTTGAGCTTTGACCTAGGATCCAGGGGACTGGGGTTCAATTCCCAGTCTGGGGCACACGTCCGGGTTGCAGGCTCGATCCCCAGTTGGGGGCGTGCAGGAGGCAGCCGATCAATGACTCTCTCATCATTGATGTTTCTATCTCTCTTTCTCCCTCTCCCTTCCTCTCTCTGAAATCAATAAAGATTATATTAAAAAAAAATATATATATATGGTTACTCTTTTATACTTTCTTTGAATAGAGTTGTGTAAGGATAAGAACCCTCATTTACTGCTGGTGGGAATGTAGACTAGTACAGCCACTATGGAAAATAGTATGTAGGCTCCTCAAAAAACTGAGAATAGAGCTACCATATGACCCAGCAATCCCTTTCCTGGGTATCTACTCAAAAACGTGTATTTGCAAAGATATATGCACCCTATATTCATTGAGGCATTACTCAGAGTAACAAAGACATGGGAACAACCAAAGTGTCCTGTAGTAGAGGACTGGATAAAGAAAATGTGGTACATGCACACAATGGAACACTACTCAGCCATAAGAAAAGATGAAATATTGCCATGTGCAACAACATGGATGGACCTTGAGAATATTATGATCAGTGAAATAAGTCAGTTAGAAAAAGCTAAGAAACATGCAATTTCACTCATATGTGGGATATAAAACTGAAACTCATGGACACAGATAATACTGAGGTGGTTACCAGAGGGAAGGAGGTAGGGAATTGGAGGGGGCCTAATATATGTTGACAGGAGGATATTTGCTTTGGGGTGGTGGGCCCACAATGCAACATACAGATCTTATATCATAGAAATGTATACTTGAAACCTATACGATTCTATTAGCCAATGTTACCCCAGTAAATTTAATTTAAAAAAAGAAGAAGAAAAGAAGCCTGGAGATTTTGTAGCTATCATCAGCCATCAGAGAAAGAGTAAAATAATTTCTGAGAAAATGGCACAGGAGCTTAGAGATCATCTAATTTCCCAGTAATAGATGCCTTAACATAATATTATGCATTTTACTTTATTAAAATTGAGTTTTAGACTTTTAATGAAGAAGTGTTTATGATATATTGTATGGGGAAAATACAGAATGCCAAATTTTTTTGAAAATGTTGCTCTAACTATATGAAAATCATACAGAAAAAAAAAATATGATTGTAGATAGTGGAATTATGGGTGACTTTTTTTCTCAGCTTCTTTCATTCCCTGACTCCCAATGTCTCATATTCTATACAGCAAAATAAGTCAAAGATCATTGTTATTGATGACAGTCAGTGTTGGAACATTTTGCTTGCTATTCATAAGAGAGTATCCCTAAAATTGTGTCAATCTATTACAATAATTGAATACTCTAATAATGTACTGCAGTTGCTAAAAAACCACATACACACCAAAAAACAAAACCATTCAGGGTTGGCATTCACTTTTTAAGAGAGCAGAAAAATGTGCTCTTTTATTAAATAAATACAAGTTAGTAATTAAAATATTTATTAGTAAAAATAATTGACATATGCAACAACTTATTTACCTATAAATGTGAAATAAATGGTGTTGCTATATCACAATAGAACCTCTTTGAAAAATGGTATTAAGAAATAGGATGAACAGTCATACTCTAAATAAGTTAATCATTAGCACATTAAAAAGATGATTTTATTTAGAAAAAATTTTTTATTTTAAAATATTTTATGAGTTCAGTTTTATTTATGCCATTTGTTATAGCCATTTCTAGAATTTTTAAAACCATCTGTTCATTTCATAAGTTTTTCAGATATTTAATATGTTTTTTTATGTTTCCTTCACATTGTTTTCCATATTATAATATCATTCATTGTTGAGATCAGAGAATAACTTCTAAAGATTTCAGTCATTGTTTGGAGTAAAACCATTAGTACACTTGATATTTGAAAGTGCACCAACTCTGTAAGTGAGATGCTCTGGGGGAGTATTAAATGTTCTGTACTGTACAAGAAGCTGACATCATCTTGGGGATGTTGCCAACAGATATTGGAAGTGTCAAATGCTAAAGAATTTTAGTGTCTGCTGACAGTCTCTGATTTCTTTTACTCTGGCAAGTGTATGCAAAAACTGAATATAAAGAGTACATATTTTTCAGAGTTTGAAAAATGTCTTTCCAATATAATTAATGATTGGAATGACTAGTGTTCATTTGTATTTAATAAAGATATCATTCCAGAATACATACGGATTACTCTAATAAATATTCTGTAATTTTAACATGTCATGAACTAATTTTGAACTGAAAGAAATCTTTGGGAGCTCATCTAACCTCAAATCACATTTTACAAATGACAGTTAAACCAGTATTCTTAGTACCAATATTCTTAGTGGTTTATGCAAAAATCTGATATACTTTGTCTAATAATCTTCACGCTATACCACAGTTATAAAGTTTGTCCACATTCTGATTTTTTAAAAATAAAAATGATATTTTTTCTAACTTCTTTAGAAACTAATAAACAACCAGCCCAACAAAAACCAATGGCAAAACCTAGTAATATTTACCATAAGGTTGCCTTAATTCTCCGAATATCCCAATTACAGTAACTCTGTGAGTCATAGTAAAAATAATGAATTTTGACACAATCTCAGCTTATATAAACACATATTTCCAAGTTCATTATATAGTAAGAAATAGTTATATACTTAATTCCGATTCCTTTTGTAAAAGTAATGTATCTCTTTCCTAACAAATATTTTCCCTTTGTTAATGTTACATATTTTGTAAATACAGAAACATAATAAAGAAAAAGAAAAATAGTCATTGCCATTCAAAGGAATGAAGTGAATTGCAGTTTGTTATTATTTTTGATTATATACCTGGTTTTATGCAAGACTGAATCCTATCTTTGTTTTTAATAACTGGATAGCAAGACTTCTTAACTATAGTTTTTGTCAATAGTATATCTTCTTTTCACTTTTAATTGGTTAGATGTAAGTTCTTGTAAAAGAATACACTGAATAGAAAAAATATATATTTAAGACAAAGCAAACTACTTAAGAACTATATTGACTGAAAAATCTGTAAATCTAAGGAGGTATATGTCCCATTTTTTCATAAAGCATAGTAGCAATTCATATGTAAAGACATTATTACATATAATATGAATATAGATAATTTCTTTATGGGAAAATAACACAATCAGAAAACTGTAAAAATTAGACATTAATTTGTTTTGTATAATCATTAAGACTGAAATTACTAGATTTTGAGTCAAGTATTTTGATGTTATTTATAGATAATATAATGGTTTGCTTTCTTTTCATGTATGTGGATTAAAAACTTGAAGTTACTTCTTAAGTCAGAGTAGTTATAATAATTGGGTCTTGAAATATTCAAGAATTCGATTTTGATGAACATTTAGATGTGTTTATTTGTATAATTTTACATTGATTTAAGCTGAATTCCTGTGAGCCTGAATTTCTCAGATTTCAGTCATTAACTTATAAACTGAATTACCTTACCTTTTGGGTTTTTTTTTCTTTCAATTTCTAAATTGTTTTACTTTGAATCATTAGAGGATGGTGAGCAAATAATGTTTAAAGTAATATTTTGTCATATGAAATATGAGTCTGATATTAAATAGGGCCCCAAATCTCTCATCAACACATGGATTTTTCTGTGCTGCACCTATGCCATTATATTGTTGTAATTTTAAAAGGCACTTACAGGAATGGCCCCCAAAGTACGCATGCTCGCTCTCTCTCTCTCTCTCTCTCACACACACACACACAAACACACACATGAAGCAAATTTTATTTAGCTAAGGAAATAAACAAGGCTTCTTTTAATAACTGGGTAGCAAGACTTCTGAAGATTTCTGACAATAGTATATAGCAATAGACAAGACTTTTGCTTTCCATCATGTTTTGAAAATAGTTATTTTTTAAAAAAAGTGATTCTGCAAATCTATTTATTCTACCTAGTTAACACACTTATCATCTCTTTATTTTGGTGAGAACATTAATTTCTGCTCTCTTAGAAAATGTAAATTGTACAATATAGTATTATTAACTGTAGTCATGTTTTACATTAGATCATTAGAACTTATTCATTTTATAGCTGAAAATAAAAAATTTATTTTATATTTTATCTTTATTGTTGAGAGTATTACAGATATCTCCCTTTTCCCCCCATGCCCCTCCACCCAGTTCCAGCTCTGTCCCAGGCCTTCACTACCCTATTGTCTGTATCCATGGGTTATGCGTATATGCATATAAATTCTATAGTTAATCTCTTCCTGTCCCCCTCGCCACTTCTCTCTGAGATTCATGTCTGTTCCATGCTTCCATGCCACTGGTTCTATTTTATTCATCAGTTTATTTTGTTCATTACATTCCACATATAAGTGAAATCATGTGATATTTGTCTTTCTCTGACTGGCTTAAAATAGAGGTTTTTAATAGAACTTTATTCATTATATTTTCATATATATATATTTAGTTTTAGTTTTCTGGCCACTTCTTATTTATCTTAACTAACAGTGATAAACTTGTGCAATGAACTAATAATTTACATTTTCATTGTTGCTCAATGAGTATACTTTGTTATGCTACATAAATAAGTTCTAGAAGTCTGTTCAACATAGTACCTATAGTTAACAACAGGGCCTCATGCACTTCAAAGTTCTTTAAAAGGGTAGGTCTTAAGTTAAATGTTCTTATCACACACACAAAACAAAACAAACAAAAAAACAAAAGCAGGGGACACTAGGGAACTTTGGGAGGTGTTAGATATGTCTATTACCTTGATTGTAGGTGATGGTTTCACAGGTGTTGGCATATGTCCAAACTATTCAAATTGTACATATTAAAATGTGCACTTCTTTGCATATCAGTTGTACTTTAATAAACTGTTAAACAAAAAAGAATTATACACTTAACCCCTCAAATTTCTTGACTGATATCTGAGTGTTCCACTGCAGTCTATATTTTAAAAAGTCAAAAGCCAAAAGTTGGAGGGATCACAACACCAGATATCAAGTTTTACTACAAAGCCACCTTAATCAAAACAGCCTGGTACAGGCATAAGAACAGACATATAGATCAGTGAAACAGAACAGAGAACCCAGAAATTGACCCATGCCATTATGGTAGATTAATATTTGACAAAGGAGGCAAGAACATACCATGGAGTAAAGACAGTCTCTTCAATAAATGGTGTTGGGTAAATTGGACAGATACATGCAAAAAAATGAAACTGGACCACCAACTTACACCATACACAAAAGTAAATTCAAAATGGATAAAAGACTTAAATGTAAGGCATGAAACCATAAAAATCCTAGAGGAAAACATAGACAGCAAAATCTCAGACATCTCTCGTAGCAATATGTTTGCTGATAAATCTCCTAAAGCAAGAGAAACTAAGGAGAAAATAAACAAATGGGACTGCATCAACATAAAAAGCTTCTGCACAGCAAAAAAAACCATCAACAAAACGAAAAGGGAGCCCACTGAATGGGAGAACATATTTGCCAATGACACGTCTGATAAAGGGTTATATCCAAAATATATGAGGAACTCATATAACTTAACAAAAGGAAGACAAACAATCCAATTAAAAAATGGGCAGAGGACCTGAATGGACACTTCCCCAAAGAGGACATACAGATGGCCAAGAGACATATGAGAAAATGCTCAAAGTCAGTAATCACCAGAGAGATGCAAATTAAAACCACAATGAGGTATCACTTCACACCTGTCAGAATGGCTCCATCAACAAATCAACAAAGGACATATGCTGGCGAGGGTGTGGAGAAAGGAGAGCCCTAGTACACTGCTGGTGGGAATGCAGACTGGAGCAGCCACTATGGAAAACAGTATGGTTTCCTCAAAAGATTAAAAATGGACCTACCATTTGACCCAGTGATCCCATTTCTAGGAATCCTAAAAGCACCCAAAACACCAATTAGAAAGAACTTATGCACCCCTATGTTCATAGCAGTGCATTTTATAATATTAAGATATGGAAACAGCCCAAGTGCCTATCAGTAGATGAGTGGATAAAAAGCTGTGGCACATTCACACCATGGAATACTATGCAACTGTAAAAAAGAAGGACCTTTTATCCTTTGGGACAGCATGGAGGAAACTGGAGAGTATTATGCTAAGTGAAATAAGCCAGTTAGAGAAAGACAAGTACCGCATGATCTCACTTATAAGCGGAGTGTAATAAACAAAATAAACTGATGAACAAAATAGATCCAGAGACATAGAAGCTTGGAACAAACTGAGGGATCTCAGAGAGAAGGTAGGGATTGAGGAGTATGCGAGGAGAGATTAATCAAAGAATTTATATGTTTATAAGCATAACACATGGACATAGACATTGGTATGGGGAGGGCCTGGAGGTGGGGTGGGCATGAGCTGGAGGGGATCAATGGGGGTAAAAAGGGGACATCTGTAATATTTTCAACATTAAAGATTTAAAAAAAAGAATAATCTTACCTCATATATATTTTCTTAAATGTATTTTTCTTCTTAAGACAATATAATTTTATCTGATGAAGTTTCCTTTAATGTCTAAAGTTAGTTAAAAAATTAAAAATAGCTATCACAGATTCTATCTTGTATAGTGTAGAGAAGAAAAGTAAGTCAAAATGTGTAGAATTGAGTTTTTGCTATTCATCAATGCTTTGAACTTGTCAGGTAGGTAGATATTGCTGCAGTAAAGAAAAAATCCCCAAATCTCAATGGCTTAAAAAGCAAAGATTCTTGATTGTGGGTTGTAGGAGTTTGCTTCACATTGCCTGCGCAGGAATCAATACTCCGCTTTCTAGGTCTTTGTAAAATGCCACACCAGGTGAACAATTATACACACATGTAACACATGTCACTAATATCTTTGGCTAAAATTCTCTTAGTCACATCTCACTTTAAAGTGACCGGTATGTGTAATTCTATTGTATACATAGAACAGCACCAGTGTCTTCTGCTACTTTTACTAAAGAAAATAAAGTAATTTTTCTAAAATAACAATCAAGAAATTTAGAGTTAGCATACTGTCTCTAAAGTATAGGTTAGGAGAATGCTGAACAATTTATATGAATTTAAATGTTTATGCCTTCAATTTGCTGTGTGAGTATTTTTAAGAACTGTATTTTAGTCCTGGCTGGGTTTCTAAGTGGTTAGAGCATTGGCCCTTGGATGGAAGGGTCCCGGGTTCCATTCTGGCCAAGGGCATGTACCTCAGTTGCAGGCTCCATCCCAGACCCCTGGTTGGGGCCCTTGCTGAATGTAACAAACTGATGTTTCTCTCTCACATTGATGGTTTTTTTCTCCCTCTCTCTCCCCCTCTCTCCCTTCCACTCTCTCTAAAAAGCAATAGAAAAAACACATTGCCTTATAAAATGACTATAAAAGTTAAATATGACAGCCTATGAAAAAATGCATGGCACATAATAGTTTATATGTTGCAACATAATAACACATAGTAGATACTAAAATCACAATTACTATTACTTAATTATTATCATTATTATAATGAATATATTTCATCAGAAATTCACGAAGGAATTATTGTGAATCCAAGATTCATCGTGTAGATTATTCAGGAATGCAGGATAGTAAATTGAACAGTTTAATTCAAGAAGTGTTTTTCTAATTGTTATTAGTGGGAGACATTGTGTTGGATACAGAGAGCCCAAAGATAAATGAGATTTGGTGTTATCCATAATTTCAAGTAAAATTTTAAGGGAACATGATTAAATGCTCTGTTAAGGAATTATGTAAAGGCTGAAGAAAAAAAAACAAAACAACAACAAGGAGAGGTATCTAATCAGGTTACCTGAAGAGGGGGTTAGTAAAACAAAAATACTTGATGGAGCAAAACAGAAGGCAGAGGAGCACTGAGAGATGGGTGTATCTAAGATCACAGTGTGTGTGTATCTGTCACCTAGTACTGTTTCTTTGGATTTTGGGCTAGTGTGGTGAACAGAGAATTAGGATTATCAACTATAATAACAACACAACTACTCAATTTCAGTAAATATAGAACCTATTTGGTGCCTCATAAAAAGCAAGGAAAGGGAGGAAGAAAAAAGGAAGACCTTCAAAATAACATTTGTTAATTTTGTAGAAAAGTATTTAATGTACAGTTGAAAGCCTAGATATCATCCTATTTTTACTAAAACTGATTTGAATGTTATATTTATTTATTATAATTATATTATTTACACTTAATTTTATGTATATTTATATTATATAATAGTACATTTATTTCCTCCATGTGCTAAAGAGATTTATTTTCTCTAGACAATAGGGTTTCCTTCAATTAATCATCACTGCTCTGGGAACAGCATTGGTGTTATATGTCAGAAGTTGTCCTGTATCCAATTCTTATTACTACTTTTTGATGAGGTAAAGAAAGTGTCAATAATAAACATTAAAAAACAACAACTGTAGTCAAATGAATTTGGGGATTTTAATTTGACAAAACATCTCAAATTATTTTGAGTGTCTTGGTCTAAGCAAAATATTTTGTCAAGCAACATTTCTTATTGCTTTATCTTGTTAAGTAAAATTGAAAACAGATGGTCATAATTACTCATGTACATTGTAGCAAAACATTGGTATTAAAAGTTTATGAATTCTTTGTAGATTTATGAGTCATATCCCTTTACTAAGGTTTTTATAGCATTTAAAGTGGGAATTGGGATTTAAAGAATGGGATCATTTAAGCTATTTAGAATCTATTGAAGTTCAATAAGATGCCGAATGATGTGCTCATCAAATCATGCATCAGTGGCTTTACATATTTATAATAATTTTTAAAATGATTCATGAGCGAGTATGACACAATGTAAAGAAAATTGAACCTGGAGTCACAAAACAAGAATTGAAATCCAGACTCTGATTTTTTAATTCTCAGTTTCAATTATCTCAGCCTATATAATAGAGATATTGATTTGTACTCCACAGAATTGTTCTGTATGTTATTAGTAAAATATATTAAAGTAATACATGATGCCTTGTACAGGAAAAGCATATATGAAGTTCTCTTTTTAAATAAAATGATAAACCATGAAAAACTTGATATTACACACCAACAGTCTTTTCACTGTATCTATCTATATCATCTATCTATCTATCATCTGTCTATCTATCTATCATCTATCTATCTATCTATCTATCTATCTATCTATCTATCTATCTATCTATCTATCTATCTATCATCTATCTATCTATCTATCTATCATCTATCTATCTATCTATCTATCATCTATCTATCTATCTATCTATCTATCTATCTATCTATCTATCATCTATCTATCATCTGTCTATCTATCATCTATCTATCATCTATCTATCTATCTATCTATCTATCTATCTATCTATCTATCTATCTATCTATCTATCATCTATCTATCTATCTATCTATCTATCATCTATCTATCATCTATCTATCATCTATCTATCATCTATCTATATCATCTATCTCTATCTATCTATCAATCTATCTATCATCTATCTATATGTATCTATCATCTATCTATCTATATCTATCTATCTATCTATCTATCTATCTATCTACCTATCTATCATCTATCTATATCTATCTATCTATCTATCTATCTATCTATCTATCATCTATCTATCTATCTATCTATCTATCTATCTATCTATCTATCATCTATCATCTATCTATCTATATCTATCTATCATCTATCTATCATCTATCTATATCTATCTATCTATCTATCTATCTATCTATCATCTATCTATCTATCTATCTATCTATCTATCTATCTATCTATCTATCTATCTATCATCTATCATCTATCTATCTATATCTATCTATCATCTATCTATCATCTATCTATATCTATCTATCTATCTATCTATCTATCTATCTATCTATCTATCTATCATCTATCTATCTATCTATCTATCTATCTATCATCTATCTATCTATCATCATCATCTATCTATCTATATCTATCTAATCTATCTATCATCTATCTATATCTATTTATTATCTATCTATCATCTATCATCTATCTATCTCTATCTCTATCATCTATCTATCTATATCTATCTATTTATATCTATCTACCTATCATCTATCATCTACCATCAATCATCTATCTATCTAACTATATCTATCTATCACCTATCATCATGCTTTGTCCAAGGATTTTCATAGTTTGTTACATTCATATACATTGATAGTTCTATATGGTCCTGAGATGGATGGCATAGCCAAATTCTAATGTACAAAATGACTAGCTGTGTGGTCCTTCAGAGCTCACTTCCTCCTACATTTTAAATACCTTTGCAACAAAGTTTTGTATTGAACAGAACACGATGTATTGGTTACCAATGCCAGAGGACTCCAACTACATGGAGAAGAGCAAAGATTATCCAAATCATCTGATAATTGAAGTCCAAACACTGTGTCCATTGCATCTTTTTTTTTTTTTTTACTTTTTAAATTTATCTTTATTGTTGAGAGTATTACAGGTATCCCATTTTTCCCCCCAATTGATCCTCTCCACTTCCCTCCCACCCCCTTTCCAGGCCTTCACCCTGTTATTAACTGTGTCCATGGGCTATGCATATATGCATATAACTTCTTTGGTTAATCTCTTCCCACCCTCCACCCCCGTTCCCTCTTTCCTCTGAGATATGATCGTCTGTTGCACATGTCAATGTCTCTGGATCTATTTAGTGCATCAGATTCTTTTGTTCATTAGCTTCTTCTTAAAGAAGACCCTTCAACTTTTCCTGTAGTGCTGGTCTGGTGGTGATGAACTCCTTTAGCTTTTTCTTATCTGTGAAACTCTTTACTTGACCTTCAATTCTAAATGATAGCTTTGCAGGGTAGAGCAATCTTGGTTGTAGTTCCATGTTTTTCACCACTTTGAATATTTCTTGCCACTCCCTTCTGGCCTGCAAAGTTTCTGTTGAGAAATCAGCTGACAGTCGTATGGGGGCTCCCTTGTAGGTAACTAACTGCTTTCTCTTGCTGCTTTTAAGATTCTCTCTTTGTCTTTAACCTTTGGCATTTTAATTGTGATGTGTTTTGATGTGGGCCTCTTTGGGTCCCTATTCTTTGGGACCCTCTGTGCTTCCTGGACTTGTAAGTTGATTTCTTTCCCCAGGTAGGGAAAGTTTCCTGTCATTATTTTTTCAAATAAGCTTTCAATTCCTTGGTCTCTTTCTTCCCCTTCTGGCACCCCAATAATACAAATGTTGGGCCTCTTGAAGTTGTCCCAGAGGCTCCTTATACTATTTTCATATTTCTGGATTCTTTTTTCTTTTTGCTCTTCTGGTTGGGTGTTTTTTGTTTCCTCATGTTCCAAATTGCTTATTTGATTCTCAGCGTCCTCTACTCTACTGTTGATTCCATGTAAATTATTCTTCATTTCAGTTCGTGTAGCCTTCATTTCAAATTGGTACTTTATTATGTTATCGATTTTCTCAGTTATTTCCCTAACAGTCTGCTTAAACATCCTTATAACCATTATTCTGAACTCTGTATCTGTTATCTTGCTTGGATCTATTTCATTTCATTCCTCTTCTAGAGATTTCTTCTATTCTTTCCTTTGTGACATGTTTCTTTGCCTCCACATTTTGGCTGCTTCCAGGTGTTTGTTTCTATGTATTAGGTAGAGCTACTGTGTCACCTGGAATTTGTAGAGTGGCTTTGTGTAGTAGGTGTCCTGTAGGGTCCAGTGGCTCAGCCTCCCCAGTCACCTGAGCTGGGCCTTCTAGGTGCTCCCCTGTGTGGGCTGTGTGCACTGTCCTATTGTAGTTGAGCTTTGGTTGCTGTTGGTGGCAGTGGGAGGAACTTAGCCCCAGGCCAATCAGCTGTGAGGACTAGCTGCAACTACAGCCAAAGAGCTTCTGTGCTGTAGACACCCCTATGGAGCAGGATTTACTTCAGTGGAGCTTTGGTGTTCACCAAGTGCGCCCCTTGAGTGTCACTTGTGGATGTGGTAGGGTTGTAATCCAGCGTGGTCGAGTCTGACCACCAGGTGCACTGTCTCTGGGATCTCCTGGGAGGTGCAAACTCAGCCTGTGCCTGAGCCTTGCTCAAGGCCACCCAGCATGAGCTACACAGCAAACCCTAGTTGGCTGCTACTTGTGCTGGGCTTGGCGTTGTCCAGAAGAGGCCAAGCTATGAGCCAATTCAGGCTGCTGCTAGTGCCAGGCCTGGGGCCGCTTATCAAGAGGTATGGGGCCTGCTGCTGCTTGTTTGAGAGATTTTAGGAAAGTCCTAAGCATGAGGCTAGAGAGGCCACTTGCATAGAAAAGCCCCTGGAAATGGCCTGGGTGAGCTGCAGGTGGGAGGGGCGGGGCCTCCGGGAATCACGGGGCGGGGCCAAAGGTGAGAGTCAGGTGCTGGCGATTCAAACATGGCGCCTGCCTGCCGGCTGTGTGCGGGGAGGACTCGCCGAAGGAGCCATGGCCTCTGCCAGCCCTTCTCCCTGGGAGGAAGCCGCCCCTCCACCTCTCGCCCGGATTTCAGGCAGGTTAGTTCCTCCCCGAGTGTCCCAGGTCCTTTCAGGCTGCCGCCCGGCGCTGGGCTCAGAGGGAGCGTCCGAGTGAGTCCGTGCTGGGCCCTTTGAGAGGAGCTGCTGGGGCTCCTGCAGCCTTTGCAACCCTCAGGGACAGTCCCCGCTGCTTTCACAGCCCAAAATTGTGGGGACATCTTTTTGTGGCCCTGGAGCCCTTGGCTGGGGGCCTGCTGTGGGGCTGGGACCCTTCCCTCCTCCGGGAAACCTCCGCTGCCATGATTCCCTCCTGGGTTTCAACCTCGGCACCGGGTGTGGGCCCGCGGCCATGTCTCTGGGATTCAGCCCAGATCCGCCCCCGTCTCCCCCTCTCCTACCGCTCTAGGTGCTTTTTCAGTTCCCTGGTTGTGGGGCTTCTGTGCAGCCAGATCTCAGGAGGCTCTGCGTGATGGTGGTTCTGTATTTTAGTTGTGATTTTGATGTGGTTGCGGGAGGCGGCGGGTGGAGCACTGGATGGAAAACGGTTTACTCACATACTGAGGAGGCAGAGTAAGAACAATTCCAACAACGCATGTAAATGCCTCCTGGCTAGTAGGTGTTCCCGGCAGCTGATGGCCTATAGGGCACTTGGCCTATGCACACTCCTCCCTTGCCTCAGCAGTAAGACCCCAACCAGTCCTCTGGGGAGTTTGATTTACTGAAAGCTGGGAGCTTGCCTGAGGTCCATTGACATTCACACTTATGTAGAACAGAGGACCACCCAGTGAGCATGAAACAGGACAAGGTGTTCCTGCACAAGGTGACAAGCCCAGCACAGGCTGCATGAGTGCTTTATCTCTTCGTTAGATATGTTCCAGTCCCAAAGCCCATTGTTATATGGCTAAATGAAGATCCATAGTCTGTGCACATGAGACAGCCTTTCCTAACATTTTAAATTATATCCCAGCAATAAAAATTGCAGTAATGCATTAATAGGAAATCTAAAGAAAAAACAGCAAGTTTATCACCAAGAGAAGAAAAGAAATACATGTTTTACATGACACATTGGGGGAATTTACATTTGGGGAATTCAGATATTTGTATATATCTTATTTAAATATGTATTTTTAAATCATTTTGAAAAGCTTGACAATTTAGCATACATAAATTAAAATCTTAATTTAGAAGACAAGTAAATATTACTTTAACTTTGGAAACATGTTCCTTTGTTCAAGGATCTAACCTGAACAATTTTTAACACCCTCTTTTGTATGTTTTTCATGCATGCAACCCCCATTAATGTCAGTAAACTCCCACTAACTTCAATATGGACAATATAATAAGCCTCTACATGCCCAACTCCCTACTAATATAAATTGAAGGGGGGAAAAATAGTTTCAGTGGGAGTTATGTGAATGTACAGGCTGCAAATTGACGTTAAGTCAGTCATCATTCATTTTCTCAGTTTTGATGGTCTCTCAAATTAGAATAGATGTCTTATTTAAAAATAATAATAAAAAACACTAGATACCTTTTGCTACTGTGTACAGGTTAGATGTGAGATGAGGGATCTGTCTTGTCTTTCCATAGTTCAAACCCACATTTGTTTTTAATACACCATGAAGAAACAGTGCACAACATATAAAGACTGATCTTACTCTCCTTAGGAGAGTGCCTGGGTAAGATTATTTCTTAGATAAAATATATCATTATTTTTATTTTCTGAGAATATTGTAAATGAAGTTAGTAGCCTTATTGAGGAACATTTTATTTTATTTTTCCTCCTTTATTGATTTTATTGGGGTGACATTGGTTAACAAATTTATACATGTTTCAGGTGCACAATTCCACAACACATCATCTGTACACTGTATTGTGTGTTCACCACCCCAAGTTAAGTCTCCATCCACACCATTTATTCCCCCTCATTAACTATAAAAATGAGTTATATTAATATATTTTGAGTGACTTAGTATTTACATTAATTTTTTTTTAAATGTCAGTTATATTTATTTTTAAAATTATAAAAGCGAGCACTGATTATTCTAAGTGTTTTTGAGATTCAATAAAATGTAGTTTATTTTTGAAGGGTGTCATTACATTTGTTATAAAGAAGATGGTTAATTATGGACAAAAGCTGGAGCAAATTTTCAAATATGAAAATCTTATTAGTATAATTATAAAAGCCAAGAGCTTGAGGCTATTTAAGCCATGGTATATTGTCACATGATATTTTTATTTAAAAAAAAGTAATGAACACTATCAATTATTCTTTTTATCTTTGATAATGTTTGCTTTAGATTATTTAAAATACATAGTAATCTTATGATTAAATGTGGAGAAAACTGTTTAAATAAAACAAAACATAAAATGCTGTTCTATAGCAAACCAATATATAGTCTTATTACTTATGCAATGCAAAGTATATTTGTCAAATGAAAGATGCTTTGCTTGATTAATGGTTAGGAACAAAGTCATCTGTAAAATAAAAATGGAATAACATTATTTCTGTGGGGTTGCTTTAACCAAAAGAAGTAAAGGTATTAAGAAACTGATAGGATTTTAAAGCTGTTAAATAAACAATGAAATAGAAAAATTATAAATTGGCAACATAACAGAAAGAATAACATTATTTTGTCATTGATAGATCATAATTGGATATATATTTAAATTAATAATATTGGCTACTGCTTTCTCTTGAATTTTTTCATATTAAGTTATTTTGTCTTTGACACAATGTAATTAAGTCACTTACTTTTCCCCAGTATTACATTTTGTTCTTTAAAAATAAAAAAGTACTACTACTCTGAAAACTATGTTTTGAGAATTATTTGCTTATTTTGATGTCCCTATATTGAACATATTTTTGCCTATAAAAACCAACATCTGTAATAGAATTAGTCTATAATTTACTATAGACTTTATAGGAAGGCTTTATAATTATTTTAAAAAATTTCTTCCAACTACCTTTACTTTTCTACTTTATTGCATTAATCCTAATTGCTGCAAAGCCTTGTACAGATATGATTTTAGCTATTAATACATGGGAATACATTTTTTCTTAGAAATCAAAGTCTCAGAACCAAGTGTGATGATCTTGCATGTTCAAAAATGTATGCTATAACTGTTCTATTAATTTCAGGCCAGCACACCTGAAACCTAAAACTAGCTTCACATCTCAAATAAAAGTCTGTTAGCACAAGACAAATAATTCCCCCGAGGATACAATTTCTTCAGAAGATGCAGTTTATCTTAAATATATGCTGATAATTCAAAGAAACTATAACACATCTGCTTAGTTTTTTCCAAAGCAACTAATTACAATCAGAAGTTAGAGCAGAACATTTTGTGAAATGGTGGAAAACAGACCCATAACTCACAATTTCAGAGCACATGAGTTAAATTCACGTGGGTTACTCAGAGTTTTCATGAAGACTCAACAAATAATTAAAATAATTTATGAAACTATTTTTTGTTTCAAATTTTTAAAAAATATGAAAGGAAAGAGATAGAGTCTCTTGTATAGAATTGGATCTCAAACTGCTATGTAAACAGAGGCTAAAGGTGGAAAAAATTCTCATCCAAAAAGCCAAAAGTCTGGCAAGAGGAATAAATGGTATAAATGAGCCAGATGCAGAGTTTATTGTGGAAACTACTACAACAAAGAGAACTCCTTTCTTATCAGGGTCTGGCTTGGTACATGCAAATTTCTTGGTAGGGGGAGGTAAGGAAGAACATTTTGCTTAAGTTTTATGAGGTAGTTTATAAAGATATTAAAACACTGCTTCCTTAAATAATATTGCTCATAGGACTGATTGTTGCCAAAGATCTACCATTGACTTTCAAAAAACAGTAAAATTGAACACTTATTTCTTTGAAGCCAGAAGTCTTTTCCCAATGTTTTTACTTGGAGATTATAAGCTTTTGGTCTTTGTCCTGGTCTTTACCCATGGACCAGCTGTGAAAGTCTCGTACAATCACTGGCTCTGATGCATATTCACACACTAGCCACATTGCTGAGCCTGCCTGGTAAAATAATTTTGCACTGATGTTTTGTTTTGTTCCGTTTTGAATGATGAAGTCAGTGTTCAAACATAGATTAGTATTAAAATTGGAATTCTATAATTTTTTCTGAGTTGCAGTCTGATAAGCAATATTTCTTATGACACTTGATATTCAACCACTAAGCTGTCAATTGGAACATATGAGGGTTGCAAAATGTTCACCATTTGTGGTGTTTCTATTATTTCTCAGTGCTGTATCAGGTAATAAGTCTGACTCTGTGCCAGGGACTATAGAGACTACCTAAATGTTAGGTCATTGGAAGGAGGTAATATGGAGAACTTCATTCAGTCTGATTCACATTAAGACTCTGATTCATTTCTGGGCCAGACGATGATCATAGACTCTTCAAATCTAGAAACTGGGAGATATATCAACTATTATCTAAATCTTCCATTTCCAAGTTTGGGTGAGTATTAGAATCATTTAGGGATCTTTTTAGAGATCCCGAGAGCATGATGCAGATCTACATTTTCTGTTACCTGGTATTGTTCCATAAAAACCATCTCCAATTCAGAGGCTTTAAATAACCTCAAATTATTACATCTATTTCATAAAGTAATTGTGATGGTTGGCTGAATTTTAGGTAGGAGTTTATTTTCCCTTGCTAGTCTCACTTATGATTTTTCA
The DNA here is from genome assembly GCF_964146895.1 of Miniopterus schreibersii. NCBI lineage: Eukaryota > Metazoa > Chordata > Mammalia > Chiroptera > Miniopteridae > Miniopterus > Miniopterus schreibersii. The sequence continues at coordinate 117,097,034 of NC_138102.1, forward strand.
TTATCAGCATTTTACTGGGAGCATTGCTGGAGTTGGGAGGGTCAAACGGCCTCTCCAACAAAGAGTCACTAAGCGTGGGGCCTGGAAATGCATGTTATTTTATTTGATCCATTGGGATCAGTGAAGAAATCAATGTAGAAATGAGAATACATATCTAAACAGGTTTAATACCATGTATGATACATCATAGCTGGTTAATACGAGGCTAAGTCTAGAATTCAGATCTTTGAAAATTTGGTGCCTTGACTTGTTTCTCTACATTATTTCATCTTTTGATGCTTTATATAAAATGATGAGGCATTAATACACTGAGTATGCCATAGGACCATACAATTATATGACATAATTATAAATCTGTTATAAAATTACAGAATTTTTATGGTGGATAATAAATTTCTAAGTTTTTGACTTAGAAATTTTTATTTCTAAGTGTGTGTATTGTGTGTTTATGTACATGAGGGGAGTGTTTTTGTATACCTAGCTGAAGGTCAGAAAATCCTGTTATTTTTTGGATATAAGTCAATGTTAAGTTCCAGTCTGCTGGTCTTGGTTGGGATTTTAGTTTCTTTATGCCTACTCCTTTTAGCAATCATTACAGGCCATAAGTTTATATTTTGAGGTGCTCTCTTTTCAAATTTAAGAAAGAAATAAGTCTTAAGACCTATACTATTAGGAACACTACAGGAATCATAGTGCACCTAAATGCAGGCTTAGCTTAACAAGCAGGTGATAGTTCCCCCAACCCATGATGAAGGCCTGTCAAGAGACTCACATCCCATGTATAAGGAATGACTTTTTTACAGGAAGACATACAGTGAGATTATTCTTTGTCAGTATGGGAAATCACACAAATATCTTCAAATGTGTGGGAACGTTTGTTTTCTTCTCCCCCAAACCAGAATACAAACATTTAGCATCTAAGCTATTAAAAGTAAATCAAGCAACTTGGTTTAGTTACTTTTCACAAGTGTTCCTTAAGGTCAAGATGAAAACTTGATTTACATCTCCAGTTTATCTTCAAGCCATTCCTTGAAAATAAACACATAATAAGAACCAATGGGTCAATGGGGAGAAAAAGAGACATCTGTAATATTTTGAACAATAATAATAAAAACCCCCAATAATGTCATTGTGACAGCATGGATGAACCTAGAGGATATTATGCTAAGTAAAATAACTCAGACAAAGACAAATACCATATGAATTCATTTACATAGAATTAAAAAAAAATAAACAAACAAAACAGAAACAAACTCATTGATACAGAGAACAAATTAATGGTTCCCAGATGGGAGTTGGTAAGGGGTGAGTAAAAAAAGTGAAGGAAGTAAGAAGTACAGATTGCCAGTTATAAAAATAGACACCAGGTTGTAAAGTACAACATAGGGAATATAGTCAATAATGTAATAACTGTGTATGGTGTCATCTCATCTAGTACCCATCTGACACGTATGTCTAGCCACTATGTTGTACACCTGAAACAAATATAATATTGTATGTCAACTTTAATTATAAAATAAATTTAAGATAAATAATAAATAATATACTGAAATAAAGCAGCCTAAATCCAAATTGAGAAAAATAAGCAATTCTCCAAAGAAAGTATAACTCTGCCATTATAAACAAATAAGCTTACTGTTAAGCAGAATATTTTAGCATGTTGGCAATAAAACCCCAAATATCCCTTATAGAAGAGACTTCTACTCTTTACCCCAGCCAGTTTTCTTTTTCTTCTGGGCACACAGGCACAGTACAGTTGCTCTTCTCCTGACATTGGGAGAGCTATTGACTGGTTCTAGCCAATGTGTTGTAAGAAGAAAGGAAATCTATATGAGATTTCACTGAACTTTCCCCATACTAGAACAACCACATCAACTTTTATTGAGATAGATGAACAAGATGGCATACTCTGGATCACCGAGTAGTAGCATGAAAGATAATTGCTCTGGAGAGTCACCCAGGCTTCACATATACATTGTATGAGAAATAAAAGGTTTTCTTTCACCACTGACATTTTGGTGATTTTTGTTTGCTTTGATTGTAGCATATCCTAGCTTACTCCAACTAAGGAAAACCCATTCTAGAAGAGTTTTGCTCTACCTTTCCATACTTAAAAAAGGAAATACAGTGATTTGTCTAGTGGTTGTTTCTAAAGGTAAATTGAGCCTTCCTTTGGTACCTTCTAACATGCTTTATGACTGGTATCCTAAAAATATACATTGCTCTGGGATGGGGAAAGTCTTGAAGGGGGTGTTTGTGAGTGCTGGTAACAGTTTGAGCTGGGTCTCCTTTAACATGTGTGTAATTTATGGCAATTCATTAATGCTGGTTTCAAATCTTGTTCACTGAAAATGTGTCAATCTGTACAGTTAAAATATACTAAGACAGGTTTGTTAAATCAGCATACATAGGATATTATTTATTATTTAAATAAATTCTATACTTTATTTAAAAGTTTACTAAAAAGAACTGTAGAAAACATAAAAGTATATTACTATTTTGCTTATATTTGTTTCAAGGCCCCTTCTCTTTTAAGAGGTCTAGAATATCAGATAACTTTCTTAATATCTTCAGAATCTGTAACTCAATTTATTCTTGCAAATATTGTTAATTATTAATATCAGAAACAGAAAAATGGAGAATATCCTTGTGTCTTGTGTCAACTGGAATAATTGAGGGTTCCCTGAGACCTAGATAAATTCATTTCAAACTTTTATTGTAATCCTTAAGGGAATCAAAGTACTCACCAAGATTTCTGCATATTCTTTGTAATTAGAATAGATTTCTGCCATCTTTTGCTCTGGGCTTCTAATTCCATACAATTTATTTCAATTATAGCTCCTTTAATATGCTTTATGTGCCAACTCTCTTCAGAGATGAATTAACTGATATAAAAATCTCAGCCATTTGTTTAATTAAAAAAAAAATACTCCACCCCTCAGAGGACACTTAAATATGTGTCACACTTGAAGATTGGGTGTAGTTAGATCTTTGAAGAAGGCAGGTTTGTTAAATCAGCATACACAGGATATTATTTATTACTTCTTTAAAAGAACTTTAGTGAACTTCTGGTTTTATCTCTAACACATAAAAAGCTTGGAAACCCTCACTCCCCTCCTTATAACAAGGAAAAAAAAAAAAAACTTGAATAATCTGAACATTAACTTTCCTTGGGCCTTTCAAAGAACATAAATGGTAATTTTGATGAATAGCTGGAGGCTGAGTGTGGACCGGCTTGAGAATGAAAACTCCTGGAGGCTGCAGTCTCAGAGGAGCACAAACTTTTATGGATTTTATCTCCAGAGAACCCATTACAGTCTCATGGATCTAAGAAAGATCTCCCCCTAGGTCTTGTAGAGAGAAGGAAACAGTAATCAATGTGAAATATACCCACAATATTTTCCATAACAAAGACCTACTCTCTAGGAAAAAAAAATTTTTTGTCTATTTTAACTAGTGCCTTATTCTAGTTGGAGAAGGGCATTTTGCTCTCTCTATCAACAAACCCAACACACCCACCCATCTTGTTGCACATAAGGGAAAAAACAAGCTATGCCAATGAAGAAGCATTTGTGAAGATCAGAGCCTAGAGACAAAGGCCAACTAAAATGTTGAAATTTATAATGAGGTTACAGAATGCTTCTCTCTAACACCTTAACAATACTGCAACAGTGCTTTGGTAAACCAGTGGATTACATCTGAAAGAACTGCAGATACAGACTGTGTCTTAGGAGGAATACATAGGAAGTTCAAAGCAGAGAGGGGAATACAAAAAAAGAACCTAAGGAATCTGAAGGCTCTGGAAACTATAGCTACAGCAAACATTTAACCTAGCTCAATTCTTGTCCAGAAAAACAAGAAACTTCACAGTAAAGGCTTTTTATCTCAGTTTCTATTACTTGATACATCAAATCAGGTGTTAAACAAAATATTACAAGGTGTGCCAAAGGTAACAAAAGAACAATATGAAGAGACAGATCAAGCATCAGAGCTAGACTTAGACATGAGACAGATGTTGAAATTATCAGATTGGGAGCTTTGAAATTAGAAATCAACTACAAAAAGTAAGTGAAAAGACCTACAAATATGTGGAGATTAAACAGAATGTTACCACAAAATGACTAGGTCAAAGAAGAAATAAAAGGTGAGATAAAAAGATAGAGACAAAAAAGAATGACAATACAACATATCAAAACTTTGGGATGTAATGAAAGCAGTAATAAGACAGAAGTTTATATTATTACAGGCCTATTTCAAGAAACAAGAAAAATATCAACTAAACCACCTAACATCACATCTTAAAGAACTAGAAAAAGAAGAACAAAAGGAGCCCCAAGTCAGCAGAAAAAAGGGAATAATAAAAATTAGAGCAGATTGAATGAAATACAGAACAAAATGACTATACAAAAAATTAATGCAACAAAGAGATAGTTCTTTGAAAAGATGAATAAAATCGACAATCCCCTGGCTAGACTCATTAAGGAAAAAAGAAAAAAAACCTCTCAAATAAACACAATCAGGCCCAGCCGGGCGTGGCTCAGCCTAGGATCCAGGCAATCGGGGTTCGATTCCTGGTCAGGGCACATGCCCGGGTTGCGGGCTCGATCAATGACTCTCTCATCATTGGTGTTTCTATCTCTCTCTCTCCCTCTCCTTTCCTCTCTCTGAAATCAATAAAGATATATTTAAACAAAAAAAAATAAACACAATCAGAAATGAAAGAGAAGTAACCACAGACATCACATAAATACAAGGATTAAACTAGAATACTATGAAAGATTATATGCCATCAAATTCAGTAACCTAAAATATATTGATAAGTCCCTAGAAATATATAACTTTACTAGACTGAGTCATGAAGAATTGGAAAATTTAAATAGACCGATCAATAGTGAGGAAAATGAAACAACCATCAAAAACTTTCCAAAAGGTAACAGTCCAAGACCAGATGGCTTGAATTCTACCAAACACTCAATGTTGGTAGATTGAATATCCATCTAGCTATCTATCGATGAAGAGTTGATACCTATCCTTCTCAAACTCTTCCAGAAAACTGAAGAAGAGACAATACTTTCTAACACACTTTTTGAGCCCAATGTAACCCTGAGCCAAATCCTGGCAAGGATAACACACAAAAAAGGAAACTACAGATCAATATATCTGATGAATACAGATGCAAAAATCCTAAACAAAATTCTTATATATCAAATACAATAATACATTAAAAAATAAGGCATCACAATCAAGCAGAGTTCATTCAGGATGGTTCAACATACACAAATCGATCAATGTAATACACCAAATTAACAAAACGATAAAAATCATGTGATCTTATTAATCAATGCAAAAGATTTAATAACTATGATTGATATGTGGAAGATTCAATGACAAAAATTAGACAACATGCAAAGCATATATTTTATAAGCAAAAATAGGAAATTTTAGGAAAAAACCAAAAAAAAACTAGAGGTGAAAAGGACTGTAAAAGAAATGAAGAATACTTGTGATGGACTCAACAATAAATGACACCAAAGATATATAACATTGACTTTGAAGATAGATCAGTGGAAATTTCCTGAACTAAAATGCAAAGACAAAGGAATAAAAATACCGGAATGGAATATTCAAAATGTGGAACACTTTTAAAACATAAAATATACATAATTAGAATACAGAAGAAAGCAAAAGAACTATTTGATAAATTAATGGCTGAAAACATAACATATTAATTACAGACACCAAAACAGAGTTACAGGAAGCAAAGAAAAGAATCACAATGACCATTACATTGAAAAACATAAAAACAGACATGGAATGAAATATTTAAAGTGTACAGAAGATAAAAAGCCATAGTAACCTAGAATTCTATATTCAATGAAATTATCCTTTGAAAGTGAAGGAGAATGGATATTTTCTGAAAAACAAAAATAGCAGGAGTTCATCACTGCTAGACCTTCTTTACAGAAAATGTTAAAAGATCTTAAGCAGAAGACAAATGATAAAGGAAAGAAGCTTAAGTCTACATAAAGAAAGAATGTTAGAGAAGTAATAAACAGAGGTAAAATAAATATTTTATCTTTATTATTCTTAATTGGTATAAAAGATAACTACTTAAACAAAAATAGTAGTACATCAAGAAAATGAAATATTAAATACAGATCAATGTATCGGGACATGATAGCATATCAAAAAAGGAAACAAATGATAGCAATATAATAAGGGAAGGGAGAAATTAGGAATATTTTGTTTTATTGACATTAGGCTTACAATATTATATATATATATGTGTGTGTGTGTGTGTATATGTATATATATGACTAATGTAAGTTTACAGCAGCAAAAGAAAATAAATAAAAATTAGAGCAGGAATCAATGAGATTGAAAACTGAAAAATAAAGACAATCAACAAAACCAAAATATGGTTCTTTGAAAGAGTTGTGTTCATGGATTGGAAGACTCAATATTATTAAGATGTCAGTTTTGCCCAACTTGATCTATATATCAATGCAATCTCAATCAAAATCCCAGTGAACTTTCTTGATGACATTGAAATTGAGATATTTTCATGGATGTTTTGGAGTTTACCTGCTGGCCCCTACATGAAATATAGTTATATTACAGTCAACACAGAAGTAAGTTTTTAGCTTTTCCACATATATAAATTCATATACATTTTTAAAGTATTTATATTTATGTATAAACATGTACATTCTAAAGTTTATGTGGAATGACACAAACAAAGAATAGCATAAATAGTACTGGAGAAGAAAGGGCTCCAATCTACCTGATTTTACTTTATTTTTTTAAATTAAATTTATTGGTGTGACATTGGTTAATATGATCACATAGGTGTCAGGTGTGGGGTTTCTATGTTACAAGATCTATATATTGCAGTGTGTACCTACCACTTAAAGTCAAATCTTCTCCTGTCACCTTGAATTAGGACCCCCTTCACCCTCCACCCCCTTCCCTCTGGCAACTACCACACTGCTGTTTGTGTCCATGAGTTTCAGTTTTATATCCCACATATGAGTGAAATCACATGATTCTTGGCTTTTTCTGTCTGACTTATTTCACATAACATAATATTCTCAAGGTCCATCTTTGTTTTTGCAAATGGCAGTATTTCATCTTTTCTTATGACTGGGTAGTGTTCCATTGTGTGCATGTACCACATTTTCTTTATCCAGTCCTCTATTGCAGGACACTTTGGTTGTCTCCATGTCTTGGCCACTGTGAAAAATGCTGCAGTAAACAGAGGGGTTCATATATCTTTGCAAGTACATGTTTTTCAGTTTTTTGGGTATATAACCAGAAGAGGAATTGCTGGGTTGTATGGTAGTTCTATTCTTAATTTTTTGTGGAATCGCCAGACTGCTTTCCATAATGGTTGAACCAGTCTACATTCCCACCAGCAGTGAATGAGGGTTCCCTTTTCTCCACAACCTCTCCATTTTTATTGCTTGTCTTTAGCTTATTATTGTTATTGCTTGTCTTTAGCTTATTATAAAACTATAGTAATTAAGCTATGATAGTACTGTTGAAAGTATAGATAGATTAATGAAAAACAAATGGAGAGCTCAGAAATAACCTAAAATATATAGTCAGTTAATCTTTGACAAAGGAGCAAAGGCAATTTAAGGGAGAAAGTAGAGTCTTTTTAACAAATGATGCTGGTAAACATAGACATCAATATACAAAAATTTTTTAAAAGATACTATAGACTTTATTAAAATTGGAAAATCCTGCTCTGCTAAAGGCACAATTAAGAGAAACAAAAGACAGCCACAAACTGGCAGAAAATAATTTGCAAAATACAAAAAATCTTGTATTCAAAATAAACAAAGAACTATTAAAATTCAACAATAAGAAAGCAAATAGTCTAATAAAAAATGGGCAAGTGACCAGAAAAGATACTTCACCAAAGAATATGTAAATATGACAAATAAGTGTATTAATTTTTGTTATTATAAATTGCAAAATAAAGTAATTACAAAATACCACAATAAAACTATGTGAATGATCGACATCCAATAACATTGATAATACTTATTTTTTGTAAGAAAGTAGAGCAACTGGAAATCTCTTTTATAACTCTTGGAGATGCAAAGCTAACCATGGTCTTACTATGTGATCTAGCTATTGTGCTCTATGTGTACATCCAACTCATTTGGGAACTTACAGTCACATAAAAAACTTGCTTATAAGTATTTATAACAGTTGTATTTATAATCACCCAAACCTGGAACTAACCAATAGGTGAATGAAAACAAATTGTGGTACACCCATACAATTGAATATCATTCAACAATAAAATAAAAAAAAGAGCTATCCAGCCACAAAAAGACATAGGTAAATTTTACATACATATTGATATTGAAACAAGCCAACCTGAAAAGCCCACACACTATATAATTGCAATTATATGACATGTGGAAACAATAAAAGTATAGCAATTCTAAAAAGTTTAATAGTGGTTGTGAGAGGCTCAGAGGGAAGGGAAGACTGTTGAATAGGTAAAGCACAGGGTTGTTTTTTTTTTAGAGTGGTAAAACTAATCTGTATGATACTGTACTGGTGAATGAATGACTTGATGGATGTATCAAAACCCATCAAAACCTATAGAACTTACAATACAGATATCTCTTTTAATTCTATGAAGTCTTATGTATATTCATAGGCACATATGTATTCATGGTTATTACGTAACTCAAAAAATTCTGGATTCTAGATGAAGTTCTTGTAATAATATTACTAAGATACTCTGACAACTAGCATTCAAGTTTGTAATTATAGAAATTGGAAGCTAAACCTTTTGCTTGTCTTCACATTCAATAATATTACTGATTATTTAAACTAAGAGATAATATATCATTGTAAAAGCTAAATGGAATATTGATTTATTAGTTTCAGATTATTTTTATTCAATGTTAATATATGGTATCATAGATAATAAAGACTGCTTTTTGCTTTGCTAATACGGGCACTGTTTTTAGTAATTGTCACCGTTCAAATATTTACTTCTACCACATCATCATGATAGTGCTGTTTACCAAAGTTCCACACGTTTATGTGGTCATGGATTTCTGATTATCTAACAATACTAGATATTTGCCTTGATGTTACTAAGCACCCATACCTGAGTAATTTTATTTTAGTTAATCACAAACACTGTATTATAATTACCTTATGTTATAAGGTAAAAATAACAGTGTGAAATTAATCTAGATCTACTACCTGAATACTCTAAAATACATTGCATAAATTCAACTCAAAAGTTTAGGGACCATTTTTAACGGCAGTATTTGTGTATAAGTAACAAGTCTCTTAAATAAGCCTCACATATGTGTTATAACTGAAATTTTGTTTCTTTCTCACTATCCCTATCTTACCCTGATGTGGCTGACAAAGCAGTTCAGATGCTTTTTGCTCACACTTAGCTAATAGAAAACATGACAATTATTTTAAATGAAAACTTTTTCTCAATTGAAATTCAGGATTCAAAATAGGATTCCAGTCCAAGATAGTAATAAAATATTTAAACATAGTTTAGGATCAGATCTTCTCTTCCATCTCAAATCTACTTCAGACTGGAAGATTGCATTGAGTGGAAATGGTGGGGATCGGATTAGCATGTGAAAAGCAGCTCTTTGCAAATCCACGGGGGAAACAGAAGAGAATAGAATGATAAGGGAATAAGACAATTTTTAATTGAACTGATGCCCTCTTATTTTGTCTGCACCCCTTTGTCCTTTAAGTGGTTTTCTTTAATGGGATATTTTCATGGCTGTTTTGGAGTTTACCTGCTGCACCTTACATATAATATAGTTATATGATAAGCAACAAAGAAATGTTGAGTTTTAGCTTTCCCACACATATAAATTCATATATATTTAAATTATTTACTTTTATATAAAATATATATTATATACACATTATATATAAGATATATAACAGCAATAAACTTAAAATATTCCTCAAAACTAAGCGCAGAAAAAGAAAATATATTTTTTTAATGTGAGAGAGAGGTTAAGAGAAAAGAACAGAACATTACAATTTAATGTAAACCTAATAGAATTTATAAAATATAAGACAAGGATGAATGGTGTGGTCAACAGAAAATGTTTAAAGAATTTCCCAGAATATTTGAAAGGCAGTAATTACAGAGTAAAGAAAGAAAATAGATCTTGAGAAAGGGAAATGCAGCTAAATCTATTCATGGAATGCTATTGGGAAAAATTCACAACAGAAGAGGCAAATGTAAGGGTGAACAGAAAATATATTATCTCTTAAGGAACAATTATAGACTGTATAAAAGCAACAATAGATTCTTAAAGTCAAGAATAAATTTTCAAGTTTTAAGATAAAAAACAAAGTACCAATTTTATTCTATATCATAGTTCCAATGGCAAATTAGAGATAGTCTGAGGCAAAGCCCAGAGGGACTGGCACATCCACATCCTTGCTGAAACACCTGGGAAAGAATGTACGTTAGGAAACAGGAAATTGAGTATAGAGACACAATAAAGAAAGGAGTGTGAGTGAATCAGTGTACATGCTTGTAAATCCAAACAGATATTGAGTGAGAAACAATAATAATAATGACTAATTTGAAGGATAAAAAACCAAATTGCCAAAAATCTAATAACAGAGGGAATGGAGAATATTTTATTTCAAGAATTTGAGTTATTTTTAATGGTTTTAGGTAATAGAAATAATAAATATACACTTTGGAAGGTCAGATATTAATTTTAAAGTTTTTAAATAATCACTAAAAGAAAGAAAATACAGCTCAAAACTTTTAAATCAATAGAGAAAATTATGAAGAAAGCTTTAAATTCAATCAGAGACCAAAGAAGATAATATAATCTGAATCTCTCAACAGTTATAATAAATGTAAGCATCAATTTATGAAGAGTGTGGACTTTAAAATTGGATGTTAAAAAATATCCAGCTACACTCAATCTAACAGGAATAAGTGAAATGTAATTATTTTGAAAAGTTAAAAAATAGAAAATAGTTTACCAGGTACTTAGTAACCAAAAGATACCTGGCAAAGTGACAAAAATATTCTAAAGTTAAATTGAACAAGCAATAATAGGGTTAAAGATAAAAAAGATTCCTTCGAAAGGGATAAAAGAAATATTCTGAACTACAGTGTTTCCTGAGTGTTTGTGTCTCCCCAAAACTCATACGTTGAAATCCTAATACTGAGTGATGGTATTTGGGGGTGGGGGAAACATTGGGAAATAATTTTTTCATAAGAGTGGATTTCTCATGAATAGGATTGGTGATCTTATAAGGGGCCAGAGAGCTAGCTAGTCCACTTTCTGCCATATGAGGGTACAACTAAAAGACAGCCCTTTCTGTAAACCACCAAGGGGGCCCTTACCAAGAATATGGCCATGCTGACAGCCTAATTTTGAATTTCTAGCCTCCAGAACTGTGAGAAGTAAATGCTTGTTGTTTTTCTCTAACTGACTTATTCCAGGTCCATTCATGGTGTTATAAAGGACAAAACTTTCTTCCTTTTTATGGCTGAGTAGTATTCCATGGTGTAAATGTCCCACAGCTTTTTTATCCACTCATCTACTGATGGGCACTTGGGCTGCTTCCAAATCTTGGCCATTGTAAACAGCACGGCAATGAACACAGGTGTGCATATATTCTTTTGAATTAATGATTCAGGTTTCTTCAGATAAATTCCCAGAAGTGGAATTGCTGGGTCATAAGGCAATTCCATTTTTAATTTTTAAAAAATATATATCTTTATTGATTTCAGAGAGAGGAAGGGAGAGGGAGAGAGGGAGATTAGAAACATCAACAATGAGAGAGAGTGATTGATCGGCTGCCTCCTGCACGCCCCAACTGGGGATCGAGCCCGCAACCTGGGCATGTGCCCTGACTGGCAATCAAACTGCAATCTCCTGGATCCTAGGTTGATTGATGCTCAATAGCTGAGCCACACACAGCCGGGCCATTTTTAATTTTTTGAGGAACCTCCATACTGTTTTCCACAGTGGCTGCCCCAGTCTGCATTCCCACCAGCAGTGTACTAGGGCTCCCCTTTCTCCACACCCTCGCCAGCACATTCCTTTGTTGATTTATTGATAGTAGCCATTCTGATGGGTGTGAGGTGATATCTCATTGTGGTTTTAATTTGCATTTCTCTGATGATTGATGACATTGAGCATCTTTTCATATAATATCCCTCATATGTGGAATGTGAAGAACAAACTGAACTACCAAGCAAAATAGAGACAGACACATAGATAGCAGGCAGACAGCTCTGGTTGGAAGGGAATGTTGGGGGGTGGAGTAGAGTGGGGTGGGATTGAGCAAAAAGAAAAAATAGAGAACTCATGGACATGGAAAGTATCATGGTGATTGCGGGGGATCAGTGGTGGTGGAAGAGGTCATAGAGGGGATAATTGGCAATGGAAAAAATAAAATTAAATTAAATTAAAAATACACAAGTAAACCAAAAAAAAGGAGAAAAAAAAAAGCTTGTTGTCTAAGCCACTCAGTCTATGGTAATTTGCTATAGCAGTCTGAACTAAAACAAAGAGATAGATTATAATAGTAAAATGAACTGTAATGTACCTGCAAAACAATCTTTCAAAAGATACATAAGATTTAATGATGAAAGTTATTAAACTTTATTGAATGAAAGAGACTAAAGTAGAAATATATATAAAAAAGAGTTTTCCCACATATATAAATTCATGTACCTGGCTTATAGATGGAAAGACTAAATATAGCAAAGATGTTTATTTTCCCAATATAATTTGCATCTTAAATGCATTCTAATATTATATCATACAACACAGCATAATAAATTAAGCCAAAATTTTATATAAAGAAATAGAGGGGGCCCAACTAGAAAATTTGAAGTAGGAGGAGAGACCTATTATAAAATTCTACTGACTATAAAATTACTATTAAAACTAGACAAAGAAAATAATGAGTTATTTTTATAGGACTCCACTAGACTAAGAAGAGAGAGAGAGAGAATGATGTATTACTATTTATGTAATACTGCTAGGAAAAAAATAGCTGTTCACATAAAAAGGGTGATAAACTTAGATTTGTATTTCACACAATCACTTAAAATATACTCTTGTGTATTCAATATTGTATTAGTTTCCTAGGGCTGCTACAACAAAGTGTCATAAACTAGGTGGTTTAAACAGAAATTTAATCTCTCAAAGATCTGTCCTCTAGAAATCCAAAATCAAAATGTTAGCAGGACCATGCTCCCTCCGAGACCCTAATTTCTGATTACCATCAATCCTTGGCATGCATCCACCTTTTTCACGTGTCTCTTCTTTCTGTATCCAAATTTTTTTCTTCTGATAAGAATGCTGGACATGTTGGATTAAAAGCCTACCCAACTCCAGTAGAGTCTCATTTTAACTTAACTAATTGCATTTACAATGAGACTATTTCTAAGTAAGGTCACATTCTGATGTAGTGGGGGTTTGTTTGGATTTCAACATATATTTTGAGGCAAACAATTCAACCTCTAACGGTTCATCTACCTTCTGACCTCTTTCCCAAATTCCTTTCCTTCCCCTGAGCAAAATACATCCACCCCTTCCCAACATCCCCCAAAGTCTAAAGCATTCAAGCGTCAACTTAATCTCATCTAAATGTCATCAGCTTAAAATCCCGAATGTCTTCATCTAAATCATTTAAATCAATTACCTGTGAGACTCCAGATATTATTCATCCTTGGGCAAAATTCCTTTCCTGTGAACCTCTGACTAGACAAGTTATTAATTTCCAAAATACAATGGAGGGAAAGCATGTACAGACATCTGCATTCCAAAGGGAAGAAATTTAAAGGACTGAAGAGGTCATGAGTCCTAAATAAGTCCAAAATCCAGTAGGTAAATTTCATTAGATTTCAAGGCCTGAGAATAATCCTCTGTGGCCCTATACTCTGTCCTTTGGGCCCACTGGGGCAGTGCCCTTGTTCTCCTCGGATCCTGTGCCCTTGGACCCAAGGTGGCAGCAAGTAGCCCTGCAGTCTCTGCTTTCAGAGTCATTCTTCCTTCATTTCCTCCAATCTCTCTCTTTTAGTCCATGCTGGCATTATTTCTGTTGGTATGCTATTCTCAAAAATCTTCTTGACCTTCTGTGCAATCCTCAAGGGGCCAAGCCATCAAACAAGGGAATCCTCATCTGGCTGGTGTGGCTCAGTGGTTGAGCATGGACCTATGAACGAGGATGTCATGGTTTGATTCCTGGTCAGGGCACATGCCCAGGTTTCAGGCTTGATCCCCCAGAGGGGCTTGCAGGAGGCAGTCGATCAGTGACTCTCATTGATTCCATCTCCCACTCTCTTCCTCTCTCTGAAATCAATAAAAACATAATTTAAAAAACAACAACAAGAGAATCTTCTACAGTTCTTTTTCAGGTAATTTTATTTCTATTCCTGGCTTCTTTTGAGATGGTTGATTGGATTTATAAGGGACACATCTAACCTCTTTAGCAAATGATTTTAGACACACTCATGGTTCTGTTTCCAGGATAGGCTGAAAATTTTCTAAATCATCAAGTGCTGGTTTAATGATCTACCCTAGTGAAGTATGACCTCATTTTAACCTAATTAATTTCATTTGTAACAATCCTATTTCCAAATTAGATCTACATGTATATATGCATATATGTATCTGTAAATGTATATGTGTATACACATATGTGTATATAAATGTGTATACATGTATGTACACATATAGTTAGTTGGTAAGGATGTGAGAGATCAATTTTTCAGTACTGTTAAGAGAAGTATAAACTGTTACAGTCACCTTGAAAACAATTTAAGAGGATCTTATAAAATTTTAATGAAATGATCTCATCATTTTATTCACTTTTAAGTTCATACCTGTATCAGTTAGCTATTGTTCAAATGTACATTGTTCGGGGGAATGAGGAGATTTCCCATCCTTCTTCATTCCTATAGAAAGTTGAGGAACAAGAACTTTTTTCATCTTGAACCATCTGTCTAGTTTTGTTGCACTTTTAAAAAGAAATGTATCATCTGACTGGGCATGGCTCAGGGGTTGAGTGTCAACCTAGGATCCAGGCAGTCAGGGTTCGATTCCTGGTCAGGGCACATGCCTGGGTTGTGGGCTCCATTCCCAGTAGGAGGCATGCAGGAGGCAGCTGATCAATGACTCTTTCATCATTGATGTTTCTATCTCTCTCTCTCCCTCTCCTTTCCTCTCTCTGACATCAATAAAGATATATTTAAAAATAAATAAATGTATCTTAAAAACTTCATTTATTTCTATATATTTGATTGCAGTAAATTCTCTTTGTCACAATTTATCTCCATAATTCTTTTAGAGACATTAGTTTCCCTCTATATTTAATTACAAGTAATTTAGGCACAGCTTTCTTCAGTAAGAACCTGTTCTAATGTCTTTTGTAAGTCCTTTTGCCTAAATGAAAGGATGTATTAAATGTCATCTTAATTCATTAAGAGATCTTATCAAAGTACCTCCCTTGCTTTTGATTTTGTCTGTGTCCCCAGGCTGTATCTTAACTTGAGAATCTTCTACTGACTGTAGAGATGGAAACAAAAGACAGTTTTAATTTCCCATCCAAAGTTCTGGGATCTCTACTGCACCTCTAAATTCTGCTTGAAATCTGCTCAATTCTTTTATAAACTTATCAGTTTCTGTTGGTAGTTTATATGCAGCAACAAGCTCAAACTTTTAACATTTGGCCTAGAAACACTTTGACACATGTTCCTTTGATATCTTTTCTATTATTAAATTTTTCATGTGATAGTTTTACCAAATATTTCACCACTACATAATATTTATTACAATAGCATAAATTAAAGATCATTTTAATTTATGATATATTTTAAAATATTTGATATTAAATACCATATCCATTCCTGAATTTTTAAAAAAATCACTTAACAGACTAGAACTAAAAGAAAACACACATACACACAGCTTATATGTTGATTTATTTCAGATCTTTCTTGCAGCAACAAAAACTATGTTGTCATTCTGCAGCATTTTCCTGAATTGTGAAATTATAAAAATAAAAATCTTAATAGCAAACAATGTTTTTGAAATACTCCCAGGTTTTTAACATAAAACAAAATATGCTTGAACAATTTTAAGCGACTCTCTACTTGGACATATGCAGGAAAATATGGAATGTTAGTGTAACGTTTATAAATGTTGTGCCTAATAGTTGTATAGCTTCTTTGACAAAAATCTAATTGTAAACTTTAATAATAATTGTATGGAGCCTATGGGAATATAAATGTCATACTCATATTTTTAATAGTAACACTTTGAAACAAATGGGTTTTGAATGTTGTAGAGCACAGAGCACTTGTAAATAACTAAACATCACTAGTTCCATCCAAATAGAAGAATTTGCCTTTCATAAGCACTAAAAGAAAATACACCTTCAAAACAGAAACTTTTTATAATGTATCTGATTCCATGGGCAATTCAACCAAATTAAAAATTACCCATTACATATAATATTAGGTCATACTGCAAAATTTGTTTACTTAAAGAATCCTTTTTTAAACACTTGCTAACATAGTAATAGTTCAAAAAAACTTACTGAATTATTAAACTCCTTGGATAAGAATAAATTTCATTTTAAGGTTAAAACATCTTTAGAAAGACAAATTGTCCCTTTTTATTGTGCAATCCCCTTTTTTAAACTACATATAATTATAAAATATTTGTAAACTGATATGATCAAAGTTTATAGATATTCATCACATCATTGGTACCTTTGCACAGTTGCTGAGTTTATTTCACTAGTACTTAAAAGCAAAAGAGCCACTATCTCTCCCATTATCAGCTAACTTCCTGTCAAACTCTGTCAACAGAGGGCTTTAAAAGGCAACTAGAAGATGGGAGGAAAAAAATAAAAACAAAAAAACTTCCTCTTCCCCAATTGATTGCCGTTCCTGTCAGCAAAGCCTCATCATAGCCCTTTTGCTAACTATTACAGTTGCTTCAAGTTTTTAGACTTTGCTTTTATGACACTGACAGAATGATGCCCATCATACTCTTTTTCATACTCATAAATTAGAAAACAACCTGATTAAAAAATGAACAAAAAGACTGGTGCAGCCATTATGAAAACAGTATGGAGTTTCCTCAAAAAAATAAAAATGAAACTGCCATTTGACTCAGTGATCCCACTCCTTGGAATACATCTGAAGAAACCCGAAACACTAATAAGAAAGAACATATGCACCCCTCTGATCATAGCAGTGTCATTTACAGTAGTTGAGATCTGGAAACAGCCCAAGTGCCCATCAGCAGATGAATGGATAAAAAAGCTGTGGGACATTTTCACCACAGAATACTATGCAGCTGTAAAAAAGAAGGGTCTCTTACAGTTTGAGACAGCATGGAGGGACCTGGAGATATTATGCTAAGTGAAATAAGCCAGTCAGAGAAAGACAAGTACCACAGGACCCCACTCATATGTGGAATCTAATGAACAAAATAAAGTAATGAACAAAACAGTTCCAGAGCCTGGCCTGTGTGGCTCAGTGGTTGAACACTGACCTATGATCTAGAAGATCCCAGTTTGATTCCTGGTCAGAGCATGTGCCTGAGTTTCAGGCTCTATCTCCAGTGAGAGGTGTGCAGGAGGCAGCCGATCAATGACTCTCTCATCATTGATGTTTCTATCTCTCTCCCTCTCCCTTCCTCTCTCTGAAATCAATAAAGATTTATTTAAAAAAAAAATACAGGCTTGAGAAACAAGATGGTGGTGTAGGGAACATCTGCACCCGCTGCCTCCCGCAACCACATCAAAATGACAACTAAAATACAGAACCACCATCACTCAGAGCCTCCTGAGATCTGGCTGCACAGAACCTACAACCAGGGAGCTGAAGGAGCATCGAGACTGGGAGGGGGGGTGGAGATGCGGGCGGGGCGTGGCTGAATCCCGGACACGCGGCTGCTGGCCCACACCCGGTGCTGCGGTTGAAACCTGGGAGGGAATCTCGGCGGTGGAGGTTTCCTGGAGGAGGGAGGGGTCCCAGCCCCACAGCAGGCCCCCAGCCCAGGGCTCCAGGCTGGGAAGAGACGTCCCCACAACTCCGGGCTGTGAAACCAGCGGGGACTGTCCCTGAGAGTCACGGAGGCTTCGGGAGCCCCAGCAGCTCCTCTAAAGGGCCCAGCACGGACTCACTCGGACGCTCCCTCTGAGCCCAGCGCCGGGCAGCAGCCGGAAAGGACCTGGGACACTCGGGGGGAACTAACCTGCCTGAGATCCGGGCGAGAGCTGGAGGGGCGGCTTCCTCCCAGGCAGAGGGGCTGGCAGAGGCCCTGGCTCCTTTGGCGAGTCCTCCGCGCACACAGCGGGCAGGCAGGCGCCATGTTTGAATCGCCAGCACCTGACTCCCACCTTTGGCCCCGCCCCGTGATTCCCCGAGGCCCCGCCCCTCCCCACCTGCAGCTCATCCAGGCCATTTCCAGGGGCTTTTCTGTGCAAGTGGCCTCTCTAGCCTCATGCTTAGGACTTTCCTAAAATCTCTCAAACAAGCAGCAGCGGGCCCCATAAGGCTTGATAAGTGGCCCCAGGCCTGGCACTAGCGGCAGCTGCATTGGTTCATAGCTGGGCCTCTCCTGGACACCTCCAAGCCCAGCACAAGTAGCAGCCAACTACGGTTTGCTGTGTAGCTCATGCTGGGTGGCCCTGGGCAAGGCACTGGCACAGGCTGACTTGCACCTCCCTGGAGGCCCCAGAGACAGTGCACCTGGTGGTCAGACTCGACCACACTGGATTACAGCCCTACCACAGCCACCAGTGACACACTCAAGGGGTGCACTTGGTGAACACCAAAGCCCCACTGAAGTAAATCCCACTCCATAGGGGTGTCTCCAGCACAGCAACTCTCTGGCTGTAGTTGCAGCTGGTCCTCACAGCCAGTTGGCCTGGGGGTCAATTCCTCCCAGTGATGCCAACAGCAACCAAGGCTCAACTACAGCAGGACAGTGCACACAGCCCACACAGGGGAGCACCTGGAAGGCCCAGCTCAGGTGACTGGGGAGGCTGAGCCACTGGACCCTACAGGACACCTACTACACAAAGCCACTCTACAAATTCCAGGAGACACAGCAGCTCTACTTAATCCATAGAAGCAAACACCTGGAAGCAGCCAAATGCGAAGGCAAAGAAACATGTCACAAAGGAAAGAATAGAAGAAATCTCTAGAAGAGGAACTAAATGAAATAGATCCAAGCAAGCTAACAGATACAGAGTTCAGAATAATGGTTATAAGGTTGCTCAAGGATATTAGTAAGAGTATGATGAAAGTAATTGAGAAAATCGATGACATAATGAAGTACCAATTTGAAATGAAGGCTACACGCACTGAAATGAAGAATAATTTACAGGGAATCAACAGTAGAGTAGAGGATGCTGAGAATCAAATCAGCAATTTGGAACATGAGGAAACAAAAAACACCCAACCAGAAGAGCAAAAAGAAAAAAGAATCCAGAAATATGAAGATAGCATAAGGAGCCTCTGGGACAACTTCAAAAGACCCAACATTCGTATTATTGGGGTGGGTGCCAGAAGGAGAGGAAAGAGACCAATAAATTGAAAACCTATTTGAAAAAATACAGAAAACTTCCCCTACCTGGGGAAGGAAATAGACTTACAAGTCCAGGAAGCACAGAGGGTCCCAAACAAGAGGAACCCAAAGAGCCCCACAGCAAGACACATCATAATTAAAATGCCAAAGGTTAAAGACAGAGAATCTTAAAAGCAGCAAGTTAATTACCTACAAGGGAGCACCCATACGACTGTCAGCTGATTTCTCAACAGAAACTTTGCAGGCCAGAAGGAAGTGGCAAGAAATATTGAAAGTGATGAAAAACATGGAACTACAACCAAGATTACTCTACCCAGCAAAGCTCTCATTTAGAATTGAAGGTCAGATAAAGAGCTTCACAGACAAGAAAAAGCTAAAGGAGTTCATCACCACCAGACCAGCACTACAGGAAAAGTTGAAGGGTCTTCTTTAAGAAGAAGCTAATGAACAAGAGAATCTAATGAACTAAATAGATCCAGAGACATTGACGCATGCAACAGATGATCATATTTCAGAGGGAAGGGGGGTGGAGGGTGGGAAGAGATTAACAGAAGAAGTTACAGGCATATATGCATAACCCATGGACACAGTTAATAATGGGGTAAAGGCCTGGGGAGGAGGTGCAAGGGAGGTAGAGGGGGTCAATTGGGGGGAAAAATGGGACACCTATAATACTTTCAACAATAAAAATAAATTTTAAAAAAGTACAGATCCAGAGACATTGAAACATGCAACAGACTGATGTATTTCAGAGGAAAGGAGTGAGGGCAGGAAGAGATTATTCCGAGAACTTATATGCATATATGCATAGCCCAAGGACAAATGATATTGTGGGGGAAGGCTTGGGGAGGAGGCATGATACGGATGGAGGGCGTCATTGGTAGAAAAGAAGGGGAGCATCTTAATACATTCAATGATAAAGATTAAACCTATTAAAAAATGAACAAAAAGATATCAACAGGAAACTTACTGAAGAAGATTGCAGATTGCAAATAAACATATGAAAAAAATGTTCAACATCATGCATTATTAGGGAATCACAATTAAAACAACAATGAATTACCACCACACACCTATTAGAATGGGCAAAACTCCTAATACTTACATCCCCAACTGCTGACCAGGGTGTGGAGGAACAGGAACTTTCATTCATTGCTGGTGTGAAAGCAAATGATACAGCCACTTTGGAAGACATTTTCAAAGTTTCTTATAAAGCTACACTTAATAGGCTTACCATACAATCCAACAATTGTGCTCCAAAGTATTTACACAAATGAGTTGAAACGTATGTCTATACAAAAGCATGCACACAGATGTTTATGGAAGCTTTATTCATAATTGCCTCAATTAGAAAGCAACCAAATATTCTTCAATAGGTGAATTGATAAACCTCTATACATCCAAAAAATGGAATGTTAATTCAATCATAATAAGAAATGAGCTATCAAGCCACAAAATACATGAAAGAAACTTTAAATGCATATGGCTTCGTGAAAGAAGTCAATTTGAAAGGGAATACATTATATGATCTAACTATATGGCATTGGGGAAATGTCAAAATTATAGAAAGAGTGAAAAAATCAGTGGTTACAAGAGGTTTGGTTAAGAGGGGAAGGGATGACTGAATAGAGCAGATGGGATTTTTAGGTCGTTGAAAGTCATTCTATACGATACTGCAATGGTGAATATGTGACCTTATGTGGTTGTCAAAACCCATAAAACTGTGTAACAGAGAGAATTGTGATGTAAAATATGGACTTGAGTTAATAATGTATCAATGCTGTTTCATCAATTGTAACAAAAACACCACACTAATGAAAGATACTAATTGTAGGAAACGTGGTGTGCAGGAGAGAGGGGGTTGTATGACAACTCCCTTTAATTTCAGCTAGATTTTTCTGCAAACCTAAAACCTCTATTAAAAATTTATATTGCCCAGCCGGGCATGGCTCAGCGGTTGAGCGTTGACCTAGGATCCAGAAGATCTGGGTTCAATTCCCGGTCAGGGCACAGGCCTGGGTTGTGGGCTCGATCCCCAGTCAGGGGCGTGCAGGAGGCAGCCGATCAATGACTCTCATCTTTGATGTTTCTCTCTCTCTCTCTCGCCCTCTCATTTCCTCTCTCTGAAGTCAATAAAGATACATTTTTTAAAAATAGTTACATTAATTTTATTTGTCATTTATTTATTTTTAATAGACTTTATTGATTTCAGAGAGAGGAAGAGAGAGAAAACATCAATGTGAGAGAGAAACATTGATCCATTGCCTCCCACATGCACCCCGACCGGGGATCAAACTTGAGACCTTTCGTGTACAGAACGATGCTTCAACCAGCTGAGCCCTACCAGCCAGGGCTATTAGTTTTATTTTTAAAAGATAATTATATACTTTCCACTACTTGGATATCAAAGGTTGCTTATACTATGTACTGTGTGTTGATTTAATTAATGCTCTTTGTTTTGGTTGTTTTGGTTACATTTAATGAGAAATTAATGTCTGTGTGCATGTGTGTGTTTAATAATAAAGATAACTCTGTTGTTTCATCATCAGTAACATTTCACTTTTAGTGTTGATGACAGGTTACAGGGAATGTTTCATATATGTGTATTTTATTAAAATATAATGCTATTGTACCGTAATCAGAAAATTTTCTCTTTTGTGTATTGGTGGCAGATTATAAAGACTATTCCATATTTTAAAATCACCCCACCCCCTTGTAAATAAAGTAAAATAATCTTTGGGTAAAGTATTTATTTATTACTGAAATAATTTTCTATAGTAGGAAATTATCTATACTAGTTTCCTAATGTTGCCATAACACGTTACCACAAATTGGGTGGCCTAAAACAACAGATATATGTCCTCTAACAGTTCTAGCAGCTAGAATTCTGAAATTAAGAAATCTGCCAGATGGTCATTCCTCTGAAGCCTCTGGGGAAGAATCCTTTTTTTTGCCCCCTCCTAGTTCTGTCTGTCACCTGTAACCTTTGGCTTACACATGTGTCAATTCAATCTCTGCCTCTGTTGACAAATGGCCTTCTTCCCTGTGTGCCAGTGTCTGAATCTCTCTCTTTCTTTTCTTATAAAGACACCAGACATTGGAGTGAAGCCTCACTCTAATTCCCTATGACCAAATCTTAACTAATTTCATCTGCAAAAACTGTATTTTCAATAATTTTACACCTGAGGTTTCAGATGCACATAATTTTTTGGGGGGGAGGGTGGTGGCTGTATTAGTCAACCCAGTACAGTACCCTTCTGGTGCTGTAACTTGCTTTTTTAGCTCTGGCTTCTCACTGATCTAGGTGATACACCTTTTCAACTGATAGCATTATGTTTTCTTATGTCTGCCTTATAATAATTCAAATCAAGGACTACACAGGATAGACTATTTGTATACAGCGGTGAAGGGGTAACTTTTAACTGGCTCTTAATTTGTCTTTTTTCCTAACATAGAAAGCTACTTGTGTCTGTCAATGAAAAGTAATTTCATATTCACTGGGTTATAATAATTGAACATCACGTAAAAGACTATTTTAGAGTATGAGATTTGTTTTTCTTATGATGAATTCCAAACTTCTTAAAATACTTGATATCAACCCAGTTTAGATGTGGATATTTTAGTCCGATTTAACTATTTTTTTTATAGTCTGTGCTAGGGGACCTATAAACATTTTCATGTTTGTGTGTTAGCCTAATAAAACTAACATTTAAGTGCAAATAATAAAGAAGCAATAACATAAAACGAGTTAGGTTTCCATAGAGATTGATTTAATTTATTGTATTATATGATGAGAATAAACACAGAATCTACTTATAGAGCATAAATGACCATTATATATGTAAATGGTCTCAAGACCTCATAATTATAAATTTGTTCAACAATATAGTTTATTATATTTCACTGACTACTTTTAAGAACTTAGATTTGCAGTTGCCAGAATAATTTTATTTTATTTTTTATTATTATTATTTTTTAAAAATATATCTTTATTGATTTCAGAGAGAGGAAAGGAGAGGGAGAGAGAGATAGAAACATCAATGATGAGAGAGTCATTGATCGAGTCCACAACTCGGGCCTGTGCCCTGACTGGGAATCGAACCCCAATTGCCTGGATCCTAGGTCGACGCTCAACTGCTGAGCCATGCCCGGCCGGGCTGCCAGAATAATTTCATTTTTTATTTTATTTTATTATTTTATTTTTATTTTATTTTATTTTATTTATTTTATTATTTTATTTTATTTATTTTATTTATTATTATTATTTTTTTAAATATCTTTATTGATTTCAGAGAGAGGAAAGGAGAGGGAGAGAGAGAGAGAGAAACATCAATGATGAGAGAGTCATTGATCGAGCCCCCAACCCGGGCACGTGCCCTGACCGGGAATCAAACCCTGATCGCCTGGATCCTAGATCGATGCTTAAACTCTGAGCTACGCCCAGCCGGGCGGCAGAATAATTTTAAATAAAAAAGAAATACCTCTGAAGCTTTACATTATCTGAAGACATATGTCCCTATATAAATAGTTCTGAACCATATTTGGCAAATTTTAAAAAATCAATTAAAATAACATTAAATAAAAATTCAAAATCATGCTATATTCCTGTTATTTCTACCTTTGGAGTTTGTTTCGAATGACCTTGTAAAAAAACATCTCTTTTCTGATGATGAGATTTACAAGCATAAACAACAGGAATTATCCTGAGATTGATACACTACTGTGAAATGTTCCCGATCATGGTTGCCAGTATTCACTCCCTGATGTAACTTCCTAAACAAAGTGCATTAGTTCTGTTTCCCCAAGAATCTGATGCCCAATGAGATCAGATATGCCAGAGATATATTGAGGAAAATAATTTTAAAGAATAAAGAAAAAGAAGTGAGAGACATTTCCGACCATAATGCACATCTGGCACCTGAAGGAGAGCGGGGGGAAGGATTCAGCAGGAAGCTCTCAGATGACAGGGCGGTTCTCAGATAATGTTGGCCATGGAAATGCTGAGGCCCAGATTCAAAGTCACCTGTCAGAGGAGTCCTGCTTCCCGTAGGAATGGTTCAGCACCAGCATCCTGCCCCGCTCGGCCATGAGCTGGCAACAGCCCTGGCAAAGTGGCTTTGGGGCGTATGTGCTGGTGGATCTAGGGGAGCAGGAGCCCTTGAAACTGTTAGTCCACTATGTGGTCCCAAAGCAAATCTGGGCGGCCACTTCCCATAACATAGTACAGAGCAGTACTTCCTCTCCCACCCCAAAGGGTGGGATCTCTCTGATTCCTCTGAAATGGTATTTTAACTCCCTTCCTTTGGTGAAAAATTTGAAGATTGTGTGTTGCTTCGTTATTTCATAGGTTGACACTTTTTAGTTTTAAAGTAGCAAACTCCCAGGATTCCAGGAAAGAATTCAAATGGTCTTTGAGTATTTAAGATTTATCTTTATTATTATGTAGGCTTAGAGGTCAACAATTTTCTTCCCTCCTCCTATACTAATCCTTATATTTCCATCTTCCTGTCCATCTGCTTAGCTCCAGAGTTCTTTATTTAGTCCTAGTAAATGTGAATGGATTAATTGGGAGGGGAAAGTTATTATAATGATTAAGGTAAGATGCCTTCTGTGTTTAAACATAAAAGAATATTTTTATATCAAAACTGGGACAAACACCTTAAAAAGTGATTGTATAAATGAATTATATGCAACTTTCCTTTTTTCAGTTTAAAAACTAAAAAAAGAAGTTCTCAAATGAGTAATCTTTGTTATAATGTAACTGATTTAGTTGTAATGATGTTTAAAGATCACTGGATTTAAAAATAATACATGTTCTTCATTTTTCATTTAGTTTTAATTACCATAAGATTATTTTATGACATACCCAAAGAAGGAGGTAGGATTAACCCATAAACTTTTAAACTAAAAATAAATAAGCATGTAACTTTTCAATATTAAATACTTTTCTTGTTATCTAATTTGAAAACATGGCTAAAGTGTAATTTATTTATGGTTAGGATAATGGAAACTTTCTCACACTTAGTAAAACAATATATTTAATGAATTTTCAACAATTTTGCACTGGGCTGATTATGCATAATTTTCTATTCAGTGAAAATTAGATATCTTCATCTTAGAAAATATTTTACCTAAAGCTAAAAGACAATATTGGTTTTATACTTGTCTTAATTTTTTTATTCTTTTCAGTATTTTAGATGATTACTCATTATAATCTTGTTCCGAGGCTGTCTGTTTTCAAACCAGTTCAATCAACATTTTTCCATTATTATCTCTTGAGACAAGTATTGACTTGTCTCACGTTTCTAAATTCAAATCCTTGCTCTAACAGCTAATAGCTATGCAAATTATAAAGTTAAAAAAAACCTTTTTGGTATATGTTAGTCCTGATAATATCTATGTACCCTCGTAGGGCAAAGACTGTTAAATCTACCCCCAAATCTGTTTTTCTCTTAAGATTAAGATTACATTTAATATTAGTATAAAAAACTCCAATTTCCTTTCAACTAGTTATGACTAATTGAGCATAATCTGCCTATGGTGACACAGGGAAACAAGTGTGTATAAAATTTAGAATGGTTTCTTTCAGGTATACCTTGTGCCTTTTCTTTCTGATTGACTGAAATGTAGATGTGAAGCTTATAGCATCGAGGTTGACCTTGGGGAAATTTGGAGAACATGTCATTTTCAGAATGGAGCAAAACTACAGAAAGTTATATCCCTGAGGACGTTGTGGAACATAGCTTAAATACTACCTCAGAACTTATTTTTTTCTCCCAACAAAGAGTAGTGAATAAAAACAACTATATTTTGTTCTCATATTTTCTTCATCTTCTCTTTGCCTGTCTTAATTGTATTGGTCAGAATTAGTATAGATGAAAAGTATAGATTTTGAGCCATACTCCTAAAATCAAGTTCTGCTTCTAACATTTAATAGCTATGTAAATTTGGGCAAAATGTTTTACCTATTTGACTCAATTTTCCATTGGAAAATGAGATGAAAATAGTAGCTATTTCATTGGGTTTGTGTCAACACTTAAAATGTTGCTTTGCACCTACTAATTGACTTCATCTTTTTTTTCCCTCGCGTCTTCATTTTATTATTATTGCTGTTATTCAGCGCTTCTTTCCCAACTATATTGGTGTAAATGATGATGAAAATTCACATATTAAGAATACATATACAAAATAAATTTTAATAACTTTTACCCACTATTTGGACATTGTTAGTCATTTATTAATCATTCAGGAACACATATTAAGAAAAAAACTTAATATGTAATACATTTATTAACAGAAAATTAAATTAGAAAAATAATTATCAGGTAGCACTATTTACTTTGAGATTTGCAAAGAAAATAAGGTTTTTTTTCTTATTAGTATGTTCTAAATTTTTTGCGATGAACTTATATATTTTATGTAACAAAACATCAAAGGATTATGATTACATTTTTAAAATGAATTTTTATTTAACTACATTGAAATTCATGTGTTAAATGGGTTCTTAAGTCCTTTCAGGTTGTTTTTGTCATCATGCATTTTGGCCAGGAATAACCTAATAGGTTATATATTGAATTTTAAAAGTAAAATAGAAAGCTTTAGAAAGTTTAAAGTGACAATATTCTGTATTTAAAAAAAAGGTGGACTTCTCACTTAGCCTAAAAATAGTCTATTTGGTTTTCTTGTTTATTTGATGATTTGTAAAATAGAAGTTCCTGTTAGATATGTGACTTCTTTACTCTTTCCCTTAAGGACATACTGCTTATCGCATATCTTATCTCATTGGAATTATTCTGGCAAGCCATCATGAGATGTTTCCTTGTTTTTGGTTTAATTGATTTTTGTTTATGTATTAGACCTTCAAAAGATAGGCATGCTTGTTTTTATTTTTATAATAGGTTATCTTTAAAACATAGGTATGAATCATTATACTAATATTAGTTAAAATAATATACAGTATTAATATAATTATTTCTAGATGTTCTAAGCTATTATAAAACAACTAGAATCTTTTTTTTTCTTTTCATGTTATGGAGAGAAACCAATTGTGATCATACTTACATAAAAGCACAAATCCTTTTTTGAAGATACATTTTTTATTGTAATGCATACAATCACAAAAGAATAGGATAAAAAGAAAGGAAAAAATGTTTGCCAGTATGAGCATATTTTCCTACTATGCTTTAAATGTGGTCCAAAAATGTCTTATTGGCAATCTATGGCAGCATTCATGTAAAAAAGAAAAGCAATATTAAACCGATGTCTAAAGATACAAAAGAAAACAGGCACGGCTGGCTGCTGTATGTGTTCCTGTGCAAGCTCATCTGCTTTTTCTCTTCTGTTTCTCTCTCATTATTCAACTAAAGTTTGAAAACATGTTCATCCTTTGGAGTCTTAAAAGTAACAGGGGAAACAACAGATGACACTATGAATAAATTAACTACTTAATGGAATCTTCAAAAGAAAAGAAAAATAAACCCCTTCAATATTTACACTACAAACATATTGGGGGCAATGTCTGCATTAAAGTGGAGTTAGATTCCTCCTACTTTCCTTTAAACTATTCCCCAAAGAGGAAATACATGAAAATTCATTAAAAGTACTAAATCTAAGACCCATAGAAAACAAAAGCCAGAAACTGAGATAGATACCAACTAAATATAAATTACATTTATAAAAACCATCAGTGGCAGAACTTTTTATCACCCCAAGACATAAATGCAGCCCTACATGACTAAAAAATAAGGGGCCATGGATTTTTTCCCTACCATTTACTCTTAATTTACTGAAATAGACATTGTGTCAAATGGAAAATTTGGAAGCTCTCTTTCTCCTCTTTCTTGCTGCTACCTTTTTTAAAGAAATGTTTTTATTCATTTTTAGAGAGAGAGAAAAGGAGAGGGATAGAGAGGTAGAAACATTGATGAGACAGAAACATCACTGATCAGCGGCCTCCTGCATGCCTCCTACTGGGGATAGAGCCCACAATCCAGGCATGGGCCCTAACAGGAATCAAATCGGTGATCTCTTGGTTCCTGGGTCAACGCTCAATCGCTGAGCCACGCCAACGGGGCACTGCTGCTACCTTTTTAAAGTAAACATCTGTCCAAAGTATATTATGCTCTTCACTCCCCAATACCACTTCTACAAATTTTCAGAGACTGCAATCCCTATAAACTAACATGGCAGGAAATATTAAGTGTTTGGTGATACCACATCGCATCCTGGGAAATGTACAATTTGATAAAGTGCTACACAAAGCTAAGAGGTGGGGAATGCCTGGATTGCAAGGTATGCTCAGGAATGTACAGCTTCACCTGGTCTACTTTTCACTGCCTGATACTCTACTGAGCAGGGAAAAATATAATCATATTTGGTGCAACAGACATCTTCAAAATTGTGGCGCACATTACACTGCTTTTCATGAGTATTTCTGAGAAGGACTTCAACCTTATCTAAGTGCACAGTGAATGAAACCAAAAACAAAACAAACAAATCTCATGAACTCTGTTGTTCGACAGGCATATGATCTGAATACATTTCTTCTGGATTGAAATAATAATAATAATAGGTAAATAGAAGTCAACAGATGTACAATAGAATATATTAGAATGTAGGTAGTAAAACTTCTAAGAGACACAAGAAGACTTAACATGGTTCTAGGGCCAAAGGGACCAGGGACAATTCTGCATGGACATGTTAAGTGAGTGATCCTGCATGAACTGTGTAAGGATAAGTAACTATTCTGGGGATGGAATGTAAACAGTGAATGTAGAAAATGTTTTAGCAGATGTAGAAAATAAGAAAAACAGTGAAGTTGTAGATCAATTGATTCAATCCTAACTGGGAGAATCATGCTGCCAAATATCCAAATGTGACACTAGATGAGATGATGTCTGAGGGGAAAATGTGTTTTATAATAAAAATTTTTATTAGTAGACACTATTTATCTGGTAAATATTAGATATAATTCTATTGTTATCTGATTTACAGAGAGCATTGTTAAACTAATAATGATTTGCTGGATAGTTTTGTTTAATGAACTTTGACAATATTATGCTACAAGAACAAGAAAAAATGTTAGGTAATGGTTTAGCCTCTTCTATAGGCTGTAAGAAGGTAACCTCTTAGAGAGAGAAGTAAACTTTCTTAAGAGAAAAGATTGACTTAAGCTAGAAAAAATGTAAGAACAGAGAACTTGGTATAAAAAAATGGGAACTGATTTCTGAATCTGATTTACCACATATTTCCTTTAATCATCACATATGCAACAGTAAAACTGAGCACAAAACATCATTCAAATAAGAATGATTGAATGTCTTCACTTTTCAGTACTTTGAATATTTCTTGCCAATCTCTTCTGCACTGCAAAATTTCTGTTACGAAATCATCTAATAGTTTTATGGAGCCTCCTTGTAGATAACTAATTGCTTTTCTCTTGCTGCTTTTAAGGTTCTCTTTCTGTCTTCAACCTTTAGTATTTTAATTATGATGCGTCTTAGTGTGGGCCTCTTTGGGTTAACCTTGCTTAGGATTCTCCGTGCTTCCTGGACTTGTATGTCTATTTCCTTCACCAGGTTAGGAAAGTTTTCTGCCATTATTTTTTCACATAGGTTTTCAATTTCTTGCTCTCTCTCTTTTCCTTCTGTTACCCACATGATGGGAATGTTGGTTTGCTTGAAGTTGTCCCAGGGGCTCCTTAGACTACCCTCATTATTTTTTTAGATTCTTTTTTCTTTTTGTTGTTCTGGCTGGGTGTTTTCAAATTTCTTTTCTTCCAAATCTCTGATTTTATCCTCACTGAAACGTGTTTTTCATTTCAAAGTACTCCTCATTTCTGACTGGTTCTTATTTGTGTTTTCTAGTTCTGTTTTTATGTTTTCTATCTCTTTGTTGATGTTTTAAGTTCATCTACTCTTCTATGTTCACTGAGCATCCTTACAACCAGTGTTTTGAACTCTGACTATATTTTGTTTAGTTCTTTTTTCTGGAATTTTGTCCTGTTTTTCATTTGGGACATCTTTCGTTATCTGCTCATTTTGGCAGTCTCCTTGTGTTGGTTTCTATGTATTACGTAAAGCTTCTATGTCTCCTGGGTTTGGTAGAGTGACCTTATATAGTAGGTGTCCTGTAGGGTCCAATAGCAAAGCCTCCCCATCACCCAAGCTAGGCACTCCAGGTGTGTCCCCCATGTTGGCTGTGGACACTGTCATGTTGTAGTTAAGCCTTGATTGCTGTTGGCATGTCAATAGGAGGAATTTACCCCCAGGATGATTGTTTGTAAGGACTGGCTGCAATCATCATGGAGGAACAGCTATTCAGGGGTCCACCTCACAGAGCAGGACTTACTTCAATGGGACTCTGGTGCCCACTGAGTCCAACCCTTGATCCTTGAGTGTGTTGCTTGTAGAGGTGGCTCTGGATCTTCCCAGGAGGTGCAGGCCAAGGTCAGCTGCCACCTGTGTCCTGCCCAGGGAGAGCCAGAATTAACTACAAAGCAATTGACAGATGGCTATTACTTGTGCTGAGCTTGGAGGTGCCCAAGAGAGGCCAAGGTGCAATCCACTTGTTGCCACTAGTGCCAGTCCTTGGGCCATGTATGCTGAGGCCAGATGCTGATTGTTTGAGAGATTTTAGTAAAGTCTGAGGCTTGAGCTGAGACAGTCCATTAATATAGAATAGCCACTGGAAACAGCTTGGGTGGGCCAAAAAGTTGGATGGGATAGAGGCTCAGGAAATCTTGAAGGGAGAACAAATAGTGTTAGTCAGGTTGATGGTGACTCATATATGGTGCCCACCTAGCAAAGGAGGGCTCAGGAAAGAAACACGGGCCTCTGCCCACACTTCTGTAAGACAGAAAGTTGCCTTTTTAGTTCTCACCCTGATCCCAGAAAATTTAGTTCCTCCCAATAGGTCCCTGGCACCTTTCTAGCTGCTGCCCTATCACTGGAGCTCAGAGTAAGTGAGTCTGAGTATGTTTGTAAGAGGGCCTTTTAAAAGAAACCCTGGGGCTTCAGCAGCCTTTCTTCTTACTCAGCCACAATCCTGCTAGTTTTTACAGCCAGAAGATGTGGGGACTTCTCTCCTGGCACTGGAACCCTGGGCTGGGGGCTTGATGTGGGGCTGGGACCCTTAACTCTTTGGAGGGAACCTCCATAACTGACATATCACTCCTGATTTTTATTTGCCACATTTGGTGTCTGACCAGCCTCTTCCAAGTCTCCATCTCTGTCTCCACCCCTCATACAAGTCTGGATGTGGCTGCTTCTTTATATTCTTAGTTGCAAGACTTCTATTTGCTAGACTTCATGCAGTTCAGAATGATGCTTGTTATTTAGCTTAGTTGAATTTTAATGTGGTTGTGGGAAGATTTGAGTACTGCATTTACCTATTCCAACATACTTTTATTTATTTTTTATTGATTGATTTCTTTCTTTTTTTTTTGAGAGAGAGAGAGAGATCGATTTGTTGTTCCACTTGTATGTGCCATGACCAGGGATGGAACCTGCAAACTTGGCATATTAGGATGACACTCTAGCCAACTGAGCAACCTGGCCAGGGCCACCTATGCCACCATGTTGACCAGAACCTCTAGTCTTCTACATTTAAATCCCTCCTGGAAGATGTGTGTGTGTGTGTGTGTGTGTGTGTGTGTGTGTGTGTGTGTGTGTGAATTTTATATATGTGAAAGCATAATTATAACAACTGTTGGATTCTGAGATGATCATTACACACAGGCAATTCATTATTAGTAGTAGTTCTGAGCTAGAGAGAATAAAGGAAACTTCCAGCCTACTATAATTTTATTCATTCTAAAAATAGGGCCTTGAAATTCCACAGTACATGCAAGCGTTGGGACATCCTGCTTCCGTGAAAATCTCCCTTGTGAGATTGGAAGCTGCTAAAAATCAGAGAAGCTGTTTTAAACAGATTTTGCAATGGTTACATTGACTATAGCAGGTCCTGTAGAATATAAACAGAAGACAAATTGTTTATATTTGCTCCCATCCCTGTAGTTGAAATCTAAGTCAGTTTAATCTACTGCTTTGTAACAAATTGCCTCAACATTTATTGGCTTAAAATAATGATATTTATTATTTCACTATTTCCGTGAGTTGGTATCCAGACATGTCTTAGCTGAGACTTCAGTGTCTGGGTCTTTCGCAAAGCTTCAATCATGGTGTTGGCCAGGACTGTAGTTTAATCTGTAGACTTGGCTGGGGGTGGATATATTTTCAAGCTGATTCTATGCATTGTTGGCAGGATTTATTTCCCTACAGGCCATTAAGCTGAAGGCCTCAGTTTCTTACAAGCTGTTAACAATAAGCTTCCCTCACTTTCTTGCTATATGGGCTTCTTCATAGAACAGCTCTTGTGTGGTACTGGCTCCATCAGAGTGAAGGTGCATGTCAGTGAAAGAAGGCCAGCAAAACAGAACTCATAGTTTTTGGAAACCTAATCTCAGTAGTGGTGGTTCATCATTTTTGTCATATTTTGTTTATAAAAACAAAACACTGATCTAGTTCACACTCAAAGGGAAAGGATTACACACGAGCATTAATACCAGTAGGCAAGGTAATTGGGGGACATGTTGGAGTTTGCCTACTAATACCCATGAATTTTATAGTGGCACTTAGGTAACTAAAAGTAATTACTTAAAATCATATAACACAGTCTTGGTTCAGTCATTTGGAAGTTTAGTCAAGTGTGTTTATCAAATTTTTAGTCTTAATTTAAATTATAAATTATTCCCAGATACAGGGAAAGATAATTGGTTTGCTTTTCTTTTTCTTCACCCAATATTTATATACCTCCTGTCTAGGACTACTGTGTCACATAGGTCCTGAGACAGCGTTTACATTTTTAAAAAAATGGGAATAATTCCTTCTTATGTCATAAAAAGTAGGTGGTCTGTCCTTTCCTATTATGGTGATCTTCTTAGGGTTCTGATATAAAGAAAAAGAAAATATAGGAGTAAGAGAAAAGTTATAACAAAACTTATTTTTATGCTAATATAGCATCAGCCTCATGGACATAAAAGTACATTCCTTGATTTTCTCTTTTGGAAAATTGTATGCATAGTGCCCATAAGTCTGGGTCTGACAGTTAGTTATTTATAGATGCCTTGATTAGAGCAAATATACATCTCTTGACCTTTTAGTTGTTTTCTCTTTGTTCAACTAGAAACCTTGTAGTGGTATTTCTAATATCTCTCTGCTGAGGTCTTTTTACACCTATAGGCAGTTTTCTTGGATAGTGTCCAAGACAAAACCATGCTAACTCTTTTGTGGCAAGGAACACATCTGGTCCTTGGTAAAAACAGATGCTCTATCCCAACAAGCTGTGTAAGGGTGGGCCACCCAAAGAGGCTACTTTTCTTTCTTAATTTTCAGTTTATTGTTGATTTTTAGAGAGAGAGAGAAGGAACAGAAAGAGAGAGAGGGAAGCATGGATTTCTTGTTCCACTTATTTATGCATTCATTGGTTATTTCTTACGTGTGCCCTGACCGGAGATCAAACCTGCAACCGTGGTGTATCAGGACAATGCTCTAACCAACTGAGCTACCCCACCTGGATCTAGAAGCTACTTTTCTTTTACTTTCATGTCAAAGCTGCTAGTCATATTATTGCTCTCTCCTTAGATATCTCTATAGCGGTCAATTGTCAAGTACTCTTCATAGGGCATTAATACAGCTCATTTAGTTTACTTAAAGCTTCAATTTTCCCCTCTGGGGGGAAGTGGAACTTCAAAGAGACTATAGATTTGTCAATTAATCTTATTATAGCTTCCAACTCCAGATACTTTTAGACTTTGCAATGTGATTGAATATGGAAAATCATTAAAAAAAAGTAAAGCACTTTTCACTAACTCTTTAAAAATACTCTTCTACAATCTTGCTTCTTACTTTGGAATATGACATTTGCTTTTATAATTCCACAGTGGGTGCCTTATACATATAGGTACTCAGTAAATATATGTAAATAAATGAATATTATCATTTTGATTAACTCTTTAATTCTTTAAGGATGCTTCAAATGGATAGATAATTCCTTGAGATAATTCTTTATAGGATGTTTTATATGCTATGCATCAAGTGCACAGAAATCTCATAGAGCATTTTCTTAGGCCATTCTCCCCAGAAGCAGACTCGTGCATTGAAAGTAATTTTGCAAATGACTTATTGAAGAAATGCTCTGAGGGGAAACCAATAAGAAAATGTAGGAAACAACAGAAAATAAGAGAAAGGCAAGTGAGGGTGAGACCTTAAGCTAAGTCATGCAGAAGATAGCATAGGCCTAATCCCAAAGGGGAACTCTGGATGTAAGTTTTGCCTCTGAGTTGAACTGACTTAAGACAAAGGAGCTGGGTCTTATAATTCTCACATGCCTGTTAGTCATTGCTTAAGGGCAGCCCCAGAAAGAAAAAATTCTCAGGCACTGTCTGGTTTTCAGAGGATGTCAGGAATGTGGACTTAGTAGCCTGGGGGTCCCTTTCCTGAAACATACAGAAAATGAATGTTAAAAGATATCCCAGAGGATCTGAGTGGAGTACCAAACTTGCAATATAGACATTTTTTGATAGCATATGGGTACTAAAGCAGCTTTTCAGTTAAATCCTGTTACCATGTTTTTGTGCATTTATAAAATTTACTATTCTAAATCTTGTTTATTTCACATAAAATTTTCTTGGTAAAAACTTATTATCACACCAACTGTTACAAAACTTTGCTGGAAGGAACAACCAGAGACTTAATCAGACTACTTATGAAAATATTATATTCCTATAAATACAGTTGTCCCTTGAATAAGATGAGATATAAATACATGGATCCACTTATATGGGGATTTTCCCCCCATAAATACCTGTACTGTTTTTGATCTGTGGTTGGGAATCAAAAGATGTGGAGGGCAGACTATGCATTGATCTACTCCATTTTATAGAGTGGACTTGAGCATCTGCAAATTTTGTTATCTTCAAGGCATCTAAGAATCAGTCCCCCATGGGAATCAAAATTTATACATAGATTTGGGACTGTGTGGAGATTGATGTCCCTAATATTGTTCAAAATGAAATGAGAAACAAAAAAACAACCCAGCAATTATGGTTTAGTTTACTCTCTGTGGTAGAAAGAACAAATGAAGGAAGGAAGGAAGGAAGGAAGGGAGGGAGGGAGGGAGGGAGGGAGGGAGGGAGGGAGGGAGGGAGGGAGGGAGGGAGGGAGGGAGGGAGGAAGGGGAGAAAAGGGATAGCTCTTTGTGCCTACATCAAAGCCAAATGATTATAAAATCAATTTCAGGACAAGCTACATTATTGACTGATGTTAATCATATTGAATGACCTATAAAACACATATTATTAGTAAAGATAAAGTCTCATCAAAATAAAAATATAAGTGACTCAACAAAATGTAGTACCACTAATAGAAAAATAACAAAATAGATCCTCTTTTATTTATGAGTTTATCATGTATTTGTAAAAGATGTAGAAAAATGCTGTCCAATCCTTTTACACAAAGGCTATTCTTATTTTCTTGTAGTCTTTTGATATATCACTTGTTCTAGTTATTACCAATAAACTCCTTTAAAATGCCATGGAATCTTAATTCTAATCCTTTTTGCTGATTCTTTGGCTCTTAACTGTTAAAGATCTACTCCTTAAACTATAGTTTCTGGGTTATGTTTTTGTTTCTCTTTTCATTTTTTTTAACAAAACAATTCAACAAGTGTGAGCAGATTTGACAAACTCATATTTTGTTTGGTATCAAACTGAGTGCTATATAGTTGCTATTAAGTTATTTTTGAGTGCCACTACCTTCTCCAAATCTTGGGCTGAGACCTTCTTGTTATTGGCCTTTGTCTCATCTCTTTCTGTTTGCTTACTATTTTGCCAAACAGCACCATACTAGTTCTGCATTCTCCTCAGGCTTCTCTTTCCCCACAATCATTTCAATAGTCCAAATATGGACACTATCAGTCCTAGATTATTACTGCATCAAATTGGCTTATTTAAAAAATACATATATTGTTTGAGCAATAAGTTGCAATGGTAAAACCAAGGCTTTGGTATTTCAATGCTCATTTAACCATGTATTGCTGTACAGCCAGTTTAAG
Source organism: Miniopterus schreibersii (assembly GCF_964146895.1). Lineage (NCBI taxonomy): Eukaryota > Metazoa > Chordata > Mammalia > Chiroptera > Miniopteridae > Miniopterus > Miniopterus schreibersii. The sequence continues at coordinate 117,133,759 of NC_138102.1, forward strand.
TTATTTCTATTTAATAAGCATTAATTTCCTAATTAGTTATGAGAAAGTACATGTAAATATATTTGTATATATTTGTGTGTGTATATTATATATATATGTATGTGTGTATATATATGTATATATATATGTGTGTATATATATATATATATATAAACAATTACAAATACTTGACAAATGCTAGCTACTGTTATTAAAAACATCAATGAGTCTTATTAGATCGGTGATTCTGAATTAAGACCATTGGCGTTGGAGTAGTACCTTGGTAAAAGTTCTCAGTGGATATTTGTAATTCAATCACTTACTGTGAATTAATGGATTACATGTTTTATCAGCTCTCTTTTAGTTCCTGGTTGCTTTAATCTATGAACCATTGAAAGGAGAGGGAAATACATTTGTTCTCAACACCTCCTATTTTGAGGTGGAGAGACATCTTGCCTTTTCTCTGCTTGCCCTCCCTTCTCCATAGTTAGAGGAATGAATTATCTCAATAGTGAAGGGTTAACAGATGCTAGAAATGTGTATTTCAGGTCTTTCCTTTTCCTCTCTCTTCATATCTACCTGCCTAGAGAGCACACATTAGTTTTTTTACTTCCTTAGGTATTCCCTTTCTTGTGAGAAATGGACACTGGTTTTCTAAGACTGCTTGTATTTAGGGTGGTGGAGAAGAGTGTTTAATTCAAGGATACTATCATAGTAATTGTGCACCTAAAGTAAATAATTCACAAGTTCTAAAATTTGGTATTTTGACCTTCATACCTGTTATCTGTTTCTCAACTAGTTCAGAATTCAGGAAAGAAATGTAATATGTTATACATATTATGCCCCTCAATCTTCAAAATTTATCACTGAATGTATAATATAGGTATTTTAATAGCTGATTATAATGAAATACACTCATATACAGAAACATGCATGCATATAAATACACATAAATCTATCTTTCAATCAGTCTATCAATTTGTCTATTTACAAACTAGTATTATAATGTAAAATAAAAAACAGACCCTTCATTTGAAGGATCAGAAAGAGACAAAACAGAGATTGGGGGCAATGGACTAGAGAGAAATAGCAGTGTCCAAGATGGATAGTGCCCCTGAGGAGGAACAGTGAGATTTCTGTTCAAGATGTGACACTGGCTCACTTCAAACAGCAGTAATTGAGCTTTCACCTCCTATCAAATCATTCAAGTCAAACCTAATAGTATTATATCTCTCTATAAAAAAAGACTTCAGTTAACAAAATAAAAAATTAACAATATAAAGACAAGCATGGATCCAAAAAGAACCAACTTTCTAAAGGTAAAGGGAAAAAACAAACACATATTAAAACAGTGGAATAAACCAGAGAGAATACTCATAGAAAAATAAATAATGTTAAATGTTTTACTTTATTTATTTACTTACTTTTAAAATCTTCACCTTAGGATATGTTTATTGATTTTAGAGAGAGGAAGGGGAGAAAGAGAGAGAGAGGAACATCAATGTTAGAGACAAACATCAATTGGCTACTTTCCGCACACACCCTACCAGGGATAGAACCCACAACCTAGGTATGTGCCCTGACAAGGAATCGAACCTGAAAACTTTTTGGTGTATAGGTTGACACTCTAACCAACTGAGCTACCCGGCCAGGACTAAATGTTTTATTTTTAAATAAGAAAGACAAAAATATATTAGAAGAGAGTAATAGCTATAAGATAAAACCAGAATTAATGAACTAAAAAACAATTGTATAATTTATTAATGAAAATTTTCTATTTTTACAAATACCCTTAAATCAGCAAATTTATGATAATTGTGATTAGAAAAGAAAAGGAGAAAAAATACATGAGCAAGATTGGGAACAGAAAGAGAATATAGTGGAAGATTCAAGGAACAGAGAAAATAATAAATGAACACTGCATTAAACTTATAGCAATAAATTTGATAACATAAACAAAATGGTTAATTTTCTAGATAAAATACACATTTCTAAAACTGGCTCAGAAACAAGCACAGTGTCCCAAGAGATCAATAACTGAAATAGATATAAACAGGTAGTGAATTTTCTACCTATAAAGAGAGACAGTGCTTAAGTAGTTTTAGAGATTTTTGCAAGCATTCACAGAAAATATCTTTCTTATCTTTTATAAAATATTCTGGAGGGGAAAAGTTTTAAAATACTGAAGCCCTAGCCAACACAATTCACAAGGATTACAGGGTCTTAATATAAATTTTCCTAAAACAAAAAGGTACCAATAAACAAATCACCCAACCAAGAAATAAATAAAACTACTGGCCAATCTTAATTGTGAACATAGATGATCAAAATATAGAAATAAATAATTGCAGAAGTAATTATATATTATCAAAAGGAACAAATATAAAAATATATAATCTTCATGTATAACTTATCTCAGGATTATAAGGTTAATGTAATAATAATCAATCCCCAAGTGCAGTTACCACCAATTTAATCAAGTCAACCAGCAGAACTCAGGTTAATGACCAAACTCTTGAGGCACGATAGGGTTCAGCCAGCACCAAGCTTGTGTAGCCTTGTCATCATTCCAGTGTGCTACACTTCTATCTTCTTCTTTGTATGCTGTGATGTGAAAAACTTTGAGAGGACTTTGCTATGCCCTAGGAGTCAGATCATAATTAAAGTCATACTTCTCTACCATGGTGATCATTGTTCTAGTGGGTCACCAGTACTCATGAGTGTTTATTATCTCCCTTAATGTACTGGGCTGGATAAAAAAATCTTACCAAGCTCTGTGTGTGTGTGTGTGTGTGTTGGAGACATATAAGAAAAAAACAAGGAAATATACACTGTAAAATAAAGATATTGTAAACATATAAACATTCACTTCCTAAAAAACAAAACAAAAAGAAAACCAAAAAACCCAGCTCAGCTTGTATAGCAAAAATAGAGCAAAGAGCAAAGGTAAAATGATTCCCAGTGCAGTCTCTCACGTCCCACTTATGTCATATGTGGGATATGTGTGGTCCTGAGAGATGAAGTGAGTGAATGAATGTGACTCAAGGAATCCATCATTCTTTTTCTCTTCACCTGTTATATTTAATTAATCAGGTGGACATGCCTATAAAACACATGACCCTCTGAAAGATAAGTGACTATAATTCATTTTTTTATGCAGCTTCATGATCTGAAAACCTGTTACACATCACACAAGAAACAATCTTGACAATGAAATTATACAAGATTAGTCTAGGTTGGTCCTCACTCAGATGATCATTTATCTTGAACCTGGCATAGTCTCATAAATATTACATGAGTTAATTTGCAAGAAGAATTTAATGAAATCATCATAAGTCTCTGGACATACTGTTTTGATTCTTGTCCTGTATCTTTTCTTAAAAATACATATACTTAAGTATACACCTAGAAGTGGGATGCTGGATGACATGGTAGTTCTATTTTTAATTTTTAGAGGAACATCCACACTTTTTTTCTTTTCATCTGCCCCATCTTACATTCCCAATAATAGTGTAAAGGGTTCCAATTTTTCCACATCCCTACCAACTCTGGTTATTCATTTAAAAAACACACAAAACCATCTCCTTGTGATTATGATTTGCATTTCCCTAATGATTACTGATGCTGAGCACCTTTTCATATACTTGTTGGCCATTTGTATGACTTCTTTAGATAAATATATATTCAAATTCTTTATTTTTTATATTGGGTTATTATTTGTTTTTTTGCTATTGAGTTGTTTGGGTTTCTTACATATTTTAGATATTCACCCCTTATCAGATAGATGGTTTGGAATTATTGTCTCCCCTTATGTACATTGCATTTTCATTCTGTTGATTGTTTACTTTGCTGTTCAGAAGTCTTTATGATGATGTAGTCTCACTTGTCTATTTTTACTTTAATTGCTTTCATTTTTCGTGTGTAACCAAATAACTGAAATTAGAACCATGAAGAGATATGTTCACTCCTTGGTTCATTGCAGCACTATTCACAAAAGTCAAGCTCTAGAAACAACCAAAATGTCTATCAATAGATTAACAGGTAAATAATAGGTGGTATATACTATATACATACAATTAAGTCTTAGGGTTGCCTCCCATATGTGCTCTGGAACCCAGGTCTCAGGGACATCTATATTTTCAGAAGATTCAATTCTATGAGTAGAAAATTCTAAGCAATGTATCAATATGTAAAACTAGTTATATATGTAAAACTAGTAAATATGTTGATAAGGTTTGCATGATATAAGGTCAGTGTGCTAATTACATTGTTATATGAACAATAAACAATTGAGACATAGAAAGCTAACAAATTAATATTAAATGTATAATCAAAAACATAGTTCTCAGAAATAAATTTAACAAGTCATATAAAATACCTCTATATTGAAAAATACAAAAAGACGTTAAAGAAGATATACATAAATGAGAAAATATTCCATGGTCATGAATTGAAAGACTGATTACTAATATGCCAATCTTCTCCAAATTGACTTACAGATTAAATATTGTCCCAGTTCAAATACTTCTTTCCTTCTTTCCCTCCCTCCCTCCGTTCCCTCCCTCCTTCCCCCCTTCCTTCCTCCCTTCCTTCCTTCCTTCCTTCCTTCCTTCCTTCCTTCCTTCCTTCCTTCCTTCCTTCCTTCCTTCCTTCCTTCCTTCCTTCCTTCCTTCCTTCCTTCGCCATTTCTTTCATACAAATATGTTGACTGTAAAATTCATATGGAATTGTAAAGACTTAAAAGAGTCAATGTAATATTGAAAATGAAGAATTGTTGAATATGCTTTTCTTGGTTTCAAGACTAAAACCTATAGTAATTAAGAAAGTATGATATTGGCATAAGAATAGAGAGTTAAAACAATGAAACAGAATAGAGGCTGGAAATAGACCCTCATATATATGGTCACTATACTTTCTTCAAAGGCTCCAAAGAAATTTAATTAGGAAAGAAAATCTTTACAAAAAATTCTTCTTGAACAACTATAGGAATAAAATAATCTTTACTCCTAAATTTCATCATATCAAAAATTAATTTAAAAATAATTTAAACAAAAAAGCAAAAATTATGGAATTTTACAAAGATTATTCTACTATCCTTGTGGTAGTAAATGTTTTTAAGATAAGAAGCATACTTTAAAAGGAATAAAATGTAACATTGAACTTTAACAATCTCAAAATTTTAGTCACATGAAAAAATAGCTTTTTTAAAAATTTACCTTTATTGTTGAAAATACAAATGTCTCCTTTTTTCCCCATTGACCCCTTATACTCCGCAGCAACTACCCACCCCAGGCCTTCACCACTCTATTGCCTGTGTCCATGGGTTATGCACACATGTATATATATTCTTTGGTTAATCTTGCCCTACCCACCCAGCCACCCACAACTTCCCTCTGAGATTTGTCAGTCTGTTACATGCTTCCATGTCACTGAATCTATTTTGTTATTCAGTTTATTATGTTCTTTAGATTCCCCATATAAATGAGATCATGTGGTATTTGTCTTTCTCTGCATAATTTTCTCCAGGTCCATCCATACTGTCCCAAAGGGTAAGAGATCCTTCTGCTTTATAGCTGCATAGTATTCCATGGTGTAAATGTCCCACAGCTTTTTTATCCACTCATCTACTGATGGGCTGTTTCCAGATCTTAGCTATTGTAAACTGCGCTATTGTGAACATGGGGGGGGGGGCATATGTTTTTCTGATTAGTGTTTCAGGATTCTTAGGATATATTCCTAGAAGTTGCATTACTGGATCAAAAGGCAGTTCCATTTTTTATTTTTTGAGGAACCTCCATACTGTTTTCCATAGTGGCTGCCCCAGTCTGCATTCCCACCAGCAGTGTACCAGGGTTCCCCATCCTCCACATCCTTGCCAGCACGAGTTGTTTGTTGATTTGTTGATGGGAGCCATTCTGACAGGTGTGAAGTGATACCTCATTGTGGTTTTAATTTGCATCTCTCTGATGATTAGCAACGTTGAGCATTTTCTCATGTGTCTCTTGGCCATCTGTTATGTCCTTTTTGGAGAAGTGCCTATACAGTTCCTTGGACCATTTTTTAATTGGATTGTTTGTCTTCCTCTTGATGAGTTGTATGAGTTCTTTGTACATTTTCAAAATTAGCCCCTTATCAGATATATCCTTGGCAAATATGTTCTCCCATACCATGGGGTTGCTTTGTATTTTGAGGATGATTTTTTTTGCTGTGCAGAAGCTTTTTAGTTTGATGTAGTCCCATTTGTTTATTTTTTCTTTTGTTTCCCTTGCCCTAGGAGAGGTACCGGTGAAAATTCCACTACTTGAGATGTCTGTGACTTTACTGCCCAAGTTTTCTTCCAGGATTTTTATGGTTTTGTGACTTATATTTAAGTCTTTTATCCATTTTGAATTTATTTTTGTGTGTGGAATAAGTAAGTGATGTAGTTTCATTTTTTTACATGTACTTGTCCAGTTTTCCAAGCACCATTTATTGAAGAGACTGTCTTCACTCCGTTTTATGCTCTTGCCTCCTTTGTCAAATATTAACTGACCATAATGGCTTGGGTCTATTTCTGGGGTCTCTGTTCTGTTCCACAGATCTATATGTCTGTTGTATGAATACCAGGCTGTTTTGGTTAAATGGCTTTGTAGTATAGTTTGATATCTGAAAAAGTGACCCCTCCAACTTTTCTTCTTTTTCACGATTGCTATTCGGGGTCTTTTTTTGTTCCATATACATTTTTGAAATATTTGTTCTAGATCTGTGAAATATGCTGTTGGTATTTTAATTGGAATTGCATTGAATCTATAGATTGCTTTGGGTAGTATGGATATTTTAATGATATTAATTCTTCCAATCCATGAGTATGGTATATTCTTCCACTTGTTTATATCTTCCTCTATTCCTTTTTTCAGTGTCCTAGTACAGGTCTTTTACATCTTTGGTTAAGTTTATTCCTAGATATCTTATTTTTTAGTTGCAATGGTAAATGGTATTGTTTTTTTAGTTTCTCTTTCTGATAGTTCATTGTTGGTGTATAAAAATGCTGTTGATTTTTGGATGTTAATTTTGTATCCAGCTACCTTGCCGAATTCATTTATCATATCTAGTAGTACTTTGGTGGAGTCTTTAGGGTTTTCTATGTACAATATCATGTCATCTACAAATAATGACAGTTTTACTTCCTCCTTTCCAACTTGGATACCTTTGATGTTTTCTTCCTGTCTGATCGCTGTGGCAAGAACTTCCAGTACTATGTTGAATAAGAGTGGTGAAAGTGGACATCCCTGCCTTGTTCCTGTTTTTAAGGGAAATGGTTTTGGTTTTTGACCATTGAGTATGATGGTGGCTGTAGGTTTGTCATATATAGCCTTTATTATGTTAAGGTATGATCTCTCTTTTCCCACTTTGCTGAGAGTTTTTATCAGAAATGGGTGCTGGATTTTGTCAAATGCTTTTCCTGCATTTGTTGATATGATCATATGATTTTTGTCCTTCATTTAGTTTATGTGATGTATCACATTTATTGATTTGAGGATGTTATACCAGCCTTGCATTCCTGGAATAAATCCCACTTGGTCATGGTGTATGATTTTTAAATGTATTGCTGGATCCAGTTTGCTAGTATTTTGTTGAGGATTTTAGCATCTATGTTCATCAGGGATATTGGCCTGTAATTTTCTTTCTTTGTAATGTCTTTATCTGGTTTTGGCATTAGGATAATGCTGGCTTCATAAAAAGAGCTTGAGAGTTTTCCCTCTCTTGAATTTTCTGGAATAGTTTGAGGAGAAGAGTCATTAATTCTTTTTTGAGTGTTTGATAAAATTGCCTGTAAATCCATCTGGTCCTCGACTTTTGTTTGCTGGGAGTTTTTTGATTACTGCTTCAATTTCATTGGTTATTATCAGCCTATTCATGTTTTTTTATTCTTCGCGATTCAGCTTTGGAAGATTGTATGTTTCTAGGAATTTGTCCATTTTACCCAGGTTGTCCAGTGTGTTGGCATATGGTTGCTCATAGTATTTTGTTACAATCCTTTGTATTTCTGTTGGGTCTGTTGTCATATTGCCTCTTTCATTTCTGATTTTATTTTATTCTTTTTTTTTAATATGTCTTTATTGATTTTCAGAGAGAGGAAGGGAGAGGGAAAGAAAGAGATAGAAACATCAATGAGAGTCATTGATTGGCTGCCTCCTGCATGCCCCCAACTGGGGATCATGCCCTCAACTCGGCATGTGCCCTGACCAGGAATCAAACTGAGATCTCTAGATCCTAGGTTGACACTCAACCACTGAGCCATGCCGGTCAGGCATCATTTCTGATTTTATTTATTTGGGTCCTCTCTCTTTGTATCTTGGTGAGTCTGGCTAAAGGTTTATCAATCTTATTTATTTTTTCAAAGACCTCACTCTTGGTTTCATTAAACTTTTGTATTTTTTTAATTCTCTGTGTCATTAATTTCTGCTCTGATCTTTATTATTTCCTTCTACTTCCTCAGGGTTTTTCTTGCTGTTGTCTTTCTAATTCTTTTAGTTGTTGTGTTAGTTGGTTTAGTAGATCTATTTCTTGTTTCTTGAGATAAGGCCTGTAATTCTATAAACTTTTCTCTCAGGTCTATTTTTGCTCTGTCCCATAGATTTTGGGTTGTTGTCTGTTCATTTTCATTTTTTTCCAGGAAGTTTTTGATTTCTTCCTTGATCTCATTGATAACCCATTTAGTGTTTAATAACATACTATTTAGCCTCCATGTGTTTGAATATTTTTAAATTTTTTTATAGTGGTTGATTTCTAGTTTAATGGCATTGTGATCTGAAGAGATGCTTGATATAATTTCAATCTTCTTGAACATGTAGAGACTTGCCTTGTGCCCTAACATGCCTATTTTTGAGAATGTTCCATGTGTACTTGAGAAGAATGTGTATTCTGCTACTTTGGGGTGAAATGTTCTATAAATGTCAATTAAATCCATTAGGTCTAGTGAGTCATTTAAGGTCTGTATTTCCCTGTTAATTTTTGGCTTGATGATCTGTCCAGTGATGACAATGGGATATTTAAGTCCCCCACTATGATTGTGTTGCTGTTAATTTCCCCTTTAAAGTGCACCAAGAAACTTTTTATATATTTAGGTGCTCTCATATTGGGTGCATATATATTTATAAGCGTTATTTCCTCCTGCTGTATTGATCTCTTTAGTATTATGTAGTGATCACCTTTGTCTCTTGTTATAGTATTTATTTTGAACTCTATTTTGTTAGAAATAAGTATTGCTACTCTAGCTTTTTTTCATTTCCATTTGCATGGAATATTTTTTCCATTTCTTCACTTTCAACCTGTGTGAATCTTTTGCTCTCAGGTGGGTCTCTTGTAGATAGCATTTATATGGGTCTTGTTTTCTTATCTATTCAGCTATCTTATGTCTTTTGATTGGAACATTTATTCCATTTAAATTTTAGTTTATTATTGACATATATTTATTTAATGCCATTTATTGCCTGTATGCCAATGTACCTTTTTCTGAATATTTCTTCTTTTTCTTAAAGCAGTTCTTTCAATATTTTTTGCAATGTTGGTTTGGTAGCATTGAACTCCTTTAGTCTTCTTTTGTCTTGGAAGCTCTTTATTTCACCTTCAATTTTAAATAATAGTCTTGCTGGATAAAGCAGTCTTGGTTGCATATTCTTGTTTTTCATTACTTTGAGAACTTCATGCCTTCTGGCCTTAAGTGTTTCTGTTGAGAAATCAGCTGTCAGCCTTATGGGTGTTCTCTTGTAGGTCACTGCTTATCTCCCTCTGCAGCCCTTAATATTCTCTCTTTGTCCTTAACATTTGCCGTTTTAATTATGATGTGTCTTGGAGTGGGTCTCTTTGGGTCCCTCTTATTTGGAACTCTCTGTGCTTTCTGAACTTGTGTGGTTTTCTCCTTCACAAACTCAGGGAAGTTTTCTGTCATTATTTCTTCCAACAGGTTCTCTATCCCTTGCTCATTTTCCTTCCTCTCTGGGGCCCCTATGATGTGAATATTGTTTTGCTTCATGTTGTCCCAAAGTTCCCTTAAACTGTCTTCATGCTTTTAAGTGTTTTCTCTTTTAGCTGCTCTGATTGAGTGTGGTTTTTTTCTACCTTATGTTCTAATTTGCTTATTCTGTCCTCTATTTCATTAAGCCTGCTTTCAATTCCTTCCACTGTATTCTTGATATCAGATATAGTATTCTTCATTTCTGCCTTGTTCTTATTTGTCGTATCTATATCTTTTTTCATGCTTCCACTAAGTTCTTGGACCCTCTCATTAAGTGCCTTGTTCTCATTAATTTCTTTGAGCATCTTTATCACCATTACTCTGAACTCTATTTCTGATTACTTGCTTGTCTCCTTCTCATCAAGGTATTTTTCTGGCGATTTTTCCTTTTCTTTATTTTGGAGATTGTTTCTTTGTCTCCCCATTTTAGTGACTCTTAGTGTTTGTATCTGTATATTAGATATATTTGCTGTCTCCCAGTCTTGTGGGGTGGGATTTTGTATTGTGAGACCAGTGGAGCCCAAAGGTGTGTTTTCCTTATATTTCTGAGCTATTTGCTCTAGGTGTGACCCTTTTTTCTGTGTCCCTTTTGTATGTTCTTTGGGCTCACCTATTGTGATTGTGTCTGGATTGTTGTTGACCCGTTCATGAGAGGATTCTCCTCTAAGTTTGCCTAACTGTGAGGCTCAGCCACAACCACATCATGTGGGATATTGTACAGGTGCTGACAAGGCAAAATAAAACACAAGCAAATTGCCAAGAAACAAACAAAAACTAACAGAATATCCTGACAATTACAATGAAAACAACCCAAGAAAAAGCAGAATTGGGAGAGTGAAGTGAGAACACAAATGCTAAAGCAGAAAAGTAATAGAGAAAAGGATATTATTGCTAATAGTAAAAATAAAATAAAATAAAAAGTAAAAAGTAGAGAAGCTACTAGGAGATAAGAGGGGCAGATAAACGTTTCTGAAAGGAAAGAAAGGTGATCAAAAAAATAAGGATAGAGTACAGGAATAGGAAAATTGTTGGGGGAAAAATAAAAATGAAAAGACAAACACAAACAAACAAACAAGATAGAAAGAGAGAGAAAAATAGGGGAGAAAAAGAAAAAGGAAGTAAAAAACAAGAAAAAATGTTAGCCAATGAAACAAGAAGAGAGAGGTCAAGCAAGGCAGGGAGAGAGGCCAATAAGAGATACAGAGGAAACAAGAGAGAAAAGCAATAAACATTGTTTATAATGATAACATCCCAGGAATAAAGCAGAGAATTCCAAAAAAATCTTGATAATAAAACAAAGAAAAACCAATAAAACAAGCAAAGTAAGACAAAACAAATCCTAAAAACAATAATTGAAATATTAAAAAATTAAAAACAATTAAAACATTAAAAAAATATATATTTTCTTTTTCCTGAAAAAAAAAATTCAACCTGCTGAGTTTCATCTGGGCAGGTTATTTTCTCTGAGGCTCACTATTTTGTATGCTGATTTCAGGTCTCCTGGGAGGTACTTGTGTGTCAGCCAATGGCAGGTGTTATCTAGGTTTGGCTTTGAGTGTCCTTATGTAGTTGGCTGGTTTGAGCTCTGTGGACTACTTCTACCTGTCAGCTATTTTGCCTCCCCCTTATGGTTGCCTGCTCTTACTCCAGTCTTTTGAATAGAGTCTTTAGAGTGCAGGCTGGCTAATGTAGCTAGGAATATTGCTCCCCTTACTTAGAGGCTTCCCTTTAAGGCACTCACCGTGGGGAAGTTATTCTCTGCTTCAAATGCAACTCCTCATTCTCTACCATGTTCTCCAATTCTAGTTCCCCATACAATGGCTTCTTGCAAGTTTAGATTGAATTCAGTCTGTTGCCTTTTCTGTATGGGCAGTTTCAGAGGCCTGTGCTCACTGGGTTTAATCAAAAGAGACTCTGGTGAGCACACTGCCTGCCCAGCCCCCAAAAGTAGTTTTAAGCTTTTGCTCCAGTTCCCAAACAATAGTTCCTGAGACTCTTGGTTTTGTTTTGTCATTCTGTGAACTGTTCTCACTTTCCTCTCAGGACTATGCCCTTTGAAAAATATCTGGGGCTTGAGTGAGCTAAACCAGTCCCTTTCCTATTGGGATGGGGTGCTCCTAACCTGCAGGAAAGGTTGGCATGCTCCGCCCCTCTTTTCCCTCTTCTGGTTGGCTGATCTCACAGGATGCTTAATTCAAACTCTCCACAATGCAGATGCAAATCCCAGCTTTTGCTGATCTGTCACTCCAGTGCGAGCAAGGAAGGTGGACGTCCATTCAGCAATCAAAAACATGCAAAGCAACAAGCAGGCAGAGAATCCTCCCTGCAAGTTCCTGGTGACCAGGCTCCTTAGAACCAAGTTGGAGGGGTCACAAAGTCAGTCCCACACAGGTCTCCTGCATAGCTGATCTCACTAAAACTGGGGCAGCTCCTTGTGTGTTATCCTGGCTCTCTTTAGAGCAGGTAAAAAATTTCTGATGCACCCCACTGGCAGCTCCAGTGGCTGGAGACCCTATCAGTCCTGCTGGCAGCTCCAATCCCTCTCTCTGGTGGCTAGAGAGCTCTCTTCTCCTTCCCCACACCGCACAGTTCAAATGCTTTCTGGGGTTCTACACAATGTCTTAGGAGAAAGCAGAGGGTCCCTGTAGGTCATTGCTGAGTGCAGCCCTCTGGCCCCTTTCTACTTGGATGCCACACACTGGAGGGCAGCCTTTCCCATGATCAGCACTCAGGGTGAATCTTTCCTGCCCCTGCTGCAGCAATTAGGTGCATTGTTTCATAGGGAAGGTGCTGCTCCCTCATTGCAGGCACACTGTTCCTTTGGCTCCCTCTGCTCACCATGCACAGGCTCTCCTTCCTTTCTCTTTCATTCTGGTTTGAGATGCCAGCTTTTGGATGCCACTCCACACTCCCAAGGGGAGGGAGCTTTGCACCCTCTAACCCTCAGGCTTTGCAGCTGAGCACTGGCTTCAGGTGGACTCCCCCTTTCTATGCCCCCCCTCTCCTACCAGACTATTTCTTCAGTGCTTCTTTCTGGAATTATGTCCACTTGGGTATTTTTCTCTTGTTTTTTCAAGCTGGCTACACAGTATTTTAGCTGTAAGTCCAGTCTGTGGCTGGAAGCAAGGGTGCTCTGCTTCTTGTCAGAGTGCCGCCATCTTCCCTCCTACCCAAAAAAATATTATTTAGAAAATAAAGGACAAGCCATAGACTTAAAAAAAATATTGGCAGGGCATGTAGCAGACAAAGAATTAATTTCTAGAATATAAAAAGAATGACTAGATATCAATAATTACAATACAATGTAGTAAAAATGGGTGAAAATTTTGAATATACATTTCACCAAAAAAATTCAAAGACTATTTAAGTCCTAGAAAATGTTCTCAACATTATTAGTCATGATGGAAATGAAATATGAAACCACAATGAGATGATCAACCATTCTTTATATTCTTTTGAATAGCTAATTAAAAACAATTGCAACACAAACTTTTGGCACGGATGTGGACCATTAGAATTCTCATACATTGCACACACATAACCACATTGGAAAATATTTCAACATTTTCTTATTAATTTTTTAATACCTTCTATCCTACGTATTTATCAAGGAGAAATAAAAGCATATGTTCAAAAAAGATTAGTATAAGAATGTCCATAGTAAATTAATTTACAATATCCCAAATTTGGAAACAGCCAACAGCGGAATGGATAAATTGTAGAATGCCACTCAACAATAAGAAAAGGATGAGTTATTGATCCCTGCGGCCACATGGGCAATTCTCACTGGGATAATGTTGAGTCTAGCCAAAGATTTATACAATATGATAGTATTCATATGAAATTCAAGAAAATGCAAATCTAACATATGCTATTTAAAATCAAAGTAGAACTTGCCGTGTGAAGCAGATGTTGGCATTGGTTAGAAAGTGGCATGGGAATAGTTTCTGGGATGATGGAAATGTTCTTTATTTTGACTGTGGTGGTAACTGCCTTGGTATATATTCTCCAAGTCTCCTCAAGTTCTCCAAGTAAGACTTGGACATTTCTTTGTATACAAATTATATCTCAATATAAAAATAACTAGCATCAAAATAATTGAGAGACTGAGTCAAAAAACATCTTAGAAAAATAGGCAAAACTCATAAATAGCCATAATTGGCCCTAAAATATATGTAAATTATATGTAAAGTTGCTTAACTTCACTTATACTAAATGTAAATTAAAACTTTTTTGAGGTAGATGTTTTTCACCTTTTAGGTTAGCAAAATTCCAAAACTTGAGTAAGCAAAGCAAGGTTCACAAGACTATTGGGGTAAAAACACTTTCATATTTTGCAAGTGAACATGACACAATCTCTGTGGAGGAGATTTGAAAAAATCTTATGAGACATATTTAATTTGGACCTTTGCTCATCAATCTCACTTCTAGGAATTTACCCTGAATTATACGTTCACTAATTTTAAAACAAACAATGACATTATATCAACAACAAGAATACATACACAAATGTATTCACATGATCAATTTTAATAAAAATATATTGGAAATAATCTAACATATACATAGGTTATTAACTGGAAAAAGGAAGTACTCTTTATTAGAATACTATGCAGCTATACATTATAAGAAAAATCTCTGTGAACTTATTTTGAATGCTTTCTAGGCGATATTATTAAGTTATTAAAAAAAAGGTCGAACAGCTTGTATAACATATTACTTGTTTGTGATAGAAATTAAAATAAGTCTAATTTTTGTAAGCATTTTATTCAGAGTCAATAAACTTTAATGAAAATAGTTACTTATCGAAGGTAGGCTTAAAGTGATTTTTTTTTCACCTGTTTAGTGTTAGTTTCTTCTGTTAGAGTTGTGAATTCCATTCTCTTTATAGAATGTTGCATTCATCATTATTTCCATAGGGCCTAGCATGTGCTTAGCACATATTGAGGGTATCAATACAAATTTTAAAAATATAATAATAATCAATGTTATTTATTATTATTAATATCTCATTATAAATAATTGCTTTATTATTTAAAGCAATTTTACTTAACAAGCAAACTTTTTTACACATATAATAAACATAGATATTTGGTTGGTGCTGTGGAAATAACAATGGTTAATTTAATGGGCAGCAGACACTTCCAACTCGAAACTATAACGCACTTCTAGAAGGTCATGGTCAGCCATCAGGGTTTGCTTTGTGCAAAGAATGTGGACACTGCTCGTGGGAAGGGATAGGAGAGAGGAACCGACATTAAGTAAAAAACTATCAACTACACATTCTTAGTAAAAAACAAACCTTCAGTAGTCAGAAGGAAATAATTTGTAATAAAGATCTGTCAGTTCATTTTTTCAAAGGGGATACATTTTGGTGTTTCTCATCTAAACCTGTTAGCCCAATACCATGAACTCATGAACTCTAGGAAGAGAAAAATTGGTGCAAATAGTTAAAGGTGATGCAACTGTTTTCAGTCAAACTTCTGGAGATGCCGGAATCAGAAAGTAGCACTATTGGAGAAACAATACAGGAGAAGATGGTTTCAGGACTGGGGAAAGTAGAGGCAGTCTCCTTGCTTCAGCACATTGCAGGCTTGGGTACAGAGGGGCACGGCAGGTGGATGGGCAAAGACCCCGGTCTGTCTGGATAACCTGACCATCAGAGGAAGACAAGAACTTCAAGTCTTCCTCTATGGTACTCATTAGGCAACACTTTGGGGCTCCAAATGGTAAGAAAGAAAGTTTTGAGAGGGACTAGAACTTGTAAGAGTGGATAAAAAATAGAAATTTCCTCATGATGATGTGAATTCATTTTACTTCCAGGCCAGTATAACCCAGGATTACACACAGCCCTTGGTTTCAAGGAGTTCACAGACTCTTTGGTATATATCTGACTCTTTAATATATCTGTCCGTTATATTATAGAGTTTTTGAAGCCAAAAACATACAGGTTTCTGGAGATCCCAAATAGACCTTACAGCTTCCTTTAAGAGTATTTAGAGAAAGTAAAAGTGTGACGATAAAGCACTCTAGGAAAATTTAAAAGATGAATCATTATCATAAAAGGGTGTGGAAAAGTACTTTGGAGAAGCAAACATTGTGAAATAATTCAAATAAGTGACTACTGTAGAAGATTATCATTTATGTGAAAAAATAAAATGAATCACTGGCTTATTGGACCCTGTGTGGCTGCCAGAAATTTTACAGAAAGTAAAAAGAATAATTTTCTTATATAGACACCTTACTAATCAGAATCAGCAATGACCACTTAAAAACATACTGACCTTTATTTTGAAAGGAATTAAAGAAAACAGTATAATGTAAAAAACACTATTTAAAATTTTTAAATTATAGTTTACATAATATATTTTATTAGTTTGACCTCTACTGATAAGTTTCTTAATCAACAAAGTCAATAAATTGCCTCAATGACTTTTGCTTTATAAAATTTCAACTTGCAGAGAATTATAAAAGTATAGGATCAATTGTCAACATATTTATTAATATTTATTTGCTATATTTTTTAAAGTAATAAAGTTTCATATTACAAATTGGACATGGAGAAAGTGTTTAAAAAAGTGTTTCCTCCCTGGCCAGTGCTGCTCAGTGGTTAGAGTGTCACCAGCTATCCAAAGGGCCTCGGTTCGATTCTGGGTCAAGGGCACATATTTAGGTTGCAAGTTTGAGCCCTGATCCGGCAGGGGCACATATAGGAGGCAACCAATCCATGTGTCTCTCTCACATGGATGTTTCTCTCCCTCTCTCTCTCTCTCTCTCTCTCTCTCTCTCTTCCTCTCCCCCTCCCTCCCTCCTTTCCACCCTCTCTAAAAATCAATGGAAAATATATCCTCCGGTGAGGATTAACAACAACAACAAAAGTGTTTCCAATTTTTTAAATAAATACACTCACATATAAGTAAAATTAAGTCCACAATCTCCAGCATAAATCTTTGCATTCACTTAACATTCTTATAATTTCTATATTTCTGAATAGCCTTTAGATTAAATTAGGTGGTATTCTAGGAAAAACATCTAAATTTGCTCTTTCTGCACCATAATTTTTAAGCACCAAAAATATTCTTTGTGCTCACTGTAAATAACTTTATTAATTACAATTTTTTTTCAGCGTTTGGGATGGTTGCATTCAGTATTTTGTTTTCTTTTGATCAGGAGGTGTTAGACTTTATTGCCTGAAGTGGTACCATTTGTTCTCTGTGAAATATGGTTAGCGTCACCTTACTTTTTTATTAAGTGTATATTTATAACCTTTAGAAGCAAATGTACTCTATCCACATGGCTAACGTTTATTGTTTTATGTTCTGCACGCAAAGCTGCTTTTCTTAATAATAAGAAACAGCTGTCATAAGCACAACAATGAATGCAATGGGTCATACATGCTTAAATTAGATACAAAGGGAGCCAAGCAGGACTAAACTCTTTAATTCTGTCTCACTCTTCCATGATTGATGCACTCTAAAAAGAGTGGTTATACAGTGTGTTGAGATTTAACAGATGCTAAAAGGAGCCCGTTCCAGTGTACATTTGTTAGGCAGCTGTGTTTTACACCAGCAGTGATTACAATGAGGAAATCAATGTTTCCATGACAGTAAGACTGACAGAACTTACATACTAAGGTAAAATAATGAAAAATATTAGTGTGGTCCACAAATGCAATCAATCATTTTTATGGTAAATACACACACATACACACACAAAGTTAGAAATCATTGATTTGCTTTTAATATCATTTTATATAGCATTCGTTAAATTTAGAGCTCAGTTCTTTGCATATAAATGATAGCTGAGTTTCTGAACTATGTAGGGTAGTGGTTATAGGACATATGGAGCTATGTATATTTTGAGGGAAAATAGAAATAAACTTAGAATTTATGGCATGTAGTGCATAAGGATAGCCAAAAATTTTGCTTCTATTTTAACCTTTATTTTCATGGATTTAAAAGTCATCCTTTGATTATGTATTTTATAATTTTAAACTTCAAGTGTTCATATTAAGAAAAATCTGAAGCAATTGAACATCTATTTAGGAAGGAGTGAAAAACTATATATAAAGTAATGTCTACAGAGGATTTACATGCCTCGACTTCAAATAATTTACAATTAAGAATACAGAGGTTATTTACAATAGTCAAGATTTGGAAGCAGCCCATGAGTGGATAAAAAAAGCTGTGGTACATTCACACAATGAAGTAATACATGACCCTAAAAAAAGAAGGAAATCATACCTTTTGCAACAATGTGGATGAACCTGGAGAGTATTATGCTAAGTGAAATGAGCCAGTCAGAGAAAGTACCATGTGATCTCACTGATATGTGGAATCTAATGAACAAAACAAACTAACAAACAAAACAGAAACAGACTCATAGATACAGAGAACAGACTGACAGTTGTCAGAGAGTAGAGGGCTGGGTGAAAAGGTGAGGGAATTAAACAAATAAAAAAACCCTCCTAGACACAGATAACAGTATGGTGATTACTGGAGAGGAATGGGGGTGGGGGAGGTGAAAGAGGGTAAAGGGGGAATAAATAGTGATGGAAGGAGGCTTGGGGTGGTGAACACAATACAAATACAGATAATGTATTATAAATTGTATACCTCAAACCTATATAATTTTGTTAACCAATGTCACCCCATTAAATTCACTATTTTTTAAAAAAAATTACAGAGTTTTTTCATCTTTTACTATTATATATAATACTGACATGAACCTGAGAGTGTGAATATCTCTTTGGGAGCCTGTTTTCAATTGTTTTGGATAAATACCTAGAAGTGGGCCTGCTGGATAATATGGTAGTTCTATTTTTAATTTTTTGAGGAATCTCCTTACTGTTTTCCATAATGGTTGAACCATTTTACATTCTCACCAATAGTACACAAAGGTTCTAATTTCTCCAGATTGTCACTACCATTTGTTATTTTCTGGGGTATTCTGATAATGGCTATTCTAACATGTATGAGGTGATCTCATTATAATTTAAATTTGCATTTCCTAGATGAATATTGATGTTGCATATCTTTTTATATAACTGTTGGCCATTTGTATGTCAACCTACTTATCCACTGACAGATAAATGAATAAAGAAAATGTGATATATACATACAATGGAATGTTATTCAGCTTTAAATAAGAAGGAAACCCTGTCATATGTTACAACATGGATACATCTTGAGCCATTATGCTTCGTGAACTAAGCCAGTCAATTAAGCCAGAATAAATACTGAAGGATCCCATTTATTTTATTATTTATTTATTTATTATTTATTTATTTATTTATTTATATTTATTAAAAACATATCTTTATTGATTTCAGAGAGAGGAAAGAAGAGGGAGAGAGAGAGATAGAAACATCAATGATGAGAGAGTCATTGATCAAGCCCACAACCAGGGCAGGTGCCCTGACCGGGAATCGAACCCCAATCGCCTGGATCCTAGGTCGAGGCTCAACTGCTGAGCCACGCCCTTCAGGGCAGGATCCCACTTCTATGAGGTATCTAAAGTGGTCAAACTCATAGAAGCAGAAAGTAGAATGGTTGTTGCCAGAGGCTTATGATGATGGGGGAACAGAAAAGTTTCTGTTCAATAGGTATAGAATTTCCATCAAGCAATATGGAAAAGTTCTAGAAGTCTTCTGTACAACAATATTCATATAGTTAGCAATACTGTACTGTACACTGAAAAATTGTTAGAGTAGATTTCATGTTATATGTTTTATTAAATCAAAAATAGAATATAGAAAAAGAATATAGTGTTGCACATATTTACTTTCACATAGGCAATTATTGGTATGTAGTTCTTATACTTTTATAAAATATTTTTTAAGTGTGTATTTCATAAGGAGTATTAATCTGCTTGGGCTGCCATAACAAATTACCATAGACATTTATTTTTCCCCAGTTCTGGAGGCTTTAAGTCCATGATCAAGGTTTTAGTAAATTTAGTTTCTGGTGAGAGCTGTCTTCCTGGCATTTGTCCCAAAAGTCACTGAGGCATAGTTAATTTTCTTCAGTACAAAACTGAAGAAAATTTCTATGTGTTCTTCAAAGTTAATGAGTTTAAATAATCTCAAATTCACTCACTCTTTTTTCTCTTATATCTATTCTCCTGACAAACCCATAAAAACTTGTTTATTTGTATTAGCTATTATACTTTTAATTTTAGAACTCTAAATAAATTGTTGTTTGTGTTAGTTTTCTTTTCTTTTTAAAATATGTTTTTATTGACTTTAGAAAGAAAGAAAGGGAGAGAGATAGAAACATCAACATGAACTGGCTGCCTCCTGCACGCCCCCTACTGGGGATAGAGCCTACAGCCAAGACATGTGCCCTGACTGGGAATTAAACCAACTACCACTCAGTGCACTGGTCCATGCTTGACCACTGAGCCACACCAGCTGGGCTGTTTTAGTTTTCTATGCTCTGCTGAGAGTTCCCATTTTTTAAAAATTATATCCATCTTGTCTTTTAAGTTTTATACATACTTTCAACAGCTGACTTAAAGTTCTTATTACTATCAATACATCTGAGTCATCTTGGTATCAGTTTATGTTTACTAATTTTTCTTATATTTTCTTGCTTTTTTACATGTCTAGTCATTTTTTTTTTGCTGTCTGCTTGACATTGTAAATTGTAGGCTGTTAGGATTATGTTCCCTTTCTTCAAAGGGTATTGAATTTTTATGCTGATATACCTATTCATTTACTCTTGTGAAAATAATTTTCTACATTTGCTTTCTTCATTAAAGTTATAATTTGGTCAAGAAAACAATAAATGCCCTGGGTATTTTAAGTAGAGAGTGATTCAATGGAAATGATTACTTGTTTACAGACTGTTGAAATGACTAGAGGAAGAAAGGTCAAGAAAAGTGCTGTTCGCTATCATCTTTAATGATAATTTTGAGGGAATCAGAAAGATACCACAGCTCCCAGAGCAAAAAATTACCCAGCTATTAATGGAAAAAGTTAAGCTTTTCATCAGGGATGTTGCAGAGCTTTTCAAAGTCCTGTGTTTTTGTTCTGCTTCTGGAGAAAGACTAACATCTTCCAAATAGCAAGTGAGTGGCTAATTTGGAAACTGACACTGAAACACTGCTAGAAAAAAGGATTTTGAAAACAGTAGTTTTCATGCTTCTAGACCCTGTCCTACATGAAATCTCTCATAATCCTCATAATATTATAGTTTTCCTACAACTATCTCATTGCATCCATAGCATTTCTATTTTATTTTGTTGTTCCACATTCTATTCAATAGGTCTATCCTTTTTTTCTTCTGATGGTTATTACTGCTTTTTGAAAATTAGGTAAGTTATTTACACACCGAAAGAAAATATATTCATACAATAGAATATAATACAGCAATTTAAAGCAACAAACTTTCTGATACATGTAAAAACATGGATAAATCTCAAAAATATTGGTCTGAGTGGCTGAAGCCAAATATTGAAAAAAACGTACTTGATGTTTCCATTTATCTGAAAATGTATAATAGGTTATAGGTTCTTTCCACACTGATGGACAATAGGTTTAAAAAAGAGTATTGGTTATTGGGTCTTATCTCTAAGTTCTACCTACCACACTAACCTATGCTGGTAAGAAATCATATCGGCATTGCTATTGGGATGTGGGATTGACAGGGAAAGAACACAAAGAAACTCACTGGGGTGGTGAAATGTGTCTTTATTAGTTTCAAAACTGGTTGAAGAGTACACTTAAGATTTGAGCAGGTATGTAAATTATACCAGTGTAAAAATAAATAAATAAATAAACCCTACCAGGTTTGGCTCAGTAGTTAGAGAGTTGGCCTGCAGACTGAAGGGTTCAGGGTTCGATTCCAGCCAAGGACACGTATCTAGGTTGCAGACTTGAAGGAGGCAACAGATCGATGTGTCTCTCTCACATCGATGTTTCTCTCTCTCTCTCTCTCTCCCCCATTCTCTCTGTAAAGCAATGGAAAAAACATCCTCAGATGAAGATTTAAAGAAAAATTATAAAATAAAAAATAAAACTATTTATTCACATGTATGTATATGCTAAAAACTGTATTAAGAATTTAATGTACATAGTATATTATTATTTTCACAACAATTCTATAAGGTGAATACTATTTTTATTCCCATTTTAAAATTTAGGAGACCGAAGTTTTGATCTCTTAAGTAATGTGATTAAGATCTTATGACTGATAAAATGAGAGCCAACATTCAATTCTATATTTTTCTAAATGCAGGAGTCAAGATCCCTTTCTTTGGATTTTATATTAGTAGATATTTTTCTCCAGAAATGCAAGTTATTCTAATTATTGTGATGAATCCGATGATGATTGTGAATGGAAATATATTGGTTTTTAAGGATATCTTACCCATTGAGACAGCATAGATGGACCTGAAGACTATTATGCTATAAGCCAATTAAAGAAAGACAGATATCACATGATCTCACTTATAAGTAGTATCTAAAGAACAAAATAAACTGATGAACAAAATATGTCCAGAGGTATGGATGCATGGAACAGAATAACAAATATCTGTTATTTGGGGGTTGCAAGGAGGGGACAGGAAGAAATTAACCAAAGAACATATATGCATACCCCATGGACACAGACAATAGCATGGGGAAGGCCTGGGGTGGGGCAGTGATTGGGCAGAGGGGGACAACAAGGGAGAAAAATGGGAGACATTTGTAATACTGTCCATAACAAAATAAAATAATAAAATAAAATAAAATAAAATAAAACATAAAATATAAAATAAAATAAAATATAAAATAAAAATCTAGTTTCATAGACACATAAAGAGAAAGATACAGCTATGGGGTGGCTAAAAACGTAGGGGATCTTGAGTTGACAGAGCTATATTTTTGCTTACCAATATGCCAGGTAATCACTTCCTTATTCTCATAATTCAAGAATTTTTATTTCTTGCTAAAACAGTTATTTCTGGTACTCTCCTTGGGAGCATGACAGCACTTTTCCTATTCCCCTCATCTTGCTCCCAGATGCCTTTATCCTTCCCATTTTTAAGCTTGAAGGGCCCCTTCTTTCGTCTCTGTAACCACTTCTACCACTCACTTATTCTACCTCTGTGACTTTTTATATGAGCTCTCTCTAAAATAAATAAATAAATAATAAATAAATAAGCAATTATTTTTATATGGCTTACTTTACAGTTATACAAGGTTAACTGCACATGCATATTTATGAACTTGACAAGCACAACAAGCAACTTCTATTAGTTTGTGTTTGCTCTGGGTCAAAGTTTCAAATGCTGTTTATTGCTTATTGTGAGCACAAAAGAGCATTCAAGACTTGACGATGTCTATATATTAAGTTTAGATACCAGTGTGGCTACTGCATATTCAGAAGGCTCAGACAACTTTTACTGAAATTGAATCAAGAACACTTTCTAAATTAAATCCTTGTAGTTAACCAGCCGGGCTTTCCTATGTGTTTATGAATACTGAATCCCGGTCTTGCAAAAAAGTTCACTATTATTGAAGAACGCTATCAAGAAATTAACACCATTAGGGCTTATCAACATTCTGCCAGCCTCCAGAGGACATTTGTTATGGATGTAATAGGGTCTTCATCACACTAAAAACAAGCCCTATTCTAAACACAAGAATGTAGTTGGCACTTCATCAGATTTCCTGAAAAATGACAAAAAACGCTTGGTGAACCTGTACAGATGAAAGGCTATTCTGGTGGCCTTACTGCTCTGCAACGTTTTGATGGTTAGTATTGACACAGAGGCCAGCTGAGCTTTGAGCTCTGTTGCGTGTCCCCACCCAACCAAAAAGAAGGGAGGGACTGGATTATTAAGTGTGCGCTTAATAATATCAGATGCTGGAAATCTGGGAAAGTGATGGGTAATAACCTTTTTTTCCCTTTTTTTAAAAATATGTCTTTATTGATTTCAGAGAGAGGAAAGGAGAGGGAGAGAGAGAGAGACAGAAACATCAATGATGAGAGAGTCATTGATCGAGCCTGCAACCCGGGCATGTGCCCTGACCAGGAACCGAACCCCGATCGCCTGGATCCCAGGTCGACGCTCAACCGCTGAGCCACGCCCGGCGGGCAATGGGTAATAACCTTAGCAACCACTTTCTCCTTAAGCTTGTGAGTAGAAAGCTTATCATATAGGAGCATCAGAGGAAGGGCATGTGGGTAGGGAGTGCAGAAGCGGTTCTGGTGATTCGCAGTCCTGGAATTTGAGTCCCTGTGAGGGTCTGGGGTCTTGATGAAGGTCTTCATTACTGGTCCCCAGAACGGGATGGTCAGCCTTCTGAAATGGGTCAGCAGTGGCCGGGTGTGCACCATCCGGTGTTTCTGAGACTAATATATCAGCCTCTGAATTCCCGGTGGCCAGGCGTGTAAGTTTAGGCCTGGGTTAAAATTCTCTTTGTTCTTGCCTGGTCAACTGAGCACCACAACAAAAATCTTAACCAGAACATAAGGTTAAACATATACAGTTGATAAATCAATTACTGACACATTCTGTTAGTAAAAGGCAGGGAAAGGAAAGAGAAAGGAAGAGAAGAGGAGGAAAAATAAAATCATATTTTTATTCTACCCTTGTACCCCTATTGTTATGATTATACTATTTTCTACATATGAAGTAGAATTTAATTACTGGAACAGGGAAAGTTACAGCTAATCATTTGACTTTGTCCTAGTAAGCATGCTTGACTTGTGAAAATATTGCCGTACCTTAATTTAACAGAAAGCTGGAGTACCTTGTTATCATTGTGCCGAGGAGAGGAGAATCTACTGAGGTTTGGGGATGCCCATTGTATCTCTGGGGTTCAATTAAGAAAGCACAATCACTATGGGGATTATGGAACAGGAAATTTATTGTAGCAATTGACCTTTACCCCATTGTGGGAGGAGATAGGAATGAAATATCTGACAATCACATAAAAAAATATTTAACCCCAGCACAGGAGAAAGAGCTAGAGTTTGCAGGGAAACATGATAACTAGACATATCTATATTTGGCTACTTGCTTGGAATTAAAAAAGGGAATTGATGTGGAAGTCTGTGAGAAGTTGCTGACTCTTCACGGCTACTGCCTCTATGAATTTGGAGCAAATTGTCTGATAGTGGGATTATGTCGGGAATGATGGCAGTTGGGAAGGAGAGTTAGATGGGAATTGGGGAAGACTGAAGACAAACTGGACATCACTGTTACTTCTGCTCCTACCTCATATCATCTCTAACCAACAATGACCTTCAGAGAATGACTGCCACTTTTTTTGCCTTTCCAATTTTGTGCGAATTTACTTTTGTTGGACTTTATGCTGGCACTTGAAAAAAAGAACAATTACTGGAAACAGTTTTGGGAAACACCGAGTTAGCATTAGAGTAATCTAGCATTCAGGAGAAAATTAACTTTTGGAAGAATTTTGTGTTGATGTAAAACTTATTTTGAGTGTACATTAAAAACACGGACACTAAGAGATCAGTTAAAACTATCAAAGGTATGAAATCCAAACATGAGTAGGCTGAAGAAAATAATTTTTTTTGGAAAATCTGAAGGTTATAGATAGCAGAGATACCCCAAGGCAAAGAAATAAGGTCTTAGTTTGGTAGAATTCAGGTACATTTCCATCGATAGCTTTTTGTTAGGGTGCAATCTTACCACAGACAGAAAGTTCACCTTGCTCTCTCAAAGAGGGCTAAAAGTGAATTTACGGCATCTTAGGCTCTTTTCCAAGATCATTCTCTTCTTAATCTTTACTTAAAATCCGTGTTCCATGACTTCATTATTTTCTTTCTTTGTGAAAATATCTCTACACAATCATACATCTCTAAGCAACATTTAGCCAATTTGCACTCTTTATTAATGACATACACTGCAAAAATCCTTCTAAATATTTTTTTCCTAATTGGTTTTTGAGATTTATCCATGTTGGTACACATGCTCTAATATGTACATTTTAATTGTTGTATTACTTTTTATTGCAGAAACACAACAAAATAAATTTATTATTGTACTATTAATGGACATTTAGTCTGATTCCAGGATTTAACTATTATATATAATGTTGCTAAGAACATTCTAGAATATTTTACCTATGCACATGTAAAAGCTTCTCTGGGGTACATACCTAAGGTGATCTGATGAGCAGAAGGGAACCTTATTGCCTTTGTTTTTCTTATTGACAGTTTGTTTCCATGGGTGAATATGATAATGTACAGTTCCACCAGTCTTGTATAAAACTTTTTATGACTCAAAATAATTGGTAGATACTTGGTATTGTTAGCATCTATTTTTGTGCAAACCCAAGCAATGTGAGATAATGTTTCTCTCTAGTTTTAATTAAAATCTCTATAGTTGTAAGTCTAAAAACATTTTCGCCTTTTTATTAGTTATTTGTGATTTCTTTAATGTGAATTGTCTATACATATCTTTTGTCTAACTTTTTATTGTGATTTTTTAAATCTTTTAATTATTGTAATATTGTGGACACTAATTTGTTGACAGTACTGAGAGAACCATAATTATGTAGCTTTCCTTTTCATTTTGTTTTTGATAATTTTAATGCATTCAAACTTCCATTCATTTCTTTTATGTTTTGTTATCTATCTCTATCTATCTCTATCTCTATCTCTATCTCTATCTCTATCTCTATCTCTATCATCTCTATCTCTATCTCTATCTCTATCTCTATCTCTATCTCTCTCTATCTCTCTATCTCTATCTATCTCTATCTCTATCTCTCTCTATCTCTATCTCTGTCTCTGTCTCTATCTCTATCATCTCTATCATCTCTATCTCTATCTCTATCATCTCTATCATCTCTATCTCTATCTCTATCTCATCTATATCTATATATCTATCTATATCATCTATATCATCTATATCTATATCATCTATATCTATATCATTTATATCTATATCATCTATATCTATATCATTTATATCTATATCATCTATATCTATATATCTATATTTATATCTATATCTATCTATATCATCTATCTATATCTGTATCTATCTATATCTATATCATCTATATTTATATCTATATCATCTATATCTAGATCTATATATCTATATCTATCTGTATCATCTATATATCTATCTATATTTATATATCATCTATATCTATATGTCTATAACTATACCTATCTATATCTCTATCATCTATATCTATATCATCTACATATATCATCTATCTATATATTTATATAGATCTATACTTTTATCTATCTATCTATCTATATCTATATCTGGAGAGTCATTTTCTGATCTTGTTCCACAGAGCTGATTTCATAAACAATGACATTCAAGATTTTTGTTTTTATCTTCTCTCCTATCCCATCTGCCCTTCATCCTGAGAATTAAAGGGTTTATAGGTTTCACAAAATGTAAACTTTGATAGAATATAGACTGTATTCTTATGTATTCCTACTAACCCTGCTGTTAATCACAAACCTTAGATGACTGAAATAATTTCCATTTCAAACACCTAGGTGTTGGGTTGCCAGTCTGAAATAGATGATATGATTTTTTGGAAGGTGGATAGGCGCAAAACTATTTCAAATGGGTGTGACTATAGCAGCTTCTACTTTCACGTGCTGGAGGACTCTGAGGGTGACTCCTTGGGATTTACTTCATGTCAAGAAACTGTTCTACACCTATCATGACCATTCAAAATCCATGCCTGTGGTTGGCTCAGTAATAAGCATAAGGCTCATTTTTTGTCAAAGAGACATGCTGCAAAATGTCTGGGAAAGCTTTCTTCTTAAAACCTCAAAGAGATCATCCTCTTTTCTTACTCTTGTAGTTATTGTGTCATAAAGTGGTGACAAAACAGTGGCAACATATTACTACCATCTCTCTGATATTTGCCAACAATGTCAAATTAGAAAGGTGGAAAAAAACTGCATCTGCAGACCATGCTGAGCCACTATATCAACCCTGAAGACCAAGCTCTCCACAGATTTCCATTTCCAGTGGCCTGTACTCTTTTCAGTACATTTGAGTTACTATCTCATAGCATATCCTTTCAGTCTGAAAGATATTTTATCACTTCTTGTAGTGACAAACTCTCCCAGCTTTCATTTTTCTAAAAAAATGTCATTTAAATCTCGCCTTGCAGGAATATTTTCACTGTACATAAAATTTCTGTCAACTTTTTTCTGTCTCCCTTTTCTTTTTCTTTTTCTTTTTTTTTTACTTTTTAGCACTTAAAAAAGTTCACTCTATTTTTGGCCTCTTTTTTTTTTTTTTTAATATATCTTTATTGATTTCAGAGAGAGGAAGGGAGAGGGAGAGAGAGAGCTAGAAATATCAATGATGAGAGAGTCATTGATCGGCTGCAGCCCGCAACCTGGGCATGTGCCCTGACCGGGAATCGAACCCTGATCGCCTGGATCCTAGGTCGACGCTCAACTGCTGAGCCATGCCCGGCCGGGCTGGCCTCCTTTATTTATGATGAAAAATGAACAAAATTTATTCTCTTTATTACCCTATATATAATATGTCTTTTTTTCTTTTTCTCTTGTGGATCTTATTGAGGTTTAGTTTTAGGCTTTTGGAGGGGAATAGGTAGAGAGTAGATTTGATAGGTAGAGAGTAGGGATGTGTTTCTCAGCCTCAGCATTACTTACATTTGGACCACCTAATTTTTGGTGCAGAGACTGTTTTGTACAAGGGAAAATGGTTAGCCATCCTTGACCACTGACCACAAGATACCAGTAGCACTCTATTTGTGACTATCAAGAATGTCTCCTGGCATTGCCAAATGTCCACTGGTTGGCAAGTTCACTCTATTTTTCCCTCCCCATTAAAGACATGGTCCTTAGTTCTAATATGTGGTGGTCTTTCTGCTATCTCAGCTGGATACCATGAATGCGTTAAAATTAAATACAAAATGGAGACCAGACATGAAAATTTCCTGAGCAGACAAAACCATTTGAGCTACATATGCAAAAGTTATTTCATGAACAAATGCAAAATGTTATTTTTTGTAAATACCTCTGATGATCAAGAAAGAAACTTAAATTATATTCCTAAAAATGATATAAGGTGATCACTTTTAACCAATCCCTGGCATCTGGAAATCCCCATTATAATGACCAATCACTGTGAAAGTTAAACAACTTCCTCATTTTCACTTTGCAAGCTATCTTGTAACATCACAACCTTGAACTCCATATCAGCTTTGAATTTGAATGCTCTAGGTTCATGAATTGTTCTTATATGCAGAATAAACTTACTAACTATTCTTTATTGATTTTTGTGATTTTAACTTTGATATTTCTGGATTTTTGACAAATGTTAATAAGTTCTGACAATTCTGGGTGTGCCAGAACTCAAATTTTCCCAACTTCTTATCTATGCAATTTTGCCAAAGCAATTCAGTATCTCTATCTTGCTTTTAACCCAGCCTTTACCACTTTCCGGAAAGCCTCAGCTCATCCCACTCCCTGCATGTATAGCCCATCTCTTAGTCATAACATTTCAACAAGCCCCTGGATGTACTTCTCAAGGCCATCTGTTTTTATAATCCTTCCTTTCTCTAATGTTCCAACTCATAGGTCTGACTATTGGCTCATCAACACTGTGCCCTATTCAAGACTCTAGCTTTTTGCAGTGTGGGCAGAAAATTGACTCTAGGCAACAAGTTGGATATTTGTGCCCAAGTTCACTTTGTAAATGTCTCATTTCTTAGAGTTGTAGTGTTACTTTGACTGTTGACCTGAAAATAATTTTGTTGTTTATATTTTCTAGCTTAATATTGTTTATAGCAAGAGAACAAATCTAGCACCAGTTATTGCATTATTTCCAGAAGCATATTTAGGTTATTTAAATTCATTAAATATTTGATCACATTTTCTTCATATCAGAATATTATTAAGAATTTTCACATTTTCAACTGTAAAATGCAAAAACAAACAAACAAACAAATAAAAATTAAGATTTATTATAGTTATATAATTTTGATAATCAGCAATTTGATTATTAGTATTGCCCTTTTCTGGATCTTCTCTGCTTAATATGTATAATCCACTTAAAGGAAGCTCTGTATTTTTCCAATTACTTTATATCAAAGCCTCCTCCTTTTCCTCCAGTTCTTTCATCCTTGATGCCCAAAACCTTCCAGTTATTGGGCAATACAAGAACTTTCTATCATAATCTCTTTTTTTATTCTATGGAAGAGGTAACAGGAAAGAAATATTTCTTCTTATTTTTCATTACTGTCTCCCATAAAAGGAAAATTAAAAAAATATTTCTTGGATCTACTAAAATAAAACCCAAAATATAATTCTTCCCATTACAAGACAGTATTTTCTCACTTTTGCCTCTAGTCAAAAGTGAAAAAAAAAAGACACACCAAAAAAACCCAAAAACATTACTTGTTTGAATTTTGCCGTTTCTACAGAAAACAACTATTTTTTATTAATTAAACTTTATTAAATTGTTTCAGCAAAATTTAAGCTACAGTTCTACAATATTTCTTTCAATATATAAAAATGTTGGAAGAGATTTTTAAAGAGGAAATAACTTGACTTTATTATTAAACTGTTTAAAGCAGTGTTTACTGAAAGCCTGCTGCTCTATGCAAAGCACTAATTTGTTTTTTTAAAGAATCTCTTACTGTAATGACAAAAACCAGGACATGAAAATAAGTAATTTAAAAATAAATAAAAAATGGAAAGAGAAAGTGCTGAGTGTGGCAGGATTAGGGTAAAACTTGTAAATTGAATGTGTGTCATGGCAGGAGATCATTTAAAGTCTACCTTAGATAGAAGAAATTTACCCAAGCTTAGGGGGCAGCATTGAATATTGCCCTGTGAGTGTAGAGGCAAAATGAAGAACAATATTCAAAAACTATTTGAAATTTAAGTTTCATGATCATTCCTTAGTTTCTAGCAAATAATAGTCAAACAACACGCATTGCTACCTGGTAGTATTGGAAGAAAAAAAGGGTTTGTAATCTTGCAGGCATAGTTTTAAATCCTAGCTCTAATACAAAATATTTGTGATAGTAGAATCCATTTATTATTTATAAAATACAGAAAGGGTTAATATGAAAAAATGCCTTTAATAACATGTGAAATACTCAGCACAATGTTGCATATCGTGGTTACATATTATGTATATGAAGCTTTCCTTCCTCTTTCTTGAATAAATTGACTTGTACACTCCATAGAAAGGACATGAATCCCAGAAAAATTTTGTTCATAAGTAAAACTTACCCTTATAGTTTCAGTTCTGTTTCCAAAAAAATGACAGTGAAGAAATAAGCTAGTTTATTAATATTTATATTTCAGTGTTACCTATTTTATATCAAAAACATCTGATACTAAACCTTTTGTGCACAAAAATACAGGGTAATTCTTATTAAGTATGCATTCAATAAATCCACAGAAGAATAATATAAAACACAAAGAAATATAATATATTGATAACAGTACAAATCCTATACACATTGATACTAAATTATTTAGTTTTCTCCAAGTACCTCCTGACAAACTACTAACTACAAAAAGAAAAAATAATATATTTACAGTGCAGAAGCCTTGAAGATCCCATTTTAATCAATTATTAATATTAACATTACCAGAAATGGGACACATTGTCATCCTGTGTCAATTCATAGGGTTTGATATTTTGTCAGGAGGTACTTTGAAGCTACAAAAATATCTATTCCTTGTTATATTCTGAGTGAATTCATTAATGTCAGTACAAATTCATAGACCCTTGTTTTATTCTACAGTTTATAATGTTGTATAATTATGCCTATTTTTTGATGCTTAGACTTTCTGTTTTGGACAGTGGGAGAACTTCAAGTTATTTCTAGGTACTTTTGACATGGCTGAATTACTCTTTAAGCACTTAGATATTTTATAGCAAAACTAAATGTGCTAGGCTCCTTTGTAATTTCTCTGACCCATCCTGGGGATCAACCATTTCTCCCCAAAAGTCCTAGTTTCTTTTTTTCAATAAAGTTTGATATATAAAGCTATCTTCTGAGGTGTACTCATTAATCTGGAGTAATCTCAGTGGATGAAGCTGATGAATAAATATATACATCTATATTTATTGCTCTGCCAATTTACATTTTTATTGAAAACCATTAGTTTACACTGATACCACCAATATCAATCCAAACTCCCAGGGTGCTCTCTCTCCCTCTCTCTTTTCCTCTCTCTCTCTCATTTATGACTCCCTTCTCAGACAGTAAGAAATGTGGCTTTCATTATATACAATGCATTTATTAATTTTAATGGTCCTCCTGTACATATCCAAATTGTCGTCATTGTCTTACTACACAGATGTTCTCTGTTGGTTGGTTCTGACACCCTGCGCCAGGCAGCCACCTCATGTAAGAACCCCGCTTAGCCCTGTCCCCATGCTTGGCAGCCTCCCATACACCACTGCAGGCCACTGAAGCTCTGAAACCCCATGTCATCCCCTCCCTCCCTGAGTCAGCTTTCTCTTTTTGCTTGAGCTCTGACTCCACTAGCCCCCGATTTGGATTCCTCCCTCATTTGATGAGGGCTCTGCATTAGCACTCGGGACTACTGTTATCCCCTTAAACCCGGATGCCTTTTAGGGCTACATTGTTCAGGAGGGGAAGGGAGTAAAAGCAAAAGAGAAGGAAGTAAAGGGGGAAAAAAGGAAAATGAAGAAAAAGAGGAAGCTTCAGTTCTTTTTTTAATATAATTTTTAAAAATAGAAAATTTACACTAACGGCCTAAGCTAAATTCTGAAACTCTACCCAGTCATTTGTCTAAGACACATATGTATTGATGACTTCCTATGAAATAGGCCTAGGGGGATTCAACTGCTTCTTTTACTTGCAGAATTTATAGTCAAATATACATCTGCATTATAAAAAATTGTGATTTCCAGGACAACTTTTAATTATTAATTTTGAAACTATTAGCACCTAATAAGGCTAGTACCCACCTGGCACCATGAATAGTTATAACAATATTAATGACTATATTCCCTGTGCTGTACTTTGCATCCCCATGACTATTTTGTAACTACCAACCTGTACTTCTCAACCCTTTCACCTTTTTCACCCAGCCCCACAACCCCCCATCTATCTGGCAACCATCAGTCTGTTCTCAGTATCTATGAATCTGTTCCTGTTTTGTTTGTTCATTTATTATGTTCTTTATATTTGGCATGTAAGTGAAATCATATGATATTTGTCTTTCTCTGCCACTTATTTCACTTAACATAATACCTTCTCGGTCCATCATGTGGCCACAAATAGTAAGAATTCGTTTTTTATGACCGAGTAATACTCTACTGTATATATGTACTACATCTTCTTTATCCAATGTTTCATTGATGGGCACTTAGGTTGCTTCCATATCTTGGCTATTGTAAATAATACTGCAATAAACATAGAGGTGCTTTTTAATCAGTCTATAGTTTGAGACCAGCCTTTCCTTCAATTTGGTTCAGTTTAAACTTATCTTTAGACAAATTTGCTTAATCTGAGTGCATTTCTAGAAAGCAGTTATATATCTATGCTTATATCACCCTCTTGTCTATAGTTTTGCCTTCTGATTTCTTGTTCCTTATGTCTTTAACCCCTTTATAATTCCATCACCATTAATACAGACCTTCCCTAACAATTTATGTTCTTTCTCAATTAAAGAGATTTTTTGCTTTCTTTTCTTTCTCTCTTTCCCCTTCCTTCCTTCCTTCCTTCCTTCCTTCCTTCCTTCCTTCCTTCCTTCCTTCCTTCCTTCCTTCCTTCCTTCCTTCCCTTTTTTTCTTTCATTTCTTTCTTCTTCTTTTGTTTCCTACAAGGAACAAAGACTCACTAGAAGCAGCTCAGGCAACTGGTTTGTATATGGATACACATTGTAGTCTCACAGAAAGCCACAAACAGACTAAAACATATCCAGACCTCTTACCGAAAGCAACTGGGAATTTAAAAGTCATTAAGAATTCAAGCTTCTATTTATCATGGCACAGAACATCTTTCAGTCATTACATTTCTGCTTCTCTATGGATGTCTGAACTCTTTATATGTTTCATTTCAAGTGCTCAATAACAAGTGGCTCAGTCTAATGGTATCCAAATTCCAAGTTTCTAAAAGATAAATCTATTTGACCTTAATCATATTTTTACTAGGACTTCATAGGGAGTGAGGAACCTCCCTCTTCTTCACACTTTACATTAAAAGACTTGTTATGTCCTATATATTTTGTATATACATCACTCAGATCTCTACTCTTGTCATATTTATGACGTGTCTTTATTCTAGATGGCATTGCCTTTAGCCCAACTATGATAAAGCTTTCTACCTGATTTTCATATTTAGATCTTTTCACTGGATCTGCACCTACTTAGAACTTCCCTCTGAACTACCAAAAAGGTGAATAAATGTGTCTAAGAGCAAATTAAGCCTGAAATATTGCTGGAGGAACTGTACTATTTGGGGCATATGATGAGTATAGGGTTCTTAGGAAAATATAATAATGCTGAGAAAGTAGAAGACAGCAGGAAAAGAGTAAGACCAAATATGAGATGGATTATCCATGAAAGAAGGCTTATTCATGAGTCTACAGGAGTTGAGCAGGGCTGTTGAGGACAGGCCATTGTGGGCGTCACTCATTCATAGAGTCACTAGGAGTTGGAGTCAATTCAATGGCATGTAACACACACACCTTCTCGCTGCTTCATCGCACCCTCCAGGACACCACAATTAGTTTTAAGGAATGAGGATTATGCATCTGTAGGATGCTGATGAAAATAGCAGAGAGGAATAAGAACAAATAATTGGAAAAATTATAGGCCTTAGAATCAGGCAGAGCAGATCTAGAATCTTGGTTCTTCCATAAGTTGTTTACCTCTAAAAATGCTGCTTAATTTCTGAATGATTTAGGTTCTTTATCTGAAAAATGTGATTTCTTGTGGTTAGAATACCAACACTGTGCAAGTAAGAGGCTAACAGATCTGACAAGACTGCATGTTCCTTTATGAATTTTCAAGAGCCCAGAGACTAATCTGACTCTTGGCCTAACAGCTAGGAAATTTGATTTGTCCGCACACCCAGGATAATTTCAGTGTAACTCTTTCTGTAATATTTTTACTGATTTTTTACATGATTAATATTTTACAAACATATTTTTCTCTTCACAATATTTATTGGACATGCAAATAAAACCTCAGTGCTAAATATGACAAATATTGCTACAGATATTTACACTAAAATATGAGTACAAGAATGCCACCAGGGTTAACTGTCTTATCTGTTTATCATCCTGAGGAAAAAAAAAAGTTTCAACCTGAAATGAGAACACTGCTATCTTCAGAGTTTTGCCAGTACGGCTGTGTTTTGTGCTCTTTGTGGTATCAGAACAGTAATGTACTGTGGTTAGTCAAAACTCCAGTGGCTGTCATCAGTGGACAAGGTGGTGTAGCGGAAATTAACTTGAGGCAAGGAAATAATAATGGCCCGAAACATGAATTTTTATTTTTATGTAGACAGTAATTTTCCGAGTCAATAATAGCATTTGTGGTACCATTCATGGGGATTTGGTTTCAACAAAATTTCCAATTACAGATGATATTAATTTCCCTCAGAAACCACAGACAATAACATATTGCAGGATTGTTGATTTGTCTCTCAGAATATCATACACAACTGTATTATGAGTGAGGAAATGGCAAAACGGAAAATCTAGAAACAACTTATTGCTGTAAAAACTGAGTATTCTTTAGTGCAAAACTTTGGTTTCAAATTCAAAGTTGAATTTTATGGTAATAAAACTATCTCCAAAATGTGTTTTCTCATGTAGAGTCTTATGTCCATATTATCCCTTCTATTTATGTTACAAAATTTTATTTAGTTTTTTGGTAAAACAATATTTATCAATTAGCTACTAATATTACTCAAAATTTATATTTAAAATAAGGCAATTTATATGAGAGAGATCTTTAGAAAGATTTCAAAAACTTTAGATTTTGTTTATAGTAGCAAATGCTTACTTAATATAAGAAAAAAATCCCCCCCCACCACCAAAAAACATTTTTCAGGAAATACACTGTCTTTGACACTTTTCAATAACAATCATATGTCAATGGGCTGTCATTTCCAATCAATTGTATGGCTGACCCTTGACCAACCTATGTCTATAATATACTATTAAGCAATTAGGACATCTATTTCATTCAAATTGGTCTTTAGGCCCTTGGGTGAAATCAAACTGATATAATCCATGGTCTAAAACTGCTACCAATCACACAAGGTATAGAGAGACATTGACAAAATGTCTTCAGGTAATCTGCATATATATTTGGGATTCTGAAACTATAAACTGAATCTAAAAAGATATAAATTTTTCATGTGCTTGAAAGTTTTTCTTTAGGTTATAGGGAAAACATGTAATGTCCTACTATAGAAAAGGAGGTATTAGAAAAGAGTATTTCTAAGTAAAATTGGAGTGACTATAGGTCTCCATAGATCAAGCTTTAAATTAAAGCAAATGTCCAGTGGAGAGATAAATTGCTTGACATGAATTCATCAAAGTGAAATCAAAGTGGAGAAAGGAATGCCTATGATTCAAACAGCCTTTGTTTTAGATTCCATAAATGGTGTGGAAAGAGCTGTCAGGATACAAGTATGTATACTGGGAAGTTTTTACACCCATTGCTGCCATAATTGAAAAAGTATAAACTGTAAATAATGATTGGCTGTGACAGAAAAATTCAGTGGAAAGAAAAAAATCTATGAAACAGAAGCTATAGTGTCAGAAAAGACTGTGAGAAAATCTTACTACAACACCCAAAGAAGGATTTAGGGCAACTTCTCATGGTCTGGGTTTATTTAAAACCTATCATCAGTGAACAATTGAGCAAGTGGGAATAGCAGTAGATATTATAAAAAATAGAAAATTATAATAATAAAAGTTTCAAGATGGGCAACTGAAGGAGTTAAGTCTGCCTGGAGATTTAAAGAGATCTATTTAATGACTAGCCCTCTTTTTAGCTATGTAACCTAGTCCATGAAAGACTAAAATATTTTACTTGGACTGTTGAATTAGCCACAGAGAGGGTATAATCTTTCTGAGATTATGATTTGCCTGAATAATAAACTATTGGAAGTGATGCAAAAGTGAAACTTATAATATTGTGTTACTTCTTCTACCTCCCCTATGGTTTTATTGTGTCCCTATAATTGGTGTTCACTTTTTTAGTGTATCACCTTATCAGGACATATTATATCGAATCTGTCAGATTGGCAGTAATTTTGAATATTTAGACTGGATAGTGAGCCAAGCTGCTCTTTCTAGTTTCACGTAAATTTAAGATTCTGCACTGCAAAATATAAGGAAGGGGAAATGTGTTTCACATTCATGGAGGCTCTATTCCATACCAAATTTCCAAATTTAGTCAAATGACACTTTCAGTAAGCAACTTGTTAACTTTTGCCTAACCAAATTTTCTTCTATTTATTAAATTTTATGAGTGTTTTTGGAGTACTATAGATTTTTTTATTATTTTATTTTTTAAAAACATATCTTTATTGATTTCAGAGAGAGGAAAGGAGGGGGAGAGAGAGATAGAAACATCAATAATGAGAGAGTCATTGATCAGCTGCAGCCCACAACCCAGGCATGTGCCCCGACCGGGAATCGAACCCTGATCTCCTGGATCCTAGGTCGATGCTTAACCGCTGAGCCATGCCCAGCCTGGCTGGAGTACCATAGATTTTTAAGTCTTAGATTGGATTCTGGGTTTCTTAAAACAAATATGTCTATGCATTTTTCTTTGTAAAAATATTAAAAGTAACATATATAGCAACAGTGCATAAAATTATATCATGCAGCATATCAGATAACTGTAAAACCAATGCCGTGTGACTATTATCTAGGTTGGGAAGAAACTTGTTACCTGTCCAGAAGTACCTCATGCAATTCTGCTTGATCACACCCTCCACCCTCGGGAGTAATTACTATGCTAACATTTATAGTAATTAGCTTCATACTTTTTAA
This sequence comes from Miniopterus schreibersii, assembly GCF_964146895.1. Lineage (NCBI taxonomy): Eukaryota > Metazoa > Chordata > Mammalia > Chiroptera > Miniopteridae > Miniopterus > Miniopterus schreibersii. The sequence continues at coordinate 117,171,724 of NC_138102.1, forward strand.
TGTTTTTACCAGCTAGTATATATCCCAATAGGATCCTACTAAAAACACATATGCTGACTTTGATGGCAATTTCTTCTTTGTTTTAATTCCTGTTTTCATCAACTGCTAAAAAGAGTTTTTGTCTGCCCCACCCCCTCTGTCCCCATTCATATGTTGAAATCCCAACCCCAAGGTGATGTGACTAGGAAATGCGGCTTTTGGTAGCTGATTAGGTCATGAGGACAGAGCCTTTCTGAATGGTATCTGTGCCCTTATTAAAAAGACCCTGGAGACTTAGTGTGGTGATCACATTGCGAGGTATATAAATGTTCAACCATTATATTGTACACCTGAAATTGGTGTAATATTGTATACCAACTATACTTAAATATAAGTGAATGAATGAATAAATAAATAATAGTAGAACAATAACAAAAAGACCCTGGAAAGCTCCTTTGTCCCTTCCTCCAGTGAGGACACAGCGGGAAGATGCAGCCTGTCAGCCAGGAAGCAGGCTCTCTCCAGACCTGCGTCTGCCAGCACCTGAATCGTGGGCCTGCCAGCCTCCAGGACAGTGAGGAATAAGTTTGTTGTTTGTCACCCAGTCTATTTTTCCATTTTTAATGACAGCCCATGGACTAATTAAGACACTACCTATGTATATGACCCTAAAAAGAGATGCTTTTGTATTTTTTATCCTTTTATAAATGTAATCATATTACAGATTTTATCTTTTGTCTGCATATTTCAATAAGTGTTGTTCTATAATACACATATATTTACATGTGGAGTTCAGTAAATTAATTGTATGCTTGCTAATTTGTCATATGGGTATTTAATAATTTATCCATTCCATTAGCAATGGATATTTTAATTGCTTTGAGATTTCAGCTAGTACTAAAACACTGCTATAGATATTCTTGACATTTACTCTGATGGACATATATGTGTATGAGTTACCCTAGAGTGTCTACCTCAGAGTAGAATTGTTAGGTCGTGTATATCAATATCCTCAGATTTACTATATAAAGCCAAATGGTTTCCCAAAAAAGTTGTACTTATTTACCTACAAGGAGAGTTTCAGAGACCTTCTTGCTCCTTACTTAGCTGATATTTATTACTTGAAGGCTCTTTAGTTTCATACCAATCTATTGTGAGTACGTTGTAGAATTTTATTAATTTTTTCTGTTTACTAATGTGTCTAATAATTATCATTTCCTGTTAATTGATCACTTGGATTTCAGCTTTTTTTATTTTGAAGTAATTATAGAATTACAGAGGAGTTGTGAAGAGAGAACAGAGTTTTCATATAATCTTTACCCTTTTTCTCCTAATTTTAATACTTTAAATAGCTACAGTAAAAATAAAAACAAAGAAATTTATATTGGTACAATACTAACAAATTATAGGTTTTATTTTGAATTAAAATTTTTTCTACTAATGTTATTGTTCTAGCTAATCCCAGATACTACATTGCATTTAGTCATAAAATCTTCTCAAATCTGTGACAGTTTCTCAGTTTTTTGCTCTTTTTAAAAAATTACTTCTATACCGTTGTAGAATTCTGGTAAGATATTTTGTATAATTCCTTCAATTAAGATTTGTCTAATGTTTTCCCATAAAGCCTGAAGTTATAGATTTGGAGGAAGAATAACACAGGGGTAAAGTGTCTCTCTAATTAAGCCATATCAGAAGTTACATAATATCAGTATGAATTGTTTCTGGTAATGTTAACTTAGATCATTCTGAGTTGTAATGAGCCAGATTTTTCTACAGCAAAGACAATATCTTTTACTCTCCATTTTCTATTCCCTTAAAGCAAATCACTAATTCTAGTGCACACTTAAGAGGAAAGAATTAAACTTCACTCATAAAGAGAGGAATATAAAAATCTTTGTGGAGATAAGTTAAAACCATCACGATCTTTAATAATCTGCAAGGCTATTAAATATTTACACTTCTTAAAATTTCATTTACTAAATTCAGCATTCATCAGTAGATTTTTCATTCAACAATTATTATTATGGTTTTCTAATGGTGATCCTTTATTTGTTTTTATTCCTTCTACCTTTATTATTGGGAATAATTCTGGAGAGAAAATATGTCTCTTGTCTGTTTTTTAAAAATTTAATCATTTATTTATATCAATGTGAGCCTAGATATTTATTTTGTTTCTTTGGTTTATAACCCAGTATTGTCATTTATTTTGCTGCTGAAATTATTTTAGCTTTGGTCATTGGAGGTCTTTTGGTTGGTGCCTGTGTTCCTATGTCATACATTCATCCTTCTGTTCCTTTTTCATCTTTTCTTATTTATTTATTTTTTTAAATTGATTTTTAGAGACAGGGAGGGAGAGAGAAGAGAGAGAGAGAGAGAGAGAGAGAGAGAAACATCAATGTGAAAACAAAACATCCACCAGCTGCCTCCTGCATGCCCCCTCAGGGAATGAGTGAAACCTGGGCATGTGCCCTGACCAGGATTTGAAGGCAACCTTTTGGTGCACAGGACGACAACAAACCAACTGAGCCACACCAGCCAGGGCCTTTCTTACTCTTTGACAATGCAAAATTTTCCAGGATTGTCTAGTATTCTCCCTACTCCAGGCCCTGAATCAAACATTTTTCCAAGGAATTTTGGTTCCCATTATCTACAGATGATATTTAGTACCAAGGCCTTAGTACTTGATGTGCTTTTGCTACTGTGGGCTTCTAAGCCTTCTAAGTGAACAGAGATAGCAATACGTGTATATGTCCTAACCTATGTATAAACAAATCAACAAATAACATGTGCTGCCGAAGGTGTGGAGAAAGGGGAGCCCTGGTGCACTGCTGGTGGGAATGCAGACTGGAGCAGCCACTATGGAAAACAGTATGGAGGGTCCTCAAAAAATTAAAGATGGAGCTGCCTTTTGACCCAGTGATCACACTCCTAGGAATGTATCCTAAGAATCCTGAAACACTAATCAGAAAGAATATATGCACCCCTATGTTCGTAGCAGCACAGTTTACAATAGCTAAGATCTGGAAGCAGCCCAAGTGCCCATCAGTAGATGAGTGGATAAAAAAGCTGTGGGACATTCACACCATGGAATACTATGCAGCTGTAAAGAAGAAGGCTCTCGTACCCTTTGGGACAGTATGGATGGACCTAGAGAAAATTATGTTAAGCGAAATAAGCCAGTCAGAGAAAGACAAATATCACATGATCTCGCTTATATGTGGAATCTAAAGATCATAATAAACTGATGGACAAAATAAATTCAGTGACACAGTAGCATGGAACAGACTGACGAATCTGAGGGAAAGTGGGGGTGGGTGGGTGGGGAGAGATTAACCAAAGAATTTATATGCATATATGCATAACCCATGGACATAGATAGTAGTGTGCTGAAGGCCTTGAATGGGGAGTGGGTACAGGGTGGAAGGGGTCAATGGGGAGGAAAGGGGATATCTGTAATATTTTGAACTATATAAAAAAAGAGAAAAACACATATCTACAATCATTTCTATATCCATTTGTATATGTATTAAGGTAAAAATGAGTTTGTATTGATATCAGTTAAGACAAGTTTAAAATGTGTTGGCAAAGCAAAACTCTGAAGTAGATTCCACGATCAGCTTTAATGTAAATAATACTTAAAATAGCAAACAAATATTATAAGAAGATACCTCACCACCCACTATTTACTGTTTCGTTTACTAAACACTTTAGCATAACAACAAGTAGAAAAACACTATTAATAAAATTTTTGAAATAGCAAACATGTTAAACAAAATTATAACCATAAATTTAAGAGTAGTGATATCAATAAATATACATTGAAAGTAATTGTGATTGAACACTTTGAATGAAGAGGATATATAATATATGAATGGTAACATCTAGTTCAAGCATCATCTATAAATTGATTTTTTAAAATATATTGATTTCAGAGAAAGGAAGGGAGGGGGAGAGAGAGATAGAAACATCAATGATGAGAGAGTCATTGATTGGCTGCCTCCTGCACGCCCCTTATTGGGGATCAAGCCTGCAAGCCGGGCATGTGCCCTGACCGGGAATCGAACCCCCATCTCCTGGTTCCTAAGGTGATGCTCAACTGCTGAGCCACATCAGTCAGGCAATTGATTTTTCTTTAGTCAATGAACCTTAGCTTCTTCAGTGCTAAAACAAAAGCAAAAGCAGATGTTGATTTCAATTTAAAATATAATTAAAAATTAAACATGTACTGCTGTTCACAGTTGTATATAATTATGTTTTTATGAACATTGTGACAGTAACAGTTGGCAGAATTTCTGTATAACAAAAATGTATTTAAGAATTCAGGTTGCTATAAAAAAATCTCTCTCTGAAGTGAAGTGAAAATTTTAAACTATTGCTAAACTAAATTTAGATTTAATTTTATAATAATGTTTAAAAATCTAGAGGCATCATCCATATTTTTTTCATTCTGTAAGGCATTCAATAAAACTTAAAACATTGACAAAGAAAAGGATGTTAATTACATTTGAATTGGAAGCATTTGTTAATTGTAAATTAAATAATGTTTATTAAATTTTAATTAGGAACTATGAAGCCTAATATGTACTGGAAAAATCAGTCAATTTCATAGTATGGTGCAGTTAAATTGCTTTTCTTTTATAGTCAGAGAATATCCAAGTTAAAAACCTCAGTTTCAGAGCCTATTAATTTCTTATACCAGTATCTAATCTGGTCAATAAAATATCTATCAAATTGGGAATATTTAATAAGAAAACTTAGACTAACTACTACTTTTGTCTTTTTCTAAATAGTTTTCTCTTTCAATGCACAGTAAGCATCAGTTATATAATTAAAAAGAGAGGAAGAAAGATAAAAGCATTGAAACAGGAAAAAGGTAGAATTTGCAGAGAGACTGAAGAGAGAAAAAGAGGTAAGTGGAAGGTGGGAGGTGAGTGGGGTGGAGTGGTAATCAAAGCCTCATACACAAGGTTTTGATCTCAGTTAGAAAGCTCAGTCCACAAGCTATGGATTAATTTAAAGAAACTGAGCAAAGTCACAGATACTTCAGTGTTAGCATTGAAGTGAGGAGGGTCTTCTCCCAGACTCTTTATGAAATCCATAAATATTTAACAATTTTTATTTTTTAAATCAACATACAGTGAAATGGATTTTCTTCTTGCTGTACAGTTCTATCAAATTTAACGTAAGTACAGATTTGTGCGAGCACCACAAGAATCAAGGAATGCAGTCGTTTTAGCACCCCATAAGGAAAAAAAAGATCACCTTTGTGTTCTCTGTCTGTTTGCAGTCGCATGTTCCCTTCTAACCCCTGGCAACCACTGAGGACTCTCAACTCATGTCACTGTGTCTTTGCCAGCATATCATGTAAATTGATATATATATACACATATCAATTTATCTTGATATATATAGCCATTGAAACTTGCTTTTATTTATCAAATGCATTTATGATTCATTCATGTTACTGCATGAATCAAAACTTGTTTCTTTTTTAATGCTGAGTAGTATTCCAGTATATGTTGTTTATTGATTCACTTAAGAAAGAACATTTAAGTTGTTTCCAGTTTCGGGATATTATGGATAAAGCTCTAATTAACGTTTATATACAGGCTTATGTGAAAATGTTCCTTTTTATATCCCTTAGGTAAATACTAAAGAAAAATATTGTTGGATCATAGAATAAGTGCATATTTAACCTTCTAAGAAACTGCCACCCTCTTTTGTAGAGGTGCTAAACCATTTTCCATTTCCATTAGAAATCTATGAGAGATCTAATTTTTCTATGTCCTTGTCAGTACAACAGTTTTATTATTTTTATTATTGTTTTCATTTTAGCCACTTCAATAAGCATATTTTAGAATATCATGATTTTAATGTACAATTTCCTAATGTGTAGTGATGTTAAGCAATTTTCAGGAGCTTATTTGGCATAGTTGCTTTCTCTTTGGTGAAGAATCTGCTCAAGCTCTTGCCCATTTATAAATTGGGTTGTTTGCTTACTATTGAGATTTGAGCATTCTTTATGTATTCTTGGATACATGTTCGTTGTCAGATAAATGATTTTAAAATATATTTTGATTGTGTGCTTCATTCTTTTAAAATGTTTTCACAGAGCAAAAGTTTAGTTTACCTTTTTCCCCTTAAGAATTGTTCTTTTTGTGTCATATCTAAGAATTCTCTGCATAACTCTGTCACAAATATTTTCTTATGTCGTTTTCTAAAATATTATTTTACACTTAAAGTTTTAAAGTTAAAATTTTAAATGTAGCTCTATAATTGATTTAGAGTTAATTGTATTATACTACAATTATACTAACGTAATGAGCTGTGAGGTTTAGTTTGAGGTACTATTTATTTATTTATTTATTGCCTGTGGAATATGTTTTGTTTGGCACCACTTGGTGTCTTTTTTTTCAGTGTGTTTTTTAAAAATATATATATTTATATTGATTTTAGAGAGGGGAAGGGAGAGGGAGAGAGAGCCAGGAACATCCATGATGAGAGAGTCCCTGATCGGCCGCCTCCTGCAGGCCCCCCACTGGGGATCGAGCCCGCAACCCGGGCCTGTGCCCTGACCGGGAATCGAACCCCGATCGCCTGGATCCTAGGTCGATGCTCAACTGCTGAGCCATGGCCAGCGAGACAGCACTGTTTGTTTAAAGGATCTATATAAGCTATTTGATAGCACTATCATAACTTTAGTGAGTTGACTTTGTTATTTTATGAGACTCATTAGTTCTGGGAGATTTTTTTTGTAGATAACATGAAGTTTTCTAGGTAGACATCCTATAGTGTATAAATGAGGATAGTTTTAATTCTTCCAATTTGTATGGGCAATATTATAACTTTTCTTTAGGCTGTCTAGCATATATGTACAAAATTAAGATGAGAGGAGCAGTCTGTCATATCTACCCAGATATTAATAGGCACTATGGCATATAGTAGATCTCTAGGACTTATTCATCTTGTATAAGTGTAACTTTGTAGCTTTTAAAGGACTTTTTAATGCCATTTGGAACTGTCCCACGTACACACCAGTGTGGAGTCTGTTCCTGGATGGTGATTTCTTTTTCCCCCCTGTAGCTCAGTTTTCAAAATCACTGATATTCTATTTAGGGGAAAATCTAGGCAAGTGCACCTTAGAACTGAACTCTGGAAATGAAACAATTTTAAGGAATTCCTTTCTGGGGTTCCTTCTACTCTGCAATCACCCTAACACTTTCTGCTCCTCTGGGCTTTCATTTCTGTAACTTCCCTGCTCCCCCATGGACTTCCTGCGACTAAGTCCACACCTAGAGCCAGCTATCAGGATAACAAGAGCCAAGATAAGCAATGAGGCATCTCATGCTCTTGAGACTATGGCTCCTGTGGTCAGGGACAAAGGATCCCTCTGAGTTTAAGGCAACTGCCTGATCACCACTGCAGTTCCTGTTTCATTGTCACCACACCACACAGCAGTCACAACAACAACATAGTAACATCCCCAGTGTCTCTAACAATTAGATTTTCTCTTTTCTTATTTACTGGACCAGAAAATGAACACTTCCCTTGGGGCATTTTCTTTCTGCACACTTCTGGGTTTGGGGATGTCATTGAGTCTTAGTTAAACAATGCCGAAGGCAAAAATTAAACAAAATGGCAATTTTACCACTGGTTCGGTGGAACTACAAAGTCTAGTCTTCTTCCATAATCAGCCTACCAGCATAATAAGTTTGCTGGTGAAGAAATTTTGTTTGATCATAGCACCAAGGAAAGTTGCAATTCATGTAAGTAACTGCAAATTCTTAACTTTATGGATATAGTGAGTTTTCTAAGTGATTTAATTTCTTAGTTTCAGTTGGTATTAGAAAGTGTAGATGAAAAGAATGAGACCTTTCAGAGACAAGGTATATGTCATTCTAGCTGCATTTCTGGCTCCTTTTTATCTCACAGTTTTAATTTTTCTTTACCTCCTTTATTTAAACAATATTATCTTATTATATTTTGGGTATATTCTTTTAAGCTTCTTTAAACAAACACGATAAAGATAAAAATGTTTTTTCTTACCATTTGTGGCAGGCACGGAGCTCTGCTGCACAGGTCCCTCCTAAAGAAAGGCCTGGCTGGCTACATATGAAGGATGTGATTAGCTGACAACTTCCACCAGTGAGCCCCCACCTTAGCTTTTGAGCTAATTCCATTTACTTCTTAGGGTAATACCCAGCCAGGCTGTGGTACAAGGGCCTGGACACTTTGTCAAGCGGGGAAAAAAATGTTAACTGAAAATAAAATCTATTTAGAACAGCTAATATATCTAAAATTCCAGGAGCAGATAAAAGAAAACATAAAGAAGTAGTTAAAAGTTTTTAATGGAAGTTTCCCTGAGTTGATAAGACTAAATCTAAAATGGAAGGAGCTCAGAGAATTCAGGATAAATTAATGAGAAAGAAAATAAAAGGCAAAACCAAATAAACACTAACTCTAGCATATCCTGGTAAAATTGATGAAATCTAATCATAAAGAGAAAAATAGCAACAAGCTTTCAGGCATAACAAACTATTGTTAGCAACTCGCATACAATATTTTCTGGCATTATAAGTTTGACAATTATTAAATAATAGTCAGAGATGTCTGAGAGGAAATGATTGCAACCAATTTATGCAATATCCCACAAAGGTATCTATGGTCAAGAGGAAAGAAAAAAATCTATGCAGGTATTCAAGAATTTGCAGATATCACAAAGCACTAGATCTAAGGAAAACATTTTGAAAATAATTTTAATCACATAACACATGAAGCAAAAGTGCCCCTCAAATACAGAAAATAAGAAGAACTAGTGACTGAGTGTAATTGAAGCTTGCTAAACATGATGTCTTAAAAGAGAAGTTATACTGAGTAACATTGTAATAATAAACAATCTAAAATAAATGAAAAATTTGAGCAAAATCTTAGGTCTGTGGGTAGGAGAGATAAGTAAAATGTTTTCAAAATCTTATCAAAGATTATGAAGGAAAAGGAAGAGGTATTCATGAGAAAGAAGAAAAGTAAAATGATTTAAAATGTCAACTTATTTGACTGGTGAAAGTGCAGTGGAAAATATCAGGGAAAGAGAATTAAACTATCAATAAATTTTAAGAAACAGTAAAACATCTCAATTAACAGGATAAAAAGCAGAAATGAATGTTAAAAAAAGAGTACATAAGAAATAAGAAAAGAGAAATCAAAGGATAGAAAATAAATGATGAATGTAAAGATAGACATAGATTAAATAGCCATATCTAATAACATTTCATATCTAACATATATAATGTGGATAGATTTAATTATCCTTCTATAATGCATTCTCAGATTGGGCTAACACAAAACAAATCAACTAAATGCTGTTTCCAAAACAATGATATATTTAGGTGAAGAGATAAAATAAGGTTGAATAACTTGCAGTAGAAATACAGACAAAAACAAAAATGAGCACAAATATAGGAATATTCATATTAGATCCTGAAAATTGAAAATAAAGACCCAGTAGAGCACCGTTAAGAATATACAGACATCATAAACCTGTCCTTAATTGATTCCAAAATGAAATAAATTAACATCATCAAAGAGAGATAGAAGAGGAAGAGGAATTAGGGGAGAGGAAAGAAGGGATAGAAAAAAAGAGAAGAAAATGAGAAAATTAACTTTCTCAAATAGACAATACACATATATTATACAAATATATACTATTATAAGCTATTACTAAAACCTCTCAATTTGTTGCCACAAGAAACTTACAATACTAAGATTTGATTGTCTACATAGGTTATTTCTTCTTCTTATATAATCTATTAAAGTTATATTATGATAACTAAAACGTGTGTTGAGAAACATCTTAACTACTTGGAAATTTGGAAAAACATAACTTGGCTCTAGAATCAAAGGATACAATTAAACTAATAAAATTTCAAATTACTGAATAAGCAGTGAAAAGAAATACATTTTATACTCATACATATGAAATGGAGTAAATGCTTAGGATGGAAATTTTATAGCTATCTATAATTCCTTAAAGGAGAAAGAAAAAGTTGCAAAGGATAGAAATTGTCTTTTGAATTTAACCAACAAAAACAACAAAAATAGAAAAATAAAAAAATCTTAATTAGTGTTTTAATAACAAATAAAATTGATAAGCTCTCAGCAACTTAAGAAAAAAATATATAAGTGATATCAGAAAAGCAGGCTAGCTCTTTTAAAGAAATACTACATATGACTTCTTAAAAATAATGTAAGATTGCCTAGAGACATGCAAATCATCAAAACTGATTTAAGTAGAGCAAAAAAGCTTGATTGATTATATTTTAAAAGATGAAAATTGTTAATTTATACTGAAAAAGTAATTGTAGTTGGATAATGCAGAATTTTACCTAACTTTTGAAAATTGGTTCAATAATATTTTAGTTATCATAATCCATACAAAACATAGAATTTCAAAATTTGTTTTATAATGCTAAGTTTCAATCAGCAGTTGTAGAGAAACTTTGTTGACCACCTTTAATTCTATAAACATCCCAGAAAAGTCAGCCGTCAGTAGTAGAGAAAAATTAGCAATAGAATAAAGACTGCAATAGACTTCCAGAGAGAGATGAAACACAAGCCTCAAAACAATCAAGCTGATTCACAAGTAACTTATGTACCAACCACAGAAAAGTTATACAGTATTCAACATAAACTCAACTTTTACTAAAGATGAAAAAAGTAGAAAATGCAGTCTACGTTATTTAACAGGATGAAGCGATCAAAGAAAAAAAATCAGTGACCTTTAAGGTATAACAATATAATATAAAGTATCAAAAATAAAGTTCAGAGAAATAAAACATTGAAAAAATAACATGTGTGATTTAGTGACCTGTGGAACTATATCAAACACCCTAAGAAAGGTATCTGGAGACTCACAAGGTGGGATACAGAAAAATATTTTTAAAAATAATTGCTAATGGGGCCTTCCTTTTCTATTTTCCTTTATAGCTTGGGGATTTACCATGTGGCTTACAGTGTATTGGTTTCCTACCTTTCTTTACACCAACTTTAGTTTAAAGCGGCAGCTTTCTTAACTTCAACAAGAGTGTTATATTCCTATAGTCAACTTGGACTGCAGATCACAGGCAAAAATCCTCTTTTAGCAGTTAATACCTTACCTTTCTGCTTTTAGAGAGGTTGTCATTCTACTAAGAATAGCTCTGTTTGAAACATTATTGAATGCTTGAAGAAGGAGACAACACAGATATTCTGTATTTTTCCTATGTAAATACATAGTATTCATAATTACATAGCCTTTCTGAGTTATATAGACCATGTCCCAAAGTGCAGCAGTAAGCAAGTTTACTAAAAGGAAACAGATCAATAAAAAACACTCATACTCTTAAACAGACAATTTACTTAGCACAGGAGAATGTTCTCACAATCATTATTCATCAAGGAAATGCAAATCAAAGCCATACAAGTCTGAAAACACACCAAATGAGGGAAGGTCATAGAGTAACTGGAGCTCATATTATTGGTGGCAGTGTAAAATGTCACATCCATTTTGGAAAAATGTCTGGGAATTGCTTATAAAATTAAAACTATACCTACCTTATGACCCTGCGATTCCAATCCTAAGTTTTTACCCAAGAAAAATGAAAACATGTGTCCACAAAATACACGCACAGGAATGTTCAAGCAGTTTTATTCATATTAGTTCCAAACTGGAGAAATTCCATATGTCTATCAGTAGGAGGATAGGTAAATATGTTTTGGTATATTAATAAAATGGAGCACTACATAGAATTAATCTATTGGTGAATGCAATGCCATGGGTTAATCTGAAAATCCTTATGCAGAGCGAAATAAACCTTAAAAGAAGAATACTGTTTGATTCCATTTTTATGACATTCATGAACAAGCAAATCTTATCTATGGTGAAAAAAATTTAGAATAGCCATTGTTTCCATGCATGTGGGACGGCAGTTGATTGGAAAGGACATTAGAGAAACTCCTGGGATGCTCGTAATACTCTACATCTTGGTAGCATTATGGATTACACAGGTATGTTCATTTGTCAAAACAGCGAAAACACAGTTAATATCATAGCATTTTTATTTAGAACAAAGGAGTTCATATGATTAATTTTATTATTTTTGACCCTTAGAAGTTTATAAAATGTATTAAGAATATTTCTTTCAAACTTTTATAATTCTAGCAATCGCTTAGCTTATTTACTAAAAAATGGATTCCCTGGCCATTTTACAGAACAGTCTGATTCACTAGATCTGTACTGGAATTCATCATAGATAATTATTTTAATTTGGGAAATTCTGCTTTAAGAAATACACATTTGCCTCCATGCTAAACAAAAATGTCAAGGCTCACGGACTTCTACCAATTGTTGCCACAGGAATATATCTTTGCTATTATTATTTCGTTTATTACTGATATTCAAAATCAATTTTCACAATAATGTTGATATTTATAAAATATGTGGTTTAGCATAGTCTTTCTTTTTAAAAAACTAGCTTCTCTTTACAGAAAATGATAGTAGAGAACAAACTATGATTTTTAGAAATATTTTAAAAATCTCTAGGAAGTCTGATTTTTCACATTATTATGCATTTAGAAATAAATTTTGATGTTATTAATTCCAGAATTTGGTAAAATCATCTCAACAATCCATCTGAAAATGTTTCTTAACCATAAAAAAGGCACTAGCAGTATTTACCTATTACTTTGTTGTTGAAAGAGAATTTCTGTGAAAGGATCATTTTGCAAACAATAAATGATTCACAAGTATTAGTTCGATTATTTTGGAATTTAGAAAAAAAAAAGTATATAATTTGGGGTAATAATACAATAGAGTTAACCAGAATGTATTTAGAATATAAATATTCTAAAGATATGCTTAGGGGGATCTTCTGACTAGCTTGAAGGTTTTACCTTTTCTATTTATCTTTTACAAGTTTGAATCAGTGCTCGTGTGTGTGTGTGTGTGTGTGTGTGTGTGTGTGTGTGTGTGTGTTTGGACATTAATTAGTTTTTTCTTCTAGTTGGACTAGTTCTTTCTTACAGTTTACATATGTTCATTCAGACAAGGGAGAGACAAGGGAATCCATTTGTTAAAATTGTCCACACTGTAATGCATATGTTCTGCTGTTTTTCACGTTTACACTCAGCTTGCTCCAACATGTTTTGATTGAACTTGCCTCAACCTCAGGATTCCAAATGTCCTGTGACTTTTCATCCAGACGCAAGAAAGCTGGGAGTTGTCAGGAACACCTAGATGTATGCGTGGCTTTCCTAAGTAACATCAAGCGTTTAGGTGGGAGCAGAGCTTCGCTTACTTATTACTGTACATCATAGACACATAAAAATAATCTTTTTGGATGAAAGACAGAATCAAGCTGGCAATTTTTTTATCAGAAGGAATTTACTGTTGCTATTAGAAAGAATATAAATTTTGTGACTACGGACATTTTGCAACAACCGTGACAAACAATGTTTCTGGAGCAAATAAAATGTTTCCTTTATGTTTAGTTTCTGCTATTTTGATATTTATAATAATCTCTTTTTAAATTTGAGATAATTTTTTAAAGTCCTACATTAAAATGTTATGAGCCAAAAGGTAAAGCTTTCAATAAAACCACATTTATTTGCTCAAAGAAGTCAAATAGCCAGTTGGGTATTTTCTATTTATACACCAAATAATCTATTTTCAAAGCATTAGTTTTTGAGAAATTCAGGTGGACTCATTCCACCATGTTAATTGAAAAATATTTATTAATGAAGAACACATTACAAAGGAAACTGTTCCTTCTTAATTTCAATTTTTTTGGCCAGTTACCAATGAATAATTATGTTGACTTTCTACATTGTGTTTTACAGTAACTGTTAATTATATTTTCATAGACTTAGAATCACACATACCCTGTGAAGGCAGTGGGATGCTACAAAACAAAAATTGATTTTGATGTAAAACAAACCTGCTTTTTAATGTTTTTCTTTTTATTGATTTTTAGAGAGAGAGGGAGGGAAGGACAGGGGGAGAGAGAGAGAGAAGCATCAATGTCAGAGAGAAACATTGACTGGTTGCCCCAAGGGCCCCAACCAAGGGGAATGAACCCATAACCTGGGTATGTGCCCTGACCTGGAATTGAACCCATGACCCTTTGGTGCATGGGAAGATGCTCCAAACACCTGAGCCAAGGATGTTTTTTAAAAATTTTATTATATAAAGATATCAATTTTTAACCTATCAATACCTGAGTATTTATATATGAAATGTTTCTAAACATGTATAAATACTTGAGATAAAAAGATCACTTTTTAAAAAGATTTAAATTAAAACAGCTTTTCAAAAATTATAAAGAACATCAGAGGTGAAAAATCAAATGCATATTTAATACTTGCCTTTCCATGATTCCCAAATTCCTCTCTGCTCTATTTGTTATCTTATTTCTCACCCGGCTAGGCACGCTAAGTCTTTAGGCCACGTGTTTGTAATTATCAGAGTCATTCCTAATTCAAGAAAACACCTTTTGTCATTGTAACGTACAGGATTTGCCAGATCTTTGAATCTTTATGAAAAGGATCAACTAAAGTGATATAATAAAAGCAGACAATTCTTTGAGTACTTTTGTTTGTGTATCATTGAATCTTGGGGATGTAAATACATTGAGATTAAGGATTCCTAAATCTCTTTTTCTTGTTTTGGTTCGTTTTACAATCTTTCCCACTCTGCTGAGATATATTCAATCTATCTGGTCACACATGATCTATTTTCGCAAGTAAGTGTAAGCTACTAAATTTTCCTATCTGTCTGCTGCCTTTTGTTGATAAAACCCACAATCAAGGGAACAAACTAGTGTTGGTATTCTCAATATTTCTGATTCTATAGAGTTTAGAATACAGTTTGTAGAAATCTGAGATTTGCCTCTCCTTTTATTTCTTTAAATTTTTCTTCTTTTGTTTGTCATCTCTTTAGTCATGCTGATTCTTCATAAGAATGTTTTTCCTTCTGTAAGACCATTCTGTAACAAATTAGGACAAACTCAAAACTTAAAACAATGTTTTATATTCCCATATATGTTAAGGTCTTTTTAAATTTTGTATTACATGGCCTTGTGTTTGCTGTTTGTTTTCTTTGCTTATTTTAATTTAAAGAGGGTGATTTTGACTGAAAACCAGTGCTACAGTCATCTTCTTAAAAGTTAGAGTACTGCTATTCCATATTTACTGTCTCCATTCCCAAACCTTCCGGTTCTTTTGAAACCATGGCAATCAGACTCATGTTCCCACTATTCCACTGAAACCAAATGAGTCAATGTCACTATTGAGCTCTATTTTGACGAATCTAGCATTTATTTCCATGTCCTAAAATTACTGGACCTCATAGAAACATTCTGCATAGTCAATAACTGCACTCTTATCTTTGTGGAATTAATTCCCAATCATTATCTTATCTATTCTTCTTCTGTAGTCATAAAGTTTTATCCTGACACATTGCAATTTGCTTAAAATCTATACTGCCAACTTCTGCAGCAGCTAGGGAGGACCATGGTACTAGGTACTTGCCATTAGGATGTGTGCAGAAGCGATGTGTGCCTCTTCTGGGTCATGGCCTTTTCAGGTATAGAAGTAAACTTTTTTTCCACTTCTTTTACTCCAGCTTCGAGATGATTGGCATATTGATCCAGAGATGAAAGCCACATTGAGAATGAAAAACACTGCCCTACAAGCCTAAACTGTGAATCCCTAGACAAAGACATTAAAATAATAGATTCTATTTAATCCATTGTGTGTACAGATCTTTGTTATACAAATACCTTAGCTTGTACTCTAACTAACACAAAATTATTCACTACACTCACAGGATAACTTATTCTGTTGGTTTATCTGCTACTTATTTGATCACTGCTCCTTTGTTTCTTTTATATTATCTTCCTTTTCTTTATTGATAAAATAATTAGCTACCCGAGGTTCAGTTCCCACCCTTTTCTCTCTCTTTTTTAAATATATCTTTATTGATTTCAGAGAAGGAGAGAGAGAGAGGGAGGGAGGGAAAGAGAAACATCAATGTTGAGAGAGTCATTGATCAGCTGTGACCGGGAATCGAACAGAGATCTCCAGGATCATAGGTTAATGCTCTACTGTTGAGCCTCCCCGGCCGGGCCCTTTTCTCATCTTTATATAATCCATGTCCTTGTGGTTTTAAATACCACCAACATGTCAACAACTTCTGTGGAATATTTCCTTTTAAATTCCACTAAGTGATATTTTCACTTGGAAAACAACCAGAAATCTCAAATGGAACATGTGCTAAGACTGGAATCTTGATTTGCTCCCAGGCTTCCTCCTCGGTCCTCTCATTTTAGTAAATGGCCATGCCAGTCACCAACATGCTTATAGGTTAGCCTTGCTCTTCTGTCTCTCACATTCACATTCTAATCAGAAAGTCTCTTTGAAACACTTTATTAGCAACCCCTTTACCACAGTTTGACTTTTATGACATTAATAGAATTCATTTTTTTCTCTTACCCTGATCACTGGGTGTTTATCCCTTTCTTCATATCCTGTGAAATTTTGTGGTTCAGCAAATCTCAGGATATTTTTTAAATGCCAGTTTATGGTATTCTCCTACTCCAAACCAGTCTAAGACTTTGTAAAATAAAATATGAATTTCTCAGTGTGTCTTACTGTGTTGTACATTAAAAACATTAAATGCTTCTTGCCTGTGATTTCATGTTTTCCCATTGACAGCCTTATTTTCATTAAATACACACTGTCTTATAACCTGTTGTCTCATTTTTATCATAGCAATCATCACCAACAGATTTTATGCCACATACTTCATATTTGTATGTGTTTAATATGTGTATGCGTGTGTATGCATGTGCACATAGGTTTGTCTCCATCAACTCAATTGTAAGCTGCTTGAGTGGAAGGTCTTTATTTTTCTTACTACGGTATTCTGAGAGTCAAACGCAGTGCCTGAAAAATTGTAACAGTCACTGTGTGATGAATGAATATGTCAGTGACCAAATAAAAAGAAAAGATTTAGCTGAGAATTTAAAAATTGAAACATATTTACATGGAAGGATAGAGTGACAAATGCAAGAAGTGGCATAAGCAAAGTGCTAGAAGTGGATGACAGCAT
Organism: Miniopterus schreibersii; assembly: GCF_964146895.1. Taxonomy (NCBI): domain Eukaryota; kingdom Metazoa; phylum Chordata; class Mammalia; order Chiroptera; family Miniopteridae; genus Miniopterus; species Miniopterus schreibersii. The sequence goes on from NC_138102.1 coordinate 117,188,846, forward strand.
GGCATATTCAAGAAACTTTTTTTTAATGGCCAAGTAATATCCCATTGTGTAAATGTCCCACAGCTTTTTGTCAACTCATCTACTGATTGGCAATTGGGCTGCTTGTAAATAATGCTGAAGTGAAGATAAGGGTGCATATATTCTTTGGAATCAGTGTTTCGAGTTTCTTTAAATATATTCCCATAAGTAGAATTATTGGGTCATAAGTCAGTTCCATTTTTAATTTGAGGAAACTTCATATTGTTTTCCATAGTGGCTGCACCAATCTGTATTCCCACAGTGCATGAGGGATCCCATTTCTCCACATTCTTGCCAACATTTGTTCTATGTTGATTTATTGATGCTAGCCATTCTGATGGGTGTGAGGTGATATCTCACTATGGTTTTAATTTGCATCTCTCTGATGATTAGTGACCTTGAACATCTTTTCATATGTTTATTTGCCATCTGTATGTCCTCTTTGGAGAAGTGTCTATTCGAGTCCTTCGCCCAGTTTTTAATTGGATTGTTAGTTTTTTGATGTTGAGCTGCATGATTTCTTTATAAATTTTGGATATTAAGCCCGTATCAGATGTCTCCTTGGTGAATATGGAATCTCAGCTGCTGCCCACGGTAGCAGGGCTGGCCTTTTTCATGACTTGGTCCTTTCTACCTGTCTAGATGTGGCTTCTTCGGGAAATCCTTGGTTATAAGACCGCCATTCAGCTATTCTTCAGTTGGTTATTCAGGTGGATCTGTATTTTAGTTGTAATACCAATTTGGTCCTGGGAGGAGGCGAGTGCACCTTTCACCTACTCCACTTCAGTCCATCAACTTGCGTATCTTCTTTTCTGAAGTATCTGTTCAAGTTTTTACTTGTCTTTTTATTATTGAATTATAGAAATTCTTTATGTTTTGGATAAACCTGATAATATATATATTACCCCAGTGTGTGTCTAGGCAATCTGTTTCCTTTTCACTTCCATACCTGATGAGTATATGTTTTAACTTTTATTTTTTTAATCCTCTCCGGAGGATATTTTTTTCCACTGCTTTTCAGAGAGAGTGGAAAGGAGAGAGAGAGAAAGAAACATCAATATGAGAGAGACACATAGATTCGTTGCCTTCTGCATACACGCTGACCAGGCCCAGGGATCGAGCCTACAACCAATGTATATTCCCTTGTCCCAAATCGAATTCAAGACCCTTCAGTCTGTGGGCCAATGCTTTAAACACTGAGCCAAACTAGCTAGGGCTGTTTTTACTTTATGATGATGTATCACTCAATATTTTTTCTCTAATGGTTATTGCTTTATGTAAACTATCTTTGCTAACCCATTGATAGTGAAAACATTTTTAAATGTTTTCTCAAGGCTTTAATTTCAGGCCTATATTTATCTCAATATAATTTTGAGGTTTGACTATGTGGTTATTTGCTTGTCCCCACAACATTTATTGAGATTTTAATTTTAATTGAATGCTTTGGCAATGTTTTGTTGGAAACAAGTTAACCATGTTAGACTATTTCTGAAATTGTTCTTGTTACATTGATCTATTATGTTTATGCCAATATCATATGGTCACAATTACTCTGTCTTTAAAATAAATTGTAATATCAGGTAATGAAAGTACAATAACTTGTTCTTTTGCAAGTTTATTTGACTGTGCTAGAGTCTTTATATTGATATATCAATTTTAATACCAGCTTTATGCCTTCTACAGTTTCAACTGGGATTGCATTTAACCCGCATTTTAATTTACACAGTGTTTACGTCATAATAATATTGAATGTTCTAATCCATAAATATAGTATTATCTATTTTTATTTAAGTTCTCTTAAAATTTATCTTAGCTTGTTTTGTTTTCAGGAAATTTTCTACGTTTTCACTTTCTGTTTTTTTATATCTCTTAGTTGTTGCATTCAATTCCATTTCTTAAACACACTTTACTTAACACTTTTATTTATTTATTTATTTATTTATTTATTTATTTATTTATTTATTTATTTATTTATTATTTATTATTTCTTTATTGTCAGGCTATTTTTTTAATTATCTATGTTGTTGAAAGTATTACAGATGTTCCCCTTACTTTCCCCATTGACCCCCTCCACCCTGCATTCCCCCAGGTTTACTGCACTATTGTCTGTGTCCACGGGTTATGCATATATACATATAAGTTCTTTGGTTAATCTCCACCACCCCACCCCCAAGATTCATCAGTCTGTTGCGTGCTTCCATGTCTCTGGATCTATTTTGTTTTTCAGTTAGATTCCACAATAAGTGAGATCATGTGATATTTGTCTTTCTCTGGCTGGATTATTTTGCTTAGCATAATAATCTCCAGGTCCCTCCATGCTGTCTCAAAGGGTAAGAGATCCTTCTTTTTTACAGCTGCATAGTATTCCATGGTGTAAATGTCCCACAGCTTTTTATCCACTCATCTACTGATGGGCACTTGGGCTGTTTCCAGATCTTAGCTATTGTAAATAACACTGCAATGAACATGGAGGTGCATATATTATTTCTAATTGGTGTTTCCAGCTTCTTAGTGTATATTCCTAGAAGTAGAATCATTGGGTCAAATGGCAGTTCCACTTTTTAATTTTTTTTTATTGATTTTAGAGAGAGGAAGGAAGAGGGAGAGAGAGTTAGAAACATCAATGATGAGAGAGTCTTTGATTAGCTGCCTCCTGCAAGGCCCCAACTGGGGATCAAGTCCAAAACCCAGGCATGTGCCTTGACCCCAAATTGAACCTCTGTCTTTTGGATCATAGGTCGATGCTCAACCTCTGAGCCATGCAGGACGAATCCATTTTTTTTTTTAATTTATCTTTATTGTTGAAACTATTGCAGATGTCCCCTTTTTTCCCCCATTGATCCCCTCCACCCCACCCCCAGGCCTTCCCTATTCCAATGTCTGTGTCCATAGCTCATACATATAAGTATATAAGTTGTTTGATTAACCTCCCCCGACCCCCTCCCCCACCCCCTCCCCACCCCCTCCCCCACCCCTGCCTTCCATCTGAGATCCCTCAGTCTGTTTCATTCTTCTATGTCTCTAGATCTAATTTGTTCATTTTTTAATTTTTTGAAGATGCTCCATACTGTTTTCCATAGTGGCTGCACCAGTCTGCATTCCCACCAGCAGTGCACCCGGGTTCCCCTTTCTCTGCATCCTCACCAGTACTTGCTGTTTGTTGATTTACTGATGGGAGCCATTCTGGCAGGTGTAAGGTGGTACCTCATTTTAATTCCCATCTCTCTGATAACTAGTGACACTGAGCATTTTTTCATGTTTCTTGGTCTTTTGTATGTCCTCTTTGGAGAAGTGTCCATTCAGATCTTCTGCCCATTTTTTAATTGGATCATTTGTCTTCCTTTTGTTGAGTTGTGTGAGTACTTTATAATTTTTAGAAATTAACCCCTTATCACATGTATAATTGGCAAATATTTTCTCCCATACAGTGGGTTCCCTTATTATTTTGATGCTGGTTTCTTTTGCTATCAGAAGCTTTTTATTTTTATATTGTCCCATGGAACTAAACAACACTTTTAAATTTATATATCAGTTTAAAGACCTCTCCTAAAAGTCTATATTCAATTTTGCAAATACCTACACAGACTCCTTTTGGATAACTTCTAAACATCTAAATCTCAACATGTCTAAATTAAACTCCTGTTCTTTCAATATCTACCCTTATCAATGATAACTCCAGTCTTCCAGTTTCTCAAATAAACAACCTTGGAGTTATCCATGTGTGCCTCCCTTTCTCTCACACTCAACACATATGCTATTAAGAAAACTCATCTTCTAAACACTTTTCACTGCATTTTTTATTGCCATGTACTCAGCCACCATTATTCTTTAATAGCCTCTTAACCTTTTTCCATGGTCCCTGTAAATTTAGTTTATTTTCCAAAGTGCAGAAATAGTAATCCTGTTGAAACACAGGTTAGATTATGTTACTTCTCTGCTCTAAACCCAGTAATGTCTTCTAATTTCTTTCAGAAAAAAAAATCCTTCACCTGCATCTACCAGCCTCTATATAACCTGGCCCCATTTTTTCCAGATTTATTTTCCTATTACTCTCTCTATTTCTCTTTCTGCTTCAGCCATCCAGTCTCATTTTTTCTCAAATATACCAGGCACATTTTTATTTTAGGGTTTTTGCTTCACTGTTTCCTCTGCCTGGTATGTTCTTCTACTTATCCACTTCGCTATATGCCTCACATTCTGCAAGCCTTTATTTAAATCTCATCTATTCAGAGATTACCCTGACCATCCTATTTAATATTGCAGTTCAAGTATCTCCCATTGCTACTACTCAGCATTCCTGTTTTCTTTCATTTTGTTTCACTTTGTCTCTCCTCCAGTCTTAATCACTAACATAACATAAAATGTATACATTTATAAATCTTCTTGTTTATCTGAATAATAGTTGTTTATTATCAGTTTCTCCCAGTAAAATAAAAATTATTTGATGACAGGCACTACTTAATCTTTATTTACCAATGTATCATAAAAAAAATATCTGGCACTTGTGAGTTCTCATGAAATGCCTATTGAATTAATAAACATATAAATAAACATTTATTTGGTCATTGCTTACATTTTTATGAAATTAATTTTTCTTGGACAAGTTATTTCCATGAGGTTCATATAGAGTCAGAACAAGGTCTTCTTCAGAGGAAGAAGGGATTGTTTTTATAAGAATGAGTATATATTGTCTTTATATGTAAGTTAATTTCTAGTCCTTATAACTGAGACCTACACTCACAATTTAGAGGATTTTTTTCTCTATTTTATCCTGATTACTTTCTCCATCTTTAATAAATTGATTTTCTAAGTGAGTCTTAATTTACACCCCCACATTCATTCCAAATTACATCCAGAGATGCTCTACTTCCAACCCACTCTGTTTTATCCTATTTCCAAACTGAGTATTGTTGTTGTTGTTTTTATCTTTATTGTTGAAAGTATTACAGGTGTCCCATTCCCCCCCCCAATTGACCCCTCCACCTCACTCCCACCCCCTCCCCAGGCCTTCAGCCCATCATTGTCTGTGTCCATGGGTTATGCATATATGCATATAACTTCTTTGGTTAATCTCTTCCCACCCTCCACCCTCCTTCCCTCTGAAATATGATCGTCTGTTGCATGCATCAATGTCTCTGGATCTGTTTCCTTTATCAGATTCTTTTGTTCATTAGCTTCTTGTTAAAGAAGACCCTTCAACATTTCCTTTAGTGCTGGTTTGGTGGTGATGAACTCCTTTAGCTTTTCCTTGTCTGGGAAGCTCTTTACCTGGCCTTTAATTCTAAATGATAGCTTTGCTGGGTAGAGCAATATTGGTTGTAGTTACATGTTTTTCATCACTTTGACTATTTCTTGCCACTCCCTTCTGGCCTGCAAAGTTTCTGTTGAGAAATCAGCAACAGTCATATGGGTGCTCCGTTGTATGTAATTAATTGCTTTTCTCTTGCTGCTTTTAAGATTCTCTCTTTGTCTCTAACCTTTGGCATTTTAATTATGATGTGTCTTGGTGTGGGCCTCTTTGGGTTTCTCTTGTTTGGCACCCTCTGTGCTTCCTGGACTTGTAAGTCTATTTCTTTCCCCAGGGAGGGGAAGTTTTCTGTCATTATTTTTTCAAATAGGTTTTTAATTTCTTGGTCTCTTTCCTCTCCTTCTGGCACCTACCCCGATAATACAAATGTTGGGCCTCTTGAAGTTGTCCCAGAGGCTCCTTATACTATCTTCATATTTCTGGATTCTTTTTCCTTTTTGCTCTTCTGGTTGGGTATTTTCTGTTTCTTCATATTCCAAATTGCTTATTTGATTCTCAGCATCCTCTACTCTACTATTGGTTCCCTGTAAATTATTCTTCATTTCAGTTCATGTAGCCTTCATTTCAAATTGGTCCTTTATTATGTCATCAATTTTCTCAATTATTTTCATCATACTCTTACTAATATCCTTGAGCATCCTTATAACCATTATTCTGAACTCTGTATCTGTTAGCTTGCTTGGATCTATTTCATTTAGTTTGTCCTCTAGAGATTTTTTCTGTTCTTTCCTTTGTGACATGTTTCTTTGCGTCCACATTTTGGCTGCTTCCAGGTGTTTGTTTCTATGTATTAGTAGAGCTGCTATGTCTCCTGGAGTTTGTAGAGTGGCTTTGTGTAGTAGGTGTCCTGTAGGGTCCAGTGGCTCAGCCTCCCCAGTCACCTGAGCCGGGCCTTCTAGGTGCTCCCCTGTGGGCTGTGTGCTCTGACCTGTTGTAGTTGAGCCTTGGTTGCTGTTGGCATCACTGGGAGGAATTGATCCCCATAACAATCAGCTGTGAGGATCCGCTGTGCTGGAGACACCCCTATGGAGCAGGATTTACTTCAGTGGAGCTTTGGTGTTCACCAAGTGCCCCCCTTGAGTGTGTCACTCATGGCTGTGGTAGGGTTGTAATCCAGCCTGGTCAAGTCTGACTACCAGGTGCACTGTCTCTGGGGCCTCTGGGGAGGTGCAAAGTCAGCCTGTGCCAGTGCCTTGCCCAGGGCCACCCAGCATGAGCTACACAGCAAACCCTAGTTGGCTGCCACTTGTGCTGGGCTTGGAGGTGCCCAGGAGAGGCCAAGCGATGAACCAATGCAGCTGCCGCTAGTTCCAGGCCTGGGGCCACTTATCAGGATGTATGGGATCGGCTGCTGCTTGTTTGAGAGATTTTAGGAAAGTCCTAAGCATGAGGTTCGAGAGGCCACTTGCATAGAAAAGCCCCTGGAAATGGCCTGGATGAGCTGCAGGTGGGGAGGGGCGGGGCCTCGGGAATCACGGGGCGGGGCCAAAGCTGGGAGTCAGGTGCTGGCGATTCAAACATGGCGCCTGCCTGCCGGCTGTGTGCAGGGAGGACTCGCCAAAGGAGCCACGGCCTCCGCCAGCCCTTCTGCCCGGGAGGAAGCCGCCCCTCCACCTCTCGCCCGGATCTCAGGCAGGTTAGTTCCCCCCGAGTGTCCCAGGTCCTTTCTGGCTGCTGCCCGGCGCTGGGCTCAGAGGGAGCGTCCGAGTGAGTCCGTGCCGGGCCCTTTAGGAGGAGCTGCTGGGGCTCCCGCAGCCTCCGAGACCCTCAGGGAGAGTCCCTGCTGGTTTCACAGCCGGGAGTTGTGGGGCGTCTCTTCCCGGCCCTGGAGCCCTGGGCTGGGGGCCTGCTGTGGGGCTGGGACCCCTCGCTCCTCCAGAAAACTCACCGCCAAGATTCCCTCCCGGGTTTCAACTGGTACACTGGGTGTGGGTTCGTGGCGAGTCTCTGATTCAGCCCCGATCCGCCCGCGTCTCCGCCCCTCTGCCAGTCTCAGTGCTGCTTCAGGTCCCTGGTTGTGGGGCTTCTGTGCAGCCAGATCTCAGGAGGCTCTGAGTGACGGTGGTTCTGTATTTTAGTTGTGATTTTGATGTGGTTGCGGGAGGTGGCGGGTGCAGCTGGTACCTACACACCATCTTGTTTCTCGCCCCCGAGTATTGTTTTATTCTTAGTTTTTTCAACTTACTTGAGAAAAAAATCAATATAATAAGAAGAACTGCTAACATTCCAAATCAATAATAATAATAATAATATCTAACATTCTAATAATCCTTACTAAGTGACTTGCACAGTTTTAAGTGACGTATATGCATACAGATACAGTAACTCGTTTAATTTTCTCAATGACACCATGAAATAAGTAATACATTCATGTCTGTTTTAAATTGAAGCTATTAAGATTTTTAAAAGTCAGGTAAATTTGTTGAAGTTTTGAAATTTTAAGTGCTAAGGATGGTGTTTAGAATCCAGATGTAATGGATTCAGAATATATGTCCTTGAATGTCATGAAGAGATATATCTTCTCTGCCTTATTTTTATAAGATGTACATCTTTGAATGTTCCCTCTTTCAATAATAAAAACAGAACAAGGAAATTGATTTTACTCAGGCTATTGCAATAGAGAGAGCACCCAAGATTTGAAGCAATAGACAAGTAATAGTTGGAATGATTTAGAGTCAGGATTGATTTTGCCATCAGGGAATGTCTCCCTCAGTCAGCAAAACAAGAAATATTTATCTCTGTACCTAGCTATTTTAGAGAACAAACAGTTGAGCTAAACATTCATGAGAGAGAAAAAAAGGGAGACATTTGAGTGTATGTTTCTGGCCTTGTTAGGTTCAGGTAAAATGTCAAAGATCTGTTTTTAGCCTTTTCATAGGAAAACAAAGGAGTTATTTGTCAGTCTTACAGGAGTTATGAAAGAGAGCGGACAGCATGTCTAAGTAAATCATATGAGGAAGGATGGTTCTTTGTGGTAAACCATATTCTAGGACACAAAAACGTGGGGGAGATTTATTAAACATTGCTGATTTTAGGGCTTAGGTAAAGTTCAATATTGTCATGTCTTAGGGACTTTCCATATCTCTACTTAACCTTTATTTTATTTGGCTACTTTTTATTATGTAATGTGGTTTGAGGTTACAGATGTCACCTAATATTAAAACTTTCTGAAAGGGGAAGGTAGAATTTTTTTGCTAATTGTGCTACTTAAAACTGGAAGGTCTAAAAATAAATATTAGATCCAATACCACAAAAGAGATACATAGGACAATGATAGCATTTCCATAGCACATGTGTTACTTATTTCTATTCATATATATATATATATATATATATATATATATATATATATTATTTATTCTTTGGTGTTTTCTTTTTTATTTCCTGGAAACTTGTCCGTATCATTGTTCATATAGATATTTTATTATCAAATCAGTTACAAGAATTTCACTTTATTTTCTAGCAAAAATTCCTTTATGCAGACATCTTTACTACTCTGATAAACTTTATAGAATCAAAACTAATAAAATGTTTCCAAATAATTTTAAGGGAATTTTATTAGTAGAGTGAAAGTTCTTTAAAGTATTACTGAAAAAGTTTGGTATTTAATTTATTTTCCAAAAACACACAATGTAATTATAACCTATGGAATGAAAGACAGACCTATATAAATTGACCGAGGCTATTTATTTGATTATTATTATATAACATTATAAATATGTTAAATAGGATGGTTTTTTATTACTTAGAAAAAAAGTTTGGCTTTTTTATGTAATAGATCATTATTGAAATTCACCAGTTGCATACTAAACTCATAATCTACAAGCTGCCAAGTGTATGGATGACCTTGTAGCCAAAGAAGAAAGGAACACCCTAAGATAATAATGATAACCTTGCAAGAAAAAGATGAAGAGTCCCTTGACCATTTACCTCACTAGAATGGAGCAAAGATGCTTGAATTTTTCTAAAACCAGTAATCACAGTATTAATATTTTCATCAAAATATTTGTTATTATCATTAAAACAAATGTGATTCTACTTGAGCTTGTTTTTTATATATTTTATGTGCCATAAGTGAGCAATAAACATAAGAATTTTATATTACTAACCATTTATTTCAACCCCAAAAGAAGCCTAAGTTGAGGACAAAATAAGGCATTTACATAGTGAAGCAATATAAAAAAAATGAAATTATGTAATTACATCAAAATGAGGTTTACATTTTCCCACTTTGGGGGAATGGGTTGTAGCAGATGACCATAATTTATCTGAAATAATAAATGGTTACCAGTTAAAGTTACTATCAAAAATGAATCTCCAATATTTAAAATGAATAGTACCCAGAGAATGTGGGGATATCACAATTATAATTGGCCTAGTTATTATATAAATAGTGTTTCCAGTTTCAGTGCCTCCAACTTAAATAGAAATTAAAAATTGGAGACAGTACAGGGGAAAGGAAAAGAGATGATTAAACAGTTAAAAATAAGAATAACGTGGAAAACCTAAAAAGTCATGTTTGTGTGGCTTGGATAAAACACAGCTAATGAAGTGATCTAATAATAGCACTGTACGCAGTGACTTGAATGATCTGCTACATGAGTAGATGAACAACTGTTCTCCCCTTGCACCAGAGCAGACCCAAAGAACTGGAGTAAATTGCAACAGTAATGATTTAGGCTAAATTTTGAAAATGCAGGAGATATTACTCTAACCATTGACCTCAAGTTTATAACACTCTCCCTAGAATTCCAAAGAAAAAAGTGCATGGACTTTTTAAAAGATGATGTATAATTAATTAGGCATTAAGTCTTTCTAAATCTTAATTTCCTCATCTAAGAAAAATTTTAAAATCAAATATATTTTCATAATAATTTATTAATGGTTTTCTTTCACCATCAATATTTTATTTTTGTCACCACAACTCTGAATTAGATGTGGCAAGAATCCATATGTCTGTTCTGTGGTACAGGAAACAGTCTCAGAGTTCTTGGGGTTCTCAGGGATGTCAACCTAGATCCCAAGATTCTTGGAGCCCTTGTCCTTCCCCTACACCATGCTCAACTGTATTGAACTTCTTCATCTACAATTTAATTTTATTATTACATTTTGAGCAGAGCCTAACATTACATAGGAGAAAAATATAAAAGCTAAGTCAGTCAGTCTTTTTCAGCACTCAATCTCTACTCATGTAGTCTCATGAAAAGAGAAGATTCATATATACCAAGGAAAAAGCATTTGAAGTTAATATTAATCTATAGAAAATAAAATGTAGACATCACATTGCAAGATATTAAGTATAAAAATATACATTTCAATGATCCAAGGACATATTTGATCTCTTTAAATTTCAAAACAAAGTATGTATTGCTTTTGCTTAATAAACTTTCATTAATTTTATTGATAAACTACCTAATATTTTAGCAAATTTTGATTTCACATTCAGGGTCTTGCTTCTATTGCTAAAACAAATAGTTGATTAATTAATCACAGCATAGTTATTTCATAATATTGATGTTGGAAAAAAATGAAAATGTGAAATTATCTATAGGAAAAATGGTATGCATAAATATAAAGCTTATTGTCTGTGCAATTAGACTAAAATGGAAAAAATGTCTGTCTTTGATAGCTATAGAATATTGAGTTGAAGCATCTAATAGCAATTATCAACTATAAATGGCGACTCTTAATAAATTTTGAAATTCAACACAGTTTTTATATCTAGTGAGAAATCTCTGCCTCAAAAGGGGCAATAGTAAATGAATAGATCAGTTAGATTTTCTTTCTTGGAAAATTGGATACAAATATATATTGAGATTTTTTAATTAATAAAAAGAGAAGTTGACAAAATGTATGCATGGCATAGAATAAAAAAGATTTCCTGAGTAATAATGACAGCTGGGTGTAGAAGCAGACATATTTATAAAACGACAGCCATTAGAGTTCTCAGAAAATCACCTGAGTTTCTGCCAGACCTACGATTTGGTTAAACTATGAGATTACCAGAGGGGAAGGGAGTGGGGGATGTAGAAAAGGGTATAGGGGGATAAATGGTGATGGACGGAGACTTGACTTGAGGTGGTGAACACACAATACAATATACAGATGATGTGTTATAGAATTGTACACCTAAAACCTATATAATTTTATTAACCTATGTCAGCTCTATAAAAATGCAAAGAAAAACTGTGTGATTGCATTTTCTTGTAGGTAGAAAAGAATCAAATCTTGGAATTTCTTTTGATTCATCAGATAGAATTCATAATGAACCCAAACAACATTACATACTCTTTATAGCCTGTTCTTATTCCAGTGAGTTTTCTTTGTGACTCTTTCATTTCTTATAAGAGTGATGAATGTAAATTTTTGTCTAATAATGCTAAGAGACAACTATGTGTTTTGAAGAGAGAGATAGACAATTTATTTTAAAGCTCTGTAGCCTAGTCAATATTCTTATTTAATTCTTATTTTATGTTTTGTGTGTGTGTCCTAGACGTAGACGTGTATTATACAAAGCAACCTCTTCCTCCTGGGCAGTTACAGTTTACTATGGAACAAGACCACAGTGAAGACTGGGCTTTTTCCTTAGCAAATAGAAAGGAAAGGTAGTAGGAATTGCTTAAAACATGAGCTTTGGAAAAAGACAAACATGGCTTTAGTATGCTTTTCTTTGCTTGATCCCAAGTACCTTTTCCTATTCTTTACCATCTTAAGTAATTGCACGATCAGTCATACAAGCTAGAAATCTAAGGGACATTCTTGGGTCCTTTTTTTTAAACTTATGTCATATGTTTAATCTTTAAAGAATTCTTGTCAACATTAACTGTAAAATTATGTAAAACCTATCAATTTATTTCTACTGTGACTACTCCACTACTATTACAACACACATAAATAAACACACTCATATATATATACACACAAACATATTTAGAAATAGATAAATATCTACAAGTTTACTGAGTATTTTCTATGCCAAGCATTATATATATATACACACATTATATATACTATACCCTTTGTACATAAATTAATATATAAATAAATGTGTAATATATATTAATTAGTAGTGATTATTAAATTAAAATTATATTGTGTGTGTGTGTGTATATATATATATATATACATATTTTCAATTTAATAAACACTAAGAGTTAATGCTACATATGGAGTAGCATTATTTTCCCCAGTTATAGGTATTGAAAATGATGCCAAGAGAGTTTAGTCATGTTATTAAAAATTGAGAAATATAGCCAAGAGTGGAACTTTGTAAGTTCTATTTCAGTGTTTGAGAGTTCCTAACCACCAACCATGGAATATTTCTTTCTTTACTCCATGCAGGTAACCATTAGCACATACCTGTACAGAAGGAACAGTCATAACACTCTCCTTAATTCTTGGTCTATGCCACTCCATTCCAAACTTCTCAAAGATGCAGCACTGATAGTTTAAAACTTACATGGGATAATGCCAGATGCTCAGGTATGTAAGTGGAGCTATTTGGACAGTCTGACACAGGCACAAGAGTGTCTAATCACCCATTAAATGACAAATGCAAACATTTTCAGACTCATAGGATTCTTACTATGTGTAGGTGGTGACTACTGTTACGTCTTTATGAATAAGACAGAGAAGCTATAAAAGCCTGTACAATGGCATAAATACTGCAATGCCTCTGACTTCAGAATACATGCTTGCATATACCTTAATTTTAAAAAACGTATTCTTTAACTTGACAATTCTCACTTATCTCCAAGACTGAAATCATGGCCTGAGTAGTAAAATAGTAAAACTGGAGTTGGGCAAAGTACTCAGGATCTTTTGATAGATTGGAAGCTAGAATATTTTCAGGCAGACACTGGCCAAGTATTCTGGTATAAAATCTTATCTGAGAAAAGAGCAGAGTAAGAAGCGCCAGGACTCTGACTCCCTACCTAGGCAACAACTGCACTGGCAGAATCTGTCTGTTGTAACTATTTTGCAACTTTGGAGTCTATTGAAGGCTTGCAATTTCCAATGGAAAACTTAAAGGGTAAATTATGATTAATTTTGGTCCATTTCAGCTCATCACAGTAGGAGCTACCCATTTCCCAAACCCAGCTATGTGGCACGCAAACCTAGACACTTTCCTAGAGAAGCTTGCAGATAGCTCTCAGAAGCCAGGGTGAGCAAAAATGATGCTGTCCCCTAAATATCAGGGATCTGTGTTTTGATCTCTGATTGCTGTTTTTGATCATAGACGTGAAGACAAAGAGGCAGCCAGCTATTGATGTTGTGTTTTCCCCATTGTTGCAAAAACCTACCCCTCTGCCTGAAGTGACTTCTAGGGGATTTTGGTCAGTTCCAACTTGTTCCTCCTTTATTTTTCATTTTTCCCCTTTTCAGAGCCGGACTTTAAAAGCTAGGATATTAAAAACTAGTGCATATACACGGAAAATGAGAAAGTGACCACACTTGCACACGAAAAGGCTCAAAAAAGACTAAGGAATACCTTAAGTTTATACTGCAGGCTGATCTTCAGTACAGAGACAGCTAACAACAATACTTCCACCCAATCAATAAATAAAACAATAGCATAAAATAGCAAAACTTGGAGGAGAGGGACAATCTAATTTTCCTATTTACTATATTATTAGACTCAAATGTTCCATATTCAACACAAAAACCACAAGGCATACAAAGAAACTGGATAAGTATGGCACATTAAAAGGAAAAAAAAAGTCAGTAGAAGCTGTCAGTGAAAGAAATCTAATGGCAGATATACTGGACAAGGACTTAAAAAAACTATCTTAAAGATCCTGAAAATACTAAAGAAAAATATGAAAAAAATCAAGAAAATAAGAAAATAATATTTGAACAAAATGAAAACAAGAAAATCTCAAATCAACAATCTAACTTTATAGCTTAAGGAACTAGAAAAAAAGGAACATTATGCTAGTAAAATAAGGCAGTAACATAAAAATAACTTTAACTGTACAAATTTCCCCTTATATAAAGTATCTAGAGTAGTCAAAATTATAAAACCAGAAAGTATAATGGGGACATGAGTGGGGGAAGAATAGGAAATCATTGTTTAATGGATATAGAACAGCAATTTTCAACCTTTTTCATCTCATGACACATATAAACTAATTACTCAAATTTGTGACACACCATAATATGTATTATATTTTTTACCTTTCTGACAAAAAATAGGTATAATTTGATCCATTCACACTGGATAATGATTGTTGTGTTGGCTGTTGCCGTTTTTTTATTTGACAGTCTAAGGGAAAAGGAGTTCACCTGACTAAACAGCTATTGCGTGTTTTAAAAATCCATGCAGCACATTAGGGTGCCTAGCGCAGCACACTTGTTGAAAATCACAAGTATAGAGTTTCAGTTTTACAATATAAAAAAATAATCATGGGGCTGGATTGAAGTGATGGTTGGACAACAATGTGAATGTCTTTAATGACACTAACTGTACACTTAAAAGTGGTAACTTTTATGTTTATGTGCCTTTTACTACAATTTTTAAAAAGTAATATAATTTTTCATTAAAAAAGCATACCTAAGAAATTATTTATATCAGAATTTACTGTGAAATGGGGGTAAAAAAAAAAAAGTGGGAGATTGATGCAAAGTAAGAAAAAAAGTAGAGTTTCCATATGGTATTACCTAAAAGAGTAAACTCCTTTGAAAGGCCTGTGATTGTGAAAGTTAAAAGCAAACAATAAATAAAAGGAAACAGTGACTTGTGAATTATGCAATATTGGAAAATTAATTGCATTTTTAAAATTTTGTAATGATTTTCACAATATGAAGGATATTGTTGAGAGAACTGAGCTAAAAGGGTTTCTCCTTAGAATATCTGCCCCTCAAATAAAAAATATATATAGCTCTTTATTGAGCCATAAAAGTTCATTAGTGAAGGCATATAAAACATGTCCAGTTTGATAATCCTGCTTAAAAGCTGGATAAGTGTGTACATGCTATTAGGTCAACTGAAATATTGTAAGTGTCTGAGAAATTAAAACTTTAGTTTCATAACTTGAAGATCATTCATGCTCCCTAATAATATTGACTAAATCAAGTTTAAGGCAATTATAGTGTTAAATAAGCAACTTAAAATGTAACAAATAATTTTGCATAGGTCCTGTTGCCTCTGCACTGGCATAAACTGAAGACAAATAGCAGAAAATAACATTCACTCTGTACTAATATATGGCCCTATGTCCAAGAAAATAAAGTATTATGCCCCTATCTTAGGTCCTATAGAATCTGGCTAAACCATTGTTTCTGAGCTGAGAGAGGCTTTTACTCCCACTCCAAAATTCCCAACTGTCTTCAATAAAATTGATTACAATTTGAGCACATATCTTGAAAGGAATTAATCAAAAGTGACCTGACAGAAATCAACCAAGTGAACAAATAAACAACCAGCTGTGCTCCCTTGGACCTAAAAGATGAAGGGAGTACAGTCTGGTTGACTTGGATGAAGAATTATTCAGACTACAGAGCCCTCAAAAAAGGTGGCTGGCTGGATCCTCCCCCAAATAGACTAGGGTGAGGCCAACCTCATAACAGATAGAAGTGTTTATCATATAACCGGCCAGTTAGGGTAATCCAGTTGTCAAGGAATGAAAGAATGCTTATTACATTTACTGGAGGAATATTGTGACACCTTTATATATTTATATTTATATTCATCTATATTTATATTTATATTTATATTTATATATTTATATATATTTATATTTATATTTATTTATATTTATATTTATTTATATATATATTTCTTCATATACATATATAAACAACCTATAGCTTTAAAATATTCTAATTTTTGATTTTAAGAAACATTGTGGTAACAAGAATGATTGTTTTATTTTGTTTTGCACCCTCACCCTCTCTGACTTCTTTTTTTAATGAATTAATTGGGGTGACATTGATCATTAAATTATATGGGTCTAAGGTGTATAGTTATGTAATACATCATCTGTATATTGTAGTGTTTGTTCACCACTCCAAGTCAAGTATCATTTCATCACCAGTTATCCCCCCTTTTCCTCTTCTACCCCCCCCCCCCACCTTTCCCTCTGGTAATCCCAATACCATTGTCTGTCTATGAGGTATTTTTTTGTTTATTTTGGTTTTGGTTGTGTGGTTTTCTTTGTTGTTGTTTTGTTTTTTGATTTCTGACTGTTCTTAGACACTAGTTATGTGTTAGCCAGTTTTGCTGGTGTGATAGCTTGATACAAATCAACCCCCAAACATTCCCCAATGTTCCCTAGATGTCTCATTGTTTCACAGGTCAATTTTCTAAGCATGTCATCACCTACAAAAAAACCCTGAGCACTGCCTGGGGTGGAGTTCTGAAATCCATCCCTGAACTCACATTATCAAGTTGGTACATTTAGCCTTAATTTGTTTTTGCTTCTTAATTTTTTTCACCTTTATTGTCTATAAGTTTTATTTTCAGGGAAAATGAAAAGCATATCTATCACTATTACTCCAACAATTCTTTGAACTACTGAATTGGGAGGTAGTATTGCATTCATAAAACTCATTTGTTTATTATACTTTCCTTCATCAATTGAATTATTTTCTCTCCTTTATTGAAAATTTAGACACAATTCAATTGACTTACAGGAGAGACTTGTCTCCCATAAACATTATGTTAATTGAGCATCTGCAGGGATTTGTGGTTTGGAACAAGCTAGTTTTTTGTGTGTTTTTTTTCAATTAGATGCAATCTTTATATAAAAAGAAAATTAAGCCTGGCTGGGGGTGGCTCAGCAGTTGAGCATCAACCTAGGGTCCAGGAGATCAAAGTTCGATTCCCAGTCAGGGCACATGCTTGGTTTGCGGGCTCAATCCCCAGTTGGGGGCGTGCAGGAGGCAACTGATCAATGACTCTCTCATCATTGATGTTTCTCTCTCTCCTCCTCTCCCTTGCTCTCTCTGAAGTCAATAAAGATATATTTAAAAAATAAAAATAATAAATAAATAAATACATATATAAGTGAATAAAAAGAAAATTAAATTGTCCCAATTTTCCAAAAGGAGTCTCTTTAAGCTAAATCCTTTTAACCAACATTGATGCCTTTCAAAATAATATTTGTTACTCAAAATAAAATTTAAAACAACAAGATGAACCTTTGTTTAATAAAGTGGAAAATGCTATAAGATACCAATATTTGGGCCCTAGGAGTTTTCATTGTATTGCTATATATAAGCAAGTGAGAAAAAGCAAGTTTTATGCATTGTTAGCCATTTTGAAACATAAAAGGAAAATGTGCTTTAAAATATTTTCATTTTCTTGTATATTTGCAAAAAATAAAACTGACTTTAACTTTAAGTTTATTATTAACTTAAATTTTCCCTTCTTTTAAAACCAAATTAATGTTGTACTGTATACTGTACTGATTTGCTAGAATGCCATAACAATGTACAATGGGTGGCTTAAACAATAGAAATTTATTGTTTCAGAGTTATCATGGCTGAAAGTCCAAAATCAAGATATAGACAAGACTGAGTCCTTCTTAGGGCTGTGAGGAAAGGAACTGTTGTGGACCTTACTCCTTGGTGGATAGATGCTATCATCTCTCTATTGTCTCTTCATACCATCTTTTCTCTAAGTATGTCTCTTTGTTAAAATTTCTTTTTTTATGAGGATACATCATATTGGATTGAAGTTCCCCTTAATGACTTCATTTTGCCTCTATGAATAACCTATCGCCAAATAAAATCACATTTATGAGATACTCAGAGTTAGAACTTCAACATATGAATTTGAGAAAGTACACAATATAACCTACAACCCCAACATATCAAAAATTGTTTTGAAATCTCACAGTTGTCACAAAGATTATAAGTACATAATTTTATTTTCTTATCTTTGATCCTTGCCTTAGCATTCTGTAATTGGCTCGGAAAAATTAAAGTTGGTGGGTTATCATATTTAGCCTTACTAGAAGACCAATATTTCCCTTATAGATATGAATATATTATTAATCATGGTCAATATTTACAGAATGTAGCTGAGATTTTCCATTTACAATCTCATTTTATAATTAAAATAGATTTATGAGAAGGTACAATCATTCATATTTTAATGAAGATGAGACTAGGCCAAATAAATAATTGAATGGCACCTAGCTCTATGAACAACTGCAAGATGTGAATCAGCAGTGTAGAGTCTCTTTTATATATTGTGCTCCCTCCCACTGAATAAGCCATTGTGCATAGAGAGTTCTCCTGGGCCAAAGGGTGAGGAAATTTTTAAGGCTGCAGATATATTTTGCCAATTTCAATATGAAAAGGTTATATATTCTGCTAGACTGTATATTTCACTCAATCTTAGCATCATATGAAGTTCATGACATTTAATTCTAGGGACTAGACACTCATGGTTTTTTGTTTCTCTGAGTGCTTTGTCATTTTGAATTTTGACTAATTTTTAGTAGGGTTTTAACCTAGTGGGACATTCTCTAACTTTATCTGTGGTGTCCTTTTCATTTACTTTTGCTAGTTGCTCCTGGCTGCTACCAAACTTGGTACCATTTAATATCACATTTTGGGTGTGTGGTTCCTTGACCATGTTGTAAATGCCAAAATAAACTTTCCTTCGCCAGCCAAGGGGGTTTTTGTCAACATTTCACACAAACTCTAAATGTAGATAGAGTTCAGAGTGAAAACCCACTACTCTTAATTATCAGAATTAGTAACTCCCCAAGAGTGACTGACTGTAGCTTGAGAATTAACTTACAGTTTTCTTGTTCATATTTTTTTTGTCTCTAGGAATTTTTGTTATTTTCCTGCAAGCACAATGTAGCATTTACAAATGCTTGCTACACTTTTCCAGCATCATAGGTGTTTGGATCAGGAATTTTCTCAGAACATCAATTTGGCATGTGAATAGAAAATGAAGTCCAGGTACTTTCTGTTTTCTGCCAACAAAATAAACAAAGAACTTTGAGCTTTTAACTTCCTGAGAGAAAACATATGGCTCTGAAAGAAGATAAGAATACAAAATTAAAAAACCTTGAAAACAAGTAAATTCTACAGATTGGCCACAAATTTTGTAAATCAATAAAGAGATAAGCAAAGATTCTTCACTGAAGTGAGAAAGTATTTGGTTACTTATATCAAAATGGATTTTTATAACCAATAAAATCACCTCTTTTTAAAATGTGATTCTATCTGTAATCTCTGAAGTCATTATAATTATTTTACTTCTATTATACAAAGAAGAGCTTCTTCATAAAGGAATATTAAGTAAAATCTTTACATCACTTCTACATAGTTGTGTTTGTATATGTTACATAAAATGAGACACTACAAAAAAACTTTTTTAAAACCAAAAATTTTTATTCAAACATATATACAAATTAAAATGATTAGAAATTTCTATCAAGATTGTTTAAAGTAGGATATACATTAAGTATTATTAAATGTTATAACTATTCCACTGCACATTGTCAAATACCTTCTCCAGATATACATTGTTTATATAAGCACAAGATTAAGTTATCATTATTCTTTTATGTTTATGTCAAATTGACAAAACTCATCATGTAGGTTGTTTAGTCTGTGCTGGACAGATATTTTATATTCTAATTAAAAATTTATTCTATTTGTATATCTTAACTCCTAGGGAATCTTTCTGATCTACTGGGGCCCCAAACATTTTGTGCCTTAATTGTAATTATAATTTACCATTCCAACTTTAAAAAGATGTACGTGAAAGAATAAATATATTTACATCTCATCTTCCCTACTGATCTATATATGTCCTGAAGATCAGTATGAATAACTCATTTATTGATATCAATACTTTTTGATTGATTAAAAGATAGTTCTAAATTTTATGCAGTATTCTAGCTCAAAAAAACATTAAGTTTAAAGTAAGCACAAATCTGATATCAAAGTTGCCAAACACTATATTATATTATAAATTTGCTTATAATATATCAACTCCTACCTTCATCTGCTTTATTATATATATTTATTTACTTATTGTCTTTATCCACAAGAATATAAAGTCAAGAGAACAGTGATTATCTGTTTTGTTCTCTGATATAAGCTCCAGTTACTGATTTTAACCAGTCAGCATTCCTTTCTCCCTACTTACAAAACCTGCTCCTGATATTCCTGTGGGGAGCCACATTCACCAGTTTAGTCCATGTTTTTCTCATGAATAACTCCAATTCTTTTATTATTTATTATTTGTTTATTTATTACTGTTATTATTATTACTATTATTTTTGTTAATCTTCACTGGAGGATATTTTTCCCCTCATTGCTTTTTACAGAGAGTGAGAGAGGGAGGGAGGGAGAGAGAGAGAGAGAGAGAGAGAGAGAGAGAAACGTTGATGTGAGAGAGACACATCGACTGTTTGCCGCCTGCTGACACTCTGACCACTGAGCCACACAGGCCAGGGCTCCAATTCTTGATTCAAAAGTGGAGTTTGTCAGCTATGGCTTGGGCACATGGATACATCTCATTAACCTGCCATAGGGACTACTTCTGAAAATAAATCCTGGCTCAAGTTAGACTAATCAGAGTCATTTAGTCTTAGTTTCAGTATTTGGTTGAAATTAATGGGTAGACATCATTTCTCTTATGCTGGATTAAATGTAAAGTTATGAGAGAAAGTGAAGGGATTAGACAAAAAATATATGCATGACCCATAGACACAAACCACAGTGTAGTGATGGCCTGAGGAAGGGGAGGTTGGGAGGGTGGATGGGGAGTGGGGAGAATGGGGACATCAGTAAGAATGTCAACAATAAAAATAAAGTTTAAGAAAAGTAAAGTAATGACATAGGAAATTCTTTAGGCATTATGTCAACATTGCTAAAGAACCTCTTTAAAAATGGAGAAAACAAACAAGATAGAGACAGGATATTTTATTAGAATAATACATTCTATGCATTACAATGTAACCTAAAGTGCTAAAATTACAGAAAAAGTATACAAAAAAGGAAGTTAATGTGCACATATATGTGGGATTTTAAACTGCAATTGACTATTAAATAAAATAAGTGTATATTTAAAAACTAGTTGTTTTTATAAATAACTTAAGTAAATATATTCATATATATACATATACATATATATACATACATATATATATATATATAGACATAAACAGATAGATGCAGAGGGGGAGAGAGAGCTCCCAATGTTGGAAGAGTTGAGCAGAGACTCTAGTTCAATTGAATGAGAATGATACAATCCCTCTAAATTGGCTAAATACATTTATAGTCTTTAAAGTTATTTTATCCTTTGACCCTAAAGAACTCTCTAAGAACAATGGTTTATTCAATGGGAGAAGATATAGTATTTATAACAGCAGAGATTCTAGTCAAACTGCTTATTCACTTTCTGTATTGCTCCATGGAGTTGAATGACATCCAATTATTTATTTGATCATCCTATACTTAGTTTCCTCTCCATTAAAGTAGAAATAATTATACCTGCTCATGAGGCTGTTGTATTGTGAAAAGGTTTAGCCACATTTTCCAAATATTGATAATATTCATATTCATATCAGTAAGAGGAAATATGCAATACGAACCTCCATAAATAAAGGGTTATACATAAAAATATAGTAGTATTTAATGCATATTTAAAATTAATAGTTATATTTGCTATATAATAATAGACTAAAATTTGTGATAAAATTATAGGTTAAAATTTTGTGCAGTCATTGTGGGTGTAATTTTAAATATAAATATAATCATAAATTCACTTTGTAGGCATAGGCATATGGACAAAAGTCAATAGTAAGGCTATTTTTAGCATTTAGGAATAATTTTTTCATTTTCATTTAATACTCTGGACTTCCAGTGACTGCATAAGGAGTAAGAACACAGGCTCTGGAGCTGAGTCTGTGGAGCTGGCTCCATTGTACCAGCTGAGTCACCTGAGCAATTCCTTAAGTATGGCATGGTTAATTTTCTTACACATAAGACAGGGATGCTGACAGTAGGTACTGCATAGGAGTATTATGTGGATTACTTGAGTTAATATATGAAAAGAATATATAATAATATATAATAAGGCTTGAAACAGATTAAATGTCATGGAAGTCTTCTTAAATAAAATAAATGAGCCTCTATAAAAGCCCTTTATAAAAATAAATAAAAAATGATAAAACATACTTTTTCTTTTTCTCTTTAAAATTTTTTCTTCAAGCTCATTTTCCCCCCCTCAAGTTCATTTTATTAACAAAAATGTGCAAGTGTTTTGAACAAAAGCAAACCATGAATCACAGCAATTGGCAAGATAGTAGACATGGAAAAGTGAACAATATTCATTAAGTAAAATATAAGCAGATGAGATGCCTCTCACATGTATATAAAGTCATGTTTTTTCAAATGTCTCATAGCCAACTTTCAGCATAATTTTCACACAGAGTAAAGCATCTCAAGTATAAATGCAGGAGCACAATGGCAAAGTTTGGCGATTGTTTTGGGCTAATTGCAAGGATAAAAATAAACCTTATATCACAATTTCATGTAAACCACTGTGCAATATTTGTGAGTCTTTAAATGCATTGACACTGAAATCAATGTCTAACTATGAAAATAAAGGATAAAAGAGTTTTTTACATATTTGTTCCACTTTAGTTGTTTAGTCAGAGACAAAAAAAATAATTGTAAATGATCTAACGTGTTCATATGACCAAGAACATAATCAATCCACATTACCTTAACTTATTCAAAATTACATTTTTAAAAGTCACACAACAGAAAGATTGTGCCATTAATCAGTGTGAATGCACTTAAACAAGATTTATTTTCTTTATAATATGCTTTTATATGAAATATAATGTTTTTACACATACCAAAAATCATTTTTTCTAAAAAAAAGGAAATTTTCTAAATTGAGACAAAACAAAACTTGATAGAATATTTAAAATAATATCAAGTTATGAATTAGAACATTTTACAAACACTGCATGTCCACAGATGAAATTTGCAAGAGCAAAGCTTTCTTTCTGATATAAAATGTTCAGTTATTAGTATTAATAAATGTAACAAAATATAAATCATTTTTAAAGCTCTAGTGTGCTGTTTTATACTGTTATGTAACCTTCTGACCCATTTAAAATGAACATGTAGGGAATCCATTTTAATAGCTTCTTCCTGTAGGCTTGAGAGATTCTATAGCTCACACAAGTCCTAGACCAAAAATGCACTTGGTTGTTTCCACTCATTTAAAGGTTTCTATGCCAGATAGTTTTGTGTCGAGTTGGCATATCCTAGGAATACAAGTGAATAAACAATATAGAAAGAGGTAAGAAAAGAGAAATATTTGTTCAACACTCTGCATGTTGTAACAACGTGCAACATCATTTATGACATCTACTCAGCCAGAAATGACATGAAGTTATAAATCACGAATTTCTCAATTTTGAATAGGAAGTTGGAAATATGGGATAAGGTCATGTTCAGTTCAAGTCATGAAAACCAAAAATGTTCAGGTTGGAGTTTTTATGATGTTTTACCAAATCCCAGAGGAGGTTCAATATCATGATTATTACTATTATTTTCCTCTTGGAAAAGAAAGGAAATGGAAAAATTCTTCCCCAAATTTTGAGGCATTATAATCTGACCTGGAAGAGTTTTTTACTTTTTATTTAATGCTTATAAAACCCTGGCTATTCTTTACTTCATAAGCTAATATTTCAGCAAATAAATATTAACTTTTTTAACATTCCCTATTCCCAGTAATGCATTTTCCTTTACCTACATTGATCATCTTAAATTTCTGTATCCTGGATTTTATTTGAATCTTAAAGAATAGATCTAAATGAATGTTGGAATATACATATTTTTAAAATAATGCCAAATGTTTTCAAAGTTGAGATGCTCTAAATAATAAGACCCAAGAGGGTCTAACAGCTGGTTTGAACCGGAAAGACTGTTCTGTTAGGAGAATGAGAAATATATGCATTTTCAAAGTCTTTCTCTTGTCATTGTGCCAACAGGATCTCTTTCACTCTCAATCAAACTTGTATTTCTTGCACTTAATCTGGGTGGAAAGAACCATATACAGAATAACAGTTTAAGGATGAATTATCCAACAGAAGAAATAGAAAACTCTGGAAAAGTCACCTTGATTTTAAAAGTTCAGTGGGCTAAGGATGCAGTTTAGCTCCCTGTTATAGCCCCTACTGGAACTAATCTATCGCCTGCATGTTTTGTGTTCCAGTAAGCAACAGCAAACCCATTAACTTATGTTACTGGACCTTTATTTTAGAACTTTTTCTGTAATACATCTCAAGACAAATTTTATCACGTGAAATTCTTGCTGCACTTTTTATCCATTTACTCCATAAACATTCATTTCCTATTTCTTAAGTTTAAAACTTTTAAACAATTTAAAATAAGGCAGTAGAATTGACATACTCTGCTTATAATAGAAATGACAACCTAGTGAAAGAGATGGAGAAATTTAAAATGCAATAGAATGAAGCAATCAATGAATGCATAAATAAGTAGAACAACAAATCAATATTTGTCTTTCTCTCATCAATCAATAAAAAACAAAACAAAATAGAATAGAATAAAACAGGAGCCTTCATAAATATATACAAAGAGTGCAACTAGAGAAAGTGTGGCTAAGATAAAGAAGTCAGACAGATACAGATTAATATATCATCTTTATTTATGACAAAAGCTAGGTTGAAAAGCACGGCTTGCTAGCATTACATCGAAGAATTACTTTTATTCACCCAGGTACAGACATAGCTGGAAAACCACCAACTTCCTCTGTTTAGATTACCTTATAAAATTTATAGCATGAAGAGACACCCCCACCCCTACCCCACCAACACCACCACTCTAAAAGAGCAAAGAGCTAAGCTGAGCCTGTCTGGCTCCCTTTTGCTAAATCTCTAATCAGAAAACTCACTCCTCCCACAGAGAGAGAGATAGATGAGGAATGGGGAAAGAGTTTGAAGTGTTAAACTAGTGAATTCTTTCAGGTGGAAATGTGCAGAGTTATAACATAAACAGCAGTTTACCAAAGAGTTTGAATCAAGTTTTGAAGGACTGTAAGGCAGACACTTCCTGAAAACACTTAAGCCCCTTCCCCTTTCACAAATATTACTCTAAATAGAAGGCAAATAATCATGGGAAGCCTGAACCCTAATACCTCCCCCTCACCAGAACACTTCCCAAATACAGCATGAAATGAAATAGTACAGTATATATAATCCCTATAGTGAGCAATATTTCAGGGGGTTTGGCACCTATTAAAATATTATTGGCCACAACAGAGTTCACGTCATAATAACCGAGGATCTGTTATGTAACTTGAACTTAAGAATGAGAACACTGAACTGGAAAATAATTATTCTTATATAGTTTGCTTTATGAAGGGAATGTTTTAGTTCACTCATACTCCCAAAGAATATGATTTAACTATAGATTTAAACAAGTTGGCTAATGATATCATCTTTAAGTTTATAAAAGCATATTTGAGCTTAAGATGTATTCTCTTTGTCTCTTCCTCTTTCCCTTAAGAAATGTAATTTTGATACAGAATTTGGTTGAGGTAATTATGAATGTTAGTTTAAAATAATAAATAATTTTTTTAAAATTGTTCATTTTTTTTCTTAATTTTGCTAGTGTTACAGATATCCTGCCCTTTTAGTTTCAGAGTGCACTTAAAGAAAGCTTTGAGTATTATTTCTTAGTCTTACCTAAGTCATAATGGTCTTTTCTAGTAAAATCTTACATAGAAGCATGGGACAGACTGAGGAATCTCAGAGGGAAGGGGGTGGTAGTGGATTGGGTAGGGAGAGATTAATCAAAGAACTTACACGCATGAACACATAAGGCCTGAGGGTGGGGCAGATGCAGGGGGGGAGGAATCAGTGGGGTGGAAAAAAAAGGGGACATCTATATAATACTTTCACCAATAAAGATAAATTAAAATTTTAAAGATAAATTAAAATCTCAGAGTAGTCCCCTTCTGGCTAAGGCAGAGGCCCACAGCTGGAAAGAAGTAATTCTCTCTAGCCAAGTGTATGTGTTCTGGTTTGAGAAGAATTACAGACTGACTTTTGCTGGTTACCACCACTCCTACCCCATCATCTGTACTTTAGTAGAGCAACTAGTATTTTGCACCTGGAAAAAAAAATCACCTGGATCATTTAAATAAAGATAAGGGTGCTTTAATTGTCTTTAATTGTTGATTGCCAGAGAGAGAAAGATTTAAGTGACACAATATCACACAATATCAAATAAAAATCAATACCTTATTATAGAAATATAGAATTATTAGCACAGATTATGTGCTAAAGCTTGCACATCTCAAAATTAAATAACTGGTTAATAATGTTTATCTGCACTGTTCTCAAAATTACAAAATGCCATCCTAGTTATTTAAAATATTGTTGACATGCTAATTGTTAACCCATTGTGAGACACTGCCTCAAATAAACCTTTTCATTAAAAAAAATTAAAAGAAGCAAATTTGCCTTATACTTTTTCTTTCTTCTGGCTTGCCACTATGTTACTAAGACAGGGTTTCATTGAGATTCTTGAATTTGTCAGTTTATATTTTTATCAAATTTTGGAAAATGTTGACTAGTATTTCATCTTATGCTCACCCTTTCTTTTGGAGACTACAATTACATATGCTACACATATTACATATATTGGGCTATTTGAAATTGTTTCATCACTTCCATGTGTCCTGCTCTTAATTAATTTATCTTTTTGAGCCTTTTCTCTGTTTCCTTCTGGATGTTTTCTATTGCTATGTCAACAGATCCAGAGTTGAGGTGTACAGTATTCCCTATAATAGCTTACTCGAGTATAATGCATGCCTGAGAAGTTAATCATTCTTAAAATACTGGGAATTTACACTGAATAATTTAAATTCAACACATATTTTTACTCATCAAAAATTGTTGACATAAATAGAGACACATTTATTAAATCACTCTAGGATGCCATTTCAACAATAATTCAAAAATATTGAGTAATTATTATTGAGTGACTTATATGCCATTTATTGTCCTGGGTATTCTCATGTATAGTATGTAATCAATTAATTCTCACAGCAAATCTGGAGAGTAAATACTAGTCTTTTTTTTTTTTTTTTTTTTAAAAGAGCATTAGGATTTTATTTATTTATTTATTTTAAATATACCTTTATTGATTTCAGAGAGAGGAAAGGAGAGGGCTGGAGAGATAGAAACATCAATGATGAGAGAGTCATTGATTGGCTGCCTCCTGCACGCCCCCGACTGGGGACCGAGCCTGCAACCCGGGCATGTGCCCTGACCGGGAATTGGACGGCCATCTCCTGGATCCTAGGTCGATGCTCAACCACTGAGCCATGCCTGGCTGGGCAATACTATTCTTATTTTACAGAAAAATAAGTTGTCAGGGTTAGGGCAAGGAAACTACCATAGTACTGGTAAACTGTAGAGCTAAAGATAGTCTCTTATGCACTTAGACTCCAAAGTCTATGTTCTTTTCTCCATGAATCATGGACTGGAGAGATTGCTCTTTTAACGGAGCAAATAAAATTTTCAGGGGATGGGATGTGGGGTATTGGCCTTTGAAAACTTATACCAAATATGATAAAATGAATTTATACTTAGAAATTAAAGAATATACTTTTGCAGCATAGATTCTTGAAATTAAAGCTTGACAAACTCAGCTCAGCTGTCACTCAGCTGGCATGGACTAAAATGATGTTTAAAAATACTCTCACATATACTCTGTCTTCTGACCTTTGAAACATTCCCGAGGCTGAAAACAATCAGGAATAGTAGAACCACCCTATAGATAAGGACTTGGAGCTCTACCGTGTTAAATGAGAGATCTCAGAACTATTTGGTGTCCCAATCAAGGTGAGGATGCTGGTCTGTTAGCTACATGCTGGTCCTCTTTCTACTGCTTCTTGCTGCTGCTTTCTCTGAGAGGATTAGATTCTCACATATACCTGGTAGCTGTGTTCTTTCTTAGATTTCTAAGCTTCAGTATAAAAAACACTGTGTTAAAAACTTCAAATTACTGTGAAAATGTCATTTTCCCCCAAATCAATGACTCCTAAATCCAGTGATTCTAAAATGAGAAAATAAAAAGAGGTCTGATTTTACATTCCATAATTCCTATCAGTGGATACTTTTGCACCTGCACTTACATTAGTGACAAAGAATGAATCAGTATTTTGGGGTGGGGTGGGGTGGGGTGGGAATCAGTTGACATTAGCCTTCCCTGCCTCTTTGAAGCGCCAAGATACCTATTCAGTTAACTAATCATTCAAAATACTTAAATGTTGTGTTGGTGCCAGGGCAATCAGTGCCATTAGGTAGTTAGGTTGGTATTTTCTACAGAATTGCAACTTTGGAGATTAGAATAACTGGGCAAATATCCTCTTGTTCCAACATATAAACAACAACTTATTGTGTAATTCTGAGTATACTTCATGGAAAAAATTGAATAATGTTTTGGAACAAATGTATCACCTGCAGACAAATTTTTTACAATAATTATTTGCAGACCTCAATTTACTTCTCTATTGAAAACATAGTTTTCTTTAATTTTTTAAATGACAAGCTTCATATTTCATCATATTTGTGATGATCATTACAAACAAAAACTGATTCTTTAACAAGAGTATAGAAAATACATTCAAATGGGAAGTTCTTTCACATTCATTATCACTTAATTTTACAGTCAAAATATTTGAACCTTCAAGTGTATGTTACTCACTGAGGACTTTATGACATGCGTCCCATAATGGGGGCAAGAAACATAATTATTTTCTCCAAGATTCCACATTCTTCCTAATAATGAGATGTAAAAGAAGAAAATCCCACAATTAAGCTTTTAGTTTCTCCAGGCCTTTCTTCTAATATATTTCATTTTTCTCTTGACTTAGAAAGTTAGAAAAAAGTTCTAAAAAAAGGAAGAAAATATTTTCCTGTTGGCTTGCTTTTGCTTGGAATTGGTGACATATTTATTATATAAAACGACATTTTACCCTAACTTAAATGAATTGCTGAAGTACAAGCTGTGACTTATATACTTTGTAGAAAATCTTGCTAGTATTTCATTAACTTACCTACATCAGATTTGTAAAATATTACAACTTTTTATAGTATTAACAATTTTAAACTTCATATAAATAAAAAAGTACAATAAGCAATTATGTATTGTGTACATTTTTTTTTTTTTTCAAATCCTCACCCAAGGGTATTTTTTCCATTGCTTTTTCAGAGAGAGTGGAAGGGAGTTAGAGAGAGAGAAACATCCATGTGAGAGAGACACAGTGATTGGTTGCCTCCCTCAGGTGTCCCAGCTGTGGCCAGAGATCAAGCCTGCAACCGAGGTACATGCCCTTGACCATATTCAAACCTGGGACCCTTTAGTCCACAGGCCGGCCCTCTAACCACTGAGCCAAGTCGGTTAGGGCTGTGTACATTTTCGTGTCTTTTTTCCCCCTCAGCATAATGCTTGCAAGATCCATCCATGTTATTGGATTATCATTAATTAGTTGCTAAGACCCTTTGTATATCAATCCTTTCATATAACCCCTTCTTCTTTTGGTGACTATCTAGAAATGGAATTGCTGGACCATATGGTAAGTGTAACTTTGTCTTTAGTAATTACCGAACTATTTTCCAGAGTGATAATATTTTCACATTCACCAGCAATATATGAGTCATCTTTACCAAAACTTGGTACTTTCTGGTTAACTTATGCATAATAGTGAATGTATTTTTGTAGTTTTAATTTTCAATTCTTTGATGACTAAAGCTATTGAGCATTTTTATATGTTTAATGCCCATTCTTATAACTTCTTTGGTGAAGTTTCTGTTCAAATATTTTCCAAACTTTTATATTGGGTTGTTTATCTTATCATTGAATTATGAGTTCTTTTTTCCAGTTTTATTGGGAAATAATTGACATATAACAGTGTGTAAGTTTAAGGTATACAATGTGATAATTTTATATACCTATAGGTTGTGAATTGATTGCCATAAGAATCTTAGTTAACACACATATTATTTTTAAGTTACATGCTCTGATGTGTGTCAGAGATATACAGGGAATTGCCAAAAAATGTACACATACTTTAACAGCTAATAGCTCAATTTTGAAAATGAAATGTATTTTAATAAACACTGCCTTTATAATTATTCAAAGTACGTGTATATATTTTTTTGGGATACTCTATATATTCACTTTCTTTAGAACCATAGTACACTATTTTTTATTCCTAACATCTAGAAATGTTCAGAGATGGAGAAAATGTGCAATTGCCTATTGAAAGGATGAGAAACTTGAGATAGTACCTAGTTCAGAGTAATTGTTCCTTTTCTAAGGTTGGTTCCAATACATGTTATCAGGCCCTGAGTGGCTTCTTCAGTTCTAACAATACCCTAGCTCTTTAGCCCAGCATGAAACATAATCTGACCCAGGCTGAGCCCATCATGTCAGTCACATACAGGGTAAGGCAAAAGTAGGTTTATAGTTGTTAGTGTGAAACATAATACAGTAATTAATAAATAATAATACCAGAATAAACTCTGTGTTTTGAGTACTCAAAATTGTAAACCTATATTGGACCCACTCTGTATTTCTGACTGCATTCGAGTCACAACTGTGCACCTGAATCAAGTTAAGCCTTTTAGGATCCTTTACTAGTTTTTCCAACCTATAGCAAAGAGCAGGTGAGTCCTTCTCTGGTGGTAGTATCCCTGATATATGAATTTTAGAAGCTATCGGTGACTATATTCCTTGTGGAGAGAAGAGCAGGAAGTATGAAGTTCACAGGCAAAGACTAAAAATGATGAGATGGAGGAATGATTCATGGTACTGTTTTAAACATATCTCTGCTTTCCAGACTTTCATGAAATAGCCCATTCTTTCCAATAATTCTCACCTTTACTCTCAAATGTATTGTTTACTTTGACTTATTTGATAGTAAACATACCCTGACAAATAAACAATAGCAGATTCTCAATGTTTGGGGTATTTATTCATTGTCCTTAGATAAATCATTCATTCCAAAATCAATTATTAAGCACCATCAAAAATAAGAATCAAAGAATATTAATAGTCATGCATTCCCTGATGCCTAAACATAATCTAAAGGCAGTTAACTCTTAATGGTTACTACTCCTGGAACACATTCTATGCCAACTGAAACTGTTATTATTTTATCTTCAGAGGGGAAAGTAAGGAGTAATAATTTTTTGTTTCATTTTTAGGAATTTCAAATTTGATTAGTTGTGTCAGATGCTTAGAGAGATTTGGAGATCCAAGGGTTATCATACCTCTAGGTAACCCTTGGTTACACATCAATATTCATTTATGTTTATAACCTTTGCCAATGCCAAGCACCAAAATGTGTTGATTTTTCTTTATCATTTAATGAATTCAAGGGTGTGCTTAAATGAATATATATATGTAGTGTCCCATAAAATTAAACCTATGTATATCGGGAAACAAAAACAGACATAATAGCTTTA
Source organism: Miniopterus schreibersii (assembly GCF_964146895.1). Lineage (NCBI taxonomy): Eukaryota > Metazoa > Chordata > Mammalia > Chiroptera > Miniopteridae > Miniopterus > Miniopterus schreibersii. The sequence continues at coordinate 117,220,673 of NC_138102.1, forward strand.
CATAAATGTAAAACATTTCAGTGATTAATTTGTCTTCTCCCTGGGCTGAATTACTTCCTGGAGAGGATATGCTATTTAACAATAAAACATTGTTCAAAATAAGCAAAAAATACAGTTAAATTTGGCCTGTTTTTTTTTTTCCCCCCAGGTAATTACACCACATTGAAAACTTACTGCTAATACGTTCTTAATTAAAAAACAAAACAAAACTCCTCACACATTAACTATCAGCAGGAAGTTAAAATTAAGGGCAATACTTGTTGGCAGGATACAGTTAAACTCACTATGCACAAATACAGACAATTGTTTCTATTTTTTGTATTTTAGATCTGTTCATTCTATATTTAGCAATGACATTTAATGCTTGGATTGACAATATTTTTTCTGGCTGTGTATTTCTGCCCTGAGTAGGATAAAAAAACAGGAACACATCACTCTCATCCTCTTCAGAAAATTCCCCTGAAACTTTATTTATATTGGGATAGATTCAAAATTGCTCCGAACATTTAAGGATGGTCTTGTTCCAGTATAAGTTATGAATCTAAATTCCCTTTTCTAATTTCCTTAGCTCTCTACAAGGTCTATTCTATAACCCTTTCTTTCTCCTTGGAGATTTATTTAGTGCTGATGATATAGTTTTGTTTGATTCTATTCTAATTGATAAATAAGCTCCATCTAGGGATACAGCAAATGGTTGGTTATTTATGTAGGGGTTTTCTTCTACTCTCACATTGTAATAGGGGCTTGGTGTCCAGTTACAGAAAGGGATAGACTAGTAAATAAATTCCCAAAGCACGAAGACATAACATTGGCTGGACAGAAAAAGGGAGAGAGAGGGAGAGAGAGAGAGAGGAAATGAATGATAAATGAAGGAATAAATGAAGAAATACTAGGCTTTTTAAATATGATTGTAATTGTGTTATAATTAAAGTGTTTCAAATATCTGTTTTCATAAGCCATATCAATATACTATGAATTATAGACATTAGAGATATTACAAATATCTCGACTGTCTCTTCTTCTAGATACTCTTGGCTATACAGTGAGGGCAAAAGTAGGTTTATAGTTATTCATATGGAAAATGATACAATAATTAATAAATAATAATACAAGAATAAATGTGTTTTGCATATGAACGACTGTAAACCTTCTTTTGCCCACCTCTGTATTGCACCTCATCTACCCACTTAAATTTAGATGTGGTCACGGGATTTGGTTTGGCTAATAAAGTGAGTAGAAAGTGTTTCCCATTCCTACGTAAAAATGTGAAGAGCCAGTTAGTGCCTTTTCATACTCCTTTCCCTCAGTTGTAATGACAATTCTAGGCTGGTTCCCATGATGAGCATGAGGATGACCACAGGTAGAGCTGACAGATAACCCAAAATAGACACTGAGTTTGAACAAAAGTAAATCATGATTCTTACTCCACTGTTATTTATAAGTTATATATTACTTCAGAATAAGCTAGATTTTTCTGCCAGGTATAATTAAGCTTGAATGACACTCAATTACCTATAGCATTTAATATAAAATGATTTTTACCCATAATTAATATATTTACCCTAGGAAATAAAGATTTATAAATCTCTATTATTTTGTGGTTTCAAATTCATGATGCAATATTAAAAAAATTAATGTGTAACTTTTACCGGATGGGAAGTAATTTGGGGTAATTTAGAGTAAAGCTACAGCAAAGGCCACGTTGCCTTGACCTACAGAATTATGAGCTCTTTATGTATGGATGTATGTTGTTTTGTTCAACTTTATGTATGGATATATGTTGTTTTGTTCAACTTTATGTATGGATATATGTTGTTTCTTATGTTTCCTCTCCCCAAATTGAATCACTATATTCAATTTGTGCTTTAGTCATTTAAATTGTTCTATAATTATTACATAAAACTTTCCATTTTATTTTTCTATTTTATTTTTCTGTAAATCTTATTAGATATATTAAAACTTTTTATTATTTTTTCAATTCATTTTAACATTTCTTTGGTACAGCCCACCTCTTTGTCATTCTCTACTTATTGTATTACTTGAATATGTCTTCTAGTTCTTTATTTCTCTCTTCAACTGTATCTTTTTTTTCTTTTATCCATTTGTTGTCCTTTTCTATTTCAATAATTACATTCTATTTCTCAAACTACATTATTTTCAAATTTGATTGAAATCCCAATATAAGTATTTGGCTTGCTTATACTGTGTTTCTGCTCATTTCAATAACTTCAGTCTTAGAGGATAATTTTTGAAATTATTTTATTTTAATACATAAGTGCTTTTCTATTTGATGATATTTATTGTAAGGTCATTGCTATGTCTTTATCTGGCAGATCACTGTGAGACTAAACGAGCATAATTTTTGTTCAAAGAGGATTTATATCCTTTTTAACTAAGCACCAGGGCAAATATGTGATATGGGAGCATTTTGGCTCCCCTCAGATTTCTTGTCTCAATACGTGAATATGAATCTCAGAAACTTGCCAACTATCACTAACCTAATATCAGTGACTGTCTGCTTAACCAGTCTCTGGAATACTCCCAGCAATTTGTGACTGTGTTTCTAGATCAGGCACCAGCTTGATTTTCTTTTTAATTCTGGGAGGAGTGTTCATGGAGAACTTTCTTAATTTTTATAATAACAGCAATGCCTTAAAAAAATGTGTCTTTCAGCATCTAGTTGTCCTGCAGTGGGTGTGGTCCCTTAAAGTATACCCCCTACCCCATCATTTAGGATTAAACCCTAGAAGTTATATATTCACAAGCTTATTCGTTGGTGATTCTAGAGCATTTGGATCACTGAAGAGTCTCTGAGAAATACTGGTGCTAAAATGTAAAACTTTATTTCAAAATCCATTTCAAAGTTATTAAGGATACCAATGATCACTTTGGTATCACTCTATAGAGTGAAAGGAAGAGATGTATTAAAGGGAAACAAAAATAAGTCAGAGATTAGAGAAATAAAAGAGGAAGCTTGAGCTAAGGTAGTCATAGTATAGAGAGAAAGAATAAAGTAGATTTAAAACTAAGAATTTTTATTTTTTTGCTTATCTTTATGGATGCTGGTTACATTACCTGCATTGGAGAAGATAAAACTTTTGATGAATTTATTTGAGGGGTAGAGATGGACTAATATGATTTTAACTTTAAACATTCTGAAATTGGTGTGGTTTATGGGACTATTCAGAAGGCAGTTGTATACAGATTTGGGAGTCAAGATAAAGATATGAATTTGTTACATAAATTTTGAAGATATCAACATATATGTATGGTATTGGAAACCACAGAAATTAATTATGTGATCCAGGAAAATTATAAAGAGAGGAGAGGAGAAAAGACAATGAATCATAGGGTATACCAGTATTTAAAACAGAGAAGCAGAACTAGTGAATATTGCCATGTTCATATACATCCAAACAAAAAACAAACCATTCTAAGACAATATTCTGTATTAGATCTCATTTGTCCAGTTCTGGCAATCATGGCACTAGTGTCTTAGCCTCTAGACAATGATTTACAACAGCAAAATTATCAGTCATTGTTGTGTATCATAATAACTTGTGTAGGTTTGCAGAAAGAGACATTCTTGGGGTTTTTCTTTAGAGACTTTAAATGAGAAGGATTATCATACACTACCAGATTTACCAATCACAACTATATAGTTATCCAAGAAATTTTACATGGACTTAAAAATTAAAGGTTTAACTAGTAATGACTTAATGCTCATATATAAAATATATTATATATTACCATGACATATATATATGGTTTGCTATTTAGTTATTTTAGTCATCTTCATATATGAGTACTTATAACTAAGTGTGCCAAGTATTTACCTATGGTCTCTGAGATTAGATTTAAACATTCTATACCTACAGAAAACTTAAAAATAAACTTCTCAGGTATACATTTTCTCTTTCTGTTCCAATTTAATGCCTTTCAATGTTTAATGCTTTATATCTTAAAGTAAAATACTGAATATGTATATATGTGTGTATATTATATATACAATAAATATACATAACATATATAACATATACTATATATATATATATATATGAATGAGAGAGAGAGTGGTGTTAACATACAGGGACGGTAGATTAACATTCTTTTTGCATATGTTTCATATTATACATGTTATACTCAAGGGACATTTTTCACTCAGTTATCCACTAGGTGGCATTACAAACTATACTGTTTTAATAATTCATTGATTAAACACTTAATAAAATTATGTAATACAGCACCTGTTCATAATTTCTTTCAAATAATCTGAGTAAGGTCTTCTACCTTTATTTTCAATAATAATATAAGACTTTCATTAAAATTAGGGTTCATCAAAAGTTTTATTAAACATCTATAAAGTTGTTTAAGGTTGTATTATAATACTAAAGGACCTAGTTTGGGGATATTTTTATAATTCTCCTGAGACACCTTTAAATTCTCATAGGCTTTATATTTAAGTATCCCATCTGTTTAATGGATATTGTCTAAAAAAGGAAATAAAAACAATGAAAATAGCTTAGATAGCAATACTTTGAGAACATTTATTAATGAAAGTTGGCATGGTTAACTTGAGGCTTATCTGATCCAGGAAAATAGTTTTATTCCTATTTCTACTTAAAACTGTCAGACACTCAGACTGTGCTTGAAATCATAAGATTAAACTTTTGAATCACCTGAGGAATAATTTTATTCAGGTAGCCAATTGAAATAATTTCCTGTCCCCAACAGGATTGAATTGGGGTTTAGGATTTCAGTAGAGAGATTATTTGTGTAATACTCTCCTAGTCTGGAGAATGAATATGCAGTTTGTTGGAAATTATTAGAAAAAGAGAGAAGAGAATTTTGGAAAGAGACACTAGAGGTAAAGTAGATATTAAAGTGAGGATATATGCTGTGAAATATGGCCCTTTGAGAAATAATGGAGGCTGCAGAATAGTAAATCCATGCCTTGTAATTGCATTTCTGCATCTGTGAGGGAGGTGGAAATTGAGATGAGGAAAAGCATGCTGAGAAGGCCAAGTCAAGTGCCAGCTATGTATGCTGGCAAAAAGTTAAAACGAAAAGAGCAGAATCAAAATGAACTAGTGTATTGGGGAAGTGGTTTTAAAAATGCCACAGGGTATATATGAAAATGTTTTACTTAGCAATGCCAAACTACGTAAGTTATAAATGCTACCTAAATATTTCATGTCTCGTATGGTCAGGAAATCTATATTTATTGAGTAAGGCAAAGAGTATGAGGCTGGAGTTAATCCTGTGTTTAAAGCAATTGCCTTCACACATTAAAATTAATCAACTTACTCCCAGTTTAATATTATCCTCCTGGAACCAAGATGAATATGGGAAACTGAAAGAGAGTATGGAGATGTGTAGATGAGTGGTAGATTAAAAATATTTGTTTTTCTAAGAAGCGTGATAGAAGAAACAGATGATAGTGAGGTAAATGTGGTTAAACTGGTAAAAAAAAAAAAAAAGTAGTATATAGTCAGGAGATTCACTTAGTGGTATAAAATAAGCAATGTCATGCATTTATGCTCCTCAATGATGGGGTCAATCCATTTCAACTTACACCAAAATATGAATGTTACTGTTCTGGATAAAATATATTGAAAGAAGGAAAAAGTAACAAAGGGCCAAAACACAAAGTGTAAAAAGCATTTGAAGATCATGAAAATGTCCAAGAAAAAACATGATGTTATCATGTGGACAGAGAGACAAAAAAAATCATTTCCAAAAGAGGAAAAAAAAAGCATTTTTGCAGAATGTGTTAATTAGGCTACATATCTGCTATACAAATATATATACATAATAATTGATGTAAATAATATAACTGTTGTCATAGTCACCAGATTTACACTCTTAACTGTGTCCTTGCCTCAGCAAAATCTTTTGTTTAGGCCAAAAACTTTGGATAAAAATCTTTAACTGCTTTCTCTCAGACCACACATTTTATCTGTCTGCAATTATTGACCCTGTCTTTAAATTATACTTAGGATCCAACCATGTCTTATCACTTTCACTGCTACCAAAATGGTTCTAACGTTCAATATCTCTCATGATGATTACAGCTATAGCCTCCTAACAATACTGTCAAACCTCTGTTTTCAAACATCTGCCATCTCGAACAATTTGGTTCTCAACCAAGTTCTTCACAGAAAAAAGTCTCGGTTGTGGTACAAAACTCTGAAGGACCTGACAGCACTTCCATGCCAACACCTCAGCATGACAAAAGCCTCTTTTAGGCAACAAACAAAGGAGATAATGCTTTTTGTTGCTGGTAAAATCGAGGATTAGCACAATTTTAAAACAAAGAGGCCATCAAGAGCACTAATGTTGCTAAGGGTGTGAGAGTGCTCACAAAACAACAGTCACAGGCAATTGAAAAGGTAGAAAAATTGTTATTGATTTGGATAAATGAAGAGCAGTTAGCCAGTGATAGCATTTTGAAAGCAGTGATATATGAAATATTAATTTAAGGGTAGTAGGGGGTAGTTCAATAAATTTAAGAAAACAAGTGTTTGTTTATAGATTAAACAGTACATTAGACATGTATTATATATAAGAAAGGTTAAAATCGGGAATCATTTTGGGGCCTGGAAGGGATTAATTTAATTTACATTATTTCAAATAGGAAAAAATGATTAGGTTTTCAAACAAATTGCTTCTCCATCAGCCTTCTGGAACAAATTAAGTTTGAGAAACGAGGTTCCATTGTATTCCTATTCTCATCATTGCCTCTGCCCACAGTTTACAAGAGAGAAGACTGAGTGATCCTGATAATGCCTCTTCTGAAGCCTCCACTGGCTCCCTGTTTCACTCAGAGTAAAAGCCAAAGTCATTTTAATACCTGAAAAAGATTTAACCCATGCTCCTTCACACAGGCATCTCTCTATTCTTGTCCCTGAAGTGACTAACCTTCAGTAACACCCACCAGGAAAAACAAAACAATATTTAAAGTGTTGAGAGAAAAACCCCACAAATCTGGAATTCCGTACCCTGTGAAATTTTCCTTCAAAACCGAAGGAAAAATAAAGATTATCTCAGCAAAGAAAATTGAGTGAATCTGTGGTCAGTAGCCCAACTTGCAAGAAGTGTTAAAAAGAAGTACAGAGAAGGAAATTATATACATCTATAACTTGATCTACATAAAAAAGAAAAAAGTATGTGAAAATAAATAAGTAAAAGTAAAACCAACAAAAATACTTCAATTTTTCTTATTCTAAATTGATTAAACCCTTAATTTGTTCAAAATAGCAATTGCAACAATGAATGAAACTGTATATGATTATCTATATATGTTGTGGAACCAGGGACATTCCCCTTATGGAAAGACCAACAGGCACTCGGAAGCTCCGGGTTCAGGAGGTTTATTTTACGCCGGGGGGTCCAGAGGAGTCCAAGTCCAAAGTCTGAGCCCCAAACGCAATCGGGCAAGGAGCTCTATATCGCACAAGCTGCCACCTTGCTTAGGGCGGGGGTAAGCCCTTTCTGGTCTGGCCTGTGTGCGGGAACATAGCAGGATGGCAATAGGGGAAGAGGGAGGGGGGCACTGTTGGCCATTTTAGACCGAGTTTCCCTTATCATGTACATACACTTAATATAAGCATATGTATAAATGAAAAGAAAGACAGCAGTGGCATAAATTACAGAAAGAAGGAAGTAGGATTATTTTGTTATTATAAGATACTGGCACTACCCCTGAAGTGGTATAGTGATTTTTGAAAGTGAATTTGGATTTTAAATGTATTGCAAACATTGTAAATGTATATTTCAAATTCTAGGAGAATAACTTAAAAAGTAAGAAAAAGGAAATATAAAAAATATGCTAAGTAGGGAGAAAAATGAAATAATTAAAAATGCAAAATGCCTCAGTCTGTGATCTATGCTTCCATGTCATTGAATCTATTCTGTTCATCAGTTTACTAAGTTCTTTAGATCCCACATATAAGCGAGATCATGTGATGTTTGTCTTTCTCTGCCTGGCTTATTTCACTTAGGATAATACTCTCCAGGTCCTTCCATGCTTTCCCAAAGGGAACGAGACCCTTCTTCTTTACAGCTGCATGGTGGAGGGGGAGACATTAACCAAAGAATTTATATGCATATATGCACAACCGAAGGACACGGACAATGGTGGGGAAAGGGATTAGGGAGGGGGATGGGATAGGGTGGAATGGGTCATTGGGGGAGAAAAAGGGACATCTGTAATATTTTAAACAAAAATAAAATTTAAAAAATAAAATCAATAACAGTAGCTAATTACAAAAAAATGCAAAATTCAAGAGGAGAGTGGAAGGCAAATATAGGGACAAAGAACAAAAATAACAACTGAAAGCAGTAATAAATATAGTAGATTTTAATTCAACTATTTCATTTTGAACATATGGTCCAAATGTGCCAATTAAAAGACAAATATTGTCCAAGTGGATAAAGAAAAAAAGGATACAAATATATGTTATCTATAACGAATCCACTTAAATATAAAGATACATATAGATTAAAAGTAAATGGATGGGGAAAGATATACCATACTAACACTATCAAAATAAAGCAAGAGTAGCTATTAATTTCTGACAAAGAAGACTTCGGAGCAAGGAAAGTTGTTAGGGGTAAAATGAAATGGAGAATTATACCAGGATATATTGGATCAAGTGACCAAGAAGACATAGAAATCTTAATGTGTAGGTGGCCAACAACAGAACATTAAAGTATATGAGGCAAAAACTGGTAGACTGCAAGAAATGGCTGAATCCACTATTATAGTTAGACACTTCAACACCCCTCTATCAGAAATGGACAGATCCAGTGGCAGAAAATCAGTAGGAATGGTAGCTGAACTCAACAGTATCATCAGCACCTGAATATAATTGACATCTATAGACTGCATCACCCAACAGCAATAGAATAGACATTCTTTTTAAGCTCACATGGAACATTCATCATGATAGACCACACTATGGACAATAAAAAACACCTTAATAAAATTTCAATGTCTGTTCTCAGACCACAGCGGAATTACACTAGAAATAAATAGGGAAATGATAGCTGGAAAAAAACCCAACTTGGATATTTAACAATATACTTCTAAATAATACATGGACCTAAGAAGAAATATCAATAGAATTAAAAAATATATTTTTACCTAAGTGAAAATGAAAATATATTTATCAAAATTGTGAAATTCAGCCAAAGCAGTGCTTAGAGGGACATTTAGAGCATTAAATGCATACGTTAGGAAAAAAAATAAGGCTAAAATCAATCATCTAAGCTTCCACCTTAGAAAATAAAAAAAACAAAGAACAAATTAAATCCAAAGTAAGCAGAAGGAAAGAAATAATAAGAATTAGAGCAGAATCAATCAACTTGAAAACAGGACACTCACAGGGAACATAAATGAAACCAAGGGTGATTCTTTGAAATGATAAATAAAATCAATAACCCTCTAGACAGGCTAAGTTAAAAAAACACAAATAATTAATATCAGAAATGAAAGAGAGTACATCAGTATAGATTACAGATCCCATGGACATTAAAAGGAAATAATAAGGAAATTCTATCAACAAGTCTATACCCACAAACTTGATAAACAGAATAAATGGACCAATTCCTTGAAAGATACAATCTGTCAAACTCACAGAAGAATATATAGGTAATCTGAATAGCCAATACATATTCAATATATTGAATTAATAATTCTAACTTTCCATATAGAAAGCAGCAGGATCAGATGGGTTCATTGATGAACTGTATCAAATATTTAAGGAAGAAACAATACCAATTCTCTGCAATGTCTTGCAGAAGAGAGACGCATAGTTAATACTTTCTAATTCATTCTATGAGGTCAGCATTATCTTAATACCAAATCCAGATAAGGACATTATTTAACAAAAGAACTATAGACCAATATCTCTTATGAATATAAATGCAAAAATTCTCAACAATATCTTAGCAACTTGAAAAAATAATATATAAAAAGAAATCTACACCTTGACTAAGTGAGGTTACCAAATGTGCAAGGCTGGTTTAACATTCAAAATAATGTAATCCATCACAGCAACAGGCTAAAAATATTAAAAAATCACGTGATTAAATAGATGCAGAAAAGTTATTTGACAAAATCCAACACCATTCATTATTTAAAAAATTAAATATTAAGAATAAAAGCTCCCAGAAAATTACTAGAAGATAATTTCCTTAACTTGACAAAAAACACTTAAATAAAACCTACAGTTAACATAACACCTAATTGTAAGAAACTAGAAGCTTTCTAGCTAAGATTGAGAACAAGGCAAAAACATCCCCTTTCACTACAACTTTCAGCAGAATACTGGCTATCTATATAATATATTCTACTGTAATAAAAAAAGAAAAATAAAAGTTGTACATATTGAGGAAAATAAAACTGCTTGTTTGCAGATGGCATGATTGTCTATGTAAAAAATCCAAAATATCATCAAAAAATCTCCTGAAACTAATAAGCAATTATTGCAAGGTTGCAGTATACAAGTTAATATGCAAAAGCCAAAAACTTTTCTATATAAAAGCAATGGACAAATGGAATTCAATATTAAAAACACAGTACTTTTTATATTAGCACTGTCCAAAGAAATACTTAGGTATAAATCTAAAAAAATATAGAGTATAGAAAAAGTCATTTTGCAGTTATGAGTACACAAAACAAAGTTTATTCTTGTATTATTATATATTGTTGAATTAGTTTCCATACAAATAACTGTAAATCTACTTTTGCCCCACTCTGTATGTACAAGATCAACATGAAGAAAACAACAAAGCTCTGATGAATGACATTAAGGTAGAACTAAATAAATGGAGAGATAATCCACGTTCATGTATAAGAAGACTCAATATTGTCAAAATGTCAGTTCAGTTCTTCCTGCCTTGATCCATAGTTTTAACATAAGAACAAACAAAATCCCAGCAAATTATTTTGTGGATATTAACAAATTGATTCTAAAGTTTATACAGAGAAGCAAAAGATTCAGAATAAACAACATTGAAAGAGAAATATAAAGTAAAAAGAGGGACACTAACCTACTTCAGGAATGACTAAAAAGCTCCAATAATTAAGACAGTGTAAAATAAGCAAAAGAATAGACAAGTAGATCAGTGGAACAGGATAGAGAACCCAGAAATAATAGACTTACGTAATATATTCAACTGATTTTTAACAACAGAGCACATATCATACAATGTAACAAAGATAATATTATCAACAAATGCTTCTGGAGTAGCTGGACATCCACATGCAAAAAAAAAAAAAAAAAAATCTAGACACAGACGTTACACCCTTAATTCAAAAGTAGTGGTTTACCTAAATGTAAAATGCAAAACCATAAAATTCTTGAAATATCAAATAGGAGAAAATTTAGATAACATCAGGTCTGGTGATCAACTTTTAGTTATAACATCAAAGGCATGGTCTATGAATGAAACACTTGATAATCTGGAATGCATTAAATTTTAAAATTTTGTTCTGGGGAAGATACTTTTAAGAGAATGAGAAGACAAGCCACAGACTGGGAGAAATTATTTGCAAAAAACCTATTTGATAGACTGTTATCCAATACATACAATATGTATTTTATCCAATACAATTTTTTTAAACTCAACAATAAGAATACAAACATCAATTTTTTAAATAGACAAAAGACCTGTACAGACACCCCACCAAAGAGAATATACAAATGGCAAATAAGCATATGAAAAGGTGTTCCACATCATATATCATTGAATAAATCCAGATTAATACAACTATGTAAGATATCATTACATACCTGTTAGAATAGTCCAAACCCAAAACACTGGCAACACCAAATGCTGGTGAAACAACAGAACTCTCATTCATTGTTGGTGGGCATGCAAGATGGTACAGCCACTATGGAAGATATTTGGTCAGTTTCTTACAAAATTAAACATGCTCTGACCATATGATCCCATTACCATGTTTATTAGTGTTTACCCAAATGAATTGAAAATTATGTCACCAGAAGGTCCTACACACAATGTTTATAGCAGCTTTATTTATAATTGTCAAAACTTGGAAGCAGCCAAGATGTTCTTTGATTGTGCATGGATAAATTAACTATGGTACATCCAGACATGAAATGTTATTCAGCTCCAAAAAGAAATGATCCAAGAAGTAATAAATAGAGAGAGATGAATCTAATTTCATATTATTAAATAGAAGAAGATAATCTTAAAAGGCTACATACTATATAACTCCAACAACATTCTGGAGAAGGCAAACCTGTGGGGACAGTAAAAAGACCAGTGGTCACCAGGGGAAGAGAGAAAGAGGGATGAAGAAGCAGAGAAGAGACAATTTTTAGGGTAGTGAAAAAATTCTCTATGAATAGTTTATGACTTCTCTTTGAATCTATCATGGTGGATACTTGCTATTACATATTTTTGAAAACACATAGAACATACAACATCTAGAATGAAGCTTGCTGTAAATTGACTTTGGTTGATAGTGATTTGTCAATGTAGGTTCATTAATTTGTAACAAATGTACCACTCTGGAGCAGAATGTTGATAGTAGGGGAGATTGTCTTTATAGGGAGTAGGAATATATGAGAATTCTCTATAATTTCTTTTCACTTTTTCTGTGAACCTAAAAGTGCTCTAAAATAATAAAGTCTATTTAAAAGAAAGATAAAATGACATAAGGGGGGAAGAGAGTCTTAATATATGGCAAAGGGAGAAGATTTGACCTTGGGTGGTGGGCACACAGAGCAATATACAGATCTTGTAACAAAGAAACCCACACCTGAAACCTATATGTTCATATTGACCATTGTCACCCCAATAATTTTCTTTTTTTAAGTTTATCAAAATATCACAAATGTCCCCTTTTCTCCCCATTGACCCCTTCCACCCCTTCCATCCTCCTCCTCAGTCCCTCACCACACCATTGTGTGTGACATTGGGTTATGCATATATGTATATAAATTCTTTGGTTAATCTCTCCCCCGTAAGCCACCCCCCTCCTTCCCTCTGAGATTCATCAGTCTGATCCATGCCTCCATGTCACTGAATCTATTCTGTTCTTCAGTTTATGTCACCCTAATAAATTTAATTTAAAAAGACGTAAGAAAAAGCATCTCTAAGTTTTAAGAGGTAATTTTATAACTATTTTAAATGGTTATTTTCTAATTAAAAGTTCTTTCCACAAACATTTAAGAAACAGAAAATTAGAATCATTCATAGACACTTTCAGAGAACAAAACAATAAGGATCACTTCCCAACTCATTAACAAGACTAGAATCAGTAATACAAAAATCCTGGTAGCAAAAAAAAAAAGAAAAGTAAACTTCAGTCTTATTACATTTATAACCACACATGCCAAAATCCTAGACAAAATATTAACAATCTAAATATAGAAAATTATTAAATAAGGTAACCCACCATGGTTCTTTTAACTTTATCCCATAGATGCAGGAATAAAAGGTTGATTTAATTAAAAAAGTGATGAGTGAAATTCAGCATATTAACAGGAAAACAACTATGTGATAGTGTTGATTGTTGAAAAATACATATTTGATAAAGCTCATCATTTATGATTAAAAAAATTTGTGTCTATGGGTTTTTGTTTGTTTTTCTTGTTGCTTTCAGTTTTATATCACACATATGAGAAAATGATACGGTTCTTATCTTTTTCTGTGTAAGATAATATTTTCAAGATCTATCCATGTTGTCACAAATGGCAGTATTTCATTTTCTTATGTCTGAGTAGTGTTTTATTGTATATAGATACCACATCTTTTTTATCCAATCACCTATCAAAGGACGCATAGGTTGTTTCCATGTCTTGGCCACAGTGACTAATGCTGTATTAAATTTAGATGTGCATATATCATTGGGAATAAATGGTTTCAAATTTTTCAGGTAGATACCCACAGGGTTTGCAGGGTCTTATGGTACCTCCATGCTTAATTTTTTGAAGTATCTTCATAGTGCCTGTACCAGTTTCCATTCCTACCAGCAGTGAATGAGTGTACAATCCATGAACATGGAATAACTTTCTATTTCATTGTGTCTTTTACAATCTCTTTTAATAATGCTTTGTAGTTTTCAGTATATAGGTTCTTAATATCCTGTATTGAGTTTTTTCCTAGGTATATTTTTCTTTTTTGTTGCAGTAGCAAACTAAATTGTGTTTTATTTTTGTTTTGTTGTTTTTTAATTTCTTCTTCTGAAACTTCATTGTTAGTATACAGAAATAAAGTGGATTTTTATATGTTGATTATGTATCCTGTAACTTTACTGTATTTGTTTATTGTTTTTAATAGTTTTTTGGTGGAGTTGTTAAGGTTTTCTACATACAAAATCATGTCACCTGCTAAAGGTAACACTTTTACTTCTTCATTTCCAATTTGGATGCTTTTTATTTCTTTGTCTTGCTGGATTGCTCTGTCTAGGACTTACAGTGCTATGTTGAATAAGAGTGGTGAGAATGGCCTGGCCAGTGTGACTCAGTGGATTGGCCATCTTTCCATGCACCCAACAGTCAGCAGTTTGAGGTGTGCAGGAGGCAACTGATCAATGTTTCTATCTCTTCCTCTCCTTTCCTCTCTCTATAAAATCAGTAAAAACATATTTTATAAAAGAGAGTGGATATCCTTGTCTTTTTCCTAATCTTAGAGGGAAAGCTTTCAGTTTTCATCATTGAATATATTAGCTGAGGGTTTATCATATATGACCTTTACTATGTTGAGGCAATTTCTTTTTATATCCATTTTATTGAGGGTTTTAATCATAAATAGATGTTCTATCTTATAAATGGTTTGTTCTGCATCTCTTGATAAGATCATATGATTTTCATACTTTGTTTTGTTAATGTGGTGTGATCAATTTGTGTATGTTGAACCATCCTTGTCCCCTGGAATGAAACCCTATTGACTGTGATAAATTACTTTTTAATGTATTATTGTATTCAATTTGATAGTATTTTGTTTAGGATTTTTGCATTTGTATTTATCAGAGATATTGGTCTGTTGTTTTCTTTTTTGTGTTATCCTTGTTAGATTTTGATATCAGGTTTATGTAGTCCTCACAAAATGTGTTAGGAAGCATTGCCTCTTCTTCAATTTTTTGGAAAAGTTTGAGAAGGGTAGGTATCAACTGTTCTTTGAATGTTTAGTAGAATTCACTAAAGAAGCCATCTTGATCTTGGATTTTACTTTTTGCAAAGTTTTTGATGGTTGTGTCAATTTTCTCAGTGTTGATCAGTCTATTTAGATTTTCCAGTTCTTCATCATTCAGTCTAGGAAAGTGATATATTTCTAGAAACATTATTTCATCTAGGTTATTAAATTTTTTGGCATATACTCTTTCGTAGTATTCTTGTACAATTCCTTGTATTTCTGTGATGTCTGTGGTAACTTCTCTTTCATTTCTGATTTTGTTTGAGTCTTTGCTCTTTTTTCCTTAGTGAGTCTAGCCTGGATTTTGTCAATTTTATTAATGTTTTAAAAGAACTAAATATTTTTATTTTATCATGATATATATTTTTAAATTTATCTTTATTGTTGAAAGTATTACAGATGTCCCTTTTTTCCCCCACATTGACCCCCTCCACCCTGCTCCTGCCCTCTCCACAGGCCCTCCCCACACTATTGTCTGTCCATGGGCTATGCATGTATGCATATAAATTCACTGGTTAATCTCTTCCCATCCCATCCCCTTCCCTATGAAATACATCAGTCTGTTACAGGTTGCATTATTTTTTTGTACAACTTTTTTGTTCTCTATTTCATTCAATTCTGCTCTAATTTTTATTATTTTCATTCTTCTGCTAACTTTGGCATGCATCTGTTCTTTGTTTTTTAGTTTTGAAGATGTAATGTTACATTGTTTACAGATTTTTTTTTTTCTGTAGTAACATAAACTTCCCTCTTGTTACTACTTTCACTGCATCTCAAAAGTTTTGATATGTCCTGTTGCCATTATCATCTGTCTCTATGTGTCATTTCCTTTCAACTTTTATTTCATCTTTTACCCATTTTGTAGTAGCATGTTGTTTAATCACTACATATTTGTGATTTCTTTAGCATCCTTTATGCAGTTCATTTCTAATTTTAAAGCCTAATGGTAGGAATATATGCTTCAATTGATTTCAATCTTCTTAACTTTTTGAGGCCAAGTTTGTGTCCCAACATATGGTCTATCTTTGAGAATGTCCCATGTGCATTAGTATAATCTGGTGTCCTGGAATTTAAGGCTCTGTAAATGTCAGTTATGTTCATTCGGACTAATGTGTCACTTAAAGCTAATATTTTTTATTGGATGATCTATTTATAACTGTCAATGGGGTATCTATGACACTCTGATTGTTAGTTTGTCTGTTTCTACCTTTAGTTCTGTTAGTAGTTGCTTTATACATTTTGGTGTTACCTGGCTGGAAGCATATATATTGAGAAGCATTATGTCTTCTTGATGTAGTGTCCCCTTTAACATTATAAAATGTCCATCTTTGTCTCATGTTACCTTTGTTATCTTGAAATCTATTTTGTCAGATATAAGTATGGCGACACCTGCTTTTCTGTGGATGCCATTTGCTTGGAGAACCATTTTTCAGCTTTTCACTTTCAGTCTATATTTGTCTTTGCAGCTTCAAGTGTCTCCTGAAGGCAGCATATGGTTGGGTTTTGATTTTTGATCCAATCTGCTACTCTGTGCTTCTTTATTAGAGAATTCAGATCTTTTACATTTAGGGTAATTATTGCTGTGTGAAGATTTCTTATAGCCATTCTCTCTTTTGTTTTCTGGTAGCTCTGTGCCTCTATTGGTCCTTTTTGTTTGTGTTTCAGTCTGTTGTTTTTGTTTGGTGGTATTTCATATTCTTCCCTCTTTTTTAAAGTTACATGTTTTAGTTCTGGATTTTTTTGTGTGGTTATCATTAGGTTTATATAAAAGAAAGTTTCATATATACAGTAGTCCTTTTTCTTTTAAATGCCTCTAATCTTTGTTCCCTTTTGCAAAACAGCAATGTCACTGACTTGCAACCTGTGCTACAGTCGGGGAATCTATCCTCCTTATTACCAGAAGCTAAAGAAGAAAGGCCACCATGTATCTTATGAATGACCTTATCTGTCTCCTGGGTGAGACCTTTAAGAACACTGTTCTGCAGAGGTTGCCTTTCCACGAGGAGCACTCATTTTTTACTCCTTCCTACCTCCCGGCTTTTAAATTTTGAAATCTAAACATTCTTTTCCACTGTCCTTATTGACTGTTGACTTGCTTTTTTTCTTTCCTCTTTAAATTTCTAGTACAATGTTGAATGAGATTAGGCATTACTGCAGTAATTCCCAAGAAGACTTCATCTTATTTTTACATTTATTTTATAAAGATATTAATTATCATTTAGTGGTAAAAAAGAAAGCATCCAGGAAGCAGCTCAAATAAAAGCTGTTTTAGGAACATCAAAAGAGAATTCTGTTCACAAAACTAATTGCCAGTCAGCCTAACAGCTGAGTCCGTGTGGTGGCGCCTAGACAATGAGCATTACTCCTATTAGCATCTGCCTTCTGGAGAGCAACCTAACATGAGCAAATGTTAACAATGATATTAGAAAGGTTTCTTCAGTGTGGCTAAAGCTTTTTTGCAGATGTTTTGACATAGACATGTTACATCTGCATTTCAAATAAGTACTTTTTTCATTGTGTAGTTTCATTGGAGGTGGCAAGTTTTCAGATGATCACTATTAATATTGTTTCACCTTATTTTTTTAATCAAGTTAAAACATCTAATAATTTAGGAATGCCACTTGATAGGGTTACACCAGTGAATGTGTCCTCTACGTCCAAAGGTGAATAAAGCTTAGATTATAACTATAGAACTTTATTTGGCTTTGTTATGAATCACATCTACTTAAAGAAGTAAAGAAGTATTAATTTATTTAAAATTGAACATGTTTTAATTAATTATATACTGGTTTAAACAATTATTCAAATAGCCTAAGCGTTTATTATATGACAGACAACTCAAATTGGTGGTTGTGAAGATGGATTAGCAAATAATTCTGTCCTATAAAAGTAATATAGCTCATCAAAGAATTGCAGGCATATAAATCAATCAAGGTAACATGGCATTATATGCTATAACATGGTTCAAAATAGTGTAATAAGTTCTTTCCAGCAGAGGTGAGTGGTAGCACCCAAAACATAGTCATGGTTTTGTAAAAATCAAGTCTTAGAAGATGAATATCTGATATCTTGGCTATTGCTTTTAAATGTTTTTAAACATGAACTACAGTTATAAACACAGCTTACACTGCAAACCAGTATAAGTACAGAGGCACACATATAAGTGCATATACACATGTATACTCAGAATAATAACTTAAAGTTCATGAATTAGTACTTATTCCTTAATGTCTTTGATGCACTAAATTCTGTTCTATTCAATTCTGACACCTAAATTGATTCCACAACCCTACTAATGGGTCATGATCCTCTAATCCATTTTCTCAATTTTAAAAACACTACCCTAAAAGTAATGATATTGGTAATTGGTGGTAGCGGAATAATTCTAAGCATAGGAATTATAGGGCCAATAAAGTAAATTTTAGGTTTACAGTGGAAAGGTGAATGAAATGAGAAAGCCAGAAAAAAAAGTAGTTTTGTTGTGTTGTGTTTTCTCTCTTCTTTTTTTTTATGGCTTTTTAAAAGGTCCTTTTAAATCAGTAATTTAAGATATGGATGAGCCTCACTTTAGGCTAAAGATATGAGAGATAAACTGGGTTGTGTCTAATATGTCTAGTAAAAAAACAGACAATTACATTTAAAGTTATGTGTATAGCTAAATCTTACTAACAAAGTAGAAGCTATATATACTTAAGTTAGCCTTTTTATATTAAGGATCTCATCACTTCAAAACAAGTTTAGGAAAAATTTGTGAGAGTATGGAAATTAAAAAATCAATTCCCAGATAATCTGAAAGAATCACTTTAGTACTGGCAGTGATCAATGATAGGTTGTCATTAAATAATCAAAACAACTAGGTGCCATTAATAAAGTTTCCCAGAATTGTGTTTTGGGAACATTAATTTTAGGTTATGATTAGAATAGAAATTCCCTAAGCATTCTCCTTATATAGCTATCCTTAAGATATGAGCAAATGGTGAAATAATCTCTTTCCATTTAACCTCAGGAGATTTTACAATGTCTTCTCTAGTTCTGCCGTTAATATTCTCAGAAGTAACTCTGTCAATCACTGGGAACTTATAGGACCCAGAGATCATAATACTGTCCATTTTAGTCCAGGTATGTAAACAATCTATATACATATTATAAGAATATATGAATACCAGAGCATAATATATTAGCATTATCAAAAGTTAAATTAAATTAAGTAAATAAGTTTTTTGTTACATGAGTTTGGTTGCTTAACCAAGCAAGAGAGGCCATCTTTGTCCCTCCGTGTTTTCCTTCCCTGTTTTTCTCCTTATAACATGGCTAGTAAAGAACCACAGAAATAAAGGTTATCTTTTCAAACTCAAATTTTTTGAAAGTAGAAAATATAGCTGGCAGAAATACTTTAAATATATATCACCATCTTAATACATTTTTAGAAGAAGAAATTTGGTGCCTGAAAATTTCATTCCAAGGAAAATATCCTCAAGCATTGTAAAGCTGAGTAAACCGCATGCAGAATGTGGTATGACTGACACAAGATGAAAATCTTGATGTGCCAGCCCAGGCTTCTCTGCCCATCATTGTGCCCATCTCAAGGGCTTTATGGGAAAAGAACAGTGTCAGGAAAACAATATTATTTGCTCTCAGCCACCTGGCGTAATAACTTACCCTGACCACACCATAGCCTTTAGGCCTGTTCTCAGCATTCAGTGGCACTGGAGACGGATATGATATAATATATAACCACTCCTCAGTCAATACTATCCACCATGAGGGTTATTCAATTCCCCTTACTTTATGCCTAAAATGATAACATTATCTATACATTGATTGATTATCTATAGACACAATGGTTTAGGCTTTCTCTCTAGTGACTTAAATTGACAATTTCTTCTCTCTATGAAATGTTCCCTGTGTTCTCTGAAACTCCAATCATTGTATGATTGATGAACTCCTACCCCCTGCTCTTAACTGCCAGCAGGTTCTCCTTTGAGAATATCTATTTCTTATGGCCTACACATTATCTCCCTTCAACCCCAAGTCAGCTTCCTGATAATGGCTTTTCTTTTTATAAAACTCCTCTTCTTTTAAGCTTATTACACTGGGTTCATTCCTTTCCACTTCTCTATTTCCTTAGGCCATTTAATCCAACAACTCCTGTTTTCTCCCAAGCCAGTGCTGTCTTCCCTCAGAGCTTACCTTTCTGATGGTTCAAGCGCCAGTGTTTCATAACTGTTCTCTTTTGGATCTTCTAAGCGCTCTCTCTCTCTCTTTCTTTCTCTCTTTCTCTTCATTATTTTGGTTGGGGGTTGGGGGGAACAAGTCTACAAAAATATAAATCCTTGTTATGTGCTTGTACAAAAGTTGGTGATTACTGCCAGAAGAAAAAAGAAAAAGAAAAAGAACGAAAAGGGAAAGGGAGAGGGAAAGGGAGAGAGAAAGAGAGAGGGGAGGGGAGGGGAGGGGAGGGGAGGGGAGGGGAGGGGAGGGGAGGGGAGGGGAGGGGAGGGGAGGGGAGGGGAGGGGAGGAAAAAGGAAAAAGGAAAAAGAAAAAAGAAAAAGGAAAAAGGAAAGGAAAATGAAAAGGAAAGGAAAGAAAAATAAAACAGAGCAATCTTTTCCCACAATAAGCTGAGTCTTCAATATTACCGATTGAGTGAGGCACTAATTTCAATGATTTCTCTCTAATCTTTTAAATCTTCAACCAAACACGTCCCTAATATAAACCATTTCCTCTTAACAAAGATGTATAGTTGAGAAACAGGAGAGGTGTCCTTTTTTATAATCCTCACCTGAGGATATTTTTTTCATTGCTTTTCAGAGAGAGTGGAAGGGGGAGAAAGAGAGAGAGAGAGAGAAACACAGATGTGAGAGAGACAGATAGACTGGCTGCCTCATGCATGTGCCCCATCTGGGGCTGGGGATCCATCCTGCAACCAAAGTACGTGCCCTTGACTGGAACTGAACCCAAGACCCTTCAGTCTGCTTGCCAAAGCTCCACCACTGAGCCAAACTGGCTAGGGCAGGCCTCCTTTTTAATGATAATCTTAATATTTGAATGATTAATTTTAAACAATAATTAAATAAGTTTGTATCGCATGATAAAGTCCTTGGTGAAAGAAGAACTTTAAAAGCAAATTTGATAGCAAGGAAAAGTCACATTTTAATGTAAACTGTTTGGAAAAATCCACATTATAGATATTACATTTTCTGGCAATCAGGTTGACTATATTTGAAACAACACACGAAGAGTGGTTTAAATTTAGATCTGTTTATATTTGGTAATAAACAGATTCCTATAAACCTGACTCAATGAAATAATTGTAAAAATAATTTCCCATAAAATCGGTCATTTTATTTTAATCACTGTCTGTAAGCTCACTCTGGAGAAAATATTTGAATATCTATCATCATTTTTTAGCCATTACTTAGAAAATAAATGTAGCTCATGGATTTAAGTGTTTCCCAGAAAATGCAATTTTAAAGTACATTTAAAAAGCTCATGGCTTTAAAAATAAAAGGCTTTGCATGAATATTACCCCAAAATATAAACTATTACTTTGTAAAATCAAGTAATTTCACATGTAATATTTTGTGTCCTAAATTCTGATTTTAAGACTCTCTTAAAAATATTATAGCATATTTTGGCTGATGTAAAAATTTAAACCTCACAGGTATACTTTTTTTCACATTACATTTTTATTTATTCAATCACTATGGCTACTTACATTCAACTCTTTGCACCTGCAAATGAATCAAAGCCAGCTTCTAAGATGTTTGGCATCTTTTTCATCAGAGAAAAGAGAGAATAAAATTCTTTTTGCTAAACTTAATTTATAGCTTACATAAACAGCAACAAATATCACATCATCTGTTTTGTTTTCCTTGGTCTGTTTTAATCTCAGTGACACTTGTCTTCATGAGACTACTTATAAAGATGAGCTGGGCGTACATATGAAGGGAAACAATTTTGCTTATCTAACTGTAATAAATTGTAGCATATCTTTTGTGATTACGTATACTACATGACTGAATAATGCCCTCATCATATATTCCTGAACTGTTTTAATAATCATGTCTGCTATTGTAAGCTTTATCTGAGACTAATGGACTGCCATGTGAGTTATGAGCCATCAATTGAAGCTCTTGCTATAATATGATACTTAACTTGCTTGCCACAAAGGTTACATGATACGTGAACATTATAAAAGTATGAGCGCATGAACACATCACCATTGACTAATAATCTTGGCTTCTTTTCTGATTAAGTATAGAAAAAGGAAAACACCTCATCTATTAATAGTCAAGTTTATAAGAGTTATCCATCCAAAACAACATTTTTAGAAAATAAATGTAAATTAAATATGTAAAATGGAAAAGTATAATATTGGGCATAAATTTATAATTGTATACATAGTTATCTACCCAAGTGCAGAACTATTATTCTTTCTTCCTTTTGCATCTTTGGTTTTTAAGTGATTGAAAAATGGTATTTTTTGTCAAATTTTGTATACTATTCAAAAACACATTTATTAAAAAATGGTTTGTCAATACAGCATGGTAGAAAACTTGATATTTTTTCTTTTTCTTTTCTTAATTTTTTTTTAACTTTATTTTTATTGTTTACACTATTACTTAACATTTTAACATGCTAAAAAGAAGCTGATGTGTTTGAGTAAAGACATTTGTTTCTAGTAACTACATAACAAAATTAGGTTTAAAATGGATAACAAATTTTACTCCCATTACATAGAGTCACTGTGAGTAAAGATTGTAGTATTACTAAGTTTAACCACTTCAATGACCTTATACAAAGCATTTAGACAGTGTTTATAACTGATTATAAAACTCAACACAAACAATAGCAGGAAAGCCAATAAAAACTGCTAAATCTAATATCACATTACCCTACAAAACAAAATACAGGATGGAGCAAAAGTAACTTTACAGTTTTTCATGTGGAAAGTAATATAATTAATAATAAACAACAATACCAGAATAAACTCCTTGTTTTGTGTACTCACAACTGTAAACCTACTTTTGCCCCACCCTGTAATTCTTATACAGAGGGCTGCAGTGAAGAAGATGCAGAGATACTCTCTTCCCTAAAAACTCTCTTTTTAGAAAAAAACATTGGAAAGAAGCAGTAAGAGTAATCATTTAAAAGGCCAGGATAAGGAATTTTCTGAATTGTTGTATGAGACCTAAAGTTAGAAAAACACTAATAATGATTTAATCAATTTGTTTTGAAAATGACTTTCTAAATAAAATTTATCACCATCAGAAAATACCTCTTCTGAACAAAAACAAGCTGAATAAATATATTAGATGTTGGGGATAATAGTAATACATATAATATCTCATAGTAGGAGGCTATTCATCTGTCTTCTCCTTTTGAGGGCAGAAGAGATAAAGAGATACTTTATATGTGTGTAATTGTAGCATGATCACATAATTGTTCACAGTTGAGTAGCCTACAAAACACTGTCACATCAATAAAATTGAAAAGGAGATACTATGTCAATTAGTACCTCTAAACTTCAAATTCTCGCAACTTCAAAAGATTATATTTGTTGCTGAGGACTACAACTACTAAAGAAAGTTGGAAATATTCATCTACTAAACTTGAGATGAGACCTATACCAAGTGGATGAAATGATTATAAATTTAGATGTTTGGTTTAGCAATAGAACTTAAACATGTGTCTTAGAAGAACTTGTCATCATTTTCAGAGAGGGAATATTGTTGACTAAATAGTCAGGTACTGCATGTTTTAAAATTCTTGTGGCACACCAGTGTGCCTGCCACACTGGTTGAAAATCGCTGGTGTAAGCAACAAAGAAATTATTATAAAAATTAAAGATGTCTTAAATATCTATTAGATGACATGAATAAAATAGAAGCAAAGAATTAGTAAGCATTTTTCTTCTAACATCCTGTTTTTAATGCTATATTTTTGTTCTTGTAATTATGTTAAACATAATTACGAGGAAATGTCATTACTGCCAGTCATGGACATAATGTAAATCAGACCCTGCAAATATTTCTGCTTTCCTTCTTCATCTTAGAAAATTATTTTCAATATTTCTTTTTCATAGAATAGTTTAAGTAGAATTCCTCATTTCAATTTGATGATTAATGTCACTCTACAAAAATCTTTTACATCAATAAAAATACAATATACAATAGCTATAACTACTTAAACTTTAGGTTTTCCCGGGTGCAAAACTCATCACTATACAGAATAGAGACCTGAGCTTTTGTTTTTATGACGAATTGATCTAAACTCCACATCCTTAGCTGGATTCCTGTAGTATTTACTTTGGCACTCATGTTTTGAAATGTGGCAGAGTAGTTTTAAACTCAGTATCTGATGGAAACTGTTGAGTGCCAAATGGTCGACAATTTGAATTGACAAGGATCCCACTAAAGAAGTCAAGAGTTAAAATTTCATAATTTTTAAAGAAATAAAATTGATTGACAGAGTACTGACCCATCCAATTAGAAAACTGACATAGAAAAAAGCCAGGCAGACAAGCTGGAAAGGGATCTAAAATACTGGGTCCTAAAGGGAAAAAAAAAAAAAAGTTAATTAGATTACTTTCCAGAAAGCAAAGAGTTCAAAATTATTGAGACAATGTTCCCTCCTAACATTCTTTTTTAATGCTATGCTTTCTTTTACTGTTATTATACAAACATACTAGAAAATGCCATTGCTGCCACTTGTGGACATAAGCAAATTAAAATCAGACCTTGCACATATTTCTGCTTTTATCATTTTAGGAAATTATTTCTTAGAAAAATTTTCATAGACAAATGTAAACAAGATGCCTTATCTCAATTTCATGACTGTTATCAATTCTATAAAATTATTTTGCATCAATAAAAGTAAAATATACAATTGTTACATTTTTGTAATATACTAGTTGCATATTGCTGTCATAACTGCTGCAAATCCTGTTGTATTATTGTTGTAGTAACTAGTGAGATCTAGATTTTGCAAGTTGCAAATTCCTAAGGGAAAGAGATGGATGAACATAGTAGAGATGAAGTTTAGGAAGCAGTAAGCGAGCAAAGGATGCTCTTTGATAGGTTTATAGTTAGTAACTTTATTCTTTAGTGAAAAGATAGTGTCTTATACTAGGCAGTGGATAGCCTAGTATAAGACAATATTTTAAAAATCTTTTTCAGATTTTTTTCTTTCTTCTTGTAACTTCCTTTTGAAAACTGTGGCCATTTTTAACTCATATTTTCTCCCTCAATGTTCTATTAATTCTGGGTTCTAAATAATCCATTTAGAATGTTTCCAAGTTAAATGAAAACTTTATTTTAGGAGCCTGCTAAAGAGAACATGATCAAGGTTATATACTGAGTTTAAAATATTGAATAAACTGTATAAAATGCTAGCCAAATTATAGTTTTATTGCACTATTTTTTATATTTTTAATGAGGTTATATAAACTTTAAGGTTAGATAACATGTTATGAATGGTATAGACTCTCAGATCTTTAATGATTTAAATATTTTTCTCCTTAATTTGACAGTTCAACTCAGCTAGCTGCTATTTACATGGCTCTGTGGATAAATTAATTTATTATAAAAGCATTAATAAGAATTATCAACTAGTGAAAATAATGACATCTTTAAAATGGATAAACTATATTTTTGAAATATTAAAATTTCCTTATTTAAACCTTAATTGAAAGTAAAGTGACTTGGTATGCATGGAGAGAGGGTGATGGTGATTGAACAATCTATTTAGCATGCCACTTATATTCTCAACATGATATTTCCATCCTAGTTTTCATGCTTCCTTGAATATTTCAAGCTCTAAACATTTCTGAAGGGCAGCAAAATGAAACTACTTCATAAATTAGATGACCCCAAAAGTTAACTCTTTTAGATTTGAGTCTTTAAAATGTCATCAATTTTGAAAAAAAAAACAACAACTCTTTAACACTTATAAATAATTTTCTCTATTTAATTCTGATTTATAATTCTTTTGATTTCATTGTTGAAGATGTGCTGTTATAAAAACAGCCTATCAAAAAATGTTTCTAAATCCTGGAAAAATTATGTTCTAAACAGAAATTAATATGCAATTGAGGTTAAAATTAAACTGCTTCTCTACTAACTTTGTCTCCCGGGTTCTGTTATCTTTCAATTGTGCTACTTAAATGTAGTCTTTCTTTCATTTTTCTAGTTCCATATTTTATTTATTGTGTTATATAGCCACTGACTTAAACTAAAATATAAATGGAATAAGATCTCAAATTATTTTGTTCACTAATAATGCTCCAATCCATATTTTATTTAAATTATTCCATGGTAATGAGCATCCCTATGATGAAGAATTTGATCTGGCAGTTCAAAGGATATATAGCCACCTTTCTTCAGCTATATTTTTACATGGGAAGAACGTTATGAAATATGCTGATTGTAAATTTTGGTAGGAAAACAGTTTTACCCACAGTTTTTACACACAGCAGGTCAATTACAGAATCCTTTTAACTAACATTTAGCTTGTAAGTTAAAGATGAAAATAACGTTTAATGATTTTGCTGCTGCCCACAGAAAAACAAAAACAAAAACAGAACACAAGGTAATCTATTCAGTTGTTGAGCATTCATAGAAATGTACTCTGTAAAGTTTACCGAAATCTTTTCCTACCTATATTTTGTGGTTATCTGTTATAAGGATAGCAGTAATGATCCTTTCATAATAGTTATTTCGATTTTATTCTTAGTCTAAAAATAAAACTAATATAGAGAATTTATTAAGTATTTTTTCTATTCATTTTCTAATGCCTTTTAAAATAATATTTATTGTCTAATGAAAATATTGAATTTATACATTGAAATTGATGACATTTTGGAAATACTAAAAAGCAAAAGCAAATAATAAAGGTAACAATAGCTGTATTTACACAACACAATAAAAATAATCAGTAACAGTTTGTGTTACATAATTTGTTCTGTTTTCTTGCAATAACTTGCAATATAGTTAAGATTTGACTGCACATGTCATTTCCATCCCAATTTTATTTATTGAGGATCTTTCCTATCTATTCCATTTTTCTCTCATTCTATATTAGAAGGGAATTATCGTGTTACTTGTCATATATTTTTTACTAGTGATGTCATGAACCATAATAAATTATTAGGCAAGTGGTAACAACAAGGGGTTATGAAATCAAATTTCTGCAATTTGAATCTAAACTATATAATTTTTTAGCTGTGTTACCTGGGCAATTAATCTAACACCACTTAAAGTTTCTCATCTATTAAATTATGCAAAGTAGCATTACTCACTGCATATCTGTGTTTTGAAGATTAAAGTAATTTATTCAAAGACCTTCATACATGGCAAATGCTTAATAATTTTTAGCTATGTCTTCTTTTCTCCTGTTTTCTCTTCTTTTTCAACAACTACTACTGCTACTACTATGACTATTCTGAGGTTGACTACTATTACTAGAACAAGTATTAATGCTATCTCCTAATATCAAATCTCATATAATATTCTAATGAACCAAAAAAGTTACATTTCACTTGGCATCATGTTGTCAAAAATGGGATTTTCTTCCTTTTTTAAGGCTGAATAATATTCCATATTATGTATACACTACATTTTCTTCATCCATTTGTGCATCAGTGGATATTTAGGTTGCTTCCATGTCTGAGTTATTGCAAATATTGCTGAAGTAAACATGAAAGTGCAAATATCTCTTTAATAGCCTGATTTTAATTCATTTGGATGTATACCCACAAAGGGGCTTGCTGGATCATATGGTAGTTCTATTTATAATTTTCTGAAGAACTGCCATACTGTTTTCAACAGTGGCAGTCTGAATTTACTTTCTCACCAGCAGTAAACAAGAGTTCCCTTTTCTCCACATCCTCAACACATCTTTTGTTTTTGCATTTTGGTTTTATTAGTAATAGCTATTGCATCTGGTGTGAGGTATTATATAAAGGGTAGAAAGTTTCATTTGTGCAACATAAATCAATCCTAGAGATTAAAAGTACTGCTAGTGTCTATAGTCAAAATACTGTAACTTAAAATTTTGATTAGAGGTTAAATCTTATGTTAATTGTTCTAATAATAATGATAATAGGAGAAGACTTTTGGAGGTGATGGATATGCTCATGGTGCAAATTATGGTGACGGTTTTATAAATATGGCTGTGTATTTATCTCCAAACTCATCAAGTTGTTTATATTAAATCCGTACAGCTTTTTGTATGTCAATCATGCATCCACAAAAAGTTTTTTAAAAATTAATTAAAATCTCTAGAGGAAACAAAAAAAGAGAGTCAGATTTTGGAGTCGGATAAATTTAAGATAAAATCTTTACTAGGCTTTTACTAACTGTGTGGGTTGGAAAAATGACTTAATCCCTCTGAATCCCAAACTTCTCATTTCTAAACATAGGGATAGTTGAATCAGCTATAAAGCTGTCATTTTTGATGCATGTTATTTTGGCTTGCAAAACCCCTGGCACATATTAGATATCACATTAGTCCCGGTTTCCTCTCCCAATTTTCCCTTAGGTAGTTCAATTATTGGAGTATAATTTTGTTGAAAATGTATATAGTGATCAGCAATACATGTCATAATTTATATTTACAATTTAGTGAGGTAAGAGAGGAGTTGCTGAAGTTCCAAATATTTAGAACAGTGAGAGAAAGAGAAAAAGGAAACACTGAAAATATGCTGACATTGTGAATGATTTTCAACATTTCTATTCCTAAAAGTCTTTTTAATAGCTGGAACAGGGCAATTTGAAAGCATCAAAAAATATTTATGTTTAACTTAGTTTATTGCAGCTTTTGTCTACATTTCTCATAAGAAAATGTATTGTTAATTGAGAAGGTAGTCTCTGATTATGTTAAGTTGCCTAAGCTTAACCTCTG
The DNA here is from genome assembly GCF_964146895.1 of Miniopterus schreibersii. NCBI lineage: Eukaryota > Metazoa > Chordata > Mammalia > Chiroptera > Miniopteridae > Miniopterus > Miniopterus schreibersii. The sequence continues at coordinate 117,249,753 of NC_138102.1, forward strand.
TGTAGTATTTCAATAGATATAATATTTTTATTTCAAAATTAATTCTTATAGAGGTGTTAGAAGTTAACTTGGAAAGTACAATCCTTTGCCAGAGGACTAAATATGTCACTATCAAGATTATAAAAAATTTTAATATTGTAATACTAAGTTGGACCACTAAATTTGACTCTTTAACACTTTAAAGCAAATGTTTATTTGAGGAGTGCACTTTTTAAGTGAACATGTTTATAAGCACATTGAGCATGCTAGAAATGCTGTATGTATTTGCAGAAATCTGGAGATAAAGAAGGCAATAAAAACTTTAAACACCTGTTCAAATAAAAGCCATTGGCAGTATTTAAAAAGCAGCTCTTACATAGGATCTGTATACAGAATTATCCTTTACAAAGGGTATTTTATCATATTTGATAGCCACAAGTCCAACGTAGTGAAGTCAATACATGTAAGTTAAGAAATAAGGATCCAGAGATCACAAAGTCACCAATTTGTGACAAAATGAATTGTTTTTAAAAGATAAATAATTTTCTGAAATATTATCAACTATCATCTTGTTTGAATGTCATTACACATTTTTCCGTGTGCTTAAATAAATGTTTAGCCCATTAACTTTCTATTTCAAACATTTGGTGGGTATGTATATTTTACAATAAAAGTTCAGTATTTTCTTCTACAAAGCAATTAAATATAGGCTATTGCTAAATTATGGAAACTGACTGGTTCCTGTATTTTAGTACTTTAGAAACCAGTAATTGCAATGTAAGATATATTTTAAAATCTTGGCATTGTATACCTAAAACCTTAATAGAGAAAGAAAATCATAGCTACTGCAAAATTATTTAGAATTGAAAAGACAGGAATAAAGAGAGGAAGTAATGTAATTAAGATCTAAGCTGACAAGTAAAAACAACACATTAATTTTTCTCTATTTTTTGGTATAGTGTACACAGTTATAAAAAATATTTGCTTACTTAAAATAGCAGTACAAAAAGTGACTGTTTGGAATTCCAGTTATGTAGAATAGGGCTAGTTATATAATGTAAAGATGAGCAAAGTGTTTGAGGGTTGGAAAGGACTTATTTTTCCATTTAGGAAAAATATATTTTTCCAAGAGAGAATTACGTGAATCCATCATTTCCAGGACAGCATAAAATAACATTAGAGCTCAAAGCAAACAGAGAAAGATTGATCCCTTACTTAATAAAATTAGAACCCTTTAAGAACTGATACATGAAATATCTGTGCTTGTGAGATAATTGTTTCCAGTTTCTCATATTTAAATTCTTGGTGCTTTGCATGTATAGGGTTTTCAACCTAAGTACATTGACATTTTGCACTGGATAATTCTTCATTATAAAGAGGCTCTTCTGTGCATTATAAGACGTTTAAAAGCACCTCTGGCCTTTACTCACTAAATGCTAATATCACTATCCACCCATATCATAACAGTAAAAAGTGCTCTTTACTGATATTTCCCAGGGAAACAACATTGTCCCAATTAATAACTTGATCCATAGTTGGAACATAAAGCATTGTTTACCCATTTTTTTAGGATCCTCCCCCTCTTCCCCCCCAGTTTTTGGTTACTATATGTATAACTGTTTAGAACATCTCTATATAAATCTTTCTATGGATATAAGTTTTTATTTCTCTTGGACAATACCTAGTAAAATTACACGAAAATATTTTTTCTGGAACATCATATTTCCACACTTGTGTCTGCTGAGTGCCCCTAGTTCTTATGTGGTCTATGTAGTCCACTGTTAAATTACATTTTATTTTTAACCTCAGGACCCCTTTAGATTTGGTGCTCTCTCAACTGCTTATGGGTTTATGTTAATAATGGTAGTCATTTTGTTATGGCTGGTCCATGCTAGGCCGTGGGAAAGGCAGTGGATATTGTCAGATCCCTCCATGTTAGATATTAGAACTTTACTCACTAGGGCATTTCCATCTATACTTCTATATGCTATCACACGTTCTCCACTGGTTCTATCAGGAAAGCAAAAACTAACTCTTTAGACTCACATCCAGGAAATGTGTCTGAAGTCCTTTAGTTGCCCACTACACCAGGTTCATTTGCAGAGATTTTTTGGACTACGATCTCAGATATCAATAGATCTTCTCCCACCGCTACATTGACTCCCTCTCTCCACCAGAAAGCTCAAGAACAGACACATAAATCTGTGGCTCAGGGATTAAGATTCAGATAAAAAACCCTGCCTGCTAAGGCCTCTATTTCTATTCGCCCACAATGCTGTTGAGTGGACTTTGAAAAGGACTACAGGATAGCCTAATGTTATGAGAAAGACAAGTATTACATGATCTCACTTATATGTGAAATCTATTGAATAACATAAACTGACAAACAAAATAGATCCAAAGACATGGAAGCATGGAACAGACTGAGGTATCTCAGAGGGAAGAGGGGAGGCTGGCAGAGAGCAAAAGGGGTGCCCCAAGAAAAGATGAACCAAATAATTGATATGCATATATGTATAACCCATGGACACAAACAATAGTACAGTGAAGGCCTGGTGGTGGGGGGGAGCAGGGTGGAAGGGGTCAATGGGAAAAAGAGGGGACATTTGTAATACTTTCAACAATAAAGATTAATTAATTAATTAATTTATTTATTTTTTAATTTTATTTTTGTTTAAAATATTACAGATGTCCCTTTTTCTCCCCTATGACCCATTCCACTCCATCCCATCCCCCTTCCTAGTCCCTCTCCCCACCATTGTTCATGGTCTTGGGTTGTGCATATAAATTTTAAAAAAAGAAAGAAAGGGAAGCACTACAGGAGAGCCTAATGTTATGTTAATCTTGACTGCCAGAAGCAACAGTCAAGGCCCCCAGGAAAATGATCTGCAAGCCACTTCCTCTTCCAAGTCTTGCACAACAATATCTAATTGTGAGAGAAAAAAATCACATTCAGAAACCTGGCTTCAAGGGAGTCTCAATAATATACATTTTTAGCTTTCTAATTTTTCTAGACAGGAGGGAGGGATATATTATAATCAAGTAAAATACCCTTAGCTAGTGAGGAACAAGCCTTAGCACCTCACTTGTACACATTTCAATTAATGATGGAGCATTTAGAGTTTGCAGATTGTTCTAAGTGAGGAGGGAATGTCAGGTTGCCAACAGGAAGCAAACACTAGGAACATTTATGTTAAACTGACAAAAGATCTCTCAGAAGAAAATCATGTGAATCTACAGCACATGTGGGGAAAAATCACTTTTATTCCAAATTTTGTATTTATAATTTGTATTATTTTTTTCTTAAAGTTTCCCCAAATTATGTTTTAGGTCTCACAAAACCTGTTTTTGCTCCTGCCTTGTACAGGTTCCAGCAGCAATGTTGAAATAAGCAATTGCCTGACGTGCAGGGTATATGCATGGGCTGGTAGTATATATTTGGGGATTGTCAGCTTTTGGAAGACTTTAGAGACATGAATGAGTCTGTGTGCTATCACCGAAAGAGGAAGCATAGATAGAAAGTAGGTCCAAAGAATCATCCCTGAGGCACACCCAATATTTAGAGTCCTGGGGAATCCAGTGTTAGAGGCACTAGAACAAGTTGAAAAGAGCCAGTAAAGGATATTGAAAAAGTCAGAGTAAAGAAATGTGGTGGTTTAGATGCCAAATGAAAGTTAAGTATTTCTAAGATGATGTGACCAGCCATGCCACATGATGGCCAATTTCTTAATATCAGAGATAATGATAATACAACAAAAACAATAGCTAATACACATTATACTTACCTTATTCCAAGTAGTGTTCTAGCACTTTAGGTCTATTAATAACTCAGTTAATCCTCATAATTCCATGAGGCAAACATTAGTATATTTCCAATTTTGTAAATGAGAGCTCTGAGGCCTACAAAGTTTAAGTGGCATGTCCAAGATCATACAATTAGTAAGTAGAAGAGTCAGGATTTGTACCCTGGCTACCTGGTTCCACAGTACACACACACACACACACACACACACACACACACACACACACACATATATTTATAACTATATGTGTCAGTGTTTGAAAACAAGTGGAATTATTTGTATGAGTTTTTGATAATGGCTATTGCAGATTGAATGTGTTCATTGTCCACAATCTGCTAAATTAGTCTAAGTTAATATGATTATGGGTAATTTATTACCCTCTTACAAATTAATAACTTATATGAACTCATAAAGGGACTCAATCATATGTGTTTTTTAATCTTGGACTTTATTTCCAGGAATCACTTTTTTCCTCACTGCACCCTCTTTTCTGTTATAGTCATACATCTGCATTTTTCATCTGATTGTCAAACACCGAAACACACCACTAAACACTTTACATACCACTAAAATGTAAAGAAGGGCAGAAATTGAGCTTTTGGTGAAAGATTCAGTTCACCTGTTTGTAATTAAGACACGGCCTTGGCTGCTAAGTCCTTCTACATACCTGGACAGGGGCTCTTGAGACATGTCATCTCTTTACCCTCTGACTTACTTCAGAATGAGTCCAGCAGGGATGGTCTTCATCCCTGTTGCAAGAGCTTCTCCCGGCAGGGAGTTAGACCCTCTGGCAGAATGCAAACCATAATTGAGATTTCCTGGCAAATTCCGTGTGTGGAGAATCAAACCCGGAGAAGCCTTCCAGGAGAGAACTTCCATTGATTTCAGCTGTGCCTAATTTGCCATGAAACTTTAGAGAAGGCAGTAAACTGGTGTGTTCTGAGATAGATTTTCCTGCTATAGGACACACACACACACACACACACACACACACACACACACAGAGAGAGAGAGAGAGAGAGAGAGAGAGAGAGAGAGAGAGAGAGAGAGAGAGAGAGAGAGAGAGGGGGTCAGATGCAGTATTGTTTCTTTGAAGGTGAAAGAACTTCTCTGCCCTTTATTCCACTTCACATATCCATGACTAAACAGGGTGGATATGTCCAAGAGGTGGGTAAAATTCATGTTTGTTGTGAAATTTATTTGTGTAGTAAAGTTGACTGTTTCCAGCTTATAAAAACAGGCACAGAAAGAATGAGAATCAGACACCCTATAATTATTCAGTAGAAAGTGTGCAATGTGATATGACAGTGTCACTAATACCTATGGTGCAATCTGTATGTATAAAAAGAGTTTGCTACTTGTCACAGATCCAGAAAACAAATACATTTGTTACACTATGATTCCCTTAGGAAGAACTGCATTTGGTCATCTACCTTGGTCTTCTCTGAATGATTTTAACTAAAATAAAAGAACTGCAGCAATATTTGAGTTAAAGGTCCCACTGGATTGATAAAAGAGAGTGTCAAAAAATCTATTTTGTTGAAAAATTGGAAAGATCTCCTGTGGGATTGGGCTATGTGGAAATCCTACCTCAAACAAAATGAGGGAGAAATTTCACACTCACTAGGAACAAGAAAAGCAGGGATAATAACAATTAAAATGATGCATAGAGCATATAAAGCAAACAAAAAACACCAAAGCAAATTAAACTTAGAATTTCATAAAGAATAGAGTAGAGTATCTGGCTGTTGTAGTTTTGGTGTTTATATTCTGAGAAAGGCCTGTTTTGTTATCAATTTTGCTGAATACAAAGTGCCTATAATTGTACCAAATTCATAAGGAGTCCTTCTCTGGGGTTGAAAATATTCTTTGTTTCTTTAAATAGTTTGTTAAATATTTAGCAATTCTAACAACAAAATATATAGCTATTCTAGAGAACTATGTATTTCCTCAAAAAAGGTATGGCAAATTTTATTTGAAAATGACCTATACTCTTAGTCGAGTTCACACCTAATTATATGCATAACTACTCTCTATCTCTTAATTAAGTGTGGAATATTGGAATAATGAAACATTTCAAGTCACAAATATCCTAAAGGAGGGACAACTAGTGAGGGTGGGTAGAAAGTAATACGTTTGTTTGTTTGTTGTTGGGTTTATACCATATATATGGTAATTTAGGTATAATGGATGGGAAAGAACAGATCTGAAAATGGGACTTTCATGTCATGATAAAATCTTAGCAGCTAAAGGTGTTATTTGCTTTATGTCTTGATTTCCTGGCTGTGGAGTCAGGCCTACCTACTTTTCAATTTGGAGTCTCTTCCTCATCAGCTATGTAACTTTGAGTTTGTTAATCCACTTGGCCTCTAGTAGCTTTATATGTAAAATTTGGACACTAGAATAATTTATTTAATATAGGAGTTATTGGACAAAATAGAATAATATATATGCCTTCGAAGGGCAAAGGAAAATATGTGGTTCATAACAAGTGCCCAATATATTGTGGCTACTTTTCTCCTCCTCACACTTCTAACACCTCCTCTTATTAAATGATATATGTTAATGTAATAAAAACAATATCCTTTCTGATGTACATAAATTGTAGAAGTTTATTATATTTCAAATACAGACGACCTGAAGATGTAGACACTGTTAACCTTTCTTCATTTTTCTATTCTATGTATAATAGTTTTTAACTGAGTTGAGTAATCCTCATAAATATACCACTACAGTATATAGAACTAATATTGATTGTCAAAAACAAGTGTTCTCGTAATTATTTGATCTTTTAGAAATGTCTTTGACAATAGATAGTTATCACATTAACAATTTTAAGGTGGTTTAAAAATTTATATCATTATCACTTGTTAAATTTAAATTTTGATTACACATATGTGTATTTTGTTTAACTGAATGTCACTTAATAATATTAGAAGCTTTTGTGAAAATTAATTATTCTCTACAAAACCCCTTTTACCTATCACATTGATCTCACTGCATTATTTCACGATATGGTCAATTCTCATAATTTATTGTAATTACATTCATATAGCTGCTGCAAGTATTGCATAGTCAATACTGAATCATTGCTCACAGGGGAAATACAGGGTTAATCTCCTGCAAACCTCTGTGACAACATATTTAGCAGTTTATCATTAGATATTTCGTCTTCTGTGTTTCTATTTAAAAACATTTTATACACATTCTTAATTCATTAAATTGAAGTTAATGAACTAAATGAAGTTGATTGCCCTAAATGTAACTATTTATTGGTTAAAATAAATATAACTCTGGCCTAAACAAAGCCTGTCTAACACATGGATTTTCTCTGTAAGGCACATCACAGCCTGCTTGTGCTTTGGAATAGGATACCCACTTCAACACTATGCTTTGAGTCATTTTAAACAGCAAAACCACTAACAAAAAGCGCACACACACACACACACACACACACACGGCACTAAATATACCATAAAAAGAACACTAATTTATAGTGTTAGAGCAGAAGCTAGAAGGCTGTCACTTGGTTCAACCTCAGCTGAAAATGTGTGTCACGTAACTCAAGTTATTTTCTTCTCCACTCACATATGTCAGTGACCATGGGGGTGTCATGAGTATTGATTTTTAGGGGTTACAAATAAATTTTAGTGACTAGGCAAATTTGCCAATACAGAATCCACAAATAGAGAGGATTGACTGACTATTTAAGTGAAATTCTGACTCCAATGGGTAGGTCTAGTGGAAATGGATTCTACTTTTCAAGTTCTCATATAGTAACTATAAACTTCATTTTCTAGAGAGAATGTGAATCAGCCAAGTGCAAAAAATAATCATCTTCATTGTGGGAGTGAGGACATTTTGCATAATAATGAATACAGATAAATTCTGATGCATTTAGAAAGACCTGTAATTTAGACAATTTGTTCTTTACCATAAAACTTTTTCTCATAAGACAATATCCCGTGTTTCTTAACATCAACAATGACAGAACAACAGTAACAAAAAAGTAGTTTTTCTTTTTGAATTTTCTTGATTCAGGAATGCATATTACTACCCTAAAAGTTTATACACATCCTAGAAGGAAATACAATTAGATATATTCTTGCTGCTTGGCCAGTCTTCTGATGTAGTCTCCAGATTTACTCCAGGGAACAATGGTGTATGTGACACCACATTTTGTAGCTCTTTCAGGCATGGAAGAAAAATAGCACAGATGTTGCCAAATTTAAAAATAAAGACTCTGTGTGATGAGAGAATGTGTTCCCCAAGAGGAAACATTGACTTGCCAAACACCTCTTTGTTTGCTTAATTCAAAGGTTTTGTTTTTTTTAAAATGTGGTTTATATGAACATCTCAATTATAATCCAGTCAATCCCTGGGTTTTATCTCGCTTTGTTCGGTCTTCTAAAAGCTACCTGAAGTGAGAAAATTGATCAAACAGATACATTTTGAAATTTCTTAAATTCAGTGAAACATAATGAATAGTGACTAGAAAATTTCTAAAGAGCACTGTTAGTTTTAAAAATATCATGATCCCTAAAATATTATTAATTCAAACTTGAATATTCGAACAGCAAAATATCCTTTGAAGCTGTGGTTCATTACTTCTTACACAATATAAATAAAACAAAAGTACTTCTTTATCAGTAATCACATTATTAAACTAATGGTTCTTCTACATCTACAAAAAACAAAGAATATATTTAAAGAAAAAAATTAAAAAAAAAATCTTTATTGATTTCAGAGAGAGGAAAGGAGAGGAAGAGAGAGATATAGAAACGTCAATGATGAGAGAGTCATTGATCGGCTGCCTCCTGCAGGCACCCGACTGGGGATCGAGCCCGCAGCCCAGGCATGTGCCCTGACCGGGAATCAAACCCTGGTGGCTTGGATCCTAGGTCGACGCTCAACCGCTGAGCCACACCCAGCTGAGTGAAAAAAGAAATATTATTTCAACTGAAAGAGAAAGAATAACAGATGACAGTGTTGCTAACTGTGCAAAGTTTAGATGATATCCAGTAATGTGCTGGCTAATTTTTAACAGTTAGTTCTCTAAATGCACACACACACACACACACAGCCCCTTAATTTCTAGTGTTCACCAATTTTCATTGTGTAGATACTCCCAACGTGACTTATTTCAAACTACTAACATTTCACTAACGATGTAACATAGAGGTAGGTGGGAAGTAACAGAAATATTCAGCTCTCATAAGCTTACTTCAGCACCATTGGTTATATCTCTAAACTATTTTTTTTTTAATAAATATGATTTTTTCATCAACTAACTGATAAATTTATATTCTTAAAGAATCTGTTATATTTTGCATTACATGTACTTTTAGGGGAAAAAAGTTCCAATATTGTTAAAGCTTGATCTTTATTTTCCTATTTTTTTCTAAAGATTTCATATATTATTGAAATGTTATTAGCATTAATTTTTAAAGATACAAATTAACATTTATAAATACTTGTTTTACATATAAATAGATATTACTTATATGCAAGTATTTAGATAGAAGTGGTTAGATTTAAAATCAACCTTGCCTTTCTGCTGGTATTCTTCTGTGTGTTTTTTAATTGTTCAAAATATTACAGATGTCCCCTTTTTTCCCCATTGACCTCTTCCTTCCTACCCCACCCCCCTCCCCAGGCCTTCACCACACTACTGTCTGTGTCCATGGGTTGTGCATATATGCATATACATTCTTTGGTTACTCTCTCCCCCTCCACCCACTCACCCCCCCCACCTTCTCTCTGAGATTCATCAGTCTAATCCATGCTTCCATGTCACTGAGTCTATTTTGTTCATCAGTTTATTAAGCACTTTAGATTCCACATATGAGTGATATCATGTGATGTTTGTCTTTCTCTGCCTGGCTTTTTTCTCTTAGCATAATATTCTCCAGGTCCATCCATACTGTCTCAAATGGTATGAGATCCTTCTTCTTTACAGCTGCGTAGTATTCCATGGTGTGAATCTTAATGGCTAAATGGCAATGCATAGATATATGTATTTGTGGATGTGAGTATGTTTCTGGATGAAAATGAAGATGAGTGTGTTGTTGACAAAGAAAAAGAGAGAAGAGAAAGAAAATTATCTTTCTTAAGTACTGTTACAATATTAACAACAAGCTTAATCATCAAAAAAAATATAATTTACTGGGTGGATAGGACATGGTTAATGATAAAAAAAAATCAATAATATATTAAAATGATTGAGTTTTTTTCCAGTTAAGTTCATATTCTCTGTTTTGTTTATATCCCTTCACATTTTCTTTTTATTCTGGGGTTAAAATTCCAATGGAGAGTTATTATTTCCTTTCTTCTTTTATTAGTTATTTGTAATTGAGTTTGAGTTTTCAAAGTGTGTTTTCAGATATTTGAAGTAGTAGACGAAAAACTGGGAATCACAATTTAGGAGCATTTATATAGATTTCTGTTCAAATTGGGTATAAGTAATCTTTTTCTTTTAAACTATAGTTATTGAATTTTGCATAACCTTATTATTATTTATTTATTCAACTTAATCCTCACCCAAGATATGTTTTGACTTTTTTAGAGAGAGAGTAAGGGATTTCTCTAGAAAGGGATTTCTTTTTTTAGAGAGAGAGAGAAATATAGATGTGAGAGAGAAATATCGATCGGTTGCCTACCATTCGTGCCCCAACTGAGGATCAAACCCACAATCTAGGTATGTGCCCTGACCGAGTATCGAAGCCACAGCATTTTGGTGTATGGAATAGTGTTCCAACCAACTGAGCCATCCAGCCAGAGAAACCCTATTCATTTTTTGTTTTAATTTTTTAATGTACAGCTCCCAATTAATTATTTTTTTAATGCTTTAGCTAACATCTAAGCACAACTTAGGAACACATCCGTTGAGTAAGTCAAGAGAAACCTGTTTTGAATGAGAAAGATCACAAATGTCAAATGCTTTTTTTAAAAAATATTTCTATTGAAGTATACTTGACACAATATTATATTAGTTTCAGGTGTAAAAATAGTGAATTGACACTGGAATACCTCATTAAATGAAGCCACATTAAGTCTAGTAACCATCTGTCACCATACAAATTTATTACAATTTTATTGATTGTATTCCCTATGCTACACATTGCATCCCGAGACATATTTACTTTATAAATGGAGTGTGCACCTCTTAACCTTTTCACATATTTTGCTCATTCCCCCACCCTGTTCCTTCTGGCAATCATCAGTTTGTTCTCTGTATCTGTAAATTTGTTTCTATTTTGTTTGTTAATTTGCTTTGCTTTCCAGATTCCATTTACAAATGAAATCATACAGTGTGTGTCTTTTTTAAATAACTTCACTTATTGTAATACCCTCTAAGTCCATCCATGTTGTTGCATATGACTACATTTCATTATTTTTATGGCTGCTATGGCTGCATAATATTCCTTAATATAGATATGGAGATGATAGAGGTAGAGATAGAGATGATAGAGATATGTATATATATTTATGGCTGCCTAATATTTCTTAATATAGGTAGATATAGATACAGATGGATATATAGATAGATACAAAGTAGCATATATGTGTGTGTGTGTGTGTGTGTGTGTGTGTGATATATATATATCACTGCTGGAAGCCGTTCCGTCCTTGCTGCTTGACACGGTCCTTCAAGGAGGCATCTGCGCGGCCAGTGCTCCATGGGACCTGGCGGATGGCACGTCCCTCTCCCCATGCTTGTTCCCCTTCCTGACGCTGTGTCCTTACCCGAGTCACTGCACCAGAAAAGGGGAATTGCCCTAGCTGGAAACTTTTCCCTAGCAGGAGGAGTTGGATGGGACTGGAAAAGACAATGATTCAGTAAAAGCCCCAGGGAGTAGGGGAAAATCATGTGCCGCTCATGAGGACTCAGCCTGTCAGCAGAAAGCTTAGGACTTGTCAGGCCCATCACCGCAGGAAGCTCCCCACCGGGGAAAGGCCTGGGTCCGGGCCCTGCTGACTCGGGGCGCAGGGCTGTCCACAGGGAGCCCACCAGGGAGTTCCCACAAGGAATGGATTACTGGGGGATGTTTATACTAATGGAAAACTCTGGGAACCCCCACAAGGAAAGAGCAGGCTAGGAAAGAGATTATTTCAATCTACACCTGGACCCTTATCCTACACAGAATAATCCTACACAGAATAATCCTACACAGAATAATCATACACAGAATAATCCTACACAGAATAATCCTACACAGAATAATCACACACAGAATAATCACACACAGAATAATCATATGCAGGATATTACAATGAGGACAGACTGCTGCAAGGAATGTAGCAGAGAGACGGAGGCTGGTGCCAGACAGGTGGTCACCACAGCTAAAAACAATCACGCACAAGCTATATAACCCTTACTTAGGACTTGAAAAACCTTCATATAAGAAAAGCTGGCTTAGTTATTCTCCTTTTAGCTATGTGGTTGAGCAATAAAATAGTAACTTCAAAATATAAATAAAACAGTAGGTAAGACAAAAATTAACATACCTAAACAGATGTAAATTCTTTAAAAGATCAGATAAGAAGGTATATTCATTAACTGTGAGAGGCCAAAACCGAAACCAGAACATAGCGTGATGTCATGTTGTTTAACCAGCAACAAAATCAAATAGTATAAATACAGTTGTAACAAGAAATAAAAAAGAAGCTGATTGTCCTGATGCTCTGAACGCTGTCTCCCTGTCCTTCCTCCATTCTTTGCCAACGCTGTCCACACCTTTGGGGACCCCTGGACCCGCTGGGGCTGGACCCCAGCATATCACTTCTTTATTCTTTGTGCATTAATCTATCAATGAACACAGGTTGTTTCCATATGTTGGCTTTTTAAAATAATTCTACAATGCTCTAGCTGGTTTGGTTCAGTGGTTAGAATGTTGGCCCACAGACTGAAGGGTCCCAGATTTGATTCCAACCAAGGGCACTAAAAAAATAAAACAAAATAAATAATTCTACAATGAACATAGGGAGATATATATCTTTTCAAATTAGTGTTTTTGTTTTCTTCATATAAATACCCAGAAGTGAAACTGCTGGATTATATAGCAGTTTTATTTTTAAGTTTCTGAGAAACCTTTATACTTTTTTTCCATAGTAACTGAACCAATTTATGTTTCCACCAACAGTGCAAAAGGGTCCCCCCTTTTCCACATCCTTGTCAGCATTTGTTATTTGTCATCTTTTTGATAATAGTCATTCTGTCAGGTTTGAGGAGATATGTTCTTATGATTTGGTTTGCATTTCCCTGATGATTAGTTGAGCATCTTTTCATGTGTCTGTTGGCCATCTGTATGTCTTTGTCAGATAAATTTGTATTCAAGTCCTCTGCCTATTTTTTAGAAGAGTGTTTGTTTGTTTTCTTTTTTTTTATATTGAATTATATGAGTTCTTTATATTTTGGATATTAACCTCTTATCATGTATGCCATTTGCAAATATCTTCTCCCATTCAGCAGATTGCTTTTCCATTTTGTTGATGCTTTCTTTTGCAGTACAAAAGATTTTAGTTTGATGTAGTCCCATTTGTTTACTTTTTTCTATTGTTTCCCTTTAAACAGATTTAAAAATATATGTATATATTGCTAAGACTTATGTCAAAGAGTTTACTACCTATGTCTGCTACTAAGACTTTAATGACTTTAGTTCATGGTACCAACTCCAGGCCTGCTGCTTCAAATGCCAATACTCTAGAGTCAGGTGCTGGTGTAAGGGACAATGGTTTATTCAAGTGCTGGCCACCTGAGAAGATGGAGGATTCTTGTCACAAAGTCCATCTTAGCATCTCAGTGCAGGCAGAGGTTTTTAAAAGGAGAAAAAAGGAAAACAGAACAAAGAGATGAAAAAGAGGGGGTTGAAAAGTTATCTATGTGCAGACCAGCACACCATTCTGATAAGGATCTTGAAACTGGTCAAGTGATGGTCTGGTGTACATCATCCTGGTTTTATAGCTCAAGGTCAGCAAATCTCCCAGAACTGGAGTGACTGAAGGTCAGCATTTGTATCTTTTGAAGTTAGTTCCTAGAATTCTTATACAAACATGCTGTTTAACTATAAGCTACATGTTAGTCAGTGTCAAAAAAATGGTGGGGTGGGTTGCAATTCCCCACTGTCAATTTTTTTCCATTTTCATGTACTAATGTATAGCACAGCCTCAGGGCATTAATTTAGCATGAAATGACTGAACTTTTTGTGAGATATAATTTTTAGTTTTTCTGTTTGGAGGAGAAGCTTTAAGGTGCATTTGCTTTCCAGTTGCTGAAGTCTGTTTGCACATCCTTGTTATACATGACATGATTATCTTAAATATTTTCAAAAGATTAATATTAGAAATAAGATGGTTAGGTCTAACTTTAGAGTTTCTCCCAGGACAGACTTTAAAGAAAATTAACTGAACTAGAGTCTAATATCCACAACTGTGTGTTATGGATTTTGTTGAAACACATATTCCCCTTAAAATCGCCCCCATTTAAACCAAAGATAGCCAAATTAAGGTTATTTAATGAATTAAGTTAAGCTTCAATTTGGCCTGATTATTTGCATAAACACAAGAATAGCAATTGATCCTGTAGGCTCTCTTAAATCTGCTTTGCTGGAATCTCATAAGGAATTTCCGGATTGAAATTTAATTAGCCTCTCAGGGCAAAGAAGCCAAGCAACACAGTTGCCATCAGACTTTGCCTGCAATACTAATAGGTTTGGGTAAATTTCTCAAGTTCTCAAAATTCCCCAAAATGTCTTGAGGTTCTTTTTTTGCAATATCTCGGGGAAGCAACATTCCTTCTTTACCAAGAAATACTGTCATGAACCATGAAAAGAAGGTACCAGGCTGTTTTTCTAGGGGCTTTTATCAGCTTGCAAAGTCAATTTCAATTTCTTAAAGCTTTTTTGCTGGCATCAGAGTCTAGGCATGTCTCTCTTCAACATGACATTCCAGTAAAAGTCTTGGTTAATAAAACCGGTTCCCAATTGTGTCCTGTTATAAAAAGAACATATTCTTATTGAATTTATGCAAACATATTGCTGTGAAAATAGTAATACTTTCTCATTAAGAGTTTTCAAACAGATCAAGTAGAGAGAGAAATATAAATGCTTCAGTATTGCTTATTAAGGTATAATACACCAAATTCCTCTAAGAAAATAAACAAGTTTCCTTATATCTGAGGGGAGAGGGCTTAAAAATTAGCAATATTTTGAACAAAGTCATAAGATTAATAATTCAGTTCATTTAGTCCCATAATCAATTCTTACTTATCCTAATTATTTGCCAGTTTTTCCATGAATCCAGCTATTCCTTATAGTTCTATAAGTCTTTGTCTAGTTCAAAGGTATGATTTGAAAATTTATTCTCAGAAACTCATATTTTAGTATGTGATAGTCCTTTTTATGGATCTTTCTGAAGATGTAACATTTTTGCAAATGCATCAGAGATCTATCTGAAGATTTTATACTCATTTCTGAGTTGAGTTTGTTCATGAACCCTTAAAAATGGTTTTTCTTTCTCTTCACTCCTATAGTTTTCTTAGGCGTATTTATTCCCTGTTGGTTTTCAAAGCCAGCTGTTTTGGCAGCTCATACCTCTGTGTAGGAGCTAAGGGCTGGTGTGCCTGATTTGGAACTTAAATTGCTTATTTTTCAGGAAAAATATTCCTACCTTTGAGATCTTTCCTGACCATGGAATGCTATAAGTGGCGTGTGCTCTTTCTTCATTGGGTCTGTGTCTTTACTTCTCCTATCCTTCTTGATGCTGTTTTTTGTTGCAAAGTCTGTGTTCATCCAGTTCCCAGGTCCCCTTCTGAAGTAACACTTCCATATGTAGATGTAGATTTGTTGTGTCTATTATAGGAGGTGAGCATTGGATCTTCTTATGCCACAATCTTTAAACCCCATTGAATAAGCTTGTGTTTAAAACAGATTTAAATTCCATGTACTGCCAAATCGATGCAGTAGTTTGTGCAATTACTTCTTTTGCATTTTTTTTCAAATTAAAACTATAAGTTTGTACTTAAATTTAAGTTCATATTTGCATTTATTTTTCTTGTTTTAACTGAATTAAGATAAGGTATACCCTTAACCATTACTATTATTTTTCTGATGCTCATTTAACACATTTCTGCTAAACTATAATTTCATAAGGTAAAACTATAACTCTTTTCCAAATATAAAATTAGCACGTATCAAATATTAATTGCTCACTATTTAATTAGGAAACAATAAGATGCTAAAATTATGTCAAAGAGCATTTTTATTAATGAATGGAAGTTGGTTTTGATTGCTGTGTTAGATACTAAATTGGTTATATATTAAAGGACATAGCCATAAACATCTACTGAATGGAAATAAATTGTGCCTTTATGTATAATTTTCCACATCATAACATGTTAATCCAGTAAGTATGTGTTTTTTAATCAATAATTTTAACAGTGTAGATTCCAGGTTTCTTTGGAATTTTTCAATGCCATTAAAGGACTTGTTCTAAATTATATCTATTTGTCAAATATTTACCATAATGTGATGAGACCTAAAGTGTTTTAGCTTATTCAGTTTTCTTGCAATGTCAATAAATTTTTATCAAATATTTATTGATATCAGCCTTTTGCCAGATATTGTTCTACAAGGTGGGACAAGAGTTGGTTTACATTTGTTTGTATGAAAAATAATGCAATAATTAATAAATAATAATACACATACTCATAACTGTAAACCTACTTTGCCTCACCCTGTATGTGCTAGATATACAATAATAACCAAAGGGAAAAAAATCTCTGCCCTCATAAAACTTAAATTGTAGGGCCAGGATAAAACAGAGAGTAGAACTAATTAGAATATATAAGTAACTTCTGTAATATTTTCAAAGGTTATGTGTGCTATAAAAAAGGAAACAAGGTATAAAAAGATAATGAAAATTTGGAATGGTGATGGGGGAGGCGATGATTTCAGTAGCAAGTAAGCTAACCAGAATAGTCTCATTTAAAAAGGTAAGATTTGCCCGGCCGGGCATGGCTCAGTGGTTGAGTGTCAACCTGGGATCCAGGAGATCGGAATTTGATTCCCGGTCAGGGCACATGCCTGGGTTGCCGGCTTGATCCCCAGTCGAGGGCGTGCAGGAGGCAGCCGATCAATGTTTCTCCCTCTCCCTCTCCTTTCCTCTCTCTGAAATCAATAAAGATATATTTAAAAAATAAAATAAAAAGGTAAGATTTATTGCAGTAGAAATATGTACCACTAGCCCAGAGAGCTTGAATTCTATATAACATTCTCCATTAAAAGAAACCATAGATCCTTAGAAAAGTGGCCAAATTTAGGCTTGAAACAGAGAGAGTAAAAGATGATCCTGGAGCGTCTCGTAGTACCAGAAATTATGGCGCACAAAAAGCAAAAGTATGGGGCACGTCAAAAGGACAGAGGAGACAAACTTAAAATGCTCTCAATGCTGAAAGCTGGAACAATCTGACGGGCAAAATTAATAATGTAGTATTGGGTTCTAATCCAAAATATAAACTAAATATTCATAAATCCATAACAAGATAAATAGATGGTTAAATAAACAAATAAGAGGGGATAAATACATTTTCTTACATATATTCCAAAAAATATATGCAGATACCACTAACCTGGTAGATAGAGCTTGATTCTGATCTCCCTGTGGGCAGACTGGATTTAGGAATTTGCATCTAAATAAAAGAGTATGGGAAAGAAAAATGGTGGCTCTATAATAGAGAAACCCAATAAGCACTACCTTGATCCAGTGATCAGTAGTAATCTTCTAGTGAAGTCGTGTGGATATCATTTATCTCCTAATATGAGGTGATGAGAATGCCACTTCACCTTTGTTTTATACTTTCCAAAAACCCATAATCCAAGGCTAATCATGAGGGTGAAAATTAGAAAACCCTAAATTAAGAAACATTCTATGAAACAGCTAAACTGTTCTCTTCAAAACTATCAAGGTCATGAAAAACAAATCTGAGAAACTGCTACTAAAGAGGAAAATTAGGAGCCCTGACAACTACATGCAATGTAATATCCTAAATTGGATGCCCCCGCCCATAAAAGGACTCTCATAAAAATCCAAATAACTGGATTTTAGTTAACAGCAATGTACTGATATTGGTTTCCTAGCTTTGAAAAATGTACCACATGGTACTGTAAAATGATAGCATGAGAGAAAACTGAAATTAGCTGAGGAATACATAAGGACTCTGTATACTATCTTTGGAAGTTTTCTGTAAAACTAAAAATATTCCAAATTAAAATGTTTATTTAAAGAAAGACAAGGTGAGATGTAAGCAAATGTTTGGGTGAAATAAGGGAGTAGGCCCTGGGAATATTGGAGCTGAGTGTCCAGGTAGAAGTATTCCCGCTAAAGGAAACAGTAAAAGAAAGGCTGGTTAGTGCTGGCATTGTCAAGAAACAGCAAGGAGACGAGTATGTCTTCCTAAAAATGAGCAAGTGACAAATCAGCAAAGGAAGATAAACTTTTCCTCAAGGGAAGTAAGAGGTGTGTGTGTGTGTGTGTTATCATGCATGTACGTGCCTGTGTTGTGTTTATAGAAACCTCTGCCGACATTTGCAAGATTTCTGATTTTTTTTTTCCACAGTTTAATCAGCTACTATTTTTGTTATACTCTCATCTCCTAACTACAGATACATTGCCAATTTCACTTCTTGAGAGGAGGCTTTGCATCTGTGGAATCAAGGACAATGGAAGAAAATATATAGCATGAGTATTTTCATACTGATTTGTATGTGGAACATTTAATTTATTGTTTCTGCCAAGAACAACAACAACAACAACAACAAAAATTACTGCACTTTCTAAAATGTCCAAGATCTGATTTCTCTACATTAATATTAATAATCATCTTATTGGTTGTGACTACAATTTGCACTCAATATGAATATCTACTTACAAATTGGTATAATTTGCTTTTTTGTATCTGTTTTATGTATAATTAAATCTTCACTTCAGCATATTTTAAGCACTCAAAAAATCCTCTTCTATTGCAGTAAAAATGTTTGGCAACTATAACATTCCCTACTTTATGATGTCAGGCAGCGATATCATTCCAAGCATTACAAAACTATAATTAGAATCTGAAGATATTTTTGGAATTGCAGATTTTTAAAGTATATTGTTTTCTTGGGAGTTGTAATACAATTAGTCATAAATCTTTCTACTTTCACTGGTGTTATAATAGCACATTGCTCAACTCCTTTGAAAGGTTTGTTCTCCACCCAGAGATTTGCATTATCTAGGTGAAATTTGTATAACTTTATACTATGCCAGAAAAATTATACTTAAATATCTTGCTAACTAAAAATAAATAAATAAATAAATAAATAAATAAATAAATAAATTTATTACTGCCCATATACTGGGTTTCTACACCATCAGATTATTATTTCATGTATAAAATTGTGCGTTTCTAGGGAAAAAACAATAAAAAGAGTGAGTCAAAATTTAAATGCCAGTTTATACTAATTTCCTAAAGTATAGATCAAAAATATAAGAAAATATTTTACCTGGTGGAATTTTGTCAGAATTACAAAAACAAAACAAAACAAAACAAAAAAAATAGTCTGTGGAGATGTTCTAGTCTGAATTTCTTATCAAATACAACATAATTTTTTCCAGTAACTATGAGAACTTGTCAGTTTGTTCTCTCAGACATGGGTAGGATAATGGATTAATTTCTTTAAAAGGTATTTAGAATATTTACAGGTAGGGGAGTGTGTATGTGTCTTATGTTTCATTGAGTCAGCTCTGACTCCTTGTGACCTATGAATGAGCAATGTCTACAATGTCCTGTCCTCAACAGCCTTGCTCAGTTCCTATAGACTCATGCCCATGACTTCTTCTTTTGTGAAGCAATCCATCTCATATTTTGTTTTCTTGTTTTGCTGTTACCTTCTATTTTTTTCTAGCATTAATGTTTTTTTCCAAAGACCCCTGCCCCCTCATGATGTCCCCAAAGTAGGACAGCTTCAGTTTTGTCATAGTTGCCTTCAGCAATGTTTCAGGCTTAATTTGCTCTAGGACACACATTTTTGTCATTCTGGGGGCCCAGGGTATTTGCAGAGCTCTTCTTCAACACCATATTCCAAATGAATCATTTTTGTTCCTATCAGCCTTTTTCACTGTCCAACTTTCACATTCATACAGAGAATAGTAATTCAGAATGAGAGATTGTGGATGATCTTAGGATTTTTCTCTAAAGACATATCTTGTCTCTTGCTGGTCTTTCCTAATTTCTCCATTGCTGCCCTTTTGAATCTCAGCCTTCTCTTTGATTTCTTGGCTGTAGTTTTTGATTCCAATTGATGACTGAACCAAGGTAAGCAAAATCTTAACAATTTTTATGTCTTTATTGTTTATGTTAAAGTTGTATATTTCTTCCCTAGTCATGACTTTTGTGTTCTTGATGTCCAAATGTAGTCCTGCTTTGGCACTTTCTCTTTGCATTTTCATCACAAGTTTTTCAGATAGATAATCAGTTAGATAGTATCATCTGCATATCTGAAGTTATTGCTATTTCTTCCACCAATTTTCACTACTCCTTCCTCTAAGTCTAACCCTAGTTTTTTATATATGTTCTGCATACAGATTTAAAAAAAATAGGAAGATAAAATTCACCCTTGTCTGATACGTTTGCCTACAGGAAACCATACTGTTTCTTCATATTGTATCCTGATCATGGCTTCCTGTCCCCCAATATATGTTACACACCAGGAAAATCAAGTGCTGAGGAATTTTTTTTCAGAGCAACCCATAGCTTTTCATGATCAATGGAGTCAAAGGCTTTACTGATGTCTATAAAACATAGACTAACCTTCTTCTGAAATTCTTTGGAGCACTTCACTATCCAACAAATGCTTGCAACTAGATCTTGAGTGTCTCTTTCTTTTCTGAATCGAGCATTTATTTTCCAAATAAGAAGGAAGGCTTTTTTGCATCACCTTGAGCATCACTTTACTTGCATGGGTAATTAGACCAATGGTCCTATAGTTACTGCAATCCTTGGCATTTCCTTTCTTGAAGATTGGGATGTATATTGAATGTTTCCAGTCTGTAGGCTATAACTTTCATTTCCATATTTGGTGATATAGTCTTGTTAGGATTTTGACAGGTTCTATCTCTGTGGCTTGAAATAATTCTATGGGTATCCCATCGACACTTAGTGATTGATTTCTTCCCAATACTTACTGATGAATTTTTACTTTGCATTCTCAAATTACAGGATCTTCATCATAGGAATCTTTTTCAAATGTATTTGTCATCCCTTTGTCTCTTCTGTACAGCCTTTCTGTATACTGAAGGGTGTTTCCACCTTTTGTTTATTTCCTGCTGATCAAATAATGTGCTTCCTTGTTGGCCTCTCAGCATCCCTAAACTAGGTTTGAATTTCCCTTTTATTTCTTGAATCTTCTGGTAGAGATCATTTGTTTTTCTTTGTTGTTGTTCTGTTTTATTTATAATTACAATTTATACATAGTAATAGTTCTCTTTATCTCTGTTTAATAGTCATTGAAATATTGTGTTCAGGATTCTAATCTTGTTTTTTCACCTTTTACCTCTCACCCATCTTTAACAATTTTTAATGTTTCTTCTGTCATCCATCTCGATTTTTCTTTCCTTTGTACTTCTGGAATTCTCTTTTCATATCCTTTCTGAATATTTCTAGTTTTAGTCTACATTTCTTCTTGTTCTTGGTCAATTAAATTTAACAGTGTAAATCTGTTTTTTATGTTGGACTTTAAATCCATCAGGAATGTTATTTTGGCATTATAACTCTTTTTGTGTTCTTCTTCAGCTTTACTCTAATGTTTGATATTAACAGTTCATGGTCAGTACCACAATCTGCTCCTGGTCTTGTTTTGGCAGAGAGAACACAGCTTCTCCATCTCCTGCTTCCAATTACATAGTCTATTTGATTTCAATATTGGCCATCTGGTAATATCCATGTATAGTCATGTGTTTGGTTGTTTGAGACATGTGTTTGCCATGGACAAGATGTTGGCTTCACAGAAATCCACAAGCCATTCTCCTGCTTCATTTTTGACCTCTTGTCCAAATTTTTTGATGACATTCATACTGCTTTATGTCCTACTTTATGTTCCAGTCACCTTTAATTATCAGTATGTCTTGTTTCAGTGCGTGTTCAATTTCTTCTTGGATATTTGCATAAAGTCTTTTAATATTGTCTTCCTCAGCCTATGTAGTTAGAGCATACGTTTGAAAGGTGGTTATGTTAGTAGGTTTTCCTAGAAATCTGAAATATTATTTGATCAAAACTTGTATTGTAGCCTTAACTGTCTGTATTATATCTTGCCTCAGAATTAAAGCAACTTCATTTCTTCTGAGTTTGTCATTTCTAGAGTAGAACACTTTGTAGTTGCCTGTCTGGAAATGTCCTATTCCAGTCCATTTTAGCTTACTAAAGCCAATCACTGCAATGTTTAGACATTCCATTGCTTGCTTTACAATTTTCATTTGACCTTGGTTCATGCTTCTTCCTTTCCATGTTCCAGTGGTATGTTTTATGTAACATCATGCCTTTGTTTTACCTTTGTGCACATCAGCCCCTAGACGTCCTTTTGGCTTTGGTCTAGCCATGTCATTAGTAACAATGCTATTCATATATGTTCTCTTATCTTTCCCAGTAACTGCATGCTTTCCTACCTGAAAATCTCATCTGTCAACACTATTTCATATTTCATTTTGGACTGTCCTATCACAGTTTTCAAGGTAAAACAAAAGATTAAAAAAAAAAGACGAAGAAGAAAAGAAAGTGCAGCAGTGGTTCACCTTTGCCTTCTGCTGTACAGTGTGTGGATCTAAACAGAGGTAGACATATCTATATTTATAAAATGCTGTCTCATTGACTAAATATATGCATCACACATTTTCCCTAATTTCTAAGTTCTGTCCCCTTCACCTACAAAAGTCAAATATCTCTATCCCGAGACATGGTTTCAAACATTAATGACACATTTTCTCTTGTTTTTTCAAAATTATCTCTCTTATAATTTAAATATTTTCTTTTCCCTAAGATTATTTCCAACCACTGTCTGAAAAAAGTACATCTTAAAGTTGAAGCTTTCTGTGATTTCCCAGGTACCTCATGTCTCATGGTCATCCCAAGTACTTTTTTGCTACATGTTATAGTATATCCTTTAACACTTGTGTCCATTTCTCATATTCTGCCTGTACTTTGACCACCAGTCCCATAATCCTAACAAAATATACTAATATGCATCCAATATCTTCTATGTGCAAGGCATGTCCAAGGCATTTTATAATATGTATTGATTCAAATATATATTTTAGTTTATCTCCATTTTACAGAGAAGTAAATTGTACTTTTATATGTACATTTTTCCCTTAGGTAGAAAGCAGCAGATCAAATATTCAAATGCCATTAGTTAAACTCCACAAAACACCACTGATTTATTACACTATGTTTCCTCTTCAAAAATGTGTCAGTTACAAAGTATACTAACACTCACCTCCAGTAAAACTAGATATTCCTGCTGGCTTGTCCCCTAATGCAAGACTGTAAAACCTATGCACACCCTACCATTTTGTTGTCAAATTACTTTAATTTCTTGAAATTAATATTTTGCCAGTTAATGGTGTTGAATATGATTCAGATGTTTTCAGTTGAATATTTATTGGTGTTTTGGCTTAAAATAATTGTCAGTTATATTGACATTATTTGGTTCTTAGGGTATGGCTGGAGCCATGTCAGAATAAATAATATTTAGGCAATTTTTAATTTCCAATTTTCATATTTTAAATAAACTTTATTTTTTGCACAGTTTCAGGTTCACAGCAAAATTGAGCAAAGAGTACAGAAAGTTCTCATAGATTCCCCTAGCCCCACACGTGAACAGCCTCCTCTACTATCAATTCCTGCCACAGAGAGATCTATTTGTTAAAATCAATAAGCCTACATTAATATACCTTTATCACACAAAGTTCATAATTTACACTAGAGCTGATTCTTGGTGGTATACATTCAATGGGTTTTGACAAAGATATAACAACATGTATCCACCATTATCATACAGACCTTTTTAATTTTAATGAAGTCTAATATTTAAATTATTTCTTCCATGGATCCTGCCTTTGGTATTGTATCTAAATAATCATTGTCAAATTCAAGGTCTTGTATATTTTTCCTCTCTTCTAGAAGTTTTATAGTTTTGCATTTTATATATTTTGTTAGATTTATGCTTAAGTATTTCACATTTTGTATGCTAATGTAAAAGGTTTTGGGTTTTTAATTTCAAATTCCAATTGTCCATTGCTGGTAATATAGGAAAGAGGCTGACTTTTGTATATTAATCTTATATTTTGCAACTTTGCAATAACTGCTTATTAGTTATAGGTTAGTAAGTGATTTATTTTTATATGTCACAATGATGTTTAATTAAGTTATATGTCAGAATGAAATTAATGACACTGAAAACAGAAACACCCCATGTGCAGACAAGTTAATACAAACAACGAAGTGGAGAAGGTCTGCGTATAGTTGCATCCATCCCACTATCTGACAAAATGTCCTGTGTAGTATTCACTTGTTCCCAATACTCTGTTCTCTTTCAAAACTATCTCTCCTAGCTACTGCATGGTATTGGTATCTTAAATTGTGCCATTTCTGGGTGAGTGAAAAAATATATGGATAGCTCTGTGAAGCATGAACAGACCATACTGAAACTTATTTCAGCTTTAGCAATGTTTGGCAACCCAAAAAAAGCAGAAAATACCCAAGTGTTCATAGCTGCTTTGTGAGTAGAATTATAGGCAACTACAGACTACTGTCCCCACCATCTTACTTGAATAAAAGAATAAATTGTGGTCTGTGTCTTTCCTGCTTTTCTTTTGCCAGTGTTTGTGTAACATCCTGGCAAGTATCACCACTTATAACTCAGTAGAGATTGCAGCCTACTACCCAAATCTACTAACCTATACACTTATTTTGCTATTCCAGTTACACAGGGTTCTATAGTATAAACTCTGTGGTACTTACGTAAGCTTCAGTCATCAAATTTAAATTAAAAGTTTTGGTTTAAGTCAGTAGTTTACCATTTTATTTTATACCTGCCCTGCTGACCACTAACTGGGAAAAGTCATACAGCCATTAACATTTTTTCCAGGACAAATTCCTAGCCTCAGCTTAATAGAGGCATGTAATGATGACAAGAAATTCTTTTAAAGTTGAACTTCATTACAGGTGAATTTCTTCAGAAAATAGATTCTGAGACTGAGATTTGCATGCCTACATCATATTAGAAAATTCTCTTAGAATTATAATTCTGAGGGGTTTGCAGCACTGGAACTGCAACACCTCTTCAGAGTTGAGGGCTGAAAATAGAATGTGAGACCTCACGTTTAATATCTCATCTTTTCTCTGCCCAATAATAAACTTTCATTTTTTATAACACCCTAAAATTCAACTGTACAATGACAAGATGAGGCACTAGAGTCAGATACTAATTCCTAACTCTACCATTAACTAACCATATGACATACAAAATTATGACTCTTGAATTAAATTTTGTCATCTGTAAAATCAAGGGAGGTAATAATAAATTTATGGAGTAAAAAATGCTCTGAGTGGGCCTAAGTAATCACATATGAGATGAAATGATGAAATGACTCATTAATACAATATTTGGGAGGACAACAGTATTCTCTATAAATAGAATGAGATTTAAGATAAGTGATGGATTCATAAAAGTTCATTGTTAAATTCCCTCTATCTTAGTTTATGTTTGAAACATTCCCTAATAAAAAGTCCTATATAATTTAATTAACCAATATTGCCCCAATAAACTCAATAAAAAGAGGTAGAACAATTATGGTATCAATAATGATCTCTAAGGTATTAAAAATATACATAAAAATTACGTGATTCTAAATGTCTTATTTCTACTTTTTGTTTACAAAATATTGGTCAAGGAATGCTACAAAACTAAAAGATAACAGATCATTTTCTTAGTCTACTCTCTAAACCACATCCATATATTCTGTCATGTGAGCGTGTACACACACATGCAAACACACACACCCAAAGTACAATACACATGTCCCAAGAATTTCAAGATTACTCATGCTGAAAGTTTAGAATTTTTTCTCATTATTAAAATGTAATATTGTTCCACTTTGTCACCTTCTGAAAAATAGCACTACTGAATTCATATTCACAGGTGAGGATACTCTTTCCAGGTCATTAAACTTGAATTGACTTTTAAGTCTATTCTAGTAATTTAGGAGTACCTTAAACCCAACACTAATTCCTTGTAAATATGGTGCTATTTTATTTATTATTTTAATTTTAAAAATTTTGTAGGTGTCATGCTTTCCCCCATCCCTTTCCCACTTGCACCCACCCTCAAACCCCCCTCCCTTGACCTTCACCAAACTGTTGTTCCTGTCCACGGGACTGGGATCTTAACATATCTTTTTAATTATTTATTTTATTAGCAATTAACATAGTATCTCACACAGAACAGACACAACATTAATTCTTATTAAAATGAATTTAGTTCTATTTTGCTTTTTTAATTTCTGTTCCTACTTTTTTTTTCCATCTCCTACCTTTTCCTTTGGACATTTAGTTTTCTTAAAAAAGAACTTGTGTTGTGCTATTTTGACATCTCCTGAAAAAATAACACTGTGGCTCTGTAAACACTGGTGTGAAGACTCTTTCCAGGACATTGAGCTTTTATTGACTTGTAGGTCTAAATTAGTAAGCCTTAAACCATGGTCATTCTCCTGTGCTCATCTTCATTGTTGATTTGCTTTTGGTTTTCCTTTTCTTTTTTCCCAGCGGTCATTTATCATTACTTGACAGCAAGGTTCAATGCATAACAGAAAACAATTCCTTTACTACTTGGAGAATGGAAAGCTTAATGTTGATTATAAAATAAAAGAATAACAAGTTTTAACATGGAAAACACGTTAGTGAAATATGGAATAAAATAAGCATATCTTTTTTTTTTTTTTTAATGTATCTTTATTGATTTCAGAGAGGGGAAAGGAGAGGGGGAGAGAGAGACAGAAACATCAATGATGAGAGAGTCATTGAGCGAGCCGCAACCTGGGCATGTGCCCTGACCGGGAATCGAACCCTGATCACCTGGATCCTAGGTCGATGCTCAACCATTGAGCCATGCCCGGACAAAATAAGCATATCTTAAGATATTTTATATAAGTATTATCTAAAATGTTAAAAAGTAAAATTGATTCTCTTCTGCTCATGTGTGCTCAACATACTGTCTAGTCTCCCCAGTGACTTTTCCAGGCCATAGATTAATTTCTCAAAAGATGTATAGGTTATTATGGAATTTAACAGTAATTAAAAGGAATGCATTTTTATCTCACTGATAAATTATTATTGGAATCAATTACTCAGTGAAACAAAGGCATATCAGAAAAATACAAAAGTGTCTATAAAGTATGAAGGGACAATAGAAATAAATGGTCTTCACAGAATAATGACCAGCACTGTGTCACATCTGTACTTCGGGCATATACTTATTGTCTTAGCCCACTTGGGCTGTTACAGAATACCCGAGACTGGGTGGCTTATAAACAATAGAAATCTATTTCTCACAGTTCTGGAGGCTGGGAAATCCAAGGTCAATGTGCTGGCAGATTCAGTGTCTAGCGAGAGCCTACTTTCTGGTTCATTGACTGCCATCTCCTATCTGCGTCCTCACGTGGCAGAGGGTGTGAGGGAACTTGCTTTCATAAGGGCATTAATCCCTTTCATAAAGGCTCCATTCTCATGAACTAATCACCTCCCAGTGGCCCACACCCTAACACCATCACAGTGAGGTTAATATCTCAACATATGGATTTTGAGGGGACACAAACATTGAGTCTATAGCACTTATATATGAAGCATTTGGATGGCAGGCTGCTTTTGTTCTTCCCCTCTCTGTGAGAAAACTAATTGAGATGTGAATGTAATTAGGGCAGGAGACTGGATAAAAAGCTTTTATATTTATCTTTGGTGGTAAACCTAGTTCTTGTTCTGTCAAGCTCTTCTTTCCTTACTGTTATTTTTATTTTTTGGCTGGGGGGTGTTTGTTTCCCAATAAGTATAAGAAGAGTTTAAAGAATGTTCATTACACAGTAATATTCATAAACAAAACGCCACAACATATTTTCTAAAACTTATGATATAGAAAATGCATATAAATTGGAGAAACATTTCTTAGACATATGTTTTCAGGTGAACAGGAAAATACAACCTACTAGAAATTTTTTCTGAGACTTCAAAGGTGTAGTTTTCTAAGGTAAAAGGCTTCTGAACATATGGTATCCAGAGAGAAAAGTGCCCTTAGAATGACTGAGGGTAGAGAGTTAATTGCTTAAGGCTCGAAAAGTTGTGGATCAAACATACTAAGAACAGTGATCTAAACCTCACCCTTAGGGATTTTTAAAAAATGGGAAATTGTCTCATACATTTCTATTTAAGCATTATCAATGATTGTTATTTTGTGAGAAATTAACAATTTTTTTCACTGAAAGTCTGCCATCTCTCTGGGAAATAGGAATCTTATTGGGGTTTTCCCGTTTAAGCTTTATTTTGACAGATACCTCATCTTGACAGAGGTTCAAATACCAATTCCTTTTAGGCATTATATGTGTGAAACACTATGTTGGGTAAGGACATGTAAATATATATAAAAACATGCACTTTTCCTGCTCTTAAATATGCAAACTGAAAGTAAGAGCAGACATCACCCAATACTGTAACAAAGGATACAAAATACCATATAACAGGATGCAGTTACTGTTCCAGGGCTATAGGAATTTTGAAGAGAACTAGATTAATTCTGACGGGAAAACTTTTCATGGTGGCCAAGGGATTTGAATTAGGATTTCCATCTTGGAAAAATCTGGATTTAAGGAGAATTAATGTTCTAAGGGAAATGGATTATGAAGGCCAAAACACTAAATCAGGAAGGTGAAAGATACATGAGGAATTTTGTTCAGATTGCTTAAAATTAAAATTCAGTGAAAAGGGAGAATGATAGGCACTTTGGAGTAGAGTTACGGAGTGGTTTTAAGTTATGAATTTCTGGTTTAAGCATTGAAATAGGAAGTGTTAGTGTTTATGATAATAAATAACTACAGTTAAATAGACATTACTTGGATGTATAAGGATAGAAACAGATTTTATTTATGATAAATACTTACAAAAACTGTAAGATTTTGACTTAATATATAAATCTAATTTTTTCACTGTCATCCCATAGGACATTTTACTTGATTTATTTACTGCAGGTTTGGGTCTGTGGGCAAAGTTACTGACAATATTTGACTATTTTGTTGTTGTTGTGTTAGATTTGATCAATTTTGGCATTTAAAACAAAGCTCTAGAATTTAGGGGTACTGACATGGTTTGGCTATGGAAGGAATCCCCTTGGATCTTCTCTGTTAGAACATTTCAATGTCAATTGCAACAAATGTCCTCAGGATGTGTCTTAGGCGAATACTATGAAAAATTGCTATGGGGAGTACCTTCCATTATACTTCACAAAAAGTTTGATGGGGTTATTGAAAAAGAAACACATGGGTATAACTAAAGTAAGTGTTCTGGTGTAACCTCACTGGTAAGTGGTTTCATTGAGGTCATCCTAGTTACCAACTAAGTCATCTCTCTTAGTTGTTACCAAACTACTTCTAGAAAGATCCTTCTGGAAGCTCTGCCTTCTTGCTTTTCAGCTATTTCTAGGGCTTTACAGCACAGTAATCTCTAAATACAAATACAAACATTTTGTTCCTATGAAAAAGTGTGTGTATATAGATGCCAAAAAACCACTTTTATCCAAAATACTACATCTCATGACCATGGTAAGATATAACCTAAAAATTTTTCCTATCTTGTGTTAGTTCTGAGGCTGTCATAAATAGGAAACTTCATCAAAAGTTTCAAAAGAAGCAACACAAACTTCAGATTCTAGTTCCACTGAAATCAATTTCAAGGCAAACATGAAAATAAGGTTTGTAATATATTCTTTAGCTTTTCCAAAAATATATGCATCAATGTAGAAGAAAGTATGATAAATAATATACCTTTTAGCATGGCTTTATTTCAAATCTCATTGGAAAAAGAAATAAAACACTTTAGGTATTAGTTTTTAAACATTACAAAATTATTATGAAGAAATATATAATGCTGTTACTACTCATTTACACTGCCCTGCTATCAATGAGCATAATCTTGGAATAAGGTAATTAAGCCCCATCTTCAGCTGTCCCTCCTAGCTCTCTTTAGCTTTCACTCTCATATATCTACATTTAAGAATAAAATGGCAAATAAAATATGATTTTTGAAAGAGACTATAGGGTGGTATATAACTATTTATTTATGACTGGAGAATAGAACCATAGTTGTATTACTGAATCAAATATTTCATTTATTTTTTTGGACTTTGGTCCTTGTGGTTTGGGCCTGAGTGCAGAAAATGGGAGAGCCAAAGTAAGTACATAAATTCAAGAGGAAAGTGAAAATATAGGCCCTTAAAGATTAGTTAGTGGAAATGTTATTATTTTCACTAGATAGAATCTTAGTGACCACTGGAACTTAGCTTTGAAATACATCTTATCTGAAATAGAGAAAACAACAACAACTTTAAAATAAAATAAAAATTGGAGAACAAATTGATTTGGGTTGATAAAAATGCAGATATGAATTTGAAATATTTTAGATATACATTAACTTATCTTCATAATAGGTAAGAAATAAATGAAACACTTTTATTTTTAAATGTTAATTTACTTCTATTATATATTCATTTTATTCAAAATTATAATTTAGATGTTTAGCAAATGAATAACGTGTCAACATAATTAATTGAAAAATTGTTCACCCAGTTGCTTGTAGAACAAGTAGCATTTAGTGATGTGCCAACAAAAAATATAAGTTGGGACCTAAGCTTTATATGCATACATACACAATCATAAAATAGACCAGAGACAATAAGGAGAGGAGGAAGGAAAAAAAAAATTCAAGAGTAGTATTTTTGAGTTACCTCATTTTTACCTAAAAGACTCCACTAAGAAAAAATCCAGGATATCTGAATAAGCCTGGGTCTTATGTTATAATATTCCATCTTGGGTCCAGGATAGCAGCA
Organism: Miniopterus schreibersii; assembly: GCF_964146895.1. NCBI lineage: Eukaryota > Metazoa > Chordata > Mammalia > Chiroptera > Miniopteridae > Miniopterus > Miniopterus schreibersii. The sequence continues at coordinate 117,280,708 of NC_138102.1, forward strand.
AAAATATACTTAGAACAGTGAGACAAGGAAGAGCATAGAAGAAGAAACAGGAGAGCCCAGGCTATGCTGCTTTGGCTCCCTGAGGAGTCAGAGAGAAGGGGGCCTTCCAGACAGGTTCAGGGGGTAAGCACATGATGAGCTGCTGCTGCCTGTTGCTCCCCTTTTGCAAGTCTCCTGGGGCCCCCTCAGAAAGAAGAAGGGGGAAGGAGATGGTACTGGCCTGCTCCCCTGGGGGAGAGTGTGAGCCAGGGCCTTTGTCCTGAGCATATTTATCTCTCTCTTGCAGGTGGGAATCTTAGGGGAGGTCTCAGGGGAGGGTCTCAATAGAATATTTGCCAGCTTCGCAGGGGTGCTCTTTCAGGATCCTGGTCTCCACTGATTGGTCGGTGCCAGGGCAGGAGATTGTTTGTCAATGTAGCTAGTCCTGAGGCAGCCACTGTGTCACTTGTCTGGTTTTGCTGTTTTTTTGGACCTGGAGCTGAAATACAGCTGAGGCCTAGATGTTATCTTTAGGGAGGAAACACTCAGGGGGGTCTAAACTGCATGACCAGCCATATGCTGGGGGAGGATAGGTTACTTTGGGGACAAGGTTCTTGTTTTCCCAGTTTTGCCACTTGCTAGGCATCTGGGGCTTTGTGCCCTGATGAAGTCTGTACCTGGCCCATGGTCCTTGCTCTGCGCATGTCTCTCTAACATAACCCTTTTGAACAAATACCATTTGTGTAAAGAAAGGCTGATTGGGATCTGATAGGACATGGTTTTTAGCCCAAAATTCTTTAAGCATTTGGAATAGAAGGCAGGCAAACAGCTCTAAAAAACTCCCTCAGAGATTGTAAAGCAAATGTCCATTATGACTATAAGATCTAAGGCAGGGGGAAAAATCAGGAAAATCAAAATATACAATGGGATTATCAGTGTTTTCATAGGGATCAGCCATTCAAGGTACATGATATAATCTTATTTATCAACTAAATACTGAGTAAAGAAAAAATAATAGCTTTTATTTGGAAAACAAAAGCATGAATCTTTTGTTTTAATAAAAAAAATATACAGTATTTTCTGTTAAGCCCTATGCAGAACATTGGTATAAATAACTCTAACGTGTTAGTGCCATTATTAAATTATATTTAAGGATTTTTTTTTCTTATGTGGAGGAGGATTTACCTTCTTAAAGTTGTATGATTAGGTCAATTCACATTTAATATAAGCCTAATTAATAGAACTAATTAGATTATCTTACCTATCAATTGGCATGGATAAGCATATTTCACTTAGCAATTTGGCTGACTTGGAAATATATTTGGGCACAGAAGTATAAGGGCCAACTTAATTAAAGGATGCAATATTCCTATATAGGCTTAAATGACATTGACCTTCACAAAGCATAATTAAATTCTCTCTCTGATGATCTTTCATATGATTATTGTAGCCTTTTGTAAATGATGCACTTAAACTATGCTTTTAGAAAATAGCTTCAAATTGTGTTGCTTATAGACAGGAGGACGCTGCAGTCACCTATTTAAAAGAAAATAATTCTTATATTAAATGCACATCAATGTACTTGCATTAGTTGCAATAGCAGCTGTACTGACAAATATATCATATTAAAATAATTTACTTAAAAATACTTCTCATCAGTTGCAAAAATTGCATGAAAATTTTAAAAATATGAATTTTCTTTTTCTTTTTTTCCCTAAATACGTTTCTATTGATTTCAGAGAGAGGAAGGGAGGGAGAGAGAGATAGACACATCAATGATGACAGTCATTGACCGGCTGCCTCCTGCATGCCCCCTACTGGGGATTGAGCCTGCAACCTGGGCATGTGCCCTGACCAGGAATCAAACCATGACCTCCTGGTTCATAGGATGATCAACCACTGAGCCATGGCCGGGTATGAATTTTCTTAATGAATGCATCACAGTTCATTCACAAGAGAAACAAAGTAAATGTGATAGTGTATACATAGGCAAGAATTCAAAAGCAGAATTCAACAAAGATTTACCTTAGTTAAATTTTAAAATAACAATTTTTATGCTGTGATTTTTTAATAGTTCTCCACTGTCCTCAGCTCAAAACACCTAAGTATTAGGAAATAGAAAGTTCTATTATTTACATCTAATTATAAATACAAATGGCCTATGACCTCAGGAGTCATACTACATTTTATTTCTTATTTATGTATGTATGTATGTATGTATGTATTTTACTGATTTTGCAACTTCTCACTTTTAGAAAGGAGGATATCAGAGCTATTCCCCATGAGTGACTCTATCACTTCACTCATGTCTCAACTATTTTTATAGCTTGGCCGTAGCTCAGAAACCTAACAGCAAGAATACTGACAGAATTCTGCATTTGTAACTGCCTGGCTGAATTCAAACTTTTAAAATTCACTAAAGGGTCAGTTGATACATGTTAAAAATAGCAGTATTTTGGATCATCAGGCAACTCAATATTTCATGTTGTGGTTTCAATAAGATCTCAAAGATTTCCCCAACCTTGATAGTGTTACTTTGACAAGTGTACATACATACACACGTACACACTTAAAGTGATATAATGTGAATTCTGAATCATCAATATGAAAATCAATCAACTATACAGTATTTTGGCCAAATTCAGGGAAAGAAATTTGAAATTGCTTTAAAAATAGCCACAGCAGCCAACCACGTAGTTTACAACTTGCGAGGAGCACGCTAAGTGAATATGTGCATTCTCTCATGAAATGCTTCAAAAGCCTTGTGAGATATGTTAGAAATTATTGAATTATAATTTAGAATATAGAAATTAGAAATATTGATACTATAGAATTATTCTATAATTTAAAATGTATATCATAGATATGTAAACAGACACAGAAAAATTAAGTAAGTAATCCAAAGAAAGTCTCTGACATAGTGATTAGACATGCAATTACTTGAACTCAGTCAGTCTAATTCTAGAAACTGTACTTTCAGCTACTATATTATGATGCCTCCCTTTTCTGATATATCAGGCAGTTGTTCACAGAATATTTTATATCTTCTATGAAAGAATCACAATGGTCAGTGATTCTAAAATCTGATAATGATAATTCACAGATATTTACTCCATTTATTTTGAAAAATATTCCATATTTTTTTTAACGAGGATATGTATGGCTAAGCCACATATGTTTAAATATTCTCTTTGTCTAACTAAGATATTTTTTTGTTCTGTTTTGTTTTTTGTTTTTTTTTAACATGTGATTGATAAAATCATCCTAAAATCTAAGTTCACATGGACCATAAATGAAAACTGAGGCAACTGGCTGACTATGTCAGGAAAATTAATGTATATTTTTACAGAAATAAGTATTTTTAAATTTATTTTTATTTAAGTATAGTTGGTATACAATCATAATAGTTATATTAATTTCAGCTATACAATATTCAATATAGTGATTCAACATTTTTATACCTTACGATGTGGTCACAATGTAAATTTACCACAGTATATTGATTTCCCCTTTTTACCCATCTTTTGACCCCTTCCTTCTGATATATAAGTATTTTTTTTTATTTAAATGTCTAAACTCCTCAGTTAAAATTTTTGTACCAAGTAGGTTCATACAGTTAAATAAACTTCATAGAGTTTATCCAATTTTGAAAATTTAATGCTATGATTCATTTTCTAAATTGGGCTACTTTTATGGGTAGATGAAATGTTCTTACCCAATAGAGACCACATTTAACAAAGAGGGCCTAAATGTCTATATTAATTTTATTAATATGGTTTTAACTTACCAAACTAACACAGGACTGCAGGCCCATTTCAAAGTATTTTATCTCCAATGTAAACACAGTGTGGTTCGTCATTTGTCCTAGGTGAGTATGTATGTCTCTAGTAGGATGATTTTATGTACTGCATTTTATGTTTACTTCAGAAAAGATATATATTTTTAAAATCTGAGCTATGCTTTACTGTGGTGGTGTGACTGTAAAGTTATTAATCTTACATACCTGATTTCTGCTCTCACTTTGTGGTAGCAAACTGAAAACTAAGGTTAAAAGAATATGGTGATTTTAAAAGTCTTAGTACCACAGAACTCAAGAATCAATTAAAATAATAATAAAGGTATATCTATGAAAAAGGTATTAAAATTACAGTGACAAAATGAACTAAAGCAAAATATAGACAAACTCATAGATAGTGAGCAGAATGACAGCTGTCTGGGAGGTTTGGAGGGCTGTGTGGGGAATGGAGGGACTGAACAAAAAAGAGAAAAAAAATGAGAAAAAGCTCATAGACACAGACAATAGGATGGTGATTGCCAGGGGAAGGGGAGTTGGGGGAGGCAGAGGAGAGTATAAGGGTGTAAATGATGATGGAAGGAGACTTGACTTGGGGTGGTGAACACAGAATACAGTGTACAGATGATGTGTTGTACAATTGTGTACCTGAAACCTATATAATTTTGTTAACCAGTATCACTCCAATAAATCCAATAAAAATAAAAATAAATAAAGATAAAATAAAATTACAGTGACCTTTTAAAATATAAATAAAAAATAAATAAAATTACAATGACCTGCTTCTGGAAGATGGAAGTCAACTATGTGCTACAAATTGTAGTTTTTGGAAATACTAAGTTAAGTAACTTTTTAAAAACTGTTGGGACTCAAAGACTATGTCAGCTTCTGTAAGGCTGATATGAAAGTAATATCTGGAATTAAACAAAAGGATCAACTTTTACATATTGAAGATGACTCAGAAACTGTTGTTATCTTTGGAACAGTATGCTTATATACTAGGGTGAGAACAGTTGCATGTTAACTGTATATTTTTGTAGAATCCTTAGGATTAATCAACTTTAAATTAATGTATATTCATATTATTGTTAAATATAATGTGCAAATTTTGAAGAAGAAACTAGAAATTACTTGGAGTCAATTTAGAAGTCATTGATCATATTTTAATTTTTATATTGTTTTTTGTTTTTTTGTTTTTGTTTTTTAAATATATCTTTATTGATTTCAGAGAGGAAAGGAGAGGGAGAGAGATAAAAACATCAATGATGAGGGAGTCATTGATCGAGCCCGCAACCCGGGCATGTGCCCTGACCGGGAATCGAACCCTGATCGCCTGGATCCTAGGTCGACGCTTAACCGCTGAGCCCCGCCCGGCCGGGCTTAATTTTTATATTGTATGTATCATTTTTAACCAGTCAGTTAATTTCTTTGAAAATAATTTCTTTTTTATCTGCCAAATTAGAGAAATAACTAATATATGTATGTTAAAACTAAAAGCTGCCATTTGATCTAAATATTAAAAGAGATTGAAAAAGTACACTTAAAAATGACCCTCTTATATGAATATGACTTCATATTTGTTAATATTGGTAGGTTGAAAGTAAAAATATGGAAAAATATACTACACACACATAAATTTTTAAAAAGAAGTGGTCATATTAATATCTGATAAAGTAGACTTTAGAGCAAACACAATTACTAGAGATAGAGAGACACTACGTAATGGTAAATGGATCAATCCCCCAGAAAGATATAATAATATTTTTTGAAGTACACTTTATTTAGTTAGGATTTCTAAGTTGGGCAGTTTTTTCCTGTCCACTACTCTATTTTTTTATCTTTATTGTTGAAAGTATTGCAGTTGTCCCCTTTCCCCCCATTGATCCCCCCCCCTTCCTTCATGCCCCATAATTCTTCCAGTTCTCATTATTCCTGGAAAGAATTCAGGTGTCATCCTATTTGTTCCCTACCTGATTATCTCTCTTTTATCTCTGGCACATTTTAGAAAATGTTTGCCCATTTATCTTCTTATGTAGCTTTCTCCCCTCTGTTTTCATTCTTCTATTTGTTCTATAATTAGACATATGTTAAACTTCAAGTCATAGATAACTGAGTTCAATAACCCTTAGTCCTAAATTATTTAGTTCTGGGTTTTTAATACAATTGTGTGTTTTTGTATGTGTGTTTAAGACTGTTTAAACACTGTTTTTTTTAGAAGTTTTAGGTTTACAACAAAATTGAGAAGGCAGTAGAGATTTCCCACATACTTTGCCCACACACATACATAGCCTCTCCTGTTTTATTGTTTTGTTTTGTTTTTCTTGTCTTTTTTTTTCTTCTTTTTTTTTTTACCAAGGGTGAACCTACATTGACTCATCCTAATCACCCAAAGTCTTTATTGTATCTTAGGGTTTACTCTTGGTGCCATACATTCAAGGGATTTGAACAACTGTCCAAATATATAATGACATACACTCATCATTATAATATTATGCAGAGTATTTTCACTGCCCCAAAATGATTTTTTTATCATTCAGTTTTCAAAGCTTTCCCCATGTGTAAATTCATTATTTCCATCTTTATTGATATATTTTAGGTAATCTGCTTGCACAAAACCGTATTTTCCAATACACAATAAAATGTATGTAGTATTTTGGAAAGAACTTGAAATATGTAGTTGAATTTAGAAATCCAGCTGTACAGTAGCTTTTGAAAACATCTACCCATTTAAAATAAGAATAATAAACATTATTTTTCAGTATTTTTAAGATGACTACATGAGCAGTATATGCAAAGTGCTTGGCTTAGCACATGGTTATCTTTATTAATATAAATAATTACATTACAGAAATCAGAGGAGTGTTCTAAACACATTCAGGAATACAGATATTAAAACTACAATTTCCACTCTGGCATTGATTTTTCTGTCTGACTCTCACCTTCTCTCTGACAGCTCTGGAAATATTTAACCAGAGCTTTCATGTGAATTAACTAGTAAGTGGTTTTATGCTACTCTATTAAGTGTATTAAGGTGGTGGGTACCCATCTTACTAAGACAATGTGATGTTTATTTAAGAAAATACAACACACATAGTCACCACAGGCATTTTAACTTATTTATTTATTTATTCTGTTCCATCCTCACAGCTGATATTTCTTATATCTAGCAATACTCATATCTCAGAATAGAATTTCAATGAGTAAAGACAGAACATAAAATAGAGAAAAGGGCTTGCCTTTTTTTCCAGGCATCAAACTGTTTGAAAGCTTCCCTTGTTTTTATTTTTTAAAAGGGGTTTTCTTTCATTAATACAGTTTATAGTATGTGCACATGTTTTATTGCCCTACTTATGAATATGTCTATTAGACAAACACACTATTTTTGTTTTTGGTCTGCTTGCACCAAGGAAAATTGAGAGAGGATGAGAATTCATTATACAAAGGACTGTGGGAAGGAAGAAGTCATGAGAGGTTTTTTGTAACATAATTAGATAAAAAATAGAAATGCTTTTAATAAAATTTATAAAAAGTTAATTAATACATCCTGATGTTGCAAAATCAGATATGACAAAGCCTGTAGTTTTTATGTCATTCTGTTTATTTACATTACAGGAAGACTTAAAAAACTAAAATATCTCTTTGCTGTTAAATTGTCATATATCTAGATAAACTCTTGTTTTAATTACTTGAGTCAAAGATAGTAAGTGCTAATAATTTACAGGTATTTGCCAAAGTGACCCTCACTATTTGGGTTGTTTTTTATTAGTTGGTTTCCACTGAGGAAAATCTAGAGTCTACTTTTTCTAAATCATCCCTTTTATCAAATCTTAGAACAATTCATCCTGCTTGATTGACCATTTCTTAATGGGCAGCTCATTAAATTTTTTACATTTTTATTGAATTTATTGGGGTGACATTTGCTAATAAAGTTATATAGGTTTCATATGTACAGTTCTATAATACATCATCTGTATATTGTACTGTGTGCCCACCACCCCAAGTCAAGTCTCCTTCCATCACCATTTACCTCACCTTTACCCTCTTCATTTTTATAACATCTTTTTTCATTGCTGAATGGCTCTGACTTAAATCACAACAACAAAATCAATTATTTTTTAATTTATCCAAAATATATTTTCCTGTCACTTTTTATCTAAATCAATCAATCTATCTACATATCTAAAGATAAGTGTAGGTATATATAGATACCTATATATGTATTTATATATGTATACTTATATATTTGTATTATGTCTACATCTAATATGATTGGGAAGCAATTAGATTACCTACAGGAGAATTATAGACAGAAAAGAAGGGCAAAATCCTCTGTCCAATAAGTGAATACTTGACTGAATGAGTGACATTTGAGACTATTGATAAATTAGATTTTGACAGGTTTATGAGAGCCTCTTGGTAAGTTTCCTGTTGTTTTACTGAAGTGGACATGGAACTAGCTAAAAATAATATTGGCAAGAAAGCTAGTACTCATATGATTTTAGAATCTCTAAGAACATAATAGCAAAATCAATGATTTCTGTTAAGTAGAAACCTGTGTGTGGTATGGTCTCAGGGACTCTGAGCTGACTCTACCTGTTAACGGAGTCAGTGTTTCCATATTGTCTGGGTGTATTCCAGATTAAATTGGCTGAGCCTGGACTATATTAGTGGTTCTATAATAGCAAAATTGCATCTGGAGACCATACGCACACTTTCTTCCTTACCAGTTTTCACTTGGTTGTATTTATTGAACTTAGAGAAGTGCTGAGTGAGTCATGGCAAGTTGCCTGTCAAGTGAAGGGTGCCATCCAGCCTAGTGGAAGTCAGAAAAGGGACTCAGTATCTTTATATGTAAGTGTCTGGTAGATAACAACTTTGCTATTTCACAATTGTGTATGTAAGCAATAAAGTCACTTTTATTAGATATACAAAATTATAGTTAGAGATTTTTAGTCATTTTTATCTTATGTGGGAATGCCTTCCATCCAAAATTCCATTGAGATGTCCACTCAGACTTTCTGCATGTTTTCAATACAAGGGTACGTGAGTTAAACACTTCCGTTGTTCAGTTGTTACAATTGTTTGCTATTTTTTAAATTTTTTATTCTGGATTTATAAGAAAAGTAGAAAAAAACTAGCCTATCTGCCAAATTTGCAAAAGAAAAAAATGTTGAGAAATAACATTTGTGGGTTCCAGGTACAGGTGATTTCCTTATGAAATTAAAAGTTGTACTGAAAAAACTCTGTGATCCTGTCTTTCTAAAACACTATATATGTCAGTTTCTGAAAAAATAAAATTTCAGATCTTTTCACAAGATCTATCTTTTGCATTTCTCAAGTATTGATCTCAGTTCTCTGCTCTAAAACAATGACTCTCAATAGTATGTGTGTGTGCGTGTGTGTGTGTGGTGAGGGGCAAAATTGTCCCTCAATGGGCATATGGCAATGTTTAGAGATATACTTGGTTGCCAAGACTGAAGAGGATGGGTGCTACTGGTACCTAGTGAGAAGAGGCTGGAGATGACTCAACATTGTCCAATGAACAGCAGAGCCCACCACAAATTATCTGGTTAAAACTGTTAATCTTTCCAAGGTTGAGAAGCAGTAATATAAGGCTACACAGAATAAATCTAAGTTTTTAATATACATACTTTTAACTAGAAGTCATATTATTTTCTGCATTTATGAGAGTATATTAACAAATTAAGAAAGTGACTTGAACATGTCACAGAGCTAAAAAATATCCCCCAGTTGACCCCAGATTTATCTGGGTTCATAACCAATGATTTACCTGCTTCTGCACTAGTAAGATAATGTTTGCTTCTTATGTCAAAGCTATCATGAAGTCAGGAATAAATTATGATTCTCCTTATTACTAATTGGTTTCATAGCATTAACCAAAACTGGAAGAATTTTGGAAAGTCCTTCACCATGTTTTATCTCTCTAGCTATAGGGTATCTGCCTAGGTGTTCTTCCACCTATAACGGCATTGCCAAAAACAATTCAATATTTTTTTACCCCTACATTTTATAGGGTGTCCACCAATAACTTTTTCTGCATAACTGTCCCATCTATTGGATAGCAGGAGGGAAAGGAGGGTGGAAACTGAGTCTCCTATAGTTTACTTAAGTCTGTGTCTAGCAAATGTTCATTCCTTGTTTTGAGTATTCCATTTATACAGGCAAATTTGCACAAGGCATAGGGCATAGTTCTAGAAGTCTTTGGTCAGGTTATATTCAGAATTCAAATATTTTTTTAACTCAGTAAGTGAGGAACCTTTTGAATTTTTTAAATAATAAACAAAGTAATGGAGCAGACTAGCCAGACCCAGTTAAATATTTTTGACATCATCTGAGATAGTAAAGAAATACTGGAGATAAAAGTGGGACACGTGCTACCCTTGATTTCTAGAGGGCATGAAAACCTTTGTAGGACAAAACTGATAGAAACTTGAAATCTGAAATGCAAATTGTGAAACATAAACTACCACTCTATTTTGGTTTGCTGTGGTAGTGTAAAAAACAGTGTTTGAGTTTTTTGTGTTTTGGTTTTTTTTAATAGAAAAGCAGACCATGAGAAGTTTTGTATAGTCAGCTCAGTGATTCCTTAACCAAACCTTCTCCATCAGGTTGGTGTTCCACCTGCACACACATTTGCCAAAGTTTTGAAATCCCCAATGGAAACATGTATTTCTTACTCTTCAATATTTGACATTTTATTCATGAGGTTGAATGGTATCATTATAATATCACTATATTTTTAAAAATACTGACTGATTTCTTATAAATATCTTTCTTGCTTATAAAAATTTAGTTTTGAAAGCAAATTTAACTATTGAAACATTTCCAACAAGCCTATGTCTTCTTCACTCTTATATTCCACCTGCTCTCTAAACTCTCCTCCCTGATTCAGTTCAGAAACAGTCTTGTCAGGGAGGAATTTTTTTATCTTTTATTTAGGTAGCAAAAGTGAAAACAAGAAACAGCTGAGGTGGAGCCCTTAGCAATTATAAGACATGTAAAGTGCTTCTAGGAAAGCACAGGGACCTCGCAACAAGAATGATAGATGCTCAGGAGCAAGGAGCAATAGCAATTATCCTGAAGAGGGCTTGAGCACAGAATTCGGACTCTGGAATTTGTTCTGCTTAAACTTGTACCTCCAGGTTGCTGAACATGAGCTGAGTTCCCTTGTCTTATTTCATTTAACAGTATATTTTCTAAACTTTTCTCAAAATATCCTAATTTTGAATGTGTTCTTAACAAATTTCTAATCATTAATATGATTTTGGCTGCTTATGAATTATTTCATTGTTTAAATATAATTTTAACATGTTTTATTTAGTTATTTTAAAATTTATATCTAATCATCATGTAGTTTATACAAAAACAAATACTCTTTGCTACAACAAACACACAATGAAAACCTATATATCATCCTACATCTGCTTTAAGTTGAGAGATCTAGTAACTGCTTATTGAGCATCCCCAAGTACTCATGAATTCATATCCTTGTATGTATGTGTGATTATCGTATCTTTCTAATATGAATTCATATGAATACAGAAGTCACTATTTCTCACTTTTCTCCACAGACTATTATCTCTCAAAACAACTCATTTCATTTTTAGATATGTGTAACTTTCATCTCAAAAGCTTTTACTATTTAATTAAACTTCAATATGATGGATCCAAATAAACATAGCTGCAACTTAATTATTTTAATTAAAATTCAACAGATCCCAAACAGATCCTTAAATATGTGTTCTACAGTCTTTTATATAATGACTTATTCATATTTGTATCCATTCAGATCTAATTTAGTATTTAGACCAAATCAGGCATTAGATGTATGGTTATTTAAGCCTGTATATTTTCTGGAAAAAAAGAGAAATTGGATATCTCAAGCAATCTACAATTTACAATGGAAAATTTTAGGCTTGAGTGTTATGTTCATGCATATAACTTTTTGAAATCTTTGTTGTTGAGAGTATTATCTGTCCTTTTCCCCCTTGCACCCAAGCACCTGATTCCCTCCCCGCCCCAGGCCTTCAGCTTCCTATTGTCTGTGCTCGTGGGCAAGGCATATACGCATATAAGGTCTTTGATCGATCTCTTAGAGCCCTCTCTGCCCACATACCTCTAAGATTCATCAGTCTGTTCCATGTTTCCATACTTTTGGTTCTATTCTACTCATCAGTTTATTGTGTTCATTAGAGTCAACATGTAAGTGAGATCATGTGATACTTGTCTTTCTCTGCCTGGCTTATTTCACTTCGCATAATAACTCTCCAGGTCCCTCCATGCTGTCTCAAAGGGTAAGAAGCCCTTCTTTTCTACAGCTGCAGAGTATTCCATGGTGTAAATGTACCCTGGCTTTTCTATCCATTCATCTTCTGATGGGCATTTGGGTTGTTTCCAGAGTTTAGCTATTGCAAATAACGCTCCTATGAACATAGGGGTGCATATATTCTTTCTGATTGGTGTTTTGGGTTTCTTAGGATATATTACCAGAAGAGGGATCACTGGGTAAAATATACAAAGTACTCATACAACTCAACAAAAGGAAGACAAATAATACAATTAAAATATGGTCAAAGGACCTGAATAAATACTTCTCCAAATGGAACATTCAAATGGTCAAGAGACATATGAAAAAGTGCTCAATGTCACTAATCATCATAGATATGCGAATTAAAATGACAATGAGATACCACCTCACACCTGCCAGAGTAGCTACCATCAACAAATCAACAAACAAAAAGAGCTGGCGAGGGTGTGGAGAAAGGGGAACCCTGCTACACTGCTGGTGGGAATGCAGACTGGTGTAGCCACTATGGAAAACTGTGGAGTTCATGCATATAATTTTAAATTGAAAATGCATAGGTGAGATAAATGGTGATAGAAGGAGACTTGACTTAGGGTGATAAACACACAATACAGTGTACAGATGATGTTTTGTGGAATTGTGCACCTGAAATCTGTATAAGGTTGTTAACCAGTATCACCCCAATAAATTCAATAAAAAGGAAAAAATGAATAATACACAACTTTTGCCATTTAAATTTTATAAATAAAAATCCAGAGCATAGTTGAGGATTTCCACACAATTTATTCAAAAGTTTTTTCCTATTTCTTTTGAGATTAAACACACTTCCACTTCTATTCCATCAATGTGTTTGGCTTTTCAGACTAATCAGAAGTTTTCAAAATATAGTGATTACTTGAAATTAACCAACTGCTTTCTGCTCTGTAAATCTGGAATTAATTCTGATATGTATAAGTAGTGAATGAAATCTGAAATATTTCAATGAAATTTGAAGTAAAATATGTTTATTTCAGTTAGTTTTATTGCCACAATTATTGACCTATTTATGTTGGGACTTCCACAATCATTATTTCAAAAGAAAACAAGAAATATTTTGTTGTTGTTTTGTTGTTTTTTTAAATTTCATTTTAAATGACTAAAAGTTGAAATGAAGAAAAATAAAAAGGCTTTCAGAATCTTCTATTAATACTTATTTTTAAATGCAATAATGATGCATCTAAAATTATATATATATATATATAGTTTTTATTTGAAGCCTTGAGTTTTACTTAAAATTTCTTGATTTTATTTATTTATTTATTTAGTAGAAAATCAAAAAAATACTTTAATTCTAGCCTAACAGAGCCAGGTGCAATGTCTGGGGACAGACTCTGGGTACAATGCTATGTGACCCCTCACACATGTGGCTCCAAGAAGGCCCCTAGGGGCACTTACCTTCAGGGGACCAAACCAAGGGGAAGAGGGGAGGCCCCCAAACCCGGGGTAGGGGCAGGCATGGGGAAAAGGTGCTACTTCTTGGCAAAGGAGATCTTCATGGCATTGTTCTGGGTGATTTTGATGCCCTGTAGGGAGTCAGGAGCAGCCCCTGCCTGAACCTCATTGTCAAACTCCTCCAAGGCGATGTTGTGCCACCCTGGGACCAGCCAGACCTCTTTGAAGCCAGGGAACTGGTTGAAAAGCATGGACAGATGAGCCCATTGGTCTCCTCTGGCAGGTAGGTGAGGAAGGAGATGTGATTTGGTGGGTTTTCTAAAAGAGGCTGAGCAGGTGGCATCTGGCCGGGTATGACCTGCTGTGGGGGCATGGCTCCCGGTGGGATCTGGCCTGGTGCGAGACCTGGAGGTGGGATCATGCCAGGAAGCGGCATTAGGGAGGCTGGCCTGGCATGTGATGCATGATGCAGGGTGCCTGAGTCATTGTGGCATGTCCCGGAAAGGCCCCAGGATGGCTCCCGATACAGGGGTTACTGCCCCCGCCTGCACAGCCTTCTTGTCAGCTGGGGTCTGCTGGCTCTTGGGCTTCCTCTTCTCCTGCTTACGGTCCCGCTCCTCGAAGGTGCCCTTCATTTTGGCAATGATACACCATTCGGTCTTGGCCTCCTGGATGTGCATGGGCTTGTAGTAGGAGAGGAAACCCTGCATGGAGCGCAGGGCGTTGGTGGCACTGCTGACTTCCTTAAAGATGACAAAGGCCTGGCTGCGTGACACCAGGATATCCAGGATCTGGCCAAACTGGGAGAAGATGGCACATAGGGACTTTTTCAGCTCATCCTTCTTGAGATTCTCATTGAGGTTGTTGATATACATAGTGTGGTTGGGGCGGGCCTCCGAACTGCCCTGGAGGGGGGTTGAATTATTTTTGATACTATGTTTTGCTCAGTTCCCTCTAGTCATTTTTTTAATGTTTCTTTATCTTTATTGTTGAGACCATTACAGATGTCCCCCCTTTGAACCCCATTGATCCCCTCCACCCTCCGCCCTACATCCAACCCACCCCCAGGCCCTCCCCACACCAATGTCCACCTCCATGGGCCATGCCCATAAACATACAGGTTCCATGATTAACCTCTCCCCACCCACACCCCCCTCCCCACCTTTCCTCTGAGATCCCTCAGTTTGTTCCAAGCTTCTATGTCTCTGGATACACTTTGTTCATCACTGTATTTTGTTTATTATATTCCACATATAAGTGAGATCATGTGGTACCTGTCCTTCTCTGACTGGCTCATTTCACTTAGCATTTTACTCTCTAGTTCCCTCCATGCTGTACAAAGACCAAAAGGTCCTTCCTCTTCAGAGCCGCATAGTACTCCATGGTGTAATGTGCCACAGCTTTTTTATCCACTCATCTAGTGATGGGCAATTGGGTGGTTTCCAAATCTTAACTATTGTGAATTGTGTTGCTATAAACATAGGGGTGCATAATTTCTTTGTGATTGGTGTTTGGGGTTCCTTAGGATATATTCCTAGAAGTGGGATCACTGGGTCAAATGGCAGGTCAATTTTTAATCTTTCGAGGAAACTCCATACTGTTTCCATAGTGGCTGCACCAGTCTGCGTTCCCACCAGCAGTGCACAAGGGTGCCCTTTTCTCCACAACTTCACCAGCACTTGTAGTTCGTTGACTTGTTGATGGCAGCCATTCTGACAGGTGTAAAGTGATACCACATTGTGGTTTTAATTTGCATCTCCCTGATGCTTAGCGACGTTGAGCATTTTTTCACATGTGTCTTAGCCATTTGTATGTCCTCTTTGGAGAAGTGTCTAGGTCCATTGCCCATTTTTCAATTGGATTGTTTGTCTTCCTTTTGTTAAGTTGTATAAGTTTCATATATATTTTGGATATTAACTCTTTATCTGATGTGTCATTGGCATATATGTTCTCCCATACAGTGGGCTCCCTTTTCATTTTGTTGATGGTTTCCTTTGCTGTGCAGAAGCTTTTTATTTGTTTATTTTCTCCTTAGTTTTTCTTGCCCTAGGATATGTATCAGCAAACATATTGCTATGAGAAATGTCTCAGATTTTACTGCCTATGTTTTTTCCTCTAGGATTTTTATGGTTTCATGTCTTATATTTAAGTATTTTATCCATTTTGAATTTATTTTTGTGTATGGTGTAAGTTGGTGGTCTAGTTTCATTTTTTTTGCATGTATCTGTTCAATTTTTCCAATACCACTTATTGAAAAGACTGTCTTTACTCCATGGTATGTTCTTGCCTCCTTTATCAAATATTAATTGACCATAATGGCATGGGTCAGTTTCTGGGCTCTCTATTCTGTTCCACTGATCAATATGTCTGTTCTTGTGCCAATACCAGGCTGTTTTGATTACAGTGGCTTTGTAGCATAACTTGATATTTGGTACTGTGATCCTTCCAACTTTGTTCTTCTTTCTCAAGATTACCATGGCTATTTGGGGTCCCTTTTGGTTCCAGATAAATTTTCAAAGTGTTTATTCTAGATCGGTGAACTACTCTGTTGGTATTTTAATAGGGATTGCATTGAATTTATAGGTTGCTTTGGATAATATGGACATTTTAATGATGTTAATTCTTCCAATTCATGAACATGGTATATTTTTCCATTTGTTTATATCTTCCTCTATTTCTTTTTTCAGTGTCATGTAGTTTTCTGAGTAAAGGTCTTTCATATCTTTGGTTAAGTTTATTCCTAGGATTTTATTTTTTAGTTACAATGGTAAATAGGATTTTTTTTTTAGTTTCTGTGTCTGAGAGTTCATTATTGGTGTATAAAAATGCCATCAATTTCTGGGTGTTAATTTTATATCCTGCTACCTTGCTGAATTCATTTATTAAATCTAGTAGTTTTCTGGTGGAGTCTTTAGGATTCTCTATGTACAATATCATGTCATCTGCAAATAATGACAGTTTTGTTTCTTCCTCTCCAGTTTGGATGCCTTTTATGTTTTCTTCTTTTCTAATCGCTGTGGCTAGTACTTCCAGTACGATGTTGAATACGAGTGTTGAAAGTGGACACCCCTGTCTTGTTCCTGTTCTTAGGGGAAATGGTTTCAGTTTTTGCCCGTTGACTATGATGTTGGCTGTAGCTTTGTCATATATGGCCTTTATTATGCTGAGGTATGATCCCTCTATTCCCACTTTGCTGAGAGTTTTTATCAAAAGTGGGTTTTGGATTTTATCGAATGCTTTTTCTGCATCTATTGATATGATCATGTGATTTTTGTCTTTCAGTTTGTTTATGTGATGTATCATGTTTATTGATTTCTGAATATTGTACCAACCTTGCATCCCTGGAATAAATCCCACTTGGTCATGGGATATGATCTTTTTAATATATTGCTGGATCCAATTTGCTAATATTTGTTGAGGATTTTGGCATCTATGTTCATCAGGGATATTGGCCTGTAATTCTCTTTCTTTGTAGTGTGTTTATCTGGTTTTGGAATTAGGCTAATGCTGGCCTCATAAAAAAAGTTTGGAAGTGTTCCTTCCTCTTGGATTTTTTGAAATAATTTCAGGAGAATTGGTGTTAATTCTTCTTTGAATGTTTGCTAAAACTCCCCTGTGAAGCCATTCAGGCAGGGCTTTTGTGTGCTGGGAGCACTTTGATTACTGCTTCAACTTCGTCAGCAGCTATCAGCCTATTTAGACTTTCTGACTCTTCCTGATTGAGTTTTGTAAGGTTGTATTTTTCTAGGAATTCATCCATTTCATCCAGGTTGTCCAGCTTGGTGTCATATAGTTGTTCATAGTATTTTCTTACAATACTTTGTATTTCTGTTGGGTCAGTTGTTATTTCACCTCTTTCATTTCTGATTTGGTTTATTTGGGTCCTCTCTCTTTGTTTCTTGATGAGTCTGGCTAAAGGTTCATTAATCTTGTTTATTTTTTCAAAGAACCAGCTCTTGGTTTCATTGATCTTTTGTATTGTGTTTTTAGTCTCTATGTCATTTATTTCTGCTCTGATCTTTATTATTTCTTTCCTTCTACATACTCTGGGATTTTCTTGTTGTTCCATTTCTAAGTTTTTGAGTTGTACAGTTAAAGAGTCTATTAGAAGTCTTTCTTGTTTTTTGAAGTAGGCTTGTAGTACTATAAACTTCCCTCTCAGGACTGCTTTCATTGTGTCCCATAGTTTGGAGTTGTGTGTTCATTTTCATTTGTTTTCAGGAAGTTTTTGATTTCTTTCTTAATCTCTTTGGTAACCCATTCATTATTTAAAAACATGCTTTTCAGTCTTCGTGTGTTTAAATGTCTTTTAGTGTTTTTATTGTAGTTGATTTCTAGTTTCATGCATCGTGATCCAAGACGATGCTTGATATGATTTCAATCTTCTTGAACTTATAGAGACTTATATTGTGTCCTAACATGGTCTATCTTTGAAAATGTCCTCTGTGCACTTGAGAAGAATGTATATTCTGCAGCTTTGGAGTAGAATGTTCTGTAAATGTTGATTAAATCCATCTGATCTAGTGTGTTATTTAGGGTCGCTGTTTCCTTGTTGATTTTTTGTCTGGAAGACCTATCCAGTGAAATCAGTGGGTGTTAAAGTCCCCAAGTATGACTGTATTGCTGTCAATCTCTCCCTTAAAGTCCTCTAGAAGTTATTTTATAAATTTAGGTGCTCCTACATTGCATGCATATATGTTTATCAGGGTTATATCCTCTCTGGATTGATCCCTTTAGTATTATGTTATGACCTTTCTTGCCTCTCGTTATGGTCTTCATTTTGAAGTCTATTTTGTCTGAAATGAGTATTGCTACCCCAGCTTTTTTTTTCATTTCCATTTGTATGGAAATTTTTTTTCCATCCCTTCACTCTCATTCTGTGTGAGTCTTTTGTTCTGAGATGGGTCTCTTATAGACAGCATATAGTTGTGTTATGTTTTCTTACCCATTTAGCCACCCTATATCTCTTTATTGGGGCATTTAATCCATTTACATTTAAGGTTATTATTGAAAGATACTTATCTACTTACATTTTGTTTCTTTATAGTTGTTTATCATTCTCTTTATTTCTATGTCTAATTATAGCAGTCCCTTTAACATTTCCTGTAATGCTGGTTATGTAGTGATAAAGTCTTTTAACCCTTTTTTTTTTTTGCCTGGGAAGCTCTTTATTTCACCATCCATCTTGATTGATAATCTTGCTGGATAGAGTAGTCTTGGTTTCAGATCCTTCTTTTGCATTACCTTGAATACTTCATGCCCTTCCCTTCTGGCCTGTAGAGTTTCTGATGAGAAGCCAGATGACAGCCTTATGGGGGCTCCTTTGTAGGTAACAGTTTGCTTTTCTCTAGCTTCCTTTAAGATTCTCTCTTTGTCTTGGATTTTTCACATTTTAATTATGATATGCCTGGGCATGGGTCCCTTTGGATTCTTCTTACTTGGGACTTTCTGTGCCTCCAGAACCTGTGTGTCTTTTTCCTTGATCAGGTTAAGAAAGTTTTCTGCCATTATTTCATCAAACATGTTCTCTAACCCCCTGCTTACCTTCAACCTCTTCTGGCACTCCTATAATATGAATATTATGTTTTATGCTGTCCCATAGCTCCCTTAGACTGTCCTCTGTTTTTTTAATTGTTTTTGGTTTTTGGTTCTCTGATTTTTTTCTACTCTGTCTTCTAATTCACTGATCTGACCCTCAGCATCTTCTAATCTGCTGTTTATTCTTTCTCTTGTATTCTTTATTTCTGCTGTCATTCTTCATTTCTGACTGGTCATGTTTCATAGTTTCAAAATCTTTTTTCATGCTGTTGAGCATCTTTACAATCAGTATTCTAAACTCTATATCTGAGAGGTTGCTTATCTCTGTTTCTTTTCGCTCTTTTTCTGGAGACTGCTTTTTTTCTTTCATTCAAGGCTTGTTTTGGTCTCCTCATTTTGGCTAAATGTTAGGTAGATCTGCTAGGATTCTCAGTCTTTTTGGAGGGTCTCTGATACAGGCCAATGTCAGACATAATTTGTGACTGGCCCTGAGTACCCTGTTTGGGGATATCAACCACCCCAATCTTGAGGTCTCCATTGCTGGGGTTGAATACATTTGTACAGGATCAAGAAGCACACCAAAGTCTGCTTTTCTAAGGCTCAGGTTTCAAACAGATCAGGCAAAAACTCAAAGCACCCTAAGTTCTGCCTCAGTCTGCAGACTTGTTAATCTGATCCTCTTAATGAGCCTCAGGCTGTAGAAGCTCCACAAGGTGGGGGCAAATAGTTGTTATCGTTCTCTTAACAAGCCTCAGGCTGTAGAAACTCCTCTGGGCAGGGCAAGAGGCCCTCCAGTAGGGTGGGGCAATCGCTTCCCCATCAGGCAAAAGCCAAAAGTTTGCCTCCCAAGAAAGATATCCCTCACAGTCTGGAGGAACGACTCTCCCCAGACTCTCTCCACACAGCTCCATTCCACCCCACTCCCCTTCTTCCAAAGCCGAAGGTGAGTGGCTGCACATGAAACATTGTGCAATGGCTCTGTAAGAGGATGCCTGCAATTCCAGCTGTCTCTCCCTGGCAGATAGAAACCCAGCTGCTTTTCACAGCCAGATGTTATGTGGGCACCTTTCTCAGTTCTGGTGCTCTTGGCTGGGAAGCCCAGCCTGGGGTTTATGCCCCAGAGTCCTCAGTGGGAGCCGCCCCCAGCTGAGATATCCCTCGGGACCTTCAGCTTCTGCCTGTGGGAGCCCAGCCAGCCCGCTCATGTCCGCACTTCCTACCAGCCTCCTTGCAGTCTCCACTTTTCCTCTTTGGTTACGAGGGTGATCTCAAGCTCGTCTTCAGTTGGTTTTCAGGATTTTTTCTCTGTTTTAGTTGTAAATCCAGATTAGTCCAGGGAGAGTGTCAGTGTAGCTTCCACTCAGTCTGCTGCCATCTTGGATCTTGCCCCCTCTAGTCATTTTTACACAGTTCTTTTAATTGTTGCCCTGAATTGCTACCTTCTCTAGTTTTTTGTGGCAGGTTCTGATTTTTGGTTTTTCCATTTAATATACTTTTTTTCAATTTTTTCCCCTGAATCTTATATTTTTCTTTCTAGGGACAGTATTTGTTTTGTTTAGCAATTAATTATTTCATTATATTGAGAATGAAGCAAAACAGAGAGGGTAATAAGTGTTCTTCATTCATGACTGAAACTTGTGAACTGATACGCTTCATTCTAGTATGAGTTCGTGAAGTCTTCCATTTTTACTGAGCACCCACTGATGTCAAAATTCAAATGACTTATTCTGAGCAGTCCCCATCCTTCCCAGACATATAATTATATTTATTTATGTGTATTTATCTAGGAGGTAGATGCTTGGCCTCGAATCATCTTGTACACAGAAATGGGGAGAGAGAAGTGCTGTCAAATGACCTGCCTTCCATATCAGGGCACCTCCATCTCCTCCAGAGATCCCCAAGGTTCAGCATTGGCAGATCACCTTTCTCTTCTTTCTTTAGGCTTCTCTGAGCATGTCCTGTACTGTGGATTCCAGTGCTCTGCTTTATCAGCCAAGACACTTCTAACTATTCTTCTTCCAGGTATTGGTGGAAACCAATTTCCCATTAATGCCCCCCTCCAATGTTCTGTTTATTGATTCAGGTTTATGTTTTTCAAATAATTTTAATGAGGTTCCAGGAGGGTAAGCAGATTAATTTAGTTCCAAATGTTACAACAAAATCCCCAACTATCTTTTTAATGTTATTTTGATTAGTCTGAATCTTTGGCAAGAGGTAGTATCTTACTCATATGTCCTTTCTTAGTTTTGGCATAGTGTTCAGTTCAGAGTTGGCACTCAGTGATGTTCATTTGAGAAATTAATATTTCTCTGCAAAGGTTCCTTTTTTCTACATTCTTACTGTTCTTAAGATGTTGAAAGAAATTCTCTATCTACATGTGTGTATGCATTCTTGTTTTTCTATAATTCCCCAACAAGACATCTAAGAAAATGTCACTGAACTTCCTCTAACTCATTCCAGTTTTGTTAAACACATATCCATCACACCATGGGCTTTGGAAGGAGAGTAAATTAAGAGCACCAAAATGAAAATATTTTTAATATGGGTTAATTATTAAATATTCCCAAGTGGTTTATGTCATTAATCAAGAAATCCATTAACTTAGCTATTCAAACATATTTAAAAGAGGTTTAGAAGGAATTAGGTAATTGTGGATGAAAACAAACATGTCAAAATTAAATTTAGGGCAAAACCATCATATGTCCAACATTTATTTGTGGTTAAAAACTGGACAGGTACATACAAAGAAAATAAAACCCGACCACCAACTTATGCCATACACAAGAATAAACTCGAAATGTATAAAAGACTTAAATATAAGTTGCACAACCATAAAAAGAAAACATAGTCAGTAAAATATCAGATATCTCTCATAGCAATATGTTTGCTGATATATCTCCTAAGGCAAAGGAAACAAAGGAAAAAAGTAAACAAATGGGACTACATCAAACTAAAAAGCTTCTGCATGGCAAAGGAAACCATCAACAAAATGTAAAGGGAGTCCACTGTATGGGAGAATATATTTGCCAATAATACATCTGTTAAGGGGTTAATTTCCAAAAAATATAAATAAGTTATAGTACTTAACACCAGGAAGACAACCCAAATAAAAAATGGGCAAACAACCCAATTAAAAAACACACAAACACACAGAGGATAAATACCACATTACAAAACTTTTTATGAGTTAACAATGAGGTCAGGAAAAAATCAAAACATATCATGAAACAAATAAAAATGAAACCAAAGCAACCCCAAATTTATGGGACTCAGTATCA
This sequence comes from Miniopterus schreibersii, assembly GCF_964146895.1. Lineage (NCBI taxonomy): Eukaryota > Metazoa > Chordata > Mammalia > Chiroptera > Miniopteridae > Miniopterus > Miniopterus schreibersii. The sequence goes on from NC_138102.1 coordinate 117,303,053, forward strand.
GCAGTCCTAACAGGTAAATTCATAGCAATGAAGGCCTACCTCAAGAAACATACAAACAAACAAAATGTCATATAAACACTGTAATCTTACATCTAAAGGAACTATAAATAGAACAAGAAAGCCCCCAGGGGGTAAAAGGAAAGAAGTAATGATGATCAGAGCTAAAAAATAATACTAATAAAACCTAAAACAAAACAAATGAACAAACAAACAAAAAACAATACAGAAGACCAATGAAACCAAGAGCTGTTTTTTTGAAAAGATGAACAAGATTGAAAAGACTTAGACTAGACCCATCAAGCAACGAAAAAGATAGAAGGCTCAAATAAATAGAATCATAAATGAAAGAGGAGAAGCAACAACAGACACCCCTAAAATACAAAGGATTATAAGAAAATATTTCAAACAACTATATGCCAACAAATTGGGCAATCTGGAAGAAATGGATAAATTTCTAGAAACATACAATCTTCCAAAATGGAATAATTGAATAAAACGAAACAGAAAATCTAAACAGAGTGATTACAACCAAGGTAATCAAAGCAGTAATTTAAAAAAAAAACAAACACCTCCCAACAAACAAAATTCCTGGACAGGATGGCTTCACAGCTGAATTTTATCAGACATTCAAAGAAAAACTAACACGTATTCTTCTCAAAATATTTCAAAAAATTTTAGGAGAGGGAAGTCTCCTGAGCTTATTTGATGAGGCCAGTATTACCCTAATTTCAAAACCAAATAAAGACAATTTTCATATCATGATTTTGTTTAAAAAACTCATTTACTTTACACTTCTCTTTCATTCTTCTCATGTGGTAAAATGAGTTCATGGTGTTGTGAGCAGCAATACCATGTAGATGATAACAACAATAGAGGCTACAAAGAAACAAGAATAGAAGGAATTTGGATCCCTGAATGACTGTAGGACAGAGTACAGGTCAACTCTCAACCACTTGCTTATCTATGGACATCTACTATGAGGCAAAAATAAACTTTAACCTGGTTTGAAGCAATTTACTTTGGGATGTCTTTTTTCAATAGTAAGTTCTATATAGAAATTACCAAAAAAACTAACTGTGTTGCCAAATTTTTTTTTTTTTTTTTTTAAATCTCTGAAATATATAATGCAGGCTTTGAAATTTGGAGAGCACACAGTATTGCAGTCTAAAAAGCTGGTGATTCTCAGTATGTTATGGCAAACATTTAGTCAAATTGTTGTTGTTTTTTAACCTGGAAGGCAGACCACATGCACACCAAGTCTATAGCAATAGTGAAAATGGATGAAAATCCAATAGCTTTAGATCTCTCATAGGTTTAGAAAAGTTATTGAAATGTACTTAGCAGAGATATTAGTCTTCTTCCGACATTTTCTCTGAGGCCCCTCATTAAGAATTTTAGCCATATATTTGTCAGACGTGCTGCAAAGATTAGTCTAAGAGAGGTGTTCCAGATGGCTTATTGTTTCAGAGGACCTCATTAAAAATAGGAGACAGATAATCCAAGCATAGAATTCAGTAAACAAAAGAAGAGAATTAGTAGACTTAAAAAATGATGTCAAGACTAGATCTTTGGGTTTGGTTACTCAGCAGTGAAATTTTCTGGAAATGAATAGGTTAGAAATCTACTACATAATTTGATTGTCAGAGAAAGAAATCTAAAATACAAAATTATCTGTGATTATATCATTCCTATAAATGCCCTCAGACTCTAAAGCCTACCCTAGCAAGAAAGTTCATCATCCCTTTGTGAAGGCACACATCCCAACACTCTTTTAAACTTGGCCATGCAGAACAACTGATGCATAAGTCAGTGTAGACTAAATTTTGCCACTAGCTCAAAATCTCTATAACATAAAATAATTGTTAAGTATAAAGTTTTATACTTGGACCTACAAAATTTGATGTGAAATTAGACATCTCCCCAAGGCAAGTGAACCCTGTGTCAACATATGTTTCCACCATCATAATGATGTTTTCACATATTTCAATGGCCAAATAATGTCATGTGACCATATGTAACTTCAAAAGGACATGTAAAAACAATTTTCCTTCTGTCTATTTATAAGTAGAGGGGAGCTCATTAGTATTGAATATTAATATATCTACCCCAAATCAATAAGAAAATATATCTCCAAGAGCAAAATCTAGAAGAACAAGGCACAATACAGTTACCTCCAGAGAGAGGAACCAGGTGTAGCCTAATGGGCGCAAAGAGCTTACTCTATTGACAGAACAGGATTTTCCCTGATTCCTGCCTAACAGAAATTGATAACAGTGTGTTTCCTTTTCTCTTTTTTCCAAATGGAAGCTATTTTTGTATTCAACAAGTTTCAATTTCTTTGTTGTATATTCAATGTGAGAAGATTAATAGCATTTTTAAAATTTATAAATTATGTTTAGAATCATATGCAGACTGAGTAAAAGAGATATCACATTATTTAGCAATCCTGCATTTTGAACTGGGTGAAGTAAGTTCATGGGGTTTTGGATTTTCTTCATTGGAAAGAGAGTAAATGGGTTCTATGAATGGGGAAATAATATGAATAAACATTTGGTGAAACAGAATTGAAGATGATTACAGAGAAAGCTAAGTGTCCTGAATCCATTATAATCTTCCTCTTGTTTGATTGAAAACCTAAGTACACGACTATCTTCGTCATTTTCGGTCCTATGAGCAGCATATGACATGGCAGAATTAATGAGAAGGAGATTTCAACTCCAGATTAAGTGGAAAAGTGTTAAGAGCTGTCAAGGAGCATCTTCACACATGATCCAGTTGGGCATCTGCAAAAGGAAGAATGGAAGATAGTGATGGGTAATAAGAGCCTGGGAGTTTAGTGCAGCTTTTGAGGAAGTATATGCCAACCCAAAAAGGAGCTCCAGATGATGGATTAACTGTTAGAAGGGTTCCAAGTTTAGCACAAATGGTCTAGTTATAGTGCCTCAACAAGTTCTATCATTGGCTCTGTGCAGGCCCAGGATAGCATGGCCTTGGTTGAACAGCTATAGTGCATCCAAAGGTGCAGGAACTGGATGCTGCCAAACTACTGCATTCCTCATGGCACCTTCTCTTACAGGGAGATCAGAGTGACCTATTTCCATGACTGACACATTACTCAACTAGAAATTGCTTTTATCAGTCTCTCTCAACTTTAGGTGTGGCCATACAATTGATCTTGATCAATATAATAAAAGCAGAAGTAATTTTTGCAACTTGAGTATAGCATTTTATAAGGCAACTGCTTGCTTTCCATTTTCTCTGTTTCTCTCATTACAAAGGTTAAAATTTGTATGATATTATGTGAAATAAGATAAGACTTTACATGATGATAAATCAAAATGTTATAAGAAAATTTAGTCTCTTTATGACCTTCAGGTGGGCTGTTTTTCATGCTGGTTTAGATACCCATTTCTAGATCAACAGACCATCTCTAGACTGTTATTTGAAAGATAACTAAGCTTCTATCTTGTTTGGTGCAGAGATTTTAGAGTCTCTTTATAGAAGCAGTTAAACCTACCCAATTCAAATAAGCATCACTCCAGTATAAAACAGGGGTAACCAAGATTCAAAAATTTATTTCTCAAATTTCCATTGCTAGTAATCAGTAGAACTAGTGCTCAAATTCTAATTGTGGAATAAGGCCTAACTAGAATTATGATTAGTTCTTGGAAATCCTTGATAGATTCAGACAACTGGAGTTTAAATTTTAGCTCTACTATTTACTAGTTCTGTGATCTTTGAAAAGCCATTAAATGTCTCTAAATCTCAATTTCTTCTCTCTACTTTGATGTCGTCATTATAACTGCACATATTTCATAAGATACAAAGATTAAATAATAAGTAAAGAGCATACTATTCCTAATAAATATAAAATTTAAATATTAATCATAATTATTCAGTGCTATTAGTATTCTCTTTCTATAACCTTTGCATTACTCTCTTGTTCCCTAACTCTTCTAACCCCACATTTATCTGTGCCCCTTTTTGGAGATGCACAAATATAGTAGTTAATATTATTTAATAACCCCACTCTAATTCCAAAACACTGAATAGACTATGTATGTTATTTGTTTTTTGTGTGTGCTTTTTTAATCCTTACCCGAGGATATTTTTCCCATTGCTTTTCAGAGAGACTGGAAAGGAGGAAAGGAGAGAGGGAGAGAGAAAGAGAAGGAGAAACATCGATGTGAGAGAGATACATCGATTGGTTGCCTCCCACACTTGCAGTCGAGGTATATGCCCTTGTATAGAACTCAGGACCCTTCAGTCCATGGGCCGATGCTCTAACCACTGAGCAAAATGGACTAGGACTATATTTTAATAGCTTACAATTCACAGAAATGACAGAAATATTGAAGGAGTATAGAGGGATGTCAAAAAAGAGTTTAAAGTGTTCAGACAGCAATTAAAAATATGATGAATAATGAACTACCTATCAATAACTGTACAAATTTGTTAATAAAATATGACCAGTGACTCAGGCAAGCGTTCAAGAAAAATAAAGGATTTAAATGCTGTTTGTCCATGTAGAAGAGATATTGTCCATGAGGAAAAAAAATAGATAGTATAAAGTTAGAACAAGTATGGGCTATTTGTTTAAGTGATTGTTCAAACATATTTTTAGGGATATAAAACTGGACGATGAGTTTAGTCATATAGGGAGGGGCAAAGGAAACATATTTTATGACAATGAATTTTTGAAAGAACATCTTTAAAATTCTGTAATTTTAATAGGCTCATTGGGCTCAAAGTGCATTTGGCTTCTGAATAGGACTAGAATTGACTGGAGGCATTTCCATTTGGAGACGGTATGTTCAGGCACAAATTTGCACACGCCATCTGTGATTAAATATGGAAATACCTATCAGAAATGAGAGGTTAACTAGACTCTCTTGGTCTAAGTCATGTTCCTCTAAATTGCTGTTCTAGATGTTTGTTTTTAACCATCTGCACATTTAAGCTCATTATTTTCTTTTCTGTTTTCTTATTTATCTTTCCCTAAAGATAAACCTCAAGCTCTAAGTTGGTTCTGGTTTGAACAGAATGAAACTTTTATTATAAACAAACAAACAAACAAACAAAAAATTACTATTTTCCTGTTGGTTATAGGAAGTGTATAAAGTAGATTAAATTGACTCAACATCTTTGTCTCTTTCTGGTAAAAACCAAAAATATTACTCCCGCATGCAAGGCCAATCCCACCATCTCTACTCCATGTTCTATGGCCTCCTCCCTATGTCTCGTACTAAGTCTTTCTCATCATTATTTAACCATGTCCTAATTTTGAAAACAAAACAAATCAAATCTCCCTTAAATTCATGAGCCTTTTGGATATAATTGTCTCATTCATACCCAGGAAACAAATTATCTCTTTTTACACCCACTAAGCCTTATTTTCAACTTTTATTTATTTTTAAAAATTAATTAATTTATTTTTGTTGATCCTCACCTGAGGATATTTTTCCCATTGGATTTTAGAAAGAGTGGGAGGGAGGGAGAGAGTGGGAGAGAGAGAGAGAAACATCAAGACACATTGATCCATTGCCTCCTGTTCATGCCCCAGCTGGGGCCGGGGATGGAACCTGCAACCCAGATATGTGTCCTTGACCAGGAATCAAACCAGTATTCCTTTGGCCAACCAGACACTCTAATCACTGAGCCACACTGGCCAGGGCTCAACTTTTATTTACTTCACAAACTTTTACAAACTGGCATCTATGCTCAGGTTATTACTGAATCAAGTTTGATTAAAGTGCTGAATGATCACTTTGTAGAAAAATTGACTTTCAGTTATTTCTCTTGGTTTCTCTTGACTTGACACTGTCAACTACCATTCATCTTCAGATGCTTTTTGCCTTGATATCTGGGACAACACATCTTTCCACATTTCCCCTTAACAATATAGTAACTTCTCCATCTATTTCATGGCCTTTTCCCCTTTGCTCAGTTATTTTCTGTTAGTATCCTCCAGTTTTCAACACCCACCATCGTGTCTTCCAATGACACATTCTTCTTGGTGAAAACTTCTTGACTTCACTCATCATCTATATGCTCATTAGTGTAATTTTAAAAATCTGCCCACAGTTCTATCCTGAGATTATATTTCCATATCTAATTCTGTAATAGAAATTATGATTTAGAAACCCTTTAAGAAATCTTTCACTCTATGTCTACACAAATAAATTAATTATCTCCCACTTACCACAGAGTTTCTCCCTTTCCTGTTATTAACAGAGAAGGATATTGTGTAATTGCCAGTGTCTGAAACCAGAAATCGACTATTCTCTCTCTGTCATCCCTGCATCCAAACAATGACTAAAGTACTTTCACTTTTTTATTTCAAATGATGGTCACCTCTCATCAGGTTAATTCCACAGCCTTCTAATTGTTCCTTCTTTGCCTTTCCTCCACTCCTCTCCATTCTCCAAATTGCTGTTCAGAATGTTCTATATACCAATATAATCACATAATTCCCTTTTTTAATCCTTCATTGATGGGAGAATCGATAATAATTCAAAGCAAACTAGAAACGCACATTACCATAGATATTAAATAATCATGTTAAATTAATAGAACACATAATTATTTTGCATTAAATTGGCCAACTAGATAGAAATACAATTTCCCGTATAGTCATAGAAGAGCATATTTTGCCTCACACTAGCAGCCTCCACCAAAACTGTAGCTCTATAGTTTCTATGTAATATAGTGGGAACTGGGTTGCAGGTATGAAGAATTCAGTGTAAGTCCTCATCATGTCTCTGGTTCAAAACATTACTATAAAGATAATATAATAAGGTAAAATTACTTTTCACTCTATATACATGGTTTAAAATGTAAATATTTTTATTCATATTACTGTTCTCTGCCGTCTTTCACTAACTCATTGTGGTTATGCTTTTCTATATGCTTCTTCTATCCCTGCTCTTTGCTGTAATTAAAACCCGATTCTCTCTTTACATCTTTAAATAATCTTTTAAAAATTACTGTTTAGATTTATTTAAGACTTCCTAGAATATAACAACAGCTGTTTCACATTTTCCAGCGGTCAATTGTGTTAGCAACCTGACAACTCATACTTTTAACCATTCAGAATCCTGGCCCACATAGTTACTTAATGCTTATGCAGAACCCTTATTATTTCACACATTACTAACCAGTATTGTGTAGCAAACTTCAACCAAGGATCTTTAATTCATGCATAATTTCTGCTTCACTCAAGTCATGATACATTTACATTTGCTCAAATCCAATTTCTACTCTAGAATCACTTGCCATATTCACAACACTAAATATGTTATTGAATGAATGAAGTCAAATCAAGATAAGTATTGAGTGTATGTTAGGTGCTTTGTTTGTGGTGTTTTGCTATTGAAATAAAGATAACTAAGTTAGGGCTATCAAGAAGTTAATATGGCAGTAAAGCCAATGCATATAGCTATTTTAAGAAAATTAGCAATAACTTGGATAAAGTTGGATGTATATTAAGGAGGAGGTTTGTGGTAGGAGATATTGAAATGACAGATGGTATTCCACAGAATATAAGGAAGAAATGAGAGTTTTCTTTTTTGTCCATTGCTCTTAATGTGTTTTTTATTTATTTATTGATCCTCAATGGTTAGAACACTAGCACAAAGTGGGCAATGCTTTTTTTTAATGAACTGCTTCTCTTGAGGAGAAAGAAAAGGCTTCAAAAAGATCTGATATGACTATTGAACAAATAACTCATAATTCTATGATCAAGATATGCAAAATGATGGCAGTGCTGGGGAGCCTTGGTTGGCCTTTGATAGCCATCCCACCATCCCTGTCACCACTATTGGGACCTGGGGTGTAGGGACCCATCTGTGCAGAAAGACCTTCCTCCTGGGAAAAGGGGGTGTGGCAGAAAGGGGGCACAGCACACCCTCGCCTGTCATGCCACCCACCATCGTGGGGAACCTGGTACTAAACCATTCCTGGAGGTATAATGTTATCTAATATTAATAAATACAAGGCTATAATAATTAAAATAGCATGGCACTTGCATAAAAACAGACACAAAGATCAATAGAACAGAACAGAGAACCAAGAACTAAACTCATGTTTATATAATCAATTAATCTATGGCATAGGATGCGAGAATATACAACAGCATAAAGACTTTCTCTTCAATAAACAGCATTGGGAAAACTGAACAGACATGAAAATGAATGAAACTGGATCACTTTCTTACACTATATGTAAGAATAAACTCAAAATGGAAAAAAGACTTAAAAGTAAGACCCAAAATCATCAAACTCCTTGAACAAAAATATAGTAAACTCTTTTCAATTGCTCTTTGTAATATATATATTTTTGATATGTCTCCTCAGGCAAGAGAAACAAAAGAAAAAATAAACAAGTGGGACTACATCAAACGAAAACATTTTTCAACAGTTAAGGAAACCATAAACAAAATGAAAAGAGAACCTACTAATTGGAAGAAGATATTTGCCAATGATACAACCAATGAGGGGTTCATAGAAACTCATACAACTTAACACACACACACACACAAAAATTGGGCAGAGAACCTAAGTAGAAATTTTTAAAAAGACGACATATAGATGGCTAACAGAAAGGAAAAATGCTCAACATCAGTAATCATCAGGTAAATGCAAACCACAATGAAATATCACCTCAGATAAGTCAGACTGGCTATTATGAATAAATCAACAAATAACAAGTGTTGGTGAGGGTGTGGAGAAAAGGAGGTCCTTCAGGCACTGTTGGTAGGATTGTAAATTGATGCAGCCACTATGAAAAACGGTATGGAGTTTCTTCATAAAATAAAAAATATAACTATCATGTAACCCAGCAATTCCACTTCTAGGTATTTATCTAAAAAAGTCTAAGTCACTAACTCAAAAAGAAATATATACCCCTATGGTCATTGCAGCATTATTTACAATAGCCAAGATATGGTGCACATAAAAATTTGATATTTAGGATATTCCAGAAAACTTTTTAAAAACATAATATACTTAAATCTTTATGCATTTATATATTGCTCCCAATAAAATTAAGGAAAATTATAAAAAAGGATAGGTGATATGAGTTTTAAGCAATACCATGAGTGTTGATGTTTCATATTATGCAAAAAACAAGTGTATAGAATGAAAATATGATTTAAGATTCCTTAAAGAATCTTCTGAGTACTTTCAAAATTATCAGAAAAATAACTTGATATTTTCTATCATTTAATTTTTAAAGGAAATTCTTTTTATTTGCTAACGAACATATTACCAGTGTTCCTTTTATGGGTTTTGTAGATTTAATTTTTAGTTATGATAGGTAAGTTATGGACACTCCATTCTTATGAATTGGAACAAAAGAAGAAAAAGCAATTTGGAAGAAAAAAAATTTTCAAAGGCAGAATGAAAGAGATTTTCATGATTTTAATAAGCAAATAAAAATCTTGTGAAATAAATGAATGATCAAGAAATAACATAAAAATGAAAAGTTAAATAGAATAGGTGTGATATCTTTAGGTTAATTGTCCATGTCAGAGAGGACGATGAACAGAAGGAATCTAGGGACTTTGGAGAACTCACACCTCCATAATAAAACAGAGTTAATGTGCTCTGCATCAACAAGTTTACTTAGTACCATCTATCTGCTCATGTCTTTTTATCCCATTAGACTGTGAGGTTTGTGAGGGTAAAGAATGGGTACAAGAGTTTCCTATGTTAACCAACAAAGGTAATAGTGATTCTAGAGAAATCTGTCACTACTCAGCATTGTAGACAGAAACAAAGTACTCATTTTTCTTAGCCAGAAAGAATAGTGACCTTCTGGATTTTTATATTTCTGGGATGTCCTGCGGAGTTTGTCTCTTTGAATCTACCATGTGCAATATTTGAATTATCTACTAAAATTTTATGTTTTTATTTTTACAAATATATCTTTATTGATTTCAGAGAGAAAGGGAGAGGGAGGGAGAGAGATAGAAACATCAATGACGAGAGAGTCATTGATCGAGCCCATAACCCGGGCATGTGCCCTGACCGGGAATCAAACCCTGATCGCCTGGATCCCAGGTCGACGCTCAACCGCTGAGCCACGCCCGGCCAGGTGGGTTACATTCTTAGGAAATGCAAGGTAGAGAATGAATTAAAAGAGAAAGAGTACACAGAGATTGGACTTGTTATATAAAATAGACCTTTAAGCTTTTTTGCATATCAAGCGATATTCTTTAAAGGGTTTTGGACTTTATTATTGAAGAAATTAATAGTATTTGGGTGTGAAAATTAATAAACATAAATCTCACTTAGAATGGAGTCAGAAAGCTAGAAGAGAGAACTCTCATGCATGTCACTCAGCACACACTCCTGTCCCCAACAGGAAGAGATGTAACTTGCATTTTTGACAGATAGTAATACTGCATTACTACCGCAACAACAGATTAAAACAAAAACAAAAATCCTCCTTGCTCTGCAACAGCACAGCTAATGTGAAACTGCCATATAGCAGCCAATATAAAGTCACTATACTTTGATCTTTATTTTTTTCCCAATGGATTCTTTGTTTACAACAATTCTTCCCAAGTTCATAAAATAGCATTCCTCTCCCTGGTTTCTCTGGACTGCTCATGGTTTGCCATTGGACCACATGACCAGAATCGCAAGTCTTCGTTATTCTCAAATAAACCTATTTTAGTGGAAAATATCTGGTTGTCTATCTGTTAAAGGCCAACAGGAAATGAACAGAAAGTTTCTATCTGAAATTTTAAAATTAAAAAACAACAACAAACAAATAATGTATTTAATAAACAAAATTAAGTAAATACATTTAAATAAAAATTTATTTTATAGTTAAATGTTAGCTTCTCAAGAAGAAAAAATAAGTATGGTATTATTTCCCCCCTGCGTAATAGTCATGTGAATGCTAATAATATAGATTTACCAAGAGTAGTTCTAAAATAACTTAAAATAGAAAGAAAAACAGTATTAGGCATCTCATTGATTTTCTATGAGGCATAATATATCTAATTGATTTTTTAAATATTTATAAATCTATTGAAATATAGATATACATAATTCAATAAGATTTAAATTATTGAAGAATAACTGTCATGACAAAACCATTCATTTCAAGGAAGATTAAAATGAAATTGATTTATGTAATGTAAAAATGGCAAGATTACATTCCATATGTATAAAAATATACATTTATACAAACTTTGAAAATTCATTTAATTTGCAACAAATTTCTCCAAAAAGAGGAAAAATTAACCATCAATATTAAACCATACACTAAAATTCGTTCATATCTTATCTTCTTGCTTGGGGTTTATAAAATGAGTACTCTGGAACAGATCTCCAGGCAAAATTTGATGTATGTTTAATATTAATCATTTGAAAGCTTACCACCAAGGTTTTTTAAACAGCTTACAGTACATGAACACTTTTTAACAAACTCTTGTAATAAATCACTTTCTTTAATTTTACTGATGAAGATTGAACCTTGAGTATGTTAACATCATGTATGTCAAGGAGTATAAAGTTAGGTTGGATAATACTGTTAAAGCCACATGAGAGACAACATTACTTTCACAATAATAAAAGAGTACCATGCACACTACTCAAATATACTGAACACTAGCAAAGGCTCAATGTATTGTTTTAAAGAAATGTAATGGCTAGGTCAATGTACTTTTGAATTCCCAATGTTTTCCACATGATGAATAATCTGTGGGCTTTTTTATTCTAGTTTTTTCCTAGAAATAAAATGAAAAGTACAGTGGCCGCTTAGGGATTAGTACCAGCTGCAGGTCCTGGTTACTTGGTTGACACTCAATTTTTTTTCAGCAAGAGTAACAGCAGCAGTGGCAACATCTGGATCCTTGGCTGACTGCACTGTAGAAAGTGACTGGCCAGATACTGCTTTCTTATATTGCCATCCATTGACTTGCCTGGTGATCAGTCAGTTGGGGGCTCTCTGGGAGAACTGTCCAGATGGATGCCATACTCCTTTGATAGACCTGTCATTGTCAAGAATTTGTTCAAGTTTATATGTGTAAAGTAAAATCTTGTTTAAGTTTTCAGTGATTTCTTCCACATGTGAAGACCCTTTTTATGATACAGAACAAAGGCCAAAAGCATTTAAGTAGAGGCAAAAGTGAGGGTTCAAAAAAGATCCATTGGCTGACTCACATTTGATGAATTGTTAAACTAGATTTCACAATGTGATAGAGAATGCATTTTTCAATGTACTAGATGAATTACAAATTCTACCAAAATGAAAGAACTCTTCTGAGATGACAGGTTTATAGCAATGCTGAAAAGATTAGTAACTTTAACCTTGAGATATTTTATTTACAAGTAATGCAAAGAGAGAAACAAGCTTATTTCTAATGTGACACCAATGAATGAGCAAAACATTTTAAAAGTAGTAGTAATACTTTATTTTGGATGTCTAGACCTAATTTGCAGAGGCTAACCACAGTGTAAGATTTAAAGTATATCAGGGTTAGATGAGATCCTAAAAATGTTAACTTTCTAATGTTAATTTACTCTGCAAATACCCATTTTGTCAGGCTATGCTTTGAGACCATTAATGAGAATTCACTACTTCATGGGGCAATTATAAACTGCATCCTTGTTTTTTATGGATATCATCAACCCTTTAGTTTAGGACATCTAGTTATATCTGTGGGGGACCATTATATCCGATCCCACTCATAATTAGTCTACATTCTAAATATTTGAAAGCAACCATCATTTTCTACCACTTGCCATCTTGGGCCATTTCATCTTCAGGTTAGCAAACTCAGCTTTTAAGAAATTTAAAAGTGTTTTCCTTGTATACATACAGTTTGAATATGCCTCTCTTAAAGTATGATCCTCCTAACTAAAATTCAATGTAATCTCACCTTTCTGGAATATAACTCATTCAGTAAGGACAAGCTACCCTCTAGAGCTCAGGAGAGGCAAGGCATTCTGTACCTCCTGTGCCTGCTAGGATGGAAGGCAGAATCAGGCTGTCACCAAGGGTGCCTGCCTCACGGAAGAAGGACAGGATTACTGAACAAGCCCCATTCCCAAAAAGTCAAGGATTTAAGGCCTGTCTAAAACTGACGCTGGACTAGGACAACAGATAAAGCAACAGTGACAAACAAGGCCTAACCTTTCCCCTTAGCTTGACCAGACTTTAGACAAGCTTCTTCCTGCCTCTAAGCTCCTAGTCTCCCTTTGCTTGCATTTACTATAGAAATCTTATAATCATAAATTACTTCTCTGATGCTATGAAATGTAAATATTTTTAGAAGCCTCTTGCCAGTTTTAAGACCTGAGAATGTGTTTCTCAAGGACCTGGGAGCCATCCTTTTAAAATGTAATTATGAAGGAAAATAGTATCCCTATCTCCTAGGTCTGTGGAGAGGAGAGGATCCTGACTTGGGTTAGGGCATCTTGCTCCAGGTTACAAAATTTCTTTCTCCCATGAAGATGGAAGAAAATTTACTTTTCCTTAAGGTCAATTAGCCAGCACAGATGACCTATGATCCCCCTATCCCCTTAAAGAACCCTTGCATTTGTTTTTCCAGTGGAGTGGAGTTCAGAGTTTTCTGGTCTCTCCTCCCCATTGGAATAGCCTTGAATAAAGCCTTCTTTACCTGTGTAACTATCCAGTGCGATTTTTGTTTTGATAGTTATCCAAATGGAAAATGGATTCTAGAAGAGGGGACAAAGAGAGCGTATATTTTAAAATATCAAAGCATGTTTAATGCCACTTATTAAACAGAAAAATAACAAAAATCTTTCTGTTATTTCTGTTATTACTGTTTCTTCTGCTGCTTTCCTCAATCAGTTGGATTTTTAAATCCATACTTACAAACTTCCCACTTGTAAAACGGGTATGATAAATGAGTATGGGATCTGTTTCAAGCTATAATTAGAACATAAATTGTGAAGCTAATTGACACATATTAATTATTCAATAGTTCCTTTGTTTTTAACACAGACCATTGGGAATGCTATGGGAATGTTACTCAGCAATTTACATAATTTGTTCTCCGCATCTCCCTGACTTTAAGTTCCAACTTAAAACCAAACTCTGACCTTATATGTAGACTAATTATAGTGTTTTCCTTTACTTGATCTCTCACATCACTTCCTTTTAAAGAGTAGATTGGCAGATCAAAAAAGCATTATGACTTTAATATTCTTGACTTTCTGAATATTTGAATATTTTTGTATTTTAAGTTTTCCTGTGTGGAAATATGAAAGGCTATCTGTGAGAATCTTTTTCTGCCAAAACCTACATTTCAAGGAATTACTCCACAGCCCTCCAAACTTTCTTTAATGCTCCTAACACAAAATCCTGAAACTAAATGTAGACTATTAAAAAAAACACACACAAAAAAACATGTTACTGAAGCCACCAACTAAATCCAGATGTGCAAAAAGCTAAGCTGTAATGAAATTATGCTAGAGTTTTGTAGGTTATAATAATTTAGGTGTATGAACACAAAATCACGAATGTTCAAAAATTCCCTAAATGATCATTGTTTTTCTTTACAAGTATGTTCAAGTTTACCCATTTATGGATTTTACTTTCAAAGTTTTTTTTTCTTTCCTGCTGTAATTATGGGATTCTTTTTAATAGCATGTTCTTGAGTAGATTTTTATTATACCCCACAATGTATGAATATCTAATAACATGAAATAAGACAATAAACAGTAGAATATGTGCACATATTTCCCGATTATTCTTTTCTACATAGCTTGTGTGTTATACAAACCATTACTGAAATGTATAGGAATCTACTAGGGACAGTTTACCATGTCATTATTATAACTGTTTATTAATAGTTTCCTTGAACATAATGTAGAGCACAGTAGAGTGATAGCTTTTAAGAGAACAATAAGAATTCCCAAGTGAGTTTAAACATTTTTCAGGAAATCTTTCATTTCAAACTTTTCTGCTTTTCTCAATCAATTGAATTTTTAAGCCCATGCTTAAATATGTAACATTAACATCTGTTTTACCAGAAGTAAATAATTAAATTAAGCAGATTTATTTTTTTCTAATGCATAACCTGCTTTTATTAATGGTAATAAAATTGAACAAGTTATTACCTGCTAACAACTACGGCTATTAAAATGATGTGTATTATGATATCTGAGCTTTATGCTTTCATTTTTGCCCCCAACACCCCTCCAATGTATTCTTTATACTGTTACTTGAGTGATGTTTCAGAAATACAAGTCTATGATTTCAACTTGTTAGTATAAATGCTGAATGCCATCACAAATAAGACAAAATATTCACTTTTTATGGTTGAGTATAGATGTCTTCAGAACCTGACTGCTCCTACTTATCTTTCCTTCCTAAAAATGCAGGAGGTTGGCTGGAGGATTACAGGAATCGACGGCTGGCACATAATAAGAGATGTATATGTCTCACGTCCCTTTCATTGTGGACTTGAATCAATTTAAAACCTGGGAGTGGGTGGAAGAGGGGTAGTGGGAAGACTGCAGAGACCTGGAGTCTAATCTGAAATATTCTGATGGGGTCCATTTTTTCAGTCCTGCAGCTTCATAATTGCCATCCTGTGCTGCTTCTTCCACCTCTCCTCCCAACCACATCCATCTATATCCACATTCTACTCTCCAGAGTTGCTTCTTATACTTTGAGCAGTAACATAAATATATCAAGCTCTTTCATGAAATTTCTTCCACTCAAAATACCTCTCATTCTCTGGATTCCTTTGCAAATCTCCTATTCAGGCTTCAGAATTTCCTTCTGACTTCACTCCGTTTCTCAAGCTTTCCTTTACATCTTTCTGTTACCCTAGGATCACTGCTACTGTACATTGAAACTTATTCAATCTTTTTTTTTTTTTTTTCATATCATCCCATTGACTTATGTTCTCGGTCTACCTTCCTTGCTAGTCTGTAAACAACTTGAGAGCAAAATCATGTACTTAATGAAGTACTTAGTAGATATTAAGCACATAAACTTATCTTCTGAAGCTAAATTTGGGGAAATGGATGTGTGTATAATATTAGTTAGGATTATATTAATAACCACATACATGGCAGTAAATGGGTAGTTTCAACTTAAAAACTGAGGGGTTAGAAGGAGTGATGGTAGCAAACTTTTCTAATCTTACCAAATTTTCAATTAAACCAATAAAAACAGAAAGATAGATTAAAAAGGATATTAAATTAGTTTTCAATAATTTAGGTTTTTGTGAATTAAAAAATTAGATAATTCAAACCACATATTTCAGTTGATCAAAGTAAAGTGTTTTATTTTCCTTAATTTCAATAACTATATTTATGCTGAGGTATCTCAGTACTTTAATTAACCTGAAGAGATGAAGAGACATGGATGCTCTTATGTAATTACTAATCATTGGTTCTCTCTATGTCTTCTAACCCTCAATATGTTCTTCTATTCTGAAGTTATGGGTTCCTCTTAATTCTATTTTGTTTTTCAATTTGTGTGAATGCTTTATATTGTCCCATATCAATCAATTGTATGTTATATACTATGAAAACATTTTCTTTCAATCTACCATTTGGCTTTTTAATGAAATTTATTGGGGTGACATTGTTTAATAAATTTATATAGATTTCAAGTGTACAATTCTATAATACATCATCTGCACATTGCATTAGCTGTTTACCACCCAAAGTCAAATTTTCTTTCTTCGCCATACATTTGACAACCTTTCTCTTTACTACCTTCCCCTACCCCCTTTTCCTCTTCTGGTACCTACCAGACTGCTGTCTGTGTCTGAGTTTTGTTTCATTTAGCCTTGTTTTAAAGTCTATTCCACAGGGAATATATGTATATATATTTACTCGTCGAGGTTCTTATTCTTATTTACCAAATTCACCAAACAAATGTATGATTATAATTTGACTTTTCTACATTGTTTTGTAATAAGAAAGAAGCATTTAGCCATTGATACAAATGTTTTCCTTCAGTAGATACACTTTTATTTTAAATTAATTCATTGCAATGTTGGTTTATATAAAAATGTCTCCGCTTATATGGAATTATCTCAGGCTTGGCTATTATGTACATTCACTCTTGATAGAAGGAACTACCTTCATTGGGCAGAATAGCCACAATTGTAAGTCTAAAATTTAGAGGTTTTCCCACTGGATCAAGGTGAACATATGGCAGTAAAGCCCATTTGTGAAAATCTCTTCACAAATGACCATACGGCTCTCCCTTGACAACAACCCTCTCCTTGTATTGTACATCATGTTCTTTTAAATTTTTTGTGGTTGTCAATATATTTAAACAGGCAACTCAATAAATATTTACTAAATAAATTATACTTGTATATGTTACTAAAATGGAAATTGCAGCTGAATAAATGTCTTTTCTAATCCATGCAAAAAAAGTCAAGAAATTATTTGATACTTTTCTTTATTCATTTATTCATATTTTGTGATCATGGTGTCTGGTTTCAAGCACAACATAAACTTCCTCATTCAAATAATGACAACCAAGAATGACTAGATACATAATGATAAAGCAATGCAAAAATAACAAAAATGTAGTAAAACAATACAGCACTAGGTTAATAAGACCTATATAATTGTAAGATTGATTCTTAATTTTCTAGAAGCTATGGCAGGAAAAATAATAAATTATAAGGATTGTTGAATCCCTGACAGGCTTTCTTAGTATAATTTGGATATTGTTTATTGGCAGAACTCTGATTTAAGTATCAGAAATCTAGGGCCAAAATGTTAATTGTATTATAACTAAACTATAAAATTCAACTCACCTTCATTTAGATTCAGTTTCTTCTACTCAGGGAATAAATATTGATACTTCTAGAAGTGTTTAGTCCTAGAATTTTAGACCAAAAGTTTGGCTCTAAAGCGAGTTCAATCATCTTTGTTTTATATGTTAGGAAACAGAGACTTGAAAACATTATTTAAATCAATATTTTGAATTATTTTATTTACCTCACACCCCCATTAAATTATAACTGTGTACTTTAATGAAGTTCTGCATATAAAAAATAACAAAATCATATGAGTCAAATTCATATCTATTAAATTGCCTTCCATATTTCAGGTGCTTTTTACTCCTTTTCTTTATACTAAGTAATCAAACAAAACCAGACCAATATGTACAACCAATTTATTTCTAAATTTAAAATATGTGTAAATGTGAAACAGGTGACACATTATTTCCAAAATTGAAAATGCAGAAAGTTGGTCAAAATGGCCAGAGATCAGCTTTAAATGCTTGCTCTGTATTTTAGAGAGTTTACTTTTAGTGCTCTAAATGAACTGAAACAGCTAAATGTTTTGCTTTATTTCACAGCTTTTTTTTAATAATAGAATTTGCCTGCTATCTCCATTTCTCACGTGCCATTCCCACCTTAGTAATTTGGCTTTTCTTCTCATCACTCTAGCAAGCTGCTGTCTGGATGATTTACAATGAATAACCTTGTAATTGATAAATCAATTTCATCTTCTCCATCTTCATTACTCTTAATTTCTCTAAAGCATTCAACAGCAGAGCCCTTGTCCTCTGTGACATTTTTCTCTCTAGGCATCTGTGATATGCTTTTACACTCTTTACACTAAAAAAAAAAGCTTATTATTTTTATTCTCAAGCCTCTTCTCCCTTTTCTTTTTCAGAATGGAATCCTGATTCAGAATAGACAGCACCAAGCATTAAAGACATTACCTACTATTTATTTCACCTCATGTGATCCATTTCCAATTAGACAGCCTGACTAAGATTCTAAGATTTTAAAATCTATCCCTTCCCTATTTAATGTCTTCTAGTCCAGTTGAAAATATGAGCAGAATTCTTTATGGTGGCTTACAAAGCTCTATGCTATCTTCTTTCTCTTTCTCTTACCATTCTCTCTTGCTACTCAAGAGCCAACCATAGAAACCTTCTTCCTATCCTTTGAAAACACAAATCTTCTGCATTTTCTCCTCAGTAGGCCCTTCCACTAGCTGTGCCCTCTCTCTGGAATGCTCTGTTCTTTTATTGTTACCTAATTGGCTGCTTCTTTCCCATAACATTCCAGTCTTCAATGAATACGGCCTTTCTGATCATGTTACTCTATTCTCAACAGTCTGCTTTGACTCCATGTCTCAAAAATGAGGTCATCCTGGCCAGTGTGGCTCCGTTTGTTGGAGCATCATCCTGTGCACTGAAAGTTCACGGGTTCGATTCCTGGTCAGGGCACACACTCAGGTTCAGAGTCCGATCCCCAGAATTTGGGAGGCAACCTATCAATGTTCACTTACACGTGGATGTTTCCCTCTCTTTCTCGCTCCCTTTCCCTTCTCTCACTAAAATCAATTAAAGCATGTACTCTGGTGAGAATTTTTTTAAAAAATGGGGCTTACCATGGCCTTCTTTGACTGGCCCATGGTTGCCTGTCCCCATGCAGTCCCACTTATAATTTTTCAGCCCTTATCCTTCCTGAATCCCCCCTTTGCTGAAACCAAGCTCTTGCATTCACTCCTTATCTGTCTCTTGAGCACATTGTTTCCATTTTGTCAAGTATGATTTTTATATTTTATGTCTTAAACTCAGACCATTCTAAAAATCTTACCAGCTACAGTCATACATTTTCTGGTGAAGCTCAGTTCAAATCCCATTTACAAAAGACAGTATTGTTCCTTTGAAAAGAATTGACATCTTTCCTCTGTGAAGAATATAAGAAGCACTTTCCCACAAGTACACAGTGAATTTCTTACTCCAGTTGCCCACTTACCTGTCACTACACAAAATCGCCAGCTTTGTTAGGCCAGGGGTAAACTCCTAGTACAGAATTATAATAGTCCACTTCATCTAACACAATGTCTTGCACAGAATAATACTTAATAGACATTGAGTGAATGTTTGCATGTTTTAAATTTCATAATAGGAGTATCGTCTAGCATTTTGATTTATTAACTTCAGAAATTACTTCATAAGGTATACATTCAAAATTTCCAAATAGCAATTCCTGAAAATTTTATCTGCTTTTAAAATTTAGAGTTAAAACTGAAAATTTAAGAGAATTGGTCTTATTATTATATATACAGATTTTATTTTCTGTCTGTATTTTATGCTTATTTTAGATGTGAACTGATGTTTTTCTAGTCCTATAAAATTTTTATTTCAATTATTTGGTTTGTTTATTTTCATTCTCATTAGAAGACAAAGCTGATTATTTGAACTTTCCTATCTGAGTTATTTGTACTTCAATTATAATTACAGCTCTCTTTTGAAAATGTGTCTATCATTACTAGCTCTGATAAACCCTGTTTTTGAGATATAAGCTGCCAAAAAAATAAGCCCAGCAATTTATCAATAATTCAACATTTGTTATCCTAAGGACTGTATCGGTATTTCTTACCTTGGGTTCTACAAAATAAGTGGGGGGAAAAATATACCTTAATCTCAAAAACTTAAAATATTACATTACACACACACATTTTTTAGGTCTGATAATGAACACCTTGAAATAATTTATTATAAATACTTAAATATAATACTTATTTTAATTAAAATTTTTAAAGAGTAATGAAAATTATGCAATCTCCAGTAAGTACATAGATTACACTTGGCAGTAATTCTAACAAAGGCTTTATGTAATGATTCAGATCCTAGTGAAAAAATACATTTTTTCTTAAAAAATAAGTCGATATTTCTTGCTAATTCTAGAATTATGAAAATATTTCTGTTGATTCTAGAATTTAAAAGAAGCTTTGGCTAGTTGCCCTTATAAGATGTGTCAGCCCTTAAGTGAGATTTAAAAGTTTTATATATTGAAAACTATCAAGCACTCAGTACCTAATTTCCTTGTCTTGTCACCCTGAAATGTATTACTTGATGTCACATCGCTAACTAGTCACAACAAAATGTGACAAAGCAAGCACTGTTTAATGGTTCAATTTATAACACAGGTTATTCCGTTTTCTTATAATTTCATGTGGCAAATGTATTTTGTAGAATAAATTGAGTATCACGCAAATCATCAGACATTTTGAAATGTACAATCTCGTTTAAACTACTCTGAAACCTTTAAGGTAGTGTTGTCTTTAAAAATTATAAAATAAAAATGTTAAAAAAAGAGTTCCTTCAGACTTTCCATGCAGATTTCTTCTCCCATGGAAATATCATCACATTTAATTCTTAGTTAATATACTTGAAAATTTCTCCTTTGCACAATACAGATTGTAAAACAAAATCTTTTCCATTAGTTGTCCTTGAAGAGCACAACATGTGGTGAAAATGCATCTTTAATTTTAGAGCACTAAGTACTGTTAATAAGATATAATCCTAAAAACAAAACCAAATAAGAATCGAATTTTGATTATTTTAATAGATATAATACAAGTACTCATATTAAAATAAGTACTGAGCCAAATACTGTACTAATTACTTTTTATTCCTTGCTTTATTTAATGCTTAACCCTAAAATAGAGATGTAGAAAAATTCAGCACTTTACCTAAATTCAGAAAATAAGTTGCAAAATATATACTATTTTATTTAACATCTAAGACAGAGATAATATGAACTATTAACTACTATATAACTCTGCTTCTCTCCTCTTTCAAACCAATATACTCATATGAATATATTTTTCATACATTGCATCAATTGTTATGAATATACACATGCATGCACACAATTGATTTAGTGCATAAAAATATATATATTTAAAACACTGGGAAACCTACTATTTAGCAGAAGGGCTTTATAAATTTGTCAAAATAGTGACCTTCCTTCTTATGCTATCTGATACAGCGGTACCTCGGGTTTCGAACCTAACCCGCGCCAGAAGACCGAGTTCGGAAACGCTCGCAAACCGAGGGATCCACAGCGACAGCGGACGCCGTGGGGCATGTTCCACTTCCGAGGTGGGTTCCGAAAGCAAAGCGCCTACTTCTGGGTTTACAGCATTCGTAACCCGAAATGTTCCTCTAGAGACGTTCAAAAACTGAGGTACCACTGTACAGGTTATCAGTCGAAATGTTAATGATTTATGGCCAAATTAACTTAATTCAGTCTCAACTCATTTTTGAAAGCCATTAGTCAAGAATTAAGTGGTTATAACCCTACATTCGTTGCAGTGTTATTTACAATAGCCAAGATATGGGAGCAACCAAAGTGCCCATCAGTAGACAGTGGATAAAAAAGTTGTGCATATATACAATGGAATATTACTCAACCAGGCAAAAGAATGAAATCTTACCATTTGAGCCAGCATCGATGGGCCTAAAGGGTATTATGCTAAGTCAGGGAGAGAAAGACAAATACCATACAATTTCACTTATTTGTGGAAGCTAAAGAATAATATAAATAAACAAATAAAATAGAAACAGACTCATAGATGAAGAAAACAGACTGATAGTTGTCAGAGGGGAGGGGGCTTGGGGGACTGGGTGAAAAAGTTGAAGTGGTTAAGAAGTACAAATTGGTACTTACAAGTTAGTTACAAGTATGTAAAGTATAGCATAGGGAATATAGTCAATAATGTTGTAATAACTATTTTCAGTGCCAGGTGGGTATTGGAAATGTCTAGGGGAATGTTTTTCAAGTATGTGATTAGTCTAACCACGATGCTGCACACCTGAAACTAATACAAAATAATATTAAATGTAAACTGTAATTGAAAATTAAAAAAAAAAAAGAATTAGGTGCTATAGCTGTTTTCCTATCCATGTCAGTATTTATTTGCTATATATATTTTTTGAATGTTCAGCATGCCAAAATGTGTTTCAAGAAAATTTAATTGGCCAAAAGAATTTTATATTTTATTTAGAAAGCAGATTTTTAAAATTTTCATTATTTATTCTGTCTGTTTTGTTTCTCTCAGCTTTGTTTCTTAGCTTAATGTTTGGTATATTTATAATAGGAAAGGAAATATGCAAGTCTACATATTTTAGGATATTAGCTGCTTTTTATGAAATTTTAACCAATTTATTTGTAGATTATTTTTCTTTATACTACATGCTTCTGAGGTAGTGTAGAAGAAGTAAATGCAGTGTCTGCTAATGCGGTGCACATCAAAACACACACACACATATACAAACATATTCATAGTATTTTTTCTCTTCATAGTTGGAACACTGCCAACACAATGCCAACTGAACCAGCTAATTCTAATTCATAGACCTAAAAAATAGAAAAATATTCTTATAATTATTAATTTAAGAGTAAAATTATTTTATTTTGTTGTTGAATTTATTGGGGTGACATTGGTTAATAAAATTATATAGGTTTTAGGGACACAAGTCTATAATACATCATCTGTGTAGTATATTATTTGTTCACCACCCCAAGTCAGATTTCCTTCTTTCATCATTTATCCCCCCTTTACCCTATAGAATTTATCTTAATATAAAATTCTTCATATATTATTCCCTCTAAAATGTCCCAAACCCCACAGCTTTAACTTAAATGTTGACAGTGCAGTAACATTAATATTTTAATGTGTGTAAGTGAGGAGGTAAGGGACATCTAGGTAAAGAATTTACAAATTTGAAATGTCCATTTAAAAAATAATTTTTTAGATTCTTCTAGGAGTCAAATTTGAAATGGAAAGCAAAATAGATATGGTCTTTTCCTCTGAGCACTTACAATATAAAGTAGAAAGCAAGCAACTAAAACATAATTACAAAACAAAAAATGTGGTTCTGTGGTAGGTGAAGTACTACACCTTCAGCTAAACAAAACAGGGAGCATGATGAACAGATAAAACTTCATGAAGTAAATAAATAGCATGACTTTTAAGGTAATGACTAAAAAAAAAAAAAAAAGACTAGTATTTATTCAGGAAAACAGGGTAGACATGATTTAGCGAGAGGTTACAGCAAGTCTTAAGACTAAGGAATGAGAAAAAGGTGCAGAATTAAGCAACCCAAGATAGAGTGCAAAGGTGGGAAAGATGGGCAATGAAACCCCAGAAGCATGCAGGGGCGGGGGTTTGCATGGCTGAGAGTTGTCTTAAAGACTGGAACATTAGCCTAGAGACAGGGACAGTCATTTTAATTTGGATCTTGCATAAGCAGGTTTTCATTTTATTTCAAAATGGCAGTCTGCTTACACTCAGATAAAGAGATTTCAGGGGAAAGGAAAAGTTGAGTAAGAATACGAGGCAATATTTTAAAATCTTGTAGATACAAAAAAAACAAAAAGTGGAATATATGTCAAAGGTAGAACAGATTTAATGGAGACCCTGAACAGTGCAAGGGCATGCAAGGAGATCATACCTGCTCCCCACATTTGCCTCAACCCAACAGACTGAACTGAGCCAAGGATGTGTGCAGACCTTGAGAAGAACTGTGATGAGCGAGAGCAATAGAAACAGGAAAAAAACATAAGGAATGTTAAGTTGCTGCTCACTGACATGCAACATGTGGCCTAAGAATGGAATGCAGGAGAGAAAGGAAACATTTAAGAGCTCTTGTATCATTCAACATAAAATGACAGGCTTATTTGCTGCTATCAGTTCCTCTTGCCTCATATTTTGCCTTGTAGTTATATGCACAGCTGTTGTTTCCGACTGGAGATTTTATATTCAACCAATTAGTCTGTGGTTTTAAGGGAATTTTTTTTTTTTGTAGTTGTCATTCATCAAGCTTTTAAAGTAATAAGTTTAGTTAGAAACACATGTTTTTGTTCCCCGTGGGATCATTTCTCAGGTAAATATATATTGTATTGCAAAGATCTGTAATATAACATTTACTATTAAAAATCTTTAGGACATTGAAAAATCATAACTTTCTATTTCTTAAATAATGTATTTTAAAATCTTATGTAAGCTTTTGCCTAGAATTTTAAAAATAAATGGCAGAGAGAATTTTATTTTAGCAAACTATTTCAAATTGCGTTATACTAAAACAGACTATATTTAATAGAAATGATTGCTTGTACTATTGGGGTTTTGGTTTAGTCATTAAATATTTCCTGTTGCTTTAAAAAATATTAGAAAATCATAATCTGATGAAGTACCTGGGTAAAGAAGAGTTTGGGGTCTAGAAAAGTTTGCTACCTCAAAGAGGCAAATTTTCTCACATGGTTCTCATTTCTTAGCCTTCCCACAGACCTCTCCCCAACAGTATTCCATTACATGTCAATTTTTGGTCACATCAGATATATACCTATACTAAAAATTATAGAAAATGTTGTTGAAGATATATGAGTTCAAGCTAACTCATAGTTGTATGAGTTTGAATTTGTGTCCAAATTTTATCATTCATTAGTTTTTTAAATTTGGACAAGTTACTTAAAACTTTTGTTTCAATTTATTCAAATTTAAAGAAGCATTCATAAAAATCTAACTTAAAGTAAGGTTGATAATTAAAGGTGATGATTTAATGAGCTAGAGTATACAGGAGTCTTAATTCCTTCTTCATACATAGTTATTTTTTCCAAAAATAATAATATTAATTATTTTATTACTACTATGGTTTTTAAATTAGTCCATAATTAATTTAAGTTTAAAAAATGTATCTGAGAAACTGAATATGTTAAGTAGAAATTGAATCTTGATGACGTGTAAGGTAGCAAGCATCATTTGATTATATCTGATATGTGATTGAAAAATTGATTCTAGTGTTAGAAAAGCACTAATTCTTTATAGGATGGATATTAAAAAAGTGAAGATTATTTCTAAGTACCCACCCCAGAAGAGAAACAGTGGACAATACATGAAAATTCAGTCAACAAATCTTAATTTTGTAAATATCCAAATATCTAAGACTGAAATAGAAAGACTTTATTCCAACGCTGATGATAATTAGTTGGTTATTTCACCACGTGGTTGTAAAGCGACTATATATCTGAGTATAGATATGGTGTTTTCAGTAATGTGCTTGATTGTCCATAACTCAGCACAACCACCACTCCCTTTTAAAGCTGTTAACAATGCTTCCCGGAACCTCCTTTCAAACTTGGCTATAAGTTAGAGTTTGCCAATGAAGGGCAAGTTGCGTAAGATCTGGGAAGCAGAAGTGACAAAGAATCCATTCTGCTCAGGTGTGAAGGCAAAGCCCAGAACTTTCAAAACTCCCTTCCATGATGGTGGTGGAAAGAGGTAGCAGCACCTCACTGCTTCTTCATGAGTTCCAGCTTCTGTACTAGTCCCTGTTCTTCCAGCTGGGTTCTCAGTGATTCAGCATGGCCTTGCACCCTCACTGATGCAAGCTCATCTCACATTCTTGTAAGTCAAATTTCTATATTAAATGCCTTATTTTTTTTCTTATTGTAGGGATTCAAATTTCCTGATAAGCCAAAGAGATGCATTTTCCCAACAAATGTTGCATTGACCTGTGAATAACCCATTAACATTCAATGTTGATTGACTATGATAGGAAGTTTAGGCTGCTTGCATCACATAAATAGTTTCATATACCATTTGCATAACAACAACGACCCCAATAAGAGTTATTGTGCGCACTCTACAGAAATATTTTATTCGATTACCTGTTAGTTTTCAATTTATATTAAGAATTATGGATACCTTTAATTCATAATCACCTCCCCTTCCCTTGGCCTTCACGGAACTATTGCTCTTGTCACAGGTATGCAAATATGTTCTAGCTAATCCATTCTCTTTCTTTATCTAGTCATCCCCAGTCCCCTGGTAGAGGCTATCTCTCCTTACATGGTTGAGTGTTCACATTTGTTCTTTGGTGCTGCAACCGACTAATAATTATTTTCATGTATTTGGTAAATATCCAGTGATTCCAAATAATTTTATAGCTATAATTTAAGTCACCTGAAAGAGATACAATTCCAAACTGGAGTGTACTGAAAGCCCAAGCTTACCTAACTTCTTAAATAAATAAAGTCTACCTCCCATTTATTTATTCACAGTTCTCTTACAATCACTTTAAGTTTGGCTGTCTATAAAAATTCAGCTCACTCACAAAATTTTTGCATTATTACAGAATCCACTTTTTAAATAATTTGTTAAATAAAACAAAACCAGTGTGAGCCACTGTTTTTCTGCTTTGTTTAAGGCTCCTCCTTTCTTCTGATTAGTATATCACTAGAGCTGTTTCAGTTGCAAATCAGTTGGCAGTGGTAATTTTTTTCAGCTCCCTGAAATAATGCTGATGCTTTTGATATACTTTTCTCAAATTCCTAATAAAATAGGAGACAATCAAGATGACAGCAGCATATAAGCCTAAAAAGTCTCAGTTCTATGATTTATCTTTTTCTTTACAAATATATAAACAAAGTAATCACCTGAGTTTGCCTAGTTTTATACAGTGGAATATTATTCAGCCGTCAGAAAAAAGGGAATTCTGCCCTTTGTGAGAACATGAAAGGACTTTGAGGGCATTATGCTCAGTGAAACAAGGTAGACAAACAGAAATAGTGCTTCATATCACTTACATGTGGAATGTATGTATTTTTAAAATTCAGGCTTGTAGAAATGGAGAATAAAGAAGTTGTTGCCACGGGGTGGGTGGGGATGGGGAAATAAAGAGAGGATGACAAAAGGCTACAAACTATTAGGATGAATAACAATGTATGAGGAGCTAATGTAAAACATGGTGATTATAAACACTGTCCTGTATAACTGAAATTTGCTGGAAGGACAGTTTAAATGTTCTCACACATGCGAAAAAGATACAAGTGTGAGCTGATAGATGTGTGAATTGACTACATGAGGGGAATCTTTTCATAATGTTATGTATATATCAAATCACCATGATGTACACTTGTGCACTTTAAGTATCTTACAATTATATATGTCAATTATGCCTCAATGAAGCTGAAAAAGCAGGATAAATATATCTGGGAAAGTTAACCTTTTATGATTCTCTTTATACTTCTTTCATATGCTACATGGGAAATGAGTGCTCTCTTACCCTCTTCTGCCCCTTCTCCCACCCAGCCTCAGCTTCCAAAGTCTACACATATTCCTCTCCCCTAGCCTCTAATCAGTTTGCTTGGTGTATACAATCCAAGTTTAGCTACTATACAAAAATCACCAAGGTATGCTTTGCCTATTTATAAAAACTATGAGTTAAATTAAGTTCTTTATTTGACACTGCTTTATTCTGTGTCATTATATTAATATAATATTATGAATTCTATGAATAAAACAAGAGTCTCTACATAAATTTCAGGTATTTCTTAAAATTTTATTTTATTGATTGATTTGAGAGAGGAAGGGAGAAAGAAAGAGGGAAAAAGAGAGAGAAACATCATTTGTTGTTCCAATTATTTATGCATTCATTGTTTGATTCTTATATGTGTGCCCACCTGGAATCCAACCTGCAACATTAGTGTACCGAGAAGATTCTCTAACTGACTGAGCTAGCCGGCCAGGGCTTAGGGTGTTTGTTTGCTGTTGTTTTTCTTAAGCTTGGATTTCTCCTCTTTAGTCCATTCTGTTTTTCTGTTTTTACAATTATCATATAACTTGAGAAGTAAAATTAGAACACTCTTGTAAAAATTGGCAATCATAGCAATTAGAGATTCCATTTAAGATTTGGTATTATTTAATTCTTTGTAAATATTTTTTATTTTCAAATTATTATACAGTGCCTGTTTAAATAAAGAAAAAAACAGAAAGATAATGTGACAAGATATTAAAAGGTTTAAATACTTCCAGGATTACATATAGAATGCAATAATTAAACATTTCCATTAAAGCTTTTAGCATGAACAGGTCACAAATGAACCAGAGGACTGAAAGCAATATCTTTTGTGTTTCATTGCTCTAATTACCAGTATTTTATAGAAAAGAGCCTTTGCAATGACCCAAATATGCAAATACAAAACTTGTTTCATCTGAATAAAAGTATAGAATATAAAGTAGTTCAGTGCTGCTTTATTAAATTCATAGTATTTATACAATTTGACTATATGCACATAAATTTGAGTTTTTTAAATTTTTATTTTTATTTTTAACCATTTTGTTTAAATAAGTTTTCACTTAAATTAACTGAGAAGCAAACATTGAAAGTGTGATGAACATTGTAAAATGTTGGGTGTTTTGAAGAGTCCCAATTTCTGAACTTCATCTTTTAAATTAGGGTGGTTTTTTGTTGTTGTTTTGCTTTGATTTGTTTTTAACAAGGCAGTATGAAAAGGATATCAAGTTTATGTGGCTTGGGGCAAGGGAGGCTTTGTGGCACAGAATGTCTCGGGCCACAGAAGATAAAAGTCCGTACTGCGGTTGCAGTGAGAGGAAGCTCCTCTAAAGTCAACATAGAGGAGGACCCTGCCACAGGCCTTGCTTTAATATTCCTATTGCTGCTGGAACAAATCATCAATTTAGGAGCTTAAATCAACACAGATTTATTATCTTACAGTTCTATAGGTTCGATTAGAAGGATGACATGTATCATACTGGACTAAGATCAAAGTGCTGGCAAAGTTATTTTTTTCTAAAGACTCTAGAGGAGATTCTGTGTCCTTGCCTTTTAGCTTCAAAAGGCTTGTTTGTTCATGGAACTCTTCAAATTCAAAGCCAGCAAAACTGGGCTGAGTGTTCTCATGATGCATCTCTCTGGTTTTCTTCTGATTCCTTTTTCTATACTATTTTTTCCCCCCATTGATTTTTACAGAGTGGAAGAGAGGGAGGAGGGGGAGAGAGAGAGATTGACTTGAGAGAGACACATCGATTGGTTGCCTCCCGCACATGCCCTGTCGGGGCAGGGATCAGACCTGCAATCGAGGTACATGCCCTTGACTGGGAATCGAACGTGAGACCCTTTGGTGTGTGGGCCGATGCTCTAACCACAGGGCAAAACAGCCAGAGCCTTTTTTTACTTCTCGGGAGGCTGTGATTACAGTGGGCCTACCTACACAATCTAGGATAATCTCCCTATCTAAACATCAGTTGATTATCAACATTAATTCTATCTGAAAACTTAATCCGCTTTTGCCTTGTAACCTTCTATATTCACTGCTCTTTAGGATTAGCACATAGCCACCACTGGGGCCATCATTCTGGCCATTGCGGTGACCTAGCCACAATCCCAGAGTTAAACTCCATTACTGGCTGCGGAGATGGCCGAGGAAAGATGAGGATGCTGATTCAGTTACTGACAAATATTGACTATTATTGTGTGACCCAATGATGTTCTAGACAATGGGGATTCTTCCAAAATCAAAAGTTCAGCCTGCTTTTGACTGTTTATAGTCTAATCAAAGAAACAATAATATAAACAACTGATTACAAAATAATTCACTACTTTATACATGCATTTTATTTTAATTGTGAATCAGGCACAGTAGAAGCGTGGTGAAGATGTTAGAAAACAAAGAATAAAGAAGATCGTAATTAAAGTAATCTTCATGAGCCCTGTATTTAGAGAATGGCTTTTAAGTGAGTTATATAATCATCTTGTTGTGGCAGCATATCAGCTATTATCAAGTAGGCACTTAGGTAGTGTGTGGTCTGCATAAAATCTGGTCAAAGTTAAGTGTAAAGACTCAAGGTATGGAGAAAATACTGTGGTTCAAGAAATAGTCTCCAATTTCTTAGGATATATTCCTAGAAATGGGATCACTGGGTCAAATGGCAGGTCAATTTTTAATCTTTTGAGGAAACTCCCTACTGCTTTCCATAGTGGCTGCACCAGTCTGCGTTCCCACCAGCAATGTACTAAGAAACCCGAAATACCAATCACAAAGAACTTATGCGCCCCTATGTTCATAGCAGCTCAACTTACAATAGCTAAGATCTGGAAACAGCCCAAGTGCCCATCAGCAGATGAATGGATGAAAAAGCTGTGGGACCTTTACACCATGGAGTACTCTGCAGCTGTAAATAAGGATTTCTTATCCTTTGGGACAGCATGGAGGGAACTGGAGAGTATTATGCTAAGTGAAATAAGCCAGTCAGAGAAAGATAAATACCACATGATCTCACTTATATGTGGAATATAATAAACAAAATAAACTGTAAACAAAATGGATCCAGAGACATAGAAGCATGGAACAAACTGAGGGATCTCAGAGGGAAGGTGGGGAGGGGGAGTGGGTGGGGAGAGATTAATCAAAGAATTTATACGCTTATAAGCATAACCCATGGACACAGACACTGGTCTGGGGAAGACCTGAGGGTGGGGTAGATGCGGGGTGAAGGGGATCTATGGGGGTAAAAAGGGGACAATTTGTTAAAAAAAGGAAAGTCTTTAGATGGTGTTTCTTTAGAATTGGAAGAAACTTCATAGAACATTTGTTCAAGAAAACTTTAATGAACTCTAAATCAGATTTAAGATTACCTAATGGTGTAATTATTTATTTTCTTATCTATTTTTTCATAGACTGCATCCTCCTTAATGAATAAAATGATATTTTTATTTCTTTCTATAGTAGCTACTATATATAATTGATGGTTTAAAAAGTTAGGTAATAAATAAATTTATATAGCATCATTAGTATCAACCTACTTTTAAGGTTGTATTCATTTTACTTTAAAAATAACTAAGAAATTATTTAATATGTTACTCTGCCACACAATTTCAAAGGGTCTGAAAATCAATCAATCCAGAGGAAAGTACCATAAAAGTTTACTGCTAACTTGGGTATGATAACATCTTAAGACTAAAATTCCATTTATTATTATCATCACGAATTCTTCTCAGACTTTTTTTAATATAGTATCCTCAAGATTTTTTAATGTATAGGGAACAAACCTTTATGGCTAGTTCTTGGGAATCCTTGAAGCATTAATTGACTCAAACCTGAAAATATTACCTCATATGATGAAAGTTTTAGAATAAAAATCTTGTCATTGGTTAAAAAACAAAGAATTAGTATTCTTAATAGCAATTTTAAATTCTGAAGTTCTGCCCTGGCCAGTTTTGCCAGTGGTTAGAGCATCGGTCCTCGGACTGAAGGGTCCAGGTTCGATACTGGCCAAGGGCACATCCCTGGGTTGCAGGCTCGATCCCAGCCCTGACACAACCAATTGATGTGTCTCTCTCATGTTGATGTTTCTCTCTGTCTTTCTCTCTCCCTTCCACTCTCTCTGAAAAACACTGGAAAAAAATTTTTTGGAAGTTCTACTTTATAATAATGCTATTTGATCTGTGTGAAGAATTCTGCTTGTATAGGATTTTGTGTTTTTTCTTAGGTACTCACTACCCAGTGACCAGGTCCAGAATATCTCTGAAAAATCCAGCTTTTCCATCCATATTCTGCAGAAGTTCCATTGCCTTCTCTTTCTGTCCTTTGCTAATTACTAGGGACTTATTTTTTGCTCTTTCCCTGGACCTTCAAGTCTTTTCTGCACTTTGTGGAAATATCCAGACCATCTCCTTCCTATTAATTTTGTCACTTCGCTTGGCTTCCCCTACACCTGGTGCCAATCTGTAGTATCTGTGCTAATATCTTGATTACTATTATTTACCTTATCCTTACATCATTCTTTACTATATAAATTCCCTATTTATAATCTGCCTAAAATGGCATATCTTCTACCCTCAAGACACTAACAGAGAAGCAGTACATACATGCTTAAGGCCAAAGGTTTGGGTCAGTGGAATCTAAGGCTCTCCGGGTACTGCTTACCAGTTTTCAATCTAGAAAAACATATCAGAGACTTTTCGGATTTCTTTTATTACTATATATTTCCAACATAACAGTGTTGTACCAATTTAAAAAAAATTGTTTAAAAATTAGTACAGTATGTGATATATAATTAGTATTTAAAACATTGTTATGGCTTTATTATAAATATTATTTATATCATTAAATACTGACTAATTAACTTCATGTTTTCTTCTTACACCCAGACACTATTTTGAGGTCCTCAAGAGTAGGCCTCAGATCTTCTTTGTATTCCTGCCATGTAATATTTATTTAATGATTGTCTTTTGGGAGTCCTCCTAGAAATTAGCAAATTACTATTTTAAAATTTATGAAAAAGTAACTCAAGTTATGGATTTATAAAAATGCACCACATACTCTAGAAAGAGGTAGTTTATAGTTTGCTATATCTAGAATATGCCATCGGGGGAAATGACTATTAGTCGTGTGAAAGGTTAAATTCAAGTGCATTTATACAGCATTTTATTCCATGGTACAAATTTGCAATTACCTAGGATCAATAAAAATGTTGTTATGGGTGTTGATGTTTTATTTGCATATTTATCTTTTCTTTTTAATTTTTTTCTTGTTATTGAATTTATGGAGATGACACTGGTTAACAAAATTACACAGGTTACAAGTGCACAACAAAATCATACAGGTTACAGGTGCACAATTCTACAACACATCATTTGTGCACTGTATTGTATGTTCACCACCCCAAGTCAAGACCCTTTCCATCACCATTTATTACCCCTCTACCTTCTTCCAACTCCTCCACCTCTCTCCACCCTGGCAATCACCACACTATTATCCTTGTCCACAGTTTTTTCTCTTTTTTTTCTTTTTTGCTCAATCCCTCCACTCCTCCACCCAGCATGCCCCACCGCCCGGACAGCTGTCAGGTTGCTCTCTATATAAGAGTCAGTCACTATTTTGCTTGTTAGTTCATTTTGTTTATTAAATTCCACATATGAATGAAGTCATATAACATTTAAATTTTAAATTTTAATTTAATTTTTAAATTTAATTTATTGGGGTGACATCTGTTAACAAAATAAAATAAGTTTCAGGTATACAATTCTACAATACATCATCTGTATATTGTGGGTTCACCACCCCAAGTCAAGTCTCCTTTAATTTAATTTAATTTTTAAATTTACCTTTTTTTTTTTGTAAATGTATCTTTATTGATTTCAGAGAGAAGAAAGGAGAGGGAGCGAGAGAGAGAGAAACATCAATGATGAGAGAGTCATTGATCAGCTGCCTCCTGCAAGCCCCTGACCAGGAATTGAACCCCGATGGCCTGGATCCTAGGTCGATACTCAATCACTAAGCCACGCCCGGCTGGCTAAATTTATCTTTATTGTTGAAAGTATTACAGATGTCCCTCCCTTCCATTGATCCCCTCCACCCCCATCCAAACCACCCAGGCCTTCCCCACACTATTGCCTGTGTCCATGGGTTATACATACATACATGTATATAAATTCTTCGATTAATCTCTCCCCACACACTCCCCCACCCCTGCCTTCCCTCTGAGATCCGTCAGTCTGTTCCATGCTTCTATGTCTCTGGATCTAAAGCTGTGGTACATTTATACCATGGAACTCCTTTAATTTTAGAAAGAAGAGTAATATTAGATCATTAGCACTATGAAAACTGCAGTTAATAAAATCTAATACAAAAATATTCACTAATCCAGGTGAAAACTGATGAGGACTTAAACTAGAGAATTAGCCATAATGGTAGAAGAGTGAAAATGGGAAGGTAGAAAGGATCATGCTGATATCTTAGCATCTGATGAGACAACACAAACTCAGCTCTCAGTGACTATGAAAGGAAAATTATAACAGGAATTTTACTAAATAAAACGTATTGTCTTACCTATTTAAAATAAATTTAAACTAGAGAGCATTTAGTATAGATTATTTGCTTTAAAAATGAAACTGAAACTCAAGTTTACGATGCTGACATTTCTTAAAGGAGACCAGAGGCTCTAGAGACTTCTTTCCTAAACATGATTAGCCAGTAGGAAACTGTGACAGTTATTTTATCAGCTCCGAAGACATTGTTTTTATACTCTGCAAACCACTTTTTTTTTCTTTTTCTTTAATAGCCAGTTACTTTTTAAGTTCTTCTAAGTGAGAAAGGGGAAAGGGTCTGGAAGTTAAGAGGAAAGATTCCTTCCTGCTCACTGGTTACCCTTAATAGTATCACCCACCACTGCTTTTACACCCAGGCTGCACAGCTGGTTTCTGTTCCCAGGTTTTTTCAAGTCTCTCTGTTTCACTGGGAGACATCAGCACCAGCTGGGCAGCCTTTCTTTTCTGAAATCTGAGTTCCAGCTCTGGGGAAATACAAAAGGGAGGGATGAGACCAAGTGAGAAAACCGCATACTAAAATGCAGATGTAGAGAAAATGATTTAAATATCCTACCAAAGGGAAGAACTTATATACACTTCATAGGATAAAGTAGTAATAAAAGTGGTGAGAAAGGTTAATAACCCACTTAGTAGCCCAAATGTCCTGGATGCCAAAAGCTGCATAATATCAAAGTCTGTATGGGATAGTCAAATGTTTATTTTTCAAGAAGTTGACATTTAAAATCTGTCAAAGAGCCAACTACATGTGCTTTTTGCACCAAAATATGTAAGATGTTTTACTTTTCTTTGAAAGCTCAAGAAAGAATGGAGACAAGACACTACTATATGTTTTATTAAAGAACTAGGCCCTTCACTAGGTCAAGTTTTGGAGTCAAGGAGAAGCGTTCATGCTTAGTTCAGAGTGCTTATAATGTTTTTTCCAAAGCTAGTAAGATGTAAACCAACTGTCTCTTACTATTTAAAATCACCATAAACATGTGAATATGAAGTTAATGAGAAATTCCTTGTGTCAAAATCTCAAAAAACAATTGCATAATAAACTTAAAAAAAAAACACAAAAAATAAATAAGTGGAATATAATGTCATTTTAAAAATCTTCCTTTTGATAATTAGGCACCTTGAAAATTAGGAAACAACTATCATGTCATCAAGGGTGATTAGAATGATGTCTATTTCAAATTAGTAATACTATGTTATGAATACACACAGGTAGACACAGAATTTAATCTAGAAAGGTAATTGAACATCATATGTATAAATATTCTCATTTTGCAAATCAGAAAATAACAACCTATGATT
The DNA here is from genome assembly GCF_964146895.1 of Miniopterus schreibersii. Classification (NCBI taxonomy): domain Eukaryota; kingdom Metazoa; phylum Chordata; class Mammalia; order Chiroptera; family Miniopteridae; genus Miniopterus; species Miniopterus schreibersii. The sequence goes on from NC_138102.1 coordinate 117,338,762, forward strand.
CTTGTCTCTAAGTCTCAGGATTGCAGTATATTATTTGCCTGTTTTCAATGTTTTATCATATTGGTATATTTCACAGTGCATATATATTTTGTACAGGCACTTGAAATTCCTCCAAGTGAATTAATTTTCCATTTTAAAGTAGTCAAAACATTTATTAAAATGTATTTATCTGTATTATTATATTTCATACTGATATTTCATTAGTACTTATTTGTAAAAGTGACAAAGACCACATATAACAAATTTAATGTAAACCATTTCCCATCGACCTAAGTCTGATGAATAACAGATCCCGTAGATTAGCAAATGCAACCCCGAGGTTTGTGAAACATCAATGTTTGCAATTATCCTAAGTGGTTTGCAAATTAAGCAAAAATCAATACAAAGTCATTTTAATTTATTTTAGTTCATTCAGTATTCAAGGGCATAGACAATTCATTTATGAGTCTATTTTTTAGGGTTTTGTGAACCAGTCACCCAAAAATATTCAATAAAAAAGGGCAAAACAGCCCAAATGCTAAAGAAAAATAAATAAATATTTTTTACAGTAAAAAAAAATTGTACATGAGTTTTCATATCTGCTTCTTCCCACCCACATAGCTTTGGTCTATTATTAACATCTTGCATTAGTGTAGTTATAATTGATGAACCAATACTGGCACAATTGTTAACTAAACTGCACAGCTGAGCTTATTCGTTGTGTTTTACAGTTCTATGGCTGGTCACAAATGCATATCATGTACCCACCACTATAGGATCATACAGAATAACATCGCTGCCCTAGAGATGCCCTATGCTCTGCCTATTCACCTTTCTCTCCTCCCCGACCCCTTGTCAACCATTGATCATTTTATCGTCTCTATAATTTTCCTTTCCAGAATGTCATCAAGTTGATGTCATACAGTCAGAACATTTTCAGACTAACTTTTTTTACTAAGCAATACACATTTAAGAATCTTCCATGCTCTTTTTGTGTGGCTTGATAGCTCATTTATTTGTTTGTAACAGAATAATACTCCAATGTATCGATGTGCCACAGATTTTTTTCTTCTATTCAACTATTGAAGCACATTTTAGCTGCTTCTAATTTGGGGCAATTGTGGATAAAACTGATCTGAGTATTAATCTGCATGTTTTAGTATGGATATGAGTTTTCAACTCATGTAGATAAATACCTACGAGTGTGATGGCTAGATTATATGGTGAGATTATATTTAGCTTTGTAGAAAACTTCCAAGCTGCCTTTCAGAGTGGCTTTACCATTTTATTCACACCATCAAAAAATGAGAGTTTCTGTTTTACAGAACTTCCTTAAAACCTCACCAGAAATTGGTGTTGTCATTGCTTTGGATTTTAACCATTCTAACAGTTATGTAGTGGTATCTCGTTGTTTTAGTTTGCAATTCGATAATGACATGTTATGCTCAACATCTTTTTATATGCTTATTTGGTATCTGTATATTTTCTTTGGCGAGGTATCTGTTCAAATCTTTTGCCCATTTAAAATTTTTTTATTGTTGAATTTCAAGAATTGTTTATATATTTTATTTACCAGTCCAATATCCCTATATCAGATATGTGTTTTATAAATAATTTTTTCCTAGTCTATGGCTATGGTACATTAACACAATGAAATACTACTTGGTCATAAAAAAGGAGAAAATTTTACCCTCTGGGACAGCATGAGTGGACCTGGAGAATATTATGCTAAGTGAAATAAGCCAGTCAGAAAAAGACAAGTACCATATGATTTCACTCATATATGGAATTTAACAAGCAAAATAGAGACAGACATAGATAGCAGGAAGACAGCTCTGGTGGTGTGCTGTTGGGGGGTGTAGAGGGATCAAGCAAAAAGGAAAAATAAAAAGAGAAAGAACTCATGGACACAAGCACCAATGTGGTAGTTGAATGGGGTGGGGGAATCGGTGAGTAGGTGGAGGTGGAAGGGGGGATGGAGGGATAAATGGTGATGGGGGGGAGAAAATTAAATGAAGAGAGGGAAAAAAAATTAAAAATAGAATGGACATGTTCTGAAAAAAATAAAAAGGGCCCTGGCTGGCATGACTCAGTGGTTAGAGTACTGGCCCAGGCACCCAAAGGTCTTGGGTTCAAATCCCAGTCAAGAGCATGTACCTGGGGTGCAGCCCTCCATCCACTCTGGGCACATGGGGAAGGCAACCAACTGATGTGTCTCTCTCACATCCATGTCTCTGTTCCCCTGCCCCTTCCTCTCTCTCTTCCACTCTCTTTAAGTCAATGAAAAAATATCCTTGGGTGAGGATTGGGGATTAACAACAAAAAACGTGATATGCAACAATCTATTGACAAGGGAGTACATCCTTACTTAAGGTGTAATAGCCCATCACTTGCTAAACTATAGTTTAAAAAGTAGCTTGACCATTATAAAATATTTTTCAAATAAAAGATATCTGCAGTATGTAACAAGCTGCACAGATATGTCCGATTACTATCAGGTGGTAATGGTAAATTCAGGAAGAAGCCATGTGATATGATTAAATTACATTTTGATCTTTGTTTAAGGTCAAAATAAATACTTACAAAAAATTTAGTTACTAAGAGAATAGGGATAAAGTGAAATATAAATGTAGACTGTAGTACTTGCTGAAAATAATAACTCAGGCTCTTACTCCTAAGCATAGTGGTGGAACTCGAATTGATAGAGGAAAAGGGAATTGCACATTTGAAAAAATGAAATAATGTCATATGAGAAACAGTTCTGATAAGTCTCAGTAGCACTAAGAAGACTGCTCCAGTTTAAAGGCTGGTGGTTCTAATTCAAGAAAAAGACAATCATAAAACTTTATAAGTACTAACATTTGTGTAGTGCTTTTGTTTTCAAAGTGCTTTCCCCTACATTTATCACAGTTAATTCCCAAAATGATATTGTTCAGCAGTCACAGTACTGAGCATTGCTCTAATTTACACAAAAACTGTGTAATAGAAATTAAGTCTTATGAGTAAATCTATTGTGCTGGATGTGTAACATACTTATATATCTAAACCTCCAAAATAAATTGAGGAGTTTGAAATTTTTTGAAAATATTAGGGAAAAAAGTATTGAGGGATTTGAATTGTGCTCTTGTGACAAAAAAATTACAAAATTACAATTATCTGATGGCATTATTGCAATTTCAAAAGCATTTGATTTTACCCCAAATTAATCTTAGGATTAAAATATAACCTTGCTTCTTAGAGTTATAGCATACAATTTTTTGTATGGAAAATAACAATCCTAAAGTCTCTTAAATAAATGCCCATATTTAAAGTAACTTATGACAGGATTATTTTTCTCCCTTTTATGATTTCCCACAGAAGTGAGCTTTGTGATTGTAAGCTTATATGTACCTGTGAGAAGTAGAGAAAATAAATTCAGCCATAATAATCTATATATTTTTTATTTGACCAAAGGATTCATGTTATAACAACCAGTACTACATATACATAGCATAAAGGGTCTTTGAAGCTCATCTATGAAAACCTAAATCTTAAATTTGATTGTTAAACTGACTCTGAAGTGAATTATAGAGGGTTAAAAACGTTAACCCTATGTATTGCTCATATTCTTATACACCCACATACAAAAATATTTGTGTAATGTCTATTTAATGCTATATATAATTTTAAAATAACATATAGAAAGTCATCCAAAGTAGAAGGAAATTGGTGTCATGAAGATAAAAATGGTGTCTATGAAAATGACTTTTTGAATATAACTGAATATTTACCCATTTGAGTAATATAAACTGTTACTAGACATTTCTGGATCTGTTTACTACTGAGATGTAGATACAGTGAATAAAAGATTTCAAGTTTTAAACAATTTTAGTTATTTCCTGATGAGACACATTCTTTTTCTAAAGCAAATGGTAGTTATAAAAAAACCCCAAAAAACAAAAAACTCTGCAAGTAAGTTCTTATGAATCATGTAAGTATTGCAAGTTTTAGATGGCATTATTTGATCATTCGTTGGTGTTTTTCTTTCTGTGTATTCAGCATAATGTATAACATAAAACGGCTTAATATCATTCTAGGAAATAAGCTACTTCCTTAGGGAATATAGGTACAGTGGGATGCCTAACCATAATAGTATATTTTAGCAGTGTTCTTATGAATATAGTAAATAATATATTACTAACATGAAAGAGTAGTCTTATTTCCTCTTGAAAACTGAACATATTCTACAATGTGTTTTTATCATATTCATTCTTATAAAATAAATTCAACATTTGTATGACTTGTATCATTTAAAAAGCACTTCTCAGTTTCTGACCTCCCATGAGACCACAGTAAGACCCAACTGGAGGACTTTCACCACAGGCACAAATACAGAATCTTGACACATTAGAAAATAACCTGAAATCACCAGATATTAACAGAAGCGTGAAGACCCTGCATAATAGTATATGCTCAGAGAAGACAAGCAGTATGAAGTTAGTTTTCCATTTCTGTGGCATTTAGCCTGAGACTAACTGGATCTTCTCACATGGCAATTCAGTGTCTGCAGATAATTGGTGGAAAAACTGTAGTTCTGGTTGGTGAAATCAGAAAACTGTTGGTAAAAGACTACAGCTAATATTAGTGGTGCAACCAAGAAGAAAAAAAAAGTCAAAGAAAGGATGCCCAACTGTTGTCCACCTACGGTTAGCACTGACATCTGAGTCATGGAACAGACTCAAAGTAACTCACCTAAAGGCAAAAGATCTGAACTGACAACAAAGTTGTCACTTGTAAACAGAGTTTTCAGTTTAAGTACAGACAAGAAAACCAAATATAAAAGGGAAACAATAAGCATCAGAGAAATATAATGTGACCTAAGGGCTGCACAATTTAACCTTCATAATTCCCAGAATACAATCCCAAAACACATGACATATGAAAAACCAAGAACATGAAATAAATTCCCAAGAGAAAAGAAAATCAACAAGGTCTGAACCTGAGGGGAAGCACACATTCACACTAACAGATAAATATTTTAAATCAGCTATTATTCTTATCCTTAATTATGTAAAAACACAGTATGTTCACTGTCAAAATTTAAAACAGGATATTTTGGATCCTACACCCCTATGTTAATAGCAGTGCAATTTTATAATAGCTAAAATCTGGAAAGAGCCCAAGTGCCCATCAGTAGATGAGTGGATAAAAAAGCTGTGGGACATTTATACCATGGAATACTATGCAGCTGTAAAAAAAGAAGAATCTTTTATTCTTTAGGACAGCATGGAGGGAACTAGAAGGTATTATGCTAAGTGAAATAAGCCAGTCAGAAAAAAAAGTACCACATGATCGCACTTATATGTGGAATCTAATAAACAAAATAAACTGATGAACAAAATAGATGCAGAGACATAGAAGCATGGAACAAACTGAGGGATCTCAGAGGGAAGGTGGGGAGTGGGAGTGGGTGGGGAGAGATTAATCAAAGAACTTATATGCTTTCAAGCATAACCCATGGACACAGACATTGGTATGGGGAAGGCCTGGGAGTGGGATGCATGCTGGATGGAGAGGATCAGTGGGAATAAAAAGGGGACATCTGTAATAGTCTCAACAGTGAAGATAAAGAAATTTAACAAACAAACAAACATGTTAATTATAAGAAGGTACCTATAGGAGGCAGCTCGAACACAGATAGTCATGCCTAATGTGGCAGATTTTACCAATGTTTACTAATTTCCTTCCATTTCTGTGTACACAGAGCATTAGACTTCCCAGGCCTTGCAGTTAGGCATGGCCTTCATTTCCAGGCGGAAGCACTTAAGAGCTGGTGCATGATTCTCCTTGTTTTCTCTCCCTGCTACAGTCATCATGGGAGTGTATGTGGATACGAAAGGGCCACAAAACCAAAATGCCCTATAATGCTGAGCTGGCACATGGAGGGTGGTACTCTAGAATCATCTTGACTTACGGTGGGCTCTGAATACAAAAATAAACTTTTGATATGTTAAAAAAAGAATAATGAATGAATGAATGAATGAATGAATGAATAAATAAATAAATAAAATAGGATATCTCAGCAGAAAGAAAATTGATAAGAATAAATATAAAAATATGGACAGAGCCTAGCTGGCATGGCTCAGCAATTGAGTATAGGCCTATGATCCAGGTGATCCTGGTTCAATTCCCCTTCAGGGCACATGCTGGGTTGCGGGCTGGATTCCCAGTGTGGGGAGTGCAGGAGGCAGCCGATCAATGACTCTCTCATCACTGATGTTTCTATCTCTCTCTCCCTCTCCCTTCCTCTCTGAAATCAATAAAAATATATGTATATTAAAAATATGGATAGAATTAGAAAATACAATAAAAAACTAACTGAATAGACTTACAAACCAGTGAAATGTAATAGATAAAATATTAAAGAAACTAGAAATAGATCAATAGAAATTAATAGGATAAATAACATAAAGAAAATATATTGGGGGGGGGACAAATAGAGCCTCAACAAATTTTTACATAGTATCAAACTGCCCAGTTTATGTGTAATTAAAATCTCAGGAGAGTAGAAAGAGATTAAGATGGGAAAAAATCATTAGAAGAAATAAGAGCCAAAATTGTCTGAAATTTGAAGAAAGATAAAAATTTACAGATACAAGATGTTCAGCAAATAAGCCAAGTAAATACTTGGGGAAACCTCTCCAATACACACCATGAACAAAAAATTGAGAGTCAAAGACACAGAGAAACTTTTGAAAGCAGCTAATAATGATGATACATTAAATATAGTGAAACAACTACTTGATCAATGCCTTGTTACTCACCAAAGCTATGGAAGCCTAGCCCTGGCCAGTGTAGCTGGGTTGGAGAGTCATCCTGTGCACTGAAGAAGGGTGGCACGTGGGTTCCCAGTCAAGGTACATGCCTGTGCTGCAGTTAGATCCTAGGTATGGGGGCGTGGGGGTGGGGTGGGCATGAAGCAGCCAATTGATGTTTCTCTCTCATATGGATGCTCTCCCCCTCTCTCTCCCTCTCTCTCCCTTCTCTCAAAATAAACAAACAAAAAACTATGGATGCCCCAAAAAGATGAATAAAACAATCTTTAAAATGACAAAAATAAAGACTACCAACACGGAATTCTTCATCTATCAAAATTAAAGACTCTTCAGAGAAAAGTAAAATATGAGAATTCATATCAATCACACAGAACTAAAAAAAATAATTAAGAAAGTTCATCAGAATGCCAGTAAATAATACTGGAAATCATATCCACAGGAAAGAATGAAGAGCATCAAACAATAATAACTATCCAGGCAAATAACAGCAAAGAAAATTTAAAGTATTTTAAGCTGTATAATGAATTTATCAAAATTTATAGAATGGTGCTTAAACAGTGTTCACAAGAAAGTTTGTAGTTGTAAATGTTTATATTAGACAGAAAAAAAAGAAAGGAAGAAGGAAAGGAAAGAAAAAGAAAGAAAGAAAGAAAGAAAGAAAGAAAGAAAGAAAGAAAGAAAGAAAGAAAGAAAGAAAGAAAGAAAGAGAAAAGAAAAGAAAAGAAAAGAAAAGAAAAGAAAAGAAAAGAAAAGAAAAGAAAAGAAAAGAAAAGAAAAGAAAAGAAGGAGGGAGGGAGGGAGGGAGGGAGGGAGGGAGGGAGGGAGGGAGGAAGGAAGGAAGGAAGGAAGGAAGGAAGGAAGGAAGGAAGGAAGGAAGGAAGGAAGGAAGGGAAGGAGGGAGGAAAGGAGGGAGGGACTGAGAAAGGGATAAATGAAGAGAAAATCTAAAATCAATGAAGTTCCCACTATAAGAAATAAATAAAATAGCAAGTAAACCCAAAATAAGTAGATAGGAAAAAATAATAAATATAAGCACAGATATTGATAAAATTAAAAAAAAATAGAGAACACCAATGAAACAAAAAACTAAATCTTTAAAGTTAAATTGATCAGCCTGTAGCATGACAATTCATTAAAAATATATTCATAACATAAAAACCAAAAAATAGAGATATCAATGACTATTCAAGAGACATTAAAATGGTAATAACAAAACATTGTGACAATTAGGGCAATAAATATTACAAACCAAATAAATAGACCAATAACTGAAAATACACCAATTAACAAAATTGACATAAAAAATTCTCATTCTTTCCTTACAAGGAAATAAAAAGCTGAGCAGGCTGATCACTAATGGCCTTTCTTGGACCCATGAAAGAATTGAGGTTTCATAGCGAACCAATACCAACAATCTGGAGAGAAAGGTGAATACAGAAAATCACAGAGGACATCAACTTAGCTAGAGCAGAAGCAGATGAAGCCATATATTGTAAGTGGCAATTCTGATGAATTGCTAGCAGCTGTGAGTGAGCCCTTGTGAGCATGAGAGTGAGAAACTGCTGGAGGCCACAGTGTTAGGGTTCCTCAACACTTTGTAGGTACTAACCCCAGGAGCCCCAGTGGGTTCATATGCTGAAAAAACAGAAAAACACCCTGTACTCCTGGGAAAAGTAAGGAAAATAGAAGCTTTTTAACATAAGCCCAGAACATTCTATGATGAAAGCTTTCTTCGCTGGGGAAAAAACAAAAAAACTTTACTAGACACTTATGCTAACAAGGGGAAGATAAATTATCTAACTCCAGCACCTCTAATCTTCCCATATAACCCAAAAGGGGAGGGGGAATTAAGACACACTTAGGCACACAGGCCGACTAAACAACTAATATGAATCATAAGATTAATAGACCTTAAGGATAATAACTGTGGAAAGAGCAACAAGACACAACATCTTTCTAAGGAGAAATTCCTAGGGAAATATAAAGATAATAAGGACACATCAATAATACCCTTAATAATAATAATTAAGGAAGGCCATTAATCAAGGAAACGAGCAAACTGAAGCATTTGGCTCCTACATCTACAGCAAATATTGAACAATACACTTCTTAATAACACTGGTAAAAGCCCTCAAGAGAAAAAACATATTGTACCAAATAAAAATGAAAAGACAACTAATCAAAATTTCTGGGATATAGTTAAAACAGTGCTTAGAGGGAAATTTACTGCATTACATGCTTATATTAATAAAAAGAAAGATCTAAAATCTATAATCTAAGACTGAGTCTTAGGAAACTAGAGGTAAGCTAGTTTTAAGCCTAAAACTAAAAGAAAAAAAAAAGAATATTAGACCAGAAATCAATAATTTTTTAAATGGAAAAAATAGGGAACATCAATGAAACCATTGATTTTTTAAAAGATCAATAAATTTTCTATCCAGGTTAATTAAAAAAGGAGAGAAGACACAGATTACTAATATCAGAAATGAAAGAGGGGCCATCACTATGAATCCAATAGATATTAAAATGATAACGAAATATAATGAACAACCTCACATATTTCGTAATTTAGATTAAACAGACCAAATTCTTGAAAGGCCAAACCTGTAAAGCTCACACAAGGACAAATGGGTAATCGGAACAGGTTTATATCCATTATACAAATAGAATAAGTTTTATAACTACTATCCTTTTAAGATGAACATGGAGCACCCTGTAGTGCCAGAAAGTGCAGAAGTGCTCAATAAACAAACCAAACAAAAGACTAATGGTATGAAAGTATGTCAAATGGACACATGATTTAAATAAAAGAGCTCCCAATGTTAAAAATTGAAATAGTTTTTGTAAAATAATGAATGAAATAGAATCAGTGATAAGACAACCTATAAAACAAATAGGGATGAGTTTATTGTGATTTAAATGAATATATTAATAAATGAATTACCAAATGAATAAATAAATGGGTGGGGAGCAAATCTCCCATTTAGAACTCCAAGTAATTCCATCCTCAGGGTGGTACATACTCCTTAAGTATGGGCTGCACAAAGGGACTTTCTTGCAAAGAGTACAGTATGGAAAGTGGGAAAAGTTGAAACTTGGTGGTAAAGAAACGGGCTAGACACTGCTTCACCCAGGTAATCAAAGTCGACATCAATAGTCATAAATCATGTTGATAGGGCATGTCCTTAATATGAGGTGAAGAAAATTAACTTTACCTTTATGACCTTCCTATCAAAACTCATATCCCTAGACTCATCATGAAAAATAAAATGAAACAAAAAACAACAAACTCAGACAAATCCTAATAGAGTGGCATCCGACAAAATATCTCACCAGTATTCCTCAAACTGGCAAGGTCATTTAAAGCTTAGACAGTATGAAAATAGCCAAGAGGTGTTTAAAGAGAAGGGAATGCTAAAATTACTAGGTATGCTGGATGTGATATCCAGGATGGATATCCTGGAACAGAATTAAGTAAAAACTATGAAAATCTGAATAACTTGTAGATTTTAATTAATAATAATGCATTGATATTGGTCTATTGAGTGTGTATATATATTTTTTTCTACTTTAAAACATAATAAATAAATAAAATTAAGAATTCATTCGTGGCTTACTCTACTATAAATTAAGAATTCATTTAATACTACTGTATACTTAATTCTGATCCCCGTAGGTTATCCACTAATGTTTGTTTTCTGTTCCAGGATCCAATCTAATGTCCCTAGTCTCCTACAAATTGTTACAGGTCCTCAGTCTTGTGTTCTATGACCATGACATTTTTAAAGTTACTTGTCAAGTCATTTTGTAAATATACTTCAATTTGTTTTGGTCTGATGTTTTCTCATAATTAGATTAGTGGGTTCCTTTTTTCTTTCTCTCTCTCTTCCTTTCTTTCTTTTCTCTTTCTTTCTTTCTTTCCTTTCTTTCTTTCTTTCTTTCTTTTCTTTCTTTCTTTCTTTCTTTCTTTCTTTCTTTCTTTCCTTCCTTCCTTCCTTCCTTCCTTCCTTCCTTCCTTCCTTCCTTCCTTCCTTCCTTCCTTCCTTCCTCTTTCTTCTTCTTCTTCTTTCTTTCTTTCTTTCTTTCTTTCTTTCTTTCTTTCTTTCTTTCTTTCTTTCTTTCTTTCTTTCTTCTCCTCCCTTCCTTCCTTCCTTCCTTCCTTCCTTCCTTCCTTCCTTCCTTCCTTCCTTCCTTCCTTCCTTCCTTCCTTCCTTCCTTCCTTCCTTCCTTCCTTCCTTCCTTCTTTCTTTCTTTCTTTCTTTCTTTCTTTCTTTCTTTCTTCTCCTTCCTTCCTTCCTTCCTTCCTTCCTTCCTTCCTTCCTTCCTTCCTTCCTTCCTTCCTTCTTTCTTTCTTCCTTTCTTTCTTTCTTTCTTTCTTCTCCTCCCTCCCTCCCTCCCTCCCTCCCTCCCTCCCTCCCTCCCTCCCTCCCTCCCTCCCTCCCTTCCTTCCTTCCTTCCTTCCTTCCTTCCTTCCTTCCTTCCTTCCTTCCTTCCTTCCTTCCTTCCAAAAAAATGCCATGGAAGTGGCTTTCCCTTTTCAGGCTATTGTATCTGAGAGTCTATGATATCTACTTGTTTTACTACTGGTGCTATTAACCTCAACTGCTCGATTAAGGTGGTATCTGCCCTGATTCTCCACCTTAAAGTTACTCTTTTTATATAACTAATACATATCTTAGGGGAGATTCTTTGAAATTATCCAAATATTCTGCTTCTCTCAAAAACAATTTTCTTATTAATTTTATCATGCATCAGTGGTCTTGCCTGCAACAAATATCATGGTGGTATTCTATTGGTGATTTTTATTTTTTAAAATATTTATTGTTGAAAGTATTACACATGTCCCCCTTTTTCCCCTGTTGACTCCCTCCACCCCACTCAGGATCCCTCCCAAGTCTACTGGTGATTTTTTAAACTCTTATCTTTATTTTCCTATGCCAGCCCTGGAATCAACTTCCTCAATGACTCTTTGTTCCTTTTTACTGCAGAATAATATTTAGAAACCAATATGTAGCTTTGCTCATTACTTATGGAGCATCACCATGTCTAGGTGCTCTCAGCAGACAGAACTTGTAAATAATAATGTATAGACATGTTCACCCATCTATATCTATCTTTTTGCATATAACCAAATAACTTGTAATATAGTAGGGTTCTTTCCATTTTAGGATCCTCCAAAATCTGTTTGATTTTTGTTAATTTATATGTATATAGTAAAAATCATTCTTTGTGATGTATCATTTTATGGGTTTTGAGAAGTTTACAAAGTTATATATCCATTACAACAGTTGTGGTACAGAACAGAGCTATCACCCAATATACAATTGTGATGCCTCTTTGTAGAACATCCATGCCCCTACCCCCGTGCCCCTAAGAAATTTCCCTGTAGTTTTGTCTTTTCCAAAATCTTATATAAAAAGAGCCATATGATTCCACTCTTGTGTCTTTTTTCACTTAAAAAGTAATTTAAGATTTATCATGTCATTGCATACATCTGTAGTACATTTCTCCCTCCCTCCCTCCTTCCTTCCCTCCCTCCCTCCCTCCCTTCCTTCCTTCCTTCCTTCCTTCCTTCCTTCCTTCCTTCCTTCCTTCCTTCCTTCCTTCCTTCCTTCTTTTTCTTCCTTTCTTTTTCTTTTTTGCTTTCCTGAGTAGTATTCCATTATATGAAGACATCAAACATTTGACTGGTTGAAATACATATTAGTTGTTTTCTGTTGTGGGTGATTATGGATACAGCTACTATAAACATTCATGTACAGGTTTTTGTAGAACATAATTTTTATTTCTCTTGGCATATACCTAGGAAAAGGATAGTTGGATCATATGGGAAGCACATGTTTAATTCCTAAAATTTTCTTAGTATTTTAAAAAAACTACCAAATTGTTCTTCACAGTGGCTATACCATTTTACATTCCACCAGCACGGTTTAAGAGGTGGAGTGTATTACATTTAACATTGATTATATTTTTATTAAATCATAGCCTTTAAACTCCTCTGAACACTGTTAAGGAAAGCCATATTTTAAGAATTCCTAACTGAAAATTTACTTAGAAAGGCAGGTGTAATTGCAGCTAACATCTCATGATCAGATCTTGGGTTAGCATATTATAATGTCAACTTTATTTTATTCCTTGTACTAGGTGTTTAGTGGTATCCCATTGCTATTTTAATTTACATTCACCAATGACTAATGGTGTTGAGTTTTTAATATGCTTATTGAATATCTATATATCCTTTTTGTTAAGATTCTTTAGAAATTTTTTTATTGCTTTTTTATTTCATTGCTGAGTTTTGAGTTTGTTACATAATCTGGATACAAATTTTATGTCAGATATGTGATTTGCAAATATATTCTCTCAGTTTGTGACTTGCATTTTCATATCTCAAAAGTGTCTTTCACAAATCAGAAGATTTTTTATTTGTATATTTGTGTGATTTTTTGTTGTTTGGTTTCTTTTTGGTATATGACAAGAAAGCACAAATGTTTCAAAACTGACAGTGTAGATGTGGAATTTATATATTAACAAAACTAAGCACCTCCTAATAATTCTGTAAATCATTATTATGAATCAATTAAGATGGTAATACTTATAAAATTATATTTCTGTGCCTATTTATTTTATTCACATAGAAAGAATATTCCTATATAAAACTGGTTGTCTATATGCCTGGGTAATTCCATATCATAGCCCCAAGACATAGTTTTCTTTTGTAAAATATGGATAATAATAATCTTAAAAAATTTTGTGGTTCTCAAAGGCAATTGAAAAGTAAAAGTGATTTATAATTATAAAGCATTATATAAATAAAAGGTTTCATTACTATTGCTATGATTACATTGTCACATGGGAAATTCATAGCTAGGGAAAATGGTGAAATGTTATTACCCTTACTACAGATAAATCAGACAAAAATTTATACTCCTAAAAGTTACATAACTTTTCTGTTTAGAAACTTAATATTTGATTCACATTACTTCTCACAATCACTTTATTGCTTTAGATTTTCAGAACATGCTATATGCTTTTGAACTCAGTGTCAATTCTTCACATGGAATAAATGTGGAGGCTTGGGAGAATATGAAAAAAAGAACAAGCACAAGTTGTTACACTGGCTGGGCTGCATATTAGGGAACTGACACTGAGTCACGAAAGATGTCAGTTTTTATCTCAACCATACATAATGTAAAGAAAATGATATTTAACATCAAGTATAATTTTATTAAATCATAGCCTTCAAACTCCTCTGAACGCTGTTAAGGAAAGCCATATTTTAAGAATTCCTAACTGAAATTTACTTAGAAAGGCAGATGCAATTGCAGCGAACTTCTCATGATCAGGCCTTGGGCCTTGACATATTGTCCCACAGCCAGCCAAGCAGGGAGTTTTAGGAGAACCAACCACACAATATGCCAATTGATTCAGCTGTTTAAAAAGTATATACAGGGCTCCCAAAAAGCTAAATAGAGGTCTATTTATAATAATTATCCTCATATCACCTCATTTTAGTCTTGATGCCTCTCAGGTGTAGAAACCTTATTTTGGATCTTGAAGTTTCCCGATTCCATGTTTGGAAAAGGGGCTACCCTTCAAAATGTTTGATGTGACGCTCAACACATTCAAGAAAAAAATTTAAGACTCAAAGGTAGGCCAACACCAATAAGAAACCCTAAAGAGAATATCAAGATTAATAAAAGAAATGCCATAATTTTAAAAAGTATTGCAGTAGCAAATCATTTGAACTATCATAACTAAAATGTCAGTAAGAGAGTAGCATAGGCAGCCAGCATTTTGAAAATCTATTACTTGGCAACGCTACATTGACTCTTCTTAAACAGCATTGCAAAACGGAAAGATGTATATGCAATAATAACATCAATTTAGTTATAATTTGTCACAAAACATTTACATTGAAAGAAATTATAGATGTGGTGGGAGGTTAGCTGAGGAACATCCAAGTTTAATTGGAAAGACATACTTACGCATGACTTTGTTTAGTCTCTCTTGGCTATCTTTTGCACAGTAAAGTAAAATTGAAATCTAAGAAAAATATCATGTTTGTTTATTTCGGGCCAACCCTCATAACTACTTCAAAATATTTTTTGACCCCATCTCATGCTCTAGCCATTTCTACAGCAAACATTAAAATCCTGCACATAGGCTTTGACCAACCCATGCAGATATACTCAGATAGTACCTCACGTCAAGCAAGACACATACTCCCTGCTTCTAGCTCTGGAGTTTCTCTGAATCTTTGGCAGGGACACACATGAGAATTTGCTCAACAGTCACATGTGTTCAAATGAGGAATATATAGTCAAAGCCTGTGCAGTAACGTTTGACCACTGAAATATGACAGCAGAGAGAGGAATATGTCCTGATTTTGTTCCCTCAGATGGACTGTTTTTAGATGCATTGCATAAAGCCTCTTACAAGATATTCATGAGATAAAATACCAACTGCCTGTATCATTGGCCAAATTAATATACCATCCTTGTGTTAGCTTGTTTGGCTTTCTCTTTTCAGTCTCCATGTCCTTCACTTTTTCTCCCTGAGATTATATTTTTCCAAGCTTTTCTTTGAGGGGAATTTAGACTAAGATACGTGCTATTCCTGTTCTTTGTGTTTGTAGGAAAAAACTCAGTCTGTCAGGTCTTTCAATATATGTTAGTTGTAAATATTTGATAAGTTATTCACCAACAGATATAAAATACTCACAAATTCCTAAATGAAACACAGCAATTCTGTTAATTTTATATTAAAACTATAATAATAGCATTAAATAAGATCCTTAGATATAAGTTTACAAATTGTTAAAGTATTACATTAATTGCTTATGTTGAATTCTAAACTTTCCTCTGTAAGGAAAGAATCACTGTTAAAACAATTTTGTGTACAAAAATACTATTATTTTTTAAATGAAATTTATACCACATCCTCTTTAAACAATATTTGTATGAAGTTGTTTTTAAATATTTATCCCCTAGGACATTAAATGACTTAGTTTTCAAAATACTCATCTTTAAGAAATGTTTTCAAAAACATGTCTGTTGTAAGAAGTAATGAATTCTGCCTTAAAATGGCATCTTTAGTTCACAGTAAAAGTTTTTTCCCCTTTCACATATAGACCCTTTCCTAAGATAGCTATAAGCATATTTTGACATGTTTACATTGTTGTGAAATGTTATATATTTTTCCTTTGTAGAATGCATGCACTTTGAATAAATAATGTAAATATTATAACTTAAGAAACCAGTTACTGGAAATTTTAATAGTAAAAGTGATATATTTTACACCTTAATGTTATTGTAGAATTATTTCAGGTTTTAGTTTCACTGTTGCAATCAGTTTTCAAGAGTTTAAGTTATCATGGAGACACAGTTACTACTTTTTATTGATTATAAGGAATTGTCAGTCTACCATAACATAATAGCAGGTAAAATTTTCTGTGGTGCAATGTGTCTATTGAAGTGCTAGCTCAATACATTCAAAGGAAAAGAGAGAGAAAGAAGAACAATATCATTCATTGTCATTCATTTATTCTCCCCCCCTCCCCCCCTCCCCCCAGCATATGAAAACTGAAGGCATTGAAAAACCACAGGAGAAAATGCATTTACCAATAGATGAGTTTCTCTATCAAAAATAGTAGTCAAAGGAAAGCTCAGGAGAGAAGAAAAAAGGTATAACTACATGTGCATAGTGCTTAGAAAGAAATACACAAAGTAATAGATTCTGTCAAATCAATTAATATTTTAAATCGAAATCTTAAGAAAATTCTTAGTATGATTCTCAATAAGCACACAGCACTACTGCAAAATATTCAGCATATAATGATAGCCGGTCTCAGAGAAAAAGACAAATAATTTTCACATGTGTTTACGGTACCAACTAAAGAACTGCAGAGCTATATGCCAAAAATTACACAATAATCATCAAATTGATTGTTATAGTACCACTGTCCTTTTACTGGAATGGACAGTGTCATTTTTAAGCTCACTTGACTTAATCTTGTCCAAATGAATATTGATTGCTAAAATTTTACATGTACCTATAAAGTGTGGAATTATTCATAGTAATTTCTATTTTTACATCTTGGAGTGTGCTTTACTCTCCCAATTCATGCATATATTATAGTGAAATCTTCAAAGGAATTATCCCTCTTTATTTAAATTCAGATGATTTAAGAAAAAACAAGAGAGGAAGGAAGGAAGGAGGGAGGGAGGGAGGGAGGGAGGGAGGGAGGGAGGGAGGGAGGGAGGGAGGGAGGGAGGGAGGGAGGGAGAAATCCTTAAAAATTTACTAAATATGCCCAAGTTCTTTATGTTTAATTATTCACGTAGCACAGTGATATGTCAAGCAGATAAGACCACAAGAGCACTTTGAAAGTACTGTCTTGTCAATTGAACTCATATTGAAGAAATAATTCATAGATGTACAATAAGGAGGGTAAATATCAGCAGTTATGAGAATGAACATTGATTTATGTATTTTCCTTTCAGAAGTTTGAAAAAGTAAATTATTTTTATGAGTTTTATGGTTAGCTTATTCTGTTAAAATCATTTATTTTCCCTTTCTCCCCACAGTTTTCAGTAGCCTAGTAAGTATAATTAATATTTTATTTATTCTCTTATTTTAGTTATATGTGTGCCTATTTTATATTGGTTCTAATGCAGGTCCTCTAATAAGCATATTCTAATCATATCTGGTATAAACATAGATATAAAAATAAATATGAATTTCTAGTCTGTGAAATATGGCATATTAGGTAAATACCCTGGATAATCTTCATGTTAAGCAGCTAAACATTCTATATAAGGTGAAAAATGTAGTTTTAAAAGGAATTGTACAATTGAAACCTATATAATCTTATTAATCAGTCACCCCAATAAATTTAATAAAAATAAATAAATAAAAATTAATGCATTGCTAAGACACCAAGAATATAGGCAAACAGCAAAAGCCATGCTTAGTGTAAAAAGGAGATCTTTTGAGGTAAGCAAATTCAGAATTCAGAAGCTGGCTCTTCACCGAGAGGGCTTCTGCTACACCCTGGTCACTTGAAATTTAGTTTTAAGGGGTGGAGTGGAGAAGGGGAGGTAAAGGACAAGAAATAATATCCAGAGGTTTCTCAGGGTTAAATGATCAATAGAAGACCTTAATATAATGACTGAACCACAAAGGCCAGGAAATAGTTCCATTTACATAAGAGGAGAAAGCAAGAAGCATTTACAATCTCAAATCAATCTTGGCCTTCTGAAGGCAAAATAGATCTCTCCTTAAGTCTTATAATGACAAGATCGACCTCATCAAACCATGGTAATCAGTTTCACCAAATCTGTGCTGTTCACCCAGATCTCCAGCAAATGTTTTGCTCTAAGGTAGTCTTAGATTTGTAGTAACACATATGTCTGGCAGAAGCAAAATCAAAGCTTTGAAGGGCTCCAAGATTTTCACCAGAAAATCACAGTGAGAAAAAGCAAATCAGAAGGCATACACAGAACCAAAGGCACTGTAACTAAGAGCTAGCAGTCAGCAAAATCAGACTTGCAGAGATGTTAGAATTATCAGACAGAGATTATTAAATAAATATATGAAATATATTTTTAAAAGAGTGGCTTAAAGTTGATAAAAAAAAGTGTAAAGGATTATTCAAGCAGTTATATAAATTACCATATACATTTCCTAAAAATAAATATTGTTAGACATGAAATACAGAAGGATTCAACATCAGATTAGATACACTTAAACAGATAATTAGTGACTGGGAAGATAAATATGAAAATTCATTTTTTTAACTCATCTCAGACTTTATTTTTATTTTTTATTGACTTTTATTTATTGTTGAGACCATTACAGATGTCCTCCTTTTAACCCCACTGATCCCCTCCACCCCACATCCATCGCACCCCCAGGCCCTCCCCATACCAATGTCCATATAAGTGTCCATTTGGTACTTTAATTTCACCAAATGATCTCGCTTATATGTGGAATATAATAAACAAAATAAACTGATGAACAAAATAGATCCAGTAACACAGAAGCTTGGAACAAACAGGGATCTCAGAGGGAAGGCGGGGAGGGGTGTGTGGGTGGGGAGAGATTAATCAGGGAACTTGCATGTTTATGGGCATGGCCCATGGATGTGGACACTGGTGTGGCGAGCGCCTGCGGGTGGGATGGATGTGGGGTGGAGGGGATCAGTGGGGTTAAAAGGGGGACATCTGTAATGGTCTCAACAATAAAGATAAAGTCAACAAAAAATTTTAAAACATTAAAAAAAAAGAAAATTCAGAGTAGGGGATAAAAAAAGAAAACATAAAACATTATTAAATAAGAGTGAAGATTAGATAAGAAATTTTAAATTAGGATTAGAGTTCTAGTAGGAGTAAAAAATATAGGGGTTTACCCAAAGTGTTCAAAGCTATTTAGGCAGAGACTATAAATCTATAATAATTAATATGATATAGTATTGGAACAGAAATACATGAACAGACCAAATTGCTTAGGAACAGGTTAATGTTTATGTAGAAACAAATGACAGCTGGTATGATAGATCAATAATGAAATAAAGATCTATTAAATAAATAATGAGCTATACTAAAAAAGTCAATACCAAATAGTTAAATCACTTAAATGTGAAAGGAAAATCTATACAACTTTTAAAATATATATTCTACATATATAAAATATTCACACAAAAATTAATAATTTTAAATTAGGGAAGTATAAAAACTAGTAGAAATTATATTTGGTAGATTCTACACTTATAAATAAAGAACATATATTCACTGAGGATATCATAAAGGTAGTAAAAAGACAACCCACCAACTGGGAAAATAATATTTGCCACACATATCTAACAAAGAATTCATTCAAGAATACAAATGTGTATATATTTAAGAAAAAATATATATGCATATATATACACACATTTTAAGACAAAAACAAAACAATCTAGAGGTACCTGAAGGGAGAAAATACAAATGACCATAAACTATGAGAAAAGCATTTTATGTAATTTATAATCAGATTTGGAAATAAAACTACAATAGGTTTTCATTTAAACTTAATAGGTTAGTAACAATAAGAAACAAAGAAGGCAACATATTTCAATAGTTGCCAAACACCTGGAAGAGAGAAATGCTGTTGAAAAATAATTTGACAATACATTATTTTCAAGTACTTTTTTTTTTTTTTACATATAAACTGGGGAAAAGAGGTCCTAATTTGTATATGAGATGTATGTTTGAGAATTTTTATCATAGCAAATTTGTAGCAGCAAAAACCTGTGAACAAGAGAAAAATATCAAAAGAAAAATAAACACACACACACACACACAGTAGCATGTGTATTCATGAAGTAGAGTGAAGCAGAATGAATTGACTTTAGCTGCATTACCAACATGAATCACAACACACGGTTAAGGGGGGAAATCAGAGAAGAAAACATAAAATATTATTCAGTCTGCATAAATTTTAAAAACATCACACCTACATAATATATAACCTGGTATATCAAATTCACTTGGCAAGGTGTCTTTTCTGCAGGAAAGACACAAAATTCAGGGAGCTGTTAACCTCTGGCAAAACGGTGCTAGTAATTAAGTGGTTATGTGCTCTCAAGTTGGGTAATGGCTACAGTGGCATTTGAATTATTTATTGATCTAACACTCTTCACATATTTTAGATAAATTGTACCTTTACAATATTTAATAAAAAGTAAGAAAATATTATTATAAAATATATTGTAAACATAAATAATAAATGAATATAATTACATAAGAATTATTTCTGTTAATGTTTATGGAATAAATTTCAATTAATGTTAATTTTAAATTTGTTGTAAATCCTTTGATGGATCAATATTATTTTATCCTATAAACACTGTAATTTGTAATAGAGAAATATCCCCTTTCAATGTTGTCCATGAAAAAAGCTTATGATTAGATTTGTGGCAAATTTTGTCATTCTTATTTGCTGTTAAAACACTCAGAAATCCTTTCTTGCACAAATTTAAAAATAAACCAAAAACAAATATAAACACAAATATTTATGAAGCATTTCATAGGGCACACATGTTGTATTCACACAGTTTTATTTCAATATGACAAACTTCAGAAAATTTTTCTGGTAGTATACATTATTAATATGTTTTGGAATAGTAGACATTGCACAATATACTCAAAATATTCACAGAAGTATTCTGTGCTTTATATAAAAATACAAGTAAGCAACAGAACCTCATTTTTCTCTAAACAATTGAAAATTTTCTCCTCTAACAGAATTCACACATTCTTGATTTCAATACAATATCATTATTTTCTAAATTATATGATATGGCTAAACTGTGCAGCACAATTTTCTGAGAAAAAAAAAAATAATGCAAGTTTAAATTCTAAACCAAAGAAGTGAAAGATATAAAATAGAAAAATGGCATTTTAAATAGTAAGATAATAGCTTATACAAAACAGTATTTTATTGTGCCTGACAATAATAAAAGGAAAATTTTATATAAGAAAAAAAAATGATTCAGCCTTATAAGAGTCTTTTTTCTTTCAGTGACCTTGTAAGTCTAATAGCAAACTAACCTTTGTGGTATTTTCCATTGTTTTTTTATTTTATTTATTTTATTATTTTATTTTACTGCTTTCTTACATGTCTTACTTTTTAAATTCTGATCTTATGTTTGATGGTACTTTATCTGTGGATATTTTGTGAATCATTTCAAGATGCTGTCTTCTCATGAATACTTTTATTCATTTCTACCAGGTGACTAGCCCCTTTATAGTATAATCATAGTACAATATTGAAATACATTTTTGGCTTGAGGTTTAGGGCCATTCTTTTTCTTGTATTCTCTGCTAAGAATATCACATCATCTGCTCAATGTAGAAAAGTGGTTAATGTCCAGATGGTTGAATAAAGTTCTTCCTGTTAGAATTATTCACCTCAATATTTTAATTATATGATTTTAAGATAAAATTATGGAGCATCTATCCTTTATTCCACTGGACTTTGTGATGACTTGCTATAATGTAGGTGAGGAATAGATATGCTATGAGGTTTATATATGCTGGTAACTATATAGTTTTTACATGTAAAATATCAGAGTATCAGAAGACTGATCATGTTCAATGTGGTTATGCAATTAATGTTCCAAACTGATTGATTAATAGTGATGAGATAAAGAAAATTCTTAAAAATGGATTGAATTGTACTTTTGCTTGGAATTTAAACAAATGGAAATGTAACTATATAAGGAACAAGCAATCTCACTGCAATAATTTAAGAAAGAGTCGTAGCTTTCTTACCTCCCTAGATACATTTTTATAGTCTTCCCATTTTCATAGTGAAAAAAACAACTAGCTAATGCCATAACTTTTAAGAGATATTTTCATGAGGTAGTTGATCAAAATTTTTCACTTTAATAGAATCTGGCAGTATAGAAGCCATGCAAAAAGCCTTTTGAAAAGGAACTATTTTCCTTTTATATTCTCAAACTGATTCAGTATAGATACTCACATTGATTTCTATAGAAATAGAATATAGCTTTAATAGAAAATATTAATTTTCAACAGCAGATTATGTAATTAAATGAAACTTAAAAAAAGAGTTAACTATTGAATTGCTTGCTACAGTTTGATTCAAATTCTCTAGAAGAAAATGGACTTTTAAATTTATACATATATTGCAGCATTTGTGATTCTCTCTCTTTAATTTTATTTTCTTTTGGTTTACATCAATTTACTGATTTTGCTTTTCTTTGACCTTTTGCCTATATGGGGTTGCTGGTATTTTTATGCAAGTGGATGATTTTGCCTTACTTTGAGAACTTTCTTAAACATTATTTCTTAAATATGTTTTATGCCCTGTTCTTCTGCTTTTGTCCTCTGTAACTCATATATGCACATGCTAAAACACTTAATTTTGTCTCTCATGTCTTTGAGATTGCCTTTTGTGTGTGTTTTCAATAATTTTTTTCTGTGTTATTCAAAATAACTGTTTTATATATATAATTTTTAGTTTTACTGATCTTTTATTTTACAGTCTTCATTTACTATTAAGACCATTCAGGGAATTCCTAAATTCATATATTGTATTTTTAGTTCTAAAATTTCTATGTTTTTTGTTGTTGTTTGCTTGTTTTTAAAGAGTATACATTTCCATATTGACATTCTTTTTTTCTCTCTCACTATGCATATTTTTTCCTTTAGGCATAGAACATATTTATTGTGGATATTTTAAAATCTTTCTCTGTTAATTTCAATACCTGAGTCATCTCCAAGTCCTTTTCTACTAACCCCTTTTTCTAATAATGGGTCACATTTTGTTTGCTACTTTGAATGAGCAGTCCTTTGTTAATGGAGGACAGACATTGTGGGTGTATATCATAGAGAGCCTGTACTGTGTTGCATTTCTTTAATGAGCATTGATAGAGGTTTGAATGAAGTCTGGTAAGCAATTAAAAACTGGAGGATCCTTTGAATCCTGCTAGGCTTCCTTTTTGTTGTTCTGTAGGGCTAATATATTTCTCCTTTGTCTGAGACCCATCCTGCCACCCTTCCTCCAGGTTATGGTCTCTACTCTAGTATGGCCCTTCTGGAGGTACTCAAAAAGTCTTTTCACTCAGCATGGCCCAGAAATCTAATATTCCAAGCCCTGCACCAATGCTGGGATCCTTAGTTCAGCTCTCAGCCCAACAGCAGCCATCTTCTGGAGGCCTTGCAGAGACATGCCCTCAGCATGCTCAGCCCAGCCCTCAGCAGGGACACATTAGAAATGCCCAAG
Organism: Miniopterus schreibersii; assembly: GCF_964146895.1. Classification (NCBI taxonomy): domain Eukaryota; kingdom Metazoa; phylum Chordata; class Mammalia; order Chiroptera; family Miniopteridae; genus Miniopterus; species Miniopterus schreibersii. The sequence goes on from NC_138102.1 coordinate 117,362,347, forward strand.
CTGAATTCCAGAGAGTATTACCTACTCATCCTTGTGGATAAATTGCCAAACAAATACTAGCATCTTAAGCAGCCCTGAACTCTGATCTCTGCCTCATCAGCTCAGTGATGTCACTGTGGTCACCTTAATCTTGTCAACTTCCCTATGCTAGGGTCTATGTAGTCCTGTTTTTTACCTCCTTCAAAAATTAGAGACCCTTGATAGTTTTGTCCAATGCCTAAAAACAATTGCCTCACCCATTTTATCCACTTTTATACTCTTTATCGAGAGGGAAATTCTTGTAGCTCTTACTCTGTTATTTCCAAAAGTAAATTTTAACCATATACTAAATTAATGTGTAAATTCAATATAATACCCATACATTTTTCAATATTATAAAAATTATGAGGAACAAAATACATGAACATTAACAAGAACATTATATAAAAATAGAAGAATTCTATGATTAATTATAATCAAAACACAGTTTTCATGGGAATAAAAACAAAGAAAAAATGTAATGCTGAGAAAATTTCAGAAGTAAATAAAAATTTTAATAAAAATTTAATATATAATAAATTTTATATTTCAACTCAATATGTAAAAGAGATTAACCAAAGAACTTATATGCATATATGCATAAGCCATGGACATAGTGCAGTGAAGACCTGGGCAGGGGTTAATGCATGAAAAAAGGGGGACATATGTAATACTTTCAACAATAAAGATAAATTTAGACAAAAAAGAAAATATGCTTAATAAAGGATACCTAATAGGTCTGATTAGGTCTGACTCTAGAAGAAAAAAAATAATCAATTTACTGAGGAGGTTCAGCTCAATGGGGAACAAATATGAAATGATTTATTCCTCCAAACACACTTTTCAACTATAATCTACTATATATTCTTTTCCTATCTCCTAATGGTAACCAGAAAGTCCTGGTTATTTTCTTGCATTAACACTTAGTTCGTAAAACACTAACTATTTAAAAAGCCCAAATTTTAGACATCCTAGGAAGTTTTAAAAAGGACTGAGTATGGGAGGATATTGAGCAATTATTGTCTGACATGATGATGATGTTGTGGATAGGTTAATATTGTTTTTAGGTTAATATTGACTACTTATGGGTGAAATATATGATATATTGGTTTTCTTTGAAATACTTTAGATCACATTATAATATGGTGAGGTGGAGGTGGGTACAGACATTGGCAAATATATTGATAGTTGCTGAAGCTGGGTACAAAACACACATTGGGATCAATGTTTTCTATATTTCTATGTATTTGTTATGCACCTATGTACTTAAGTTGTGTACTTATGTGTATTATGTACTTTGTTTTTTGTACTTGCAAAATTTCATAATAAAATGTTAGGTGTAGGCTTCTAGTTATAACTTCAACATCTAGAGAAATTAGCAACTGTCGCTTCCATACTTACAACAAGAAAGAAAGCAAAACAACATAAAAATCAATGACTTTTCATGGACCCATCAGAGACCTGAGGTCACAGGACAAATCACCATCCACAATCTAATAATGGTATAGGAAAAAAAGAAAAAATAGACAAATTGGACTTCATAAAAATAATACATTTTGTGGATGAAAAGACACTAACAAAAGAGTAAAAAAACAACCCACAGAAGAGTAGAAATTATTTATAAGTAATATAGTTAATAAGGGATAAAATCCAGACATATAGAAGACTCCTAAAACTCAACAACAAAATAACAAAAAATCGCATTCAAAACTGGGCAAAGGACATAAATAGACATTTATCCAAAGAAGGTATATAAATGACCAATAAGCATTAAAAGATGCTCCACATCACTAGTCATAAAAAAAAAAATGCAAATCAAAGCTACAATGAGAAACCGCCTCACATCCATTAGGATGGCTACAATCAAAAAAGTAGAAACCAACAAGCGTTAGCTAGGATGCAGAGAAATTGGAACATTTGTGTTCTGTCAGAGGGAAACTAAAATGGTACAGTCCCTGTGGAAACAGTATGGCAGTTTCTCAACAATTTTAAAATAGAATGACCATATGATTCAGCAATTCCATTTTTGGGTATATATCTAAAAGAATTGAAAGAGGAGTTATGTGCATATTCATATTTATAGCAGCATTATTCACAATAAATAAAACATGGAAACAATATAAGTGTCCATTGATGAATAAATGGATAAGCAAAATTTGGTATATACACACAACAAAATATTATTTAGCCTTAAACGGAAGAAAATCCTGACATATGTGACAAGATGGTTGAAGCTTGAGCACATTATGCTAAGCGAAATAAGTTAATCACAAAAAGATAGCTATCATATGATTCTACTTATATGAGGTACTTAGAATAGTAAAAATCATAAAGACGGGAAATATAATGTTCAGGGGCTTGGTCGGGGAAAATAGAGTTATTGTTCAATGGATCTAGAGTTTCTGTTTTACAAGATGAAAAAAATTATGGGGATTAATGATGATGACGGTTGCACAACCATGTGAATGTATTTAATACCACTGAAGTGTACTCTTAAAAAGGTTAATGTGGCAAATAGTATGTGTATTGCACCACAAACATAAAAAAGTAGAGAAATGGCCCAATAAAACTTTATGATTGGAAAAAGTAAAGGGAACAACAAGATGTGCCATGATAAGAATAGTCAAAAGAATGCTGGAAAAGCTCTATTAATTTCAGAAATATCAGACTTCAGGAAAATAAAATGATTAGAGATTATGAGGAGCATTACAAAAAGGAAACAGTTTTCTAAGACATAGCAATTCTTGTTGTCTATGTACCTCCAAAAATTAGAAGCACACCTGGGCACCTTCAAACTCATTTTATGAGGTTAGCATTATCCTAACAAAATGTGATAGAACTAAAACAAAAAAGGAAAAGCCAAACTCTAATAATCTCTCATGCATACATATGTAAAAAACTTCAGCAAAATACTAGCAATTAAATGCAAAAGTATATCAAAGCAATTATATACTGATTTACTCCAGGTATGCAAAGATGATTCAGCATTCCAAAATAAGTAAATGTAACAATCATATTTAAAAAGCTAAAGAGGAAAAATTATAACAGCATATCAATTAACGAAGAAAAAGCCTTGCACAAAATTTATTACCCATTCTTGATAAAACTAGTTTTGTTTGTATTTTTTTTTAATAAAAACTCTCAGCAAACCAGAAATAGAGAAAAACTTTTTCAACTTGAAGAGAAACAACTATAAAAAAATCTAACTTCATACCTTATTGCGAGAAACTGGATTTGTTTCTGCCAAAATTGAGAACAGGGTCATGATGTTCTCTCCCACTGCTCCTTTTTAACAATATATGGAAGCCCAAACTAGTGTAATAAGGTAAATATAATATAAAATCTAGACAGTTTTGGAAGTAAAAGATACAATTGTCTTGATAAGCAGATGATATGACAAAAAAGTTTTAAACTATCAAGGTTATAGGACACATGCTTATTATATAAAAGTCAATTGTTTTCCTATATACCCACAATAAGCAATTAGAATTTGCAATTAAACCATAATACCATTTCCATTAGTACCAAAAAAGGTGAGATACTTAATAAAAGTGAGATCTAATAAAAAAAACATACAGCACCTATATTTAGAAACTACAAAATTCTAATAAAAATTAAATCTAAATAAATGAGAGATTCTGGTTCACACAATGTTGTTAAGCTGTCATTTATTCTCAACTTGAGCTCTACATTCAGTGTAATTCCAAAAAATAAATAATACCATTAAGCTGTTTTGTGGATAATGGCAAACTGAATCTAAAGTTTATATGGAAAAGACAATGGCTCAATATATATAAAACAATGCTGAAGAAGAACAAAGTTGGAGGACTGATACCACCTGACTTACTATAAATCTACAGTAATCAAGGTGAGGTGGTATTGGCAATAAAGAAGCAAGTAGATCAATGGAACAGAAGAGACAGACAGCCACACAAATAGGCCCACACAAATATATTCAATGTATCTTTGACTAAGAACAAAGGAAATTCAATGTATGAAGGAGAGTCTTTTTTTTTTTTTTTTTTTTTAACAAACAGTGTTGAGATAATTGGAAATCCATATGCAAAATAATTATATTTTTTTACAAAAATAATTCAAAATAAATCATAGACATGCATGTAAAACACAAAGTTATAAAATTTCTAAAAGAAAACAGTAAAAAAGAATCTATATGACCTTGGGTTTAATAAAAAGTTTAAAGATACAATACCAGGAGCGTGATTGGGAAAGGAAATATTTGACGTTGAGACTCTATTAAAATTAAAAGTATAAGCTTTATGAAAGATGCTGTTAAGAGAATAAGAAGACAAGCCACAGACAGAGAAGATATTTGTAAAATACATAACTGATAAAGGATTTATACTCAAAATATGCCAAGAATTCTTAACAGCAAACAACAGGAAAACAAGCTCTCCAGTGAGAAAGGGGTAAGAGATGAATAAGCACATCATGAAGCAAGATATATAGAAAAAATAAGCATATAAAATATTTTCAACATTATTTGTCATTAGGACATTGTAAATTAAATCAACAGTGAGATATTATCGCACACCTATTAAGATGACTTTAAAAAAACACAAAACACTGACAATAGCAAATGCTAGCAAGGATGTTCAGTAATATAAACATTCATCCATTGCTTGGGATGAAAAATATTATATCCACACTGAAAGACAATATGCTTTTTTCTTACAAAGCTAAAATTGAGTGTACAATGCAATATAACATCCATGCACTTGGGCAGTTAGCCAAGTGATTTGAAAACTCACGTCACATAAAAACCTGCACAATGACATATTTCCTTATGGCTGAATAGCACTGCACACAGTTTAAAAGGGGGAGCCTAGGGGGTCACAGAAAGTAGTGCCAACTGTAGCATAAGAATTTATCAGTATTAAAAATGTGTGAAAATGCTCAATAAAGGAGGTGGTGGAGGGAGACACATTGACCTAAATATTGTTGGAAATGAGTATGACTAAAGGCAAAAGAACGGCACCGAAGCACTGTGGGGGGAATGCCTTCCCAGCCGTGGCTTAGCGGTTCTGACTCTGTCACACGTGTGCTTACACCGGAATGGAACGAGTAAGCAAGTCCACGGTGAGTGGAGCCAAGTTTCTTGTGATTCAAGTGGGGAAGGCAAGGGGAAGAGCCTCGAATGACCAGTGTGGTAATGAATTAGACTTGGAGACTTCAGTAAGAACTCAGTGTCAACTTAGTATAGATTCAGATGGCTACACACAGCAATATTCACAGAGACTTATGCATATACAGGTTAGTATATACAAATATATTTCTTTACTTGGTCAGAGTAGAGACCCTAAAAGAAATGACATCCCCATAGCTACAAACACATGTAGCATCCACGTGTTTTCTAATATAATTTTTCAATAAAGTAGAAACAAGTCTTATTTTCTGGAACATCTTATGGTTCCAAAAAACAAGGAAGGGCTCAAAAGAAAATAAAAGCAGACAGACAAATTTACAATGACGCAGGTATGTCAAAAGGACAAGGAAGGCAACTGATAAAGCTCCCAATAGCTAAAGATGGAGCAATTTGAATAACAAAATAAATGAGTTAATACTGCATTTTAACTCAAAGTATAAAATAAATATACACCTGTCCATGCTGATGTAAATAAATGACTAAATGGTGTGGGTGGGGTAAATCTCCTGTACAGAAGGATACCAAATAATTTAGGGTTTCTCCACGCTCATAACCACCCACTCTTTAAGTTTAAGCTACGTGTAGTGACTTTCTTTCACAGAGAATAGTATGGAAAAGGAGGAAAAGTACAAGCTTTTGCAATGAACTGGACAAAAACTAGCTCAGCTAACAGATCAAGGTCAACATAGTCACAAGCCGTGTTGATAGTATATACACATCCTATGTTGTGATAAAAATGTCACTGTGCTCTTCTTCCCCCAAACCCATCAGCACAATATAATAATAATAATAAAGTAATAAATCAGCCCTGGCCTTTATGGCTGCTAGTTGGAGCATTGTTCAGTACACCCGAAGGTGGCAGTTTCAATTCCCCATCAGGGCAGGTTGTGCGTTCAGTCACCAGTTGGTGTTTCTCTCACATTGATGGATGTTTATCTCTCTCTCTCTCCCACTCCCTCCCTCTCTCTAAAATCAATTTTGAAAATTAAAAATAATAATAGTAAATCAAATACATCCTTATAGAAGAACATAGCGCAAACTACCTGACTAGTATTTCTTGAAACTATCAAGGTCATGAAAAACAAAATCAGAATTCTCATAGCCAAGAGGATTCTAAGACATAACAACTAATTATAATGTGGTATCACAGATGGGATCCTGGGGTTAAGGGAAGGACAGTAGGTGAAACTAAGAAAATCTGAATACACTTTGGGCTTTATTTAATAATAATGTGTCAATATTGGTTCATTAATTGCAGCAAGTGTACTATACTAATATAAAATGATAATAGGTGAACTGAATATGGGATTAATGGGGACTCTCAGGGTTATCATCATAGTTTCAATGTAAATTTAATACTGTTCTAAAATACAAAATTTATTATGAGCTGAATTGTGCACCCCCATATTCATATGTTGAAGTCCTAACCTCCAGTACCTCAAAATGTGACCTCACTTAGAGACAGGGTCTGTAAAGAGGTAATTAAATAAAAATGAGGTTATTAGCATGAGCTTTCTTCAATGTGACTGGTGTCCTTGTAAGAAGAGGACGTTTGGACACACACATAGATGAAAACCGTGGGAGGACTCAAGATAAAGATCATCTGTGAGCCAAGGAGAGAGGCCTCAGAAGAAGCCAACCCTGCCAACACGTTGAACTTGAACCTGGACTCTGGAACTGTGGAAAATAAATTTATGTTGTTTAAGCCACTCAGTCTGCGCTATTTGTTCTGGCAGCCTTAGCAAGCTAATACAGTTTTGATATAAGGATTGTATCTGATAAAAGGTTTTTATTATTAATGTGCTCTAGATATTTAATTGACTCACTTTTCAAGATTCAATTTAATAAAATTTTATCTGCAATAGAAGCTCATATGTGTAGGCAAGTTTTTCAATTGAATTATAAATTTATAGAAGTCTTACATTAGGTTTTCTACTAGCTATAAGCTTTTGAATAGCTTTGTAATAAGTATTCTGCTGAATATTTTGAAATAAAAAAATAAGGCCATAGGGAGAGAATTGGAGATTTAAAGGATAGTGATGCTTTCACACCACCAAGTTAAGGAATTTAACTTACAAATTTACAGAATAAAGTGAAATTATAATTAGTGAACTAATTATATTAGTGGGTATGCTCAACCTTCAGTGAAAAATATAGTTTACAATTTTAAGAGAACAAATACCTTGAAGTTATCTATAACCAAATGTCAATTGGTCTACCCTTTTTTTTTTCAAAAAAAAAAAATGTAAATAGAAAAACTTTATGATGGTGAGATATAAAGTAAGAATGTGATCATTTTAATTTTACACTAATTAATATGTAAGTATGATTGGTCTTAAAGTATGTAAATGAATCTGCAAACTGTCTCTACCATTGTACTTTTCCAATTAACCTAGTAAATGACCAACTGGGGGAATATAAAGCTTTATTAAACATTGTGGAAGAAAGAATTATCCATTTGATTTTACAGAAGTGGAGTCTGAGGTTTAGAAAGACTAAATTAAATTGTACAGAGCATAACAAGCACAACACTAATTAATCAGCTGAGCGTAGATTTACACAAAGGTCTCTTTTCACTTCCTTAATGATAAAAATGTTTGATGCCATTCATAATGAACACATGGGGATTTCTTAATGGTGATAAGAGCAATATTTGACACCATACATTTCATTACATAAATTGTTGTACAAATGTACCACAGAGTAATAATAGTATTAATATCAGCAGTTGTTTAAAATGTCCTATATTTAATTTTTTTTCAATTTAATCCCTCCCAACTAAAATAACAGTTTGGATTTTTATCTTCAATTTAAATAAACACTGTACAATTTCTAATTCCTATTTAGAAAGTTTGTATTAGGTTTCTTTCACATTTTAAAATAACACTCATTTCTATAAACACTATATTTTTTAACTGAGAAAAGGGCTAATGAGCTGATTAGCTTAATCCCCAAAGTTTTTTGTTTAAATGCTTAGATTACCGAGAAAAAGAGAGCTTAAGATTTCATTCTATTCCTGCACATTTTCAAGTGCAGAACATACATTGCTCAGTCTGACAGACTGTCCCGTCCAACACGCAGGTGTTTCAAGGTCAGAGCTAAGGGCTGTTGGCAGAAACGTGCGGGGCAGTCCACAGAGCGCCAGCCAACACTTGGCTTCCTCCCCAGGTTTCACCAGCACTAATTTCATTCACTGATAATTTTTAGAGGTAAAATTATTACCGCCTCTGAAAATCTTTCATAAATGATTTAAGTAAGTTTATTTCTTCTACTTTTCCATTGCAAATGGGGCTTTCTCCTACGTGAACAGCCATTCAAAGCATATCAATCGGTGACTGAATTTACTAAGAATTTTTAAATTCATTTCTGCCAGATCCTTGGCAGGGTTTCTGGTCTCCAGTTACAAGCAATCCTGCTACTTAAAATGGCTTTAAAACTGTAACGCTACATAAAAATGTAACATTTATATTACTTTGTCATTTTTTTTAGCTAGCAGCACTTGTTAAAACCAGATCAGTTTGCTAAAATGTTCAAACAAGGCTCAAAGAAAATACAGACAATAACAGATTAATTTGAATTTTCTTTGTTTCTGGGTTAATGAAATCTATTGAGAAAAGGTCCATATATTTTATTACCTGTAACTACATGTTACATGAGAATTGTTTTTCATGAGAAATTGAAATTCCTACCTGTGCTAATGAATAAATACAATATTTGACAAGTTATTATTTTTTTTCTCAATATTTGGTCAATTTCACTTTTTTATATATTTATTAATATTCTTAATGTTTTAGAAATTTTATATTTTAATATATGTGCACACTTGTATTTTATTTTTACTTTAATCGACATGTTATATGTGGTTTATATTGACTTTCTCATTCTTATTTTTAATGTTTCTGTTTTTTAATTAGTTTTAACAGAACTTATCCATTTTTTCAAGAAAGACTGATTTCTGCATTAGTTTTACTGTAATTAATTATGATTTTTCTTTATTTTACTCCTAACCCCCTTTGATTTTTTGTTCAATTTACTTAAGAACCTATGGTCATTCATTCTACTGATTTCCTGGTATATAAAATTAAAACAGCTGTTCTCATTTTTCATACCAACAATTATTTAGCAAAACACTAAGTCAACAACATTCTTAGGAACGTATGATTTAGTCATAATTTTTACTCTAATAGTGAACAAAATTAATACATATTAAAACACTTATTTCTAATAATGCATGTAACCTTTACTCATATGTACATGTTTTTCAGTCAACATTTTACCTATAAATTACAATGTACATTAATAGAATATAACTACTAACTAGGCAACAATTCCCAGTCCTTGTGGTTTTGAGCCTGGGCTCCATCATTCTTATCCTACTGTGCTTTTTCTGACAGCCAGTAAAACAAGGTCGATTTAGCATCCTGTTTTAAACTTCTAAAATGTATTTTTCTAAGCATAAGAACCAGCACCTATGTCTACCACCGCAGTAAATTCTTGCAAGTTTTTTGATTACTTGGCTGGCAGGTTGATTGGTCGAATGTAGCCTCTACTACAGGTATATATAGAGTTATTTTAATGGCATACTAATGAATTGTATGTTTCCTCTATATATTTATTTTTAAGCTTCCTGTTTATTTCACATGCACCCCTTATATATAATAGGGTCTTTTGCAGAGCCTTTCAGTGTATTTGATATATCAGTTATAGAGACATGGAAGCATGGAACAGACACAATTCTCAGAGGGAAAGTGGGAGTTGGGGGGTGGGAGGGGAGAGATTAACCAAAGAACTTAGAGCCATATATGCATAACCCGTAGACACAGACAATAGTGTAGTGAAGGCCTGGGGGGGTACAGGCTCGAAGGGGTCAATGGGAAAAAAAGGGGACATCTGTAATACTTTCAACAATAAAGATAAATTTAAAGAAATTATTGATTAATTGGTATTTCAAAAGTATTGTTTAGTAGAAAGCTTAAATATCTAAGAGCATAAGTACATAATAATTTCTCATTCATATTTACTTGTTTGTGTACTCACACTTGCTCTAATTTTCTCCCAGCTATACTTTACAGTTATTATTTTGTCACATATTTTAAACACATCTCATGAAATTTTTACTGTGCGAAATATAGACATTTATATATATTTGGGTTGTTACTTCAAGAATAAATAATTAAACTTATTAAATTCAATTTTGTAATTAATAATTTGCTAAGACCAGAAAAAAAATAATCCTAAACAACAGCCTAAGTTTAAAGTGGCATTTTATCATGTAAATGAATAATAACTATTTAAAAATCTTTAATTTTCCATTATGTCATCTTTTTTTTTAGTTCTTTAAATAATTTCAACAACTTTGCCTGTTTAAATTTTTTAACTAGGTCTCCCATATTTATATGTGTTATGTGTTTCTTAAAATTTTACATTACTTTTTTCCTTGTTGTGTTATATATTGAAGGCAAAATATCTAATTTCTTTTTGCCAAATGAAAAGCCACAGGACTTCCCAGGAAATAACTGAAAGGCTAACCCTGTGTCTTATTCATCATTGTCCTTTATAATAATGCCCAACAGAAGGTGCTATAATAATGGCCCTGTTCTAGATCTTCCCTGTCCTTTACAGGAGTCACTAGCTATATATAACTACTGTGCACTCGTGGTGTTGGTAATGTGAAGAAGAGGCTGTTTTAATTATATTTAATTTTAATTAATTTAAAATTTTATAGCCACATGGTTAGTGGCTACCATTTTGGATAGTGCTGTCTAGAAATATCCGTGAGTTGATGCAACATCACTTCTACATATTCTTTACTGTTCTGATCTTTTGTCCATTATTTCATCCCAAATTTGACATGAGGCAAGTTAATAATTGTGAGCTAGTCATTATAATGATCGGTTGTAAGGATTATTTGTTATGTATAGTAATTTAGGAGAGGGTAGACACATATACACTAATGTAAATATTGGTGATAGGGAATGATATCCACAGTATAGTATTAAGATATAAGATCAAACCGTCCAACTGTATAAATATTACAATTCTATGTCTGTAGATAACAGCATTTATGTGTATACATACTTGTGTTTCTGTTTTTCTGTGATCTTTTTCTATATATTGAAAAGGAAAAGTTTTAAAAAGGAAACTTTGATTCTTTTATAATTTGAAAATTTGGAATAGAACATAGTTTGGGACAGATTTAAGGTGGCCTCCATAATACCTGTGTTCTGGTGTCCATACCCTTGTATAATCACCTCACCTTAAGTGTAAGTGAGACCCGTGACTTTCTTATAACTGATACAATATGGCAAAGACGTCGAGATGCATGTGATTATGTGCCCGTCTTTGTCTTTATAATCGACCGTAAAGGGTCATATCTTCTTTGTTCACAGTTATAGCTCCTGAACATACCACACTGAGGTGCATAATAGTAGATTTTCAATAAATAATTGTTGAAAGAATTGATAAATAACAAAAGGGTTTTGACTGAATAAATATTAAATTTTTGGAGGTTTTGGCTTTGTGAGGAGCCCCCTTTCCTTGCTGGCTTGAAGGTGTAAACTGCCACGTTATGAACTTCTCTGTGGGCAAAGCCAGGTGTCAGATAACTGAGGGCAGCAAATAGACACAGTCAGCAAGAAGCTGACGCAGGCAGTCCGCAGCCTGTATGAAACTGCAAACAGTGGCCAAAATCCACCTGAGCCGCAGAGCAGATCATAAAACAGACAAAGAGTAGATGTGTCTCAAAACGCATGCTACGGGTGGACATGTACTCAAGAAAAATACATTTTGAATTCACTTTATTGGCAATAGGTAAAAATAGAAGATTCCTAGTTGAGAGTGTCTTTTTCAGGAAGATTCATGATGAAAGAGTGGAAATGTTTAATGATTGTATCAGGAAAGGAAGAAAACAGATGGTAAAGAATTTGAATCTGGTGACTGAACATGGAGAGATTCAAAAAAAAAAAAAAAAGGGGTGATACAAAATTAGATTGTGCTCTTATATACCAGAATCAAAACTAATTTAGAAAATGATTATTTACAATAGCAGCAAAACAATAAAGTTCAACCTACTAATTATGTACAGGTCTTTAAAAAACAAAATGATCAAATTTTATTCAAAATATAAAAGAAGATATAAATAGAAAATAATGCTGTTCATGAATAAAAGCTTAGTTTCATAAACAGGACAATTTTACAAAAACACAATCCATATAAACAATACAATTTGAACCAAAGAATTTATATGCATCTATGCAAAACCCATGGACACAGACAATAGTGTGGTGAAGGACTGGGGTGGGGAGTGGGGCTTGGGGTGGAAGGGTTATGTTGGCCTCATAAAATGCATTAGGAAGTATGGCCTCTTCTTCAATTTTTTGAAAGAGTTTGAGAAAGATAGGTATCAAAGCTTCTTTGAATGTTTGCTAGATTTCACTAGTGAAGCCATCTGGTCCTGGACTTTTATTTTTTGTGAATCTTTTGATAGTTCTTTCAATTCCCTCACTGTTGATCAGTCTATTTACATTTTCTCATTCTTCATGATTAAGTCTAGGTTATATGTTTCTAGGAACTTCTATATTTCTTTTAGGTTATTGAATTTGGTGGCATATAGTCTTTCCTAGTATTCTAACATGTATACCTGTAATGTCTGTGGTAACTTCTTTTTCAGTTCTGATTTTGTTTATATGAGACTTCTTTTTTTTTTTTTTTTTTTTTTTTTTTTTTTTTTAGTAAATCTAGCCAGGAGTTTTGTCAATAAAAATTCTTTGTTGCATGAATTTTTTGGTACAGTTTTGTTCTCTATTCCATTCAATTTGGCTCTAATTTTTATTATTTCCTTTCTTCTTCTGACTTTGGGTTGCTTTTGTTTTGTTTTTTCTAGTTCTTTAAGATGTAAAGTTAGTTTACTTGGGATTTATCTTGTTTCTTATATCTGTAATAATATAAACTTCCCTCTTATTACTGCTTCCAGCTGCATCCGAGAAGTTTTGATATGTCATATTGTCATTCTTGTTTGTCTCTATATACCTTTTAATCTCATTTTTTATTTCCTCTTTGACCCAGTCTTTCTTTTGTAGTACGCTGTTTAACCTCCACATATTTGTGGGTTTCTTTACTTCCTTTTTGTGGTTGATTTCCAATTGAAAGCATTGTAGTCAGAGAATATGTATGGTATAATTTCAATCTTCTTAAATTTGTTGAGGCTAATTTTGTAAACCAACATATTATCTATCCTTGAGAATGTTCTATGTGCACTGGAAAAAAATGTATAATCTGATGTTCTTGGGTGAAAGGCTCTGTAAATGTCAATTAGGCCAATTTGGTCTCATGCATCACTTAAGGCCCATATTTCTTTATTGGTTTTCTGTTTGGCTGGTTTATGTATAGCTGTCAATAGAATATTAAGGGCCCCAAATATGATTGTGTTTTTGGAAGTGTTTCCTTTTATTCTGTTAGTAGTTGCTTTATATATTTCAGTGCTCCCTGACTAGGTGCATATATATTAGGAAGTGTTATGTCTTCTTGATGTAGTGTCCCTTTTATCATTATAAAATGTCTAACTTCGTCTCTTGTTACCTTTGTTATCTATTCCATTCTCATGAACTGGAAGAAACAACATGGTTATAATGACCTATTACCCAATGCAATATACAGATTTAATGCAATCCCCATCAAAATCCCAATGTCATTTTTTAAAGAAATAGAACAAAAAAATCATCAGATATGTATGGAACCACAAAAGAGACCAAGTAGTTAAAGCAATCCTGAGAAAAAAGAACAAATCCAGAGGTATCTCACTACCTGGCTTCAAATTATACTACAGAGCTATGATAATCAAAACAGCATGGTATTCGCAAAAAAAGAAACACATAGATCAATGGAACAGAATTGAGAGTCCAGATGTAAAACCATATGTATATGGGGAAATAATTTTTTGCAATGGAACCAAAACACACAATATAGAAAAAAGTGTCTCTTAAATAAACGGTACTGGTAAAATTAGAAAGCTACATGCAAAGTATGAAACTATATTATAGTATGTCCCCATGTACAAAATTAATTAAAATGGATCAAAGGCCTAAATATAAGATCTGAAACATTAAATTACGTAGAAGAAAACATAGGTAGTAAAAGTATGTACCTTTGTCATAGATAACATTTAATGAATTTGTCCCCAAAGGCAGGAAGTAAAGGCAAAAATAAATGAATGGGACTATATCAAACCAAAAAGCTTCAGCACAGGAAAAGAAACAGACAACCAATCAAATGGAAGATGATATTTGCAAACAACAGTTTTGACAAAGGGTTAATAACCAAGATATATAAAGAACTCATACAACTCAACACCCAAAAACCATAATCCAATTAGCAAATGGGCAGAGAACCTGAACAGACACTTCTCCCAAGAAGACATACAAATGGCCAACAGATATATGAAAAGATGTTCAACTTCACTAGCTATTAGTGAAATGTAAATCCAAACTACAATGAGAAAATTGGGAGAGTGGAATAATAACCATATCATAAATAGTAAGAGGGTTTCAGAAGCAAGAATTTATCTGGAAAAATAATAAATTCAGTTTGCCAGGAAAAAGTTTCAGGTACTTTGTACATCTATAGTTAGTCTTATACCCCAGGAGTTAGATAGAGAGACTTAAAATATATGAGATACAGAAATCAACTTTTGGAAGTTACCCATGTAGAAGTGACAACTAAAACTATGAAATTGGGTGAGATTAGCATTGATAGGAAAACAATTTCAAGAAGCAAGGAACCTTTAGAATTGTTCATTTGCGTGTAGCAATTCCAAATTGCTAAAAAAAATTAGTACAGAAAGAGAGGAATCAATAAAATGGCATTATCAAGACTGAGTTAAAGGTATGTAAGAACAAGGTATAGGCTGAGGGGAACAAAGTTTGGTTGAGAAAAAATCAGGAGAGGAGGTGTATTCACGAATATCCAGAAGAGTACATGCTGTATTACATAATATCACTCTGTCTAGTAATTTCATTTGTGAGCCTCCTAACACTTCCTTCTTTCATAAATTAAGTCAGCAAGTAAAGGTTTGAAGTCCAGGTAGAAAATGACAGCTTTATAATGATGAAATGTGATGAAAGGCCTGCTCGCTTACTCTGACACCTTCACACTTCAAATCAATTTGTTTAGAGTAAAAGTAAAGAATTTTTGTTAGGGAACATATGGCTTTGTGTAGAGAGTGCTGCAACTACTTAGTAAAGATATTTTGTGGTTTTGGCATCTGATGACATAGCATTTTTTCTAGTCTAACTTCAGTCTTTACTTAATATACTGCATTTTAGTTTCTGTTCTACTAAGTTAAATTTATTCCTACTTAACTTTGTAACAAAAGTTAGTTACATCAGTGTTATGGCTTAATATTAGTGTAATGATATTTTTACTGTTTAGTCTAAAAATAATATTTACTAAGATGGATAATCAGTTATGGCAATAAAATAGTTTTGTATATAAAGAAAGCACTTCTTAAAAATTAAACATTATTATAAGTCATAGAAAATGTTCTAGTCCCCATTTTTATATTTATACTTCCTGACATAGAAGCCTCTGAGAGAATACATGCCAATATGGAAAAACTATTCTGAAAATACTCCAGCTCTCAAACACCAAATATGCTTGACCAAACATAGCAAACTTCCTATAACATGCACACCTGAATCCGCAATAAAAGAAGAAAAATATCACAGATTCTAATGTATAGAAAGCTCAAATCCACCCTATTAAATGAGTGCTGAAGATCTGGTGGATGTGCGGGCATTGATTCTTTCAGAAACCTAGAGACTTGAATTTTAATTGCTATCCAGGTCTCTGGGAGCCTTTGGTCCACGCCACGTGGGAAATTAGCACACAGATTTTCTCATAGAACATCTTGAATTTTAACAATGTGGGCAATAACAATGACTAAAATTTAAGGTAAAAAGCTATGGTTAGACAGCAGATAATCCAGAGAACAAAAAGTATAAAAAGAAACTGTCAAAGATAAGATGTGATATAATGAGTCCAATGTACAGTTTCTGAGGTTTTAAAAGAAATGAGGGATGATGGACCTAAATCAGGATAAATACAAAAATTCCACACACTCCTGCACCTTTCAAATAAAATTTCAAAACACCAAGTACATACAGAACATATAAAAACAGCCAAAAATATAATGCTTTATTCAGAATTTCTTAGTTTTTTAACTAATGTTTTTCTGTTCTAAAATCCCATCCAGGATACCACATTACATTTATTTATTTTTTTAAATCCTCGCCCAATGATATGTTTTTTATTGATTTTAGAGAAAGAGGAAGGGAGAGAGAGAGAGAGAGAGAGAAACATTGATGTGAGAGAGAAACATCGATCAATTGCCTCCCTTATGCTCCTGACTGGGGATCAAACCTGAAACCTAAGTATGTACCCTAAGAACTGAACCTGCAACCTTTTGGTGGACATTGGTTAATAAAATTACATAGGTTTCAAGTGTACAGTTCTACGACACATCATCTGTATATTGCATTGTGTGGAACTAAGAAAATCTGAACAAAGCATGGACTTCAGCTAGTAATAATGTATCAGTGTTGGTTCATTAATTGTAGCAATCATACTATAATAATGTAAGTTATTAAGCAGAAGGGGAAACTGGGTACAGGGTATATGGGAACCCTATGTATTATCTTCACAATTTTTCTGTAACTGTAAAACTCTTCTGGAAAATAAAGTCTGTTTTTAAAAAATCAAACAAAAATGATAGGGCTATCTGCTAGATGCAAATCCAAGCTGTGGTAGTTCACAGGAAGATTATCAACATTAATTTTCTTCTTTAGGAGCCAAAATTATTTAATTGAAAACTTTTTCAACTGACTCACTTAAAAAGTCTCATTCTCCAAGTATATTGTACTCAGTTTGAAAAATATAATAATTGATAGTGTATTTCAGCATTTCAATAAACACCTTATGTCTATTAAAAAAAGAGAGAGAAAGGTTACCAATAGAAGAATGGGAACAGACTTTCAAAAGAGTCAGAAAAAAATTGAATTAGTAGAAGTAAAACAGAAGGTGGAAAAGCATTGTATAAGAAAGATTGAAATCATAAATCGATGTGGTAAAAGTAATTCAAAATAATCATTGATAGTGAAAATTATAATATGTATATATATACACATATATTATTTTAATGTTAGCCTTTATCATATGGAAAATATAAAACAAAAATATAAAAACACTGAAAGGCTTATTTATAAAAGGGAAAATGTTCACTCGGCAATTACTAATAATTTTTTAAGATGAATTATCTTAGTAAATTTATTTCACTTAGTAAATCAATTTTGTAGGACCATAATTAAAGACAAAAAGGGACGCTGAAAAAGAGGTTATACATATTCCAAACATAGGTTAACTTAATAATATATGCAAAGTAAAAGTGGTATAATGATAGGCAGGGGTAAAAACACCATTATAGTGGAAGATTTTATCGTGTTTTTATATTAATAAAATTGACAAAAATCAGTAGTGACAGATAATTTTAAAACAACAGTGGACAACCTTGATCTAATGGCATATAAAAAACATGTCACAACAGCCGGAAAATATCCATTATTTTCTGATATGTATTTGACATTTAAAATTAACTGTATAACTAGTTTCAGAAACTGTTTTCAAAAATTAGCATCATATAATTTAAGATTAACAAAATAATTGAAATTTTAAAATGCTCTTCTAAGTAAAAATAGGCTCCACAAAAGTACAGTGAAATTTTGTGATACTAAATATGCATTTAAAGAAAAATATTATAGACGTTGCTTATAAAGTATTAGAAAAAAGAAATACAGACATGTATGAAATAGTCACTTGTCTCAGAGTCTGAGAAAAAAAGAACAGAGGAAAAAAAAAAACAGACTCAAAGAAAATAGAAGAAAGGTAATTAAAGCATTACAAGCAATAAATAAATATTGGAAAAATCAAAGCTAATGGATAAAATTTATCAAATGAAAAGCTTTGTCTTTGCGACATGTATAGTCACAAATGGCCACATTACCTGGGCAAAAGACAAAAACCTGGTAGTCATTTTAACATATTCAAGAAAAATTGGTAATTGGAGAATTTCAACATTTACTCAAGATAAAAACACTGAGCAAACCAAAAGAGAAATCACTTAAGTTACTAAAGAATCAGTCAAAAATTTATAAGTAAATAAATATTTGATGAAAATGGAAAATTTCTCCTAAAAATAAGTGAGAATAGTCATTGGCACTGATTCTATACAACAATGTTCAGTTGCTGAGTAATGCTAGAAAAATATATATATATAAATAATTTTTCAGAAAAAAAAACAAGACACACTATTCATTACTGTCCACTCAGAAATCTCAATGTGCACTCATGTTCTTACATATTCTGTTGGTATTATGATATAGTTTTACATTATATTTTTTTGTTTTATGAGGATATATCAGAATGCTACTAATTTCTGAAATTTTATATTTTTCCATCAACTTTCTCATAGTTTTCTATATCCCTTGAGATTTCTAAGTAGAGTAAATCATAGAAAAATATAAAGATATAAATTCTCCTCAAAGTAATCTATTAAGTTTTTCTTGAAAATAAACCTTGTGAAGATTATTCTAAAGTGCACCAGGAAGAGTTTGTTAAGAAGAAGTTTTACATTGCTAAAGAAAATTAAAGTGAGATTTGTTTCAGAAAATTGTAAGTGACTCTCATTATCTGTTTTAATATTTTTCTTCATCCAAGCAGAAATATCTCCAAAAATAGGGGAAATTTTTCTGGACTCCCTTGTAAATATAGGTGGTTAAGACCTGTTAAATGGGACATATCACTTAAGTGATCACAGTGGGTTGTTATCCCAAGTAACTGTCCTTAAAGACAGAGAGATTACTGTTTTTCTCCCTCTTTCCCCCCCTCCCCCTTCTCTGTGGCTGGAATTTGGATTCAGTAGCTGGAACTAAACCATGAAGCAGAAAACCAGGTGTTGAGTATGGTAGAAAAAGGTGGAAAGACCACAGGTCCTCATGCACATGAAGCTGATATGTGAGTCTTGGCCATTTACTATACATTTATGTGTGTGAGAGAAAGATAAATCTATACTTTGTTTAATCCACCATTTATTGTGGAGATTTTTTCTTTACTCATAGCTGAATTATATTCTATATAAATGACTCAGTTTACAAGATAACAAGAGCTATTATAAAATAATCATAATGAAGACAACATAGTTATTGCTAAAGCAGGAATAAATAAATTTGCTAATGTATACCTACTTGATTAAATAGGTTCCAAAAGTAAGCCTATGATAAAAACAGAAAATGTATACATTTGAGCAGGTGTATTGTATATTGATGGGAAACAACATGCCCAATATCACCCTATTCAGTTTTAAACAGTGTTACTTATGTATTTAGAAACTGGAACGAAGAGCAAATGGGACAGGTGAAATTATTTGTTAAACACCTTGAAGATATGGAGAATTTCTAAGAGGGAAGTCTCCAAGTTCAAAGACAACAGCTTGTTTCCCCTGTTTCTTTGTTATTGCCCTATTCAGTTATTTAGAGAAGCCCATTTCTCTCATGTGAGAGTTATACCTTCCAGAGTGTTGATTTGTCTATCTATTCCTTATTAGCACTATATTTTGTACAAAACATTGATAATAAATATTGGTAAAATAAGGTTTTTTTCTTTAAATGTTGCAGTTCAATAATTATTTTAAAGGATATATTATTATATCTTGTATATATCAGCCTTGTTAGGCTTGTTGACTTGATTAATGTGAATTGTCCTCGAGAGGTACATTATTTTTTCATTTCTGAGTCTCAAGGCCCAAGGGCTAGGCTCTGGATTTTAGGAGATGCATCAATGTGGTGAAGGATATCCTACAAACCCGCATTTGAGACAGCTTCCTAGCCCTTTCACCACTCACTCATACATTACCAGATAAACATTTGTAATATACCAAGGGCCACACCAGCCCTAAATTTCAATTCTATTTTCAAAGAATAGTAAAAATATTATTATGCTAAGTGAAAGATTCCAGAGAAAGACAAATACCACATGATCTCACTTATATGTGGAATCCAGTGAACAAAATAAATTGATGAATGAAATAGAATCAGAGACATGTAAACAGGGAACAGACTGACAAATCTCATAGGGAAGAAGGGTAGGGGGCAGAAAGAGATTAAACAAAGAACTTATATGCATATATTCATTGCCCATGGACACAGACAATAGGGTGGTGAAGGCCTGGGGTAGGCTGGGAACCCAGTGGAAGGGGTAACGGGGGGGGGGGGGAGTTCAAAAGATGAAATTGTGAGTAAAATTATTCTTTAATTTCCTTCTATCATATTTTAAGCATATAGCTAATAAATATTATAAAAGTAAGATCTATAATTCTGAAAACTAAAAGCGTACATAAGGATATTGTAGTTGAGATATAATACCTCATGGCTGACTACTTGGTGTCACCAATATCAGGTTTCCCTTGTTCTGTAGATATGGAGCTCATCTGTTTATCTATATATTACATCTTCAGCCTTTTGTAGCTATATATAGCCCTGAAACTAAATTCTGGTCAATCCTATGTCTGTTGAGCTTAAATAATGACTGCCACTTTGAAGACTTGACTTGAAAAGTTTTTGTCAGGCATTCCTGTGACCCTATCTCCCTTTCTACTGTCTAGAGTAGATGACGGCAAGCACTAGATCAGCATCTTTTGACTCAAACTTGGAAGTCAAGTGTTGAGGGTAGCAGAATTAACAACCAACCCCAGACCCTATCCATCAGGACTGTTGGAACGAAATTTCCATATTGTTTTTATTCACAGTATTTTGTGGTCTTTTTCTCCTCTGTTGTTAACAGAAGCTTATTATATACCCTAATCAATGCATAACTCAAAGCCTACTGCTTACTATTTCCTGTGAGCTTAGGTTAACATGCCAATACGTCAATCCTTAATAATCACTTAACTTTAGATTTATGTTTTCATTTAGATCCAGAAATATAGTCTAATTTTTTTCATTTAGTTATTTGATACTTAAAACTGGGAGATTGCTTTGTAATGTTTTTACCTAAAAACATTTTTGTTTGTAGCAAAATTGGGCAAAAATGTAAAATAGGTTAAAACGAAGCTAAAAATGGACTGTAAAGACTCATCATGATTTCTTTAAGCTAACAATAGAAACATAACAGAAATCATTGGTCAGCACATGACTATTAACCACATTACTATTTGTTTATATTGGATAACCCTTAAAAATCTTTTTCTAAGACTATTTTCCACTTCTGTTAGCAGTTTCTGTAATTTTCTTGGAAGCTGAACAATGTGGTATATATGAGAAAGCTGCAGAATTAAGGGAAGAAGTAAAATTTCATTTCTGATAGAGCTCCAGTAACTGAACCTAAAATCACTGATATACCTCAATGTAATTCAGCAACTGGGTTGTGGTTGATGTTTGAGTGAGTCTAAAGTCCTGTTAAATATTGTTTAAGAGCACATTATATATGTGCAAGTCTATACACACTCCCACTTACAAATATATATACACTCCCTTAAATGTCTCTTGCCAGAGGAATACCAATAAGTATAATGTATAAAAAATCATATCTTTGCACTGGCCAGGTGTGGCTCAGTGGCTGAGCATCGACCTAGGATCCAGAAGATCGGGGTCTGATTCCCAGTCAGGGCACATGCCGGGTTTGCAGGCTTGATCCCCTGTCAGGGGTGTGCAGGAGGCAGCGGATCAATGACTCTCTCATCATTGATGTTTCTATCTCTCCCTCTCCCTTCCTCTTTCTCTGAAATCAATAAAGATATTTTTTATAAAACAAACATATCTTTTATATGTTGTACTTCTCATTTATACTTGCAAATATTTGTTAAATGACTTTTTCATACTACATTGTAAGCTCCACAAAGATAAGGCCAGTGGTTACAAAATTCTCATTGTCTGGCACGCAGCAGCTAATTAATAAATAGCTGTTTTCTGAAGCCATTAGTCTCCATAGCAGCTGGTTTGCTTTTTATTAACAATCACTGAGAATACTAAAACTGAACATGTTCATTTTTTTTTGTATTGGCTATAAGGATACTCAAAATTTCCTGGCTATGTGACTCACCTCTAGCAAAGAATAGAATATCTTACTGTGTATATTGGTATACTCTCTCCCTTATCTTTTAATTTCTACTCTCTTGCCTCTACTTTACCTGTTCACCACTATGCCACTTAAATTTAATTATGTAATGTAAAAATGTCAGTGCTCTTTTTGGAATGAAGTGCAGGTATATAAAAACATGAACAAATCAAACAAATAAAATGCAAATGATTTTAGAAATTCCACTCTTGGTGGCGTACAAACACAAAATGGTTTTATTTCTCCTCAATCACTGGCTTCAACTAAACTATATTCTGTCCCTCAGCGATAACTTTGGGATACCTCATTGCCCCCCAGCCATGGTTAGTGATTTTAAAAGTCCACTCCAGCACAGTCTAATCTGAGATACGATCATCTATTTATTCTCCACGCCCCCCCTTTTCCCATCCTCAGTACTGGCCTACCCTTCGCCTGAGGTTCTTGGGTTGGGGAGGTGATGGGCTCTGGTCACTCTTCCTCTTTCCTACCCCTCCTTCATCTCTTTCTCTTTGCTGGTTTTGTATCTTGGGAGGAGGGAGGAAGAGGGAATGGGGCAATTATCTTTGGTTAATTGGAACTGCTGAAGTCCTCTTTTTAATGTTTTTTTAATTATTTTTATTTTTTTAATTAAATTTAATTTTTTCCATCACTAGTTAACCCCCCTCTACCCTCTCCCAACTCTGCCCACACCCCTCTCCCCAACAATCACTGCACTGCTGTCCCTGTCCACGAGTTCATGTTCTCTCTTGCTCTTCCTCTCTCTATTGCTCCCACTCTCTCTCTCTCCCTCTTCTCTTTTTTGGTCACTTCCCCTTTTGTTTGTTATTACTTTTTTGGCTGCATCCTGACAGTGCACCCGGCATTATGTATATGAGTTCTTCACCAGGTCTGCAGGAACATTTCCACATTTATGGTTTTATTGAATGAGAGGTCTACTTAAATGTGATCTCACATCAGCCCCTCACCTCCTGCTTCTGCAGTTTGGTGGAAGTCAAGTTTGAGTGCCGTCTTTGTAAAACCGGCTCAAGACCAGCTACCCACAGCATCACCTGATAACTGAAAACTTAGGTATTCTGGATATACCACTATAGAGGGAGAAAAATTCTTTCTTCTGCCCATCTTAGATTTTGGCATAGGCTCTGTAACAAAGGAAGTTTAAAAATGATATAAATTTAAGTTTTAAATTACATGAAAGCTCTCTAAAGAAATAAAGACCCAAAGCGGCAAAACCTAAATGCTTTTATAATAGTTTGAACAAAAGGAGGCAATTGTGGAAGTGTCACTAAAATATATGCGGAATCCAAAGGAAGATACAAATTATTTTAACAAGGCCTGTTCGTGCAGAATTTTCTTGTTCTTAACTTCCCGACCCTGAGGATAAGAACATTTCTTCTGGAAAAGAAGGGCATTTTTCACAGGATGGCGGTGGGGGGGAAGGGGGTTAATTGCATTATAGATAAATTACTGTCTGAATCCCATAACTGTCTTTCTCTTGGGAGTATGTTTTTGCATGAATATTAGTCACAAATAAGTAGATAACTATTTATTTATAGATAAAATTATCTTACTCCTATTTACCTAAACAGGATTTCATTATATGAAAACCCCTTTTTATATCTTTTTTCCATAATGATGAGCATTTATATTACATTTTAAACTATTACAAACATTGCATCTGTGAACAGCATGGTACATGGCTCCTTGTTCCATCTTGAAGTGAACTCAGTATGTCAGAAGCCATGAGTTTAAGCCGTGACATAGAGCCCCATAGGATGTTAAGAGTAGAGTAAAGCCTAAATTTGCCCAACTAGAAATTTGGGAGCTAAGAATATATTCTAGAAGTTTGAATGAAGAGTTTTATCTAGTGATTCAAAAACAGAGTTTTATCATGTTCTTCATAAGGTGACATCTTAAGCCAATTTACAAGTAATAGATTGCCCAATTCACCATATTTCTCTTATGCAAACCCCTTTGCAATGAGACACTGCAGCTCTACCCACTGAAAAGAAAATCTACCCCTCCCCATATTGAATCTGGGTGGCCTTGCAATTTGCTTTGCCAATAGAATGTAACAATCAAAAGTATGATGTTCTGCATCTAGTCCTCAAGAGACTGCACACTTTTTCTCCTAGAAACCAGCTGAAACAGCATTTTAAGAAGCCCAGACTATCCTGATAGATGATGAGAGATATATGGCTGGTTGCTCTATTAATATAATAGAGCTTAATTCTCTAGCTAATATAATGCCAACCAACACACATAGGAATGGGAGCATCTTAGGCCAGCCTCTCATCTATCCTGCATCTGGCTGGCAGCTGACCACAGATACATAAAACAATTCAGCCAAGAATAAAACAATTTATTTGCTGAATCCAGCCAAAATTGCCAAACCACAACATTGTGAGTTAAATTAATGATGGTTGTTTTAAGCCACTATGTTTGGCCTGGTCTGTTAGGCTACAATAGATAACTAGTACACTACATATTGATATTCCTTTCAAATCATTATTCATCTGCACCAACTGCTGTTAGTAAATTTTCCAGGTTAAAACTGTTTCTTAATAAATTTGATCTAAGAAAGTGTACAGTGTAATACTTGACTGGATCCAGATTTGAAACAATCACTGAGAATGACATTACTGGGATCACCCCCTCAAAAAAATGGGTTTATGAGAAGTGTTAATAATATTCTGATTATGCAGGCACTTTTCTTAGAGATGTACACTGCACTAATACAGAACTATTAAGATATTTATATTTACTTTTAAATAATTATTTTTAAATTGTAGAAAAAACAAACCTAGAAAATGTTTATAGTTGTTAAATCTGAATGTTATGCAGTATCATACCATTTTAAATATCTTTCATGTTTGAATTTTTTTCTTAATAAAAAGTTTTCAAAAATGGGTTGTTCCTCTTTCTATTGAAACTGATATTTATTGCTAATAAATTCTGATTCACATCTCAGCTTCTGAATTTCCAAGCTGGAACATACAAGTCAACTTCTTCTAGACTCATATGCAAATGGTTGAATGAGAAATGCCAAGAATCAGGGAGTGATTAAAATGACATATTCAACTTCTATTTGTTTCTGCAAGCAAAATCTCTCCATATCAAATGCCAATTGCTTATATTCAAATGGCAGATAGAAGGAAATCAAATATATAATTTTTGTAAGTCTAATCCATTGCATTTCTTCCTTCCCCTATTACCAATAATCTTCATGATCCAATTGAATCTAATGGATCTTACTCTCAATGCTTTTAAATCATCAAGTAACTACAAAATCTTAGTATGCATTAGATTTGGCTTAAAGAATGTAATGTGATGGGAATACTATTTTTTCATACACTTACTTACTCTAAGAATGAAATATGATATGTGTTGAATGTTTAAGCCAGTGATTAGAATATAAAATGAACACTAAACAAAACAAAGTCATTAATTTTATGAATAATTCTATACCATGTGATCACTTGATTCATTTAAACAAATATTCACTGAAAACTATGATGTGCAGGAACTATTTAAGATATTCCTGGAAAAATTTGGAGTAATAGAAAGTTTGTCTTTAGAATCTTCTCACAAATATCTAATGCTAAACAAGATTTGATAATTTTAAAATAATGTGCCAATAAAATGCCATCAGGTTATATTTGAAGAGACATCACAGAGCTCCTTTCTGAACTGATTGTTTTTTACCTACCTTTCTTCACTGCTTTGCTAAAGTACCTTAGTTGTAAAACATCTATTTTATTTTGTCATTCACTCATGTCTTAGTCATCTTTGATTCTCTGAAGGGATGCACACAAAGCACAGATGTTTCAAACCCAGGTGGAAAAATGGTTTAATTTGTTATTAAATAAAATGGTTAGACTGAGTAACTGTTGTTTCCCTGATGTAAAATTCCATTTTCAGGAAATTGAAAAAAGCTGTGGTAAATGGAATACTCTTAAATAGCAAAGAGGTGAATGCAAAACTTGGCTCTGCTCTTTGATATATGGGTCACATTTAGAGTCCCTTGTGCCTTATCAAAAAAAAAAAAAGAGATATATGCCCTAAATTTTCGGGGTTTGTTTTTGTTTTCGTTTTAAATTAAATGAAAAGTATTTGTAGCAGCAGTTTGTAAACTATATGATGTCAAGCAGATAAAAAAGTTATGTAGTGTTGTTATCATGTTATCTAAGGAATGAGTATAAATAGGCAGGAAATTGTGGGTGCAATAAGGAAACCATGAGGTTGGCCAAGCCAACACTGTGATTAGCATAACTCTGGGAAGCAAGGCCTAAAAAGTATTATGTATCATAGAAAGCTTTAAATTCTGGGGTGTAGGCTTTTATGTAAGAGAATAAAAAGTGATAATTTTGGGGTGGTTTAAGAGAGAAATAATCAGAATTGAGCATAAGAATTATTAAGCTATCAGCAATAAACTTAGTATGGTTATTTGGGAAAAGAAAAAAAAAAGAACTTTAAGGAACTCTGCAGAAGTAGACATTTTCAGCCTTGGCAGGCAAATCTATGTAGAAACATTAAAATTTAACTACAACTTTTAAAGCTAAATATGTTTGAAGATTATTTATACAATCAGACAATGAAAAATATCCTGGCCATTTCAAAACCTGATAATGAAGTAAGTGCAAGAATATACAAAAATTATGAAGTAACATAATTATTACTGGACATATATAAATGGATTATTAATTTTGTATAAGTTCTTAGAAAGGTAAAATCTAACTTTATAAGTTAATGCAAAATAATCTCTGAAGTAATGTTTATATTCAATAAACATAGTAATTATATGTGACTTAATTAAATGAAGATAAATACTGTATTGGTAACATAAGTCTATAAAATATTTACCAACCCAATAATTTGCCTTTCTTTCAATTCTCTATTATAATGTGCACAACTTTCTGTAGCTAAAAATCAGTTGAAATATATACCTTGATAGGTGATAATTAGAATTTTTTATGGAATTGAGACAGTATACTTAGAAAAGTGAGAAAATAGATAATAAATTACTGAAAATTATTTTAATTCATTGTTGAATGTAAAAATGTTGCATGAACTCCAATTCATGATCATAAAATC
Source organism: Miniopterus schreibersii (assembly GCF_964146895.1). NCBI lineage: Eukaryota > Metazoa > Chordata > Mammalia > Chiroptera > Miniopteridae > Miniopterus > Miniopterus schreibersii. The sequence continues at coordinate 117,389,777 of NC_138102.1, forward strand.
ATATACATTATTGATTCCCATGAAATGTGAAAATGAAATAAAGCCATGATTGTATAGTCCTGGAATACAATAGAACACATAAAAATTGTGTTAATTATTTTACATCAAATATTTACTACCAAAATATGCTAAGAATTTTACTTTTGACTTATCTACACAAACATCAACCTCATTCCATTTTACTTTTACTGTGGGACAATCAAAATAAAATAAAATAAAATAAATAAATAAAATAAAATAAAGCATTTTCATACAATATATTATTGAAATTTTCCATACAAAAAAGTGATAAATTTTATGTTACATAGTCAAGAATTCCAGATGTCTATTTATTGAAAAATTGTCCAAATCAAATTCTCCAGTCACTGTGGCACAAAAAATAATAATAATAAAAATAGACAATTAAAGCCCATTCATTGTTTCTCCTCACAAGTTGAAAATATTTCCCTGAGTAAGTTACAGCACCATTTAAAGATTCAGAATAAAAGAAATATTCTGTCAGTCATGACTAGAGTTGTCATCAAATACACTAGTCTGACTGGTGTGCTCTAGTCAAACTGCTATGCATGATGAATAACAAAAGGGGAAAACATTTTTGGTACTCTCCTTTCCTCCCTGCAACTGTCCCTCCCCTCACTATGCATTCTGAATTCTACAGACGTAAAATATTAAGAATTTCCAAAATCATAGCACAGAAAAAAAATTTCCATTATTTTCTAAATTGAAGATGTTACCCTGTTCTCTAAATATATTTGATGTAAATAAAGACTATCCCTTCAGTCACAACTCATGGAGATATGTAACATTAAAATTTGTTGTATATAACAGGTCTGTCCATACATTACTAAATAAAGCACTACTGAACAATGGATAGATTTTGATATGGGAAAGCATAGAATGAGCTGTGCCTCCTGCATGGAAATTCAACAGCTGAATGACTGATAGTATGTTGCTAAACTTATCTAATTCTAAAATTTCTTAGGTTTTAAACTGGTATAATAATAATTGTCACATTATAAAGTTATTGTGAAATTTAAGTTAATGATGTATAACACCACTTTCGGAATATAATAAATATTTGGTGATTATTTAGTATATTTGTAAAGTACTAAAATGGACTTTTATCCCATACACTACAAAGCAATATCACTGCATATATATTAACTGAATAGTACTACTATTCAATTAAATTCAATGTCAGGCATTGGATATTTAAACTCAAAATATATTTATGTAATATTTGGAAACTTCTTCCTTGAAGATTATTACCTAATATGATCAACCTGTAAAATGAATGATACCAACTGAAATTTTATATAGCCCTCTCTATTATAGTTTAATTAAGAAAACATGGAATTGTTATATGACTAGGTATGTAAATTGCCCCCTCCTCCAGGTTACAATAGCCCAGGATAAGCATCAAATAATAAAAGATATATTTCCTCTGGTCAACCTTCCTTGTTGACTTTTTAAAAATTTATCTTTATTGTTGAAAGAATTACAGATGTCCCCTTTTTTCTCCATTTACTCCTTCTATCCTGCACCTCTCCCCCCACCCCAGGCCTTTGCCACACTATTGTCTGTGTCCAGTGACACAGAAGCATGGAACAGACTGATGAATCTCAGAGGGAAGGTGGGAGTAGGGCATGGGGAGATTAACCAAAGAGTTTATATGCATAAATGCATATCCCATGGGCACAGACAATAGTGTGGTGAAGACCTTGTTGACTTTTGATTGAATCCAGCACTATCAGTATTCCCTTTTCAAGCTTACCTCAAAGGGATGTATCAAGAATTGTCATCCTGCTTGGCCAGGCGTGGCTTAGCAGTTGAGCATCAACTGAGGCTGTTTTCTTTTGCTGTGCAGAAGCTTTTTAGTTTGATGGAGTCCCATATGTTTATTTTTAGTTTTGTTTCTCTTGCCCTAGGAGATGTACCAGTGAAAAGTCCACTACGTGGGATGTCTGTGACTTTACTGCCTATGTTTTCTTCCAGGATTTTTATGATTTCATGACTTACATTTAAGTCTTTTATCCATTTTGAGTTTATTTTTCTGTATGGTGATATTTGTTGGTCTATTTTCATTTTTTTGCATGTATCTGTCCAATTTTCCCAGCACCACTTATTGAAGAGACTGTCTTTACTCCATTGGATGCTCTTGCCTCCTTTGTCAAATATTAACTGACCAAAATGGCGTGGGTCTATTTCTGGGGTCTCTGTTCTGTTCCATTGATCTATATGCCTGTTGTTGTACCAATACCAGGCCGTTTTGATTACAGTGGGTTTGTAATACAGTTTGAAATCCAGTAATGTGATCCCCCCACTCTGTTCTTTTTTCTCAAGATGGCTGCAGCTATTTGGGGTCTTTTTTGGTTCCATATAAGTTTTCGAAATGTTTCTTCTAGGTCTGTGAAATATGCTGTTGGTATTTTAATAGGAATTGCATTGAATTTATAAATTGCTTTGGGTAGTATGGACATTTTAATGATATTAATTCTTCCAATCCATGAGCATGGTATATTCTTCCACTTGTTTAAATCTTCCTCTATTTCTTTTTTCAGTGTCACGTAGTTTTCTGAGTACAGATCTTTTACATCCTTGGTTAAGTTTATACCTAGGTATCTTATTTTTTTAGTTGCAATGGTAAATGGTGTTGTTTTTTTAGTTTCTCTTTCTGAGAGTTTGTTGTTGGTGTGTAAAAATGCCATCAATTTCCGGATGTTGATTTTGTATCCAGCTACCTCGCCAAATTCATTTATCAAATCTAGTAGTACTTTGATGGAGCCTTTAGGGTTTTCTATGTACAATATCATGTCATCTGCAAATGACGACAGTTTTATTTCCTCCTTTGCAATTTGGATACCTTTTATGTTTTCTTCCTGTCTGATGGCTATGGTGAGGACTTCCAGTACTATGTTGAATAAGAGTGGTGAAAGTGGACATCCCTGTCTTGTTCCTGTTTTTAATGGAAATGGTTTTAGTTTTTACCCATTGAGTATGATGTTGGCTGTAGGTCTGTCATATATGGCCTTTATTAGGTTGAGGTATGATCCCTCTATTCTCACTTTGCTGAGAATTTTTATCAGAAATGGGTGCTGGATTTTGTCGAATGCTATTTCTGCATCTATTGATATGATCAGGTGATTTTTGTCCTTCATTTTGTTTATGTGATGTATCATGTTTATTGATTTGCGGATGTTGTACCAGACTTGCATCCCCAGAATAAATCCCACTTGGTCATGCTATATGATCTTTTTAATGTATTGCTGAATCTGGTTTGCTAGTATTTTAGTGAGGATTTTAGCATCTATGTTCATCAGGGATATTGGCCTGTAATTTTCTTTCTTTGTAGTATCTTTATCTGTTTTTGGGATTAGGATGATGCTATCATCATAAAAAAAGTTTGGGAGTTTTCCCTCCTCTTGAATTATCTGAAATAGTTTGAATAGAATAGGTGTTAATTCTTCTTTGAATGTTTGGTAAAACTCGCCTGTAAATTGATCTGGCCCAGGACTTCTGTTTGCTGGGAGTTTTTTGATTACTGCTTCAATTTCATTAGTTGTTATCGGCCTATTCAGGTTTTCTGCCTCTTCTTGATTCAGCTTTGGAAGGTTGTATGCTTCTAGGAATTTGTCCATTTCCCCCATGTTGTCCAATTTTTTGGCATATAGTTGCTCCTAATAATTTTTTACAATCCTTTGTATTTCTGTTGGGTCAGTTGTTATATCGCCTTTTTCATTTTTTATTTTATTTATTTGGATCTCTCTCTTTGTTTCTTAGTGAGTCTGGCTAAAAGTGCATCAATCTTATTTACCTTTTCAAAGAACCAGCTCTTGGTTTCATTGATTTTTTTGTATTTTTTTTTTAGTCTCTATGTCATTAATCTCTGCTCTGATTTTTATTATTTCCTTCCTTCTACTTCCTCGGGATTTTTCCTGCTATTCTTGTTCTAGTTCTTTTAGTTGTTGTGTTAGATGGTTCATTAGATCTTTTTCTTATTTCTTGAGATAGCCCTGTAGTGCTATGAATTTTCCTCTCAGGACTGTTTCGCCATGTCCCATAGATTCTGTGTTGTTGTCTGTTCAATTTTGTTATTTTCCATAAAGTGTTTGATTTCTTCCTTGATTTCATTGGTAACCCATTCATTGTTTAATAACATGCTATTTAGCCCCCATGTGTTTGAATATTTTTGAGTTTTTTTATAGTGGTTGATTTCTAGTTTCATGGCATTGTGATCTGAGAAGATGCTTGATATGATTTCAATCTTCTTATATTTGTAGAGACTTGCCTTGTGCCCTAACATGTGGTCTATTTTTGAGAATGTTCCATGTGCACTTGAGAAGAATGTGTATTCTGCTGTTTTGGGGTGAAATGTTCTGTAAATGTCAATTAAATCCATTAGGCCTAGTGAGTCCTTTAAGGTCTGTGTTTCCCTGTTGATTTTTTGTCTTGATGAACTGTCCAGGGCTGAGAGTGGGGTGTTGAAGTCCCCCACTATGATTGTGTTGCTGTCAATCTCCTCCTTAAAGTCCCCCCCAATTTTTTTTTATATATTTAGGTGCTCCTATATTGGGTGCATAAATGTTTATAAGGGTTATTTCCTCCTGGTGGATTGATCCCTTTAGTATTATGTAGTCATCATCTTTGTCTCTTGTTATGGCCTTTATTTGGAATTCTATTTTGTCAGAACTCCAGCTTTCTTTTCCTTTCCATTTGCATGGAATATTTTACTCCATCCCTTCACTTTTAGCCTGTGTGAGTCTTTTGCTCTCAGGTGGGTCTCTTGTAGACAGCATATATTTGGGTCCTCTTTTCTTATCCATTCAGCTACCCTATGTCTTTTGATTGGACCATTTATTCCATTTATATTTAAGGTTACTATTGATATAAACTTATTTAATGCCATTTTTCCCCTTTATGCTGATGTACCTTTCTCTCACTATTCCTTCTTTTTCTTAAAGTAGTCCTTTTAGCATTTCTTGCAATGCTGGTTTGTGGTACTGAACTCCTTTAGTCTTTTTTAGTCTGGGAAGCTCTTTATTTCACCTTCAATTTTAAATGATAGCCTTGTTGGATAAAGCAATCTTGGTTGCATGTTCTTGCTTTTCATTACTTTGAGAAATTCATGCCACTCCCTTCTGGCCTGGAGAGTTTCTGTTGAGAAATCAGCTGTCAGCCTTATGGGGGTTCCCTTGTAGGTCACTGCTTGTCTCTCTCTTGCAGCCTTTAATAATTGCTCTTTGTTCTTGACATTTGCCATTTTAATTATGATGTGTCTTGGAGTGAGTCTCTTTGGGTACATCTTTTTTGGAACTCTCTGTGCTTCCTGAACTTGTGTGCATTTCTCCCTCGCCAGCCTAGGGAAGGTTTCTATCATTATTTCCTCCACCAAGTTCTCTATCCCTTGCTCTCTTTCCTCCGCCTCTGGCACTCCTATAATGTGAATGTTGTTTCACTTAATGTTGTTCCAAAGCTCCCTTAAACTGTTCTCATGCTTTTTAAGTGTTTTTTTTCTTTTTGCTGCTCTGATTGTGTGATTTTTTTTCTACCTTGTCTTCCAAGTTACTTATTCTATCTTCTGCTTCATTGAGCCTGCTTTTAATTCCTTCCAGTGCATTCTTGATATCAGATACAGCATTCTTTATCTCTGTCTGAGTTTTATTTATGTTATGTATCTCTTTTTTCATGTTTTCACTAAGGTCCTCGACCTTATCATCTAGTGTCTTCTTAAGTTCCTTGAACATCTTCATAATCAGTACTCTGAACTCCATTTCTTATAATTTGCTTAACTCCATCTCATCAAAGTCTTTTTCTGGCACTTTTTCCTTTTCTTTAATTTGTGGGTTGTTTCTTTGTCTTTCCATTTTGGTAGGTCTTAGTGTTTGTATCTATATATTAGATATATATTGCTCTCTCCCAGTCTTGTGGGATGGGATTTTGTCTTGTGGGTCCAGTGGAGCCCAGACGTGTGTTTTCCTTATACTTCTGAGCTCTTTGCTCTAGGTGCGCCCCTCTTGTGGGTGTCCTTTTGTGGTTTCTTTATGTTGTCCTGTTGTGGTTGTGTCTAGATTGTCATTGATCAGTTCTTGGGAGGACCCTCCTCTCAGGTTGGCTAACTGTGTCTCAGCCCCAACCTCATCATGTAAGCTATTCTATGGGTGCTGGAAAGGCAGAACAATACACAACTAAACTTCCAGGAAATAAGAGGTATCTTACAAAATATCTTGATAGTCACAATGAAAACAACCCAAGTGAAAATAAAACTGGGAGAGTGAAGGGAGAGCACACACACACACACACACACACACACACAAGCTTAAAAAAAAAGCAAGAAAGAAAAGTAATGCTTAGGGAAGAGATGTATATTGTTGGTAATAGTGGTGAAAATTTAGAAAATAATAATAAACTAAAATGTAAAAAATAGAGAAGCTACTGGGAGATAACAGAAGCAGATAAAAGATTCTGAAAGAAGGGCCAGCAAAAAATTAAGGGAGAGAATAGGAATAGGATAATAGTTGAAAATAAGAAAACAAAAATACAATAAAGAGAATAAGAGAAACTAACAATTGAACAAAAAGACAGGAAGACAGAAGGGAGGATAAAAAAAGAACAAAAGAAAAGTAGAAAAAGAAAAAGAAAAAAAATTTATGCCAACGGATCAAGAGGAGAGAGAAAGATATAGCCCAGGCAGAGGAGTCCAGTAAGAGATTTGGTGGAAACTATAGAGGAAAGCAGCAAACTTGCTTATAATGATAAAGTCCCAGTCATTAAGCAGGGATATCAAGAAAGCCTTGATAGTAGAAGCAAGGATAAAACAAAACAAAGCAAATAAACAAAACAAAACTAAAAACAAGCTAAGCAACAAAAAATTCTTTTATAAAGAGAAAAAATTTAGTTAAAAAATGTTTTGTTTTGTTTTTAATTTTTTAAAAATTATTATAAAATTTAAAAAAGAAGAAAAAAGAAATTTTCTCCCCTTTCTCTTCTTCCTAAGGAAAAAAGAGAAAAAACAAACAAACACACAAACAAAAAACAAACAAACAAAAAAAGATGAAAAAAAGAGAGTAAATCAGGTGGGTTTCTTCTGGGCAGCTTGTGTTGTCTGCAGGTCACTGTTTTGTGTGCTGATTTCAGTTATCCTGGGAGGTGCTTGTGTATCACCCAATGTGAGGAGCCTTCTAGGTTTGGCTCTGGTGTCCTAAGGTAGATGGTTAATCTGAGGCTCTCTGTGGACCACCTCCTCTTGTCAACTATTTTGCAACCTTGTAGTTGCCTGGTCTTCCTCCAGAGTCTTCTGTAGAGTCTTTAGGGTGCAGGGTGGCTAGTGTAGCCCAGGGTATCACTCCCCTTAGAGGTGTTGCTGTCAGGCGCTCACTCTGCGGGAGTTAGTCTCTGCTCCACCGCCAGCTCCTCAGCCCCTACCCTGTCCTCTGATTCTAGTTCCCCAGGCTCTGGCCTGTTGCCGCTTCAGATTGATTTCAGTCTGTTGCCTTTTCTGTCTGGGCCATTTCAGCAGCCTGGGCTCAGAGGTTTCGATTAAAAACACATTCTGGTGAGCCCTTTGCCTGCCCAGCCCCCAGCAGGGGTTTTCAGTGTTTCCTCCAGTTCCCAGACCACAGTCCCTGAGAGTCTTATTCTTGTAACGTCCTCCTGTGAGCTGCTCCCCCCACCCCCTCAGAACTGTGCCCTGGGGGTGTGTCTGGGGCCTCAGTGAGTGCGACCCGCCCCTTTCCTGTTGGGGGCGGTGCTCCTGGCTCAGGAGAGGCCGGCGGGCTCCGCCCCTCCCTGCTCAGCTCTGGTTGGCTGGTCGCACCAGGCCCGCCCCTCAGAGCCTCTACTGTGCGGACCCCAATCTCAGCCTCCACTGGTCTGTCCTCGCAGTGCACGACGGGAAGGTGGGAGGCAGTTCCTCGATCAGACTCACAGAAGCACAAAGCAACACACAGGCAGAGAGTCCGCCCTGTAAGGTCCGGCCACCAGCACACCAAGGCCCCCAGCGGGAGGGGACCCAAAGTCAGCTCCACGCAGCTCCCTGCACCACTGGTCTCAGCAAAGCTGGGGCCGCTTCACGGGCCACCACGGTGCCCCTCAGGGCTGGTCACAGATCCCAGCCTCTCGGCACCGGGAGCTCAGGGCGGGAGGGCTCCTCCCCTCCCCCGCGCCACACAGATTCAGCGCTTTCTGGGGCCCAACACAGTGTCCCACAGGGAGGCAGAGGGTCTCTGTGTGTGGCTACTCAGCTCAGTCCTCTGGTCCCTCACCACTTGGTTGCCACAGACTGTGGGACAGCCTTCCCTATGGTCGGCACCCGGAGCATTAGAAGCCGGTCACATCCGCCACTAGAGGCTTTGTTCCCTAGGAAGGCGCCGTCCGCCATTAGAGGCTCTGTTCCCTAGGAAGGCTCCGTCCCCCCTCAGGGACTCTCTGCTCCCCTGGGTCCCTCTGCCCTGTGCGCGGGGCGCTCCTTCCCCTCTCTGCTCCGGGTGTGGGGTCCCCGCTTTTGGATGCCGTCTGCACTCCCGAGGGGAGGGAGCTTTGCAGCCTCCAGGCCGTGGGGCTCAGTGCCCAGCACAGGCTTCAGGGGGGCTCCCCCTTCCTACGACCCCCCTCTTACCGGACTCCGTGATGTGTCTTCAGTGCTCCCCCCTCGCACTCCGCCCACTCAGGTATGTGTCTCTGGTTTTTCCAAGCTGGCTGTGTAGGATTTTAGGAGTAAAGTGAGTCTGTGGCTGGGAGCGGGGGCCTCTGCTGCTTCTCACAGGGCCACCATCTTCTCTCCCTCTGAGTAATTCTTTGCTCTAGGTTTTATTTTTAAAAATGTACCTGCAAAAATTTCCAGTATTTCTTCATAATTTATTCAGTGTATTGTATGGATAATTTTTACTAGGCAATTATAATCTATGCCATTCAAGATTATTCAGTCATTATCTTTTGGAAATTCAATATTTGTCAATAACTGCTCAGTCAATTAATATACCTCTGCTTTCCCATGTTTTTGTTTGTTTGTTTGTTGTATGTTTTTATTTCTAATCTTCTTCTCAGGTAATATTTGGATTTAGGGATGGCCTAAATAATACCCAAAAATTTGGAATATGTGTGGAGCTATTTTTGCTCACTGACCCCATCAGACCTCACCGTTTTCTACTCTTTGCCTCTTCAGAGGCCTCTTTGCTCTCCTTTGCACACCATAGGCACATTCCACCTCAGGGCCTTTGCACTTGCTGTTTCCATGCTCCTGTCCCCAAGTATGCAAGTGACTTACTCTCCCTCTGCCTTAGGTTTCTTCTCAATATTCATTTCACCGGTGAATCTTTTCCTGAACAAAATATAGAATACAATGGCAAATGCACCCTCCCCCAGTGCTTTTTCTTCATGGTTTATTTTGTTTCATAGAAATTTACTGACATCTGGTATTTTATCTATTTACTTCCCTGTTTATGATCAGTCTTCCCTCAAAGAGCTCCATGGAGGCAGAAAACTTTAGTTCTGTTCTTTGCTACATTGTTAGCACCTAGAATAGCATCTGGCATATAGTATGTGCTCAGTAAATATATTTTGAAAAAGTAAATGAAAAAGACATAAATTAAAAATGAAAAGGATTTGATATGAATTTTGCTCCCACTTCATCCTCTGATTGTAGCCACAGTCATCGCCTCTTTATTTCTTCTTCCATAACACTTGCTCTCAGCTGGGCTTCTGTCCCTTTTTGCTGCTCCTGGACTATATCATAGGTGCTGCCATTATGCTCTAGGGAGGCAAACGTTTGTACTGCCAATTTCCAGAGCTATGCTGGGCCAGAATTTCTGTAAAAGTCTTGCTCTCATTTCAGGATAATACAATCTCCTTGGAATGAATATACAATCTCCTTTTCACTGATGTTTTCCCTGAAATTATGCTCCCATAGATTTTTGTTCTTTGTAGCATAGACTATTAGAAAATATGAAGGTGTAAGTTATCAAGAACTAATGGCTGTCAATTACATTAAACTTAAAAATCATTTAAGGCAATTATGAATGCTTCTGCATGATTGCAGGTTTAAAAGCAACTACTTTATTTGTTTATTTTTTTAAGAAACCCACAGTTTAATTGTCTCATTTTTGCTACAACTCTGTAAATGGGTATCTTGGGCAAACTGTGCTGTGGTTTACTCATCTGTAAAATTTGGATATTTATGCTGTGAAATTCTTAGGAGCTTCTTCAAAGGTTAATTGGTAAATATGTGTAAAGCTCTTAAAATAATACCTAGCATATGTTTACAATAAATGTCAGTTATTACTAATTACTGAATTTATTTATTTATGAAAAAGTTAAGACTTTTTATAATTTTTATTCCTCTTTAAGTTGTGCCACTTGTCACTGGGGTAATCTTTAGGGAAACACTGAGCCTGAACCACATTTTTCTTGGTCTTCTTTGCCCCTCAGACAGGCACCCAATAGTATGTATCCAAAGTTGTATGTATCTAACTGACATGTCGCATACATGTAATTAAAATGAAAGATGAAAAATAACTAGTTATATAGGCCATTCATGCTTACTTAACACCAAATTTTTAATCTACCATCCTTCCCCCAACTACATTGCTTCTTCAAGGCTCAATCATTAATTGAGCTATAGCCTTGCTATTCTCTGCATTATGTTCTTGGTAAAAATACTGGTTTGTAAAAACTTATAAAATGCCATGACTAAAATCTTCAAAAACTCCCAAACCACATATCTTACACAATAATTCTATTTCATGATCAGTGAATTGATAGGAGTGGCAGAAGATAAGAACAAGGTTGATTCCTTATCATTTTGTAATGAGGGCATTTGGGGCAGCAGAGAAATCACTGAATCTAAAGCATTCTTCAGTTACCTTGGATTAGGAATATGACTAAATTAACTGGTACCAGAATTTTTTGTTTGTTTGTTTATGTATGGCAGGCATTACTGCAACTGAAGATTATTAATCTAAAACCTAACTCATAATATTTTTTCTAAAACTAGTCCCACGTAAATATCAGAATTGGCAAGGCACCAATAGGGTGCAAATTTCAGCAAATGGTACTCCAGAAATCCTTCTAAAATCTCCACTTAGTGCAAGCATCACCAAAATCAAACAATTAATGGGAGACCTATTGCTGCCTCTGCTCCCAGCCGAACAGTCCCATTTCAGAACTGCGACAGATGTGTGTACACCAGGAGAGGGGTGGCATCTGTGCTGTGCAGCAGTGTATATTTTCCTTTGAAATTCTGAGTGTGGTCTCATTCAGACTTTGTTATGTTTTCATGTTGTGGCACTATGTCGACACTCGAGTACAATATTTGGAGAGCTGTTGTTTCCACAGCTTGCACTGATTTATGCTTCTTTCTACTTGGAGGCCTTTGTAGTAGCTCAAACCTGAATGTCATATGTAGCAATGTACTGGAGGATTGTTTATCACTAGTTTAAGCCACATGCTATTACATTATTTAAGATTGCTTTGTTAACTGGACTTGGATTATGGTCTACAAAAAACATTTCAAGAGATTCAAATAAATGGAGGAATTCCACCTAAAGCTGTAGGCATGAACGTATCTAACCTTCCCAGAACTGTGAAGATAATAAAAAATTCTGACAAAGCATGTAAAACTTATCTTAACAACATGTTCTTTGGGACAGGGTTTAATAAAGTATCTGATTTCAAAAACTCTTTTCATCCAAAAAATAAATTAGACTTCTGTATAATATTAGTCAATTTTCTTTCCCTTTGAAATGGAAAATTCTTTTTTTTTCCTTAAAAAGAGGTACAAGTAAATTTATGAGCCATTCCTTTTGAAAACAAAGACAAGACATTTTCTACAAATTAAAAACACACACGTTATTTTGCAACTAAGGGGGAGTCAAGGAGCAATCTAGACAAAGTCCTCAATTTCCAAAGCTCCATATTTTACAGACTCTTCCTGTGTGAAAATTATACTCTCTTAATAATCCCTGCTGAATCCAGGGAGTAAAATAAAATCAGTCCTTTCACTAGCGTGATCGACTTTGATTAAAAACTGAACCAAGACAGTCAGCCTATAATTAACAATGTTTTCCCTAAAAAGGTGCTTATTCAACCAAGACCCGCATTTCTACTCAGGGTTCCACATGCAGGAGGAGGAGGCCCCATGCACAAATCTGGAGAATTTCTCTTCTATTCAGGTAAATTATCAGCTTTCACTTTTCGTTTTCCAAATATTTCTTTTATCTAGCTGATTATATTAATCAACATCAAAATTGATTATTTCTTTATGATCACTCATTTCATTATGTATGAGCCATATAGCAAGTGATTAATATTTTGATTGAACAAAATCAGGTGCACATATTGCTAGTAAATTAAGATGAAATGTTACCTGGTAGGCAAGTTATTATGGTCTCATGATATATCCTATTAAAGGGTTATGTTCAAAACACTACAACCAAACTGACTTGTAATACAGTATTACTGAACTGGAATAAATACTATTCATGGAAACTTTACGATAGTTTAGATGGTCATGAGGGAGAACCATAAAAATATTTTGCATTAATAAATAGCATACAGTCAATATGTGAGTTTCATTTCATGTTCTAACTTTAAATTATCAAGGTATTGCAAATTCAGCTTTTTTTATTTTTATTTTTTATTTATTTTTAAGTTTCTTTATCTTTACTGTTGGGAATATTACAGATGTCCCCTCTTTACCCCCATTGAACCCCTCCACCCCACAACCATACCTCCCCCAGGCTTTCCCCATACCAATGTCTGTGTCCATGGTTATGCTTATAAGCATATAAGTTCTTTAATTAATCTCTCCTCACCCACAACCCCCTCCTGCCTTCCCTCTGGGTTCCCTCAGTCTGTTCCATGCTTCTATGTCTCTGGATAAATTTTGTTCATCAGCTTATTTTGTTTATTATATTCCACATATAAGTGAGATCATTCCACATATAAGTGAGATCATGGGGTACTTTTCTTTCTCTGACTGGCTTATTTTACCCAGGATAATACTTTCCAGTTCCCTTCATGCTGTGCCAAAGGATAAAAGGTCCTTTTTTACAGCTGCATAATATTCCATGGTGTGAATGTGCCACAGCATTTTTATCCACTCATCTACTGATGGGTACTTAGACTGTTTCCAGATCTTAGCTATTGTAAATCGTGCTGCTATGAACATTGGGTGCATAAGTTCTTTGTGATTGGTGTTTTGGGTTCCTTAAGATGTATTCCTAGTAGTGGGATCACTGGGTCAAATGGCAGGTCAATTTTTACCCTTTTGAGGAAACTCCATACTGCTTTCCACAGTGGCTGCCCCAGTCTGCATTCCCACCAGCAGTGTTCTAGGGGTCCCTTTTCTCCACACCCTCGCCAGCAGTTGTCATGAGTTGATTTGTTGATGGTAGCCATTCTGACAGGTGTGAAGTGATACCTCACTGTGGTTTTAATTTGCATCTCTCTGGTGATTAATGACTGAGCATATTTTCATAAGTCTCTTAGCCATCTGTATGTCCTCTTTGGAGAAGTGTCTATTAAGATCCTTTGTCCATTTTTTAATTGGATTGTTTGTCTTCCCTTTGTTAGGTTGTATGAGTTCCTTATATATTTTGGATATTAACCCTTTATCAGATGTGTCATTAGCAAATATGTTCTCCCATACAGTGGGCTCCCTTTTTGTTTTGTTGATGGTTTCTTTTGCTGTGCAGAAGCTTTTTATTTTGATGCAGTCCCATTTGTTTATTTTCTCCTTAGTTTCTCTTGCCCTAGGAGATGTATCAGCAAACATATTGCTATGAGAGATGTCTGAGATTTTGCTGCCTATGTTTTCCTCTAGGATTTTTATGTTTTCATGTCTTACATTTAAGTCTTTTATCCATTTTGAATTTACTTTTGTGTGTGGTGTAAATTGGTAGTCTAGTTTCATTTTTTTTTTGCATGTGTCTGTCTAATTTTCCCAACAACATTTATTGAAAATACTGTCTTTACTCCATTGTAGGTTCTTGCCTCCTTTGTCAAATATTAATTGACCATAATGGCATGGGTCAATTTCTGGGTTCTCTGTTCCATTCCACTAATCTGTAAGTCTGTTCTTGTGCTAGTACCAGGCTGTTTTGATTACAATGGCTTTGTAGTATAACTTGATATCTGGTATTGTGATCCCTCCAAGTTTATTCTTCTTTCTCAAGATTGCCATAGCTATTCAGGGTGTTTTTTGGTTTCATATAAATTTTTTAAGTATTTGTTCTAAATCTGTGAAATATGCTGTTGGTATTTTAATAGGGATTGCGTTGAATTTATATACTGCTTTAGGTAGTATGAACATTTTAATGATGTTAATTCTTCCAATCCATGAACATGGTATATTTTTCCATTTGTTTATATCTTCCTCTATTTCTTTTTTCAGTGTCTTGTAGTTTTCCAAGTAAAGGTCTTTTACATCTTTGGTTAAGCTTATTCCTAGGTATCTTATTTTTTTAGTTACAATGGTAAATGGAATTGTTTTTTTTAGTTTCTCTTTCTGAGAGTTCATTATTGGTGTATAAAAATTCCATGGATTTCTGGGTGTTAATTTTTTATCCTGCTACCTTGCTGAATTCATTTATTATATCTAGGAGTTTTTTCTTGGAGTCTTTAGGATTCTCTATGTACAATATCATGTCATCTGCAAATAATGACAGTTTTGTTTCTTCCTTTCCAATTTGGATGCCTTTTATGTTTTCTTCTTGTCTAATCGCTGTGGCTAGGACTTCCAGTACTATGTTGAATAAGAGTGGTGAAAGTGGACACCCTTGTCTTGTTCCTGTTCTTAGGGGAAATGGGTTTAGATTTTGCCCATCGAGTATGATGTTGGCTGTAGCTTTTTCATATATGGCCTTTATTATGTTGAGGTATGATCCTTCTATTCCCACTTTGCTGAGAGTTTTTATTAAAAATGGGTGTTGGGTTTTATCAAATGTTTTTTCTGCATCTATTGATATGATCATATGATTTTTGTCTTTCAATTTGTTTATGTCATGTATCTCATTTATTGATTTGCAAATATTGTACCAGCCTTGCAGCCCTGGAATAAATCCCACTTGGTCATGGTGTATGATCTTTTTAATATATTGCCAGATCTGATTTGCTAATATTTTGTTGAGGATTTTAGCATCTATGTTCATCAGGAATATTGGCCTGTAATTCTTTTTCTTTGTAATGTCTTTGTCTGGTTTTGGAATTAGGCTAGTGCTGGCCTCATAAAAAACTTTGGAAGTGTTCCTTCCTCTTGGATTTTTTGAAATGGTTTGAGGAGTGTAGGTGTTAATTCTTCTTTGAATGTTTGGTAAAACTCCCCTGTGAAGCCATCCAGGCCAGGGTTTTTGTTTGCTGGGAGCCCTTTGATTAATGCTTCAACTTCATCAGGAGTTATTGGCCTATTTAGACTTTCTGACTCTTCCTGATTGAGTTTTGAAAGGTTGTATTTTTCTAGGAATTTATCCATTTCATCCTGGTTGTCCAGCTTGGTGGCATATAGTTGTTCATAGTATTATCTTACAATCCTTTGTATTTCTGTTGGGTCAGTTGTTATTTCATCTCTTTCATTTCCTATTTTGTTTATCTGAGTCCTCTCTCTTTGTTTCTTGATGAGTCTGGCTAAAGGTTCATCAATCTTGATTATCATTTCAAAGAACCAGCTCTTTGTTTCACTGATCTTTTGTATTGTTTTTTTAGTCTCTATGTCATTTATTTCTGCTCTGATCTAAATTATTTCTTTCCTTCTACTTACTCAGGGCTTTTCTTGTTGTTCTCTTTCTAAGTTTTTAAGTTGTAGGGTTAGAGCTTTGTTTTTATACAGCAACCAATGTCACCATTTTAATTCATTAATATTTTTAAAAGTGAATTTATTTTCAGTGTATTAATGAAATGAGTAAGGTAGTGTGTGTGAAATAATGTAAAAGTAATCACTACTAAATATACAACAGTATACTTTACAATGATAAAATACCTAAAATTAAAATTTTAAAATGGTGTATCTTTGCCTTTCGCATGTGATCAGTATTAACATCTTAAAGTTTTTTTAAAGGTCCCATAATATGCACAGAACACCTGAAACATTAAGTATTCAATATGTTTTATGGCTTTGTTCCTCCTTCCTACATAGGTCAGGGAGAAAAGCGTGGCTTATGTATTAAAATGACCAATCACAAGTCTGGGGCATATGACTTGGAGATTTGTTGAACTGAAACATAAGAAAGCAGAAGCCATAATACATCAGTCTTACAACAACAGTTAAAACATGTTTATAAATCCTTACAAGGCTTAAAAATAAATCTGTGTAAAAACACTTTCACCATAAAAGGCAATAAAGTCTTTTAAGAAAGGCAATCTTCTGTAATTGAGGGATCAGAAACAATCAACAAGTTTAAAATTTCCTTTACAGTATAATCCTTTGGTCTTAATCTGATCTTAATGCCTTCCACCTGCCCCATAAATTTGGTGGAGCTTGTGCCTATGTTTGAAAACAATGAAGCTTAATTTTTATGTTTTTTTCTATGAAGATTTTAAGCCTCTTGTCTCATGATAAACAAGTAAATCTATCTGTGCTGCACTTCTTTAACTAACAAATTAATTTAATTCATATGAAATGTTTGGTTCATTTGAAAAGAAACAAAGTGGTTTGATTATGATTATATTTTTATGTAGTTCTTAATACTTTCAAGGTTTTTAGATTTTCTATAATAAATATGTATTGTGTTCATAATTAAAAGTCAAACCTAAGTGCTCTAAAAAAATAAAGGCTTTTTAAAAAGTCAACCCAATGTTAAGCTGAAACTTAGTTTTAAATTAAAACTATAAAAGAATTTAGTATGATATTAAATTCTGGCACAATAAATGCTTCTGTATGACTCAAGAAGGGAATTGACTTTCTGCTCTGACACTACACTCTCAGTCTCTGAATTCAAGTATTTTTTTACAAAAACTATGTGGATTGGCCTGGGTGATCATATGCCCCTTCTGTCTATAATATTCTTTATAGGTAATAAGTTCACCAAATGTTGAGTATAGAACACTTATTTTCTGACTAAAGACTAATATGCAGTATTTTATCTTATTATTAGTCAAGGATAAATTTTAATGCATTATCCAAAAATCAAAATGTCCATGAATCCTGCTTTTGGTAGGTGACAATGCTACAATAATGAAGTATTTGAAAAGAGGAAAATATAATGGCTTAAAGAACAGTCTTTATGTTATTGATCATTCCTAAAGTATATACTTTTCCATAGTCTAATAATTTTATTCTACTTGGATATATTAATGCCACTGTATGTATGTGCTTAGATGTCAAATCATACTTATGTGTAAAATCCAATTATATGAAGAAAAGATTTATAAATTGAGGATGAGGCAGTGATACTAACTTTCTCTCCCATGTTTCTGTTGAGAACATGACTGGTGAACCCTTAAACCTAGCAGAAGGATGAAAGATATGTGGAACCGAAATGTACCAGTTGAGCTGCCCTGACTGAGTAGCCCATATGAGCAGACATTCAGGTGGCCCAAAGATATTTGAGTAATTTCCAAAAAGTGTTTGTTTAAGCAACTGGTTTGTTATATAATAAACACACACTAACCTAAAGAAACATACTTTGAAGAACCCCAAAATTCCAATATTTAACTTTTAAAAGTGATAAATCTAGAAGGAATTATTTTATAAACATCATTATATAATTTTTCACTGTTTTATTTTATAACATATATCAATTCACCTATCACTTTTAACTATATATCCTACAACTGTCCTAATTTTTAAATCTAAGAGATTTTAAAAAGTAAGTTAGATATTATTTTGTATAAAGACTTGTAATAGAGCAAATAATATGAACAAGTATACTTGTCACCATACTGCAAAATAAAATATAATCATCTCCATAGTAAAAATATGAATAGTGATTCCTCCTTTATATGTATTTCTTCATACATACACAGACACATACT
Source organism: Miniopterus schreibersii (assembly GCF_964146895.1). NCBI lineage: Eukaryota > Metazoa > Chordata > Mammalia > Chiroptera > Miniopteridae > Miniopterus > Miniopterus schreibersii. The sequence goes on from NC_138102.1 coordinate 117,407,738, forward strand.
TTCTTCAACAATAGAGACTATAAAAATAGTAGAAATGAAGTTAAAATATACATTGGAACTTTCGTGTTAAACATGGTAATTTAAATATGTGAAATTTTCTCTACTTCTTCCTAAACTAAATATCCTTAAAATAGATCTTCAAAAAATACACTCACAAGATAAATAAAACAGAGGTATAGACTCAGTAGCTAAAATACATTAGAAAATTTTGCAGGATAGAAGGCATATGCAGGAGTGGCAACTTACTTGGTACATTAACAGGTTAAATTCTAGGTAAAAAAAAAATGCAAATGCCCCTGAGTAGCAAGATGGATTATCCAAATAATGACTAATACAGAGAAGATTTAGGCCCTAGTTCCCTTAGGTGGCAAAGGAGAAGAATGAATCTAGAAACAAGAGAATTTATCAACTCAGTGTAAAGAGTAGGCATATACTCGTATCTCATCCCACAACAAAAGTCAAATGAGCATGCATGTCCCACTCTTGCAAAAATAAAAGTGTTATTTCATGATGAAATTGAACTCCCCAAGGGGTTCTTAATACTAGAATAACAGATATAATAGAGGGCAGGCTCAATTGTCAATATGAAAACAGAGATTTTATGAAAGTCTACAAACCCCTATGCTGGAAAAAGAAATCATCTGGAGAAACTGATCCAAGAGAAGAGCCCTCTAAGAGACATTAAGTTTGTCACATCATTGCTTGATCACCTCCCAGAGAAGCCAAACAGACAGGAAATGCCCACATGGAAATCTATAACCTATTCAAATGCTGCTTAGTTCCTTTCATTTACCTGTGATGTAGAAAAGATCAGCAGTCAAAAAAAGCTACAAAAACAGATACAAATCAAACAAACAACACAAAAGGAGGGGTATGGGAAACAATGCAAGGAGCAGATACACACAGTGTATAATTAACAATATGGAAAATAAGATAAAATTTTAACTAGGTGGTGGAGACACTGCAGATCTCTTTATTATTATTATTATTTAAATTGAAATTATTGGGGTCACATTGGTTCACAGAACAATACAGGTTTCAAGTGTACAGGCTCAGTAAAATATCATCTGCATTGTTCACCCCTCACACCAAGCAAAGTCCTTTCCATCCCCCATTTTCTCATCTTTTCTCCACTTCCACCTACCACCACTCCCCTTTCCCTCTGGCTATCACCACACTGTAGTCAGCATCCATGTGTTATGTATATATGTTTTTTGGCTAATCCCTTCACCTTCTTTCATTCAGTCCCTGTACCCCCCTCCCCTTTGACAGCTGTCAGTCTGGGTCATGTATCCATGCCTCTGTTTCTATTTAGTTGGTCCCTTTATTTCGTTCATTAAATCTCACATATCAGTGAGGTTGTATTTGTGTTTCTCTGACCAATTTACTTCACTTAGCATAATAATCTCCAGGTACATCCATGCTGTTGAAAAATGTAAGATGTGCTCCTTTTTACAGACGCATAGTATTTCATCGTATAACTGTACAGTCACTTTTTTATCCACTCAAATATTGATGAACGCTTGGGATGTTTCTGGATCTTGGCTAATGTAAATGATGCTGCAATAAACATAAGGGTTCAGATAGTCTTTGAATTAGTGTTTTGGGTTTCTTGGCATACATTCCCAGAAGGGGGATCATTGGGTCAAAAGGCTTTTCCATTTTTAATTTTTTGAGGAAACTCCATACCGTTTTCCACAGTGGCTGCACCAGTCTGCATTCCCACTAACAGTGCATGAATGTTTCCTTTTCTCCACACCCTCACCAGCACTTGTTCTTTGTTGATTTATTGATGGTGGACATTCTGGCAGGTGGAAAGTGATATCTCATTGTGATTTTAATTTGCATCTCTCTGATGATTAGTGATGTTGAGCATTTTTTCATATGCCTATTGGCCATCTATATGTCCTCTTTGGAGAAGTGTTTATTCAGGTTCTTTGCCCATTTTTAATTGGATTGTTTTGGTGTTGAGTTGTATAAGTTTTTTATATATTTTAGAAATTAACCCTTTATGTGATATATCATTGGCAAAATATATGCCTCCATTCTTTGGGTTCCCTTTTCATCTTCTTGATTATTTCTTTTGTTTTTCAAAACTTTTTAGTTTGATGTAGTCCTATTTGTTTTTTTCCCATGTTTCTCTTGCCTGAGGAGATATATTGGCAAAATATTGCTACAAGAGATATATGAGATTTCACTGCTGATTTTTTTTTCTAGGATATTTATGGTTTCCCAGCTTACCATTTGTTTTTTCATACATTTTGAGTTTATTTTTATGTATGGTATAAGTTGATAGACTAGTTTCATTTTTCACATGTACCTGGCCAATATTCCCAACACATTTTATTGAATAGACTATCTTTACTCCATTGTATGTTCTTATCCTGATTGTCAAGTATGAATTGACTCTAAAGGTGTGGGTTTATTTCTGGGCTCTCTGTTCTGTTCCATTGATCTATGTGCCTGTTCTTATGCCAGTACCAAGCCATTTTGATTAGAATGGCCTTGTAGTATAGTTTGATATCAGATATTGTGACCCCTCCAACTTTGTTTTTCTTTCTCAAAATTGCTGAGGCTATTTGGGTTCCTTTGTGGTTCCATATAAATTTTTGGAGTATTTGTTCTAAGTCTCTGAAATGTGCCATTGGTATTTTAATAGGGATTGCATTGAACCTATAAATTGCTTTGGGTGGTATGGACATTTTTTTAAACTGCATTTTTATTGATTTCAGAGAGAGGAAGGGAGAGGGAAAGAGATATAGAAACATCAATAATGAGAGAGAGTCATTGATCGGCTGCCTCCTGTACATGCCATGCTGGGGATCGAGTCCCCAACCCAGGCATATGCCCTGACCAGGAATAAAACCAAGATCTCCTGGATCATAAGTCTACGTTCAACTGCTGAGCCATGCCTCCTGGGCAGTATGGACATTTTAATTCTCTTAATTCCTCCAATCCATGAACATGGTTTATGCTTCCACTTATTTGTATCTTTCTCAAATTCTTTCTTCAGTATCCTAAAATTTTCCAAGTATAGGTCTTCTATCTCTTTGATTAAATTTATTGTAGGTATTTTATTCTTTTTGAAGCAATTGTAAATGGGGTTGTTTTCTTAATTTCTCTTTCTGATAGTTTGTTATTGGCTTATAAAAATGCCACCTATTCATGAAGACTAATTTTGTATCCTGCTACTTGGCCAAATTAAATTATTAAATCTAGTAGTTTTTTGGTAGAGACTTTAGAGTTTTCTATATACAATATTATGTCATCTGTGAATAATGACAGTTTTAGTTATTCCTTTAAAATTTGAATGCCTTTTATTGTTTCTTCTTGTCTGATTGCTGTGGCTAGGACTTTCAGTACTATATTGAATAAGAGTGGTAAAAGCAGACAACCTTGTCTTGTTCTTGACCTTAAGAGAAATTCTTTTAGTTTTTTTCCCATTGAGTTTATTGTTAGCTGTAGATCATATATGGCCCTTATCATGTTGAGGTATGATCCCTCTATTCCCACTGTGCTGAATTTTTATCATAAATGGGTGCTGTATTTTACCAAATGCTTTTCCTGCATTTCATGATATGATCATGTTATTTTTATCCTCATTTAATTTATGTGATGTATCATGCTTATTGATTTGTGCATATTGTACCAGCCTTGCATCCCCAGAATAAATCCCACTTGAACATGGTGTATGAGCTTTTTAATGTATTGCTAGACCTGGTGTGCTAATATTTTATTGAGGATTTTAGCTTTTATTCTCACCAGGGATATTGGCCTATAATTTTCCTTCTTTGTAGTGCTTTATCTGGTTTTGGAATTAGGACTTTTAGTGAAAACATTGAATTTTTAACATTTTCCTATCTCTGTTCTAGCAACATGGACTCTGAGTTTATACAGTTTAAGGGAGATAGAAAGGAGGTAAATGATTCTAATTGAAAGTAATAATGTCAAACAATTTTAAATTTATAGGTAAAATATATATCTTCTGGAAAATATTTCTCTTTTATTTATTCATATATTTTTCATTATTCTCTGTTCAATAAAATAATAACCCATCACTCCTTAAAAGTACATATTTATATGGCTTACATTTGCCATTTGATAACCTTCTGTGGTAATGAGAAATAGGCTAAAGACCTCATAATTATTTACTATGTAAAATTAGTAGAATTTTGTAAACAGTAGAAAATTGATCCTGATTCTAATTATTAGCAATATTTCTAACGAAAACTAGTCTAAATATTGTACCATAAAAAACTTAAGGTGTATCTATAAAAATATTGTGTCATTTTCTGACTACCATATGATAAATCAATAAATTCATAACAAATTTTTTAAAGCCTTGACTATTGGAAATTTTAAAGTATTGCATTAAAATTCAAGAATTAAGATAAAAATATTAACAAAATTACATTATTTTTACAAAGAAAAGCTGATATATTATACAAAATTCAACTTATAGTGGATCATGGATTTAAATGTAAAATATTAAACTATAAAACTTTTGGAAAAAACTCAATAAAATCTTTCAGGACTTAGGGCTAATAGAAGAGGTCTTAGATTACACTAAAAGTACAATTCATAAGAAGCAAAACTGATAAAGTGGATCTTATCAAAATGAAAAACTTACTTGATAATGACCCCTTTAAAAGGACTAAAGGACATATCACACATTGAGAGAAAATATTTTTAAATCATATATCTGACAAATAAATAGTCTATGTAAACAACTCTCACATTCAACAATTATGAAACGAGTCCAGTTAGAAAATAGGCATAAAACATAAAGTTACATTTCACTGAAGAGAATATATGATGAAAAATAAGCACATAAAAAGATTCCTGACATCATCATTCACAGGAGAAATGTAACTTATCCACAATAACACATCACTACACTTGGAATGGCTAAAATTAAAAAATGATGATAATATAAAATGCTTGCTATAAATGAGGAAAAATTGCATCAGTCTTCTATTGTAGGTGGAAAAACATATTTATACAGCTACTCTGGACTACTCTGGAAAAGAATATAATAGTTTCTTATAAAAGTAAACACATGCTTATCAAGTCTCAGCATTTGCACTCTCGGGCATTTATACCAGATGACAACTTATTCGAAAAATTTCAACTTTTAGCCCCAAACTGGAAACAATTGAAATAACTTTCAGGGGTAAATGATTAAACAAATTGGTGTATATCCATACCATGAATCCTACTTCAATATAAAAGAACAAATTATTAACACACAACTTAGGTGAATTATGATGAGTGCAAAGAGTAGAACCTCAAAAGATTATATAGTGTATAATTCCATTTATATAGCATTCTGAAAATGACAACATTCCAGGGAAGAAGGTGACCGCGTATATAAAATTATGGTATGAAGGATCCTTTTGATAGGACTGTTCTGTATCTTGACTGTGATGGCAGATAAAGGAAGCAACACAGAATAAAATGCACATAATTCACATGCAAATGAGTGCATATGAAACCAGTGAAATCTGAGTAAGTTTGGAAGATTTTATTAATGTCAGTTTTGTGCCTTTGATATTGTTGCACAAGATGTCTGCATTGGGGAAACTGGATGCAGGGTGTATGGAATCTCTTTGTATCATTTACAGTTGTAACTGCATGCAAATCTACAATTATCTAAAAATAATGTTTCTAAAGAACATTATAAAGAAATGTAATGAAAACACTGCATATCATCAGAATTCACATAAAATTAGGAAGGAAAATATGCCGAGTTAATTACATTTTTATACTCTTTCCTTTTTTTGTCCTCTCATCATATTACATTCCTCAGATATCAAAATGACTCATAACTCAGGGTTGATTACATTCTCTCTTTTATGAAATTAAGAAAGTGAAAAAATAAGAAATATTAAATCCTTCATTATATACTAAGCAAGAGTGATTGAATGTACAGAGAAAATATACATTATTTGAACTTTTGGAGACAAGGCTGAATGAACTTACACCCAAGTCTACTAGATTTCATTTTTTAAAAAGTTTTTTAAAACCAAAACCTGAAAGTTATAGGGAGTCCTAGTCTCCTTTTTAATATTTTCTAAAAATTATCCCAAGGTTGCAAATGAAAAACTTCATATAATTTAACCATTTAAATTGAATCCCCTTTTTCTGTTATTTATCACCAGCTAGATATTTTCTCTTCCATAAATCTACATCGCTGCTATTAACTAAATGCTAATATGCTATAAGTGGACATTGCAGTGGTATTTTGCCCTGAAAAAAGGTTAAAGTACAAGCCATAAATAAAGCAAATAGATTGAAATAGTATCATCAACCATGCTGGAATGGTTTTAATATACCTGAAACAGTCTTTATGCTTTTCTCATTATACTATGTCATAAACCCTAATACAAAATTTTCTAGAGCTTATGATACAGTCCTGCTGCCAATACTCAAGGTTCTTTTAAGGCAGAACAATTCAAGGTATGGCTTAAAAAATGAAATCTGATTCTTTATTGATTGTACTTGTTATAAAAATTACATTATGTCACAGGTTGTGTTAATATTGCCTTATGTGTCTTAAAGGTGATCACAGAGATAAAATTTATATCTGTGCTTTTGAAAGTAATATGAGTCAGTTTTCTCTCTTTTACAGAGATAACTCATGTTTAATGTTTAGTTTTATATCCATGGCCACAGTTTTAGAATACTTCAGGAAACACCATTTACATTCAATTCAGTATTATGATATCCTCTGGGGTTCAGGTTTAAAGTCAGCTTTAAGCAGAAGATATGCATATATATAGAAGATATTATAATTCAAGATTTGTATCTATCAAGATTTTTGCAGAGCATCATTATTTTTAACTGAAAAAGTGTATCTCAATCTATAATCATGCATTCCTGATCTACATTTTATTCTCTTATGGTTTTATTCCTTAATACTTACATTTAATACTTTAATCAGCCTGGCATTGATCTTGCTAACATAAAATGTGAAGTAAGTATATAAATTTTATTTGAGTTTGCTTTTCATATTAAATGAATTACAGTTTGAGGTAATTTCGAAAACTTAAAGGATGCTGCAATATCATGGCAAGCCCCTTTTCTTCAGAAGGTAGTTGACATGTATAGGGTCTGTGGGTTTTCTACACAAAGGTTCCTAAAATATAATCATTCTCTCCCTCTCCCTCTCCCTCTCCCTCTCCCTCTCCCTCTCCCTCTCCCTCTCCCCCTTCCCCTCCCCCTCCCCCTCCCCCAGCCCCTCTTACTTTCTCCCTTCCTTCCTTCCTTGTTTCTTTCCCTTTTTCTTTTTTCTTTTTTTTTTTTTTCTTATTTAGATCATTTAATCCATGGCATTTTTCTTATCTTCCAAATATTTTTGGAGATTTTGCCAATGATTTCCTTCCCTAACCTCCAACCTATTATTTTCTTTGCCCAGTAGAAATGCCTTATAATTCTAGGCTTCTATGAGACATCTTTCCTTCTTAGCATAGTGTTAATGCTTGCTTTCTTTGTTTCCTTCTCTTTCGCATTATTTAGTCTTTAATGATTCCTAGTGTTTGCCTTTTCCTAAGCACCATTATATGGGGTCCAATTGAGGTACTACTGTGTATTAGTATAGAAAGAAAATCCATTTTCATCAGCTCTTTTCATGTATTACTGAAAAATACACTCAAACATATGCAGTAATTAATTCATTATCTATTAAGTAATTAAACAACATGTGGTGTGTTTTTTAACTTTGCATTTGTAAATTTTCAGTTTATGGAAGAGTTGCAAGGAAGGTTCAGATAGTTCCCATATATCATTCACCCAGCTTCTCCTAATGTTAACTTTTCACATAACCGTTCTGTATTTATCAAAACTAAGAGAGGCCCAGCCAGTGTGGTTCAGTTGGTTGAGCCTCATCCCATGCACCAGGAGGTCTCAGGATTGATTCCCGGCCAGGGCACATGGCACATGGCACATGACCGGATTGAGTTGCAGGCTTGGTCTCCAGTAGTGCCGGAGGCAGTCAATCAATGTTTCCATGTCTTTCTCCTTTCTTCTCTCTTTTTCTAAATATATTTATATATATTTTTTAAATTTAAAAAAATAGTAACATTGGTTAAATACTGTTGACTAATCTATAAACTTTATTCAGCTTTCACCAGGTTTTTCACTGATTAGTTTTCTATTTTTGGATTCGAACCAGGATTCCACACTGCACTATTCACCATGGCACTGTGTCCTCCAACCTGTGACAGTTTTATGTGTCTTTTTTTGTCTTTCATGATCTTTCTTTTTATATATATTTTACTTACTGTAGCTAGGGATCTTGACTTATCTGCTCATATCACAATCTGTAAATAAATATAAACTAAATTCCTCTCAGTGTGAAAGCTAAGAAATACATTTAAAACTCATAAACTTAAAAGTTATTTTCATAACTTTTGACTAATATCATGCTTGCTTATTTTGACCATTGTTAGTATATAAGCAGCTTTCCCCCTCTCTTTCTTGCCGCTTTATTTCCTTATACTCAATTTCAGTAGCTTTAATTAGCTTATGTTTTCTGTATAGTTTTACAGTATTATGTACTTGGTAGCTTCAAACACTTCTGAAAGCAGGTAAATTGTAAATAGACAATTAATAGAGAAAATGGCCAATAATAAAAAAAAATAGTGAATAAGAAGTTGAAAAAGGTTAGAAGGAATAAAGGATACCCTCCGAAGCCTATCTGTTTCTACACACACACACACACCTGCCCCAAAGAATGCTAGGTAGCTGGGTTGCTTTACAAGCAACTCGATTTTATGAGTCTACATAAAAGTGCACTGTATTCACAAGAGCAAATAGATGTTTTTAATTTTCCTAAATTTATTTTTCTACATAGTATATTGACTGATGTAACCATACCTAAAGTATATTTTTCTCTTATTCAGAAAGTGTAAATATAACAATTTTCTAATCTGCCTTTTAAAAGGTATTTTTTTATCAAAATAGGAAAAAAATCCTATATATTTTAATATATATTTACTAATGCAAAGTTCTTAAGTCATTTTTTATTTCTCTCTTTTATTTAATATTTAACTATAGACAGTAGATTATAGTAAAATAATAAAACATATATAAGCACAGTATTAATATTCAAACAGTCTTGCAAAGTAAATGTTAAATAGCAGTGAATGATGTGTCAATAAATGTAAATTAATTTTAGGCATTTGGATTTGTTGTTATAGAGGAGAAAATATTAACTCGATATGGAATGCTAGATGGTTTTAAATGAAATGTTTAAACAATTCTAAAAATTCTTTATGATTTAAAATTAAAGCTGTGTTTGCTATATGTGCAATCTCTGAAAGACTTTTTAAACTTTCTGTTCCCAGAATTAAAGGATTAAGAACAATTAAAAATTATTTCTTAAAATATAAAAATAAAAGTAGAGAATGCTAATAAGATAATTCAGAAACTGACACAGCAATTAAACTCTTCCTACTCACATACATCTACTTTACTGAATTATACATAGAATAAATCTATCAATTTATCTTTAATAAAAAACATTACATTTTAAAAATTATGTAAAATATGTTTGCTACTTTTAATACTTCAATTCCAGATTTAAAAAAACAACAAAAAATTGCAGAGTTTGAAAAGTACTATTACATATACCTATATACCTATATATCTATATATCTATACTTATATCTATACTTATATCTTTACTGATACCTATATCAATATCTATATCAATATTAATATCTGTATCTATGGAGAGAAAGAAAGGGAGAAAGAGAGAGATATCAATTTATTTTAAGGAATTAGCTCACACAATTGTCCTGAGAAGTCCAAAATTTCCAGGCAGGCTAGAGACCCAGAGAAGAGTTTATGCTTCACTAAGAGTCTAAAAGCAGCTGGCTAGCAGCTAGCAGCATTCCCTCTTCCTCAGGAAAATCTCTGTGTTTTCTACTAAGGCCTTCAACTGATTGGGTGAGGCCCACTCCTTTTATGGAGGGCAATGGGCTTTCCTGAAAGTTTACTGATTAAAGCGTTAATCTCATCTAAAAACACCTTCACAGCAACATCCAGGTGTTTGATCAAATTTGTGGGTACTGTGGCCTATTAAAGTTGACATAAAATTAGCCATCACAATACATCAACCTTAAATTGCTCTTTAGCAGTTTTTCCCCTTATCTTCCTTAAGAGCTTTAGTACTCATTCATTTTCTAAGCTAGAAAATTGTTTCCTTCTTTTTCCCCCATTAACTCATCCTTTCCTTCCCTTTACCCATAACATCCAAGAAATCAGTGAGTCCCTCTCACTGTCAACTCTCCCATGAAGATCACCAGAAATATATTTTATTAAGCAAAATTGAGTTTATTAGACTCACTAATAAATGACATTAACTACTTACTAATTAACTACAGCAAGAGAGAACACCTTGAAAATCTCAATAGTGTCTCAGATGAGGCAAGTTAAGGAAAGGTACTTATAGAATCTGTAGTCTCTATAAATGGTATTAGATGAGTTTTTCAAGATGGGGAATTGGATGGAATTCAGCAATATTCTTGATACATTACTTAAGATTGGTGGACTCAATATAGAAAACTTTTGAGGAGTTTTGGAAAGCAAATGTGAGAATCAGGATGTTTGTTCAGGAAGCCAGATGCTATCTTAATGGGAGTGCTGTTTGCCCAGATGAGCAAACTGCTAATAAATTTACTTGCAAGGATTTTTGCAAACAGTGAAAGTAATTATTGGTCTACAGCATTACCTTCCTGGTAAAGAATTTCCTGGACCAAATGGTTAAGTCATGTTGACACAATGGGTCTGGATTCTCAGTTCAGTTGTGTCTTCTTTGCATTCTCTTTCTTCCTATCCCTCTGGTAATTATCCACATTACTTCTTCCACTCTCCTGGATGCTTGAAAATGTTTGTTTATGTATGGTTTTCTAACCTCCCATTCAAACACATTTTAACAATGTTTTCTCTAATTTGTTAGAACACAATCTAAATTGCCAATTTTATACTGCAGTTCTCATAGTAAAAATCATTTAATATTTCTGGTTTCAAAGTCAGCAAAAAGCATAAAAGTCTAAGCTAATTGTTTCTCCTTGGTTTATTTCTGCAATATCTTCCCTAGCCAAATATCTACATGTAATCTTTGCCCCAGACAACAAATTTAAAATTTTCCCCAAACCCCATGATAATTTCAGACAGATTTGATTTTTGGATTCCATTAGTTTTCCCTGAAATAATGCCTTCTTTTTTTCACCTCAATAACTGCTAATTCCTTAAAATCTAGTGTAATTATTTCTTTTCCTCTGAAGCATTTTTCAAATAACACTATCAGAGTTGATCAATCCACTGTTTTACATTGCATCTAGTTAATAGGTCTTTAGCTCTTACATGCTATTATTTACATTTATATTTATTTCATCCTATTAGACTGAGAGCATTTTGAAGGCAAGCCTTCTGTATTTCTCTCACTGTGCTCATTCTAGTTGTAGCTTGTCAGAGTAGGCACAAAATATTTGTTGAATAAAATATCAATGGGATAATTATAGAAAAGGAATTTAATTCCATAGAATCAGAAATTTTACTTTTATCATTAACAAAATAGTGTAGATGTCTGTGATTATATCCTAGGTTCTAAAGTGATCAAATTGCATTACATTCACTTCTCAAGGTTTATATTTTTATGATGTAATAATTCAGATTTCCACTTCATACTGGAAAATAAACTAGAAAACAGGTGTTTCAATATGTTACATAGCACAGTATTCTTCCCAAAAGAAGATAAATCCCTAGATATGGAGGAGGTTTAGCTTGTTCTTTCAAAAAGTAAAAATCTAAACTCTGAAGCATACTAGTAAAATTCAAATATTTTTATTACCTATAGTATGTTAGATTTCTAATTGCATATTCATGTAATCTAAAAATCTAAATTAAATTCATACACAATTGTCCAATCTATATCATGTAGTGTTTACTATATTTCAGGGCTGTGGCTTTGTGGTTTGCAAAATTTGTCCATTAAAAAAACAACTGAAAAGCTTTTTCAAAAGTAATCCCTGGATACATTTACTCAGCAGTGTGTGTGTGTGTGTGTGTGTGTGCACCCTTATGTGTGTATGTGTATTGATGTTGGATGTAGGCTAGCCAAGAATTGTGAGTTAGGAACATGACCAAAAAAAAGTTTGACCTAAAGTGAGAAAATTAAGCCTAGTTACAGTCCTTTTGAAATATTAGGGATTTTATATGCGTACGTTAGCCTTGAACATTCTTTATTGCCATATGCATTTTCAAACATATTTAACAAACACACCCTAGTTATTTACGAGGCATCAGAGAACGGAATACATTTAAATGAAAGAAAGGGTAGAGTCTTAAATGATTAGTTGTAAATTTTTCCAGCAATTTTGTCCTAGTTTCATTAGAATCTGCATGAGAGTAATAAAAGTAAGATGAGAAAAGAAGTAATGCATTTTATTCCTTGGAGATTGCGAGAGAAGGATGTGTTAACTATGAGTTTCAGTTTTTGATTTGGAGTATTGTCATAATAGCTACAGCACTCACCAAAATTCAAAGAGGAACTCCATTTGTGAGGGAAAATGATAACTTTATTTTAGATCTTATGAATCTGAAATGTCAAACATTCTGCATTAGGGATTTTCTATTATCAGAAGTGAAGATTAGATTTAAGGTTAATTAACAGTAGTAGCACATTCAGAAATTATTGCTATAAATGCAAAGTCTGAAAGAATGGTAGATTATTTCTCACAGGAAGTAGAACAGGAGAAGATCAACAGATCATGGCTTTGGTCTTACAAGATGCCTAGGATTGGGATCAATAATATGAAGAGGGAGAGTTGGTAAAGAAATAAAGAAGAGTTCAGGTGAGCAGAGAAACTGGATAGTGTATTGAAATATTAATATATTAATATTTAGGAATTATGACAAACTCAGTTCAGAATTGACTTAATTAAGGAATATGTGTATTTTTATAGCACTTGAGACTTCTATCTCATATTTCTATAAGATGAGACCTTGAAAAATGATCCACATTAGGAAACACAAGTTAAAGAACAGTGATCAACTGCTAAGTTTTATAAATCATACCATTTCCCAATATTCTACAAAAGCAGAAACTAAATTAAAAGCCAATAAGATGGAAAATGTTTGTAGAAGGGTAAAAGTGTCAATGTGTAATAATAAAAAATAGTCAACTCTGATATTATATTATCTTAGGAGCATAGTGAATTTCTATACTACCTGAAGCAAATGTTTGTTTTCTGGCTGACTTTTTTACAAAAACCATGATATTCATACTTGTATATTTAGATGAAAATGGGTTATATAAAATGAGATAGTGTGGAAGAAAACCTCATGGACTTTCTTCTCTAAGTCTGACCAAATAATTGACAAGCAATCAGAAAATTGTCGGTCTAAAAACTATTTGTCAATAAAAGAGAAAGTGATCGAAAACCAAAGCAGCATAAAAGTGACCAAGTTGATAATTCCTACATAAAAGTTCTGCTCTAACAATTTAGTTAAGTCCCTGACTATATCAACTATTATTTATTGGACACTTACTCTATATAGGACACTTTGCTAGGTACTGCATGTCTTACAGTGGCATTTAATTCATAGTTCCTGTCACCAAGAAATTGTCATATCCAAAAATAAGTCAAACGTATTTATATATGTCAAGATTTTTAAACTAAAAGAAAGCTTAGCGAATGAACATCTATTAAAATTCTTTTCTGGAGTCTCAAAAATGTGAAGTAGAGCCCCACTTGCTAGCAGAGTTCGGCTTATTTTTGATATTTTCTAACTTCTCATTAAGCGCACTTAAAAATAAATTACATAATGGTATTAATAACACTAAAAATAACAATATAATATCTATTCCAAGATGACACATGATTAATTCCCAGGGCAATTATAGAGAAAATTAGTGCTATTAATTTTGGAAAAGAAAGCATAATAAAAAACAACAGTGCACTGATGAAGATATTATTTTGAGTCATTGTTAGTTGGATGAAGTGTAAAATTCTAATTTTTAAATTTATTACTGTTTGTTATTAAATTTTGAATAAAGCTTACATGGAAAATTAAATTACTTCATAAGATAGAATTAAAGATAAAGAGTATATCAGGAAATCAGTTCAACCTTAAACTATGAATACAAAGATTTTCATGCAGATAAAAGTTTTGTACAAGAGTATCTGAAACAGACTTTCACACACACAAGCAAAAATCCCTATTCAAGATATTCCTTTGTCCCAAAAAGTTAGACGGTAAACCTAGTCCACATGCCTTATGCTCTCTATACTTGCTACATACCAAACACTATTTGATATTTAAGGAGCATTTTTATGATAAGTGAAATATGTTTATTAATTCTCATTATTTTAGTGAAGTAGATTCCATTTCTGGAAGGTTTTTGCAAAGCTCACAATCTTCTTAGGCATCTGGAGAGAGTGACTCATGGAGAAACTGAAAAATATGATAGAAGTATTACCAAACATTCTGTCTCACTGGGGTCAGAACTTTTTTCTAATCTTCACAGTACATACCAAACAGATGGAGTGTGAAAACAAATCTTTGCTGTGGGTGGCCTTATCTTCTCAGCCAAAACAATCCATATACACCAACCAAAAATATGTATCCAATAAATCCTCTGAAAAAAAATTGCAGGATTTTCTCAAAATATTTGTCAAAGTTCTTTCTAATATTCAATCCCTTTTCAAAATAACCTAATTTCTGAAAATTAATTGTTTTAAAAAATAAATTATTGTGTCAAAATATCAACTTTATTTATATTATTAAAAACATACTTTGATCTAAGTGTCCAATGATAGGAGAATAATTAAGGAATTTGTGTTTCATTAAATTGATAGACTCTAACTCAGCCAACTATCATAATTAGGATCATGTAGAAACATGGAAACATGTTTACCATGTAACATTTGGTGGGGAGAAGTAAATATATGTCTCTATGTATGTTGTGATTATAACTGAAAAGTGGGCATGGAATTACAGGAAGGCTACTACTGAGTATGAAGATTATGTTGCCATAATCTTTTCTGTATTATATTAAAAACTTTAATTAATTTTGTTGTTGTTTTAGAAAGTACTTGGCTTTTGCCTCAACTTCTTCATCAATAGTCATTAGGAGGAATGTGAAATAACATCAAGATTTTGTGCTAATTTAATTTTGTTCAGCATTAATAAATCAATCCACATTTTGTTTTACAAGCAATTTTTTTCAAATATGTGAAAAAATGATACTTGGATGCTTATTTATCTCATATGAATGGATTAGCATGTAATGAAACTAATATTAAAATTCATGTCAGTACTTCCCATTCTAGCATGTTCATGCTCCCCCCCCCCCAAAAAAAAAGTACAGTAACTGTGGTAGTCCCCTGACCTTTGCCCACTGGTGTTAGTCCCATGGGTATTTTATGTTACATGGCAAAAGAGACTTTAGAGATGTAATTTAAATTAATAATCTGCTGATGATAAAATAGGGAGATTGTGGATTATCCAGTAGTCCTAATATAACCACAGGAACCCTTAAAAATAGAGATATTTCCCTCACCGATAGCAGAAGGCAAATGAGAGATTAAAAGCAGAAGGGCTTGATCACCTGCTGCTCATTTGAAGGTAAAGAGGACCACCTGTAAATCATGAGAAGGAAATGAACTGTGCCAACAATCAGTGAATTTGGAGATGGGCTGCAAACCTAGATGAAAACTGCATTCCTGTCTGACACATTGATTTTAGCCTGGTGAGACCATGAACAGGGAATTCAGTAAAGCTTCCTTGGACACCTGACCCACAGCAACATGAGGTAATAAATGAGTGTAGTTTAAAGTTATCAGAGTTTTGATAACTTTTTGTAGTGGCAGTGATAAGAGTTGATACCATACCTATCCTCTTGGACTTGCATGGGGAAAATAGGAAGACAAAGTTTTACAGTTTAATTAATTTCTAACTCCTTTTTCTCTATGCTTCTTCCTCTTGTATTCCTCTCTTTCTGAAGCCATCAGAGGAAACTGGCTCTGTTATAGACCCCTAGCAAGAACAGTTCTTTCAGGATAAATGCACATGTAGAAAATCAACCCCATCAAAATTCCCTTTTCTTTGTCTGGCTGATACTAAAGAGAATGGTAGGAATTGCTTTTCAGATTTCCCCTGGAAGTATTTTGATTTCAAATTTGGATACATGAAGAAACAGCTCAAAAGTAATGAATCATAAATGGTAAAATTTTTATCATTCTGATAGATGGGAAAAATATAATGGTGAATAATACCTAATGTGCCCTAAAATGCCCATGGACGCCCGGCCCAGCATGGCTCAGTGATTGAGCATTGGCCTAGGATTCAGGAGATCACGGTTCAATTCCCAGTCAGGGCATATGCTCGGGTTGCAGGCTCCATCCCCAGTTGGGGGTGTGCAGGAGGCAGCCGATCAATGACAAATCTCTCATCATTGATGTTTTAACACTCTCTCCCTCTCCCTTCCTCTCTCTGAAATCAATTAAAAACACTTTTTTAAAAATTAAAAAAAAAAAAGAAAGAAATGCAGAATCTTAGTCTCCACCACAGAACTACAAAATCAGAATCTACATTTGAACAAGATCACCAGGTCATGCATAATAAAGTTTGAGAATTTTGCCTTAAATTGTACTAAATTTGTGAAATATTTCTTCTCATTTTAGAAGACTGCCCCTGCTAATAGATCCTCTCACTGAAGCAAGGATATACAGAATTAGGAGATCCCCTAAGGTTCAATTTCAGAATCACCATTTGCATATGGAGTGTTTATTTTGTGATAGAGGTTGCTTTAAGTGTTTATATTAATTCTGCCATTTAAATTTTATAATTAACATGAGGTAGATACTATTATTCATATTTAACCTAGAGGGAAACTAAATTTTGAAATAAAAGAGATTAACTGCTTTGTCTATGTCCACTTAACAGATATTGAAGTCAAGGCAGGCTGACACCTCGCCCAGTTAGCCACTACAACATGGCATCTTTTATTAAGTTTTTAAGTAGATTCTAAATTGTCAAACTATAAAATGTATCAAAAGCTAAAATTTCACATTTCAATTATTATCATATACCATCAGAAAAGCCAAACAAAAATGAAATTTTAATACTCCCAGATCCTTTACGTATTACTTTTGCACGAATCATTAAAACAAACAAACCAAAGGTTTTATGGTTTCATTTTAATAGCCCTGTTATCTTGGTTTAAATAAACTAATTTTAGTGCTTCTATATTTCATCTGAAGGAAAATATATATATATATATATATATATATATATATATATATATATATTCCATTAAATAATTTAAATATATTAATTGAGCCACATATTACAGTAAGGGATTTTGTTATGTATAAGATGACTGGTGATTTTTATTAAGCACTTATTATGCACCAGATATTTTTTAAAACTTATATGCATTAAATCATCAAATTATTTCTGCACACTGGTGAGTTAGTCACCATTTTACTGTAAGTAAATTGAGGTTTAGAAATTAAAAAAAAAAAAAAATTTCCAAAGAGCACATCATAGCACCAGAATTTCAAGTCATGATTGTCTGACAACAAAACCTGTTACCTGAGAATTAAACAACTCTCCTGTGACTCCTGGGAGTTAGGTGGAGGTTCTTGGGCACCACTGAAATAAGCATTTTCAGAAGCCCCCATGGAAGGATGGGAGGTGGCGCAGTTACATTTCTTGGGTTCCAAAGTCCCCTGCCCCATAAGCCCGTCATTGGAAAGGTACAGCTGGGTGTTCAGCAGAACCAGAAGGAGGGCTGTTGTCCAGAATTTCCGTTCCATGTTGCAGCCAGGTGAAGTTCAGCATTCAAGCTAATTAAAGACTAGGTCCATGTGTGAAGTCCAACATGGCCCTGCACCATGTAGCACAGGGGAGCACAGCCCTCTACAGCAGGAGAGCCAGGAACCTAGCAAGCCAGAGAAGAGAGACAGAGCTTCCTTTGTTTGGAAGTCTATATATTTAGATTTTCTCCATTGCCATGGCCATGCCCATCTCAGTCACTGACTTGCTTTCAGGTGTGAATGACTGGCAAGCACGTAGGCACCTTCCCATGTCACCCAAACCTTACTGGTCATGTGTCTAAACTGCCTTTGTCTCATCTCTTCCCCCATCAATTAATGGAGAACAGACTTGGAGAATATTAAATGCAGCTTTTTGGCAAAGCTGTATAAATGACATGCCTATATCTAGAATTCCCTTTCTTCCTTTGCTATTAAATAATAACCAGGTTATTACAACACCTTCAAAATCATACATGGAACATTACATTTTTCAATATTTGACTACATAATGTTTTTAAGCAAGTAGAGTCTATGGCTCTTAAAATCTCAGTCATAAAATGAACATTTGAAGACAGTCTTATGGGAATTAGAAAATGAATGCCTAATTTTATCAGATTAAAGCACAATTCTTAAAAATTTGAACAGAGCAAAAAATGGAAGGGCAAAGAATAATATAAGAAAAAATTAATCAACCTAAATTCAAAGGCTAATTATGAGAAAAAGAATATAATGCATGCAAAACATTTAAAATAGCACTTGGAAAATTTTAAACCCTAAATACATCATTTACCTTTGTTGCTGTTGTTATTATTACTACCAATGTACCGTTTCTCTGTATATCTACTGTACCAATCTCATTAACGATAAAATATGCAACATCCCTCCCTGTTATATAGTAAATATTCTAAATTTGAGAATTTCCTTTACCTCTGCATAAAGAGAATTCCCTTAAAGAATTTTTGAATAGATATAAATAATAATGTTAGAGAGTGTATAACAAAATAAGTCATTTGATACCTAAATGTATTCCGTACTATTTACATTATTTTAATCTTTAAGTCAATTTTTTTCTTTATTATATATGTGATTTTTAGGCAATTATCAATTGTAACTTATAAATAAATAATAGTGTTAATATAGTACCAGTAATTATCCCCTGTATCTGTAAAATAATTTATAAAATTTATTTCCAAAAATAATAATAAATATGAATAAATATAATATGCATTTATAACTCTAAGATACTTGTCCTCTACCTTGAGCAATTAATTCTTTTTTATTGAGGGGAAAATTCAAAAATATAATTCATCATAATGATTAACATTTTAGGTTAATGTGAGTTTCTGAGTGATTTATTTCATTTTGTGTATGAAGGCAATAAAAAACAGGTAAAGGAAAGTTATAGTGGATTGAAATATAACAGCCTTGTGGAAAAATGCATATTTATATGATGTAATGTAATATCTTCCCATCTAGACCCTACACAAGTGAAAACTCCCTGAGAGTACATTCCTAATCTTTCTTTACTCACTAATAATTAGAGTAAGGGAGGTGGCTCTTGTTTCTTTACCATTTTAAATTACTAAGTGGGTTTTATTGCCTTAGTTCTCAGGATAAGACATAAATTTATTTGTGTAAGTTAATGTTTACATAGGTATTTAAATTTTTAAAGTGAATACATTTAATGACAGGTAATACTGTTGATGACATGCAAATTTTGAATGTTGTATGCAAAATCTGAAATTTGAAAAACACAAATTTTAACAGGGCTCATATATAAGTACATGTGAAACTATCAGATAAAAGATGACAGAATGTGGATAAAGGGAGAATTTGAAAGTGTCAGGATGTTCTACAGTCCCAGCAAAAGATCTAGAAATAGTCACTTTAAATGTAAATTTTTAATAACTAAAATCCCTAAAAAAACCCCCCACATTCTATTAATTAACATTATCAAAGTATTAGAGAAATAAAAATACATTTAAAAAAACAAAAGGGCGATATAAGTAATCAGCATCTGAAAGTCACTTAACCAGGCCTTCAAAAAAGCAGATTCCAGCCAACCAATTTATGTGTTTATTACATTTTCAATTCTATACTAAATATCATAAGCCAGCGCTGCCCTAAAAATTATACAACATAAATGGAGAGAGGAGAGAGGGAGTGAGAGATGCTTGGGCTGACAGAACAGTCAGGAACTGGGTACCCAACTAAAAAAATTAGGTTTGTATGCATTGCCCCCAAATTTCTTCCATCTGGTAGATAATAGCCCCGATACTTGAGGGGTCAATACGGTGCAATTTGAATACCACTGAAGAGGAAGTAAGTCCATACTGGAACCGGGAAGCAGGGTAATTGGGGGTAGAAAGAGTACACAACGTGTATAAGAGACAAAGAAGGATGGAAAACACACAAATGGAAATTTACTTCATTCAGGGGGACAGAGAACAGAGTTACAAAGGGCATTAAAAGCTTCAGGAGGTTTTATGCCACTGGCGAAGGAGGGGCTCTGCAGAACTTAGGTAGGAAGTAGCCCAAGACGAGGGGTCCTTAGCTCCTTGACTTCTGTTTCCGATACCTCAATCTACTCAGGAAGATTTATTCATCTTCCAAACTACTTCTCTGGAAGTGTCAATGGCTAACTTAGTTTTCTAAATAGTTAGCTCAAAGTATTCCTTTGTTATGAAGTATATCCACAGTTAAAATACATTGCATATTTTTTTGCATTTTCTATTATAAACCATATAGGAAACCACAATGAAATGGAGAAAAATATATCTAACCATGAGAAACACACTAAGTGTGGGAATGTACAATGCATATAATTAAAACATGATCTTTCTCTTATTGTGGGCATCTTAAACTTTAAAATATTCAATATTTTGCTGAGCTTAATGATACTTCAAATTTATTTATTTCCTGTCAAATAAACAGTGGAATTTACAGTCATGTATTTAATTTAAATCATAATGACTTTTAAAAATAAAACCATATGAAAACAGAGTAATGCCAAATCTTGGAGATAAATGAGTTTTCACTTCTGGCTGTGTGATAGGATGCTCAAGTTTACATTGCAGCTTCACAACTCTGCTGCACCAAACCCCTTCCAGGGTTTCCTGTGGAAAAAGGTTAGTTCAACCTCCATGTGTAATGCTTCTTGGTATCTTCCAGGCTCAGAAACTAGTGACACCAAATGTAAGCTTTATTTTGTAGATTTTCTCCTTAGGCTCATAACATGTTGTGTATTTTCTCCTTGGATTCATAACATTTCAGAAGAAAATTAAATACTTTAAAGCAGGAAAAAGAATTGTTTAGATAAGTGAGATGGGTTATGTTTTCTCTGTCTTCAATTTCAAACCAACAAGCTATTTATATTTTAAAGAGTTAAAATGAACCTAATGTTGCTCCTTAAATTTTACAATGGCTTAAAATGAATTTGTTCTGTGATGGGAACCCTGGTTGTAGTTTTAAGAATGTTTGAAAGAAGGGATCTAAATGCTTAGGTGTAAAAGGATAGATGTAGAGTGAGACTGGCATGAGAGTGAGTGAAAATAGACACTTGACATACCAGTTCTGTCAAACTACTTGTCCCCTGTAGTTCTATTAGCATCACACACTTACATAAATTATAGGGGAATATTAATTCAATATTGAATTTTTTCCAAGCCTAAAACAGAAATGGTTTATAAAAACTTAGGGTGTTAGAATAAATTGATTGAAGACTGAAGAAGACAAAGAGATCTTAAATAATAATAAAAAATTAATAACAGCAAAAAACAAACAAACCCACAAATCATAACATATTTTGTTAGGTACATATTTGGAAGACTACTATGGTAAACATATAGGGAGGCTGAATTGAGATGGCTTTAGAATATACAATTAGAATTTACTTTATGATAGTTAAAATTAGTAAAAGTCCATAGATACTGAGTTTGGAGATTTAAAGACATTCTACTTCATTCAGATTCAATGGAGACATTGAGTTTGGGAATTATTAGAAATAATTCCTTAAATATATGGTTTATTAATTTCTTACTGATAGTGTAGCTAAAAATCATAAAATCTGATCAAGATGATTGTTATATCTGCAAGACTACTATTTTAAAACTTTGGATGTAACTGAATAAATTATGTTACAACCTCTTTTAAGATTGCCATTAACCAAAAGTCTTTGTGAGTGCATATCCCTTAAGTGCCAGTCACTACAGCCACACGTATGTCTCATTATCCTTATAATAATACAGATGATGAAATTGCTCTCATTTTTCAAAAAGGAAACAGTGGTTTAGTGACTTGTCTAAGGATATGACAGATACTACATGTTAAAATTCAGCAACACAATTCCAGTGCCCTCATATGAAACACACTGCTATTTTGCCCTCTTAAGAAGCAGTCACCCCAATCAATTTAATTAAAAAAGATGAAGCAGTTATTCATGAAATTTTCTTTATATAAATCTTTAATATGAAATCACGATTATGTATAATAGTCTAAAGTCATTTTTAACATTATTTTATAATATGTAAACATATAAACATATAACAGTGTTTTAGATGCAGAGAAAACTCAACTCAAAGGGACCAAACAAGAAAGGAATTTAATCCCATAGAAGGTCAGACTGCAGGTCAGTTCCATTGGGTCCATGTCCCTAATTTTCTGTGTTCTCTCTCATGAGTGCAGGGTGTCCCCCCAAAAATGTATACACACTTTAACAGCTGATACCTCAATTTTGAAAATGAAGTGTATTTTAATATACACTGCCTTTATAATTATTCAAAATGTGTGTATACATTTTGGGGACATCCTACATATTTGGTTTTTCCCAGATGTTTGCTGTCCTTATGACCCCCAAATTGACTTTCAAATATTGAAGGTAGATTCCTTCTCATTCAAATCCAGGGAGAGAGAAAATATTTTTCATCCATCATAATCTAACAGATGTCCTGCATATTCGACTGATGGACCTCCCTTGAACACATACCTTGGTTTGGGAAATGTCCTGCCTGTTCCTTATCTTTGTGATAGAGGTGTGGAGTATGGGAAGGTTATTGTTGCAGGCTTACACAAGTCAAGGCCCACCCCTGCAAGTGTCAGTGAGACCAAGAGATGAAACACTATGGGGGAAATGTTTAGTTAAAGTGCAGTCTAGTCTATCGGTCTTCCCAATCTTCTAGGAAAAATTAAAAAATTTAGTCATTCTTACTCCTGAAATTACCATCACCCATACAGAAATATTTTCTGTATTTTTGCTCAATTTGCTCTTCAGACCACAAACACAGTCTTCTATTAGTAATAAAAATGTTTAATCTAAAGTATCAATCAAACCTCTGAGCTTTCTTTAAATATTCTCTCCTTGTGTAGCTTGGACCAGGTTTTGGCTGCAAACTCACCATAGGAAAAGGGTGTACGTGGTTGGTGTCTTCTCTAAATTTTCTAAAGAGAGAAATGGCCTCATTTAAATTGGTAACATCTTAAGTTTGGATTGTACCCTGTGAAACTAGTAAGTATTTCAAGATGATTTTCTTACGGAAAATCATCAAGTGATCCTCAGAAGTTCCCCACTAGGCCCCTCCATCGTGAAATTCTTTTAACCCTGGAATGCTTTTATTTTCTTCTGGTACTCATTTTTTGGCTCCTTTCTCAGGCTCTAGCAGCTCACATCTAGGTTTTTGCTGGTAGCGTGCCTTTCCAGGCAGCCTAAAGGATCCAAGACCATCCACAGAGTCACATGGGACTAGTATATCTTCCAGGAGAAATAGTCATGCATACCTGTATGCTCCAAATTCTGGGAGTTCAGCCCAATAGATCCTAGCAAAGCGGAACTCTAAAGGCTCCAAGTTTAAAGTAATTCTCCAGGCTGTCTCTGGTCCTCTTAAAATTCTTTAGTACAGTGCATCCTCAAACTACATGGGTCTCTTATTAAGTATTCTGAATAGCTTAGCAGAAGTCCCACTCTATCTTTGAGAGTAGATACTACCTCAGTGTAGCGTAATGGAAGAGAGGCTTACAGCCCTGGTTTCCTCAAAGGTATCCTACTCACAAAACATACTTTATTTATCTCTCTTATCCTCTTTATATTCTCAGAGTGGATGGTGGGGAGGGAGGACATGTTCTAAGATTCTGGAGTCATGGAACAAGTATTAGGATATATCCTTAAATCTGAGCTTTGAAACTTACACATAGCGCTGAGTATGGAATTGTTGATTTTTATGCCTTGCAGTTCTGATGATTAAATTTGGTTTTTGATTTATTCATTTTTAATATTTTTATTGTAAAATGTATTGAAGGTTGCTTAAACATATGTAAAACATTTCAGAATAATCTTTATAAGATCTTTTTAAATCCTCAACTGAGTATTTTTTTTTAATTGATTTTAGAAAGAGAGGAAGGGAGAGAGAGAAAAAGAGATGGAGGTGAGACATACCTATCGGTTGCCTTCTGTACGTGCCCACCCTCGAACCCGAAACTTATGTATGTGCCCTGACCCCAAATCAAACCTACAACCTTTTAGCGTATGGGGTGGAGGTCCAACCAACTGAGCCACTGGACCAGGGCTCTTTCTAAGATTTTTATAAGACCTTTATTGATAGTTTAAAACCATTTCAAGAAATAAAGACCAGCTTTTTTCATTGCAATTTCAGTGTTTAATTATGGAGATAGTTTTGTTTTTAAATTCAATATCTACTATTACATTAATATTAAATAAGCTTTGTATTAAATTACCTGGAACATACTAAACATATTAACAGTATATTCATTTACAGCACTGAGTTGCTAATACTTTTTGATTCACATGTGCATTTGAGAATAACGAGACTGGCGGTTACAGATTAACACTGACTGAGCTATTCTTTCCTAACATTTCTGGCACAGAGTAGGTGCTCAGTACATTTTTTATTACAGTGAGGTAAAATAATATTTTAAAGGCATAACAGATTTCTGGCTCAACCTATTTTAATTTACTCTTTCTTTTCTACTTCTCCTTATCATCTTCTCTCTTGTTAAAAGCTACCAATAAATTCTTCAGGTCTGTGGTTCACCAGAAAAGAAAAAATCTGAATTGATTATGAGTACTAGTCTATATACAGGGTGTTCAAAATAATGTATACACACTTTAACAGCTGATAGCGCAATTTTGAAAATGAAATGTATTTGAATAAACGCTGCCTTTATAATTATTCAAAGTGTGTGTATATATTTTTTTGGGGGGACACCCTATATTTTCAGCTCAATTTAAATGGATACTAGCCAAATTCATTCAGAATATAAATTCTCTAAGCATATTAGGAAAGGACAGGAAAGTCATTGCTTTAATAATGCTGAATATTCACATCCATTTTAATGAAACTTGCATTAGATAAAGACAATTAAGAAAGAGACTCTTAAACAGGCTGGAACTCAATAAACAATTCTGAAACTTTTTAAAAAAATGTAATTTGCTTTATAGCCAAGTTCTTCCCTGGCAGCTTCTCTATCGTTTCTTAGCTGCACATTCAGTGTAGTCAATGAGCCAATTCCAAAGATATTTCAGGAACCTAGTTTGTGCTTAGGGGCAGCATTTTGGTAATTAGAACTTGTATTGTACACAAGTGGAACTTATTAGAAAGAGTACTTTAAGTGGCTTAAGCAGGTAGGACTATTTGTACTTATTTTCTGAGCTGCCAATATGTTAATCTAGCATCCGGTGGGGAAGGGCAGCTTTCTCTGCTCTGCCTCTAAACTTATCTTTATTTTTGCTTTTCTTATAGAACTTACTGTTCTTTACAGAAGTATACTGCTAATACATATACTTCCTGAGATAATATTTGCTTTCACTTCGATCACCACAGTGCATAGCAAATATGCTAGGCATTGCACATGGCACCTGTTTAATAAATGTTTGTAGAATAGAATTATTTTTCTAAATTTTATTACTCTAAAGAAGCCAAGGATATATGCTAACTTCAGTATTTTAAACAACAAAAATTAAAGCAATAATCATAATAATAGCTACTAGATTAACCAAGGAATTTATATGCATTTCACAAGGACACAGACAATAGTGTGGTGAAGGACTGGGGAGTAGAAGGGTAAATGGGGGGAAAAGGAGACATTTGTAATATTTTGAACAATAAAAAATATATATATGAAAAAATAATAATGATAGCTGCTACAGTATTGAGGTTTTACAATAAGCCAGCCACTATTTCAAGCACTTTCTATGTATAAACTAATCCTCATAACAAGCCTATCAGTAGCTAGATTTATTTTCATTGTTTGAACAATTAAGGATTAAAATATTAGATTAAATTACCTTTTCTCAGTCACATATGCAAAAATTCATGAATGCAAGTTTCAAAAACAAGCATTCTAGCATCACATAATTTGTATATGGAAATAAATCTTAATAGAGTAAGAGGCATTTGTTTATGATCAGACTGGAATAATTTGCAACAGATTAATGCTCACATAGACATCAACTATAAAAGCCATACAAAAAAAGAATCAATTTACTTAAAAGTACCAGAGAACTACAGAAACTGAAGATTAGAAAGGCTAAGATTTTGGAAAAGAGAGAGACATGAAGGGAAAGCTTATTACCCGCAATTGCTTCTTCTCCAAGAATATTTGTGGCTTCTGGGCATGAACAAGGGGCCAAGAATACAGGGTATGCCTGGACAGAGGACTGTTGCTGTGGGTTAGGGAAACCAGGGATTTCTCATCAGTTAGGTGCTACTAGAGCAATATGGCTGGAAGTTAAGACACCTAACACAGATGGATAGTTTCCCCAGGAAACATTTGACAAATTCTGATGTGTATGCAGCAGGATGCTAAAAATCTAAATAATAATAATAATAATAATAATAATAATAACATACTATTCAACACTTGTGATGGAAAATATATAAAGACCCAATAGGGAAAATACCCTGGTTTAAAAAACAAGAAAATAACAAACATAGGCTTTTATATAAAAATTCAGGAGGAACACAACTTTAAAAATGTGGTAAGTGGAAACACAGACATACCAAACTGCACCCTGGTTTGACTAGGCTCTGTTTTTGACTGAATTCAGAGTTCAGCTCACATTCCATCTTCTCCTAAAAGTAGAAAGTGTGAGCCCTTTCTAGAGGATAATTTCTAGGTAACCTGTGTCCCATAAATTTTGTTATGCCATCTCTAGCACTCAATAAAATATCACCAGAGAAGAAGAAATAAAAGGTATCTAAATTTGAAAGAAAAAAGTAACACTATCATTATTTGCAGGTGACATGATACTGTTTATAGAGAACCCTAAAAATTCAACCAAAAAACTACTAGAACTGATCAATGAATTCAGTAAAGTAGCAGGATACAAAATAAATATCTAGAAATCAGTTGCATTTCTATACTCCAATAATGAGCTATCAGAAGGGAAAACTAAGAAAGCAATCCTATTCACAATTTTTTCAAAAAGAATAAAATACTTAGGAATAAATTTAACCAAGGATGTAGAAGACCTGTACCCTTAAAATCATAAGACACTGAAGAAAGAAATTGAAGAAGATACAAATAAGTGGAAGCATATACCACATTCATGAATAGGAAGAATTAACATAATTAAAATGTACATACTACCTAAAGCAAACTATAGAGTCAATGCAATTTCTGTCAAGATACCAATGATATATTTTACAGAAGCAGAACAAATACTCCAAAAAATTTCTAAGAACCACAGAAGACCCCAAATAGCCACAGCCATCTTGAGAAAGAAGAATAAACTTGGAGGAATCATGCTACCTCATGTCAAACTATATGAAAGGGCCATGATAATAAAAACACAATGGTACTTGTATAAAAACGGACATATAGATCAATGGAACAGAACAGAGCCCAGAAACAAACCCATGACTTCAGTTTTCAAAATTCTTACCATTTATATTTTTTAACTAATTATTTAATTGCTAGATATGATGATTTACAAATGATCTCTTAAGGATTCTTCAGGCACAGGAGCTGCAATAGCAGTTACCTATTAATGGTGGCTGTTTATTATGATAAATTCCATATTTTAAACAAATATGTCCAGAATTATGCTAGAGTTCCTTTAGAACACTGAAGTGAATACATTTTGATATATATATACATAATTTATATACTATATATCATGTATATTATATATATTTTTCAAGGTGATAACACCTTTAATATACAAAAACATTTAAGCATAAATAAAATTATAAAGAGGTAAATTATGTAGTTCTATCTTAATAAAGATGGGGATGCCAATACTATAAGGCCACTAGTGATCATTACACAAGATATCAAGTACACTACACAGCTAAAATTACAAAATTTCCTAGAAAAATTCATAAATAAATAAAATTAGTTTACCTGGTGATGTGGTCAGCTGGTTCAAAAGTATAGATTGACCTTTTGTTAGCTTCCAGCCAATTAGTTTATGAGAAAACAAAACTCAACCCATTGTTTAAGTTTTTCTTTCTGTAAAACTTGCCTTGGCTTTGTTTGATTATAATTAATCTATATATGACTGCTCTCTCTGTTGATAAACGAGTAAATTTTAGCTGTTTTTGTTGTTGTTGTTAATTCTCTTTTGTCTATTAATTTATTTAACTTTTTTTATTTTTTAGAGAGAGTGGGAAAGAGAGAGAGAGAGAGAGACATCCATGTGAGAGACACACATTGATTGGTTGCCTTCTGAACACACCATGACCAGGGCAGGGATCAAACTTGCAACCCAGGTATGTACCCTTAATCGGAATCAAACCCATGACCCTTTCATTTGCCAGCTGATGCTGTAACAACTGAGCAATACTGGCCAGGGCTTACCTGCACTTTTAAATGAACTAAATATTTTTGGTTTTGGTTTTGTTATTTATGGAGATTCCACTGAGATTGCTGACTTGTGTCATGCCATTGAAACTGAAAAGATGTATTACCTGTGTACAATGTAAAGCATATAAAAACATCAGGTTGGCCTGGCTGGGCGTGGCTCAGAGGTTGAGCGTTGACCTAGGATCCAGGCGATCGGGGTTCGATTCCTGGTCAGGGCACATGCCCAGGTTGTGGGCTCGATCAATGACTTTCTCGTCATTGATGTTTCTATCTCTCTCTCTCTCCCTCTCCTTTCCTCTCTCTGAAATCAATAAAGATATACTAAAAATAAATAAATAAAATAAAAATATCAGGTTGTACATTTAAACTTAAATAATTTTTATTTGTCAGTTATACCTCTAAAAACCTGGAGAATAAAGATATTCTAAAAGTATTTTCTTTAAATAGGGTTTTAAGTTGAATTTTAATTGAATATTTGAACAAATACACAGTTTTCCTATGAGAATTAGTAGGAATTTTTCATTTGTCAGTGAAAGTATGACTCTGTATGTGAATATAATGTATATCCATATACTGGCATTTGGGGGTAATATAAATAAATAAGTGTGGGTAAGTTAAAAAAAAAGTGGTATCTGTTAAATTTTTCCCCACATACTTTTCCATATATTTTGGTGTATGGCTGTGGTTGAGTGGGAAAGTTATCTTTAAGTTTTAGTTATTACTCAGAGCCCAACATCTGGAGAGTATTATTAATACATTTGTTTCATAAACACGTAAACCTAAAGGAAAATTATAACATTTTTTAAAACAATTATTTTATGTGATGGAATTTTAAGGTTGTTTTGCTGTTAAATTTTGAGAAACAATCTCGCTTATAAATATAAATATAATTATGTGAATATTTAAAGGGAGTTCTGAGGAAAATTATGATTGCTCATTTCCCAGTTTGGACTATTTTTAAGTCTAGAAATTCACCTTTACTTCTCTGTAATATACTCTTTTCTAAGGCAAAGTCATTCATTCCCAGTGCTTTTAATTTCAGTCATCAACAAATGACAGCCAAGTATTTATCTCTAGGCTCAACTATTCCAGTTGCCTACTTTGCACATCTCTTTTGATGTTTTGATATTTCAAAGACACCAAAAATTCAAAACAAAACAAATCCCAGTTTTTCCCCCCACAAGAGCTGGTCTTTATGCAACGTATTTCCTAAGCAGTTGCACAAATATCTATTGATTAATGCAAGAGCTATCTCTTCTCCACACCCAACCTTTCACAGTCAGTCCAACATCAAGAATTTCTGTTACCTGTTATGTATCTGTTGACTTGTTAGACTGAATTTCATAAGTCAGAGGCTGTGCCTCACATTTTTCATTGTTATACTGTTGTATAACCCAAACCCTGTACAGAACCTAACCCCAAAGAGGTGCTTAGTAAATGTTTCTTGGATGAATAAATGAATGTGTGTGTCTATATCTACCTATATCTGTATCTATATCATCTATATCTATATCTATATCTATATCTATATCTATATCTATATATCTATATCTATATCATCTATATCTATATCATCTATATCTATACTTATCATCTATATCTATATATCATCTATATCTATACACACACACATATATGTTTGTGTATATGTATATATACACACATGTATATATAATATATATAAGTCTACAACAGTGAAACAGAAAATATTTCTATCATTCAGAGTCAGGCAAGGAAAACAGATATCAATATTTTTAAAATGGAAGAATATTATTACAGTGAATTGATTACATAGTTAACAGAAAATTTGAAAAGCAAACTAGGGACATTAAAGGAAACTTTATCAATTAGTATTGATATCCCTAAAATATTATTTGAAAACAAAAGAACAAGTATTTTTACACTAAGATTCATTATATAACAGATGGTGTCAAAAAGTTCTGTCTTTTGCTCGGTTCATTTGTTGGGCATCAAATGTCATACTTGGAAGAGAAAGTCAAATACCGTATGGAATCACTTATATGTGGAATCCAAAAAGTCATACACATAGAAACAGATAGTAGAATAGTGGTTATTAGGGACTTTGGGGTGGGGAAAATGGGGAGATGTTGGCCAAAGGGTACAAACTTTCAACTGTAAAATGACTATATTCTGGGGATTGTGTAAAGAATGGTGCATAATTAATAAATCTATATTATACTCTTCAGATTTGCTGAGATAGTAGATCTTAAGTGTTCTCACCACACATACACACAAAATGGGGACCGTGTGAGTTGAGCATGGTACCTAGGGGATAACTAATCTTAGTCAAGTGTCTAGAACCTAGCAGGCACTTAATAGAAAATAAACAAACACAAACTCAAAAGTGGTAGCCAAACTCCTCACACTGAAAAATAGTTAAGTCTGATTTCAAATCTCTTTTTGATCACCTTTAGCTTCTCTTACTTCTTGTTAGAATAAATTAGCTTGCAGGAAACAGTATATAATCTCCTATATGCAGCTGAAAAAAATTTAGTGTGAGGCTTTATGAAACTTACATTAAAAAGTAAATAAATCTCATCTCAATGATCAGTTGAATTCTCTAGCTATTACAGAGGTAGATTTATTCAATGATTCATTCTAACGAATGAATTTATTTAATGACTCTATACTGTAAAAATTATTATCTATCACCTTCCTACGAATCTGAAACTGTGGACACCATGTTGCCAACCAGGATACAGACCTAACTTCAGATTTCTTTTTTTTTTTTCATTAAAAACCCAATTCTCTCCACCTATGCAAAAGACAGTGGATCCTAAATAGATATCTCTATCCAAGCCGATTGTTTCTTGAAGCTTTGTCTTCACAAATCACTTTCTAATCACAATTTATAATACAACATGGTGTACATATTTCTTTCTGTTGTCTTGTTTGTTTTTTTGTGTTTGTTTTGTTGTTGTTAATCCTCACCTGAGGATATTTTTTCCATTGATTTTTAGAAAAAGTGGAAGAGTGTGAGGGAGGGGAGAGAGAGAAAAACATTGATGTGAGAGAGACATATCAATTGGTTGCCTCCTGCATGTGCCCTGACCTGCCCAGATTGAACCTACAACCCAGGTACATGCCCTTGACCTGGAATAGAACCTGTGACCTTTGGTGCAATAGCAGAGCCTCTGTCCACTGAGCCACACTGGCCAGGGCATGCAGAACTGGTCGTGAGGGTCTTCTGGATGCACATATTTATTATACACAGAATACACACAGATAACCTGAATATTCTTACTTTGTGTAATCATTTTATCTTTTTTTTCTCCTCTTCTTACCTAATTTATATACCATAATCAACTTTTATAGTCTTTTTGCTTGTACTTTTTCCTGCTTGCATTTCTCCTGCTCCAGTTATTCTGTTGATATGATACCCTGGCTATATTTACCTCTTGTATATCTCCACTGGCTGAAGCAAAATACAATGGCTTTGAATAGTCTAACTTGACTAGACTCTCTTTAAAGTCATAGCAACCAACAAAGTTTAAGTGGATTCTTAATGATAGCCAGCAACCATACTTTCCAACTTCCTCATATTAGATGTGACTATTTAATCTCATCTCTCCCTTGAAATCACCAACCACCCCTTCTCAATACAAAGGCTAAATTATTGACCTGCCTCTTACTTGTTTGAGAAAAAAGAAGCAGCTAATTTTCAACAGACTTTCACTCTTTTTTTTTTTTTTCAATGAGAGACAGACTTTTTTTTTTTTTTTAAATATATCTTTACTGATTTCAGAGAGAGGAAAGGAGAGGGAGAGAGAGAGATAGAAACATCAATGATGAGAGAGTCATAGATCGAGCCCACAACCCGGGCATGTGCCCTGACTGGGAATCGAACCCGGATAGCCTGGATCCTAGGTCGACGCTCAACTGCTGAGTCACGCCCAGCCGGGCAGACTTTCACTCTTATATCCACCCACACACTTAGCCTTCCTGTCTGATAACAGACCTGAATTATTCATGCTTGTATCTAATGTCAATCTATGTGTTGACTACACAATTTTCCAACTGTGAAACAGAGTTTACCACCACATGTCTGTTATATCATCAACCTAAGTATATTTAGCCATTCTATTTAAAATAGTTGCCTAAAATATCAGATTTCAGAAAAAAAAGTGATAGTTTTTTATATCTTTTCATTACTTTTAAGTAAGTTATAAGAATCACTTAAAAACTCAGTTTGATTTTAAATTAAGGGAAAACATTAAGATGTAATGTTTTATGAACATAAATAAGCCTTAATGTATATACAGAACCCCAATTTCTGAACTTAGGAAAAATAATAATAAAACTCTAACCATGTCTGTCTGCCTACATGGAATCCCAGATTGTTTCTAGATACAGCTAAGGGAAAGTTACAAAAGAAAAAAAATCTACTCCAGCCACACTTTACTGGCTCATGATCATGATCCTCTCCTTTATCCCCCAAAATGTTCACTAATAAAAATGTCATCAAATGGAAAGTTATATTTTTTAAGATTCATAGAGAAATACTTCATAACAACTATGAAATACAGTATTTCATAAAAATATAATTATATAAGAGCACACTTCCACACCTCAATCAATCCTTTTTTGAATCACATATAATCCAAGTTCACTTTTAGATACAAGCAGTGTTGTTGTGACTTCAATTTAACATCTCTGCACTTTTAGGAAATATACAATTGGGGCTCATGCAAAATCAGACTCTCTGACCATGAAATTCTTTGGAGTTTATCTAGCATGAGAAACTAGGAAATGTTCTATAAATATTCATAAGCTGGCAGTTACCCATAGATGAGATATATTTGAGATATGAAAATAAAAGCTCATAGAAAAGTTTGACCTGATTATTTTAAATTGAAGTAAGAACTTTTCTCAAAGGCTCATGCATGACCAATGTGTTTACTCTATTTTAAACAACTCCTTTTATTTTGATATTTTCTATGTTATATCCAGTATTAATGTAAATTGATCTAATATAATAGATGTTATTCTTTCATTTGGTACTCTGCTATATTAGTTTGTGTGTGTGTGTAGATTATCATATAAAGGAAAATATTTTTTTATATACCCAGCAATATTTAGCAGTACTTCCACAGTCTATCACACTTGCTTCTTTATGTGATATCTGTCAATTTTCTACTTTCACCTAAACTTCTGATTTACGTTTACTATGAATTTAACAAAACCAATTTTTCTATATATAAAAATAAATACCTATTTAATGTACAAAGAGATGTCATAAATTGTCTTTATAATTTTTTATAAAATATACATACAAGATGATTGATAGACTGATCAATTTTGTGAAACACACTGAAGGATATTACCATAATTATTATTTTTAGAGTATTGCACTCTCTCTGAATTTATTCCTGTTGACTGAAAGAAAAGTTATATAAATGATAAAAATAAAGGTTGTCTATTTCCCAATTAAACTGAGTAGTATAAAAAGGATTTTTATCATAATAAAAAAATAGCAAAACATATGCACATTACCATATATAAAGTCATTTTAAATATATAAATAAAATACATGACCAGCCCTGGCTGGTGTTGCTCAGTGGTAGATCATCAGCCCATGCACCGAAGGGTCTGGGGTTCAATTCCCCATAAAGGGCATGCACTTGTGTTGCAAGTTTGATCCCTGGCCCCCAGTCAAGGCTCATGTAGGAGGCAACCAATGAATGTGTCTCACTTCAATGTTTCTCCCTCTCTGTCCCTCTCCCCTTCCTCCCACTCTCTCTCAAAATCAATACAAAAACATATCCTCAGGTGAGGATTAACAAATATATATATATATATGACCAATGTATGCACTTTCTATTATATCAGTTATTTTGAAGATAATATTATATTTGGCATTCTTCATAACTATCACAAAAACTTATAAAAGGGGTGGAATTTTGTTGCACAAGACAATTTTACCTAGGAGGAAATTTTTAAATCAGTATGCATATGTCATACTAATAAGCCAATTTAGTAATGCTTTGGAGGGGATGGTTGAGAAATGGGACCATTACTTTTGCCTCACTAAACTTCTAGAAAAGGAAAAGGACCATGTCTATATTATAGTGTTCAAAATCAATCAGATAAAGCCTTTGGCTATTATTCATGATTGTACATTTTAATGTAGCCCAGGAGCATCAGACAAATTTTACATTTTTTAAAAATGGTTTTCAGGGAAATTAGACCATTTAAAAATGTTCTTCCATATTCAATACAGTCACATCATATAAACTTAGCAATAATCTTATATATCTAACTCACAGGATAGGACAAAAGTAGGTTTACAGTTATTCATATGGAAAATAATACAATAATTAATAATACACAAATAAACTCTGTGTTTCACGTACTCACAACTGTAAACCTACTTTTATCTCACCCTGTATTTTTTTATTAAAGAAAACTTTCTGTACAAATGATAAGTGTACAATTCAAGTATTGGTAAATATATGTGTATTTTTATACCTGTGTGTACATATATGTATATATGTTACACGTGTGACAGCAGCTGTTAAAACAAAATATAAATAATTTACATCCCAATGAAAATATCCTTCTGCTTTTCTGTCAAACTCAAGCCCCATCAGTAACTACTGAGTTCTATCACCAAAAATTAGATTTGCCTGTTTTTGAAGTTCATATAAATGAAATTATACAGTAGCTATTCTTTTTTCCCTGGTTATTTTCACTCAATAAAATGTTTTGAGATATAACCAAGTTGTAACATGTACTAGCAGTTTATTCCTGTTTTGTTTGTGTATTGAAAAATAGAACTCTGGTCTTTGCCTTCCACTACTGGGAGGTAAGGCCTAGGCCCTTAGGTTTCAGGTCTGTTAGGAACAGCTTTGATTGCGTTAGATCTTTGGCTATCAAACAGTCTAACAACATGATTTATAATAGGAACTTCGTGTCATGCAGTATCAGTTTTTCCTCCAGAATCTGGGAACTAAATGTATTAGCCAAACTCCTGGAAGCACTAAAGACAGCCAGAGGGTGATCAAGCCCCAGTAAAAAAATCTGAGCACCAAGGCTTGGGTAAACTTTCCTAGTTGACAGTACACTGTTTTATCACACATCAATAAGAGTAAGGCATCCATGATTGTACAGGGAGAAGACAATGGAAGCTCTGTGTTTAGAACCTTTCTAGAACTCTAATGCTATGTATTTATTCTTTTGGATATTTTTTTCAGCTTTATTGGGTATATTTGACAAATACAGGGTGTTCTGAAAACATGAATACACATTTTAACAGATGATAGCTCAACTGATGTTTCTTTCTTATCAGCCAGACTAAGCTTCAAACAAAGGAAATTCATCCTAAAATGCTACTGAAGTTTTAAAACACAGTTGAAGTACAAACACTGCCTTTACAATTATTCAAAGTGTGTATACATTTTTTGGGACACGGGGTACCTTCAGAAAATGTATATACACTTTAAGAGGTAACTTCACTCTTTTTCAGGTTTAACTGATTTGAAATAATAGGTGAAGCCAGACTAAACTGTGAACAAAGAAAATTTATCCACTAGACTTTTTTATGGGGATACATAAAAGATACAGTTTACGGTACAAAACTGGCAACAGCTGACAAACTGAGGATGCACAAATATTGAATGAAATGATTCTTGATGTTTGCAGTTCCACTGCTTCCAGTTATCAGCAGTGCCTGGACCAGAATGGTCATCAATTTGAAAATAGGCATTGACAAAACTGCCTGTTTTGTCAGTTTTCATTATTCATTTCTGTAGACTCTTTTAAATTTTGAAAATGAACAGTATGTTAATAAACACTGACTTTATAATCATTCAAAGTGTGTATAAATTTTTTGGGACAACCTATATAAATTGTATACATTGAAGGTATACAACTTGACATTTTAGAATATGTATACATTGTGAAGTGATCACCACATTCAAGCTGGTTAACATATCCATCATCTCACAGTTATTTTGTGTGTATATATGTGTGTATGTGAGAGAGAACACAAGTTCTAGCCTCTTAGCAAAGTTCAAGTACACAATTCAGAATTGTTAATTATAGTTGCATTGCTGAACATTAGATCTCCAAATCTATTCATCTTGCATCACTGAAACTGTTCATCCCTTGACCATTATTTCCCCATTTTTCACACTCCCAAATGTCTGTAACCACCTTCTGTGTGCTGCTTCTATGACTGTGAAACTATTTTATTTATTTATATTTCTAAATAAAATTTATTGGGGTTATATTGTTTAATAAGATTATATAGATTTCAAGTGTACAACCCTATGATCATTATCTGTATAGATTTCACATATACGTGGGATTATGCACTGGTTCTCTATGTCAGGAAATAGAGAAATACAAGAATACTAAGAAATATACTACCTTTTATTTATAACAGTATCCCCAGTGCCTAAATCACGTCATCCAATAGCTACCTCTCAATAAATATCAGTAAAATAAAGCATTTTTTAATGGTGATTCAGAAGGATCAACTATCTTTGCTTTCATTTTTCATAGGACTCTTTCTGGGTGCAAATTAAGGGGTGAGAAGATAGTATTAAAGGCAGATCTTTGAGATTAAATATTGATATCTTAAGTCAATATTTAAGGTTATGGTACCCAATATTATTCTATTTTGCAGGAAGGAATTCTATTTAGTCCAGATATATATCATTTATCTCTTGAAAGATAAAGGATACTAACATTGATAAAGATTGCTTCTCTAATCGTAAGGATTGTCCTCATCTTTGAGCCTAGAAATTTGGGCAATTTAGAAAAGTCTTTTTGGTGACTGGTACTAGCTCTGGTTATTTTTGAGAATTTGTTTCATCTGCAATATTAGTATCTTCATGCTAGTTGTATTAACACTGGTGCCTACCTCCCACTTCTATGAAATTAACTACACATCACATATCCTGTTGAAAGTAGCTGCAGGAAGCAATGTTCCATGACACCGGGTTCTCTGGGCAACTAATTAAATCACAGATGAGCACTTGAGCAGAGGACAAACAAGCTATGTTTTCAGTAGTTTAATGCAAAGTGTTCCCAAATTTCGGACAATGATTTTTAACAAAGCTAGTCAGAATATTTTCAACTGATAGTGTGAAAACAAATATCCAGTTTATAGTGGAGAAAGAAGATAAATACAAAGAGAATAGTGGTTATGTTGATGGCACAGAACAAAAATGCCTATCTACAGCTTGCAGCCTTGAGTTCTGAGTAACCCAATGTTTTTATTACTGGAAAGTTCTGGGCCTATTACATTTTTGCTCCTCCAAAGCCTGATTGTCTTTTTATGTTTTACATGAGTCATGACTTTGTCCCCTGTGCAGCTCCATAATTTTTCTCATATGTAAAATAATTCGAGGGAATCTCTGTTTCTTGTGACAAAAGACACTTAATTAAAATTCTCTTGCATGGAGCTCATAGTTATCCACATGACCACACTTGCTACATTACTGACATCTTAGGTATAAATTATGATGAGATTTCCAACAGTCTTTCCCTTAACTTTAATATTTTGTGATACATCATTAAACCTTTTGTTATTGAAGAAAATAGGTTCCAATTGTTTAATGAAGAGCTGACTCTCTTGTCATCTCATCTCCTCCTTTGTTCCTGTTCCCCAATGTATCTCCTCTAGAAACTCTCATCACTCTTCTTCAATTTCTTTCTTATTTCTTTTCTTATTCTATTATTAGTTTGCATCAGTTTAGAAATATATATTCTTTTACATCCTAAGGTAGAGTGCTCTTTTGCCCACTGTTTTTCTCTCATGATACCATCCATTTACCACCACATTTCTTGAAATAATAACTTAGATTCATGTCTTCTAATTCTTATGGGAGTATTTATGGCTCAATTCATTTAAACATTGCTTCTACTGAATTTGCTATTATAAATTGTCTTTAATATTATGAGGAAATAATTATTCACAAAATAAAATGGCCTCTTTCTTATTGTACATAATTATATTGAAGCATATAATACAGTTAGTAATGCCATGTATCCTTTGTACATCCCTAAATTATCTCTAAGGGCTACAGAAAGACAAGGGATAGAAGATGGGTCAGAAAGAAAAGGCTATAAGGCATACTACGGGGACAAATAGTGAGAAAAATATATTCTGCTTATCTTTTAAACTTTGGTGTCCTTGTGAATGTTCTCTCAGAACTCTTACATTTTTACTTTTCTTATCTTCTAAATGTACATATTTTGTATATTAGCCTTGGGCAAAGTCTTAAGAGTACAAGTTAATACTAAACACCAGACTTGTATGTGTAGTTTTACAAACCTGTATGAGTATTCCCTATTTTCCACTCTGCTGTATGTCTCAGGGGTCTGACCTATTTGATCCTCATTAATGAACTCTTTTAGCCTATAGCTTATGGTTAGGGTTGGCCAATGAAGATTAGTAAAAAAGGTCAAGGAAAGAAGGAAAGTAAAGCTCAATTTCAAAGATCACTAAACTTTTTGTAAAGATAAAGAGAATTTTGATGTATCACTTCCATCTGGTAGGGTGGCAAAGAATCTGACTTAAACTTCAGAAAGAATTACATACATTTAGATGAGCCAATTCACAAGCTGAAATAACATACTCTTGGCTACACCAAGTCACAAAGAATGGAGATATCTTTAGGGTCCTTCTCCAAAGGTAGCTCTTGTTACATGGTGGACCACAGTCCTAGGTCTGGGATTACAAAATAGACCAAAACCCGTAGAAGAATAGACAATATCTGTTTAATTATTCTGATGTAAAGATCTCTGCTAATGTACTGGATGTTGTACTTGTTGAATTTTCCTAGAGATTACCTAGTTATAGGTAGTAGAAGATAATCTATCTCTTCAGGCAAGAGAAACAAAAGAAAAAATAAACAAATAGGATACATCAAACTAAAAAGCTTTTGCACAGCAAAGGAAACCATCAACAAAATGAAAAGACAGCACACTGAATGGGAAAACATACTCTCCAATGATACATCTGATAAAAGGTTAAAATCCAAAATTTATAAAGAATTTATACAACTCAAAACCAAAAACCAAACAATCCAATTAAAAAAATGGTAAAGGACTTCAATAAACATTTCTTCATAGAGGACATACATATGGCCAATAGACATGAAAAAATGCTCAAGGTCACTAATCATCAGAGAAATGAAAATTAAAAGCACAATGAAATATCACCTCACACCTGTCAGAATGGCTCCATCAATAAATCAACAAGGCACAAGTGCTGGCGAGGATGCGGAAAAAAGGGAACCTTCGTGCACTATTGGTGGGACTGCAGATTGGTGCAGCCACTATGAAAAACAGTATGGAGTTTACTCAAAAAATTAAAAATGTAACTGCAATTTCACTTCTAGGAATATAACAACAAAAAATAGAAGCACTGATTTGAAAGTATACACCACTATGTTCATTGTAGCATTATTTACAATAGCCAATATTTGGAAACAGCCCAAGTGCTTACATAATGGAATACTGCTAGGCTGTAAAAAAGAAGGAAATCTTACCTTTTGCAACAGCATGGATGGACCTTGAGCATATCATGCTAAGTGAAATGAGCCAGTCAGAGAAAGACAAGTACCATATGATTTCACTTATATGTGGGATCTAATCCACTAAATAAACTAAATAGAAACAAACTCATAGGTATAAAAAACAGGCAGACAGCTGTTAAAAGGGTGGGGTGTTAGGGGCCTGGGTGAAAAAAGTGCAGAGATTAAGCAAAAGCAGCAACAACAACAACAACCACCACCTCATAGGCACAGACAATAGCAGTATGGTGACTGCCAGAGGGAAAAGGGGGTGGGGAGAGGTAGAAGAGTGTATGGGGGTATAAATGGTGATGGAAGGAAGCTTGACTTTGTGGAGTAAACACAATACAATATACAGATGTATACAATTTTACACTGAAACCTTTATAATTTTATTAAATGGTATCACCCCGATACATTCAATAAGATTTTTTAAAAATAAAATTATTGTGTGCATTTTTCATTCTAAAGTAACATTTTAAATAAGTCAATATCAAGGTTTTCTTAGTTATCATATCGGCAATATCATTGCAACCTAATGAACAGTCACATCTACTGATTTCATAAGCACTCAAATTTTTACGGTAATGATTAGCACTTTGATAATACACGCAGATTTTATTTTTTATAGTTTGTTTTCTTATCAAGTCATTGATAGAGGAGGATGAGCTCTAATTCAGAAGGGCCCTTCATAAATGGGAAATTAACAACTTTGAAGAGAGCAATGATAAGCATGTTATACTTTTTTATATTACATATCTTTAAAAGTAATGCAGTTTCTTAAAATTAACTTAATCAAAATTCCATTTTTAAGTTTTATAAAGAACAGTGAGTTATCCTAACTCTGAAAATAATAAACTTAAGTGTGTGAAGTCATGGAATTTGATAGAATTTCTTCTCCAAAAACAGATGAACTATAGTTGAAAAAGGCTTGCTTATGTTTTTCAGTAAATGATTGCCAAAAATAATGAAAGTTTCATATCCTTTTTCCAGAATCACTATAGCACATCAGTAGCCTTTTCTAATTAGTAAGGATCATTGCAACTTTTTTCAAAATGCTTACTATGCATAGATTAATTTACTATAATTTTTAAGTTTGTAATGCAGAAAATACTGAATTATGTAGAAAGTAGCTTAAAAAATATATAAAGCTATATCAATTTCTTGGTTAACTATAAGCCAAAACTCCCAAATCTCTGTGAAAGGTCTGAATTCTAAAGTAGTTTTTAAAAAGCAACCCTTTTATATGCAATGATAATTTTTTTTAAATCAATCAAAACATTACATTCTTATATATTTTAATTAATTAATTTTCTGAGTAGAAGCAAAGGCATACTCTGGACAGATAACCAGCAAAATTTTATTGAGCTTCTACTATGTGCTAGATACTAGGAATATGATAGTGGACCAAAAACTTGTGGAGTTTTTATTCTAATGTGAGAGACTGACATTAAATAAATACCAGGTGCACAACAGTATACATTTTGAAAGTTTAAGAAGTTATTAATATAAACCCTGCAGCCTTAGAAGCACATACATGAAAATATCATTTATTTTTAGTCTGACTTCTCTACCAAACCATAGACTCGTATCAAACTGCCTAATCAAATCTTCATTTCAATGTCAAATAGACCTTTTTTACAGGGTACATCTAAAACTAAATTTTATCTTCTCCCCAAATCATTCTTACCCACAGGTTTCAGCATCTCTGTTGATGTACTAGATGCTGTACTTGCTGCCAACATCCCATAGCAGCACTGAGGCAGTCATTCCCACAAATGCCAGGAGTGCTGGCTCCTTAGACATCACAGCTGAGTCCTTCTAGAATTTCCTGATTCGAATGGACAGCAGCTGAGGTGCCAAGATGACACCCCATCTCCAGAAGTGGTTTATATTCAGTGAATATTCCTTGCAAGGGTACAAAGGCCCAACCCTCTTACTTGAAATCTGGACAACTTGGAGAGTCCATCTGAGTTCCAGAGTTCCTAGTGGCATCAAGGCCTCCATTGTAACTGAGTCACATTTCAACTTCTATTTCCATTCTATTCCCTTTTTTCTTATAGTACTTTGCCTCCCACAATAAACCACCAGAGTGAAATCTCCATTCAGATTCTGTTTCCTGGAGATTTTGACTGAAGGGAGTTGATCCTAAATGTCATCCTTGAAAGCAAACTTTAAATTGGGAATTTTGAGCTGAATCACCAACTGGCTGACTGGCATGAAAATGCTATCCTCGCTGGTGGTAGAGAGCACTGACAGCCTCTGGCAAACTTAGTAGTGCTATTGTTATACATTTTACAGATGTATAAGTATCTTAGTATAATGAATAGAGTCTTATATACAACACATCAAGCATTTGTGAGGTTAGAGAAAATACTAATTATAAAAGACAATGAATGCATTAGAGAAAAGCAATGAAGGGCCAAGGGTAATTAATCAGTAACTAAAGAAGAAATGTGTCAACTAAAGGGCTTTCTTGGCAGTGTATAAAGGATCCTCTCCTCGAGCTAAAGGGCGGATGAAGCTGAGGATGAGGCAGAGAATGTAATTATAATGGTAGCAGAGTTCAAGGGAAGGTTTACTTCTCAACCCAAGTTCTACCTAGGGAGGAAGGGACTCTATAACTTAGGATGTATACACCTGGCTCAGTGCACTTGAAAATCTGCAGATGTGACCCAGTTCCCAGCTCTTATTTAAAGGTGATGCAGAAGAAATCTCTTCCTTGCAAGACAACACATGCACCCCTGAGAATATACCCCTTCCTCCCTTCCTGGTCACTAGACCAATGACTATGGTCATGTCACAACATAACCCAGGGAGTGCCGAGGTTTCCTTGGTGAAAGGATTATACCTAGAAGGAGTATATAAGTGGAAGACCTAGTCAGCCTGTGTAGCAAGCAGAGGCTTGCTGCTTATTTTCGGGAATAGATTCTGAAAAAGATGGACTTAGGGGGAAAAGAACATAAAGTTGGACAAAGTAGAGTTTATCAATATGGGAACACTCACTATTCAGTA
Organism: Miniopterus schreibersii; assembly: GCF_964146895.1. Classification (NCBI taxonomy): domain Eukaryota; kingdom Metazoa; phylum Chordata; class Mammalia; order Chiroptera; family Miniopteridae; genus Miniopterus; species Miniopterus schreibersii. Next base: position 117,450,948 of record NC_138102.1, read on the forward strand.
TTTCATTCTGTGGCAAGGAAAGTGAAAGTAATACGCTGCTGCAAGTGTGGGGTTTGGAAGCTGAAAGCTTGCTGAAAATGATGGCCAACCTCAAATGAGGAAGAAATGCCAGAATAGCTGTGGCAGGTGGTAGCGAAAAGAACCAAATGCCTTAGAGAAGTATGCATGTTATAGTGTAGATTCTATATTACACCAGGAAACTTCAGCCAAGTATATTAGATGGAAAGTCCTAAAATATACTATTTTCCAAAGCAATAAGGCTCACCCCTGTAAAAATCGCATCTCTGGGAAAGATGCTATTAGTGAACTGGGCTCATTGATCGCAATGTCATGATAGGCTCTTGAACTGATAGAAGCCAAGTGGTAATACATGGCCTTCAGAGGAAGACAGGCACAATGATGATAAAGACTAAAAAGTTTTAAGGCAGCAGGCAGGCCAGGCCAGAGAACTATGGAGACAGTTAATAAAACATAAGGCTAGGTAGATCGGTAGCCAACAAATACATCATTATAGTATTATAACAAAAAGAAATGACAAATAATTGTGATTTTGAAGGAAGGTGACTCAATGTAAAGTCAATGGAACTATCATGTTCCCTTTTTTTTTTTTTTTTTTTGCCAGTCCCCTCCTATAAAATGAAGGTGAAAAATAGCAAACTCCAGTGGACTTCCACAAGCTTAATCAGTAATCACCCCAATCAAAGCTTCTATGGAGATACAGAAAAAAATGAACAAAGATTCAGGTACACAGTATAAGGTCATTGATTTGGCAAATACTTTCTTTTTCATCTCTCAGGAAGGAGAATCAGGAGCAGTCCACAATCACTTGGGATTAAAACTATAGTAACATTTACAGTCTTGCCCCGGGCTATGGCTAACCTTTCTACCCTCTTGTAATATAGTTCAAAGAGACCTAAACCACCTGGACATTCTGTAGAATTTTACATTGGCCCAATCTCCATTTTATGAATGCTAGGATGCCGATAGGATTTAATGAGCAAGAAATGGCAAATAAATCGAAAACCTTAATAAAATACATGTACTCCAAAGGAAGGGAGATAAAAACTACTAAGATTCAGAGGCCTGCTACATCAGTGGAACACTAGGGAATTTATTGATTTTCAGGCTGCTGGGAACATTACCTCCAACCTAAAGGATATATCATTGCATCTCACATCTGCTAGCACTTAAGGAGAAAGCACACCACCAGATAGGCAACTTTGAGTTCTGAAAGCAACCTATTTGTACTTGATAATATTTCTCCAACTATTCACTGAGTGATAAGAAAAGCTGTGGTGTTTGAGAGTGTTCCATAACATAAAAGATTTCTGCAACAGGTCAAGGTAATCCTGCCACTTGGGTCATATTACTTGGCAGGATTTATGGAGCAGAGGCACCTCTGGTAGAAAAAGGTGCTGTTTGGAGTTTATGCCAAACCCTAACAAGAGTATAACAAGCTGAATAAAAACCTAAATTCTTACAATGGCTTATAACGTTTTGCATGATCTGTCCTCTGTCCTCTCTGTGACCTCATTTTCTGTTATTCCCCCGACAGTATTCATTCCAGTCACACTCACCTCTGTGCTGTTCCAGGAATGCTCCCACAACTGGGCTTTTGCTAATTCCCTGCTGCCCGGAAGGCTCTTCTCTGATGTCTGCATGACTAGTTACCTCACTCCTTTTAAATACTGGCTCCATGTCACCTTGTTAATAAGGTGCATCTTGTATTGCAACCTGCTCTCTTGTTCCATCATCTCTCACACCCAGTACTCCCAATCTCTATCATTATCCATTCTTTTTCATTTAAAAAAATATATAGCATATTGCAGTTTTAACATCCTTGATATTTATTTTTAGGTATTTTTTACTTGTTTTTTGTTTGTTTGTTTTTGCCTCTCTTCACTTCTAGAATATAAGGCAAAGATCTTTGTTTAATTTACTGATCAGTCTCAAGTGCCTAGACCAATTCTTGGCATTGAGTAGATTCTCAACAGATTTTACATAATGCGTTGGTAGAACAATCACCGCTTTGACTAAAATAGCCTTCGAAATGATAATCTTTTACTTCAGCAAAGTATTCAAGACAGGGTTAAAAAATAGTACCTACATCTGAATAATTCCTAAGGGTATTTGTTAAGTAGAATAGACATAAACAATTCAAACCTGCATGAGGCTGTTACTGTTGATAAAACAATGATATGCTAGATTAATCAGTTCTCTGAAACCTCAACATCTAGAGTTTCTTCTCTGTCTAGAGCACAACATAAACACTATTGCTTATAGCGATAACTTGAGATTCATAAAGGAAATGCTGCTAAAATACATTCCATGTGTACTTTTTCAAAGTGGGGAAGATAATGCATTTATCCATTATAATTCATTTTGTATAATCAAAAAGTTTAATGATAAAAAGTATCAGTGGTTAATTTCTGTTATTTGGAAAAATACTAATGTAGATTAGCACTCTTGCCCTTGATTCTAAAAGAAAAAGAAGAGATGCATATTGCCACACTGTAAAATCTCAATTATCAGTGTGTAGTTTCTGTAGTCTGTGGATTTTGTGGATTGTGTATACCATGTGTTTCAAATCACAGAGCTACTGCTCTGCACTACACAGAACATTTCTGACTGTCAGATTCTGTCTTCACCTCTAACCTCTGCCTATCCAGGTATTCCCACTTGTGTAGGTTACCACCTGCACATTCTGGAATTGGCAAGAGTCTAAGACTAATTTAGTCCCAGCAGAATCCACAAGAGATATTTCCATCCTGAGGCAATAACTTAATAAAATCATAAGTTAGTCCTAGAGGGGGGCCTTAGATACAATCTAAATAAATCTAATCCTATGGGATATAGACAGAACCCTATTGGACAGTTCTTAGTACCAAAGAGGGGCATAGTGTTTACTCAAAAGTCTGAATTCTACAAGTCTCCTTTAAACAGAACATCTCTGCTTTACTTCTGCTTCCTGGGGTCCACTTAAGGCAGTTTATTTTGTTTGTTCATTTTTTCCCTACAAGAGTTCTTAAAATTATTTTAAACAGTTGAAAACACTACCAAGTTTTATTCTTTACAGATAAATAACTAAAATTCCAGAGTGGAGAGAGCCCCATGAGTCAGGCACAAATGTCCTTTTGTTTAATTGGTGCATGAAACCATTTTTTTTATATTATAGTTTAGGTATTGGAAAGGTTCTGTAAATTTCCTGAGGTTTAATGATACAGAGCCAATGAAAGTGGTGGAAATGTCTTTGGAATTCAAAGTTTTAAAATGTAAAATCAAGGAAGTTTCATGTTCTGAAAACCAAAACCAAGGAGTACTGCAAGGCCTTGAGGGTCAATATTAACAGAGCTATTAAGATACACAGGCTACTCCAAAATCTGCATCTCTGTTTCTGAACTTTCTTTAGAACTCCAACTATATTTTTACTTCTCTATTGGACATATAAGAGAACTATCAATCTTTAATGCACTTTGCCCAAGAAAACTCTTATTTTTCTCCTTCAAATCCCCCTCCCTCTGTCTTTCCCATCTCTGTAATTAAAACTGTTGACCCATAAGCTCAAGCCAAATATCTATAGTTTATCCTGGTTTCCCTTTTTATAAGTTCCCTTATTAAAATATGAGCAGGCCCTGTCAGTATCTCCAAACATATGACCAATATTTTTATTTTCTCCATTTTTATTAACCTAAATCTTTCTGAAACTGAACAGTGCAAAAGCCTTTAGTAGCTAGCATTGCTTCTGTTCTGCCACTTACTCTGTCATCTATTCTTTACATGGTAAGTATATGTAGCCAGTTTGTTATACTGAGTACATTATTTTGTTTTAATGTTTTGGATTATACTCATCATTATTTGGAATTTGTTAGTATTCACTGTGTTTGTTTAGTGTTTTCCTGTTTATATCACTTACTCAAATGAAGGCTACGGAGTCCAGGTCTGTCTCATTCTCACTAGAACATGTAGGTGCTCAATAACTATTTGTTGAATAAATGAATATCAAAAAATCAAGTTATATGAAGCTGTAAACTATGGCTTGAGATTTTTAAAGTCCTATTTTCTAATTATTTTGTAAACATGTTGAGTCTTTCTTAAAATGACCAAGTTCACCAATCACAACATGAAATGTGAAGTGTAAAATACTGCCAGATAGATTATCATTGTGTTCAGCCAAACAGTGACAGATTATACAGAGACTGATGATTAATGCTGGGGTTTTGTTGTTGTTTTTTTAATATCTCCCATTTATCACCTTATTCTTCCTCAAGTTTCTTTTTGGAAGGGGGCAATACATGATATAGTAATATAATGCCATTTATGTTTGCTTTAAGAATTCACATCTTTTGGTCGTACTTTGGTTACTTTTTAAAATTATGTTTTATATGTGTTAGTAGTAATTTTATCTTATTTAAATAGCACATCTAATGATGCCATGAGGATTCACTGTCAATACTGGCACTTGGAACCTAAGCCATTAGTAATTTGAGGGAATATGTGCAGAGTTAAGAAAAAAAAAAGTTAAAATTAAAAATAATTTTTGTTTATGACTTGGAAAAATCAAATCTGCTACATTCTAAAGATTATTTTAGCCCAGCAGGCGTGGCTCAGTGGTTGAGCATCAACTCATGAACAAGGAAATCATGGTTGGATTCCCAGTCAGGGCACATGGCCCAGGGTTTCAGGCTTGATCCTCAGTAGGGGGCATGCAGGAGGCAGCAATCAATGATTCTCTCTCATCATTGATGTTTCTACCTCTCACTCCCTCTCTTCTCCTCTCTGAAATCAATAAAAACATATTAAAAAAAAAAAAAAAAGATTGTTTTACCCAATTGACCATACTGATTCTAGGTGTTAAATTATCTGCTCAAGATCTTAGCTGTCTAGAGACTTACCTAGAACTAGAACTAAGGATCTCAATTAAAGTCCCATGCTTCATTATAGCTTGTCATGCATTATGTGTTCTATGCATTTATTCATTCAACCCATTTATTGGTCATCCACTATATTTGTAGAAACATACCTAATACTACAGAATATTGCAGAAATATTGAAAGTAACAGAGTTGTCTTTAGTTACAGAATAAAAAAAGTAAAATATACTTCAAAGTCCATTTATTACTGGTCAAACTGTTTGGTAGCATGCTGAAGCCCTGAATTTTGTACCTCAGTTAAAAATTTCCTTTTCTCACTACTGCCTCAGTTTACTCCCTAACTTAACAAAATACTAAGATATTTTGTTATGTACTTTATATACACTATTACATTTAATATTTATATCAAACCAGTATTAGAAATTATAAATCCCATTTTTAGGTGATGAACTGACATTTGTACACTCTAGCTAGTAAGAAGTTGCCCTAAGTTTTTATTTCCTCTCTCTACAACTTATGCCTATACCCATTGTTATGCCATTTTGTCTTCTGATTATTTTTCTTCATCTTAAGTACTAAATGTTTCCTAATTTTTAACTTCATCTATTTTTTACTCTGGAATCTATATATGGATTTTTGGTATCTAGATTTGCACCGTAATTTTCAATATAGGTTTTTAAATTTCATTCCCTGTCTGGGGCATTTTTTCCAAATCTATTTTTGTAACTTTTCCTCAACAACCATAACCTGTGATCAAGTGCTGCCAGTCAGTTATCCACAAGATATTTGGGGATATACCTAGATGAATTATTTGAGTTTTAACATAAAGGTGAATGATCTGTCAAAAGTTAATTGCTCTTACAATATACATAAATGACTTGGTTCTATTGACAATAATTGAGATGGGGGGCCAACACAGAAGGTGATTGCCTTTCTGTTCTAAGATAACCAACTATTGGCCATTATTATTGATATTGTAATTGTGATTATTTTTTTAAAAAGACAACACTGAAAGCATCATTGATTTTTTTTTCAAAATAGATTTATCAGGTTATATCTGGTGAATCTGCCCTCTTTAAGACAAACCAGGCAAGAATCCCTGGACAACTTGACTATAAGTTGCTCTTTTACATTGTGGAGAATAGGAAAGATGGAGTCTCTGTACTTACAGTTATTTTATTTTCAATTTATCTATGACTTTGGGGTAAATATCTTAAGATTTGTCTTTCATGATATAGCTATTTTGATTTGGTAGTTCTGGTAATAGCTTTGCTAATTAATATTTACTTCTCCCAAATTAAACCTTCTCCCTGACTTCTGGAGACAATTCTAAACCTTGACTTCTTTGGCCTTGACCATTGACATGAAATATCATCACTCATAGTTCCTGCTCTCCTGAGTAAGAGGAAGAAGATGGTTCCATGTTAGACTGGTGATATTTGCAGTGTGATTTAGGAATTATTTTTTTTTCACACACTGAGGGCAGTAGAAGAAATCCTCAGGCCTATAAGTTAAAAAGAGGAGGGTCTTCTTTATTTTGACCTGTTATAAACATAGCAGTCAGAGAAACAATTTACTCTTTCTACTTGTTTTTCCATTAGGCCACTGCTCTGTCTCTTTAAATTTGAATGTGTTCTTAAAATAGTAGTAAAAAAATTAAATAACTACAACAACAAAAGAGTATGCACAGACTACCTATATATAAATACAGACAACTAATTAAAAGTACAAAGTATATTCTTTGGAATTGCCTTTTATGGCCCAATATTCATTTACTTGAATAAAACCCCCTCAAAATTCAGTCAAGTTTGAAGCCTTATATAGTGGATATTAAAATAAATAATGTCCTTTATCAATTTAAATTAATCTATTCTTTCCAATTTAAGTTTGCCATTATATAGACACATAGAGACAATTATAAATGTATTTGCAATAACCAACTTTTGAATAATGCACAGGACAATGTAAGTTTTAGAAAATTATCAAATAAACACATTGAACCAAACACCCAGGTTATATTATTTTAATAACACCTATACAAGATTTCTCTTGAGTATGTCTAGTTTAATATCAAGTGACTGTATAATTCAATAGTCCACCAGCAGAAGGTTCCTGGCAAGATAAAAATCATGCCCAGGCCTCATTTTCTATTCACTTTTAAAAGCAATTTAAGTATTGATTCTAGTGCTTAAAGGCAGTTTGAGTTCCAGGTACCCAGATGCCTAATTCTTAAGCTGCATTTTTATAAAGATGTGGTTCAATTTATGAGTTCCTATAATTAAGTTCTCCATTTGATTTTTGGAGAAACAGACAGATTAAAGTTGGGGGCCCAGGTGTATGTTTTAATACTTTGCTATCTTGAATTATCTTTTGATAAAATTTAGGATCTCTTGGTGTGTTAGCATAAGTAGTTAGTTAGTAAGTTAGTTATTAATAAAGGAAGGGAGCAAATGGAATCAGACATTAAGCCTGGTTACCTAGGAATGGACAGCTTCACAACCACCCCAGGGGATAGCTGCATTGCCCTGCCAAGGAAATTAACGTCCCTCGTTTCTGGACTAGGGAGGAAGGGCTGGCTTTCCCAGCTCCTGGGGGTCAACTGGCCTGTTAGCCGGGATTACGGGATTACTGGAGGGAGGGCTAAAACAACGGGAAATTCCTTTGCTAGGGCACGTGGAGTAGAAGCCGGATGACAAAGCAGAACTTTGAGGCATGTGCAGTAGGAGACAAAATGATGACTATACAGGAGGAGGAGCCCAGCCTGGGAAAATCTGAGCAAAGAATTGAATAGGACAAGGGCATGGAACCCTGGAAGGTCAAAAAAATATACGGAGGATTAACAAGAGTGTCAGGGCAGTTGCTAATAGACACTGCCCGCTTTCTACCTCCCTAAGGACATATTTCTTTTAACCCCAATAAATCTTGCCATTACACTTAAACCTCTCCCAGGCATGTGCCCTTTGAAATTATTTTCTCCGAACACAGCAAGAACTCATTTTCTCTGGCAACAGTCTAGTATATTACAGATACCTTCAACTTGTTATTTTATATTTAATATCTGGAAGGTATATTTACCTGAAGTATTAATAGCACAATACTTAGCAAAAAATATTAAATTTTACTTTATTTTTATCCTCAAATTGTATAAAGAGAATTAGTAGAAGGAAAATTACACTACATTTTTAAGCAGGGACATCTGTGAAATTGAAAAACAGCAACAAAAAAAGAGTTCAATTTTAACCATATTTATACATTAAGGTAATGGAATCTAAAAACCAAAATTCCTATTCCATTAAATTAACTATTGTGGTGTATGACTCAATGTTTCAGGCTGGAAATAGCACCACATTATGATTAATAAAGGGAACCTCTTGTTCTTCTCTCTCATTCGGAGCCTTGATGATGTGAATAGAGACTTGCACACCTTACTATTTTTGGACTTCCCATAAAGACAGAGTTTGAATGGTACTGTATAGGAATCAATACAGAAGAACAAGTTTCTAATGCTCTGTATCTACTCTTGAGTAGACATGAATATCTACTGTTACTTTTTGCACTGTAAAACAGCACTTTGTTTTGGTTTTGAAATACATATTATGAAAACATCAAAGGAAATGTCAGTACCTAAAATGTCAAGGCCTTCCTGCATATGGCAAAAGTAACTACTAACTGCTAATACAAAATTGCCTGAGAGTCAGTACACATTCACTGGACTATAGGGTCCTAATTCTGCCTATGGTCAGATCAGTGTTAGCATTTGGGATCACTGATCAGTATGTTCTTAAGTATATTTGATCTAGATATAGAGGCTCAAGTCTGGACCCAAATGATTTCTAAATATAGTACAATTATTTAATTATATATTGAACTTTAAATTTTATAATAGAAGTAAAAGTGTATGCTACATACATGGAATACTATGAGAATAACATTTAGAAAACATGTTTATTTATATCATTATTTATTTATGGAATTGATTTATATAATGACACCTTTTATTTCAACCAGCAGACATCTATTTCTTCTCTCATTGTCATGAATCCCAGTGGTCTCTTGTAATTTAAAAGGAATTCAAAAGAAAATTGATATCCTAAAAATCTTCAACAAGATTATATAGAATCCTATGAGTCATCTCAATTATCCTGCTTATTCCTTTATTCCCGCACTTATCCATTTTTCAAATTAGAAGGTGGCAGAATCACCTAAATATCTACAATTTATTAAATCTGACTAGAATTCACACTAATTTGGGGGTTTCAAAGAATGCTCTCTATCTTTTCCTATTAATGTCTCAAGGAAAAACTTGTGAAAGCCTTTCTATTCAAGGGCTATTTTCTTACATGGTATTATATTTAAAAGTATACATTACATACCATGAAAAGTTACAATAAAGGTAGTTGTGAAAGCCTGTAAAAATGAGATGAAAATTGTTGATATTATAGAACTCAGATATAATATTAAAATATAATTAATACATAAAATAATTATTGAATATTTTTCATATATTATTTATATGGTATTATTATAGATGCTACAGTGCTTAAAAATCATTTATAAAAGGCAATCCTTGACACTGAAGAACTGAATTGAAGAGGAAATATTATATCGCAACAGACAGTTTAACATGGCAGTTAATATCAAATTCCAAAAGGTATACTTCCTACTAGAGATGCTCAGAAATGCCTTTCATTTGGTGGCATAATACCATTTGGTTTCATCTACAGGAGTAGTCTAGAGGTCTACTAAAAGTGATTTACCTTAAAATTTTATTTTTGTTCATAGTTGTCCATGAGTTAAGAAAGACAGAAACAGAAATGGATGAGAAGTGTTAGACAACTAAGCCAAATAATTATTATAATTGAAGATTAAGTATAACATTGGAATCCAATTGTATTTGTCTTAGATGTCAATATATTGAACTATTTACTCGATACTTCCACTGGGTGACTCCTGAGGTCACAGAAATGAACAAAGACAATGTGGTCAAAGAGATTATAAAATGCCACTTAGGTCATGCTATGAGGGATTTTAAAAACCTAATTATACCAAAAGTTTCTGGGTGGAATGTTTTTATTAAACATAGGCAGTGGGGTATGGGGTGGTTCTTGGCTTCTAACACAGGTGGGGTGACTGCCAACGCAGCTTGTCTCTGTCCTTCCCCTCCAGATAGCAACTTCTTTTTTTGGTCCTCACAGAACTGTCACAGTCATTTGAAGCGAGGGGGAGAGGGGAGAAAGAAGGGGGTCTCAAAAATGTAAGTCAAATTTATTATAAATTTTATTTAATAAATGCAAATGTATTATTTATGTCAATGCTACTGCTGAATCTAGTTGAGACTGGTTTGTTTGTCTCAGTTACAGGATTTTGGGGATGGGGAAACAAGGGAACAGGTGGTTAGTGAAGGTCAAGTCTGTGACTTTCCAGCCAAGAGGGAGAGGGGAAGGGTAGAGCTTGAAGCCCCTCTTCCTTACTCTCACTTTCCTGCCTCACTCCTATGACCACTCCCACAACATATTTTCCATAAACTCCGAATCCAGTGGTCTTGGACAAGTTATTCTTCCTTTGCCTCTTTTTTCTCAGCCATTAAATGGAGATAATAAATACCTCACTTGTTGTTGAGAACATTTAATTAATTAATGCACATGAAGCTCTTGAACAGTTTTGGAAGGTAATTAATGTTCAAAAAAGAAGAGTTATTATGAGTATTTTATTATAACTCTAATTAAAGTAGTATCTTAATGATAGAAATAAGAATAAAAAGACCAAAATAATCACTAAAGTGTTGACTATACATTGTATACATTGAGATTACCACTGATGGTTTTATTTAAAATTTACTAACTTCATACTTTTAAATTTTTTTTTTATTTTGAGAAATAAACCAATATTTTAAAATAAAAATTAGAACAGTGAAAATACACTTAACCATTACTCTAAATGACAAAAACTAACCCACTATAGCCTGTCAACTGACCACTGATTCCTAGTTTTTTTGAAAAATTTTGGAAGCAGAATTTCTGCAAGACTGTTGGGATCTCACTGTTCAGATATAGGATATTTATAATTGATACACTTGGATTATTTCCTAGAAATTTTAGAAATAATTCAGATATCTGAATATGATTTAATGGAATAATAATAAATTGAGTAAAGTTAAAATAATAAAATATAAATTTCTGCTAAATTATATGATGTTCAAATGATAGAGTTTTGTAATTCATTTTATATAAATAATGATTGTAAAAAATCTCTCTATAAAACCACAGAGTGATTTTTATCACAAATTCTTACATTTGATCACCAAAAGTTGAGTCTGATATGGGTGATTACATTAACACTTGCTTATACACAATGTTTTCACAGATTTCTCTTGGTAATTGAGAGGGCCTTTCCCCAGAGACAAAAAATAAATAAATTTTTTATTAAATATTAAAGTATTTTAATATAACTATGTTTATAGTTTCACTGAGATTAGTTTAGTACATAGTCATTTAGTATTTTTAAAGTGTTCCTTAAAGAAATCTATTATATTTTAAGGTATTTTCTCTGGCTAAAATGAATTTTAAAAGCTATACTTAGAAAGGTTGTGAAATTTGCATTATTATACACTAAAAATATAGGTTCTGATTTCATTATGTAATGCTATTAGACTTTTACGAACAGAATTGCCATGTTAGTAGCCAAGTTCCTCTATAACATATTAATTAGAAAAGCCACATAAATTGTACACTTGCAACATGGCACCTTAGAGTTTCTCTTCCAATTCAAATACTGTTACCCAGAGTGTTCCATATAGATTTAAAAACTCATAAATATTTTAAACTCAGCTGGTGGGCCCTGCATCTTCAAATGGTTCCATTCCACATTTATTAAAATTATAGTGAAGGTAATTCACTCAGAGAAGAATAAGAAATAAATAAGGTTAAGACCTCAGAATATGTCAGATACTATGCTAGGAATATTATATACATTACCCATTTTATTCTAGTTATACAGATGACTGAAGTACAGACAACTCACTTAAACATAGGCTATTGTGGAAGAGCTTCAATTGCTGATTAGTTTATTGCTTTCAGTGTTTCTGTTATTAAGAAAAATAATTGTAAAAGTGATGAAATGCTGGGCACTGGGCAATGTGGTTTACACACTTATGTTATTTATTTACTCCAATAACCTCAACAGATAAGCGCTATTATTACCCTCATTTTATAGAGAATAAAACTAAAGCTCAAGAAGGCTACATAAATTTCCCAAGATCACACAGATAGAAAATGGAAGTGTGAGAGCTCCTTTCAATTCTCTCAAGCTAAACATGCAACTTGTGGGTCTACCTCCCTTACAAACGATGGGGTGTAGGGGCTAACTCAAAAGATCCAACTATATGGACCTGAAAAGTATCAAAGAAAAACAGTCCAGTACTTCTTTTAGCTATATGGCCAGAGGAATGCCATTTTCTTCATATTTAATAAGAAAAGGAAGAATTCATTCCTCCAAAGATTGCTGTGGGGTTTAAGTAATGAAAGGTTAAAAATCAGTGGTGGTGCGGATGTGGAAACAGCCGTCACAGATGAGTGAATAAAGACAAATTAAATTTATTAAAAGAGATGCGGATATCCAAGGGGAAGAGCTACACAGCGCTGAGCCAAATAGTATTGGGGCCATGATGGCAGCAAAATATACTTGGGACAGTGAAACAAGAAAGAGCACAGAAGAAGCAACAAGGGAGCCCAGGCTGGGCTGCTGTGGCTCACTGAGGAGTCAGAGAGAGAGAAGGGGCCTTGGAGACAGGTTCAGGGACCTTAGAGATGGTTCGGGGGGGCTGCCTATTGCTCCCCTTTTGCATGTCTCCTGGGGCCTCCTCAGAGGGATGGACATGGCGCTGGCGTGCTCCCCTGGGATGGGGGGGAGCTTGTGCTGGGTCCTTCGTCCTGAGCATATTTCTCTCTTTCTTGCAGATGGGAATCTGAGAGAAGGTCTCAGGGGAGGGTCTCAATAGAATATTCTTCGTCTTTCCAGGTGTTTTCTTTCAGGGTCCTGGTCTCCATTGACTGGTAGGTGCCAGGGCAGGGGGTCATTAGTCAAAGTAGCTGGTCCTGAGGCAGCCAAGCACCACTTGTCTGGTTTCACTGATTATCTCGGCCTGGAGCTGAAATACAACTGAGGCCTGGATGTTATCTTTAGGGAGGAAACGCTCAGGGAGTCTCAATCACCTGGCCTGACCAGCAGTAAACTATGGAAGGATGGATTGCCCTGGGGACAATATTCTTGTTTTCCCAGTTTTCCCCATGGTAGGCACCCGGGGCTTCCTGCCCAGGTGAGTTTCTGTACCTTAGTTTATTTACCTGAGTTTCTATACCTTACCAATCTAACAAGTAAGGAATTCATGTAATGCACTTAGCACACTATCACAGAGGGACCTTTACCCTACTCCTCCCCCAGCAGAGGAGTAATAAAAATGTTTTTCTCATCAAGGTGAAGCATTAAGACAAATTTGTGTCTTAAACTTTGCCACAGATTTTTTCCTAATTAACTAGGCTTAAAGTGAGATAATTGTTTAGGAAGCATAAATGCCCTGGGGACACAACACAAAGAATAATAGCCATAAGATTGTAAGTCATCTCAAAATGATTGAAATAAAAACCTTCTGGCTTTGGAATTTCATTAGAAACTTTACTAAAGCATGCATCTCAAATACTATCTCAACTGCATTTTATAATTTAAAATCTATTTTAATTGAAAGTTGAACTTATTGCTTTATTAATTCATGTGACAATTCTTCATATAAATTGACTATACACAGCAAATGACAGGATTTTAGACAACCACAATTAGTTGAGTTTCTGAGATTTAAAAAAACCCACAAAAACTTAATTATGGTTTTATTTATCCATAGTCCACCATGTTCCAAAAATATTTAATGCTTAAGCCTTCTTATAAACTGTGTAAAACAGAGCAAAATGGCAGAAATGTGTTTATAAAAACAAAAATTTATTTAAAACATTTCAAATAACTACATATTTGATACTATACTTCTTTTGCTAAGGAATTAATTAAAGCGTTACTAGAAACTGCACATTCTGTGCTATGCAACAGTTGTCACAGAATATTTAGTTAGCATATTATTTTGGCTAAGTTAATCTTTATTCTCAAAACAAATAACAAAGCAATACAAAAACTTGTCTGCTTTTTTTATTTGATATACACTATCCATTTTGTATTTTACAGTTCAAATCACACTTCCATGGCAATGGAAAGTTTAATGAAAACTCAATAAACATTGAGTTACTACTAGAACAAGACATTTTGCCAGGTCCTGAGAGGGATAGGAGTATAAATAAGATTTGGTTTGTGACTTCTAAGATTTTACCATATTATTGGTCTGTAATGCAGGTTATATGATGCAATGAAATGATAAAATGGAAAATTAGATTGAAAGGGATAGTAGGGCCATATCATGACAATTCTTACATTTTGTGATTAAGATTTTGGATTTATCTATACCATCAGAAGATTTAGCATCAGACAGGCCAGACTTGAATTTATATACTTCCATGGGGTTAATAGTGAAGTATTGATAAAGTCACTGAAAGATACTCTCGACAATAAGTCAACCTAAGCCTTAGCTCAAAATGGAGACAATACTGACTTTATGTTTTTTCCAGGTATTGTTCTTCTATTTTCTTTTGGAAATTTACACATTCCTATCATGTGGGATCCCTTCACCTGTTCACCATATTAACTCCTACTCTTAGGTGTCAAGGAAAACTGTATATTCAGGAAATTTTATGCACAACATTACATTTATGACAGATCAGTTTCCCTTTTAAAGTTTTCCAGCACCTTATACTTTTCCTTACTTGAAATTATGTTCCTGTAATTTATTATATAGCAGAAACTGTAATCAGCAGAGGGGCTAAGGCAACTTTCATTTGTCTTACCATTCATTTCTAGTGCTTTTGCCATGATATCACCTACAGATGATAATTTTCAACAACCGCAAATTAAGTAAGCAAATCTCCTAATCTCTGGCATGTGAGATTTCTTTGTTCAGATTTAAAATATAGCTTTTGAATTATTTTTATACAGTATTCAAAATGACAACAATTTTTTTTAAACTGAGCAAACCACCAATTTTTTTTTTTCTTCTGTAGATTGTTAGAGAACATTTTTGTTCCATTTGGATAACGTGTAAAGAAAGCATGCCAAAAGAAACTTAACCAGTATTAGAATTTAATCCTGAATCCACACATTTTGGAAAAAATCAGCAAAGAAATAAACAAAATAACACTTGGAAAACGTTCAAAATGTTTTGAGGAGGAAGTGAGGTGATGAAATGAGAAAACTCATAGTTCAACTCATATTTCCTATGATTAGCAATCATGAAGTCTGCTACAAAATGTTCATGATTCAAACAAGCTTCCCCCTTGTTTTTAAGTGAACTAAATTGAATATTGGTCAAAGGGATGAAAAAAAAAACACACTGATCAGTCTTTCTATACTAGGCCACCCTATCAATATTGGGTGTCCTTGAAAAACACTGCTTTTGAAAGTACCCAATAGGAATCGCTTAAAATCAAGAAATCTGATTTGTCGTGCATAAGTAAACTTTAATTATAAAATTAACCCCACAAATATGTAATCATTATGCTACTATAAAAAAGATCAATCAAATTATCTGTAGAACTCATTTTATTCATATGTCCATGCAGAAAAAATAACCAAAGATGGAGTGTTCTTGAATTTACTGTGGAATATTTTACATGAAAGCTATTTTTTATAAAAAGTTGTTTTGACAGATGACAGAGAAGTTGAATGTTACAGTGATTTTAATGTGACGATGTGACTGTTTAATTGCTTTTAAATCACTGCAAAATGATTCTGGTTTGGCTAATTTATAACCAACTACTTTTTGCCTACTCAGGTTGTCACCTGATACCTTGCAGCCTCAATGAACTTGGCTTGCTCCTCTGTGTTATCATCACATTCTGTGGCCTGGGTTTTCGCCTCAGTTTTCTCATTTCCCTCCAACTTGCTGATTATAAATGTACACAAATAATCCATTCTACAGGAATTTTCAGCTGAGGATAAAGAATAAGATGTGAATAAACAAAGAGAAGCTGGCCCCAAACCTGCCTCTTTCCTACACCCCTTCTCTGATTCTATTTTTAATGTTCTTTTGTGGAACTCTTCTAGACTTTTTCTTATAATCATCTATAACCAATCCTGGCAAGGTTAGATACCAGATCAGCTTACTTATACTTTGGACTGCTATTTTCCCATTTGCTTTCCTGTCTCTTCATGAGCCAGCTTGAAATGTGTTTTCACCAAGTAAGAAGAGCCCTAAAATCACAATGTAGATCCATTTCAGTTTGCTTCCACTAGTCTGGTTCTTGTCCTTAATCTAGATGAAGAAGCACTACTCCTTTACGTCAAAAATTACTTCCCTGAATTTTGGATAACTTACCTTAGACTTAAAATCAGTTCCTCTCCACCCCTGCCCCCATTTTGTAAATCTCTCTAAATAGCAATATTTTCTGAAAATCT
The DNA here is from genome assembly GCF_964146895.1 of Miniopterus schreibersii. Classification (NCBI taxonomy): domain Eukaryota; kingdom Metazoa; phylum Chordata; class Mammalia; order Chiroptera; family Miniopteridae; genus Miniopterus; species Miniopterus schreibersii. The sequence continues at coordinate 117,467,362 of NC_138102.1, forward strand.
CTATTAACCTAAACTATTGCCTCTGGACTATTAATTCACTGTAGCTCAATGACATACAATGTGCAATCTGATAGATTTCAGGGTTCACATGTCAAATCTATCACTTATTCCTTTTTACTGTAACAACTTGATTGAGATATAATTCAAAAACCATAAAATTCACCCATTTAACATACAATTGCATGGCTTTAGTGTTGTCAGAATTGTGCAATCATTACCACTAAAATTTAGAGCATTTTTATTACTAAAAAGGAAACCCCAATCTTACCATGTCCCGTTCCTTATCCTCCTAGCCATAGCAACCACTAATCTACATTACAATAGATTTTGTAATCTACATATTCCAATAGATTTGCCTATTCTGGGGGTTTATCTTGCTTTTTTTCAAGGAACAAAGCACCACAGCAATTTATCTGCAGCAGTATCTATCTTTCTATATCCTTCCTTTGTACAAAGGTGGAGCCCTCCACTGTGTGGAAGAACCCTGGCTAATTCAACCAGTCCCTACTGATGGACATTTGCCGTTTCTACTCTTTTGCTCTTACAAAGAGTTCCACTGAATAGCCTCGTGCATGCATCATTTGGTCTTTTTACCGCTGAATCTATGTAATCTGCTCTTAGAAGGGGGACGCTGAGTCATAGGGAAAATGCACAGGTAATTTTGCTAGCTAATCCCAAATTGGGCCTATACTGTTACGCATTTCCGTCAGCAATGTATTCCCCACAGCCTTCCCAGTAAGACATGTATTTTCTCTCTCTATGGATTTGCCTAGTCTGGCTATTTCATATGTATGGTTTTATACAATTTCTGACCTTTTCATGACTGGCTTTTTTCACATAAATTTTGAGGTTCATCTACAATTGTAGCATGTGTCAGTACTTTATTTATTTTATTGACCAAATAAAAATCTAATGAATGTGTATACCACATTTTATTTATCCATTCATCTCTTGATGAACATTTGGGTTGTTTCCATCTTTTGACTATTATGAATAGTGCTGTTATGAACATTCTTGTACAAGTATTTGTTTTAGTATCCTTTGAATTCTTTTGGAGCTGTACCTAGGAGTGGAATTACTGGGTCATATAACAATTCTATCTAACTTATTGAGGAATTGCCAAAGTGCTTTCACAGTACTGCAGGATTTTATATTCCCACCAGAAATGGATGAAGGTTCCAAATTACCCACATCCTCACCAGCACTTGCTATTTTCCTCCTCCTAAAATACATGAAGATTAGAAGGCAAGAAATAAAATTCTCTATTTGCAGAGGACAAGATTCTTCATATAGATAATCCTAAGGAAGCTGCAAAAATGACTAAAACTGATTAATAAATTTAGCAAGATCACATGATAGTCGGTTAACTTACAATAATCTATTTTTATACTCTAGCATCACCATATTGGAAGTTGTATTTTTAAAAGTGCACTTATAATAGCATCAGACATAAAAGAAATTCTTTGAAATATGTTTAACAAAAGTCATGAAAGGCCCCTAAAAGGGGACATGTGGGGCTTTAAAGTTAGCTGGAGAGAGACTACATGTGTTCATTTTATCATTACTTTTAAAACTGTGCATAGATGTGATAAATATGTTTCAGAGGAAGAATAAAATATTTAGAGGACCTTCCTAGCATATAGTGTTATTATTCCCTCTAGGTAAAATGAGTTTGTGTTAGTATTTTAGTAAGCTCACAAGCATGTGCCTATATTGTAACAAAGTTACTTAAATCTACAACCTTCCACATTCAAATATAATCTTTTCTCTTGTAAATAAGTTAGATCATGTCACATCACTTTGTTCCTCAAAATCTTCTAATGGAATTACATTTAATTTATATTAAAATCTAAACTTTAATATGGCCATGATCTGCTCCATGCTTGCATGATGTGGTCCAGGCCATTGTTTCCCTCCATAAGTTCCTCTGCTCATTCTGGCTTTATTTGCTGTTTCTTGAAAATAACAAGTATGTTTCCATTTATGCCTCCCCCCCACCCTGTTTTTTTGAACTGGAAATCTTTTTCCATAGGTTGTCACCCACTTTCTGGTCTCTGCTCAAACATTACTCCCTCAGAGATACCTGCCTTGATCACTCTCTTAAAATAGCATTTTTTTTCAATCTCCATTATCTAAACTCAATCTTTTCTATAAAATTATGACCCTGATAAGAAATAATATATAGAATATATTACATATTACATGTTATGTATAATATGTGATATATTATATATTTTAAATTATATGTATCCCCAAATAAAATATAAGCTAAATTCCACTAAGTTCTATAGGAATCCATATATTTTTTCATTTGTTGCCATAGTTTTAGTGCCTAAGATTGCTCCAGTTACATGGTTTGCTATCAATAGTCATTGAAAGAATGAGGTAATTAAAGACAGTTTGCATCTCATTGCACAGACTCTGCAGTTAGTTTTTTTTTTTTTTTAAGATTAAATCCATTAATCTCAGATCAATTTTAAAGTATAGAAGATTAACACTCAGCGCTGTGAAAAGTCCTGCATCCTATGCTTCATGTTGCCAGATTAGTCCATTCTCACAGGATCTCTCAGTAGGTTCACCCTTGTGCACACACGCGCACACACACATGCGCGATTTTTCACAAACTATCATTAGAGTTTTACAATGCGCTTTAACAATAGCAAACACCACTTTTCCCAAGGGAAATGTAATTTCTTTATAAATATTAGAAGTTATTTCTGGCCAGATTCATTCTAGAAATTACATGATGTGTGACTTAAAAATATTCCCTTTGCTATGGGTATAGTGTGATTACATGAGAGTGCCAGTGGTCATCATAATAACATATCTAACTCACTCTATTTTCCTGAGTAGTTTTATAATTCAGTTAGCTTTTATTGCATTTCATCACAGTTTTGTATTACTGCATAAATTCCTTAAGGCATTTCACACATTAATAGTTATTTCATCCCAAATTTTAATCTTGAATATCACTTTATTTGGGTTCCCTTGAAAATGGAATCCATCTGTATGCTGAGATGACTTTGACAGAAAACAAGTGGTTGCCAAACATTCTGTAGAATTATACTCAGTGCCAATTTGGTTTTGGCAAATATTAATGGAAAATAAAGCACTAATGAACCTTTTGCCTAGAATAATATTTGATGTTTATATAGTTTCTCTCATCAAAAGACATCAAACATACGACAAGTGAAAATCTTGTTAACCTTCATAAAATCCCTGTGAGAAAAGTAGAGGTCATGTATTTCTACTCCAATTTCATGCAAGTTCCAGTCTACCTTTCTGGGGACAGAGGTAAAGACTTTAAATAATGACACACAAAGGAAGCTCTCTCTTATCCACAGAAAATTATTTAAACCAGATTTGTTCAAACATTGGATTCAAATTAAATTTTGATAGGGTTCTTTAGAGCATTTCACACATGAAGACAGATGTTAATGATTATATAAGCCTTTGAAATGTATTGCAAATTGATTAAATCTAATATTGGTCAGGAAGTATTTTGTTACACATTTTACAGTCACGTATACTGTAGTTCCTTGACTATATCTTAAATCTTTTATTTTCACAAATAGAAATTTTATTATTTCATTCATTGTTTTAAAAATTCATAAATAAAAATTTTTAGTCAAAAATTAATCTTCGAACTTGGATTCCTCTGCCCTGTTGCCTTCTTCGTTGCTAATAACTGGCTTCCTCTCCTGCCCCCAGCATGTCCTCTACATTACAGTGATTCTCAGTGTGTGGTCCACAGACCAGCAACATCAGTATTAACTGGGCACTTGCTACAAAAGCAAAATTCCAGGCCCCATAGTGAATTAGAATCTCTGGGAGGTAAGCTCAGCAATCGGTGGTTTGGATTGTGATTCTGATCCCTGCAAATGTTTGAGAATCATTGCTTTATATAATTTTTCTTACCAAACCCATGAGACTGTTAGACTAGAAGCATAGATTCATATTTTTCAAAATATATAGTGTATACAACATTCTATCTCTCTGTTGCAGTGCTTAATGCAGCTAGTTTTCTTATTTCCGAAATTTGTCTCCGTATTGCTTAATTACCTAATTGACATTTTTCAAGTGATTATGCAACCTGACTTGGGAACCAGCATGAAAAATAGGACAAATTAAATTATTCCATATCTTAAATTAATATCTAAGTATACAATATTGATCTTAGAATGTATGTAACCATATTAAATTTATAGTTTTATTTTTAATCATTGCTGAAATATGGTAAAAGGAAACAAATAGAATGTAGAAAGATTATAATAGAGGGTAATATGGTGCAATAGCTGGCTGGTGATGTCAGGATAACTTCTTTATGGAGAAGAATGGAAAAAAGAAGAAACCAGGCATGGATAGGATAGGTGGTTTTTTGGTTTTTGTTTTGTTTTGTTTTTTCAAATTTATGTATCTATTTTTCTGAACCATTTGAGAAGAGTTATATACTCATGCCTCTTTATCTGATTATGCTTCATAAGAACAAGAATATTCTCACATATTCCCACGGCATAGATATCAAATACATAATACCTTAATATACAAACCACATTCCAGTTATGTCAGTTATCCTAATAATATCCTTCACAATTTCCTCCCAATACAATACCACCTGGAATCACTTGTTAGTTGTGATATTTCTTTAGTTGTCTTTCTTTGTCTTTGTGTCATTATATATTTTGAAGTCAACAGGCCAGTAGTTTTAAGAATGTCTCTCTTTTTTTCTTTTTATTGAATTTATTGGGTTGACACTGGTGAACAAAATTATACAGGTTCCAGGTGCACAATTCCACAGCACATCATCTGTACACTGTATTATGTGTACATCACTCCAAGTCAAGTCTCCTTCCATCACCATTTATCCCTCCATACCCTCCTCCACTCCCCTCCAACCCTTCCCAAACCTGCAATCACCATACTGTTTTCCATGTCCATGATTTTTTTTCTTTTTCTTTTTTTCTTTTTTGCTCAATCCTACCTCCCATCCACTACCAGATGGTTGATGCAGAAACTGTGCTAAAGTTCAGGTGCATATAGTGTATAAATGACTTGAAAGAAGCCAATGGGTGTTCAGCACAGCAGACAAATGGGACAGATGAGAAAGATGAGAGAACAGGTATGTAGGAGCCAGATCTGGTTCTTTTCATTTAGAATAAAACATATGAAATTCAGAAATGTTACATGGACTGATAGTTTATTCTTCCTATTATTTAACTGTAGTCCATTGTATCAATGTGGTGCAGTTTATTTTAGTAAGGCCTAAAAGTCCAAAGTAAGGAGTTTGGATTTTATTGTAATAGATGAAAAAGTCTTTGTGGGTGATAAGTACTGGAATGACATAATATACTGCTGTCTGTAATACATAAAAATGTTTGCTTGCATCATTATTAATATAATTTTGAATGTTCTTTAATGTAATATGGCATAAAAAAAACAATTTTGTTTAATAAAATACAAAATGAACTAACATTTCAATCACATCACATAATTACCATATCTCTTTGGTGTTGAGAACATTTAAAATCTACTCTCTTGCCTGGCCGGCGTGTCTCAGTGGTTGAGCGTCGACCTATGAACCAGGAGGTCACAGGTTCGATTCCCGGTCGGGGCACATGCCTGGGTTGCAGGCTCGATCCCCAGTTGGGGGCATGCAGGAGGCAGCTGATCAATGACTCATCACTGATGTTTCTCTCTCTCTCTCTCCCTCTCTGTTCCTCTCTCTAAATTCAATAAAAAAAATTTTTAAAAAATAAATAAAATCTACTCTTTTAGTAACTTTGAAGAGTACAATATAGTACTGGTGACTATAATCACAATGCTGTGCTTTAGATCCCAGAACTTCTAACTAGAAATCTGCACCCTTCATGTTGTAATATATAAGTGTAACAAATATATCAGTGTATCAAATGTTAATTATATATTAATAAAGCTGAAAAATACAAAATGAATTTCACATTAGTATTCAAAGTATGTATCATATCTTTGAATGGGTTATGTTTTTCTATATTTAAAAAACAATCTTTTAGTTAAAGAGTTAAACATGAAAAATAAAACTTAAATTAAAAAAAATTAATTTAATTCCTTAAGATAAAAAAATATTTTTTCCCCTTAAATTTTACTTATCTTTATTGTTGAAAATACTACAGATGTCCCCTTTTTACCCCTATTGGTTCCCTCCACCTCACATTCATCCCACCCCCAGGCCTTCCCCAGACCAATGTCTATGTCCATGGGTTTTACTTATAAGCACATAAGTTTTTTGATTAATCTTTCCACACCCACTACCCCTCCCCACCTTCACTCTGAGATCCCCCAGTCTGTTCCATGCATCTATGTCTCTGGATACACTTTGTTCATCAGTATATTTTGTTTATTACATTCCACATATAAGTGAGATCATGTGATACTTATATTTCTCTGACTGACTTATTCCACTTAGCATAATACTCTCCAGTTCCCTCTATGCTGTCTCAAACCATAAGAGATCCTCTTCTTTACAGCTGCATAGTAATCCATGGTGTAAATGTGCCACAGTTTTTTATCCACTCATCTACTGATGGGCACTTGAGCTGTTTCCAGGTCTTAACTATTGTAAATTGTGCTGCTATGAACATAGGGGTGCATAAGTTCTTTGTGATTGGTGTCTTGGGTTCCTTAGAATATATTCTTAGAAGTGGGATCACTGGGTCAAATGGCAGGTCAATTTTTACCCTTTTGAGGAAATTCCATACTGCTTTCCATGGTGGCTGCACCAGTCTGCATTCCCACCAGCAGTTTTCTAGGGTGCCCTTTTCTCCACATCCTCACCAGCACTTGTCATTCCTTTATTTGTTGATGGTAGCCATTCTGACAGGTGTGAAGTGATACCTCACTGTGGTTTTAATTTGCATCTCTCTGGTGATTAATACCTGAGCATATTTTCATATGTCTCTTAGCCATCTGTATGTCCTCTTTGGAGAAGTGTCTATTAAGATCCTTTGTCCATTTTTTAATTGGATTGTTTGTCTTCCCTTTGTTAGGTTGTATGATTTCCTTATATATTTTGGATATTAACCCTTTTTCAGATATGTGATTGGCAAATATGTTCTCCCATTCAGTGGGCTCCCTTTTTGTATGTTGATGGTTTCTTTTGCTGTGCAGAAGCTTTTATTTTGATTCAGTCCCATTTGTTTATTTTCTCCTTAGTTTCTCTTGCCCTAGGAGATGTATCAGCAAACATATTGCTATGAGAGATGTCTGAGATTTTGCTGCCTATGTTTTCCTCTAGGATTTTTATGTTTTCATGTCTTACATTTAAGTCTTTTATCCATTCTGAGTTTACTTTTGTGTATGGTGTAAGTTGGTGGTTCAGTTTCATTTTTTTGCATGTAGCTGTCCAATTTTCCCAACACCATTTATTGAAGAGACTGTCTTTACTGCATGTTCCTGTCTCCTTTGTCAAATATTAATTGAGCATTATGGCATGGGTCAATTTCTGGGTTCTCTGTTCCGTTCCACTGATCTAGATGTCTTATCTTGTGCCAGTACTAGGCTGTTTTGATTACAGTGTCTTTGTAGTAAAACTTGATATCTGGTATTGTGATCCCTCCAACTTTATTATTCTTTCTCAAGATTCCTGTGTCTAGTCCAGGTGTTTTTGGTTCCCTTAAATTTTTTAAGTATTTGTTCTAGATCTGTGAAATGTGCTTTTGGTATTTTAATAGGGATTGCATTGAATGTATAGATTGCTTTGGGTAGTATGGACATTTTAATTATGTTAATTTTTCCAATCCATGAACATGGTATATTTTTCCATTTGTTTATATCTTCCTCTGTTTCTTTTTTCAGTGTCCTGTAGTTTTCCAAGTAAAGGTCTTTTACATCATTGGTTAAGTTTTCCTAGATATCTTATTTTTTTACTTGCAATGGTAAATGGGATTGTTTTGTTTTTATAGTTTCTGTTTCTTAGAGTTCATTATTGGTGTATAAAAATGACATTGATTTCTGGGTGTTAATTTTTTATCCTGCTACCTTGCTAAATTCATTTATTAAATCTAGTAGTTTTTTGGGGAAGTCTTTAGGATTCTCTATGTATAATATAATGTTATCTGCAAATAATGACAGTTTTACTTCCTCCTGTCCAATTAGAATGCTTTTTATGTTTTCTTCTTGACTGATGACTGTGGCCAGGATTTCCAGTACTATGTGGAATAAGAATGGTGTAAGTGGACACCCCTGCCTTGTTCCTGTTCTTAGGGAAAATGGTTTTAGATTGTGCCCATTGAGCATGATGTTGGCTATAGCTTTGTCATATATGGCCTTTATTATGTTGAGGTTTGGTCCTCTATTCCCACTTTGCTGAGAGTTTTTATCAAAAATGGGGGTTGGGTTTTATCAAATGCTTTTTCTGCATTTATTGATATGATCATGTGATTTGTCTTTCAATTTGTTTATGTGATGTATCACGTTTACTGATTTGTGAATATTGTACCAGTCTTGCATTCCTGGAATAAATGCCACTTGGTCATGGTGTATGATCCTTTTAATACATTGCTGGACCCAATTTGCTAATATTTTGTTGAGGATTTTAGCATCTATGTTCATCAGGACTATAATTCTTTCCTTATGCCTTTATCTGGTTTTGAATTTGACTAATGCTGGCCTTGTAAAATGTGCTTGGAAGTGTTCCTTACTCTTGGATTTTTTTGAAATGGTTTGAAGAGGGTAGGTGTTAATTCTTCTTTGAATGTTTGGTAAAACTCCCCTGTGAAGCCATCTGGGCCAGGGCTTTTGTGTGCTGGGAGCCTTTTGATTACTGCTTCAACTTCATGAGCAGCTACCAGCCTATTCAGGTTTTCTGACTCTTCCTGATTGCATTTTGGAAGGTTGTATTTTTCTAGGAATTTGTCCATTTCATCCGGGTTGTCCAGCTTGGTGGTGTATAGTTGTTCAAAGTATTTTCTTAAAATCCTTTGTATTTCTGTTGGGTCAGTTGTTATTTCACCTCTTTTGTCTCTGATTTTGTTTATTTGGGTCCTCTCTCTTTGTTGCTTGATGAGTCTGGCTAAAGGTTCATCAATCTTGTTTATGTTTTCAGAGAATCAGCTCTTGGTTTCATTGATCTTTTGTATTGTGTTTTTAGTCTCTATGTCATTTATTTCTGCTCTGATCTTTATTATTTCTTTCCTTCTACTTACTCTGGGCTTTTCTTGTTGTTCTTTTTCTAAGTTTTTAAGTTGTAGGGTTAGAAAGCCTATTAGAAGTTTTTCTTGTTTTTTGAGGTAGGCTTGTAGTGCTATGAACTTCCCTCTCAGGACTGCTTTCATTGTGTCCCATAGATTTGGAATTATTGTCTGTCCATTTTCATTTGTTTCCAGGAAGTTTTTGATTTTTCTTGATCTTTTTTGCAACCCATTCATTGTTTAAAAACATGCTTTTTTGCCTCCAAGTGTTTGAATGTTTTTAGTGTTTTTATTGTAGTTGATTTCTAATTTCATGCCACTGTGGTCCAAGAAGGTGTTTGATATGATTTCAATCTTCTTGAACTTGTAGAGACTTGTTTTGTATCCTAACATGTGGTCTATCTTTGAGAATGTCCTGTTTGTCCTTGAGAAGAATGTATATTCTGCAGCTTTGGGGTAGAATGTTCTATAAATGTTGATTAAATCCATCCTTTAGGGTCACTGTTTCCTTGTTGATTTTTTGTCTGGAAGACCTATCCAGTGAAGTCATTGAGGTGTTAAAGCCTGCTAGTATGACTGTATTGCTGTCAATCTCTTCATTAAATTCCTCTAGTACTTTTTAAAATAAATCTAGGTGCTCCTATATTGGGTGCATATATATTTATCAAGGTTATTTCCTCTTGTTGGATTGGTCCCTTTAGTATTATATAATGACCTTTCTTGTCTCTGGTTATGATCTTCATTTTGAAGTCTATTTTGTCCTATATGAGAATTGCTACCCCAGCTTTGTTTTCATTTCCATTTGCATGGAAAAATTTTTTCCATCCCTTCACTCTCATCCTGTGTGAGTCTTTTGTTCTGAGGTGGTTCTCTTGTAGACAGTATATATTTGGGTCATGTTTTCTTATCCATTCAGCCACCCTATATCTTTTTATTGGGGCATTTAATCCATTTACATTTAAGGTTATTATTGAAAGATACTTATCTACTGCCATTTTATTTCTTTATGCCTATGTTTCTCATTCCCTCTACTTCTACTTCTAATTACAGCAGTTTCCTTTAATACTTCCTGTAATGCTTGTTTTGTTGTGATCAACTGCTTTAGCATTTTTTTATTTGAGAAGTTCATCATTTCACCATCCACCCTGATTGATAATCTTGCTGGATACAGTGGTCTTGGTTTCAGATCCTTGTTTTGCATTACCTTGAATACTTCATGCCATTTCCTTCTGGCCTGTAGAGTTTCTGATAAGAATTAACCCCACAGCCTTATGGGGGCTCCTTTGTAGGTAACAGATTCCTTTTCTCTAGCTTCCTTTAAGATTCTCTTTTTGTTTTGAATTCTTGGCATTTTAATTATGATGTGTCTGGGTGTGGGCCTCTTTGGATTCTTCTTGCTTGGGACTCTCTGTGCCTCCTGAACTTGTGTGAATTTTTCCTTGACCAGGTTAGGAAAGTTCTCTGCCATTATTTCTTCAAACAGGTTCTCTAATCCTTGCTTACTTTCGACCTCCTCTGGCGCTCTTATAATGTGAATATTGTTACGTTCCATGTTGTCCCAGAGCTCCCTTATACTGTCCTCCTGTTTTTTAATTGCTTTTTTTCTGTTTGGATCTCTGATTGATTTTTTTCTACCATCTCTCATTCCCTGATCAGATCCTCAGCTTCCTTTAATCTGCTGTTTATTCCTTCCAATGTATTCTTTATTTCTGCTATATCATTTTTTATTTTTTTTTAAACATATCTTTATTGATTTCAGAGAGAGCAAAGGAGGGGGAGAGAGAGAGATAGAAACATCAATGATGAGAGTCATTGATTGGCTGCCTACCCCACAACCCAGGCATGTGCCCTGGCCAGGAATTGAACCCCAATCTCCTGGATCCTAGGTCGATGCTCAACCGCTGAGCCACGCCCGGCCAGGCTACTATATCATTCTTAATTTTGTTTATAGTTTCCATATCTTTTTTCATGTTATTGAGCATCCTTGCAATCAGTATTCTAAACTCTATTTCTGGTAGATTGCTTATCTCTATTTCATTAGGTCTTTTTTTGGAGACTTCTCTTGTTCTTTCAATTGGGGCTTGTTTTTTGGTCTCCCCATTTTGACTACCTTTTTATGTTTATTTCTAAGTATTAGGTAGATCTTCTAGGACTCTCATTCTTTTTGGAAGATCTCTGGTGCAGGCCAATGTTAGGCACAGTTTATGAATGGCCCTAAGTACCCTGTTTGAAGCTATCAACAACCCTAGGCTTGAGATCTCCTCTCCTGGGGCTGAGTGCATTTGCATAGGACCAAGATGCACACCAAATTCTGCTTTTCCAAGGACAGGATCCTGAAGCAGATCAGGCAAACACTCAAAGTACTCTGAGATCTGCCGCTGCCTGCAGGCTGATTAATCTGATTCTCTTAATGAGCCTCAGGCTGTAGAATCTCCAAAGGGTGGGGCAGCTGGGTATTATCAGTTTCTTAACAAGCCTCAGGCTGTAGAAACCCCTCTGAGTAAGGTGAGAGGTTTTCCAGCAGGGTGGGGCAATTGCTTCCCCCCCTTACACAGAAGCCAAAAATTGTCTGCCCCAGAAAGATGTCCTCCACAGTCTGGGGGAATGACCTGGCACAGGAATCCAGATGGGCAAGCCCACACCCTAGACCCTCCCCTCACAGCTCCAGTCCACTCTGCCCTCCCCCTCCACAGGAGCACAAAGTGAGTGGCTGCACACGAAATGTTGTGCATTGGCTTTTTAAGAGGGTGCCTGCAGTTCCAGCTGTCTCTCCCTGGCAGGCAGAAACCAAGCTGCTTTTCACAGCCAGGTGTTATATGGGCACCTTTCTCAGGTCTGGTGCTTATGGCTTGGAAGCCCAGACTGGGGTTTAGGCCGCAGAATCCACAGTGGGAACCTCCTACAGCTGAGATATCCCTCCAGACCTTCAACTTCTCCCTGGGGAGCCCAGCCAGTCCTCTTGAGTTCACACTTCCTACCAGCCTCTATGCAGTCTCCACTTTTCCTCCTTGGTTATGAGGGTGCTCTCCAGCTAGTCTTCAGTTGGTTTTCAGGAAGTTTTCTCTATCTTTTAGTTATAAATCCAGATTGGTCCCGGGAGAGTGTCAGTGTAGCTTACATTCAATCTTCCACTATCTTGTATCTCTCTCAAAAATGTATTTTTTAATAAAGAAAAAATGCAAAAGTAAAAATAAATAAATTTTACCATGACTCAAGAAATATTTAAATACTCAAATGAAAAATACCTGGAATATATAATAGGTAATAACATTACAGTTTGAAATGGAAAAAAAAAAAAAAGCTTTGAAGCAGATAGTTCTGACTTCTGTCTGAGCAGCATTATTTACATAATAGAATATTTGGAAGTTATTTAGTTTCAATGGGCATCAGTTTCCTCACCTGTTGAAGACAGAATATAATATATTTGGCAGGTTTGCATTGAAGATTAAAAGTGACAGTATAGTTGTCCCCCTTTACATTAGAAGACACCATGGATAGTAACAAATCTTATACTGTACATACTATTATTTTTCTATACTATATACCTGTGATAAGGTTTAATTTATAAATTAGGCACAGTAAGAGATTAAAAACAATATTAATAAAATATAACTATTATAGAAATTTACTGTAATAAAAGCTATGTCAATATGTTCTCTCTCTCTCAAAATACCTTATTGTACTTTACTTACTTTTCACTAAAAGAAAGCATTTCATGGGTTCTCTTTGGCATAACTGAATCATGCACTTTGGGGACATTACTAAGTAAAATAAGGGTTACTTGAATACAAGCACTGCAATAAAGTGATAGTCAATTTGATAACCTAGACTGCTCTTAGTGAAAATGCTGGACAAAGGAATGATTTACATCCCAGAAGAGAGTGAGTGGATAATGCAAAACTTCATCATCTTACTCAGAGGGCATTTAGTTTAAAACTTGAGGGTTAGACCTGGCTTAGTTGGTTGGAGCAACATCCCATATATCAAAATGTTGTGAGTTCTATTCCTGGTCAGGGCACAAAACTAGGGTTCAATCCTAGTTTGGAGTGCATAAAGGAGGCAACTGATGGATGTTCCTCTCTCACATCAATGTTTCTCTTTCTCTCTCTCTCCTTTCCTCTAAAATCAATAAAAACATATCCTCAGGGGGTAAGGATTAAAAAATAAATAAATAAATAAAATAAAACTTGTGAATTATTTTTTTCTAGAATTTTCCATTAATATTTTCAGACCACTATTGACCACAGTTAACTGAAACCATGAAAAGTAAAAACAAATGTAAGAGCTCTGGCCAGTTTTGCTCAGTGGTCAGAGTGTCCACCTGTGGACAGAAGGGTCCTAGGTCCAATTCCGGCCAAGGGCATGTACCTTAGTTGCAGGCTTGACCCCTGGCCCCTGTGGAAGGCAACCAGTCCATGTGCCTCTCACACCAATGTTTTTTTCTGTCTCTTTCACTCTCTTGTTCTTCCTCTTTCTCTCTCTCCCTTCCACTCTGAACAGCAATGGAAAAAATATCCTTGAGTGAGGATAACTAACTAAATAAAAAATAATAAATCACATATAAGAGGGTGGCTATGTTCAAGTAAAACAGTTTAATAGATAACAAGCACCTCCAAACTAGCTATTAAGGTTCTCAATAGAGTATCTCAATGCTGCCAATATATGTGAGTGTTTACATGTAGCTATTTTCCTATACAACAGCAATAACCAATAAAAAATACAGTGGAAAGCTAAGCTAAGATAAGAAGGAAAGCTATCTTTTAATAAGAATATGAAAGTATAAACTGTGAAGTAATCAGAACATCTAAAATGTAGAAGAAAATATATGACTACATATTTTAAGTATGTATTATATCTTTGAATGATTTATGGAAGAACAGACATAGTTAAAATGGCCATGTTTCCCCAAGCAATATACAGATGTCATGCAATCCCCATCAAAATCTCAATGTTATTTTTTAAAGAAATAAAACAAAAAATCATCAGATTTGTATGGAAACACAAAAAACCCCAAATAGCTAAAGCAATCCTGAGAAAAAAGAGCAAAGCTGATGTATCACACTACCTGACTTCAAATTATACTGCAGAGCTACAATAATCAAAACAGCAAGGTATTGGCAGAAAAATAGACACCCAGACCAATGGAACAGAATTGAGAGCCCAGAAATAAAACCATTTGTATATGGGCAAATAATTTTTGACAAAGGAGACAAAAACATACAATGTTGAAAAGAAAGCCTCTGGGAAAATTTGAAAGCCACATACAAAAGAATGAAACTAGATTACAGTTTGTCCTCATGTATAAAAATTAATTCAACATGGATCAAACACCTAAATATAAGATCTAAAACATTAGGATACATAGAAGAAAACATAGGTAATAAATTTATGGCCATTGGTTGTAGAACATTTTATGAATTGACACCAAAGGCAAGGAAAGTAACGGCAAAAATAAATGAATGGGACTATATCAAACTAAAAAGCTCTGCACTTCGAAAGAAGCTGAGAACAAAACAAAACCACAACTGACCAAATGAGAGATAATATTTTTAAACAACATCTCTGATAAAGGGTTAATATCCAAAATATATAAAGAACCTGTATAACTCAACACCAAACAAGCAAACAATCCAATTAAGAAATGGACAGAGGACCTGGACAGACACCTCCCCCAAGATGTATAAATGGCCAACTTATATATGTAAAAAAATGTTCAACTTCAAGCTATTAGGGCAATGCAAATCAAAACTACAACGATATACCACCTCACACCTGTTAGAATGCTATTATCAACAAGACAGGTAATAGGTGTTGGAAGTTATAGAGAAAAAGGAACTCTGCTGATGGGAATGTAAGCTGATGCAGCCACTATGGAAAGCAGTCTGGCGGTTCTTCAAAATATTAAGAATAGAGTTACCATGTGACTCGCCCTCTTCTGTGTACCTACTAGAAAAGCTCTAAAACACTTATTTGCAAAGACACATGCCCCCCTATGTTCATCCAGCATTATTCACGATGGCCAAAACATGGAGACAACCAAAGTGTCCTGCGACAGAGGACTGGATAAAGAAGCTGTGGCACATGTACACAATGGAACACTACTCAGCCATAAGGAAAAATGAATATTGCCATATGCAATAACATGGATGAACCTTGAGGATATTATGTTAAGCTAAATCAGTCAGGAAAAGCTAAGAACCATTTGATTCACTCATATGTGTGATATAAAACTGAAACTCAGTATGGAGGTTAGCAGAGGGAAGGGGATGGGGCAGTGGTAAATGGTAAAGGGGGCCAAATATATTGTGATGGAAGATGGTCTGACTTCCGGTGGTATGCACACAATGCAATTGACAGGTCATTTATCACAGAAATGTACACTTGAAACCTGTATGATCTTATTAACCAATGTCTCCCCAATAAGTTTAAATTTATTTATGTAAGTTAAGATTTCTTTTCTTATTTCTTCAATTCTAGTCTAGAAATATAGAATTTTGGAAGAGCTAAAGAATTCCTGAGGTGTGAATTTTTTATTTGAAACAAAGCCTGAATCTAGAAGCAGATTTTAGGTGTGTTTTTTTTTTTGGGGGGGGGGACTATAAACAATCACTTTTTTCCACAAATCTCTTAGGATATTCTCTTTTACACTTCTTTGACTTTCAGTGATATAACATCTGAATAAACATCCACATAAGCTTTACAATAAGCATGCTTAGTCCATTAGCATACCTTTAAAAGTACTAACTGCTGGTGCTTATTATTGATTGCTCTAGGTTCCCTAGTAAACAAGGAAATGGATGACTTGTTCATAGAAAGCAAGTTCCAATTCTCTCTCAGTAGTCAGAGCATAGTTTGGAGCAAAATATTCTGAGAAAAATAATATGGCAGAAATAAGCAGGCCAAGAGCTAGACACCTTGTTTCTCTGAGCACTCATTATAACATATCAGGAATATCCCCAATATACCTTCCCTCTGATTATACCCTCATTATTTAAAAAGTCCTATTGGTGACTAAGAACCAATTATTAAGCTTGCTCATCAAGTTCTAGGTCTTTCTCAGTCACCAGGTATAACACTTGGAGTTGAAATGTTTTCCGTACTTTCCCAGAACTATTAATATATTTGCTTATGTAATTTTAGAATATTTCCCTAATTCTCCTTGCCCCTCGCACCTGTCTAGACTTGAGACCACCGAAATGTTCTTTTATTCTAGAATATTAGAGTTTTAATATTGTAATGTTGTTTCAGAGCCTCTGTTTGTTTATTTTTCCAATATTATATTGCCAATTTTGTTTTTTTTTGTTGATTTCATTACAATTGGCCAATATTTTTAAATGCCCATCATTAATATTCTACCATTTTTCATCTTCCCTTGGGTCATATGAAGTATAACCAGTTATAGCAGGGGTGTCTGGGTAAAAGGTATTTTCCAAAAATGCACTCTTGCTCCATTTTTAACATATTACTGTTATTTTTAAGAGTCAGGATTAACTTAAGTGACAAAATGTAGAGTGTTACCCCTTCACATGCTAAGTTGTATGCTGTTAGCTTAACTTAGCCACAGATCTTGTAGCATTTTTCTCAACCTATAGCCTCCTTGAGATGCCTTCCATGGACTTGTAGGTGGTTGTATCTGTTCATTTTTATGTTATTCTTCAGAACATACTGCCACAAAATACCAGTGGGAAATGATGATTTATTTCTCACTCCCCCCATGTAAGGGTTGCCTGTAGTGACTTTGTTCCATGTGTTTTGTTCTGGGACCAAGAATGAAAGGCAGGGGCTGCTTAAGGCGTGGTCTACTCGGACAATGGCAAACACCTAGGGCAGGAAGGACAATAACACAGGAACATTTAAAGCTCTGTGTGGATTGCATCCACCGACCCAAGCTTAAGGCAAGTATACTCTTCCCATGATGGGGTGTGAGCTGGGGGCTACATAAGTGAGATTTGCTGAAAAAATAATCTGTCACACCAGTAGTGTTTGCAAACCCTTTTCAAAATTCTAAAGGAGTAAAATAGTAACTAGCATAACACTAGTGCTTCAGTGAGAAAGACATATTGATTTATTTTCCCATAAAATATGTACTTACATATGGAGATTAGAATCAATTTTTAAATTACATTTTGGGTTAAGTGGATTTGAAGACTGGCCTGAAACCAAACCACCATGAATAGCATTATTTGTGTTCCAAGACATAAAAGTTCAACCTATCAACACTTTTTTGAGGGAAAATGGTAATTTGGGAATGAACTACATATGCTGCTATACATTCCATATTTCCCACAGAAGACCTAGATTTTTATTTTTGATTGAAACGATGGGAGCTTAGAATAAAATGTGAGTTTATTCAAATGTACATTTCCAGATCTGCATAAAAACATAGACCAAAGCACACCATATTCTGATATGTTAATAAAAAGTTGTCTTAGAATATTCTGTGCACTCTCTTCTGTTAGGCTTGCATATTTAACATTACCTATATTGTTATCTTTTAAAACTACCATTTGTCTATCTTTGTTGTATGATAGAATTTAACAAAATAAACCGTGATTAAATATGACTTTAAAAAACAAACAAAAGCTCAAATAGGAAATGTAACTGTATACTTCTACAATAGCCACAAGATTTATGCTCATCTCACCGTTCTCCCTTTGAGGCATCCAGGTGACCTAAAAGCATACTCTTCAAAGAACAAGTAGGTGGTGCTATGAGAGAAACACACAGGCACTGCACAGACACAGACACACACACACACACACACACAGAATTAGCTCATATGTGTGTGAGCTTCCAAAAATATCTTGATATTTAATCAGTCTCTAGTCTGTACATGACTCATTTATTGTTTAGAAATTCCATTTATCTATGCTTCCTAAAAATCAATATAGTTTTATTATGCTAAGCCAAATAAGCCAGGCAGAGAAAGATAAATATCACATGATCTCACTTATATGTGGAATCTAAAGAATACAATAAACTGATGAACAAAATAGATTCTGTGACATGGAAGCATGGAACAGACTGATGAATCTCAGAGGAAAGGTGAGGGTGGGTGGGGGAGGAGAGATTAACCAAAGAATTTATATGCATAAATGTGTAACCCAGAGACACAGACAATAGTGTGGGTGTGGTGAGGGCCTGGGGCAGGAGGGTGGGTCTGGGGTAGAAGGAGTCAATGGGGAAAAAAAGGGGACATCTGTAATATTTTCAACAATAAAGATAAATTTTTTTAAAAATCTTAGAAAATCTAATTAAAATCACTACTTTTCCTATTTTGAGGTATAAATAACATACCACATTATATTTGTTTGAGTGTAAAACATAATGATTCTATGTTTGAAATATTGTGAAATGACCTCCACAATAACTTTAGTTAACATACATAAAATATCTATTTCAATATATAACTTGTCCTTTCAGATTCTCTGATGGAAGTAGGGAGTTTATTCCCACTACAATAAATGCTAACATGATGCTTATTATTTATTACTTATCTTTCTTCAAGTTGATTGAGCTCACTTTAATACTGATATCCCTGACCCAGAAAAATGTTTAAAATTCTGTGCCATCTTTCATTGTCAGATTTTATTCTAAGTTACTAGTCAATAATGAAATAATTATAAAGTAACATTTTATAAACAGTCCATGACATACATAGAGGCTGAAGTCCATGGAATTTGTTTCTGTATTTGATTCAGGATAAATAGATTTAAAGTACTTTGGCACAAACTAAGTGTTGTTGAAACATTCTGCATTATTTGGTCCATAACATATTTTTAATATTTCATCACATTAACACATATGGGATACAATAATTGTACATAAAAATATATCAATAATGTTTTGATATTTGATTGTGGGCACCTATGAACCATACCAGTGGATACCACATTTTTACCACCACCCAAAGTTTCCTAGTGTCAGCATTTGGGGATCTCTGAAGCCCAAACAGCTGTTTTTTATGTAACTGGCAATCATAATAGCAATTTGCAGACTAAAAATTATTACTTTTTAAATGGAAACAAAAATTGATTGCCAGTTCAAGTTTTATAAATCCTGTACTGTTTCATCTAGGCTAGTTTCCACTTCATGTCAAATGTGATATTTTCTTGAATATCAGCAGTTGTGTAACTATAACATAGGAGGCTTGTCCTAAATACAAGGCAAAATTGAAATCTTCATCTTTTTCCCGTGTGCCAACTGTCAGCTTCTGGTATGTGAGATTCCTAGCATGTCAAATATAGTGGACTTTAAATTAATCCCAGTAACAGAAGGTCTGACCTTTGATCTGCACCAAGGATCTGTCTTTATCTCCGTCAATATTTGATATTCTGCAAAATCTGACTTTTCCTGATCATTGCTGATTTCTCTTTTAGTTCAGGAGATTTCACCGCTCTCTCTCTGTATATATAGTGGTACTAACTAGGGGCATGGGAGGAAGATGAGTTTAGGGGCTAATCCTAGGTTTTCATTGCCTTACGGTACCTTTGTGTAAATATCTGTGTATATAACTGCCCAGAGCAGAAGCATACTTCCTGGCATGTTTCCCATCCCTCCTCATCTCAAAATACAGTTACTTTATAGTCATATGATAAAAATAGTTTATTGTCAAATACCACCTCACCTCAGCAAAAGAATGCGCATGTCAGACAAAAAACATGTATGTTCATTGTGAGACTACCACTTGGGACTCTTCTAACCAACATGATTGTACTTCTGATCAACATGTATTGAGTAGGAATGGAAACAAAATATTCATCTATTAATAGAAAGGTAGACATGTTAATGTTTAAAAGGTGTTATATTACAGAAATTGAACATGACATAATATTTTAACATCTTTGAAGTTATCTTTCATGTGTCTATTACTTATATCTAGGTAGCATCGATCCATGCACACTTATTAAGATACAGAGAAGGTGTGTTTGTTAGAATTAGATTCAATACAATCATCTGAAAGTCTTAGAAAAATAAATGTTAAAAATGTCTAAACTAGACAGAAAGTTTCTCTGAAACAGAAATGAAGTATAGAGGCCACTGGTCCTGGGTTACTAATCTCAACTGCTTAAGAAAGGATTTCTTAGGCTGCTACATATTCACTTACCCCTTATTGTTGAAAATTTAGTCACATATCACTTATAATTGCAAGGGAACCCTGGAAATGTCATATTTATTCTGGGCAGCAAAACAAAGACTTCTGAAACAAGTACTTAAGATAATTTAAATAACAACAAAAAAAAGATAAAATCAACTCTGGAGTTAGGCTTTGAGAGAAGAACAACAGAGAAACTAAAGCAGAAAATAAATAAACTAAGAAATAAAAATACTTCATTGATTAAATAAGTATATTTGAGGGCCTATTAGGCACCAGCATATTCTAGGCACTGGGATTTATAAGTGAAAACACACTCGCACACACAATCTCTGCCATCAAGAGGCTTACATTTCAGTGGAGGAAGACAGTTTTTTGTTTCTTTTGTTTCGTTTTATATACTGCCGTAGGTAGACTGATTTTGCTAAAATTGAGAAATCATCCTGACTTTCTCCTGAGAAGCCTCTCTGTACTTAAGATTCCAGGTCGTTCTGTAGTGAGAAAGGGGCATGGGATTGCGATCTCAGATCCCGGGCAAGTTTCCATGCTGCTAATATCATGCTCTTTCTCTTTCTCACTTATGCACCTATGTTTTTAATTTGTAGAGAAACAAGATACCCATTATTTTCTCCACAAGTTGATCTATACACTCCTTCATATTAAAACAAACCAACAAAAACAGCAATTCAAAAAACCAAAAAACCTCCAAGAGACCCAGGATTTTAATTTCCTAATTCTCCTTCTTTATTCTAGAAACATGGAATATTTGCAACGTATTTCCTCTCCCACAGTCTAGTCCTACATTAGATCCTGGGTTTCACTGAGATGAATTTCTCTGTTTAACTTCAGCGTCTGACAATATTTTCTCTTTTATGTGTTTATTCAATTTCCAGAATATTTATTAAGCACCAAAATCACATATTTTTCCACCCATTTGGAATCTTTTGGAAGCAAATTGTTACTTTGCACTTTAACTACACTTAAAAAATAGATCTAACTTAGGAAAGCAGCTTTATGGAATCGTAAAGACTGAACACGAGGGAGCTTCGCTCAGGAGCCAAACAGCCTCCTGCATAATGGAGGCCGAGTGTTTAGGAAGACACTATGCCTCTTCATTCTTATCACTTGTTTAAAGCATGTGAAGTAAAACAGGCTCTCTTGGATATTCTTTGATAGGAAATTCTCATGTCA
The DNA here is from genome assembly GCF_964146895.1 of Miniopterus schreibersii. Lineage (NCBI taxonomy): Eukaryota > Metazoa > Chordata > Mammalia > Chiroptera > Miniopteridae > Miniopterus > Miniopterus schreibersii. The sequence continues at coordinate 117,488,812 of NC_138102.1, forward strand.
AAGTAATTAGTGAGAATGCCTTTAGCAGGGAAAGAAAAAGGGTGTGTTGTCTAGAAAGTAATAAGGCTTTGGAAGAGCTAGGAGGACAGTTATATATGTGTGTGTCTGTGTGAGTGTATACGCATACATATCTGTGTGAATGCATACATATATATGCACTGTTTTTACATAAATTTGTGCATGTAAGTGGAAGAAAGAATAAAGTTATACTTGTATCAATTAACTTATAAGCATATCCATTATATATTAAGTTGTTGTTGATGCATTGTTAAGTTGTAGATTTGTCTATAAAGTATTATTAAATTTATATAAAACAAAAAATCAAAATCCATATGTATGTGTGTGCATATACATGTATATAAGTGTAAACAAGAGGAATTTGGTAAAAGTGTGAAATAATGGACACCAAGTTTCCTAACATTCATTAACAATTAAGAAATTAAGAAAATTTTTAGTCTGGCCAGCATGGCTCAGCAGTTGAGCCTCGACCTAGGATCCAGGCGATCGGGGTTCGATTCCCAGTCAGGGCACAGGCCCGGGTTGTGGGCTCCATCACCAGTAGGGGGCGTTCAGGAGGCAGCAGATCAATGACTCTCTCATCACTGATGTTTCTCTCTCTCTCCCCCTCCCTTTGTCTCTCTGAAATCAATAAAGATATATTTTTTAAAAAAGAAAATTTTTAAAGTGGTGTTACTTATGAATTGCATTCTTTATTCTTTGATACCTTGTGAGAGAAACAAATAAAATGTAATATTTTCAGTTAGTATTTGACTACTTTTTATTTTTAGAAAAAGATAGAAAATCATTCAGAGGCATAACTGCTTGGGCTCTGGTATATATTGGGAATAAATATGTTTAAAACTTCGTTTTTTAGATTTTTAATGTTACAAAATATTTTGTACATTGGGTATTTCCTTATCTTTTTCAATTTTAGTTTTCTGAACTTGGCAATATTTTTTGAGGAATACTAATTTGTATAAAATTTATGTTTTACAAAATAAGTCACCCATTAACCATAAATAATATTATGCCATGCATTTTAAATTCAATTTCAGAATTTCAGTTGGCTGTGACTGCCAAGAACATACTACAACCAGGCTTGTTTCTGAGTTAGTGATGTGGCTTATTAGTTACAACACACAACATGAAGACACTGAATCCCCAAATACTTAGAGACATATTGGTCTTCAGCAAGTTTTAAATTGCTACTTTAATTAGAGCAGAAAAAGCTTACTCTCTGCCAGCTATGTTAATATGTGTCTATGAGAAAATATATCAACTGGCTCCATATTTTAAATATATTCCAATGATGGCTTATCATGCTTGTAGACTGGTGCCAGGCATCTGCCCCGCTGGCCCACTCCTTAATGAAAGACTGCCCTTAACAGCAGCTGGCAGTGAGTAGACAGGGCTGCGTGTACACACACACACACACACACAATCAAACAAACAAACAAAACCTCCTCCAAGATGCTTCCTCTATGAAATTCAGCATCTGTGGGACATCTCAGTATCTAGTTTTGCTTTTGATTCCCCCATCTCATACTTGAGCCTATGTGCATAAATAATCTCACTTCCACCAAAATCTGCATTAAGATCTGTATATCTTTCAAACAAGATATGTATGAAAATGTCCTTAAGGTATTTCAATTTACTTCTCATCATTCCATTAATAGCCATATTAACCCACAATCTACCCTCATTACAACAAGCATCCCCCAGCATTATTAAGATACCATTGACATAAAACATTGTGATTTAAAGTGTACAACTTGATGATTCGATATATGTATATATGACTAATTTAACCATTTTGTGTGTATGTAGTGAGGACTTTTACGATTTACTCTTTCAGCAAGTTTCAAGTATACAGTACAGTGTTGTTAACTATAGTCGCCATGCTGAACATCAGATCCCCAGAACTTATAACTGGAAGTTTGTACCCTTTGACTATCTTCACCCATCCCCCCACCTTCTCTGTTTCTATGAGCCCAGCTTCTTTTAGATTCCAGTATACGTCTTTTCTGTCTGACCTATTTCAAGTTTTTAATGTGGGTTAGCATTTTATTTAGAAATCGTCATGGTATTTTGTCTCAGCCTATTGATAGTGACGCAATCAGCTAGAAATACCTGGGGGTGACCTCCTGGGCATGAGGGAGCACAGAGATCTCCCCTTTCAGAGCCATTATTGTGGCTGCACTGGCCCTCCTGGTTCTTATTACTATTGCAAGGCACACCTCAACAATGGTCATCAAAGATTTTTGAAGAAAAAAAGGTTTATTACTCACATGTCCTGGAGGATTCATAGCAGCTGAAGGTCACACAGCAAGGTTGACGAGGCTGCAGGTAGAGAGCCCATGAGCAGGCCTGGAGTTCTGCTTTTACTGAGCTGGAGGATGGGGGCCTAGGGCCTTGCAGGCTCACTCCTTATGGGTGAATTTAAAACATAAGAGCGGGAAGCACAGGAATTAAAGCAGAAACTGAAAAGCAAGCGATCAGGAGGTGGTCAGTATTCTAGGTCAACCAGAGATCTCCAAAACAAAGGAAGCTTCGGGGTGGAGCAGCCTTTCTCTTCATGCAGGCCTGGAGCTGGCAATGTGTTGATTCCAGACAGTTGTCTTACAGAACAGAAAGCTCTGGTCCACCCTGCGCAGCAGAGCCAAACACTGAACACCCAGAATTGCGGTGGAGAAGTACCGGCTGTGGTATGGTGAGTAGCGTCGCCCAGGAGCACAGGAAGCTGATGCTCAAAAGCCCGAACTTCCTGGTGGAGTGCAGGTGGCAGATTACATAGGGTGACATCACAAGGCACCATGGGTCACGGGTTCAGGGTTCTGCTGGATTCTGATTGGTCGGAGGTGAGGTAAGGGAGATGAACCTTTTCTTCAGGTCTTGAGGACAGCTCTGAGGTCTTTCCCAGCTTCCCTCTGTCTGGCCTCATGGGAAAGCAGCCAAGGGGTAGGTTCTCCTTAGGGCTCAGGAACTGAAACATAACTTAGGGCAAGATGTTGTCTTTAGCCTGCCAGAGGCCTGGACCCTGATAATTATTTGGGTTCTACTACAGTCTTCTGCTGCCTCTGTGGTGGCTGATTATCCATGGGAAATGCTAGGTCTCTGAGGGGTTAGAGGAGATATGATTTCTAGATGGAGGATTTAAAACTAGATTTAATCAACATCATAAGGACCCTCGGTTCAGTTGTTGTTGAAAGGCCTAATGTCAGGTACTTGCATTACACTAAAAGCAGTTAAGTGTCAGGTTTTTACACTACAGGTACATTCACAGGAAGTTACAGGGAGTCTTCACTTAAATTCCTGGATAGGCTCTATGACTTTAAGCTAAATGATCTATAACAAAACCAATTTTACCTTAAGCTCATTGATACAAATGAGTTAAGCTCCTATGGAATTTCATCAATGTTATAACCTATAACCAAATGAAGTTGAACGAAACATTATGCAAGTCCCTTCTGTAAAAAGGTAATACAGAGAGAACCAATTACTCTTCACCCAGTGTGCCCTGATGGTTACCTCTTACATAATCATAGGACTAAATCAAAACCAGGAATTTGGCATTGGTACAGAGTGTGTGCACTGTTTTATACCATGCTGATACACGTGTAAATTTGTCAATTACCAATTCAATCATGAAACAGAATTATTTCATCACCACAAAGCTCTCCCTCATCCTACCCCTATAGGTACACCCATCACCCTCCTGCATCTCTAATCCATGGCAATCACTAAATTGTTTTCCATGTCTATAATTTTGTCATTTCAAAATGTTACGTAAATTGAATCAGGCAGTATGAAACATTTTAGATTTTTTTTTTTTCTCAGCATAATGTCCTGGAGATACATCCAAGTTGTATTTATGAATAGTTCAGTCTTTTTTATTACTGAGTAATATTTCGTGGCACAGAGATACTATAGTTTGTTTAACCACTCACCGATGAAGGGGTATTTTAGTTATTTCCAGGTTTTGGTTATTTGCTACGATGACTATTCACATACAGATTTTTGTGTGGCTATGTTTTCATTTCTTTGAGCTAATGCCCATAAGTACAATTTCTGGGTCATATAGTAAATATATGTTTAGTCTTTGTTTTGTTTTTTTAAGATATGACCACAATATTTTCCAGAGTGCAGGTAACATTTTACATTCATACCAGCAGTGTATGAGTGATCCAGCTTCTCTGTATCTTCACCAGCAATTGGTACTGTCATGTTTTTTAAAAATATTAGCTGATCTAATAGGTATATAATGATATCACAGACATAATTTTCATTTCCTTAGACTAGTTATGTTCAATATCTTTTTATGAGTTTATTGCTATCTTTTTGTCCTCTACAGTGTAATGTCTCCTCATATCTTTTATCTACTTTCTAGTTGAATTGTTTATTTTTAACTGGTGAGTTTTGAGAGTTCTTTATATATTCTAGATGTGATTCCTTTATTAGTTTGCAAACATTCCCCCCCAGTATGTAGCCCATCTTTTTATCTTCTTAATAGGGTATTTTTAATTGTGATGTTCAAGTTATATACGTTTTTTTCTTTTATGAATCATACTGTTTGTGTCAAGTCTAAGAACTCTTTGTCTAATGCTTGGTCCTGAAGAACTTCTCCTGCTTTCTTCTATAAGTTTTAAAGTTTTACATTTATTGTATGATCCATTTCCAACTGATTTTTGTAAAGGGGGTAAGGTTTAGGGGGAGATTTAATTTTGTTTTGCTTAAAGATTTCCAATTTTTCCAATACAATTTATTTAAAAGGCTATCCTGCCTGGCCAGCATGGCTCAGCAGTTGAGCGTCGACCTATGATCCAGGAGATTGATGTTGGATTGCAGGTGAGGGCACATGCCCAGGTTTGGGGCTCGATCCTTAGTGAGGGGTGCACAGGAGGCAGCCAGTCAATGACTCTCTCATCATTGATGTTTCTGTTTCTCTCCCTCTCCCTTCCTCTCTCTGAAATCAATAGACATACTGAAAAAAAACACACAAAAAATTAAATAAAAGGCTACCCTTCCTCCACCAAATTACAATTGCATCTTCGTAAAAAAACACTTGGCTAAGCTTCTGTGGTGTGGGGCTATTTCTGCTTCTCTATTCTCTTCCGTCGATCTCTATATACATAGTCTTGATTACTGTGGCTATAATATATGTCCTGAAAGCACAAACATACCATATTATTTTTATTTTAAAAAGTGTTTTAAATTTTATTTTATTTTATTTTTGCTTTTACATAGAAATTATAGCAAAATCTTATCTCTAACTACAAAAAATCTGACTGAGATTTTGGTAGGACTTGGGAGTGAAAGTCTAGATCCCTCATGGTCTCTACTCAGACTACAGAAGGGCGGGGGCACCTTACTTACAGTGGGAAAGTCCCTGCTCCCCAGTAGTCCTTCTTGGGCAGCACTGTGTGGTGATTGGATCACCTCATTACAACCTGACAAAGGTGGATAACTGTAGGCTCTCTATTATGTCTTTACTGGGAAATTTGAGGGTGAGGACATAGTTTTTCTGTGGTGTTTGGCTGCAATAGAGCAGGATGTCTAAAAGTATTCTGTCTTGCTAAGCTCCTTCCTTATTTCTTTAGTTAGAACAGGTTTACAAAATTTTGTCACGGTGTGGTTTTTTTGTGTGTTTTTTTTTGTCTGAGCTCATTGTTGTTTTGGGGTTGCCAACTCATTGAGCCCCATGTCTGAGATGTAAGAGGCAAAAAGATATCCCAGGGCTGTCACTCCTGTGTTGTTCCTTGGTTCCCCATTGTTCTTCTTCCTTCCACCTTACAGAGTCTTCTTATAGTTGTTTTATACATGATGTTGCAAGGTGGTAGTTATACATAGTATGATTAGGGAAAGTACAACTATTCCAGCTTCCTGGAAGCCACTGTCACAAGTTTATATCTCTTACATGCCTTATACTGTGCTATGCAAGAAAAATTTAGACATCAAGGAAAGCATTTTCTACTAGAGAAGGGACAAAGCTAGGCAGATTATTTCTAAATGATATAAGTGGAAAAACTAGATATGCACACTTGTGCAGGAGAATTCAAAGGAAGGCTGCTCAGCTAAAACTAGAAGTTCAGGGGCTAATTATTATGGCCATGATGGCTTTTAAGTCTTGAAATGTAAGCAAAATTCACCAGATGGGGAAAAAAATCCAACCAAAAAGATGCTTACATGAAAAACCATAATTTGACATAATCTATATTTTCCAAAAAAAAGCTATTTTAGGATAGGATATGAGGATGCAGAAATAGGTAGAGACTAGGCTTAAAAGTCCTAGAATTCTGTCATAAAGATCATATATTTGTTTTTCTGAAAACAAAGTTGAATCATTAAAATGTTTTATAAATATTTAAGATAGGCCAAATCATTTTAGGTAGAATTATGTAGAAATTAGGTAAATAATAAATTGAAAAGAAACCATATTAAAGGCAAGGTGAACAAGTATAAAATCATTACAATATCTTAAGATACAGATAGTAATGGCCTTAAATATAGAAGTAGAAGTAGGGATTAATTAGTAAAGGACAGTAAAAATGTTCCATAGATAAAATCATCAGTATTATTGATTATTCCCCACTCACTGCTATTAAGAAAGTGTGATATAAAATGTGGAGACCAGAGGAGAGGTCAACATTTTGAAGGCCACGATAATTTCAAAATATAATTATAGTGAAACACATATTTTTAAGGGAAACAAAAACCAGGACTCTTACAGTGAAAGAGAGAGTAAGCTAAGACAGAGAACTAAGAAAGAAAATCATTTTTGTATTTGTGGATAAGAAATATTCCACAAGACATTCAGTATCTGTTATAGTGAAGAAAGTAGAAGTCGAGTAGGAAACCTTAAAAAAAATACACTTGCTTATTTTGGCATCAGGTCGTTATTGGTGTTCCTCATAAGAGCAATTTCTCTGGGGGGCATGTGTGTGTGTGTGTGTGTGTGTGTGTGTGTGTGTGTGTGTGTGTGTGTTGTAGTGGAATTTTATTTTACTTTGAGGCATTAAGTAATTAGGGATTAAGTAGACAATGATTTTGAATTTATAAAAATTGACTGATAAAAGATAAAAAGAGTCTAATAGTTTATGGATAACATGATTAAAATTTACTCTATTTTCAATCACAGGCAAGCACTTTTTAACTCCTTATTCACTAATGGGAAGGAGTTTGATCCTATGAAACTATAGAATATATATTATTTAAATCAAATTAAGGTTGCCCTTATCTAGTAGCCTCAATTTATAGGATTTCAGTTGAAATCTTAGTCATCTCTTAAAAGTAAGAGGCTTGGTCTTGGGTGGTAGTCTTAAAGAAAGGGACTACATTTTATAAAAACTGAAAAAATGATTAAGAACCAGGAAAAAAAAAAAAAAACTAAACTAAGAAATGCAGTGGTGTACAGCGAGTTACAGAATCAGTTGAAACTGAGTATCCATTTGTAAATAAAGCATTCCACAATATAGATTTGTTTTTCATTTATTCTTAAATTTTAACTAACCAAGATAATTTTTTAAAATAAATTATAACTCTGAAGACTCTGTTTTTTAAGTCAGAAATCCTAATTATTCTTTTTTTGTAAATTCCAAATATTCTCCTCCATAAAAAATCATTTTATTACAAATTTACTAGCATCTATCAACTCTCAAAGTATATTAATTATAGCTACTCAATATTTGTTGAACAAATGAATCATTGAATGAATGGGCTTTTGACATTGTGAAATGGACAGAAATATCTGTCTGTTACCAAAATGCAGGCTTTATATCATGTTAATAGTTTCAAGTACAGTGTAAGCTTCTCTTTCATCTATGTCATCTCTTCCTATGATTAATCATTTCCAATGTTCAATTATTTTCTTCAGGATGGCAACTTGCTACTGTAATATTAAATTTATCAGTAGAGGCAAACGTAAGAAGCCATTTCATCCATCAACCTGTCTTCTGATTAGATTGCATCTAAAATAATTCTATTTATAAACACCTGCAAAAAAGAGAAGATTCCACAACTTCTTTTGATAACAATTTAAATATTTAATTTTTGCTATTAGACATGGTTTCCTTAGATTTTCTTCAAATGCTCCAAGTTCAAAAGGAATTCACCTTTCTTTATTTTCTGTTGAGTTTAAAATATCAGGCCACAATTGTTATATAAAAATCTTGAGTTTATTCTTAGATAGTTTGGATAACTAAAACATGAACGATCAAGCAAGGTTCACCCTGACTAATACATAACCAAATGAACACATTTCAAAGACATATTTTTATTAACTTTGAATTTTTATGAACAGAGTTTATATTTTAAAATAGTTTTCTATTTACAGAAAAATTGAGCAGATACTACAGAGAATTTCCCACATATCTCCTGCACCCGGATTCCTGTATTATTAATCTCTTACATTAGTATGATACATTTGTCACATTAATGAAACAATTTTGATCATTATTATTAAACTAAAGTTCTTACTTTATTCAAATTCCCTTAGCTTTTACTAAATGACCTTTTTCTTTCTAGGGTCCCAACCAAAATACCACATTATATTTTATATTCATGTATTCTGAGGCATCTCTTAACTATGACAGGGTCTCAACTTTTCCTTATTTTTGATGATCTTGATAATTTTGGGAAGGACTGGTCATATATATCCTAGAGGCCCTCTATTTAAATTTGTCTGATGTTTATCCCATTATTATATTGAGAGAATGTGTTTGGGGAAAGACAATCACATAGTTACAGTGACATTTCCATTACATTATATCAGGGGTACATACCATCAGATTTATGACTGCTGATGTTGATGTAGTACAGAGACAAACTATAAGAGAATGACCCTCTTTAGACCTGCTAATTGCCTTTGTTCTGAAGTTGGCTTTATTTAAAATTAATGTAACTACTATCTCTTTTTTGTGATTGTTGTTAGCATAGTATCTGTTTCTCCTCTTTACTTGTAATCTATCTGTGTTTTATATCTAAATTTGGTTTCTGGTAAACAACATATGTTTAAGTATTGTTATTTTAGTCACTCAGCTAGTCTCTGTCTTTCAAGCAGTGTTTTTATACCATTCACACTTAAAGCGATTATCCACACAATCACTGGCTTCTGAGACTACTCAGTTTTACCTTACCCCAGTAATACAATACCAGAGTAGATTCAGAGGTTCACTGCAGCTCTTTGCAACCCTAGGGATCACCTGCATGCATCCAGGTATTTTGCTCTATAACTTCTCAAACCCAAGGAAAGGACACAAAAGTTAAAACCATTATCTTTCTGCAGAAAAAGCTTTATACTTCTGAGAGTAAAGATCACCTACTCCTTGAAAATTCAAAAGCCTATTTATTCTTCTGTACATTGTGTTTGAATGACACTTGGAGAAACCAAGGACATGAACAACTTTATTCCAAGTCAGGCAAGATGCTTTTTAGAGCCTTTTAAATAGAAAGGCTCTTTTGAGAAAGAAAACTTCAAATTATCTTTCCACTGTTTAGAGTTTCTGCCATCATAGCATTACATGTGATTAAACAGCCAACTATTCTGGGGCCTACTTTAGTGATGCAGCTCTCCACTTCACATTATCATATACTTGTTTCTTAAGCTACTTTGCAAAAATATGAAATTTAGAATCTCCTTGACATGGACACAAACACAGAAATTCCCTGCAACTGTTCATGACCTAACCTCCATTTCTTAAGAAATTTATTTAATTTGTTGCTTTCTATTACTGAGTTGAACCTAACTACCATACTTCAGCTTTTCAGTCAATCTCACCACAGAGCAGATAAAAAATGTAATTTGTCAATAAATGTAAATTTTTACTTAATTTATATGTAGTTCATATATTGTCTAACAAGCTCAGCAAAGTATTTATACAGCTATATTAGGATAACTTTTCTATGACCTTTATGAAACAAAGCATGTGCCTAGCTCATAGGAAAAGAAAAAGTATGCTATCATTGACCATGCAGTGTTTTGCTATAAAATGAGAAGGAAAAAACATCAAAAAACAAACAAACAAAAAAACAGTATATTTTTAAAAGCAAAAGATACTTACTTCTAGGATACTCAAGTATGTAACTATTGAAGAATGCTCTTGGATTTGTCAACAAGGAAGCCTAGAAACGGTAGATTCAATATAGAAGTAGAAAGAGGGCAGATTATAGTAGATAGAGGAATGAATATTCAGTGAAGCAATGAAGACATTGAATTTAGGATTACATTCCCCCTAGAAGTTTGAGCTTATAAAGATCTTTTAAATAAGGTGCAAATATTTAGGAATAGCTTCTCTCTCTTTCTTCATGTTTTCATTTACCGTAGTTCTCCTAATCTGCAGTTTTGCTTTCCAAGGTTTCAGTTACCCATGGTTAACCATGGTCTGAAAATATTAAATGGGAAATTGCAGAAATAAACATTCTCTTTTTTTTTTTGCATGCCACTCTGAGTAGCACTATGAAACTTCATGCCATCCTGCTTCATTCCACTCAGGATGTGAGTCATCCATTTGTTCAGGGTATCCACACTGTATATGCCACCTACCAGTTAGTCACTTAGTGGCTATCTTGGTTATCAGACTGACCATCCTTATATTGCGGTGCTTATGTTTAAGTAACCTTTATAGTAGCCTAACGCTGTGTCACAATGCCTGCATCATTCACCTCATTTCATCTCATCACATAGGCATTGATTGTATCATCTCACATCATCACAAGAAAGGCAAGTACAACATAACTTTTTGGGAGAAATCACATTTATGTAATTTTATTACAGTATATTGTTTTAATTGTTCTATTTTATTATTAGTCATTGTTAATCTCTTACTGTGCCTAATTATAAATTAAACTTTATCATAATAATATATATGTATTGGAAAACAAAACATAGTATATTTAAGATTCGGCATTTTACAAGGTTTTAGGCATCCACTGGAGATCTTGGAACATATACCCCACAGATAACAGGAGACTACTATATTAATTATTTTCCTCAAAAACTATACCATATATTTTTTAATGTGACCTACGTCAAGTTCTTTTCCACAATAAGCACAGGACAACATATGAAAAAATAAATTAGTTGAAAATTGCCCTTGAGCGTGAGTTGTAGTCACTGTAATGCTTCAATTCAAGCATTTTATTCTTAAAGTCTCTTGTCCATTCTCTTGATCTTTGAAACTCATTTCTAGATACACTAAGAGCATCAGAAATTCTTAATAACATCACCTATGGCAATTTTATAGTTATGTTTACAGAGGCTTTCTCTCAGGATGTTTAGTTATGTTTACAGAGGCTTTCTCTCAGGAAGTTTAAATGATTTCTTTCTCTCTCTATGTCTGATTGACAACATTGGAAATATGAGGCAGATCTCACATTAAGACTAGAAAACAATTGTACTTTCATCATCTGAATATAGAAGCATAAATAAGGGATTTTTATTAAAATATTTGAAACTCTATTAATTACTAAAGCACTTTTGAGGGGTGATACATTACTAAGTATTCATGATATAACCAATGTCTAAAAGTTTGACTCATTGCCAGTAGGGAATCTGGACTTATTTCCTCTAAAGAGAGTCTGTTAATATGTGTTAAATTTTATATTTTAATCATTAGTCAAATTGATTTCCTAACATTTTACTCAAATAGCAATTTATTCAAATTACTCTTCCTAGCATTAGAGAGAGAGAAAGAGAGGTTGAAAGAGTAAATTTCTAATCCCTACTAAGTTACATATTTAAATGAATTATATATATATAACAGAGTTAAATATGTCATTTATTAAACCAAAATTGCTTAGTGACAGTTACAAAATGCATTTAGCAGAAACAGAAATAAGAATAGATGAACAGAAGAACTAAATGTCATCAGAGTAAAGTTTATTAATTAAATAAATAACATATTTTTAGTTCTTCCTACAGATTAAAAAATATAGGCAATCAAACTCTGTACCATGACATTTTGCATAATTTTGAATTAAAATTCAATCCTTAGAGCAATTAGCTTCTAATTTGTTTGGAGGCTGATTCTAAAGGCTATAGAACAAAAGTTATCAAGTACAATTTTGCATTCTTAAGCGTATAGTTTTTCTGAGATACATTGTGTGGGTTTTATATATTATCAAGGATTCATTTATGATAATACTACATACATTTGCAAGAGTATTAAGGTAATTAATTTATTCAAATGCTTCAGTGAATGAAATCTTCAGTTACCTAATTATGCTTGCATTCTTTGCCCAGAGTTTTCTTTAAGCATGTATTCTTTGTAAAATGAGGTGCTTGTTTTATAAACATGGAACTAGCTGTTCTTGTTTTATTTGCTGCCTTACACTAATTCTGCAAATGGCATAGAAGAAAATGCTTTGATAACTAAAATATAGAACTGATGTCATGTACTTCAAACAGAACTTAATAGTGTGCAAATAATATATATTTATTCTGCTCTTACTCTTTACTTGGTATCTTATCGAGCAAAGTAAAGGGCATAATAATCAAAATTTGCAATTTAAGAGATTTAAGAAATACACATTGTTTTAATTTAACAACAAAAGAAACACAATAGACATCATGTTGATTAATAACAGGGGGATCACTTTGTATAGTATATGATTGTCTAACCACTATGCTGTACACCTGAAATTAATATAAAATAGTAATAAATATGAACTGTAAGTGAAAAATAAAATAAAATATGCAAATAGATAAAAATATTTTATTAGACAATCAATAAAATATTAGTATCTTATGATTATGTCATTTAGGGTTTTTTTTTTTATTTTGTGTCAGTGATCTTTAACCATGTAAGTGTGATTTTTCTACAGTGCTCAAAATTCAAGTTCACAATTATTTCAGGAGTTTCCTGGCTGTATTTTTCTTTTTTCCATTAAAAACCTGAAGTTCTCTCAGTGATTGGACCAAAAGAAATTCTGTTGTTTTTATTTTCATTTTCTAAGAGTAACTAAAGGATCTATAGTACTCACTACTTTCTAGGGATTTCATGAAGAAAATTTTAAAAAAAGTATTGGGAATCATTATTGAGAACTGAACTTAAGAAGCATGCATGCTCACATACAAAAATGTCCATATGAACACAAACATTCTCACAGTTGACTAAAGAATCCTGAGGCAAATAATAAGTAAATATTGCCATTGAGGGGGAAAAAGCAACAGCTTAAAAAAAGTCATTTTTGTGTGCTTTAGTTTTTAGTTGCACAATGCTTGTCGAAAATTCTCCCAAAGGACTGTGGTTTAACCAGGTGTTATGGTCACATTTGCCATCTTATACAGCCTGTTCCACATAGTTTTTGCCTAACAACATCCTGAGTTTGTCCAGACATCCATGTCTACTCTTGTAAGCCATGCTTGGTATTATCAGTATAATTAAAAAACAAAATGAATATATATTTTGTTTTTTAATTATATATATATGATTATATATATATATATTTATATGCTATTAAATTTCAGAAAAGAGAGATTATTTCTAATAGGAAGAATTTAAGAAAGTTTTATAAGGAACACGATAATCTGAATGCTTAAGAATTTATTAGATTTTGATGAGAGGTTAGAGAAAGACATTTCCTCTTAAAGAGGAGAATGTTGGCCAAGGAATAATGCAATAAAAATCTGGACCTTCACCAGGAAATAGTAGATAATCTAGTTTGTCTACATTCAATATGTCCAAAGAAAATACCTAGAGGTAAGACAGATATTAATTGTCCTTAAATAATTTGCAAAGAAATTTGAATTTTGCTTTGTTAGTAATTAGGAGCCTTGTTTTAAAAATATAAATATATTCTAAGGCAGTTATGTCAGACATATCAACAGTGAATTATATCCTGAGGTTGGATTCTCTTTTTTCATCACTAGGAAGGTATACATAAGAATTGTTAGTCTAAAAGTCTCTTTAACAAAATTCCATCAAATCATTCCATCACTTCTTTTCCTTACTACTAAGATGGTATATCTTTTGTTTTGTATTCTTGTAGGTATCTTTCCTTGAAATCAAATTTTAAGACTTAAAGATCGCTCTTTTGATTATATGTATTTCTCTTTTAGCTCAAGTGTCTCTAATACAAACCCACATATAAAAAATGATATTCTCAATAATTAGAAAGAATTTCTCCCGATTTATACTAATATCCAAATATGCATTTCTCTAATTAAGGGTAAAACTACTATAAAAATACTTTAAACACAGTATACAATCAATAAGTACCTGCTAACAAGATAAATAAAGGAAAGCTCAAGGGTTGTATTCTCTGTCCTTTATTTCTCCTCTAGAGAGAGTAGAATTAATTGAGAGGAAGGAGAAAGATAGACAAGTTGATTATATAAAGCAATCCAGATATTTAAATTAAGAAAAACACACATTTTGGTGGGAAATTTGAGAAACAAAAATGTTAGCTCCTTTGTTTATAACATGTGAGTTAAAAAAAAGAAAAAGGTGGTAATATACCTGTCTAGAAACCATACTCTGGCTTATGTTAGTCCACATTAAATTATATAGTCCCTCATCTATAATGAGAAAGGTTTTACAAATTAAATCAAACTTATCAATATTTTAGTTTTTAATATAGCTACATGAGTTCTCTCATTTGTGATGAAAGGATATCTTTACACACATTCAGGGTGTTTGAAATCTTCAAGCAACCAATCAGATATATATTGTGAAGAATTTAGCCTTTTAAAAATTCTATACATCGGAACTATATTAGGCACAAAGAAAAATAGCATGCCATTAAAGAAACTAAATAGGATGCTCTTCCATGGAATAATATTCCCCATTCAGCCACTGGAGGACATCAAATGATATTTAGTAAAGACCAGTTCTAGCCCTTGCCAGTTTGGCTCAGTGGTTAGAGTGTTGGCCTATGGACTGTGAAGGGTCCTAGGTTTGATCCTGGCCAAAGGCACATACCTTGGTTGCAGGCTCAATCCCTGGTCCTGGTTGGTGTGTGAGCTGGAGGCAACCAATTGATGTGTGGCTCTCACATCGATGTTTTTCTCTCACCCCACTTCCAGTCTCTCTGTAAAGCAATGGAAAAAATATCCTCAGGTGAGGATTTAAAAAAAAAGAGTGGTTCCAACCATCTCCCTTTTCACAGGTTAGCATAATATCTGCACAGTTTCATAGCGTTTTATTATGAGCATTGTGATGTGGTAATGTTTGCTAGACCACTAAAAACATTTTTAAAAAATCAACTCCTGATCATTCATTTTAGTGTTTGGAATAAGTTTATAGTCAAAGAACCATTTGTTGGCCTTATGTCAAAAATTGATGCCATAAAACAGGAGGGACTCTACTTCAAAAGAATGCTGGTGTTTTCGTTATAAATATTATATACTTGGTGACAATTATAAACAAAGGTCTTTAGGATACTCATTTAACTCCAAATATATAAACTTAGGAAATGCTTATGAGCAGTTAACCTCCAGTTCTTTCCATAGACCAGCCTAGAGCTATCAAACTAATCACATTTCTCCCAAATTAAAAAATAATAATAATAATCTCTAATAAACTCATAAGTATCAGGCTTTGCATCCATTGCTTCTGCCAAATCAAATACTTTGGCTGGATAAGTACTAAATTGTGCTAATAAGATCCTAATAAGTTACCTAGCAAAGTGATCAGTCTCACCACATTTGACAACTAAGTCACCCAACTAGATTCTCTCATTATGAAAAGAAAATGCAAGAGCAAGATTATTAAATTTCATGTTAATTTATATTTTTGTTGAAACTGAAGTGTAATTTGGTTTATTTGTCCTCTAGAAAATACTGAAATATAAAAAAATGTTTCTGTAGTGTTTGTAGATTAAATATTTCAGTAAGACAGTGATAAACTCAAGTATGTTCATTCAGGTAATAAAAAGTGTTTTTAATCTTAATATACATAATTAAATAATCATAAAATAATTACTAATCCAGTGGTACCTCGGTTTTCGAATGTCATCTGTTCTGGGAGACCCTTCTAGTTCTGAAACGTTCGAAAACTGAGGAATCAGCAGCAGACAGCTGGGCCTCAGGATCTTGCCCTCAGCAGAAGCCGTGTGGCATGTTCAATTTCTGAGGCATGTTCGAGAACCAAAGCATTTATTTCCGGGTTTATGGCTTTCATAACCCAAAATGTTCGTCAATGGAGATGTTCAAAAACCAAGGTACCACTGTATTTAAATATGTGTTGTATTTAGCATTGTGATGTATTTAGCATTGTGATGTATAAATGATGATTCCAATATGCGTATTATACCAGTAAAGTAATAATTTTATAGTAAGAAATGCTGTCACATAAAGAAAATAATGTGTTTATTATTAAAGAGTGTGAATATTTTTAGTTCTTCAAGTCAACATCACATCTTGATATAAAATAATTATTTTTTGGACTGGTTACCTATAGTCTATCCTGATTATTTATTGTTGTGATATATAGCACTGAATTCATGTTGGAAATACACAATTATAATAAACAGCACTCAATATTAATCTCTGTAGGGCTGTTGACATATATTAGGAAGTGTGTGTGTTCATGTGTGTGTGTGTGTGTGTACATGAGACAAAAGGTATGGTGGAAATAGGAAATTTACTATTTTCCATATGGAAGGGGAGATATTAAAATGTACATGTTCTAAAATGAAGCACTTTACCATCTTGAAGCTGGGTAGTTTGGTATGGAATTGGAAACTATAGTATGCCTATTACAGCATAGTAGAGCTAAATATGATATAGGATAACATGACTATAAGATAGAATAGGATAGGATAGGATAGGATAGGATAGGATAGGATAGGATAGGATAGGATAGGATAGGATAGGATAGGATAGGATAGGATAGGATAGGATAGGATGTTGCAATATAGCATAGTATAGTATATAGCAGAGCAGGATAAAGTGTAATTAGAGATATCATTACATTTTATATTAAATTTATGTACTAACACAGAATTCAGAATATCTTGATTTATTTCACTTAGCATATGTTCTCCAGGCCCATTCATGCTGTCACAAAGGGTAAACATTTCTTCATTTTTAAGGCAGGGTAGTATTCCATTGTGTAAATGTACCATTTTTTTAATCCACTCATCTACTGATGGACACTTGGGCTGTTTCCAGATCTTGGCTATTGTAAGTAACACTGCAATGAACATAGGGTGCATATATTCTTTGAAATTAGTGTTCTGGGTTTCTTCAGGTAAATTCCCAGGAGTGAAATAGCTGGGTCAAAAGGCAGCTCCATTTTTAACTTTTTGAGGAACCTCCATACTGTTTCCCACAGTGGCTGCACCCAGTCTGTGTTCCCACCAGCAGTGCACCAGGGTCCCCTTTCTCCACACCCTCAGCAACACTTGTGTGTTGACTGATTGATTATAATCATTCTCACAGTTGTGAGGTGATACCTCATTGTGGTTTGAGTTTGCATCTCTCTGATGATAAGCAACATTGAGCATCTTTTCCTTTGTGCATTGGCCATCTATCTGCATGTTCTCTGTGGAAAAGTGTCTATTCAGGTCACTTGTCCTTTTTTAATGGGATTGTTTGTTTTTTTGGTGCTGAGTTTTATAAGCTCTTTATAAATTTTGGATATCAACCCCTCATCAGATGTATCGCTGATCAACATGTTCCCCCATTCAGTGGGTTGTCTTTTTATTTTATTGGTTTCCTTTGCTGTGCAAAGCCAGTTAGAGAAAGAAAACTACCATATGATCTCACTCACATGTGGAATTTAATGAACAAACTGATCTACCAGGCAAAAGAGAGACAGACTCATAGAGAGAGAGAGAGCAGGCAGATAGATCGGGGGTCGGAAAGGGGGCACTGGTGGCGGCCATGGAGGGATTAAGCAAAAAAGAAAAAGAGAGAGAACTCATGGACATGGAAAACAATGTGGTGACTGCCAGGGAGGTCGGGGGGTGGATGTGGAAGAGGCCATAGAGGGCATAATTGGTGATGGGAAAAATATAATTAATTAATTAATTAATTAGTTTAAAAGAAAGCAGAATACCACGATTATGCAATCCAGGGCAACTCACTTAATTATACTGAGCCTCAGTTTCCTCATCTGCAGAATGATGATGCAAAGTAGTTTCTACTCATAAGTGTTTGTGAGGAATAAATGAAATATGGTATGTTACATTTTTAACATCTCACCTAGTATAATGGACATACAATTATTATTTTTCCTATTTTCTATCATTTTTCCCTTCATATAATTGGTTTGATTCAGATCATACATGAGGAAAAAAAATTGTCTGCCACATATGTTAAGATATTTTTCTAGTTTGTAGTTTTTCTTTCAAATTTTCATCAAAAATTCTGACCACCTCTTGTTCTAAATTATAGCTGGAATTTATCTAGATATCCACTGCTACTACTCTAGTACAAATTAATATCTTCTTTTAACTTGGCTAAAAAATAGATTCCTAAATAGTGTTCCCATTCCAGTCTTGTCCCCTCCCCTCATGTCTGTCTTACACAATGCCTACTGTGTGGTTTGATAGGGGTAAAAAGGTAGTTAGATCTTTTGCTTTACTTCCTTCCGTGGTACACCGTGACAAAGTGTACAAAGATTAAGAATTTTACATGACCAGTAATGCAGGCCCTAAAGTCTAACTTCAGAATTACTGTTTGAGTTTACCTGGGAATATTGCTCTCACCCACTAAACTGGCCTTTTTAATGGTTTTTCAGGCAAGCCTACAACTTTTCATGTTCAGCATGTGTTTCCTTAACTATGGGGCATTCTTTCATTAGTCTTTCTTTGAACTCTGTCCTGCTTATAGTTCCAGCTTTCTTTCAGAGGCCCTTTTCTAACTCATCCTTTCAAATCTGAATTAACATATGTCTTGCATACAAATCCTATTGGCAAATATTTTTTTAATGTCTAAGACATTTTGGTTAATTTTGAAGATGGAATTGTTCTTTCTTCTTAACTGAATATTCTTGTTTTATGAATATGTTGCTTTCCTACACCTCTCACTGGTGTCTGCTTTGGTAAGTTGTAATTCTCCCTATTAGTCTCTCACTTCTCTCATGGATCGAAAGAAGACGTGTTGATTTTTCAGTTTGTTCAGCTTTTTATTTCTTGTTAGGATGGAGTGCTGACTTCCAAGCTTGTAACTTGATGGAAACTGGCCACACTTTTATATACTGTGTTGCTACATCATTTTTTAAAAATATGTTTTTATTGATTTTATAGAGAGAGGAAAGGACAGGGAGAGAGAGAAACATCCGATGAGAGAGAATTATCAATTGGCTGCCTCCTGCACCCCTACTACTGGGATTTGAGCCCCAGACCTGGGCATGTGCCCTGACTGGGAATCGAACTGGGGACCTCTCGGTGTGTGGGGGGGATGCACAACCAGCTGAGCCATGCCAACTGGGCTGCCATGTCATTTTATATACTTGTTTCTTGTTCTGTTTTTAGTCTCTTTGGAGTCTCTTCTCCATCAATTTATAGACCTCTTTCTCCATTTTTCACACAAGTCCAGGTTTGGTTTATAGTTTGCTAATTGTGCTACAATCTAAGTATAGCCATTAAACGTATATTCAAAAAGTGAGAAATGTACTATATCTATGAGCTCATTAGAGTAAACCAATAAGCAACAGCCTCTACAGAATCAGTGCTGGGTAGGAAAACCTGAACTGTAACTGACAAGTTGGTGAATTCAACAATGACGACATATGACTACACATTTATTAGAATGCACAAAATCCAGAAATACTGAAACACCAAATGCTGGCGAGGATGCGGAGCAACAGGAACTCTCTTGTATTGCTGGTGGGAATGCAAAACAGTACAGCTACTTTTGAGAACAGTTTGACAGTGATTTGATTTTATGAAATTTTGCTCCTGATAATTTGTGTGATGTGAGATTTCAAAGTTAGAATATCAAGCTATAGGTTTATTAATCAAACAATTAGTCCTTAAGAAAAAATAGAGAAGTATATCTCATCGAAGTATTATTTTGATTAAATATGACTTTGACCTCTTCCCATTCTTTACATCCGTCCAAATGATAACATTTTGTTTTATTAATTTAAAAATCTATATCATTATTCTTTAACGACTTGGAAGAATTTTAACAAACTGGGGGAGATTTCAAAATATTAAAATGGAAAAATGGTTATAAGTATGGAAATAAGTATGTTGATTATGATCCCAGTGTGCATATTTGTGGATATAGATGCAATCTACATGGAAGAGGAAATTAGCAATGGTTATCTCTACAAAGTACAATTTTAGATAGTGATAATGCATTCTTTGTACATTTCCATATGTCCCCAATTTTCATGAATTAATGTATTTTTAATCGCTAAAAATCTAAAAGAAATGTTTTTCAATTTAAAAACTAATCTCTAAAATTTTATTTTTAAAAAATTTTCTTTCAAACATTTTTTATCCATATCATGTAATTTTGATGCAATTTATCTCTGTGACTTAGAAAAATCAGCTATAAAATGTTTCAAAATGTCAATAATCTTTTATTATATATAAGAAGGTAGTAAAATGTTAAGTGTTGATTAGTGGAAAGCTTATGAGGTGAGAAATATTACTGGGACAGTCTTGTGGTATATTCTACCTAGTCATGTATGTATATACATATGCATATATATAAATACATATACATACATGCAGACAATTAATTTATATATAATTGGTTCATACTATGTATATATATTTGATATGTACATAAATATTATATATGACAAAATCATGGTTTCTGTGGAGATATAAAAATTATAAAAGCACAGATTCTACCTACAAAAGATGTACAATTTACTTTTCTGCCTCCAGTAAGAAAAACTGTTCTACATTTCCACTTGCATGTAGGGGTGGGTCATCATGATTTCTTCATGACCCATGTATATTGGATAAGCTTCCTATTAAAAATAGTAAGTGGAAAGATATAGGGTTATAATTAGAGGCAAAATCTTTTTTTCTTTTTAAATATATCTTTATTGATTTCAGAGAGAGGAAGGGAGAGGGAGAGAGAGATAGAAACATCAATGATGAGAGAGTCATTGATCAGCTGCCTCCTGCACGCCCCAGACTGGGGATCGAGCCCGCAACCCGGGCATGTGCCCTGACCGGGAATTGAACCCCGATCTCCTGGATCCTAGGTCGATACTCAACCACTGAGCTACACCCGGCCAGGCTAGAGGCAAAATCTTTTAAATAGATGTTAGGACTGGCACAAGACCACCTCTACGTTATTAGACGATGCCTGTGAATAACAAATGAAGACACTTCCATGAGATGAGAACAGAGATTTATGCTCTGTTAATGACATAGAACACAGAGAAAAATATTTTCTAGTGCATGCTTTGTGGTGACACTCAAATGCCTCCTGAATAGGGAGAGGATGGCGTGAGTTTCCTGATTCAGGAATCTGAAAGACAGTAAGAGAGCAGTAGACTCCTAAGTGGAAAGGCTTTTATCACTCCTGTGAAAGCAGTTTCAGTGATGACACAGGACTGCCCTGGAAGATTGGCAGTGACAGGAGGAGCAATGCCTCTGTGACAATGAAAGACCTACATGCAGGCAACAGTCTCAGACATTGTTGAGGCAGAACTTGTAACAGCTGGCGAAGGCCTAGAGGCAAATTTATGTAGATGAATGCCATGGACTGCAGTTAATTTTAATTGCTGTCACGGCAAAATGTAGGGGTTTTGTTTGTTTGTTGATTTTTTACAGAGGCATAAATACAAATTAGGATTTAAAATCTTACCAATTTTAAGTCGCATGGATTCAAAATAAGATTATTAGTAGTATTAGCACCAAAATGAATATTCACTGCATCCAAAGACTTGAATCAAAGGTTGCTAGGGTGACAGGAAATGGGATGTGAAAATAGGAAAGTATCAGGGGAAATGTTCTGACATTCAGACTAAACTTGGTTATTTCATTACCTTGTGTTACAGCATTTCCCAGTGAAATTTTTAGCATGATGTAATTTTCCTCAGCAATATAAGACATGATATAAGGAACGAGAGGTCAATTTCCCTTTTTCCTTGCAAGAAGGAAAATTGAGTTTTAAATAAGAAAGAATTAGAATTCCTTTGTATCAAGTGGAAAGGTAAGAGGGTCTTGTTCTTCCAACACTATGATCAGAAAAGCAAGTAGAAACTGTCCCAAATAAACAGGACTGTCTCATACTAACCAAGGATTCTGGAGCATGAGAAATAGAGAGAAGATGTCGTACCTTAGGAAGAAGAAAAGAACAGGGTTTTTCTTCTGTGGTATCGATAAGGACACAGCAAATTCTAAACTATTTCTGGGGGCTGGTACTGAAAGCATCACAACTTAATGTCATTAAGGGCAAGGACCAATAAGGATTTTGTAGTTCCTGAAGTTTATGCAAATTACAAGGGAAACCCCCCCCAAAAACCAGAAAATTATGAGCAAAGTACAACTTATCTTAAATAAGAAAAACAAACCCACAAATTATAAATTTTTAAATAGCTGATAAATGCCATGATAAATATTTAAAATAATAAAATAGCATTTTATTGCCTATCCTTCCATGTCTTTGTAATATATTTTTATTCTTTATTTTTGGTTTTATATTTTATAGGTACATATTCTCCTTCTATTAAACAATTTTTTTAATATAGAGGGGAAAAAAGAAAAAGTCTTTCTCTAGAATTATTAATCAAAATTTATATTTTGTCATTTGTAGGTTAGAAAACTTATTCCAAACTTGTTGGTAATATCATGTATATTTTTAGGATTATTGTGAAATTTGGGAAACCTCTATCTAGAGGTAATATAGTCATATATTTTCAGTTCATTTTGACAGTGCCCAGTTCTAAGCAGTCTTTAATTTGGTGATATTTACTAAACTGTTTGTCACAGATTTCTGTCTCAGCAGAATTTTGTAAATTTTAATAATCTGTATGTCAATATTTCATGTCAAATAAGTAAGAATTTACATTTTTAATGTGTTTATGTGACTCACTCTTTAGTATTAATTGTATTATCAAACCACCTATGACTTCATATCTTGCTTCAATTTGAAGTAAGTTTCTCTTGATTAATTGTTATTTACCATGTAATCTATATATTTTTATTAAAAATCACTTCTTGGTATCTGTGTTAATTTCCTAGGACTATCATAACAAATTGCCACAAAGTTGGTGACTTAAAACAATACAAATTTATTCTCTCACAGCTCTAGACGAAAGAAGTCCAAAATCATTTTCTTCAGGGCACTTCCTGAAGAGAGACTTTAGGGGAGAATCTATTCCAAGCCTCTTTGGCTTCTGGTGGTTGCCAGCTTTTTTAGCTTGCAGTCACATCACTTCAATCTACCTCTGTCCTCACATCACCTTCTTCTCTGTCTTCTGATTTGCATCCCTTATAAGAAAACTTGCCATTGGATTTAGGGCTCAGACAGACCAAACAAGATGATCTCATCTCAAAATCCTTAATTTAATTATAGCTGCAAAGACCCTTTTTCCAGATAAGTTAACATTCACAAGTTTCAGAGATTACAATGTGGATATATCTTTTGGGGCATCAGTGTGCAGCCCAATGTAGTATCTGGATAATTTCTCTTAATATTATTGCTCATGTTATTATATTTCTTATATTTCACTAATTCTTATCTGTATCTTCTTTTAGTTCTTTCATTAATAAAAATAAAAACAAAGAATGCATCCTCTATGTCAGACATTTGTTGTCATAATAACATGCATAATAAAAACACCACAAAACTTAGATTGGCTTATAAAAAACATAATTTACTTTCTTAAGAGTTTCTGTTTTATCTGGTTGTATGTGCTGATCTGGGATGAGTTTTGCTGATCACTGCTGGGCTCACTCGGGTTTGCATTCAGCGAGCTGGTCAGCTGGGTGCTGGTTGGTCTGTAGTGTCCTCTAAAGGGAATGATGCATATCTACTCCATGTGGTTTCTTATTCTTCATCGAGTGACAGAGGTATGTTTTCATGACAATGACAAAGGTCAAAGAGATTCCTTAAGCACACAAAGCCTCTTGAGGCCTAGAGTCAGAATTGGCACACTGACACACTTGCCTATTCTATTGATCAAAGCAATTCACAAGTCTAGTCCAGTTTCAAGGGGTTAATTTGGCAGACACTGCAAGTCACATTGTAAGGGGCACAGAACAGTGGGAAATATTGGAGCCTTCATGCTGTCCATCTACTACAACTTACTGCATTCAAACCAGGTATCTGCAACTTTTTTAAAAAAAAATATATTATTATTGATTTCAGAGAGAGGAAGGGAGAGGAGGAGAGAGAGATAGAAACATCAATAATGAGAAATTGTCATTGATCAGCTGCCTCCTGCACTCCCCCTGATTGGGAATCGAGCCCTGACTGGGAATTGAACCTTGATCTCCTGGATCCTAGGTCGATGCTCACTGCTGAACCATGCCCAGACAAGCGCTATCTGCAACTTTTAACATGGTTTCTTGAAATTGTCCCAGATGTCATTCTAACTACAGTTAAAAGGATATTCAAGTTTTATCAACTTTTAAATAATTATTTTGCATCTCATTTATGAATGGGTTCTTTGTCTGATTTGCAAAAATATATTTTAGAGTTTTCGCAAGGTTATACCTACTTTGCGTGTCTTGAACAGCTTTATCATGAGCATGTTGTTACTTTTAAATGATTAAAAAAAAAAACTCAAGTTGCTCTGTGTTCAAATTATTTTGCATAAGATCCAAATTCCAAAAGAAAATATAAAATAATGCAAAATACTGAAAGAGTCAACACCATAATGTACTGTGGTTGAAGCTTTTCCTCTAATGATGAAAAAGATATGAGCTGTGCTGACTTAAATTCTGTAACAGTTTGATGTCACCATGATGCAGAATGAGTCAGCACAATGCATAATAGTAGAATTCCTACAGCAGTTCCTAATAACTTAATACAGATGTGACTACAAACCACAAAAATAAATGCTGTCAACCAAATTTAATCATACCCTTAAGTCAGTTTTTTTACTCTAACATCATCTAACACAAGAAAACATGTGATGTAGGGAAAGTCAAAACAATAGATACAAGAGTCTATAAATTGCATTTGAAAAATTAAAAACAAAGAAACACACACCTATGATCAGGTGGACAATTTGCTAGAGTCCATCCCAAGGCCTTTAAGAGGTGTATGCAAGTGTGAGACCCTGAAGCTTGACCTTCATTAGCTTCATGAAAAATGCTCATGATCATGGTTTATATGGGTTTATCTAGGGTCAGAGGGGCTAGTCACTAAACATTTCCTCATTTGCTCGAAGCAGAAGAGCATCTCTGTACCTCACTGTCATATAGCTGCAGGTGGTACAAGAATCAATAATAAAGATAATGAACCCTATGGGTAAATGCTACCTCCCCCAGTCTTTTTTATAACTCAAGGTCCTTACAATATCCTTTGAGGATCAAGACTAATAACTGAGGTTGAATTTTTCATTGAAATGGTACAAATGTTCCTCAGTCTCATTTGGACAAGCAACTCCTATACAGGTCCTAAATTTTCCTCATTCTCATTTGGATATGCAGCTCCTATCCAGGTCCCAATTCCGGATAAACATTGATCTCAATAAATTTGCTTTTTTTCTGGACATTTCATGTAAATTGAACAATACTATAGATGGCCTTCTGTGTCTGACTTATTTCTCTTAGCATGATTTTTAAAAAATATGTCCATGTTGCCCAGCCAGGTGTGGCTCAGCGGTTGAGCATCGACCTAGGATCCAGGCGATAGGGGTTCAATTCCCAGTCAGGGCACATGCCCGGGTTGTGGGCTGCAGCCGATCAATGACTCTCTCATCATTGATGTTTCTGTCTCTGTCTCTCCCTCTCCTTTCCTCTCTCTGAAATCAATAAAGATATATTTTTTTAAAAAATATGTCCATGTTATAACATATGTTTGTATTTCATTCATTTTTTTTGGTGAATAATACTCCATTAAATGGATATATCACCTTTGTTTACCTATTCATTGGTTGAGGGATATTTTACTTTTCCAAGTTTTAGCTATTATTAGTGATATTACTATATGAACATCCTTAAACAAGTCTTAATATGAACATATATTTTCAATTACCTAGGGTAGATTCTTAAAACTGGAATTGTTAGTAAGTCACGTGAGACCATTCCAGCAATATCAGGGAGGCTTCTGGTTTTCACAGCCTGCGCTCCTAGTTTGAAAGGGCATACCGAGAGAGCTGGGGAAACAGAAGCTTCTTCAGGCACAAATGCCATACACTTCAAACTATTCTTATCCAAAGGTCAGTAGTTTACATGAATAGACACTCCTCAACTTGCTAAAGTCATTGGTCAGTTTCCAGAGCATTAAAATGGTTAATTTAACTGTTTTGTCCAACTTTTCAGTGGCTTTTGGGGGAGAGCAATTACTAACCTCTTCATTCCATCATTCCAAAAGCAAATCCCCAAAATTAATTTTTCAATTTTCTGTTTACTTCATATTGTTTCTAAAATCGGTTCGGATGACAGAGTTATTTCATTCAGTTTTTCAAGAACATATTTGTAGTAGCCCCCAAATAAGGGCCAATTACATTTTTGTTTTGGTCAAATAGATAATTTAAGATTAAAATATATGCAAATAATGCATTATATTTTATAAAATGTTTCTTGATCATTTTAAAATCAATTGGTCTCACTATGTAAGACTTTATAAACCCCCAAACCCATTATTTTTTTTTATTTAATGTTAAACATTTTAATGATGAATATTTTCTAAAAGACATATAACAAAATGGTATGGACAGCATGATTTTAATTTAGGGATATATATATACAGAAGAAGTTCTTCTAGGCGAGAAACAGAAATCCATAGACATGCCAATTAATTAATTAATTAATTAATTTGCTCTAATTTATTTTTTCCATCACCGTTTATCCCCTCTATGCCCTCTTCTACCTCCACCCACCCCGCTCCCTGGGCAATCACTGTGGAATTTAATGAGCAAACTGAACTACCAAGCAAGATAGAGATAGACTCAGAGAGAGCAGGTAGAGCTTCAGGGGGGTGAGGGGTGTTGGTGGAGGGACTGAGCAAAATAAGCCCATTAATTTTAATCAGCATTTAATTAGGTAAGGGTGGAAAACATTCCAGGTAGAGATTATAGCAGGTGCAAGGGCCCTGACATAGGCATTAAATTGGCCTATTTGAGCATCAGGAAGAAGATAGATACCACTGGAACATAATATGGGGAAAAGTAATAGACAACGAGTTCAGAGGGACAGGCAAGTACCACATTTTGTAAAATGTACTCAGAATAAAATTTCATAATTGTTTGTTGACACTGTAGTTCCCCGTCTCTGAGCCCTTCTATAACTTTGCAGTTCCGTTAGGGATTTTACTTGTTTCTACACCATGTCACTCATGCAAAATTATGAGTTAGCAGATAATTTCTTTGAGTCTGAAGACCATATCACTTATTTTTCTATCCTTGAAACACCTAATTTGGCGTCTTTATCTGGTATTAGTAATTATTTTTGACATTAAGTATCTGGGGGTGTATATAATACTACACATAAAATTAATCTGAAGAGAACTTTTGTTGGATTAATTGATATACTTTGTTATTTTTTAGCATGTAGATATTCAGCAAAGAATTTCCTTGATGTTATTTGTGATGCATTGTTTACTTTAAAATATAATAGAGGGCCTTATAAATGACACTGATAAAACACTAAGGACACATTAGATTTACAGAAGTATGGGATTTTATCTCATCAAACTTCATTAGCATACTGACTTTAGACATTAAAGCAATTCTAACAAAATTAGCAAGTCCAAATGGAAACTTTCTGCATGTTACAACTTCTGTAAAGTTAATTAAAGGAAACTCAGGATAGTCAATACCACAGACGCAATATATCAGACCTGATGAAGTACAAGGAGACTGGATTATTGAATTCCAAGGACTTGCTTGCATTTCAGGGATGAGGTAAATCAATGATGTGGGAAATAAAATTTACAGTTCTTATTACCTCTACTGTTCAGTTTCCTTGTCCCAACCCTAGGATATGCTAATACAAGAATAATACTGTATCTTTGAAAGAACATTAAATTAGGATTTGAAAGTTTCTTCTGCAAGATAAGTCAAACTAATAGAGTTATATATGAGCTATAAAGTTAAATAACATCTAAAAAACATTTAATAAAGGACAAAAAATTTAAGAGGAAAGTAAAGGTATTTTTTTTTCTGTCTTGTAAACAAGATTACGTATACAATAGCGTGGAATTCAACTACCTGTGCTTCATTGTGTAGTGTTTTATTTCCTGAATGTTCATAAAACTCTGCTCTGTGAGTCAATGTAAATAATGTGAAATGAATCACATTTAATAAAATAAGTCCTTTAAGTGACCCTTTTCCTTCCTTTTGTTAAACAAAAAGTGGTTTCCACATCATAGTTTCTCAAAAGAACACAAAAGAAAATGAGAAAGATCTATCTTTAGTTTTGATGGTGTCTTCTCTTTGTCAAAGAAAACCTTAACTAGACCACCATCAGTTACCAATGAAAATTAACAATTTTTTGTAAGGATTTGAAAAATATAGTAAAGGAATTGCTCATGACAAGTATACACTTCTATATGTTTCTTTTGCAGTGAAGGAAGTAAATAACATTCCTCTCCAAATTATAAAAATCTGCCACAATGTAAAGTGCTCTTGGGAAACATGTCTATATTTCTAAATATTTACTTTTTGAAAAGTCCCGTACAGTCAAGCTGTTTCTTCCTATTTACCAGTTTACTTATTTTTTGTCGACCTGAATATATAAGCATTCTTATACAATTATAAGATTGGAAAGATTTTTGTGGTCACTGAGTGTCTTTTGTCTTTCTGTGAGGTTTTATTACCCTTTTGAGAATGTGATGAAAGCTGTGTACTGTACCTTCTCCTCAGAATAATACACTAAGGCTCCCATCTACAAACTTCTGTAAACAGTTTCAAAGAGTTTAGGATCTTTGATTTTGTTTATTTCCCTGACATACAAAGAAAAATAGTTTTCTATTATGTTCCTAAAGCTCTTAAGAAAAGATATTTCATAACATTACTTAGTAATTAATTCCAAACCTTTCTTAAATCTGTACCATATCTCAGAAGAGATCAGACCGCATAAAACAAAGGAGAGAAAAAAATTCCATTTTACTGCTCCTGGGATAAATTGAACAGGTACAATAATGGAAAAGTAACTAAAAGTAAAAATCCCAAATATAGAATTTTTGTGCCATTTTCAGTTGAATAAAACTTTCCATCTGAACTATTGACGCTCTGCTGAACGTGGAAAATACATTGTGAGCTCTTTTATAAAACAAATATCTGTATTCAAAATTTCTTTTAGTACATTCAGGGAAATCTGGAGGCATCTCCTGAGACTCCAGACCAGAAAGAATTGAAGGCTGAAAGACTGACACTCTCAACAGATTTGAACATCTGCTCACTGCCAATATTCTCATCTCTCCTCCTCTGCATTCCTGTTTTCCTTAGTTTTAGCTGCTCTGTGAATGGAGAGCAGCCTTGGCTCATCATGCATTCTACATTTTGTCTTTACACTTAGAAGCATTTTCAGCAGCAGCAATTAAACAAATAATAATTGTGTTTATGTATAAGCTTGTTAGATTCTTAACTCCGTGAATTATAATTTTTTTCTTTCCCCCCCCCAGTCTCTTAATCTTTTAATTGCTGATTTCAAAAGCCACAGATTATTCTGTAGATTTTCACCATTGTCCTAGAGAAGATAATAAGAAAAGATTAAAATCCCATTACTATAATAGGCAGGTATACAAGTGAGGGTAAAAATTATAGTGTAGAAACGTGAAATGCGTGCATTACCGTATGCTACTGAAATAGCATGTACTGTCACCACTTTTACTCAAGACAAATGAAGTATTCTAGGATGTTTATTTTACTTGTTTCTACAATTTCAGCCACATTCTGTGTGATTTTATTATATCATATTTTATTTATTTATTTACTTATTTATTTATTTATTTATTTACTTACTTACTTATTTATTTATTATTTAAAATCCTCACCTGAGGATATTTTTTCCATTGCTCTTCAGAGAGAGTGGAAGGGAGAGAGAGAGAAAGAGAAACGCTGATGTGAGGGAGGCACATCGATTGGTTGCCTGTCCCCGGAGCCCCTGCAGGGTGGGAGGGGGGCTCGAGCCTGCAGCCCAGGAACATACCCTTGGCAGGAATCAAACCCGGGACCCTTCCATCTATGGCCGACCCTCTAACCACTGAGCCAAACTGGCCAGGGCCTATTAAATCATAATTTAAGCACAGAGTCAAAATACTTGTGGAATTATAATAAAGTTAACTCTTATCCTGAGCGTCTGCCTGGCAGTGGAGTGGACTGATGACGCACAGGCAGTGTGGCTGACAGACACAGCACTGCACTTAGACCCAACGCCACGTGGAGAAACTCACCTCCCAAACCCAGGCAGTGATGCGCAAAGGAGTAAAAGGGCGTTTCAGTCTACCAGGAAAAGGTTAGGGCGCAAACTACAGGCCTTGGGAAGAACAGACCTTTCTTTTTTTCATTTTTCGAAGACTGAAAACAAAAAGATTTCTAGTTTCTGGAACATCAAAATCTACCAATGGATTATGTAAAGTGCTTAAAAGTTAAACAACTATAGAACTTTGCTGAAAGAATATACAGGGAATCCTCTGGAGCTCACAGGGACCTGAAAAGTAAAACAGGAGCACAAGGTCAAAAACTGACGAAGCTGGTTAGGGATGTCAGAGGAGAACTAGACATTTGGAAAACTTGTTTCTACCACCATTAGCTTGACATCTTCTCAGTACTTGAAGATACCTCTGATGATACTAATAGTGATATTTTTATGATTTTTTAAAACTTCATAATGAAATGTGGAAATATTTAGAAGATGTATATAGTTCAGTAAATCAACATATTCTAAAATCATACATGGATAAAGAATGCATTCCAAGAGTAACACAGACCAATGAATTTTAATATAACACACTAAGAAATGTTCCTTGATATGGTTTCCACATTGCAACTTACCATTCAGAAATTATAAAGACTGAGTTAAGGTTTAGTATCAAAGAGGAATATCCAAAATGATCTGATAATTATAAATTTGTCTGAATCTGGATTTATTTCATATACTTCAAGCAAAAGAACACTTTTTTAAAATGTTTTTTATTGATTTTTTAGAGAGAGAGGAAGGGAGAGGGAGAGAAACATTTATAAAAGAGAGACATGTATCGGCTGCCTCCTGCATACCCTCTAAGGGGGATTGAGCCCACAACCCAGGCATGTGCCCTGATGGAGAATAGAACTGGTGACCTCTCAGTGCATGGGACAAACACTCAACCAACTGAGCAACACTGGCCAGGGAACAATACTCTTAACATAATAAAGCTGAAAGCAGATATGAAAATATATTAAACAAACATTAAATTAATTTGGTAAAAATAAAATACAATATTACTTTTCTCATTAAATATTTGTGGTTTGGAAAAGATAATTATAGTTCATAAAAAGTACTTATATTAAAAGGTAATAGGTTTAACCAAAGAACTTATATGCACATAGGCATAACCCATGGACACAGACAATACTATGGTATTAGTTTTGAGGGGATGGTTGGATGGTGCCAGTGATGAGGGGGATTGGGACATCTGTAATACTTTCAACAATAAAGATACACTTTTTAAAAAGGTAATAGGTTTATTATTGTTATTTAAAATGAATTAATATATAAATATGTTAAACATCAGTCTTAATTTTAATATGAGAGGCCTAGCCTGTGCGGCCCAGTGTTTTAGCGTCTTCCCCTGCACCAAAAGATTGCTGGTTCGATTCCCGGTCAGGACACATTTCTGCTGTGGGCTTGATCCCTGGGGAGTGCAGGATGCAGCCAATCAATATTCTGCTCTCACATTGATGTTTCACTTTTTCTCTCCCTCTCACTTCCTCTCTCTCTAAAAATCAATAAATATATATATATATATATATATATTAATTTTAATATGAGAACTATCAGCATATGTACTCCACTTGAACAAAAACTCTCCAGGGCTCTCAATAAATTTAACAGTATAAAGTAGTCTTGAGACCAAAATTTGAGAACTCTTGAATTAGAACAGCTAAGCAACTTATTCACTGACATAGAGAAACTAAAATTAGTTTGCCATTTCAAAACATATTTTTCTTTCTCTATGAAGCTATTCTCCCTTAACTCTTATTACCATCCTGGTATTTTTGGATTCAGACATCCATCAAACAGAATAATATAGAGTATGTATTAATGTGGGTAATGATATTCTTTTCAAGTATCTCCGTGTGCATGTTGTGCGTGTGTATGTAGTTTGGGTATGGGAGAACTCATAGATGTATGTTGACAAAGGCTAATAGCTATTCATATAACAGCAACTTGTTCTGAAAAACCAAAAAATATATGTATTTCTTTGAAATGTCAATAATAAGTATAGAAAGTGAGATGTTTGAAGATACATCTTAAAAGTTATATAATATTTTTTATTATGCAGTCTATTAGAATATAAGTTCCCTATAGCAATGTTTATCAAAAAATTAAGAAAATTGTAGATTATGAACCCCCAGGATCATAACTGAATTATAAAATGGCTGTATATTATATATTCATAAGTAAAATATCTATAATACTAGAATAAATATAAAAATAGAATCATAAAATACTTCATGCTGTGTAGTGTGTAATACTATATTCAAACCAGTATACAAATATCAGTATATAAATAATTAGTGGGAAGCAGGAGAAAGAAGTATTTAAATACAAGCTCAGTGATCAGATTGCCTGAATCTGAATACAAACTGTGATAGTATTTTCTGACTTTTTCAGCTTTTGTGTGTGTGGAGATCCAGCCCACAACCCGGGCATGTGCCCTGACAGGGAATCAAACCGAGACGTCCCGGAGCACAGATTGATTTCAATCCCTGAGCCATGCCAGCCAGGCATGCAGGTTTTGTTTTTTGTTTTTCATAATTCTCTAAGCCTCAGTTTTCTCATTTGTAAATTGGGAATAATAGCAGTGCCTCCTTCTGCTTGTGGAGAGGACTAAAGGTTAAAACTCATGGACTTAGAACATGACTAACTCTTGGTAACTGTCAGATATAGTTTTAATTATTGGAATAGAGAAGAGCTAAATAAATTTCTATCTTCAGATAGTTGGTTTTTATTTTTAGGCATCTGGACACTGTAGTCAGTCTCTATTAGTTTAATTTCTGCACCCTGGCTAGCTGCTTAGTCTCTGTGTGTAAATAACAATAGCACTCTCTCAACAGATTTGCTGTGGAAATTGAGCAAGATAAAACCTAGAATAGTACTTGTGCATATTTAGACCTGAAACTTTTTGGTTAATGTGCATATGTATAATATTAATTTTTATTATTGTAAAAATGCTCAGTTTATTCAGGACTTTGAATTTTTTTTTAATTTGAGATATAGAATGTTCTTAAAACACAAATTCAACATAGAAAAACATCCAGTGAAAACAAGTTTGGCATGGGTTATCTTGACCTGCAAAGATAGACCATTTTCACCCCAATTTCATTAATCAACCCCCCCAAAATAGTATTTGTCATTGTATTGTATAATGATATGATAGTTAAGCTTATTTTCTGTATGCATTAAAATACATGTGAATATCTGCTCTTCAACTTGAGAGATCACAGACCATTTATTTTCATATTCTTGACATTTTGTGATTTATATTTTGACTTCAATATTTATGAGCTCTATGGTAGAAAGTAAACACACACAATCTTAAAAACGAGAATACTCAAGAAAAACACAATATAGGAGTTATATAATCTTAAGGTCAAGCAATAGAAACTCCTCATCACTCCCACAGTTAAATAAAAAAATAAATAAAATGAAATGAGAGAAATGTCAAGAGTAACTTCAGGTTTATTCACAACTACATATAATCAACTAGATTCTTCAGAAACTGGGGAGTAAAGAGGAATACAATGTAAAATACAAATATGTCTGTGAATGCACAAAATATCTCTATAAAATTGTGTTGTTACTATTGTTTGTTTTTAAACAAATATAAGGCACCCTACTGATGTATCTCACATGCTTATGCTTCCCTTTACATTAATGTGAATTCAATCATTTCCTGAATTATGCAGAGAAATGTTATTATGTCAGAGGACAAGTTCCCATGTATGCCTTAAAAATTTTAGGTCAAAATCAGGTATCCTCATTGGTATTCTATTACAACTACTAAAATATTACAGTAGTTATTGTGACAAAATTATATATTCTATAATAGAATCTACTTTTTACTTTGATAAGCAAGAAGCCAAGCAATAAGCACTGCACAGTGCTTAAGAGTATGGCCCCTAAAGTCTCAGCAGTGTCTTCAGATTTAAGTCCACCACTTTTTAGTTGTGTGATCTTAGACAAATACTCTAATCTCTAGAAAACTTGGTTTTCTCATTTGTAAAAATTAGAATAATTATAATGAGCCCTGGCTGGTGTGGCTTGGTCAGTTGGAGCATCATCCCATACACTGAAAGGCTGCAGGTTCAGTTCCCAGGCAGGGCTCATACAGGAGGCAACCAGTTGATCTCTCTCTCTCTCTCTCTCTCTCTCCCTCTCTCTCTCTCTCTCTTTCTCTCCTCTCCTCTCCTACCTTCCTTTCTCTAAAATCAATAAACATACCCTTGGGTAAGGATTAATGACCTATAATAGTAATCCAATTCTTAGAACTGTTATGAGTATTAAATGAATTAATGCCCACGTAACACTTAGAATAGTGGCTAACAAACGGTAAGCACACAATAAGCATTATCTACTATTAATACATACAAGTGTATGTGTTTACAGGCCTTAAAGCCTGTACATTTTTACAAGTAATTTTTTCAATGATGAAGCAATAATCCTGTCTTAAAATTTTCCCATCACTTTTTAAAAATCCTTACCTGAGGATACGTTGATTTTTTTTTTTAATTATATTTTAATTTATCTCTATTTTTGAAAATATTACAGATGTCCCTTTTTTTCCCCCATTAATCCCCTCCACCTTGCACTCCCTGCTCCAGGCTTTCCCATTACATTTTAAATTAGGAAATTTCTAGACTGCCACAGTTAATTCATATTTGGCAGAGGTGTCTCTGGCAGATTGTGCAAAAGTATTGAAACAGGTCAATAAGTTAATATTTCCCTTCAATTGATTATATCAGTAAATCTTAATAATATATTTGATGGATAAAAGATTACATCATTTGATGTTTTTAAGCAATGTAATAGGAAATGTGACAGCAGAAATATTTTACATGATCAATAGAATATAGCAAAATGTTATGTTTTTGTTACCATTTTAAAACAGCTTTTTCCCTGGGAGAAGTTTATTCCATCTCCACTGATGATTAGTTGTGTTATCTTGTACTAGTTTGTTTGTTTTTTTCATCTATATCTCAATTTCGCATCTAAAAAAAAAGTTGATGACATAGACTGTTTCTCATAGTGTTGTGAAAATATGTAATTACACATGTAAACACTTCCAGGAAGATAGTGACAATTATTGAAATTTTTAGACCCACATTCAAAATGCCATCATTTACTCTCCCCTTTTTCCCAGGACTGATCTTTTTTAATCTACCTTCAAAATTTGTCTTAAACTCCACATTTCCCCCCACTATTTCTATTTCAACACCTTAGTTCAAGCTTCCAACACCTTTCAGTTGAACTGCCTGCAAAGTTGTCTTTGCAGGTCCTCTGGTTTCACTCCTGCACCCAACCACCCCCTTTTCAGACACTTCTCCACACACTAGAGACTGCTTTGAACATGTGAGTTAAATCACGTTACTCCACCTCTGTTCCAACCACTTCACTGTATTTAAAACAACATGAAAAGCCTTTAACAAGATCTGACTCCACTTTCACTTTTTCATGGTAACTCATTTACCTTTACCTTCATTTTACCAAACAAATTTCCACCTCCTGGCTTCTGCACTTGCCACTTTTGGTTTGGCCAGCTATTGCCTGAACATAATACAGGATGCTGTATTTCAGTTCATTTAGGCCTTTGCTGAAAAATCATTCAATCTCCATTCCCGTATATTCTCTGTCATTCTATTTCTGTCATTATTTGACATCTAGTTGTGGGTTTAATGGGCGCTAAGCACTCTGTTTTACTTCAGTGTGTATCCCACTGTATAGAACAGTGCCCTTGTGCAGTAAGTAGAAATATTAATTACTTTAATTGCTGTTATAATTATTACCTAAGTAATTTCCAAAATATATACATTTATTATTCTGACTATTGCATATAACTGCTTATAAATTTATAGATTTCAGAAAATAAGATATTTGGCAAAAATCATATTATTAAGAATCACCAGCCCCCACCTTTATTTCAAGAGAAAACCTCACTTATACTTTTTGACGTATGTATTCCCTTTAAGAATCCTTTCAGTGCATTTCCACTTTAAAGCATCGAGGCAAAGAACAAGACAAGGCTGTGTTAGTAAAACAGAAACCTTTACAGAAACAGGTTTAACAGAGGTAATCAGATGCTTACAAAATCACTGAGTAATGAATATACAAAGGCTCCCAGTTTGCCGCTCCCTCCCCTGGTGTCAGGTAGTTGCAGGAATCACAGGAAACTTCGGAGCATGATCGCAGCCCTTTACAGCCCTGAGGTAGCTGAGTCACAGGACGACACTCAGAAGCCCTGCGAAAACCTCTCACCTGCCAGAGTCCGTGTTTGTCCAGCGAGGCTGGAGGAAAGACTATGCCCAAAGTGTTCTTCCCTCATTCTTCTCCAGCTCCATAAGTGCCACCTGTTTTTTCCAGTTGTTTACACCAACAATCTAGATGGTATTATTAACTTTAAATTTCTCTTCTCTCCAAATTTCAGTCCCTCCAGAAATACTATTTATTCTAATTCCAAAATTATCTTCAATGTCCCCCTTCTTTCCATCTTTACTTTTAGCAGCTTCCCTCATTCCCCCATTGCTGCATTCTACATTCTTGCTCGCTTCCAGTCTGTTCTCTACATGGGAGTAAAAATTTTGTGTTATCTTAAGTGAGAAGCATTTCCCTTACACTTAGGGGGATATTAAAATTCTATCTGTGAGATGCAAGCTATAGCAATTTACTATATACATAAAGTGAGTCAAAGTTTTAAAGAAAGGTAACTGTGGTTTTATGCATTTTAGAAGTAGGTTGGATAGAGATGGGAAGCAAGCAGGCATTGAAAATAATAATTTTAAAAATGGGAACACAGAATTACTTATTTCAAGAAGTCTGACCTAATGATGACAACCTTTCCAATACACTAAGTTCTTAAATAAAGTGTAATGAAGAGAAAATAAGATCCAATGATGAATCCATAAGATGGAGAACAGAAGATAGTCTAAAGGTAAGAAAAAAGAGCAACAGCAGAAAGCTGTAAAAAGGAAAAAAATAAGATCCAGATGTTAAGTCTCTTTTTCACATTGATTTAGGTACTAGAGAAAAATCTAAACTTTTATGCAGTGATTCTAGACCTGAGTGCTTCTCCATGCAAATAAATCCTCGCCAGCCTTCTTAGCCTTTCCCGGTGGATGCTGGTATCTGCTGTCACAATACAGTTACACACCACACACGCACACACACACACTCATACACACTGTTATCCACCAAATTTTAAAATCCTAAGACAAATTTCATTTAAAGAAAAATGATCAGGAGCTACTTATTATAGTCCTATTCATACTGTATACATATTTCTGTATTCTTCCTTAGATATTTGATCAGGAGTTTTAGAACTTCGACTAGATAACATGTAGTTTTTAAGAACACATCCATATAATAACACATAAAAAGCCAAGGTGACATGAAATATATATTTTTTTCTAAAAACATACTGACTTAAAGTAATTGTATTACAAAATTTTTCTTCTGTCAAACTAGTGTTTTTGCATTTTTAAAATTCTCCTTTACAGAAGCAGTCCTTTAAATCCATCTGCTAATACCCCTAAGGTCAAAATCCATTTCCCCCCCTCAAACTTTTGGTTTTAATATGTTATTTAAAGAAACCGGACATTAGCTATTTTATTTAGGAACATTTGTCCACAGATAATAGAAAACTGACAAATGTTAACTGACAAGAACCTGGTACATATTAAACAGGATCTCTAATTAGTCGTAGATCATATACCATTTTTCAGCAATAAAACCCAATGTGAAGAAACTCACAAAAGCACTTTTCGAATATGTAAAAAAATATTTATTTTAATGAAAATATAATTAAGTAAATCAATGATTTTTTTCTAAAAAATTATAATTTAATGATGCTCATGATTTTCTCTCCTTACCCTAGGAAAAATGTCTTAATTTCACCAGGAACATTGCTGTCTTTACTTCAACAGCTAGGATGGCAATCTCTTCAGCAATCCATTGCAACCAACCACTATCCACCCAACCCAATCTAGTAACAAGTCAATTACATGCTGATATAGAAATCACCAATATTGAACCCTTCATCTTCCTTTCCTCTAATAAGAAACAACTAAACTGAGACAAACCCTGATTTTTTAAAGTCAATTTACCCAGTCAGAGACTTACCCTTTCAGTAAGTTCCAAGCAATTAAGTGGTAGCTTGTTCTAATAGTTAGATTGAGGAGTAATAGTACTAGAAAAAGAAAGGAGCTGAGAGCAAAAGTAGGACATTAATTTGTCAATGGCATCTAATTTGCACACTTATAGAACATCTGCTCTCTGGGAGTTCTGCTTTTCCAAGTGAACCCACAACTTCAGCTAAAATGTTTTAGATTGATTTTTGTGATCAATGGTACAAGAGGAGTGCAGTCAGAGGATTTTTAAATTTATGCATCAATCTGAATTGAAATAGATTTGAGCAAATTTTTTCCAAATGTGGGGGAGGGGGATAAAGGAAGGAGAATAGATTTTCTCTGACCTAAATACATGCAAAAGCATTCCTATATATGGTACTTTTAAGATATTTTTATTGAATTTGTTGGGGTGGCATTGGTTAATAAAACTATATAAGTTTTAGGTATATAATTCTACAATACATCCTCTGTATATTGTACTATGTGTTCACCACCCCAAGTCATCTCCTTCCACATCATTTATCTCCCCTTTACCTTCTTCTACCTCCCCCAACCCTCCAGGTCTGAATAGACACTTCTCCAAAGAGGACATACAGATGGCCAATAGACATATGAAAGAATGCTCAATCATCAGAGAGAGAGAAATTAAAACCACAATGAGGTATCACCTCACACCTGTCAGAATGGCCACAATCAACAAGTCAACAAACAAGTGTGGGTGAGGGTGTGGAGAAAGGGGAGCCCTTGCTCACTGCTGGTGGGAATGCAGACTGGTACAGCCATTATGGAAAACAGTATGGAGGCTCCTCAAAAAATTAAAAATGAACTGTGTCATTTACATATCCAAAGAAACCCGAAACACTAATTCAAAAGAATAAATGTTCATTGCAGTGTTATTTACAATAGTCAAGATTTGAAAGCAGCCCAAGTGCCCATCAGTAGATGAGTGCATAAAAAAGCCGGTGTACATTTACACAGTGGAATATTACTCAGCCGTAAAAAAGGGGGAAACTTTTAAGATATTTTTATTTATTGATGTCTATATGATGACATTTTATTCAGTTACATATCTTCTTAACAAATTGGCCAGCTAACAGTTAATATTTCTTCATAGTTACTGGTCAGTTCTAAGACCTGCATATATAAAGATGACCAGTCAAATCATCATAATTAGCATTCTTTGAAAATAATCCATTCTCTCTCAATATTATTCAATATCAATGAACAACATGCATCCCATCTCCATGCCCTAACCTCAATTAAATATTGCTTTGAGAGGGTAATCCTTAACATATTATCTTCTGAAAAACCCAAGTAATTTACTGCATTAGTCAGCACAGTCTGCCATGACAAAATACCACAGAGTGGGTGGCTTAAGCAACAGAAATTTATTTTCTTACAATTCTGAAAACTGGAATTCAGAGATCACAGTGCCAGTACAGTTGGTTACTTGATGAGGCCTCTTTTGATTTGCAGGTGGTTGCCATCTCCCTGTGTGCTCACAGGAACTCTTCCTGCTTAGGAAGTCAGTAAGATCTCTGGTTTCTCCTCCTATAAGGACATTGATCCTATCAGGTCAGAGCCTCTCCCCTATAGCCTCATTTAACCCTAATTACTTCCTTAGAGGTACCATCTCCAAATATGCTACTCTGAAGATTAGGATTTCAACCTATGAATTTAGGGGCACACAAACTTTTGGTTCATAACAAGTATATTGCAAGATACGAAAGAAATAATGAGAGAAAAGAAAATTCAGAAGTTCTGTTTTAAAAATGGTTTCAAGTAGTGCATACTTTCAAATGTAAATATAATACAATCAATTATCAACACAAGAAGTAGAAAATAACGTGTAAACTTTAAATATGGAAACATTTTTACTTTAATAGAACTTGTCTTCCAAATGTTATTTATAACATATGTACTAGAATGAATTTCAGCACAAAAAGACACTTTTCAGTTTAAACATAGGGATGCAGCATTTGGAATTTGGAATTCTGTACTAGTTGTTTAAGTAACACAAGTCACCAAAATAAAATCACAACAGAACAAAAGAATGGGTTTTTAATTTATTTATACAGCAAAATCAGCAGCAGTCCTCAGTTCATGCCAAGGACAGATACAGGTTATTATGAATCATGCTGGTGCAGTTTTATGAGTAAAATGACCTTTGACCGTCACATTTCCAGATGTTGCTATTTTCTGCTTAATAGTCAAAACAGAGCTCTAAACCACACTAAGAACTGGCAGGAATTCATAGTATAGTAGATCGAGCAATTTATTTTACATATTAACAGAGTTTGGATGTGTACCCAGTCAGTATATTCTCATAAATTACTATTATACACGTTTTCTAAGGATTCTTTGAATTAATGGCTGTGTGTTGTTCCATTTTTTCTCTCCTCCCATCTCACTGTGAGTAAATTGTTTCAACTGCTTTAGCAGAAAATACAATTCCATTCAGTTTATTTCATAAAGACTGAGAAAAACAGTTAACATTAATACCTCTGCCTTTCTGTGTATTCGAAGAAAAGTTTTGGGCACTCCTCATATGCGGATGTAAATGAATTTAGAAATAGTGCTAAGTAAATAGAACATAATGCATATCATTTTATTTAAGAAAATGGATTTGAGATAAAATTATTATCATTTGTCTTTTTAACGCGAGAAACACATGCCTAAGAAATAGCGTCGAGGTTATCATTAACAATTTTTAAATTGGTTATAAAGACAGTCATAAAGGAAGTGAAGTTTAATACTTTTGATCTATCTGTAATTGGATTTTCTTGTTTGCTTGTTTTTACTTTTTAACAGCTAGCAGAATCTTTCACTTTTAATAACCTGAGATTGAAATGTCAAAATCCAGAAAAGTCAAGAATGAAATCACTATTACATATTAACATGTCACATATAAAACATAAGCCAAAGAAAATATTCTCATAATTGTTCCTATACTTGCAATTTATAGCACATTTTAATCTCAGTGTATAAGGACATATTTACTAGTATCAGTTTAGTTTTAAATAACATATGCAATGTATTTGTTAACTAAATTTACTTTTATAGAAAAAGCTTTCAGAATTTTATTAATATTATCATTTAATTTTAGAGTGAAGAGCTGAATAAGAAATATGGAAGTGTTACTTAGTATTTTTTAGTTATAATATTGCATTCCACCCTGCAATTACATGTGGCACGTTGAATGTTTTCCTCCTAATGCTCTCCTTCAGTTTCTCGTTTCCTTTCATTTTCTTTTTTCTTTTGTTTTCTTCCCTCTACTCTTCGTCCTCTTGCTAAGGATGAGCTTGTGCTCTGTGACATGATATCAAGCATTTTGTGGGGATCTCCTATTATCCCTCACCACGCGTACAAACACTAACAATTCAGATAGGTTATCTTTCTGTGCTCACTGAGAAGGATACCAAAATTTAGGGAGATTAAGAAACTTGCGGCCATTCTAATAGATACCAATTGTAAATAAACTCAACTTTTGCACAATATCGGCTCATGGATGTTAACAGCATTCCGTATAAGATGTTCAGATTATAGATTCTGTGGGTAGATTATTCTAGTAATAGGCGTAAAAAAGAATGGATTATCGTGGTCAATAATATGTTTTCTTGCTGCATTGATTTTATAAACTCCATTCTTCTTTCAATATGTTGTTTTTTTCTGCCTGAAATTTCCTTTAATGAAGACCTATTGATGGTAAATATTCTCAGTTTGTAAAAATATAATAATAATAAATAAAATAATCGCTCTCATTTTGAGTAAGTTAGCCATTTTGATACATAATGTTTCTCAATATTCTGAATAATATTTTCCCACACTTTATGGATATTGCTGTTATAATTGAAAATATGCTATTAAAATAATTTCTAAGTAATATGTCTTCTTAGATTGTTTTTAAGATCATCTTTTAACTCCTGTGATCTTCAGTTTCACAGGTATCTAAGTATAGATTTCTTAATACTGTTGGGATATATTGTGCTTCCTTAATATGGCTCTCTCATCAGATCTGAAACACGTTCTCATTCATTATGTCAGGAAATTGTACCTTTCCTCCTCTCCCTCTCTCATCTTTTGTAAGAACTCCTATAAGTATTTTGGCATTTCTCCATGTCTCTTAATCTATTTTTTCCCAACACTTTATCTCTTTGTGCTGCATTTTGCATAATTTGTATTCAGGATAATTCTTCCACTTTACTCTTCCCTTCAATTCCAATTAATCTGAACTTAAAACTATTAAATTCTGTATTTAATTTTAATGCCTAAACATTTAATTTATAGGTATTCACTTTGGGTTTTTTCCCCAATCTGTCTGCTTCTTACTGAAAGAACTTTTTTAATTTCTTATTTTCAATTTCTTTTTTTTATTTAGTCACTTATGCACATTTTTGTAGTTTATTAATTTGTTTACTGCTAGCTGTTGCTGCAAACACACAATCAATCTCTGTGCCACATATTCCTTGCAACTGTAAATAAATCACATCAACCAGGTGTTTGGGGCTGAGTGGTCTTCTATCTGCCTGTTTGAGTACACAATCTCTTTCCACATCTTGGGTCCCCTTCCTCCAAACCCATTCTGTCCTCTCTATTCTAAAAAGATGTGGAAAAGAAAGAAAGAAAGGGAAGGAAGGAAGGAAGGAAGGAAGGAAGGAAGGAAGGAAGGAAGGAAGGAAGGAAGGAAGGAAGAGAAAGAGAGAGAGAGAGAGAGAGAGAGAGAGAGAGAGAGAGAGAAAGAAAGAGAGAGAGAGAGAGAGAGAGAGAGAGAGAGAGAGAGAGAGAGAGAAAGAAAGAAAGAAAGAAAGAAAGAAAGAAAGAAAGAAAGAAAGAAAGAAAGAAAGAAAGAAAGAAAGAAAGAAAGAAAAGAAAAGAAAGAAAGGATCACATGTTGGAAGTCTATATCAAATAGGCCTAGAAATGATATACATCATTTTTAAATACATTCCATAGGCCAGAACTTGGTCATATGGTCGTAGCCAACCACAAGGGAAACTTGGAAATGTAATCACCCACCTCTGAATCCAAGACGAACTAAGTTGAGAGAGCAGCTTGCCAGTCTATACCACATAGTCCCCATCCAATAGTTCTATTCTGCAATTCTTGACAGATTAATTATG
This sequence comes from Miniopterus schreibersii, assembly GCF_964146895.1. NCBI lineage: Eukaryota > Metazoa > Chordata > Mammalia > Chiroptera > Miniopteridae > Miniopterus > Miniopterus schreibersii. The sequence continues at coordinate 117,532,511 of NC_138102.1, forward strand.
CTATTTGTTTCTCTCTGCTGGTGACATCATGGTAGCTTACTTCTTGTATTTTGTTATTTTAGATTAAAAGTTCATATTTGGTGGGACTTTATCTCAGAAATCCTGTGTTGTTTGAATTCCTAGACCTCACATGTAAAGTAGTATAAATATTAATACAAAACCTATGTGAATGGAAACATGTGGTCACAAAATGTCAGGGGAAATATTTTTTCCTACCCTATCCACAGCCAAAACTGAAACAGACAATATTTCCTTTTATTTCCTATTGAAGGTGGTTATTTCCTTTTTTGGTCCACATTTATACAAAAGACAGAGACCTTTTGAAAGTCCAGGCTTAATGCCAGAGTTCATTTCTCAAATTCCAACATCCTACCTTGACCCTGTACCTCCACGACCATTAGCACTCAAGATCTTTGATTAGCACTATCAACAAATGTCACCAAGCACAACTGAAGCATCAGTGAACACTTTCTGCCCAAGTTTTCAGCTTACACTTTGCCTTTTGGACCATTATCAGCCAAACCTTTGGTTAACACTATAAAGGCATGCCTCCTAGCACAGCTGCTACATCTGTTCACACTTTCTACTCTAGTGTTTGATTTACTGCTTCTTGAACCAGGGTGTTGCACTTACAATCCTGAGAATTGAGTTTACATTTGCAGTGAGGTTTGCTATATTCTATCCAATATTCTATGTGTTTTGTCATGAGAGGATTTTTAAATTTTTACCTTTGTATTTCTGATACAGGGGTTGGTCCCTGTTATCCTGTTTCTCTTACTTTCATTATACTTTAGCGATTTTAATAACCAAATTTGTTTAACAGAGTTTAAAGTTAGTTGCTATGATTATCTTCTCCAAAGATATACAGTATGCAACATGCTTATTGGCTACTACCTCCAATTACTCCACTGCTTCCTGTTTTGCACTATTTTCTTTTACATTTTTATATCTCCAAAATTTAATAAATATTAACTGAGTTTATCCATATGTTTAACAGATTCTTTGATCATGATTGCACCCACTATTTTACTCATTTCAAGTATGTGACGATTTCTTTCTCATAAATTATATTCTTAGTAAGATTTTTTTAAGAATGTCTGTGAGTGGCAGATTCTCCCTCATCGTTTCTCTAGAAAATGTCTATCTCATGCCCACTCCTAATGGTAGTGTAGCAGAGTTCTAATTCTATACTAGTAATTATTTTCTCTAAGAACTATGAATATATGATACTATGTTTTGATGTTTTGCTGATGTCAAATTTAATGTCAAGCTTACAGTTTTTTTGTAGTTATTCTTTTTCTCCAGGCACTTATAAGATATCTCAGACTCTGAAGTATCCTTTAGAATATTTCTAGGTATAGATTTATTGTTATTTATCCTCATTTGAGGCTGATTATATTTTTAGAACCTGAAGATTTAAGATAAATCCAGAATATTTTCAATCATTTTCACATTATGTATTGCCCTTTCTTTTTCTCAAGGGGATTCCATTAGAATACATAACATCATATAATTTCACCCTACATCTCTTAAACCTCACATGTTTTATTTTTTTCACACTAACCTGCCTTCTCTTTAGTCATTTCTTCTAGTTAACTGTCTTCAATTTTATCTTAGACTATTTTACCCATGCAATGTATTTAAGTTTTAATAATGTTTTTATTCCTAAAATTCTTTCATTTAAACCTATATCCACTGCTTCATGGTATCTTGTTTTTTAAAGATTTTAAGTTATATTGTGTCTTAATCTTTTAAAATATTAATTAATTTTACTATCTATCCCAACACATAAATTCTTGGCATTCTAAGCCTACTTTTAGTTGAGATTCATTATATTCAGTTATTTTAGATGGTTTCCTAATGGGCTTTGTAATTTTATATTTTGAGCTCATAATTTGTAACCTTTTGAGTGGGTGTGTCAACAGCAGTTATCCAATACCTCTCTCACAGTAGATGTTGCATATGTTTGTGAAAGGGGCTTGAGTAGAGGGGGCAGAAAACTGGCTTATTTGCTTCACTGGTCTTTATATCAAGAGTAACTGCATCTGAAGTTCATCTGACCTAGGTATGATTTAGATTATGAGCTCCTGGGCCTTGATCCTGAGCCTAATGCTGTAATGAAATAAAATTTTTGAGGGATCTTGTTAGAAGATATGCTTTGCAAGTGTGAGGAATATAAATAATTTGTAGCCAAAATGCAGACTATGGTAGTTTTAAAACATGCCCACAAATCTTTTAACACTCTTTTCATTGAGGTGGTTTCTTTGTCCCCTTATTTTGATTTTTGGCTTATATAAATAACTCACAATTAACAAAATAGAATATAGTGGACTTAATGGTGCAGGGCTTCTGAAACTATGTCATAAAAGTCAATGTTGATACTGACTTGTTTGCTGGGACACTTTACTTTGGAAACTTGAGGCCTGCCCTCAGTGGAGAAGCCCAAATCACATGGAAAGGCCACATGTTAGTGCTCCTTTCTGAGATCCTACACAACCACCAAAGTCAACTCACAGGCATGTGATGACTCCTCTGGTTGATTTCAGCCACCAGTCCTGGAGTCATCCCTATCTGTCAGTTCTTCACAAGCATATGCCCAAGACATCATGCAACAAATAAAACACTCACACTATTTTCCTTCTGAATTTTAAACCCATAAAACTGAAGAATATAAGGTTGTGTAAAGCTGGTAGTTTGGTGAGAATTTGTTATACAGCAATAGTAACCCTAATATGCTTTGTAAATTTATGCGCTAAATATTTGAAATGCTTTATCCTGAAACTCTTATGTATCCTGGGTTTAAAGTTTTTCTTGCCATACAAGTAATTAGTTTAGGATGTAATTTTATATTTGTCAGCTAAAACCAAATTCTCTGTTATTATAAAACTCCCCATCCATCTTCACATACTCATGAACCTAGGGAAGCAACAATACCAACCTCACACTTAGAGGTTTGCCAATCTTGTTTTGAACTCTTTCTTAAGTATAGAAAATGAGAAATTGTGCTTTTCTTTATATGATATCAATTATGCATGTACAAGAATATTTGGTAAAATTTGCCTGACATATCCAAATGTTTATAGTAGAAAGCTTTTCAGATTATTTATATATATTGCTTTCCCATATTTTATTCTTCTGTTATGAACAAAAATAGTACCATTTAGAAAATATAACTAAGCATATGAAAAAAGACAAAAAATTTAAAAGAATCAGACATCCATACATTACATTTTAATTTGATCTATAGCATTTCAACTTTTTTATTATATATATATGTTTAAATAATTATAAATATTTTTATTTTACCAAAATGAAGTCATACCAGACATAATGTCTTGTGACTTATTTTACTTAAAATATTTCATGGAGAGCACAGGCCACCAGTGGTGATCAAATCCATCCAGGCCAGACGAGAAAGGCAGAAACTCTCCAGACATTTTCTGGTAGTGAGCAAGTTTTTATCCCAATACCACAAAGAAACACCAGTGGCCTCCCTGGGACAACCTCCAACAACATGAAGACATTTACTGAAAGAGTTGTGTTAAGTTTTTCTAACAACCGCTATGGAGTAAAAATAAGAGTGGCTTTCTACTTAGTCGAAAAACAGTTGAGAAAGAAATATTAATGAATATTAATGAGATTGTAAGACCTGGTCTCAGTGCCATTCTGGGACACACAGGTGGAGGCAAATTTTCCTTGTGAGATATCTTAGCTACAAGGAAAAATCCATGGGGATTATCTGGAGATGTTTTGATAAATGATCAACCTGACCTGCCAATTTCAAATGTAACTCGGGTTATGTGGTACAAGATGATGTTGTGATGGGAACTCTGACAGTGAGAGAAAATTTACAGCTTTCAGCAGCTCTTTGGCTTCCAACAACTATGATGAATCATGAAAAAAAAAAAAAAAAAAAGAACAAATAAACATGGTTATTTAAGAATTGCATCTGGCTAACGTGACAGATTCCAAGGTTGGAACTCACTTTATCCATGGTGAGTCTGGAGGAGAAAGAAAAAGGGCTAGCTTTGGATGGAACATGTTATGTACTATCCACCTGTTTCCTGAATGAACCCACAACTGGCTTAGACTAAAGCTCATCAAATGTTTTCCTTTTGCTCCTGAAGAGATTATCTAAGCAAGGAAAAACCGTCCTCTTTTCCATTCATCAGCCTCTTATCGTATCTCCAAGTTGTTTGGTAACCTGACGTTATTGGCCTCAAAAAGTCTAATGTTTCATGGGCCTGCTCAGGAGGCCTTGGAGTATTTTGCATCAGCTGGTTACCACCATGAGCCCTATAGAAACCCTGCAGACTTCTTCCTGGATGTCATTAATGTAGACTCCTCTGCTGTGGTATTAAACAGAGAAGATGAAGATTGTTAAGCCAAGGAGACCGAAGAGCCTTCCAAGAGAGATGAGCCACTGATAAAAAAATTTGCTCGATTTTATGTCAACTCTGCCTTCTTCAGAGAAGGAAAAGTTGAGTTAAATAAACTTCCAAGAGTGCAGAAAAAGAAGAGTGAAACCTTCAAGGAGATCACCTATGCCACTTCTTTCTGTCATCAAGTCAAATGGATTTCGACATGTCCCTTCAAAAACTTATTGGGCAGTCCCCAGGCATCTATAGCTGAGATAATTATAACAATCATCCTGGGACTGGTTATGGATGCCATTTTCTATTATCTAAAAAGTGACCTTACAGAAATCCAGAATAGAGCTGGGGTGCTCCTCTTTCTGATGAACAACCAATGTTCTAGTAACATAACATACTTGGAACTATTTGTAACAGAGAAGGAGCTCTTTATACCTGAATATATCAGTGGATACTACAGAGTGTCATCTTATTTCTTTGGAAAACTGTTATCTGATTTACTACTCATGAGAATGTTAGCAAGTATTATATTTACTTACATGATATATTTCTTGTTAGATTTGAAACGACTGGTGGAGGCTTTCTTCATCATAATGTTTACTCTTACGAAAATGGCTTGTCTGCCAGTTCTATGGCACTGGCCAGAGGAGCAGATCAGAGTGTAGTATCCATAGCAACACTTCTCATGAATATCTCCTTTGTGTTTACAGTGATTTTTTTCAGGTCTGCTGGTCAATCTCAGAACTATTGTGCCTTGGCTCTCATGGCTTCAGTACTTCAGCATTACTCAATATGGCTTTGAAGCTTTGCAACACAATAAATGTTGAGGACAAAACTTTTCCCTGGGGTTCAATATAACAGCAAACAATACCTGTAGCTTTGCAATATGTACTGGCAAAGAATTCTTGAAATATCAGGGCATTGCTCTTTCACCTTGGGGCCTATGGAAAAATTACACAGCCTTGGCATTCATGACTATTATGTTCCTTACAATTGCTTATCTAAAATTGTTATTTCTTAAAATTTTTCTTATATTCCTTTCTAATTTACATGATTTTTATTTGCACTTTAAAAAGGGAACATCTTGATACAAATATTCAAAAAATATTTCTATATTATGTTATTAAATACAGTATATAATACATACCTATTTTTATTGTTTCCTTAAAGTTCTACTGCTGGATTGTATCAAAAGTTTTCTGTTAGTCCTCTAATGTTTGATGGTTATATTTCAAATATTTCTAAATTAAAAACAGATTTGTGATAATTATCTAAATATTTTCTTACATGTGGTCTATATTTTGGTTTAACATGAATGCTTGATTTATCTCCAGGTACAGTTGGTAATGTATTTTATTTAGGCATGCATCTTTGTTATGCACCTCAAATTATATAAAACTATTTTAATCCAGCACCTAGATTGATAGTGAAGAAAGAAGTGCTGCTTTAGTCAACCTGAAACAAAATAGCAACCTCCCAGATCCTCTGAAGCTGGGTTGTCCAATACAGAAGCTTCTAGCCACAGTTGTTATTGAGCACTTGAAATAAGCTAGTCTGAATTGAGATATGCTCTAAAAAATGGATTTTGAAAACAGTCCAAAAAAAAGATAAAATATTTTATTAATAGGTATGCACTATTAATATGTGCATACAAAAATGACAATACTTTGGAATATTGGGATAAATAAAATAGATCATTAAATTAATTTCACCTCTTTATTTTTAATTTTCTTTTTAATGCTTATTACTCAGATTATATAATAACCTTTAATGCAAGAATGTACTCATTCTTGGCAGAATTACGAGACCACTGAAGGGCCAAATGAGGAATGGAAGGTTACTTTTGATAGTTAAAGTGAATAACTTTTTTCAAGGGGATTACAAGCTACACAGGTTAAGTTTGGTCATGTATGTCTCTCCATCTGATATTGGGAATGGTTCAGCAGAATAGATATGATAGCTTGGCTCAAGTATTTTAAACAATTATGAGCTCCTTTTAAAAATAAATGCGCATCTAGCCAAGAAAATAGTTCATTTTTATTTGTATCTCATGGATATGCCTGGGGGTGGATAAAATTAATAATAAAATGATACATTCATTATACATTGTTGTAGACATTCGAATTACATACATTTAAAAACTTACTAAAACACATTTAGAACACTGCTTTTAAGTTGCTTTTTTTCAAATTCAGAAAAGGAAATACATCTGCTTTAAATATTTTTATATTGCTATTGATGGGATCAAAGCTGAAAATTATATATCTTAAACATAATAAACATTTGCCCTAAATTTACCAAATTAAGTTTCACTTTTATGATATGAAAATATTAATATAATTTCTTTAAATCGTTCAGGATCATATAACTAATTTTACAATTAAATTATCCCCTCTAATTTTCTCTTTTCCACTCCTTAATATTTTTTTTTCACAGAACAAAATGTAGAATTGTCAGCTACCTTAAGTCTATTCTATTGCCTTAGTAAGGCAAACAAATTTAATAGCAGTAGCAATGATCAACAAGAAAAGTTATAAAAGTGATAATGTTTGGTAGCACATCGTAAAGCCCTCTGTCATATGCCTTACGGGTGTATTAGATTTTTAGATTTACAAATTTTCGATAAATATTTACTTCTAATGTCTAGTTTAGCACTACTCAAGCTGCAATACCTGTTTTCATAATTTTTTCCAGAATGCCCAGGTGCAGCCCGGCCGGGCGTGGCTCAGTCAGCAGTTAAGCATCGGCCTAGGATCCAGGAGATCATGGTTCGATTCCCAGTCAGGGCACATGCCCAGGTTGCAGGTTGAGTTTCCCTGATAATGAACACTATAATAAATAATATGACCAAGATAATAAAATATTTGAAAGACAGGCTGCAGAAATCACTCAAATGCAGTGACTGCACCAATCCATTATTATACTGTATTGCCTCCTTTTCTCAATCCTGTGGTCTCAATTTCCTTCAAAGGACAATACAAAGCAAATAAGAGTAAGACATCTACGGTCATCAGTGTTCTTACTTAAAACATTGAGCAATGTATGTATGTTTCAACCCCTTATAAAAATATATATATGGCAGAGAGCGAAATCTATTCTGATGCCTAGAGAAAACACTTTAATATAATTTGAGCATAGACTCCCATCTACTTAACACAGATTCTTCAGATGGTGCAATTTTTATTTTTAGGAATGATGAGAGAAATTTAATTCAATGATTTAATGTTTTTATCCCTTACTTTTTGTCTCTACCAAAAAATAAATACAGCCCAGCTGGGTGTGGCTCAGCGTTTGAGGATTGACCTAGGATCCAGGAGATCGAGGTTTGATTCCCTGTCGGGGCACATGCCTGGGTTACGGCTCGATCCCCAGTGGGGGCCGTGCAGGAGGCAGCTGATCAATGACTCTCTCATCACTGATGTTTCTCTCTCTCTTCCTCTCCCTTCCTCTCTCTGAAATCAATAAAGACATATTAAAAAAATTTAAGTAAATACAGTAAGATAGGACATATGAGTAGTGCTCTAGAAACTATTATTGTTCAAAATTTCAGTAATAATTACACTTTAATTTCTGTCAATGTCTTTCTCATTTGTTTCTCTCTAAGGTATGAGAGCTGAGGTATTGTTCGAGATATATCTTCAAATATTTTAAATATAACATATGGACACTGACTTTTTTTTTTTTTTTTAAATGCAGCTGCCAGATGAGGGTTTTCCCAAAAAAAGGATTTCCCAGACCTTCTGTCTGCCTATATATTGTAAAGGGGTTTCCTCCAGGCATTTTAGCAGATTCAGGAAACAATTTTGCCACCATTAGCTTCACCAGGTTGGGTCAGAGGCGCTTCATAAACCTTTGCATGGTCATTTTAACTTTATGGTTTTTATTGAGAAAAAGTCATAAAGTACTCTAAACCATAAAAAGAATGAAAGACTAACATACCTGTGCTTTACAAAGGCATACTTTCCATTATTTGAATATGTCAAGGTCTGAACAAATTTATTGAATGTGTCATAACCCCTTTTAAATTTTGGAATCATTAAGACAAGGAAAGAACAATGAAAAATGCCCAGTAAAACCACATAGGAAATTGCCTGAGCAAATGAAGTGGAGAAATATTACTTTTAATATTAAATACTGAAATATTGTTATTTTAATTTATATTAAAATAGTAGTTGTGGAATATTTTTATATGAAATATCCTAATAAAAATTTGATTTATTTTTCAGCCAGAAAGAAGTTTATGTTTTATTTAATTAAATCTTCTCTTTCGTAGTAAAGAGGAGCTGTATGATAGAATAATCATAGATAAATATTCAAGATACAAGTTGTTTTCTGCAGTGTAAATAACCATAACTATATTAACAATGACATTTTCTTATACTTCCAAGATGTATCTCTAATTAGAAAATTATTCTATAACTATTATGTATTATGAATTGACAGTAAAATGTATCCAAATAGACAGATTCACTTAGTGAATCTACTATTATCCTCTAAGAAAACTATCTCTTAAAAATTTCATTATGAACTATTTCATATATAAAACAGGATAAGTATAATATATAATATAAAAACACTATGAATACTTATGAATTCATCAAACAGCAAAATAATAATAAAACTTACATAACATTAAATAGCCTTCATCGTTTTCCTTTTCACTGTCTAAGATGTATTGTTTATCATTTTCTTACCTTAGTAATTTTAAGTGAAGAATACATTATGAATTTTGCCTGTTGTTAATTTTAATCTATTTAAATCAAATGATTTACATACTTTTGTAGTGCTTGTTTGTTTTTCATATTGTGTTCCCTGCTTTGTCTGTAGTTATCTCCTCTTTTCATTCTAAATCATTTCTGCATTCTTTTTCTGGGTTTTATTTTTTTTCTGACAACTCTTATGAGCGTTTGCTAAATTTTTTCCAACTTTGCAAACAAGAAACTTTCAGCATGTTGATTTGCCTTCCTTACTTGTTTTTTATAGTTCATTATTTCCTGTTCTCTTTATCATTTTATTTTTTGCATATTTATTTCATTGTTCTTGTAATATCTAAATCAGAATCCAATGTTATTACTTTAGTGTTTTTTCTTTTAAATATATGCATTAAGTCCTATAAGAGTTCCTATAAAGACTTTTAAATTTGATATTATATGTTTGATATCACATATAGTGTCACTGTGTATATATTATAGGTGTGCGTTTTTTATTTAGCGCTTGAAAGATACTAGTTTTCTTTCCTCTGCTATCTAAGTTGTTGCTGAGAAGTCAACTATGAGTCTAGCTTATGGTCTTAGGTAAGCAATACTGATTTTTTTCTTGCATGTGATGAAGATTTATTCCTTTTTTTATGCAATAAAATTTCTATACAATTGGTTTTGCTTAGCAATATTGAACTTTATGAATCTGACGAACCATGGGAATACCAAGATGTTTTGTTTGAGATCAGACTCACAGAATATTGAGCTGCCAGGTAGCTCAATAGCTGGACTTACCTGAAAGTTCACTCATTCGCATGATCATATCTGCATGAGAAGACTTGAGTAGCTTGGGACTGAAATAGGTGGGGCTCCTCAGTTAGCTCTCTCTATGGGTATGTGTTTTCTCCAGGCTAAAAGTCAACGTATTCATATTTCTTATATTGCAGCATAAATCTCCAAAGGCACTTGTCTTAAGTGAGAGAGAGGTAGGTATTACCTTTCATCACTTCCCCTCAAAAGTCACATAGTGTCATTTCTGTCATGTCTATGAGACAAAGTTTAAGAGATAGACCCAGATTTAAGAGGAAGGGGCTTTGTTAGAAGAAGATGTGAGACAAGATATACAGTTTATTCTTGTATTATTATTAATTATTGTATTATTTTCCATATGAAGAACTGTAAACCTACTTTTGCCCAACCCTGTGTATTGGTGAAGCCATATTTGGAAATTACAATTCTGCTCTATGATACAAACCACCTGATAACTCTTCAGAAAACGTTCGTGTAAGTCCAAGTACCATAGATATGTGCTCTGAACTCTCATGAGGGATACTTAACGATTTCAAATTTTCAGTGAAGCCAATTTAAGACCAAGACACATAAGTTTCCTAGGTGGATTGGGCTTGTTTGTCGTGATGGTGGCGATTATCACTTCACTGAGCAGCAACCCTTTAGGTAAGGTCACCTGTTTCAACTCCTTATCCTGCACTAGGCAAATTGTAAACCCAAGGCCTTTTTTTTTTTAATCTTTCCATGCCTTTTAAAACCTAAACCTGGTGGATTTTACCCTTTGAGAGGAGTGGAGTAGGAATATGGAGGGAACAATAAGGGAGCTTCTGTGGTTTTATAAATGTTCTATTTCATGCTTTGGGTACTGATTAAACAGCTGAGTTTACTTTGTGGGGATTGATGAGTATGTTTTTAGTTTGTACACTTATATCTTATGCTACACTTCAATAGAATGTAAAACAAACAATAAGAATTAGCAAAAATCTATGGATAACAGAAAACTTACAAATGATCTCTTAAATGCTATCCCCTGTTCTAGCATTTTAATCCTTTGTGGTTTTAATATTTTCATTTTATAATCTACTCTATGCTAACAATACAAAAATGGAAGTATAGAATTTCTTATACTAAATTCTTTTAAACATACCATTGTTTTTAATTTAACCAAATTTACTACCATTTAAATTAGTGCATCATGTCTGTAAGAAGGAATATAAAATTCATAGAAAATTTGCAGGTTGTCAAAGATTAAGCCTAACAATATTTGGTTTAAACTATAAAAAATGTTGTATCAATGATAGAAGCAAGGTTGTCATCATATTATAATCAAGGAGTGGATCTCTTATCTAAAAAAAGAAAAGGAGAAATTTGGCTTCCTAAAAATATGATATAAAAAAATGTAGCCCGGCCCGGCGTGGCTCAGCGGTTGAGCATTGACCAATGATTCAGGAGATCAAGGTTTCATTCCCGGTCAGGGCACATGCCTGGGTTGCAGGCTTGATCTCCAGTGGGGGGCTTGCAGGAGACAGCCGATCAATGACTCTCTCATCATTGATGTTTCTATCTCTCTCTCTCCCTCTTCCTTCCTATCTCTGAGATGAATAAAGACATTTTTTTAAAAAAAGTACAGCATTCTTATTAATAAAATTTACAAAATTCAAATTAATTATTTGATTTTAAACTTTCATACAAAAATGTGTAATTTATATCTCTTTTAAATTTTTACTTCACACATTTTTCTGACTTTAAATATTTTTTTTTTATTTTTTAATTACAGTTGACATACAATATTATATTAGTTTCAGGTGCACGACCCAGTGATTAGATATTATATAACTTACTAAGTGATAACCCCAATAAATCTAATACCCATCTGACACCATATTTAGTTTTTAAAATATTATTGACTATATTCCCTATGCTGTACTTTATATCTTGTGACTATGCTGTAAGTACTAAATTGTACTTCTTAAGCCTTCACCTTTCTTTTACCCATCCCCCCTCCCATCTGGCAACTGTCAAAATGTTCTCTGTATCTATGAGTCTGTTTTTGTTCTGCTTATTCATTCATTTTTTAGATTTCCCGTATAAGTGCAATCACATGGCATTTGTTTTCCTCAGTCTGACTTATTTCATTCAACACAATGCCCTATGTTGTTGCAGATGGCAAGATTTCATTCTTTGTTATGGCTGAGTCATATTCCATTGGATAAAGATAGTAGATAGATAGATGATAGATAGATGATAGATATTCACTACTTCTTTATCCATTCATCTATCATGAACACTTAGGTTGCTTCCATATCTAGGCTATTTTAAATAATGTTACAATGAACATATGGATGCATATGTCTCTTCAATTTTAGTGTTTTGAGTTTCTTCAGATAAATGTCCAGAAATAGAATTGCTGAGTCCTTCTTTGTCTGTTGTTACATAGCCTTTGTTTTAAAGTCTATTTTGTCTGGTATAAGTATTGCTACCTCAGCTTTTTGTTTGTTTGTTTGCTACCATTTTCATGAAATATCTCTTTGTCATCATTTTACTCTTAGTCTAGTGCATCTTTGGATCTGAACTGAATCCCTTGTAGAGAGCATATGTAAGGGTCTTATTTTGTTATTTATTCAGTCTCCATATGTCTTCTGTTTTTTAAAAAATTATCTTTATTGCTAAAAGGATTACAGATGTCCTCCTTTCTCCCCATTGGCCCCTTCTACCCTGCACCTGCCCACTGTCCCAGGCCTTCACCACACTATTGTCTTTGTCCATGGGTTAGGCACATATGCATATAAATTCCTTTGTTAATCTCTTCCCACCCACCCACCTAACCCTGCTTTCCCTCTGAGATTCATCAGTCCATATATCTTTTGATTGGAGCATTTAACCATTTGCATGTTAAGCACTTATTTACAGATACGCATTTATTGCCATTTTATTATTATTTTTTTCATCTTTTTTTCTTCCTCTTCTTAAAGATCCTTTAACATTACTAGTAATACTGGTTTTGTGGTGATGAACTCCTTTAGGTCTTTCTTGTCTGGGAATATCTTTATATGTCTTGCAGTTCTTAATGATAGCTTTTCTGAGTAGAGTATTCTTGGTCATAGGTCCTTGCTTCTCATCAACTTTGAATATTTTTTGCCAATTTTTTCTTGCCTGCAGAGTTTCTGTTGAGAAGTCAGCTTACCATCTTAGGGGAGTTCCCATGTAGATAATGAACTGCTTTTTCTCTTGCTGCATTTAAGATTCACTCTTTGTCTTTAAGCTTTTGCATTTTGATTATGATGTGTCTTGGTGTGGGCCTCTTTGGGTTCTTCGTGTTTGGAATTCTCTGTGCTTCCTGGACTTGTATGCCTATTTCCTTCACTTTGTATGTCTATTTCATCATTTTTTTTCAAAGAGGTTTTCAATTTCTTGTCCTCTCTCTCTCCTCTGGCACCCCCATGACACAAATGTTGGTAGGTTTAAAGTTGCCCCAGAGGCTCCTCATGTTTTTGGATTCTTTTTTTTTCTTTTTGCTGTTCTAATTAGTTTTTTTCTGCTTCCTTATAGTCCAAATATCTGATTTGACCTTCTGCCTCATCTACTCCATTCACTTTAATGTATTCTTTTTTTCAATTAATGTATTTTTCATTTCTAACTTGTGCTTTTCATGTTTTCTTGTTCTGTTTTTGTTTCCTTTCTCTTTGCTGAAGTTCTCACAAAATCCATCTATTATTTCCCTAAGTTCATGGAGAATCTTTATCTCCAGTGTTTTGAACTCTGCATCTGGTAGATTGCTTGTCTCTGCTGGGGTCCAGCCCCAGCGGTCCAGGGGTCCCCACAGGTGTGGATGGCATCGGCGATGGACGAAGGAAGGACACGGAGAAAGCGTTCAGAGCATCAGGAGAATCAGCTTCTTCTTTATTGCCTTGTTACAACTGTATTTATACTATTTGATTTTGTTGCTGGTTAAACAACATGACATCATGCTATGTTCCGGTTTCTGTTTTGGCCTTTCACAGTTAATGAATATACCTTCTTATATGACCTTTGCTAAAGAATTTACATCTGTTTAGGTATGCTAATTTTTGTCTTACCTACTGTTTATATTTCTATATGCTATTCTACATGTTAATCTCTAGTTTGTTATTTATATTCTGAAGTTACTATTTTATTGCTCTACCACATAGCTGAAAGGAGAATAACTCAGCCAGCTTTTCTATGTGAAGGTTATGCAAGTCCTAAGTAAGGGCTCTGTAGCTTGCCTGTAATTGTTTTTAGCTGTGGTGACCGCCTGTCTGGCACCAGCCTCAGTCTCTGTGCTACATTCCCTGCAGCAGTCCGTCCTCAATGTAATATTCTGTGTATGATTATTCTGTGTATGATTATTCTGTGTATGATTACTCTGTGTATGATTATTCTGTGTATGATAAGGGTTCAGGTGTAGATTGAAATAATCTCTTTCCTAGACTGCTCTTTCCTTGTGGGGATTCCCAGAGTTTTCCATTAGTATAAACATCCCCCAGCAATACATTCCTCACTGGGAACTCCCTGGTGGGCTCCCTGTGGATGGCCCTGTGCCCCGAGTCAGCAGGGCCCGGACCCAGGCCTTTCCCTGGTGGGGAGCTTCCTGCGGTAATGGGCCTAACATGTCCTAAGCTTTCTGCTGACAGGTTGAGTTCCTCATAAAGCGGCACATGATTTTCTCCTACTCCTTGGGGCTTTTACTGAATCATTGTCTTTTCCAGTCCCATCCAACTCCCCTGCTGGGGAAAAGTTTCCAGCTAGGGCGATGCCCTTTTCTGGTACAGTGACTCGGGTAAGGACACAGAGCGTCAGGAAGGGCAACAAGCATGGGAAAAGGGGTATGCCGTATGCCAGGTCCCATGGAGCATTGGCCGTGCAGATGTCTCCTCCTTGAAGGACCGTGTCAAGTAGCAAGGATGGTACGGCTTCTGGCATGTCTTCATTTTGTTTAGTTCTTTATCTGGAGTTTTATTCTGTTCTTTTATTTGGGAAATGTTTCTTTGTCTTCTCATTTTGGATGCCTCCTGGTGTGTGCATGTATTTGGTAGAGCTTCCCTGTCTCCCTAGCTTGGTAGATTGGCCTTATATAGTAGGTGCCTGTAGGGTCCAGTAGCAACAGCCTCCCTGATCACCTGAGCTAGACTCTACTGGTTTCCCCTTTGTGTGGGCTGTATACACTCTCCTGTTGTAACTGACTTTTGATTGCTGTCAGCATCTCAATGTGAGGAATTTACCCCCAGGTTTATCAACTGTAAAGACTGGTTGCAACCACCATGGAGGATAAGCCATGCAGGGGCTCACATCATGAAACAGGACTTACGTCAGTGCAGCTATGGTGCCTGCTGAGTCTACCCTTGAATGTGTGGTTTGTGGAGGTAATTGGGTGGTGCTTAGACATGGTCTAAAGCTGTCCACTTAGCAAGAGATATGGAGCTCTCAGAGGCAAGATGCTATTTGTTTGAGAGATTTTAGGAAAATCCAAAGCATGAGCCAAGAGGAGCCATTTGTATGGGAAATCGACTGGAAATGGTTTGGGTTGGCCTGCAGGTTGGATGGGGCAGGGTCACAGGGAATCACCAGGGCTGAATGAACAGTGTTAGCCAGGTAGATGGAGACTCACATATGGCACCCACCTGCCAGCTTTGTTGGAGGAGGGCTCAGAAAAGGAACAGTGCTGGTACTTTGTCTGGAAGAAAGCTGCACCTCCAGTCCTCACCCTGATGCCAGAAAATTCAGTTCTTCCCTGTATGTCCCTGTTGCCTTTGGAGCTGCTGCCCCAGTGCTCAAGCTCAGAGGAGGTGAGTCCAAGTAAGTCTGTGCATGGAAATGACTGGAACTCCAGAAGCTCTCCATCTCATTCAGCCACAACCTCCACTGGTTTTTCACAGCCAGACATTTTGGATATGTTTTTTCCTGGCCCTGGAACTGTTGGCTGGGGTCCTGCTGTGAGTCTGGGACACTTGCTCCTCAGGGGAGACTTCCAGAGCCAAGATATCCTCCCAATTATTATCCGCCACATGTGGGTGTGGGACCAGCCAGCTCTGTATCTCTGCCCCTTCCACCTAGAGTTGATGGGGCTTCTTTTTTATATCCTTAGTTGTAGGACTTCTGTTAAGCTAGATTTCAGGCAGTTATGAATGATGGTTGTTCTGTAGTTTAGTTGTAATTTTGATATGGTTGTGGGAGGATTTGACTACCACATTTATCTATGCCACCATCTTGACTGGAACTCCTTGTGATATAAATCTTATTACCACAGCTACTCTATTGGTGATATGGTTTCTACTAGGTCTACGTAAATATCCTACATTGTCTTCAGGCTTGTCCCAGGAGCTTATTATTGCTATTGTTAATTTCACACCAAACACAGGAATATGACTTAAATGTGAATCTCTGAACCCATCATCAGTGCACCAGCAAAGCTGCAATCACTGTATTTTGCTACATTGCACTAATGGAGAAAGTCATGATCCATTTTGCTTTTCCCAGGATGAGGCCGTGGGCCCTGCCCTGAACTGACCCTAAACTCACCACAGTTCAAATATTAGTACCTATTGGTCTTCCCAAAGATATAGGGAAAGATGCTTAGGTTCTAGAGTTTTTAATACTCCTTTGGAAATTTAGAGTGTAGGTAGATGCTAGCTGGGAAAAAAACAAAACAAAATTTGAGTTTGCTCAACTAGTCAAAAACTTTCTGAATTCCTCTCATGTGTCAAGTTCTACTCTAGGCTACAAATGTATAAAGATTGCTAAGACATAACCCATTGTCTTCAAAGAATTAACGGGACTGTGTGTGTGTGTGTGTGTGTGTGTGTGTGTGTGTGTGTGTGTGTTTAAATATATCTTTATTGATTTCAGAGAGAGGAAAGGAGAGGAAGAGAGGTAGAAACATCAATGATGAGAAAGTCATTGATCGGCTGCCTCCTGCACGCCCCCCACTGGGGACCAAGCTCGCAACCCGGGCAGGTGCCCTGACCGGGAATCGTACGCCTATCACCTGGATCCTAAATTGACACTCAACTGCTGAGCCATGCCTGGCCAGGCAGGACTGTGTTTTTGTTTTTTTTAATGCAGTAACATTCAGAAAAGATATATTAAAAAAGTATTTAGTCAAAAATATATCCCCCATGATACTCCTTTAGTCTTTTTCATTTATCAAAAAGAGTTTTTATAGTGTGTATTTAGTATTGCATGCTTTAATCTTTCAAGAATTTCAAAGCACTACTCTTCCCACTACACAGTGTAGCATCCTATTTCTAGGCTTCTCTCAGTGAAGGCCTATGCTTCAAGACGAGTGAAGATGTGGAAAGTCCAATCTGTATTCAGATCAGCCTATTATTCTAACTAAAAACAAAACACAGTAGACATTCATATCCCTAAAGAGAACTTGGCATATACCCCGTGTAAGGACCAACATCAACTGTAACCAGTTTCTTACCCATACCACAAAGCACTGGCTCCTCTGTTTTTGTACATGAGACAAGCCACACATACCTCATTGGAAACTGTTTTCTTTGGAAATGCTTCTAGCAGAGAGATTCACTGTCAGACAAATTGATTGTAGTGGATAGTAAGTAATTAATTGTAAGTGGGAAAATTTTATACAATTTCAAATATATTTTGTAAATTCTACCAAATGTGTTTATGCAACTGACAATATACCTCAGGTGTATTGCTGATAAAATTCCTGAAGACAAATATCTGAAATTTAAGGGGAAAAGAAACAATTTATCTAGGTGTTCACCTCACTAGTCGTATAATTTGGAAATGCATTTATAATAGATGCAGACTGCTGTTTGGATTCTCTACACTAGAACTAGACTGTACAATATATTTGCAAAGTATATGTATAAGAAGTACATTTATTTTAAAAAGGAGACATAATATTTTCAGCAAAAAGATAAATTTAAAAATAATAATAATAAACTCAATGCCAAAAAAAATTAAAAAAAATAAGAAGTACATTTTTGTAGTCACTTTTTTTCTGGAAGGCAGAGTTTATGACGCTATTTAGAATTTGTCAAAACAAGTTGCACCCTACGCTCCAGACACACCAAATTACATATGTTTCCTGAATGTTGCTCCAGCTCATGCTGGGCCTTTTGCCTAGAATCATATTCCCTCTACTTCCCCACATCACAAATATGTAGCATGATTTTTCTGCCTTATAAACATTGATTCCTCTTTCATCATTTAAGCTTCTCATAATATGCTGCTTTGTTAATATTTGAACTCCTTGCTCAGCAAAGAACCTGCTAAATAGTAGATACTCAATGAATGAATAGTAATAAAGGAGGAAAGTGAGTAAAAATATGTCCTATTATCACCAACTCCTGAGGAATTGGAATATTGAAAATAATTCTATGTTAGAAATAAAAGTAGTGTGTAAAATCATATTAAAGCAAAAATTGAATCTGATATTGTCTGCTGGGGAAACCTATAGATTGTGTGTGTGTGTGTGTGTGTTATGTACGAAAAGAAGAAATAAGTGAATCCAAGGAAATTAAGGCATGTAAAGTTCCACAAAGAAAGAGTTTATAGCAATGATGAGATATGTAAAAATTTCTTGGCATGATGAAAGGACACTTACAATTTTAGAAGTCACAGCAGGAAAAACTATTAGCAGTTTAAATGAAAAAAAAGTCAAATTGAGCATTTCAAGACACATGCACATGGCAGCTTTTTTAAAAAATAAAATGAAATGAATTATAATTTAAAGAAAACTTGCCTTTTAATCTTACAGCCAAAGAGTAAATACGAAAGACCATTGAGTTTAAGGGTTCTTTTTCTTTCATACCTAAACTTACTAATTGTGAAAAAATACATATTTCTTTTTGTGATTAAAATTACATTATTTTGGAAAAGTCATAGTGCTTTTGTGACATGTGAATTATTTATATGTTTTTTATATACATACATTTTTACTACTGTTTAAAAAACATAATTTTGCTTCACTTGCTTGTAATTTATTCATTGTCAGATAAGAAAATCTCATGACGTTTGCGAATGAATTTTGAAGAGTATTACATGCTTTATGGTACCACAGTTGTTTTTTTCTTTACTTTACTTTCTGAATCAGTTGGTGTTTTTAAGATATTCACATCTAATAAGACCTCATTACTCTCTGATTTCCCTTAATGTTCCCATATGCAGAGGTCTCCTGGGCCATGTAAATTATTTCAAAAACACATATAGAAAAGTTTCTATTGTTAATGGGTGCCTGGTGCTTCCAGATTCTATCTAAATCTATGTAATTTATATCTATTATTGCTTGTGTAATAAAATCAGGTTTTTCTCCTCCTAAAAGAAAATTACAATTGGCCTTAAGTGTGACCTAAGTTGAATGGCTCTAGAGATTCAAGTGTCCAATGAATAAAACCTAGGAAAATATAAGCTTACTATTCCCCACAGGATATCACAGGTGCAACATTTTAAGATCAAATGCTTCCTGGAGTAAAACATTTGGGAAAGACTCTGAAATATTTTAGTGATAAAAAACATTCAAATTAATTATGTAATTGGTGGTTTGTTTCTATGCAGCTTCCTATTATATATGTCCCTATTTTTTAAAAAGTAATACAATTTACTAGGATTTTAAGAAAAGTAAAATATTTTTATTTGAATCACATATTTTATTTTGTACTTAAAAAAGCAAAAACATTATGAAAATAAATAAATGAAAGTAAAAATAGAACACTGGCATATGCTGAAAGCCGGAAACTAGCATATAAGTCCATGTTACATTATGACACATCCTACTTGAGAAACTATTTGGTAATGAAGAAAGTGGGGTAGCAGAGGGGTTTAGAGATGAAAGTTCCAGTGTCAAACTGCTGTGTTGAAAACATAATCCCAGAGTTCATGGATATGATGTCTCTAAATACTGGCTTGGACTCCTTTATATCCAAAATGCCACAATCATGCAACAGATAAAGTAAGAATTAGCTATTTATCTTACCAAAACATCAATTTATATAATTGATGCCCGTAGTTTGTCTACAATGAAATTTAACTTATATAAAAACCTTTACTTAGGCAATGTGCCTGCTATAGAAAGTAGCTTCTTTGAAAGGCAAGTTCATCTTTGCATCACCCAGCCGACTCTTCACTTTTTCTTGATAGTTTGGCAGGTACTTGAAAACATTTTTTAATACAATAGATAAGTTCCTCTGCAAATATTCATATTGCAAAAGCAGTTAATGCCTCCATTTTTCAAATTTATTGTTTAGCAAATCTTTTCTTGACTATTAGTCATTTGTTAGTGGAAATTTTTTGTCTTTTTTACTTTATTTTATTTTCTCTTTCTAGAGAGTTAAAAAGGAAAAATTAAACAAAAGAGAAAAATACCACACACTGCAATAACCACACACTGAATATGTGATTAATACTTTCACATATTTTATCAGGTATTTCCCTTGGTACAAATATTACATTATAGGATTAAAATAATAGGAAAAAATAAAACCTTTGCGTTCTGATTTTGGTGGTGGAGGAGTGGTGGGGAAATACCTTGGCAGGGCATGTGAGGCTCTCGGTCTCCACAGCCTGGGGTTGAGACGTGGCTGCATTACAGGAGCTGTGAAGCCTTATTATGCAACTTATTTAACCTTGCCCAATCTCTATCTTCTTGCTTGTAAAATTCTGAAGATAAAATGTGTTATAGATGCTCCTTGACTTATGATGGAGTTATGTCTCCATAAACCCATTTTAATTTAAAAATATTGAAAGTTGAAAATGCATTTAATGTACCTAACCTACCTAACATCACAGCTTAGCCTAGCCTACCTTAAACATGCTCAAAACACTTCTATTAGCCTACATTTGGGGAAATCACCTCACTGCTCTGCTCAGCATTAGAAGAAAATACCTTATTGCATATCTCTAGCCCAGGAAAACCTCAAAATTCAAAATTCAAAACATGATTTCTACTGAATGTGTATCACTTCACACCACTGTAAAGTCAAAAAAGTAAGCCGAACCATGATGTCAGACACTGTCTGACTACATAAGCCTATGAGACTGACTATACACACACATATATGTAAATATATGTAAACCTGTTAGCACAATAAATACTCTAAATATAAAACATGATAGCTTTTACTATTGTTTTCCTCCAATATTACATTTTAATATTTTAATGTCATTAAATACACTTTGAAAACATACATAAAACTTGCAGATTAATTTATTAAGTGGTTGAAGAGACTTATTAAACTCTGATATGCTCTTTTGTAGATTTTGCATTACATTTATTTTATCATTATTTTAAATAATTTTAATATTAATAGACCTGCATTCATCTTTAATTATCACATCAGGAAAAATTGTTGATTTGTATCTGTTCAATTATTACCTATTCTGTTCCCCTTTTTTATTGTTCGGTTTTAGTTTCAGAGCTACATCCTTTTAATTATTATAGCTTTTTAAATGTTTCAGAAACATATATTCATTAGATCAGCTTTCCACCTTTACTCTTATTTTCCAAATGTTTCTTGGCAATCTCCCTGTGAGATTTTCCTAATATGTTCTTATAATTATTTTATGTCCTCTGTATATAGTCATCTGGATTTCTAATTGTATTTATATTTTCTCACTTCATTATTTTTTATTATTTTAAGATTCAACTTTTTGAAAACATATTAACTGCTTATTAGAAAGCATTATGCTACACATTTTACATGTTATTTTGATATTTTTTATGTTATACAGACATTTTACTAGACTACAGTTATGGCTAGGAAATTTGTTGATGGTTTTGATTTTATTGTGACTCATTATAACTTTACATTTCAAATAGTGAGAAATAGGAACTGAGAATCTTCCTGCAAAAATGACTGATTTTTAGACTAAATAGGAGCTACCTTACATATGTCACTGTGTCCACTGCTACACCCTAGTTGAAAGCACCCCCAACTTGTCTTGAAGTAATACTATAGCATCCTGCTTCTAACCTTGCCCCTGTAGCTGTTCTCATTCAAACAGCTATAGGATTGTTTTAAAACATAAAATAAGTTGACTTACTCCTTTGCTCAAACAAATTATGGACACAAAAATTGCACAAATATTCTGAAGAAATGAGAAATAAATAATTTACAGAGTATATGTGGCCAAACTAAACCAAAAGAAAAAAAAAAGGGCAATTGGGCATTCATTGCATGCTGAATTTAGCTGTCAGTATATTTTTCATTTTGTCACTCTAACTTAGTTGAGCAGCTTATAAAGTCATTGTTTCTTGGTGCTATTTCCATCCTTCCATAATCAGCTAGTAATACGGGTGCTGGCCTCTGACAATTGCTCTTCTTTGCCACCTGGCTTCCGGATACTTCACAGAATAGAGGGGACTACAAGGAGGCTCGGAGGTAGGAAAGGGGCGTCTTCCTCTTTGCTTGCTGATTCTACCAAGGTCAACCTAGCTAAGGCAGTTTACGGTGGCAAAGGCTGGTGGTTCCAGCCTCCAGCTTTTTGTGGCACTCACAGAACCAATAGGTTGAGCACTTTATGAGATAGATACCAGTGCCTTTGACCCTATCACCTCCTCAATGGGTTCCATGGTGCCTATTCCCTGAACTCTTGAGATACTAACAGAAACCAGCAGAACACATTTAGTAAATGTCAGCTAAACTTATTTTTTTACCTTCTCCTACTAGAATATAAACTCCACAAAGAAGATATTTTTTTCTGTTGTTTTCCACTCTTAAAACCTAGAGCC